>NC_140994.1:110761050-112129034 GCF_052327205.1 Somniosus microcephalus
AAGTGTTGGGTGGTGGAGATTGGAAGGTTCGGGTGGAGATCGGAAGGGTCGGGCGGAGATTGGAAGGGTCGGGCGGAGATTGGAAGGGTCAGATGGGGGAGATCGGAAGGGCCGGGGAGAGCGGAAAAGTCGGGGGGAGGAGATCGGAAGGGTCGGGAGGGGGGAGATCGGAAGGGTCAAGATGGCGGCCGAGACGGTCCAGTGCTAGTGCACTCTCCCTGCTTCGGGCAGCCCGTTCTCACCGCTTGCTCCCGCAACTGGAGCGAAGTGTTCAGCGAGTCGGGCGGTGGCAGTGCAGCAGCCACGATGACCCGCTGGAGCACGTCGGCTGGCAGCTCCTCGGTGGGAAGGCATTCCAACTGGGAGGAGGGGAGCTGAGCATGGTGGCCAGAGGCAGTACCGTGAGCGGGAGAAGCAGGCCCCGGGCCGTCGGACCGTGGAGCCGGCGACAGTGAGGAGGAGGCCGTGGCAACCGGAGCATTCACATCCCGACGATGTGTTCGGCGAGTCGGGTGGAGGCAGCGCAACGAGCAGCAGGAGCAGCCACGATGGCCTGCTGCAGCATGTCGGCCGGCAGCTCCATGGCGGGAAGCTCGCAGTCCGACTGGGAGGAGGGGAGCAGGGCATGGTGGCCAGAGGTCGGATCGTGAGCGGGAGAAGCAGGCCACCACACGTGGAGCCGGCAACAGTGAGGAGGAGGCTGCGTTGATGAGGAGGATGGAGCGGCTGAGGGACATCGTGCTCCCACTGCCACTGGAAGCCATTGAACTGACTTTCTGAACACAGCGCTGTATGAATAGCTGACGTGTCCCTACGGAGAGTAAGCATTCCATTGTACTTGTACGAATACTGGTTACATATGGCAAATAAAATTGAATTGAATTGAAGGGTCGGGTGGGGGAGTTCGGAAGGGTCGGGAGGGGGGAGATTGGAAGGTTCGTGTGGGGGAGATCGGAAGGGTCAGGTGGGGGAGATCGGAAGGGTCAGGTGGGGGGAGATCGGAAGGTTCAGGAAGGGAGATTGGAAGGGTCGGGTGGGGGGAGAGTGGAAGAGTCGGGAGGGGGGAGAGTGGAAGGTTCGGGTGGGGGAGATCGGAAGGGTCAGGGAGGGAGATTGGAAGGGTCGGATGGGGGTGATCGGAAGGGTCATGGAGGGAGATTGGAAGGGTCAGGTGGGGGGGGAGAGTGGCAGGGTCGGGTAGGAGAGAATGGAAGGGTCGGGTGGGGGAGTTCGGAAGGGTCGGGTGGGGGGTGATTGGAAGGGTCGGGTGGGGGGAGATTGGAAGGGTCGGGGGGTGATTGGAAGGGTCGGGTGGGAGAGAATGGA
The DNA here is from genome assembly GCF_052327205.1 of Somniosus microcephalus. Taxonomy (NCBI): domain Eukaryota; kingdom Metazoa; phylum Chordata; class Chondrichthyes; order Squaliformes; family Somniosidae; genus Somniosus; species Somniosus microcephalus. Next base: position 110,762,377 of record NC_140994.1, read on the forward strand.
AGAGTCGGGTGGGGGGAGATCGGAAGGGTTGGGTGGGTGGAGAGCGGAAGGGTCGGGTGGATAGGCGAGTGGAAGGGTCGGGTGGGGGAGATCGGAAGGGTCGGGTAGGAGAGAATGGAAGGGTCGGATGGGGGGAGATCGGAAGGGTCTGTGGGGGAGATTGGAAGGTTTGCTTGGCGGGAGAGTAGAAGGGTCGGTTGGGGGAGATTGGAAGGGTCGGGTGGGGGGCGATCGGAATGGTCGGGTGGGAGAGATTTGAAGAGTCGGGTGGAGGAGATTGGAATGGTCGGGGGAAGATCGGATGGGTCGAGAGCGGGAGATCAGAAGGGCCATGGTGAGATCTGAAGGGTCGGGTGGGGGAGATCTGAAGGGTCGGGTGGGGGGAGATTGAAAGGGCTGGGTGGGGGAGATCGGAAGTGTCAGGTGGGGGAGATTGGAAGGGTCGGGGGGAGAGCGGAAGAGTCGGGTGAGGGAGATTGGTAGTTTCGGGTGGAGATCGGAAGGGTCAGTTGGGGGATATTAGAAGGGTCGGGGGGGGAGATTGGAATGGTCGGGTGGACATCGGAAGTGTCAGGCGGGGGAGATCGGAAGGTTTGGCAGGTGGAGATTGGAAGGGTCGGGTGGAGATCGGAAGTGTCGGGTGGGGGAGATTGGAAGGGTCGGGGGAAGATTGGAAGTGTCGGCTGGGGGTGATTGGAAGGGTCGAGGGGAGATCGGAAGTGTCGGGTGGAGATTGGAAGGTTCAGGTGGGGGAGATCTGAAGGGTCGGGGGGGAGATTGGAAGGAATGGGTGGGGGGAGATTGGAAGGGTCTGGGGGAGATTGGAAGTGTCGGCTGGGGGCGATTGGAAGGGTCGAGGGGAGATCGGAAGTGTCGGGTGGAGATTGGAAGGTTCAGGTGGGGGAGATCTGAAGGGTCGGGGGGAGATCGGATGGGTCGGGGTGAGATTGGAAGGGTCGCGTAGGGGGAGACTGTAAGGGTCATAGAGTTTTACAGCACAGAAAGAGGTCCTTCGGCCCATCGTGTCAGCGCCGCCCATCCCTCCCTGTCCAGTCTAATCCCATTTTCCAGCATTTGGTCCATAGCCTTGTATGCAATGGCATTTCAAGTGCTCATCCAAATGCTTCTTGAATGTTGTGCGGGTTCCTGCCTCTACCACCCTTTCAGGCAGTGAGTTCCAGCTTCCAACCACCCTCTGGGTGAAAAAGTTCCTCCTCAAATCCCCCCTAAATCTCCTGCCCCTTACCCTGAATCTGTGCCCCCTTGTTATTGACCCCCCTACTAAGGGGAAAAGTTCCTCTTTATCTACCCTATCTATGCCCCTCATCATTTTGTACACCTCAATCAGGTCCCACCTCAGCCTCCTTTGCTCCAAGGAAAACAACCCCAGGTCAGGTGGGGGAGATTGGAAGGGTCGGGGGGAGGTCGGAAGTGTCGGCTGGGGGCGATTGGAAGGGTCGAGGGGAGATCGGAAGGGTCGGGTGGAGATTGGAAGGTTCAGGTGGGGGAGATCGGAAGGGTCAGGATGGGGAGATTGGAAGGGTCGGGTGGGGGAGATCGGAAGGGTCGGGTGGGAGAGATCAGAAGGGTAGGGGGGAGATCGGATGAGTTGGGAGGGGGAGATTGGAAGGGTCGGGTGGGGGAGATTGGAAGGGTCGGGGGGAGACTGGAAGTGTCGGCTGGGGGAGATTGGAAGGGGCGGTGGGAGATTGGAAGTGTCGGCTGGAAGCGATTGGAAGGGTCGAGGGGAGATCGGAAGGGTCGGGTGGAGATTGGAAGGTTCAGGTGGGGGAGATCGGAAGGGTCAGGACGGGGAGATTGGAAGGGTCGGGTGGGGGAGATCTGAAGGGTTTGGTGGGGGAGATCAGAAGGGTAGGGGGAAATCGGACGAGTCGGGAGGGGGAGATTGGAAGGGTCGGGTGGGGGGAGACGGTAAGGGTCAGGCGGGGGAGATCGGAAGGGTCAGGTGGGGGAGATCAGAAGGGTCGGGGGGAGATCGGAAGAGTCGGGAGGGGGAGATTGGTAGAGTCAGGTGGGGGAGATCGGAAGAGTCGGGAGGGGGAGATTGGTAGAGTCAGGTGGGGGAGATCGGAAGAGTCGGGAGGGGGAAGATTGGAAGGGTCATGTGGGGGGAGAGTGGAAGGGTCGTGTGGGGGAGATTGGAAGGGTCGGGTGGGGGAGATCAGAAGGGTCGGGGGGAGATCGGAAGAGTCGGGAGGGGGAGATTGGAAGCGTCGGATGGGGGAGATCGGAAGAGTCGGGTGGGGGAGATTGGAAGGGTCATGTGGGGGGAGAGTGGAAGGGCCATGTGTGGGAGATTGGAAGGGTCGGGAGGTGTAAGGGGGGCATCTTTTAACTGGTTTATGGTAATTTACCTGGCCAGCAGCCTTTGCCTCTGAGCTCTGACCAATTCCAATCTTTTACCTGGTTTATGGTAATTCACCTGGTCAGCAGCCTTTTGCTGCTGCACTCTAAACCAATTTACAAACAGCGGGTTCGAATCGCTACCCTTCCTTCAGTTCTGAGTGGAGGAACTTATAATTAATGATATTAAAATGGACAAGTGGTTTGGATGAGAGAAAAATCAAGTTTTATTACCTAAATAAACTACAATCAAAAGAATAAACTATACCACACGAACACAGTAATTACAGTAAAACTATATAACGGGGTTGCAGACGGCAAAAATGAGGGATAAAATGGCTCCAATGTTACTTAAACAATCTTAGCAATTACCCTTAAATCACCACCCCCTAACTCCTGCTAGGTTGCCTTGCCGAGGAGTCAGAACACCCTGCTCACCTTTGGTCCCAGGAAGTAAAGAGAGATAGCTTCACAGCAGCTATCTTATATACTTGGTGAGCTCCTGCCGTTCTGCCCTGCAAGGGCTGTGTGCAATATTCCCGCCCAAAGGTGCCAATACACAAGAGAAAGCTGTGATTGGCTAACTCAGAGTGGTTGGAATGGGTTAATGTGTCTTCCGGAGCTCCCTGGGCTGAAACAAAAGGGAAATACAACTGCTGTATTGTCCAGAATGCTAGGTGATTTAGACCCATTCAGTTCTTAAACGGTTCCCATTCAAGATCCAAAAGTCTCTTATGCAGTTTAGATGTATCCACTCGATATACAAACAAATGTTAATAGCATTCAATTGCTTTGTAAACAAAGCATTGTCCTGTGGTCAAATGGAACCACAATTGATTGACAGTCTTGAGTGCTTAGCAAACAAAGTTCCTTTGTTCATGCTGGCAGTTTCAAGCACTCGATCTTAGAGTCAACATTGTAGAACGTTTTGTAAACAGGCATCGATTGTCCTGCTGCAGGAGGTTGGGGACACCCCTTTGATTTGCAGCTCCATTGAACCTTACTTCCAGACACAGAAAGCTGCTTTCCAAGTCCTTTGTCTTCGGCCATGTGGTGCGACAGCCATTTTTATCCCTGGAAATTTAAAAGCACAACGCCCAGGGATTCTTTAATCAAAAAAATTAATCTTCAGTACTGTAAATTATTGTGAATTCTTACAGAGGGGGAGATTGGAAGGGTCGGGAGGGGGAGATTGGAAGTGTCCGGATTGCTAGGGGTAGATTGCAGTTGTGGTAACAGGTGGGGTCGTGATTGAGGATAGGTGGTCAGGAGTGATGGGGGTCAGGGTGGTGATGGGTGTTAGGGTGATTGGTGTCGCGGGCGTGATGGGGGTCGGGAGGGGTCGGGGTGGTGATGGGGTCAGTGGTGTGATGGGATCGGGGTGGTGATGGGGATCGGGTGGGGGGTGATGCGGGGTCGGGGGTGATGGGGGATCGGGGTGATGGGCGTCGGGAGGTGATGGGCGTCGGGAGGTGATGGGCGTCGGGAGGTGATGGGCGTCGGGAGGTGATGGGAGTTTGGGGGGGTCAGAGCGTTATGGGGGTCAGGGGTGATGGGGGTCGGGTGCGATGGGGGTCAGGGGGCGATGGGTTGTCAGGGGGTGATGGGGGTCGGGGGGCGATGGGGGTCAGGGGTTGATGGGGGTCGGGGATGATGGGGGGTGGGTTTGATGGGGTTCGGGCATGATGTGGTTGGGGGGCGATGGGGTGTCGGGGTGATGGGGGGTCAGGGGGGTGATGGGGGTCGGGTTTGATGGGGTTCGGGCATGATGTGGTTGGGGGGCGATGGGGTGTCGGGGTGATGGGGGGTCAGGGGGGTGATGGGGGGCGGGTTTGATGGGGTTCGGGCATGATGTGGTTGGGGGGCGATGGGGTGTCGGGGTGATGGGGGGTCAGGGGGGTGATGGGGGTCGGGTTTGATGGGGTTCGGGCATGATGTGGTTGGGGGCGATGGGGTGTCGGGGTGATGGGGGGTCAGGGGGGTGATGGGGGTCGGGTTTGATGGGGTTCGGGCATGATGTGGTTGGGGGGCGATGGGGTGTCGGGGTGATGGGGGGTCAGGGGGGTGATGGGGGTCAGGTGGTGATGGGTGTCGGGGGTGATGGGGGTCAGTTTGATGGGGTCGGAGGGTGATGGGTCAGGGGTGATGGGGTCGGGGATGATGGGGTGTCGGGGGTGATGAGGGTCGGGTTTGATGGGGGTCAGGGGTTGATGGGGGTCAGGGGTTGATGGTGGTCGGTTTGATGGGGGGGTTGGGGGTTGATTGAGTTCGGAGTTGATGGGGTCGGGGGTTGATGGGGTTCGCTTTGATGGGGGTCGGGGGCTGATGGGTATCGGGGGTGATGAGGGTCAGGGGGTGATGGGGGTTGAGGGTGATGGGTCAGAGGATGATGGGGTTGGTGGTTGATTGGGGGTCGGGGTGATAGGAGTCAGTGTGATGGGGGTCGCGGGGTGATGGGGTCGTGGTGATGGTGGCCGGTTTGATGGGGGTTTGCGGGGTGATGAGGGTCGGGGGTGATGGGGTCGTGGGGTGATGGGTTCATGGTGATGGTGGTCGGTTTGATGGGGGTTTGGGGGGTGATGGGGGTCGGTTTGATGGATGTCGGTGGGTGATGGGGGTCGGGGGTGATGGGGGGCCAGGGGGTGATGGGGGGCCAGGGGGCGATGGGGGTCGGGGGCGTGATGGGGCGTCGGGGGGATGTTGGGGGGTAGGGGAGGTGGGGGTCGGTTTGATGGGGGTCGGGGTGGTGATGGGGCTGTCTCTGTATCTCTCTTTTCCTCTCTCGGGTTCTCTTGCTCTGTCTGTTTCTCTCTCTCTCTTTTTTCCCCTCTCTGTCTCTGTGTCACTTTCTCTGGTTCTCTCTCCCTGTCTCTGTCTCATCCTCCCACTCTCTCTCTGTCTCTCTGGTTCCATCTTTCTCTCTGGTCCTTTCTCTCTCTGGTTCTCTCGCTCTGTTGTAACTTTGTGTTTCTTTCTTCATTGTACTAATACAAAGATAGGGAGAGGTGTAGGGCTGGAGAAGGTTACAGTGATAAGGAGGGGTGTAGTGCTGGAGGAGGTTGCAGAGATAGGGAGGGCTGTAGGAAGTTACAGAGATCTCCGAGGGTTGTAGGGCTGAAGGGGGTCACGCTGATAGGGAGAGTTTTAGGGCTGGAGGAGGTTAGAGATCTCAGGGTTGTAGGGCAGGAGGAGGTTACAAATATAGGGCATGTTATAGGGCTGGAGGAGGTGCATGTGTGTAAATGTGTAAGTGTGTGTGGCTGTGTGTTTGTATTTGAGAGTGTGCATGTATGTTTGTGTTCATGCATCTGTGTAAATATATGAGTGTGTTTTCTGTATGTGTGCATGTTTGTGTATGTGTTTGTGTGTGTGTGTGCACATGATGTTGGGTGGAGCCAGAATTAGCCTTGATTGTGATTCACCCCATGTCCGATTAGCCTGCTGGCATTATGCAGGTTCACACATGAAGAATGGTCCCTCAGATTGGTACCTGTTGGATCTCAATAGGAGTCAGCATCCTCAAGAAAAGAGACATAGGAACAGATGAAGGTCATTCACGCCTCGAGCCTGTTCCGACATTCAATGAGATCATGGCTGATCTGTTATCTAACTCCATATACCTGATTTTGCCCCATATCCTATAATACCTTTGGTTAACAGAAATTTATCAATTTCAGATTTAAAATTAACAATTGACCCAGTATGAACTGTTGTTTGTGGAAGAGAGTTCCAAACTTCTACCATACTTTTCATGTAGAACTGTCCTAACTTCACTCCTAAAAGGTCTGATTCAAATTTTTAGGCTATGTCTCCTAGTCCTAGACTCCCCAACCAGAAGAAATAGTTTCTCTCTATCTGCCCTATCAGTTCCCCTTAATACCTTGAAATTTCAATCAAATCACACCTTAATCTTCTAAATTCCAGGGAATACAACCCAGTTTGTGCAATTTAAAGCATAGGGTCCAGATATCATTCTGGTAAACCTATGCTGCACTCCCTCCAAGGCCTATATGTCCTTCATAAGGTGTGGTGCCCAGAACTGCTCACAGTTCCCTGGGTGTGGTCTAAGCAGGGTTTTGTGTAACTGTAGCATAACTTCAACCTCCTTGTATTCTAAGAAAAGAAACACGAGGGAAAATTAAATATTTAGCAGACCTTTGAAAGCACAATTAAAGTTATAAATATATGATGAAGATATAATCAGCTATGCTTTATTGGGTTGTTGGAATTCAAAGATGTGCAGGTTAGGTTGATTGGCCATGATAAAAATTGGCCCTTAGTGTTAGGGGGGGTTAAATATGTGGGGTTACAGGGATAGGGCTTGGGTGGGATGGCTGTCGGTGTAGGGACCGGGTGCTAGGGTTTGGATGATCAGCCATGATCTCGTTGAATGGCGGAGCAGGCTCGAAGGGCCGAATGGCCTACTCCTGCTCCTATCTTCTATGTTTCTATGTTTCTATAATTTAAAGAGCTGAATTTAAATGTGCAGAAGGGAATACAATATGCTCTAAATCAGGAGGTAAGATTTTTATTCATTCACGGGATGTTAGCATCGCTGGCAAGGCCGGCATTTATTGCCCATCCCTATTTGCCCTTGAGAAGGTGGTGGTGAGCCGCCTTCTTGAACCGCTGCAGTCCATGTGGTGAAGGCAATCCCACAGTGCTGTTAGGGAGGGAGTTCCAGGATTTTGACCCAGCAACGATGAAGGAACGGCGATATATTTCCCAGTCAGGTTGGTGTGTGACTTAGAGGTGATGGTGCTCCCATGCACCTGCTGCCTTTGTCCATCTAGATGGAAGAGGTTGTGGGTTTGGGAGATGCTGCCGAAGAAGCCTTGGCAAGTTGCTGCAGTGCATCTTGTAGATGGTACACACTGCAGCCACGGTACGCCAGTGGTGGAGGGAGTGAATGTTTAAGGTGGTGGATTAAGCAGCATGCTTTGTCCTGGATGGTGTCGAGCTTCTTGAGTGTTGTTGGAGCTGCACTCATCCAGGCAAGTGGTGAGTATTCCATCACACTCCTGACTTGTAGATGGTGGAAAGCCTTTGGGGAGTCAGGAAGTGAGTCACTCACCGTAGAATATTCAGCCTCTGACCTGCTATTATTGCCACAGTATTTATGTGGCTGGTCCAGTTAAGTTTCTTGTCAATGGTGACCTGCAGGATGTTTTAAGGATGGGTGATTCGATGATGGGAATGCCATTGAATGTGAAGGGGAGGTGGTTAGGCTCTCCTGTCAGCTCAGAAACAGAAAGTAAGAGAGACAGAGAGAGAGAAAGATAGACAGAGACAGAGATATAGAGAGAAAGAGCAGAGAGAGCAAGAGATAGAGAGAGCGAGAGATAGACAGAGAGAGACAGAGGAAGAGACAAAGAGAGAGAGAGACAGAGAGAGACAGAAGGATAGACAGAGAGAGAGATAGAGAGAGCGGGAGATAGAGAGAGACAGCAGAAGAGACAAAGAGAGAGAGAGACAGAGAGAGCGAGAGATAGAGAGAGCGGGAGATAGACAGAGAGAGACAGAGGAAGAGAAAAGGAGACAGAGAGATAGAGTGCCAGAGGGATAGAGAGAGATAGAGACAGAGATAGAGAGAGCGAGAGGTATAGAAAGCGGGAGATAGACAGAGGAACCGGGCCGAGCGAGGCACCGGAGAGAAGGAGAGCGAGCAGCAACAGGAGTCGACCCAGACCGGGAGGAGCGGCCCGAGCCAGTCAAAGAGGCGAGTGGAGAGGTAGGGGTGCCGGATCGGGTCGGGCCTGGAGAGCGAGCAAGCCCGGGGCCTGAAACCCGAGAAACTCCGGGGTCGGAGAAACTCGGACAAACACCGGGCCGGGACAGCACAGCCGAGCCAAGGGGCTGGGGCCAGGGCAGAAGCCCGGAGAGAGCGTTGGGAGCTGAGAGCGCGAAATTTGAACGAAGGGAAACGGCTGAAAGGAGAAAAGGAGCAAAGAGAGGTAACTGCACCGAGAGAGAGAGAGAGAGAGGAGAGGAAACACCAGCTGGAGAGAAAAAGCCGGAGAAATAAGTTTTACCTAACTCTACCTAAGTTTCATTTTAGTTAAAGTTAGTTCGGAAAAAATTTAATTTTATTTAAATTTAGCTGGAAAAAAAAAAAAAAACCTGAAAAAAGAACAAACCCGCGAGGAAAAGGAATAGAAACCCGAGAGAAACGATAAACTACCCGAACCAAGAGCCTGTGAGAAAAAGAGAAAGATAAACCTTTAAGAGCAGCTATATCAAAGATGAACCCCTGAAAAACTCCCAATTTTGGACCTAAAAGTGGGCTAAGGTGGAACAAGACACAAAAAAGAGAGAAAAAAAAAAGTTATCTATCTGAGACAAAAAACAAACGACTACAATGAGCAGGGAAATGATATATCCTGAGCAATGCACAAAAAATAAAGCAAAGGAAAAATACAAGTACACAACACTAAAAAATAACCCAGAAATCCTCTACGTGGACTATACCACACACAAAGGGACTAAGCTGAAGAACAACCTCATATTCTACACCGAATACGTCACCTCCTGGAAGGAGACTTTACAAAAACACTACACATACGTCTCCAGTGAAGGTATTGGCAGTGGAGGCAGACTGAAAATATGTAAAGATGGAAACCTAGATAAAGATGACCCCCTGCTAACCATAAGCTACTACAACAAAAATAGAAAGATCATGATACAGGGGAATGTGGAAAATCTGGACACCTTCGAAAAGGAATTCCCCCAGTTGAAAACTAAGACAGACACAAAGAGGACCAATGGACAGGAAGCAAAAGAGAATCGAACAGAGGATGAGGAGAGCCAAGTGGAGGAAGAAGAAGAGAGACCAGCAGAGGAAAACACCTCCCTGTACATCTCCACCCCCCCCACACCTCTCAACGAAAACAAAATGATGAAAGAGAATCTGGCCAAACTAGAACTTGATTTCAACGAATACAGAGAAACACTGGCCAAGAATCTGAAGGAGGAACTCAAACAGCTAAAAACGGAACACGAGTCCACCATCCACAAGCTGAGAAAGACCATAGAGGAGCAAAGAAATGAGATCAAAGAACTCCGTACTCAACTAAACAAAATGAAGGAGACCGTAGAAAGGCTCAGCAGGCAACACAAACCTCTTAAGGTCCAAAAACCTGAGGACACAAAAACAACACACACAAGGACACAGAACCCGCCGGATGCCACCCCACACGAAGACACACCGAAAGCCACAAACCCTGCTCCAACCAGCCCTCAGTCGAGTCATGCCCAGACTACTGATACCCAGTCCTCACACACAGGAACACAAAAACCGACAGATACCCCCCTAAACGAGGACACACCGAAAGCCCCAAACCCCGCTCCTGCCACACAACATATCCCAGAAACCCAGCCAACAACCAGCCACCAGGCGAGTCCTACCCAGACTACTGTTACCCAGTCTGAAAAACCAGCCCCTCAGGCGGTCCTGCTGACCGACTCCAACGGAAAGTTTCTGGACCCTCAGAGGCTGTTCCCAGACCATCAAGTCCTGAAAAAATGGTGCAGCAACACAGGCCAAGCAATGAAGATCCTGAACAAAGAATCCCTTGGAAGCCCCAAATGGATTGTGATCCACACAGGCACGAACGACCTACGCACCCTACAGGAAAACACGGCTTGGGCGGTGAGCAGGATGGCAGAAAAGGCCAGCAGGGAATTCCCCGAGGCGCGGATCGTGATCTCCACACTACTGCCCAGAAAGGACACCCCAGCCTATATAATCCACAACACCAACAGGGAGATCGACACGAGATGTTCTGTCCTCCCCAACGTCTCCCTGGCCCATCATCCAAACATCAACACAAGGGACCTCTATGACGAAATACATCTACTCAAACAGCGGATGTGGGTCTTCGCAAGAAACCTCATAAACACTGCCAAAAGACGCAGCCCTCCCACCCCCCCTACCATTGGGAGCCCAAACAGGACCACCAATGTCCCCCACCCCCCTTTACAAAACCGACAACAGAACCGTGCTTTTATACCTGACCCAAGACCCCCCTCTAGACCACAGACTGTAGACCAAGAACTGAGAAAGATCATGACGATGCTGAACAGCCTGATAGAAAGCCGGAGAAATTATTAATATTGTTATTTATCATTATCATTATTGTTATCTTATCAGTATTATTACTATTATTAGATAGATATATGTGCATGCCTCATGAAATTTATACTAAATCATCACTTAGCATTATAGAAAATAGTGTTTCCACACTCATCCCACAAAATAGGTCCATTTTATTTCGTTTTATTGAACTATATAAATGCGTTCTTTCCACATAAGCTGCTGGAATATCCAGGGCCTCCGCTCCTCAACTTTTGGGATGAAGAGTACAGACCCTGAATTCCTAAAAGCTATAAAAGACATTGATATAATTGTGTTAACAGAAACATGGTGCCAAAAGGACATGCCGACCCACTGTCCTCCAATGTACCATGAAATCATTGTGCCCTCAGTAAAGAACACTAAAACACGCAAGGGCAGAACCTCCGGGGGAATATTGGTGTGGTATAAGGGAGAACTGGACAAACACATCTCACCGGTAAAACAGGGGAAATCACACGTATGGCTAAAACTAGATAAAAATATAGGAATAGCAAAAAAAGATGTTTACTTATGTGCGATCTACATACCTCCAATAGATTCGCCATATTTCGAAGAGGAGTTATTTGATACTCTCCACATGGAAATCAGCCATTTCCAGGCCCAAGGAAAGGTGATAATATGTGGGGACCTAAATGCAAGGACTGGTTGTGAACCTGACTTCATAGACCCACAGGGAAACAACCATGTGTTTGGCCAGACCCCTTTAGATGTCACACCAGCCATCGCAAATCGGAACAACCTTGATCGTGAAATAAATAAAAGCGGTAGGGAGGTAGTGCAACTCTGCCGAGCCTTAGGCCTGTACATAGTTAATGGTAGGTTCAGAGGGGACTCCCTAGGGAGACTCACATACTCCTCAACTCTTGGGTCTAGTGTGGTGGACTATACAATCACTGACCTGGACCCCTGCGATATCAACGCATTCACTGTCAGGCAGCAATCCCCCCTCTCAGACCATAACCAAATAAATGTGTACCTTAAACTTTCTGCCCAAACTACAGACACAAAAAAAGAACACAGTAAGCTACATAAAATAAACCAGACATACAGATGGGCCCCAGACAGTGGAGATAAATTCATCACAGCACTAAATTCACCTGATCTCACAAGTAAAATTTCAAAATTTAAAGAAAATCTATATGAGATCACCAGAGATGGTGTAAACACGGCCATAGAGGATATAAATATGATCTTCCATGAGGCAGCTGTAAAAGCCGACCTCGTGAAACAGAAGAGGAAGCATCACAAAAGACAAAATAAAAATATGAAATGGTTTGACCACGAATGCAAAAATGCCAGAAAAGACCTGAGAAAAATATCAAACCAAAAGCATCGGCAACCAAACAACCCGGACCTACGTACTAGATACAATGAAACCCTCAAAAGATATAAACACACCATTAGGAACAAAACACAAAACTATACCCACAAAATACTCGAAGAAATTGAAAACTCCACCAATCCAAAACAATTCTGGGAAATGTGGAATAACCTGAGTACAACACAATTGCAAGCATTACCAATCCAAGATGGCGACATCTGGAGAACACATTTTGAAAACCTCTACAAAGACATCCCAAAAAACAAAACAAACACAAGTCAACATCAGGTCACAGAAAAACTCCACACATTAGAAGCAACAATTAAAGACAACCAAAACCCTCTAGACTCCCCAATCACATGGAAAGAACTGGCCACAAAAACAAAATCTCTCCACCTAAAGAAAGCCTGTGGCCCAGACAACATCAAAAATGAAATGCTAAAGTTCAGCAATATGGAGATGCAGGGTGCGATACTCAAACTATTCAACATCATATTACGCTCAGGCTGTTTTCCCGATATCTGGTGCCAAGGACTAATCTCCCCCATATATAAAAGTGGAAACAAATCAGACCCAAATAACTACCGCGGCATCTGTGTCAACAGTTGTCTAGGGAAGTTATTCTGCAGTATTCTAAATAGTAGATTACTTGATTTTCTTAACAAACATAATATCCTCAGAAAAAACCAAATAGGCTTTCTTCCAAAACACCGCACCGCCGACCATATCTATACCCTTCACACCCTCATTGAAAAACATAAACACCAAACAAAAAATGGGAAAATATTCGCCTGTTTCATCGACTTCAAGAAAGCCTTTGACTCTATATGGCACGAAGGGCTCTATTATAAACTTCTTCAATGTGGAATAGGGGGCAAAGTCTATGACCTTATTAAATCAATGTATCTGAAAAACAAATGCGGGGTCAAAATTGGAGACAAACGCACCGATTTCTTCACCCAGAGAAGAGGCGTCCGGCAGGGCTGCAATTTGAGCCCGACCCTGTTCAACATATACATAAATGAATTAGCAGACATGCTGGAGCAAAGCGAGTCACCAGGTCTCCGTCTCCTGGATGGAGAAGTGAAGTCCCTGTTCTATGCGGACGACCTGGTTCTGCTGTCTCCCACAGAACAGGGATTACAGCAACAACTAGACCTACTCGACAAATACTGCCAAAATTGGGCTCTAACAGTAAATCTAAAGAAAACCAACATCATGATTTTTCAGAAAAGACCCAGATGTCAGGAAAACAAATACCAGTTTACCCTCAGTGATACCACTATAGGACACACTATGAGCTACACCTACCTTGGTCTAACTATTACAGCATCAGGGAGCTTCAGCATAGCAGTGAATGCACTAAAAGAAAAAGCCCGAAGAGCCCTATATGCAATAAAAAGAAAATTCTACAACATCCAAATCCCAATCAAAATCTGGCTCAAAATTTTTGACAGCATAATCCTGCCCATTGCACTGTACGGTAGTGAAGTATGGGGCCCGCTAAATCACCAAAGCTACACTAAATGGGAAAAACACACAATAGAAGCCCTACATGCAGAATTCTGCCGAAGCATCCTTCGCACCCAAAGAAAAACGCCAACAAATGCATGCAGAGCCGAACTAGGCAGATACCCACTGATAATAAACATCCAAAAACGAGCACTAAACTTCCTAAATCACCTCAAATCTAGCTCCCCAGACACCCTTCATTTCAAAGCCTTTCAGACCCAAGAGCTAAACCCAGAAAAGAGTCCCCTGAGTCAGCTGCTACTGAAACTAAGTACTCAGCCGGACCCCCTGACCAGCCCCAGACCAACACAGCCGTCCAAACACCAATCCGAGTGAACCAAATCATTAAAAAATGCAAAGAAACCTACCTGGAACATTGGAACAAAATAACCGAAAGCCAAAGCAGATTAGAATGTTACCGGGCCCTAAAAAGAGAATATAAACTGGCAGACTACCTCACGACCATCAGAGACACAAAACAGAGACAGACCCTCACCAGGTACAGACTAAGCGACCACCAACTGGAAATTGAAAAAGGCAGATACAAGAAATCCTGGCAGCCTAGAGAGAATAGAATATGCGATCAATGTCTGGCTGGCGAGGTTGAAACAGAAATGCATTTCCTCCTAAAATGCGAAAAATTCAACACATCAAGAAACATATTATTCAACAAGCTAAGCCAAACAACCCCAGATTTCAAGGAATTGGATGATCTGTCAAAATTGAGATTAGTCCTAGGAGAAGGAGACAGACCATACCTTGGGGCTAAATATGTAACAACATGTCACAACCTGAGGACTGTTTAAAAGTAAGACTGTTTAAAATTAATATTGAACGTACCAAATGAAGTAGAAAGACTGTTTAAAATTAATATTGTTTAAAAGTAATATTGTATATACCCAACAAATGTCAAATCGATTGACACCTACAGAATGTTGGAAAACTGTACCTTTTTGCAATGTAAGCTTTGGCAATATGGTTCTCTGTAAACTTTCATGCCAATAAAGCATTTGAACTGAACTGAACTGAACTGACAGCAGAAGAGACAAAGAGAGAGACAGATAGAGACAGAAGGATAGACCGAGAGCGAGACAGAGATACAGAGATAAAGAGAGAGACAGAGACAGATGTAGAAAGAGACAGAGAGAGAGAGAGAGCCAGAGAGAGATCGAGAGAGAGAGACAGAGAAAGGGAGAGTCAGGGAGAGACAGAGTGAGATGTAGAGAGTGAGAGCCAGAGACAGATGTAGAGAGAGAGACAGAGAGAGACACACAGAGAGCCAGAGACAGATATATAGAGAGAGACAGAGAGAGAGACAGATATAGAGAGAGAGGCAGGGAGAGAGACAGAGAGAGAGAGAGACAGAGGGAGAGAGAGAGATGAGCATACATTAAGATCCTGCTTTTTGGCTCCATACCAGCAAATGTTTTGACCCGACTGCGACTGGAATCAGCCCGAGAAGGAAAATCAGAGGCAATGGCCTAGAAATTCAGTTTGGGGCGCCCAGCTCGCCGGAATTACCGCTGCACGCGGAGCCACTTGCGCCAGCGGGATATTCAGTTTCAGCACCCCAAGTGGAAGCCGGCCGCTAAACAAGGGTTTCGGCGCCCCGCTTGGGGCGCTGAAACTGAATATCGGCGCGCAAAGTGCCGCAGCGCCACCCGCTGCGGCACGGCAGCCTGCGGTACTGCAGGCCTTCCTCCCACTCTTAAGGGGGAGATGCCTGCAACAGCACGATCCCCGCTCGCGAGTGCCGGCAAATGAGCCCGGCACCAAGGAGAAGTGCCGGCCTCTCGGGGAACAGCCGGCAATGCCGCGGGGAAGGGGGGTGTAGGAGGCCGGGGACGGAGGTGCGGGCAGGCGGCCGCCGAAAAAGCGGCCGGCCGCACCTCCACCTTAACTCGCCCCACTACCGCCACAGGTAGGCCCTTGTGTACCGGTCGCTGTTTGCGGCCGGCGCGGAGGAGGCGGCAGCGACCAAATATGGCCAGCGGGGCGCTGCGCACACCGATGATGTCATCGGTGGCGGCGCAGCGCTACAGGCTAACGCCGCCATTAGCGCCCCGCTAAATATCGCGGTGGTTGTGGCCAGAGGCGCAAAAGCCCTCTTTGGGTGCAAACTGGTGGCGCAGGCCACTGAATTTCTAGGCCAATGTGTGTAACAGCCCAGTTCTGCTGCAGAGTGAGTAGTGACTAGCTGGGTGGATGCTGTGTAGAAGCTAGGGCCCCAAAATTCAGCACCTTAGCGCTGGCATTTAGGGCTGATTTCGGGAAAAAAATGGCGGCCGCATCGCTTCCAGCCACTTCAGGCAGGTCAGTAGCTCAGTCGTTGCCTGCGTGCGGCAGTAGAATTCAAATGAGGCAGATCATGACATCAATCAGCGTTCGACGTTGATTTGATGCATAACCTGCCATTTTGGACGTTGTCATTCCATCAACGCCCTCTCCTAAACTCGAACAGCTGAAGGTGCATTCAGCTGCACGAGGGAAACCCCCACTAGTGCTATTGAAAGAGATACTTTCAACTTGTAGGTAAGTTGATTTTCTCTTGTACTGGCTCTTGCAGAGTTTATCTCGATACTGGCTTTCTGGAACACATTTATAAAGTTGGCAAAGTGTGCAGCTGAACGTTGGGAAGACGTTGGCTGTTCCTGGAAAGTCTCGGAGTATACCACTTGCTCCCAGTCATGGGGGCTCTACTTGCTGTCCCCCTCGCTGCAGCATGTCAGGGAGATGGAGTAGAGGCAGCAAAGGCAAACTGCCTATAGAGGGAGGAGGAGGACGGGCAAGAGGGTTCTCAGCAGGAGGCCTTGCCCACCTAGGGTCTTCAGGGAACACTTCTCCTACCTGCACCTAAGCCAGGAGCAGTGTATTTGGAGACTCTGATTCACTAAG
Source organism: Somniosus microcephalus (assembly GCF_052327205.1). NCBI lineage: Eukaryota > Metazoa > Chordata > Chondrichthyes > Squaliformes > Somniosidae > Somniosus > Somniosus microcephalus. The sequence continues at coordinate 110,778,603 of NC_140994.1, forward strand.
TAGGTGGTCACAGAACTCTGCCACCTCCTGCAACCAGACCTGCAGCTTCAGATCAGGGCTATGACGGCGCTGCCAGTGGCCCTCAGGGTGACCGTGGCCCTGAATGTTTTGCGCCACTGGATCCTTCCAGCTGGAGCCAGCGACATATCTAACATCACGCAGTTCACCATCCATTGCTGCATCCGAAATGTCACAGAGGCTCTGTACTCCAGGAGAAGGGATTACATTGTCTTCTCTCTAAACAGAGTGAAGCAGTACGAGTGCGCAGGTGGCTTTGCCAGGATATTGGGCTTCCCCATGGTGCAGGGTTCCATCGACTGCACACTGTGGCTTTGCGGGCTCTGCATATCAATCTTGAGATGTACCGCAACCGCAAAGGTTACCACTCTCAATGTACATTTGGTGTACGATCGCGCCCAGCACATCATGATAGTGAATGCCTGGTATTCTGGCCTTTATCCTGTGCCAGTCCGCTGTGCCAGCAATCTTCCAGCCACCATTGTTGAACCCGAGGATGGCTGCTTGGAGACAAGGGCTATGCGCTCTGCACCTGGCTGATGACTCCCCTCCGCAACCCCAGCACTCATGGCCAGAAATCATATAATGAGAGCCATGCCACCACGAGGACCGCCATCGAGCAGACCATCAGGGTGCTCAAGCAACCGTTCCCCTGCCTTGACTGCTTGGGAGGAGACCTTCAGTACATGCCAGAGTGGGTGTCCCAGTTCATCGCAGTCTGCTGTATCTGCCACAGCTTGGCCATCATGGGGGCGCAGCCCTTGCTACCACGGGACTCGCAACCACCTCAGGATGAGGACGAGGAGGTGGAGGAAGGGAGAAGGCAGGCAGCAAACCCGGCACCGCATCGGACTCTGGTTTCAATGAATGAAACCCTAGATCCGTGTTGCTGAACAGTTTCCCCACCATACCATCCCTCTGTCATGGAACATCACAGCGTCCTCTTGGGCACAAAGCTGAATTGAAAGCCACCGCAAAAAAAACATGCCAAACATAATTTTATAAATGATTATTTTGAATCTTACATAACAATGTCAATTAATCTCCCTTGTGCATTCCCTTAGTGTCTGTCTTTCGTGTTACTTTGCCTATTCTAGCATTCCTATGCAGTGCTACCCCAGTGGCTGGTGGAAGGCTGATGACTTTCCATGGGGGACACTGCAGATGGCCTTGCAGGATGACCTCCAGCAGCTCTGGGCCTAGAACATAAGACCATAAGTAGGAGCAGGAGTAGGCCATACGGCCCCTCGGGCCTGCTCCGCCATTCAATAGGATCAAGGCTGATCCGAACCTAGGCTCACGTCCACTTCCCTGCCCGCTCCCCATAACCCCTAATTCCCTTATCAGCTAGGAAACTGTCTATCTCCGTTTTAAATTTATTTGATGTCGCAGCTTCCACAGCTCTCTGAGGTAGCAAATTCCATAGATTTACTACCCTCTGAGTGAAGAAGCTTCTCCTCATCTCAGCTTTGAAAGGGCAGCCCCTTATTCTAAGATTATGCTCCCTAGTTCTAGTCTCACCCATCAGTGGAAACATCCTCACCGCATCCACCCGATCAAGCCCCCTCACAATCTTATATGCTTCGATAAGATCGCCTCTCATTCTTCTGAATTCCAATAAGTAGAGGCCCAACCTACTCAACCTTTCCTCATAAGTCAACCCCCTCATCTCCGGAATCAACCGAGTGAACCTTCTCTGAACTGCCTCGAGAGCAAGTATATCTTTTCATAAATATGGAAACCAAAACTGTACGCAGTGTTCCAGGTGTGGCCTCACCAGTACCCTGTATAACTGAAGCAAGACTTCCCTGCTTTTATACTCCATCCCCCTTGCAATAAAAGCCAAGATTCCATTGGCCTTCCTGATCACCTGCATACTAACCTTCTGTGTTTCATGCACCAGGACCCCCAGATCCCTTTGTACTGTAGCACTTTGCAGTTTCTCTCCGGCTGTAGACTGCACCATCTCGGTATGGGCGGCAGCAGTCTGGGCTGGCTGCCTGACAGGCAATAGCAATAGCACTGGCGGAGTGGCAGTGGTGGGAGTACGAATGCTTTCATCCTGAGAGAGGACCGCAGGTTCTTGCTCCATGGAGCCACTCCCAGTCCCCTGAGGCGGCACCTCAGCATTCCTAGCCATCAATATACAGAGGAGAATACTGATGTTTATGGAAGGAAAGAAAGAGTCTTTGGCATAACTTGAATGGAGACTACCTATATCTCTTCTGGAGCTACATCAATCTGCAGATACAGTGGCCGCAAACCTGCGCTGATGTAGCACTGGTGAATCACCTCCCCTGGCTTGTGTAGCTTATCCACGTTTCTATAGCTACAAATGGATGAGCCTGCATGTCGATGAGGGGTAAGTTAATATATATTTAATTGTTTTAAGTGCGTTAAAGGATAATGTGAGACAAAATTGCAATGTGTGGTTTAGAGATGAATGGTCCAGACGCATAAAATGAGCGAGAAGATTGAAAGATTGGACCGTGGCGACATCATCCAAAAACACGGCATCAGTTTCCACATGTACGCTGATGACACCCAGCTCCAGCTCGCCACCACTTCTCTCGACCCCTCCAGTCTCTAAATTGTCAGACTGCTTGCTGGATGAACAGAAATGTTCTCTAATAAATATTGGGATCACCGAAGCAATTGTCTTTGGTCCCCACGACAAACTCCGTTCCCTAGCCACTGAATCCATCCCTCTCCCTAGCCTATCTCTGAGGCTGAACAAGACTGTTCGCAACCTTGGTGTCATATTTGACCCTGAAATGAGCTTCTGACCACTGGGATCTCTACACGGAATAACACCAGGATCTGTACACTGAATAACACCAGGATCTGTACACGGAATAACACCAGGATCTGTACAATGAATAACACCATGATCTATAAACGGAATAACACCATGATCTGTACAGTGTATAACACCAGGATCTCTACACTGAATAACACCAGGATCTGTACACTGATTAACACCAGGATCTGTACACTGATTAACACCAGGATCTGTACAGTGAATAACACCAGGATCCGTACAGTGAATAACACCAGGATCTGTAAATGGAATAACACCAGGATCTGTACAGTGAATAGCACCAGGATCTGTCCACTGAATAACACCAGGATCTATACAATGAATATCACCAGGCTCTGTAAACGGCATAACACCAGTAACTGTACCATGAATAACAACAAGATCTGTACACTGATTAACACCAGGATCTGTAAACTGAATAAAACCAGGATCTGTACACTGATTAACACCAGGACCTGTACACTGATTAACACCAGGATATGTACAATGAATAACACCAGGATCTGCACAGTGAATAACACCAGGATCTATAAATGGAATAACACCATGATCTGTACAGTGTATAACACCAGGATCTCTACACTGAATAACACCAGGATCTGTACACTGATTAACACCAGGACCTGTACACTGATTAACACCAGGATATGTACAATGAATAACACCAGGACCTGCACAGTGAATAACACCAGGATCTGTAAATGGAATAACACTAGGATCTGCACAGTGAATAACACCAGGATCTGTCCACTGAATAACACCAGGATCTGTACAATGAATATCACCAGGATCTATAAACGGAATAACACCAGGATTTGTACCATGAATAAAACCAGGATCTGTACACTGAATAAAACCAGAATCTGTACAGTGAATAACACCAGGATCTGTACGATGAATAACACCAGGATCCGTACACTGAATAACACCAGGATCTTTAAACTGAATAACACCAGGATCTGTACACAGAATTACACCGGGACCTGTACAATGAATAACACTGAGTTCTGTGCACAGAATAACACCAGGATCGGTAAACGGAATAAAACCAGGATCGGTACAGTGAATAACACCGGTATCTGAAAATGGAATAACACCAGGATCTGTACACGGAATAATACCAGGAGCTGTACAGTGAATAACACCATGACCTTTAAACTGAATAACACCAGGATCTGTACACAGAATAATAGCGGGATTTCTACACTGAATAACACCGGGATCTGTAAATGTAATAAGACCAGGATCTGTTCAGTGACATGTTCACCAAAACAAAAGCAACATTTTTGCCTGCTTTATAGATTTCCAGAAGGCATTCAATTCCATTTGGCACGACGGGGCGTGGTGTGGCGCAGGGCTCGCCCATCTCACCGGCACTCTTTAATATTTACATAAATGAATTGGCAAAACTACTTGAACAATCTACAGCACCCGGCCTCACCCTATATGAATCCAAGGTTAAATTCCTCCTCCATGCAGATGACCTGGTTCTGCTCTCACCAACTGAGGAGGGTCTACAGCAGAACCTGGATCTACTAGAGTCATTCTGTCAGACCTGGGCCCTGACAATAAACCCCCAAAAAACCAAAGTTCTAGTGTTCCAGCAAAGATCCAGACATCAGGGACCCAGAATAAATTTCACACTAGGAACAACCAAAATTGAACAAACCACAAACTACACATACTTAGGCTTAAAAATCAGTTCTACGGGAAATTTTCATCTGGCTGTGAATGAACTGAAAGAGAAAGCAAGAAGGGCTTTCTATGCCATTAAAAAATCAATCCAAATAGAAATCCCAATTGGCATTTGGCTCAAAATTTTTAAATCAGTAATTGAACCAATTGCACTCTATGGCATGAGGTGTGGGGACCGCTAACACAACAAGAATTTGCAAAATGGGACAAACACCCAATTGGGGTCCTACATGCAGAATTCTGTAAAAGTATCCTCCAGACTCAGGAAAACCGCAAACAATGCATGCAGGGCAGAACTCGGCCAATATCCACTACTAATTACTATCCAAAAAAGAGCCACCAAATTTTGGAAACATCTAAAAATGAGCAACCCCCACTGCTATCATTACGAAGCCCTGAAATGCCAAGAGAGGATCATAAAGAAGAGTCCCCTCAGTCAACTAGTCCTGGGACTCAGTGAAGTAACTACTAACACTACTAATAATAACCAGCCCCAGGACAGTGACATCATAGCACAGAGAATTCGACCTAACACAATTGGCACTAAGCAAAAGGAAAAATACCCGACATATTGGGCAGAAACAACAAAAACCCAAAACAAACTCGATTGCTACTTGGCCCTAAACAGACAATACAACATGGCTGAATACCTGACCACGGTAAAAGATAGCAAATTAAGAAAAACCTTGACTATGTACAGACTTAGTGAGCATAGCCTGGTCATCGAAAAAGGCAGACACAGACAGACCTGGCTGCCAAGAGAGGACAGGATATGCTCTTACTGCAGTCAGGGAGTGGTGGAGACAGAGATGCACTTCCTCACAGCTTGTGGAAAATATCAGGGCATAAGGGGGAATTTCTACCCAAAATTCATAAAAATATGCCCTGAATTCATAAATTTGAATGACGACCAAAAACTCCCATACCTATTAGGGGAACAGAGAAATTGCATAACCTTAGCGGCAAACTATGTTACAGCTTGCCATAAGCAGAGGGACAACCATTAAATCTAAGAAAAAAGAGTATATACATATTATATGAGTGTATATTTATATACACAGGGATATATCTGTTTATACACTGTATGGATAGATCTGCGTTTATGTGTTCAACCATAAATATTTTTTTTCAGTGCTTTGGCAACATAAGATGTACCTTGTCATGCCAATAAAGCAATTTGAATTGAATTGAATTGAATAACAAGAGGATCTTTAAACTGAATAACACCAGGATCTGTACACTGAATAACACCGGGATCTGTACACTGAATAACATCAGGATTTGTACAGTGAATAAAACCAGGATCTGTGAAAGGAATAACTCCAGGATCTGTACACTGAATAACACCAGGATCCATAAATGGAATAACACCAGGATCTGTACACGGAATAACACCGGGAGCTGTACGCTGAATAATACCAGGATCTGTACACTGATTTCACCGAGTTCTGTACACAGAATAACACCAGGATCTGTACACTGAATAACACGAGGATCTGTACACTGAATAACACCAGGATCTGTACAGTGAATAACACCAAGATCTTTACACAGAATAACACCAGGATCTGTACAATGAAAAAAACCTGGATCTCTACAGTGATTAACACCAGGACCTTTTCAGTGAATAACAGAAGGATCTTTAAACTGAATAACACCAGGATCTGTATACTGAATTACACCAGGATCGGTACACTGAATAACATCAGGATTTGTACAGTGAATAAAACCAGGATCTGTGAAAGGAATAACTCCAGGATCTGTACACTGAATAACACCAGGATCCATAAATGGAATAACACCAGGATCTGTACACGGAATAACACCGGGAGCTGTACGCTGAATAACACCAGGATCTGCAGACTGAATAACACCAGGATCTGTACACTGATTTCACCGAGTTCTGTACACAGAATAACACCAGGATCTGTACACTGAATAACACGAGGATCTGTACACTGAATAACACCAGGATCTGTACAGTGAATAACACCAAGATCTTTACACAGAATAACACCAGGATCTGTACAATGAAAAAAACCTGGATCTCTACAGTGATTAACACCAGGACCTTTTCAGTGAATAACAGAAGGATCTTTAAACTGAATAACACCAGGATCTGTATACTGAATTACACCAGGATCGGTACAGTGAATAACACCAGGATCTGCAGTGTATAAACCCAGGAACTGTAAACAGAATAACACCAGGATCTGTACAGTGAATAACACCAGGATCTATGAAGGGAATAACACCAGGATCTGCAGAGTGAATAACACCAAGATCTGTACACTGAATAATACGGGGATCTGTACACTGAAAAATATCAGGATCTGTACAGTGAATAAAACCAGGATCTTTGAAAGGAATAACACCAAGATCTGTACACTGAATAACACCGGGAGCTGTACACTGAATAACACCAGGATCTGTGAACGGTATAAAACCAGGAGCTGTACACGGAATTTCACCGAGTTATGTACACAGAATAACAGCAGGATTTGTACACTGAATAACACCAGGATCTGTACAGTGAATAACACCAGTGTCTGTGAACCGAATAACACCAGGATCTCTACACAGAATAACACCAGGATCGGTACATTGAATAACACCAGGAGCTGTACAGTGAATAACACCAGGATCTATAAACAAATTAACACCGGGATCTGTACACGGAATAACACCAGGATCTGTACACTGAATAACAACAGGCTCAAAGAGTGGTGTGGGAAGAAGGGGTTTCAATTCATGGGGCACTGACACCCATACTGGGGAAAGAGGGAGCTGTTCTGTCGGGGTGGGCTCCACTTAAACCGGGCTGGGACCAGTGTCCTGGTGAATTGAATAACTAAAAAAAAAAAAAGGGCAGCACGGTGGCATAGTGGTTAGCACTGTTGCCTCACAGTGCCAGGGACCCGGGTTTGAATCTGGCCTCGGGTGACTGTGAGGAGTTTGCACATTCTCCCCGTGTTTGCGTGGGTTTCCTCCGGGTGCTCCGGTTTCCTCCCACAGTCCAAAGATGTGCGGGTTAGGTTGCTTGGCTATGATAAATTGACCCTTAGTGTTAGGGGGATTAAATACGTGGGGTTACGGGGATAGGGTGGGATATGTGTTGGTGTAGGGGTTACGGGGATTGGGTGGGATATGTGTCGGTGGGCCGAAATGGCCTCTATCTGCATTGTGGGGTTTCTGTGATTTCTGTGATCTGTGATCTGTACACTGAATAACACCAGGATCTGTACAATGAATAACACCAGGATCTGTACAGTGAATAAAACCAGTATCCGTACACTGAATAACACCAGGATCTGTAAACGATATAACACCAGCAACTGGACACAGAATAACACCAGGATCTGTACACTGACTAACCTAAGGATCTGTACACTGAATAACACCAGGAGATGTACACTGAATAACAACGGGACCTGTACACTGAATAACACCAGGATCTGTACACTGAATAACACTGAGTTCTGTACACAGAATAGCACCAGGATCGGTAAACAGAATAAAACCAGGATCGGTACAGTGAATAACACCGGCATCTGTAAATGGAATCTGTACACTGAATAACACTGGGGTCTGTACAAGGAATAACACCAGGAGCTGTACAGTGAATAAACCACAACCTTTAAACTGAATAACACCAGGATCTGTAAAAGGAATAAGATCTGCACACGTAATAACACCAGGATCTACACACTGAATAACACCAGGATCCTGCGCAGTGAACAACACCAGGATCTGTGATTGGAATAACACCAGGATCTGTACACGGAATAACACCGGGAGCTGTACACTGAATAACATCAGGATTTGGACAGTGAATAAAACCAGGATCTGTGAAAGGAATAAATCCAGGATCTGTACACGGAATAAAACTGGGATCTACACACTGAATAACACCAGGATCGGTACACAGAATAACACCACGGTCTGTAAATGGAATAACACCAGGATTTGTAAATGGAATTAAACCGGGATCTGTACAATGAATAACACTAGGATTGTAACACTGAATAACACCAGGATCTGTACACAGAATAACACCAGGATATGCACACTGAATAACACCAGAATCTGTACACTAAATAACACCAGGATCAGTACACTGAATACCACATATATCTGTATACTGAATATCACCGGGACTTGTACACAGAATAACACCAGGGTCTGTACACTGAATAACACTGGGATCTGTACACTGAATAATACCAGGAACTGTAAATGGAATAACACCAGGATCTGTACACTGAATAACACCAGGATCTGTACAGTGACTAACACCAGGATCCGTGAATGGAATAACACCAGGATCTGTACACGGAATAACACTGGGAGCTGTACACTGAATAACATCAGGATTTGTACAGTGAATAAAACCAGGATCTGTAAACAGAATAAAACTGGTATCTGTACAATGAATAACACCAGGATATGTACACTGAATAACACCAGGATCTGTATACGGAACAAAACCAGGATCTGTAAACGGAATAACACCAGGATCTGTACACTGAATAACACACATATCTGTATACTGAATAACACCAGGATCTGTAAACTGAATAACACCAGGATCTGTACACTGAATAAAGCCAGGATCTGTAAACGGAATAATAGCAGGATCTGTACACTGAAAAACACCAGGATCTGTACAGTGAATAAAACCAGTGTCTGTGAACTGAAGAACACCAGGATCTGTCCAATGTATAACACCAGGATCTGTACAGTAAGTAACTCATCAATCTGTAAACTGTAGAACACCAGGATCTGTACAGTGAATAACACCATGATCTTTAAACTGAATAACATCAGGATTTGTAAAGTGAATAAAACCAGGATCTGTGAAAGGAATAAATCCAGGATCTGCACATGGAATAACACCAGGATCTGTACACTGAATAACACCAGGATCTACAAACTGAATAACACCGCGATCGGTACACAGAATAACACCAGGATCTGTACTCTGAATAACACCAGGATCTGTATAAGGAATAACACCAGGATTCTGTACATGGAATAACACCAGGATCTGTTCACTGAATAATACCAGGATCTGTAAATGGAATACCATCAGCAACTGTACACTGAGTAACACTAGGATCTGTAAACTGAATTAACACCAGGATCTGTACGCAGTATAACACCACGGTCTGTAAATGGAATAACACCAGGATTTGTAAATGGAATTAAACTGGGATCTGTACAATGAATAACACCAGGACCGTAACACTGAATAACACCAGGATCTGTACACAGAACAACACCAGGATCTGTAAGCTGAATAACACAAGGATCTGTACACAGTATAACACCACGGTCTGTAAATAGAATTGTAGTGTCCGTGTGTTGATAAAGACACTGAAGACAGGAGTTGGTTCATAGGTATTTACTAAGCAAAGTCTGGGGGGGGGGGTGTTCTAACGGATATACACAATATACAGGCTTATATAGCCCGAGTGGCAATTACCGGCATTACAGCACACCTGGGGCTCTTAAGGCACATACACCACAATTCCTCCCCTTTTAGCTACCCAGCGCATCATATTTTAAGTAATTATTAATTGCATGTTATAAACAAAATAATATACATTGCTGTAGTTAATTAATTATAAGTCAGTCTCTCAGGAGGCTTCCTGACTCGGTCCGGGTAACGCCTCGGGGGTGTAGTAGTTTCTGGTGGTGTAGTAGGTTCTTCTGGCAAGGCTGATTCGGCTTGAATGCCAGTGTCGGGTTCATCGGGTTCCAGTATCCCGGGTTTCTGTACCACCGGATCGGAGGTAGATATGGGTATCTCTACTTCATCGTTAGATGTATAGAGTTATGGTGTAGGTTGTCTCTTTTCGGATGACTTTATGATTTGGTCAGCATGGTGCCTTATTATGCTTTCTCCGATGTCCACGGTATACATCAGTGGTCCTAGTCGTGTGCAGATAGTTCCAGGCTGCCATTTCTCGGTACGGTAGTCCCGGGCCAAAACTTGTTGACCTATCTGGAAGGTTCTAGTTGGCCTTTCACTCATGCCTTGAAACTGTTGGTTCTCCACGTCCCTTCTGATGTTGGGCTTGACCAAATCCAGCCGGCATCTTAGGTTTCTATTGAAGAACATCATGGCGGGAGTTTGGTTGGTAACCATGTGTTGCATTCCTGTATGCGAACAAGAAGTTATCCACCTTGTGCTGAAGTTTTATGTCTTCATTACCCATGGCCTTTATGGCCTTCTTGAAGGTCTGGACAAACCTTTCAGCCAATCCATTGGTGGCGGGATGGTATGGGGCAGACGTGTAGTGCTAAACCCCATTGTTGTTTTTTTTTTTTTTTTTTTTAAGAACTTTCTGAATTCTTCGGACACAAATTGCGGTCCATTATCAGAACATATCTGTTCTGGCAGCCCATTCCTGGCAAATATGGTCCTTAATACTGTGATGGTTTTTTCCGTGGTGGTGGAGGACATCTTTATTACCTCCGGCCACTTGGAGTGTGCATCAACCGCGATTAAGAACATTGAGTCCATAAATGGACCAGCAAAGTCGATGTGCACCCTTTGCCAGGGAGATGAGGGCCACTCCCATGGATGTAGAGGGGCTTGTGGTGGAGCGTTTTGGACCTTCTGGCATCCTAGGCAGCTCTTGGTCATTTCTTCGATGTCTCCATCGATATCTGGCCACCATACAAACGCCCTAGCTAGGTTCTTCATTTTCACTCCACCCAGATGCCCCTCGTGAAGCTCCTTTAGCACTTTATCCTGGAGTTTGGGTGGAATCACCACTCTGGATCCACACATCAAGGTTCCTCGGCACACTGACAGCTGTTCTCTTCTTTGCGAGAATGCTGGCAACAGTGGTTTGCCATGTGCTGGCCATCCCTTCACTGTTAAATCATAGACCCGTGAGAGAGTCGGGTCATTTCTCGTCTCCCTTTCAATGGCAGAATTTGTCACTGGTAGACATTCCACTATGGTAGAGTGGAACATCTCTACTGGGTCTACTGTAGGTGCCTCTTCTACTGTTGGCAACGGTAGGCGCGATAAACCGTCAGCATTCCCATGCTGTTTTGACCCTTTGTATTCTATGTTGTATTGGTGTGCCCCTAGAAAAAGGGACCACCTCTGTAGCCTTTGCGCTGTCATAATGGGAGCACCTTTTTTAGGGTTGAATATGGAGATGAGGGGTTGATGGTCAGTCAACAAGGTAAATTTTTGTCCGTGTAGGTAATGGTTGAATTTCTTCACTCCCCATACCAGGCTGAGTGCTTCCCTGTCGATTTGGGCATAGTTACACTCAGCTGAGTTTAATGAGCGTGACGCAAAAGCTATCGGCCGTTCTGAGCCATCAGGGAATTTATGGGATAATACTGCTCCTATGCCATAAGGGGATGCATCGCACGCCAGTCTGATTGGCAGTGATGGGTTGTAATGAGCCAAAACTTCTTCGGATGTGATTAAGTCTTTGCATTTATGGAAGACACGTTTACAGTCTTCGTTCCATTTCCAAATCACTCCTGTTTGTAAAAGTTCATTGAGAGGGTGTAGAAGAGTTGATAAGTTCGGTAAAAATTTATGATAGTAATTTATTAATCCCAGGAACGACCTTAATTGTGAAACATTTTCAGGTGCTGGGGCTTTTATGACCGCTTCAATTTTCTCAGGTGACTTATGCAACCCTTCATTATAAATTATGTGGCCACAATATGATATCTGATTTTGGAAAAATTCACACTTGGGGCGATTTGTTCGTAGGCCCCGTTCTTTCAGCCTAGTGAGCACCTGCTCCAAATTGGCAAGGTGCTCGTTGTCATTTTCTCCTGTTATAAGGATGCTGTCTAGGTAGCATTGAGTCCCCGGAATCCCTTGCAGGACTTGCTCCATAGCTCTTTGCCAGATAGCTGGAGCTGATGCTACTCCAAAAACCAGTCGATTGTACTGGTACAGGCTTTTGTGTGTGTTTATCGTGAGATACCTTTTAGAGGCCTCCTCAACCTCCATCTGTAGATATGCCTGTGCCAAGTCAATTTTGGTGAAACGTTTCCCTCCGGATAGTGAGGCGAAAATATCTTCTATCTGTACTGTGTGAAGGACCGGGTTTACAGTCACCTTGAAGTCACCACAGATGCGAATTTTTCTCTGTTCTTCAGATTTATCTGTATTCAATGCTTTTTTCATGACTGGAACGATGGGTGTTGCCCATTCGCTCCAATCTATTTTGGATAATATGCCTGCTTTTTCCAACTTCTCCAGCTCTGCCTCGACTGCTGGACGTATTGCGTATGGCATCAGTCTTGCCTTAAAAAATTTGGGAATTGCTGCATCTTCCACTTTTATTGAGGCGGTGATGCCTTTCAAGGTTCCTAGTTTCTCTTGAAACACTTCTTTGGCGTTGGCCAAGATGTCTTTTAATCGTTCAGGTATGATGTCATCATTGTTTTTTTCCTTACTGGTCACCGTTAGTGCCTGAATGGAGTGCCAGTCTAAACGTATCTTCCTGATCCATTCACGTCCCAACAACGGTGGACCACCATCTTGTAGAATGTATAAATACAACTTTTGTATTTCTTTGCCATTGTATACAACAGGCACCCTTATTTTTCCTTTGGGGTATACTTTCTGCCCCGTATATGTTTTTACGATAATGGATGTGTCTTTTAGAGATATATGCGAAAATAGCCTCTCGTAATCCCGTCGATTTATTACGGTTAGAGCTGATCCTGTATCTAGCTCCATTTTAACTGGGGACCCTCCTATTGTGAGGGTAACCCAAATGGTTTGGTAATCATCTTTGGCAAGTACATTATGTAATTTGAGACAGCTTAGTCTCTTGTTTTCGAAGTCGCTATCGCTCTTCTGGTCTTCGGAGCTACTGTCCGTCGTCATTTGTACCTTCCTGTACTTTTCTTTATTGATTTTTTTTTTTCTGTCTGTGGATTTATTTTGTCCAGATCGGCATACCCGTGCAATGTGTCCAATCTTTCCGCATTGCCTGCATGCTTTGTCCTTGAACCAGCAGTCCCTCTGGTTATGGGTGGATCTGCCGCAGCGATAACATCTTTCGAAACCCTATGTCATTTCATGGGTGCCGAAGTCCTGTGTCTTTTGTTGTATCTCTGCAGCTCCTTTTGCTGCTGCTTCGTATGCTACAGCCATAATGAAAGCTTTGTCCAATGTTAAATCTTTTTCAGAAAGCAGCCTTTTTTGTGTCCCTTCACTTAAGAGACCGCAAACGAATTTGTCTTGAAGATAATCTGATAGTCCTGCCCCGAATTGGCAGTACTTTGATAGCTTTCTTAATTCGGTTAGGTAATCAGTGTTACTTTCATTCTTATGTTGATTTCTCTTGAAGAACTTGAATCGTTCCGCTATCAGCAGCGGTGTTGGGTTTAAGTGCTCCTGCAGAGTATCAACAATTTCTTTAAAATTCTTGTCCTTTGGTTTGGCTGGAGTGATTAAATTTCGTAACAGCCCGTATGTCTTTGCGCCCATTAAGTTCAGAAGTACTGAAGCTTTTTTTTCATCTTCTATTCCATTTGCAGTGCAATATACCTCTACTCTTTCCACGTATGGGGTCCAATCCTCTATTTCATTACCAAAGCATCAATATTGCCAGACTTAGACATTTCAGAAAAGATATGGCGCTTCCCGCGCTTTCCCGCCGCTGCTGCCGATAACAACGCTGTTTACTGCGGTTTCCGTTCTCTTTCCTTTTTTAAATTTTTTTTATTTACTGTTGGAGACTCGTTCCCGCCGGAGGTCTGAACGCTGACCTGCTTGCCGCACCGGCCGTCTCCCGAATGCTCCCTCCCAGTCCATTATTGCTTGCCTCCGATTTCGCTGCCTGTCTCAGCTGTAGAGCCAGCTGCTGGAGCCCCAGCCTGATGCCCAGGAAGGATTAGCGCAGTACCTGCCACCAGCTTAGCCAGCTGGTGAAACCACAGCTTCTCTCACTTCCTTGAGTTTTCTGGATGCCCGAGGAATCGATGTCCTTGAGGTGCTGTCGAATTGCAGGTAAGTCCGTTTCCACTTCGTCGCCACTGTAGTGTCCGTGGGTTGATAAAGACACTGAAGACAGGAGTTGGTTCATAGGTATTTACTTAGCAAAGTCTTGGGGGGGGTTCTAACGGATATACACAATATACAGGCTTATATAGCCCGAGTGGCAATTACCGGCATTACAGCACACCTGGGGCTCTTAAGGCACATACACCACAAGAATAACACCAGGATTTGTAAATGGAATTAAACCAGGATCTGTACACTAAATAACACCAGGATCTGTACACTGAATAACACACGTATCTGTACACTGAATAACACCAGGATCTGTATATGGAACAAAACCAGGATCTGTACACTAAATAACACCAGGATCTGTACACTGAATAACACACGTATCTGTATACTGAATATCACCGGGATCTGTACACAGAATAACACCAGGGTCTGTACACTGAATAACACTAGGACCGTAACACTGAATAACACCAGGATCTGTACACAGAATAACACCAGGAGATGTACACTGAATAACACCAGGATCTGTAAATAGAATACCATCAGCAACTGTACACTGAGTAACACTAGGATCTGTAAGCTGAATAACACCAGGAACTGTACACAGTATAACACCACGGTCTGTAAATACAATAACACCAGGATTTGTAAATGGAATTAAACTGGGATCTGTACAATGAATAACACCAGGACTGTAACACTGAATAACATCAGGATCTGTACAGTGAATAACACCAGGATCTGTACAGTGAATAACACCAGGATATATACAGTGAATAACACCGGGATCTGTAAATGAATAACACCAGGACCTGTACAGTGAATAACACCCGGATCTTTAAACTGAATAACACCAGGATCTGTACACAAAATAAAACCAGCATCGCGACGCTGAACAACACAAGAATCTGTACAGTGAATAACACCAGTGTCTGTAAACTGAATAACACTTCGATCTGTTCACTGAATTAGACCAGCATCTGTACACTGAATAACACCAGGATTTGTAAACGGAACAACACCGGGATCTGTACACTAAATATTAGCAGGATCTGTAAACTGAATAACACCAGTATCTGTATATGGAATATCACCGGGATCTGTATACGGAACAAACCGAGATCTGTACACAGAATAACTCACCAGGATCTGCACATGGAATAACACCAGGATCTATACAGTGAATAACACCAGGATCTGCACACAGAATAACACCGGGAAATGTACACTGAATAATACCGGGATCTGTAAGTGAATAACACCAGGAACTGTACAGTGAATAACACTCGGATCTTTAAACTGAGTAACACCAGGAACTGTACACAAAATAAAACCAGCATTGCGAAACTGAATAACACCAGGATCTGTACAGTGAAAAACACCAGTGTCTCTAAACGGAATAAGACCAAGGTATGTACACTGAATAACACCAGTGTCTGTAAACTGAATAACACCAGGATTTCTAAACGGAAGAACACCGGGATCTGTACACAGAATAAAACCAGGATCTGTACACTGAA
Organism: Somniosus microcephalus; assembly: GCF_052327205.1. Classification (NCBI taxonomy): domain Eukaryota; kingdom Metazoa; phylum Chordata; class Chondrichthyes; order Squaliformes; family Somniosidae; genus Somniosus; species Somniosus microcephalus. The sequence continues at coordinate 110,794,675 of NC_140994.1, forward strand.
TAACACCAGTATCTGTATATGGAATATCACCGGGATCTGTATGTGGAATAAACTGAGATCTGTCAATGGAATAACACCAGGATCTGCACATGGAATAACACCAGGATCTGCACAATGAATAAAATCAGGATCTGCACACAGAATAACACTAGGACCTGTACACTGAATAAAACTGGGATCTGTAAATGGAATAACACCACGATCTGTACAGTGAATAAAACCAGGATCTGTACAATGAATAACACCAGGATCTGTAAATGGAATAACGCCAGGATCTGTACAGTGAATAAAACCAGGACCTATAATGGGAATAGCACCAGGATCTGTAAAGGAATAAAACCAGTATCTGTACAATGAATAACACCAGCACCTGTACACTGAATAACACCAGGATCTGTTCACTGAATAACACCAGGGTCAGCACACTGACTAACACCAGTATCTGCATATGGAATATCACTGGGAGCTGTATACGGAATAAAGCGAGATCTGTACACTGAATAACACACCAGGATCTGCACATGGAATAACACCTGGATCTGCACACAGATTAACACTGGAATCTGTACATAGAATAACACACCAGGATCTGTAAACTGAATAACACCAGGATCTGTACACTGAATAACACCAGGACCTGTACATGGAATAACACCGGGATCTGTACACTGAGCAACACCAGGATCTGTACACTGAATAACACCAGGATCAGTACACTGAATAACACCAGGATCTTCACACTGAATAACAACAGGATTGTTATGCAGAACAATACCAGGATCTGTACTCTGAATAACACCAGGATCTGTACACAGGATAGCACCAGGATCTGTTCACTGAGTAACACCAGGATATGTACACTGATAACACCAGGATCTGTAAACGGAATAACACACGTACCTGTATACTGAATATCACTGGGATCTGTACACAGAATAACACCAGGGTCTGTACACTGAATAACACCGAGTTTTGTACACAGAATAACACTAGGATCTGTACACTGAATAACACGAGGATCTGTACAGTGAATAACACCAGGATGTTTACAGTGAATAAAACCAGTGTCTGTGAACTGAATAACACCAGGATCTGTCCAATGTATAACACCAGGATCTGTACACTGAATAACACACGTACCTGTATACTGAATATCACTGGGATCTGTACACAGAACAACACCAGGGTCTGTACAGTGCATAACACCCGGATCTTTAAACTGAATAACACCAGGATCTGTACACTGAATAACACCAGGATCTGTAAACGGAATAACAGCAGGATCTGTACACTGAATAACACCAGGTTCTGTACAGTGAATAACACTAGGATCTGTACAGTGAATAAAACCAGTGTCTGTGAACTGAATAACACCAGGATCTGTACACTGAATAACACCTGGATATGTACAGTCAATAACTCTTCAATCTGTAAACTGAATAACACCAGGATCTGTACACAGAATAGCACCGGGATCTGTACACTGAATAACACCAGGATCTGTACAGTGAATAACACCAGGATCTGTACACAGAATAGCACCGGGATCTGTACACTGAATAACACCGGGATCTGTAAATGAATAACACCAGGATCTGTACAGTGAATAACACCCGGATCTTTAAACTGAATAACACCAGGATCTGTACACAAAATAAAACCAGCACCACGATGCTGAACAACACAAGGATCTGTACAGTGAATAACACCAGTGTCTGTAAACTGAATAACACTTCGATCTGTTCACTGAATTACACCAGCATCTGTACACTGAATAACACCAGGATTTGTAAACAGAACAACACCGGGATCTGTAAACTTAATAACACCAGGATCTGTACATGGAATAAAACAAGGATCTGTACACTAAATATTAGCAGGATCTGTAAACTGAATAACACCAGTATCTGTATATGGAATATCACCGGGATCTGTATATGGAACAAACCGAGATCTGTACACAGAATAACTCACCAGGATCTGCACATGGAATAACACCAGGATCTATACAGTGAATAACACCAGGATCTGCACACAGAATAACACCGGGAAATGTACACTGAATAATACCGGGATCTGTAAATAAATAACACCAGGAACTGTACAGAGAATAACACTCGGATCTTTAAACTGAGTAACACCAGGAACTGTACACAAAATAAAACCAGCATTGCGACACTGAATAACACCAGGATCTGTACAGTGAAAAACACCAGTGTCTCTAAACGGAATAAGACCAAGATATGTACACTGAATAACACCAGTGTCTGTAAACTGAATAACACCAGGATTTCTAAACGGAAGAACACCGGGATCTGTACACAGAATAAAACCAGGATCTGTACACTGAATAACACCAGTATCTGTATATGGAATATCACCGGGATCTGTATGTGGAATAAACTGAGATCTGTCAATGGAATAACACCAGGATCTGCACATGGAATAACACCAGGATCTGCACAATGAATAAAATCAGGATCTGCACACAGAATAACACTAGGACCTGTACACGGAATAAAACTGGGATCTGTAAATGGAATAACACCACGATCTGTACAGTGAATAAAACCAGGATCTGTACAATGAATAACACCAGGATCTGTAAAGTGAATAACACCAGGATCTGTAAATGGAATAACGCCAGGATCTGTACAGTGAATAAAACCAGGACCTATAATGGGAATAACACCAGGATCTGTAAAGGAATAAAACCAGTATCTGTACAATGAATAACACCAGCACCTGTACACTGAATAACACCAGGATCTGTTCACTGAATAACACCAGGGTCAGCACACTGACTAACACCAGTATCTGCATATGGAATATCACTGGGAGCTGTATACGGAATAAAGCGAGATCTGTACACTGAATAACACACCAGGATCTGCACATGGAATAACACCTGGATCTGCACACAGATTAACACTGGAATCTGTACACAGAATAACACACCAGGATCTGTACACTGAATAACACCAGGATCTGTACACTGAATAACACCAGGACCTGTACATGGAATAACACCGGGATCTGTACACTGAGCAACACCAGGATCTGTACACTGAATAACACCAGGATCTGTACACTGAATAACACCAGGATCTGTACACTGAATAACACCAGGATCTGTACACAGAATAACACCAGGATCTGTACACTGAATTACACCAGGATCTGTAAACTGAATAACACCAGGATCTTTACAAGGTACAACACCAGGACCTGTACACGGAATAACACCAGGATCTGTACACTGAATAATACCAGGATCTGTTCACTGAGTAACACCAGGAACTTTACACGGAATAAAACCAGGATCTTTACACGGAATAAAACCAGGATCTGTACACAGTATAACACCGGGATCTGTACACAGAATAACACCAGGATCTGTACACTGAATAACATCAGTATTTATACACTGAATAACTCCGGGATCTGTACACGGAATAACACCAGGATCAGTACAATAATTAACACCAGTGTCTGTACACAGAATAACACCACGATCTGTACAGGGAATAGCACCAGGATATTGTACACGGAATAACACCAGGATCTGTACACTGAATAACACCAGGATCTTTACACAGTATAATACTGGGATCTGTACACAGAATAACACCGTGATCTGTACATGGAATAACACCAGGATCAGTACACTGAATAACACCAGGATCTTCACACTGAATAACAACAGGATTGTTACGCAGAATAATACCAGGATCTGTACTCTGAATAACACCAGGATCTGTACACAGGATAGCACCAGGATCTGTTCACTGAGTAACACCAGGATATGTACACTGATAACACCAGGATCTGTAAACGGAATAACACACGTACCTGTATACTGAATATCACTGGGATCTGTACACAGAATAACACCAGGGTCTGTAAACTGAATAACACTTCGATCTGTTCACTGAATAACACCAGGATTTGTAAACAGAACAACACCGGGATCTGTAAACTTAATAACACCAGGATCTGTACACGGAATAAAACCAGGATCTGTACACTAAATATTAGCAAGATCTGTAAACTGAATAACACCAGTATCTGTATATGGAATATCACCGGGATCTGTATACGGAACAAACCGAGATCTGTACACAGAATAACTCACCAGGATCTGCACATGGAATAACACCAGGATCAATACAGTGAATAACACCAGGATCTGCACACAGAATAACAACGGGAAATGTACACTGAATAATACCGGGATCTGTAAATAAATAACACCAGGAACTGTACAGTGAATAAAACTCGGATCTTTAAACTGAGTAACACCAGGAACTGTACACAAAATAAAACCAGCATCACGACACTGAATAACACCAGGATCTGTACAGTGAAAAACACCAGTGTCTCTAAACGGAATAAGACCAAGATATGTACACTGAATAACACCAGTGTCTGTAAACTGAATAACACCAGGATTTCTAAACGGAAGAATACCGGGATCTGTATACGGAATAAAACCAGGATCTGTACACTAAATAATAGCAGGATCTGTACACTGAATAACACCAGTATCTGTATATGGAATATCACCGGGATCTGTATATGGAATAAACTGAGATCTGTCAATGGAATAACACCAGGATCTGCACATGGAACAACACCAGGATCTGCACAATGAATAACATCAGGATCTGCACACAGAATAACACTAGGACCTGTACACTGAATAAAACTGGGATCTGTAAATGGAATAACACCACGATCTGTACAGTGAATAAAACCAGGATCTTTACAATGAATAACAGCAGGATCTGTAAAGTGAATAACACCAGGATCTGTAAATGGAATAATGCCAGGATCTGTACAGTGAATAAAACCAGGACCTATAATGGGAATACCACCAGGATCTGTAAAGTGAATAACACCAGGATCTGTAAATGGAATAACACCAGGATCTGTACCATGAATAAGACCAGGATCTGTAAAGTGAATAACACCAGGATCTGTAAATGGAATAAAACCAGGATCTGTACCATGAATAAGACCAGGATCTGTACACTGAATAACACCAGGATCTGTACACTGAATAATACCAGGATCTGTACACTGAATACCACCAGGATGTGTAAACAAAATAAAACCGGGATCTCTACACTGAATAACACCAGGATCTGTACACTGACTAACACCAGTATCTGCATATGGAATATCACTGGGAGCTGTATACGGAATAAAGAGAGATCTGTACACAGAATAACACACCAGGATCTGCACATGGAATAACACCTGGATCTGCACACAGATTAACACTGGAATCTGTACACAGAATAACACACCAGGATCTGTACACTGAATTACACCAGGATCTGTACACTGAAGAACACCAGGATCTGTACACTGAATAACACCAGGACCTGTACATGGAATAACACCAGGATCTGTACACTGAATAACACCAGGATCTGTTCACAGAATAACAGCAGGATCTTTTCACTGAGTAACACCAGGATCTGTACATGTAATAGCACCAGGATCCGTACACTGAATAACACCAGGATCTGTACACTGAATAACACTGGAATCTGTACACAGATTAACACACCAGGATCTGTACATTGAATTACACCAGGATCTGTAAACTGAATAACACCAGGATCTTTACACAGTATAACACCGGGATCTGTAAACTGAGTAACACCAGGATCTGTACACGGAATAACACCAGGATCAGTACAATGAGTAAGACCAGGGTCTGTACACAGAATAACACCGGGATCTGTACACGGAATAACACCAGGATCTGTAGACTGAATAAAACGTGATCTGTACACGGAATAACACCAGGATCAGTACAATGAGTAACACCAGGATCTGTACACATTATAACACCAGGATCTGTACACTGATTAACACCAGGGTCTGTACACTGACTAACACCAGTATCTGCATATGGAATATCACTGGGAGCTGTATACGGAATAAAGCGAGATCTGTACACTGAATAACACACCAGGATCTTTATATGTCCAAAGATGTGCGGGTTAGGATGATTGGCTATGATAAATTGACCCTTAGTGTTAGGGGGATTAAATATGTGGGGTTACGGGGATAGGGTGGGATATGTGTTGGTGTAGGGGTTACGGGGATCAGGTGGGATATGTGTCGGTGCAGGCTCGATGGGCCGAAATGGCCTCTATCTGCACTGTGGGGTTTCTGTGTGATTTCTGTGTGAACACCAGGATCTGTGCACTGAATAACACCAGGATCTGTACACTGAATAACACCAGGATCTGTACATGGAATAACACTGGAATCTGTACACAGAATAGCAGACCAGGATCTGTACATGGAATAATACCAGGATCTGTAAACTGAGTAACACCAGGATCTGTAAACTGAGTAACACCAGGATCTGTACACTGAATAACAACAGGTTTGCTATGCAGAATAACACCAGAATCTTTACTCTGAATAACACCAGGATCTGTACATGGAATAACACCAGGACCTGTACATGGAATAACACCAGGATATGTACACTGAATAACACCAGGATCTTTTAACTGAGTAACACTAGGATCTGTACATGGAATAGCACCAGGATCTGTACACAGAAGAACACTGGAACCTGCACACAGAATAACACACCAGGATCTGTACAGGGAATAACACCGGGATCTGTACACTGAGCAGCACCAGGATCTGTACATGGAATAACACCAGAATTTGTACACTGAATAACACCAGGACCTGTACATGGAATAACACCAGGATCTTTACACTGAGTAACACCAGGATATGTACATGTATTAGCAATGGAATCTGTAAACAGAATAACACACCAGGATCTGTACATGGAATAACACCAGGATCTGTGCACTGAATAACACAAGGATCTGTACATTGAATTACACCAGCATCTGTACACTGAGTAACACCACGATCTGTACATGGAATAACACCAGGATCTGTAAACTGAATAACACCAGGATCTTTACACGGTACAACACCAGGAACTTTACACTGAATAACTCCAGGATCTGTACACTGAATAACACCAGTATCTGTAGACTGAATAAACTGGGATCTGTACACGGAATAACACCAGGATCAGTACAATGAGTAACACCAGGATCTGTACACAATATAACACCAGCATCTGTTCACTGAATAACACCAGGATCTGTACATGGAATAACACGAGGATCTTGTACACTGAATAACACCAGGATCTGTACACTGAATAACACCAGTCTCTGTACACTGAATAACACCGGGATCTGTACATGGAATAAAACCAGGATCAGTACAATGAGTAACACTAGGGTCTGTACACAGAATAACACCAGGATCTTCACACTGAATAACAACAGGATTGTTAGGCAGAATAACACCAGGATCTGTACTCTGAATAACACCTGGATCTGTACACAGGATAACACCAGGATCTGTTCACTGAGTAACACCAGGATCTCTGTAAGGAATAACACCAGGCTTTTGTACACAGAATAACACCAGGATCTGTACACAGAATAACACCAGGATCTGTACGCGGAATAACACCAGGATCTGTACACTGAATAACACCAGCATCTGTACACAGTATAAAACCGGAATCTGTACACGGAAAAACACTGGGATCTGTATGCGGAATAACACTGGGATCTATACACTGAATAACAGTGGACATTTCCCTTAGGTGTCAATCAGTCACCCAATAGCGATGCTTCCCGCATCAATGCTCTGTAGGTTTTCATGGGCTTGTTCCACTAACCAAGATCCATACATTACACAGACATCATTTCACGCGGCCTCACCAGAGTCATTCGAACCCTCCCTTAAAACTTGAGTTATATTTTTAGCATGGGAATATAAATATTTAACCAAATCCTGAGAGGAATGGTCATAATTTGGCTCTCTTCCAGTACTTCCTGTTCTAAACCTTTCATTGTATTCAAAATTTCCCTTCAACGATTTCTAACTGCCTTTACGGATTGATCCAAATGAGCCAAATCAAGGTTATTAACTAGGGTGGTTCCGATATGAAAAACATTTGCTGCATCATTTATCAGACCCTGTCTCCTTCTGATATGGTTCACTTTAATCCCGCAATCAACATCGTTTCCTTCAATGATCTCAGTACTATTTTCCCCAAAGTTATTATTAAATCCATTACCATCCCCTGAGCCCTTGCGATATAACAGCTCTAATTCAGATTCCGCCAGTGTTGTGCCGGCCCTCTCCCAAAATCCCTCTATTAATTCCAACACCATTCTCCACGATAACGGCGCTGCCTCTGGCTTGCACGAGTTCGGTATTCCCACCTCAATCAGATTCAATATTACCGGCACCACCTCATGATGCACAGCATGGTATAATATCATCCGAGTTAGGATCACCACTAACGCATTTGTCGGTCCCGGGGTGTGTTTAGGGCAGACAACCCGGGATTCTTCTTGTTCTTCCCGTGATTGTGTTTTATTCATAGGGGGAGGGGTTTTTGGTGGAACTTTTAATTCTACCGCATGTATAACCGCACTTCCGTCACCACATCCCCTTACGTGACAGGTGATAGAGTTCCTTGGCTCTATGGTGGGCAAACATCATCCTTTCAATCATGGACAAGCCGTCCGAATCATCCGATTGGAACCCGTCCGTTACCGCATTTGGGCTCACACATCCGGAAATTCCCTCATGATTTTTCCACCATTGGGGCCAACATAACAGAGTGTCTCCCACTGCTCGGGATTGGGTCGGGCTTCGTACATTCTCCTGAGGGTTCCCTATCTGATAATACCTTGAATGGTCACTTGGTTTTGCCTGTAAGGTCCACACCCTTGGCCCAGTACACCGATCTTTGCATTCTATGCATACCCTCCTACCTTCCTGGACCTCATACGTGGTAACCCACACTGTCCCTAAACACATGGTTTGGCAATCACCTTTGATGTACTGGAGGGTAATGTTTCGAGTGGCACCAAAGGGTGGTGACTCCAGGGCAACTGCAATCGAACTATTGTAGGGGAAATAGTTAGTGGTGGTCCAGTATGCCGAATAGGCTGATGTGGAATCTCCGAGAAAGAACAGAATCCCGATCATTGGCCAGAATAATTCCTTCATTTTATTTATCTTCTTGCCTGTGGGGATAAGGGACAAAAACAGAGTGTTACTCCCAGCCTTGCACCCTATGTACACCCATTAGTTCAGGCTCTCAATACTGTTTAAAACAAAACAAAACGGGGCTTCCTACTTTTCTTTTTCTGCATTGGGCGATTTTCCAACGCCTACCACTGATGATACCTCAAGATGTCTTTTTATTTCTTTTACTACTCTGCCGTGGGGTAAGAGGAGTCTGTTGGACTCGTCTGCGGACAGGACGTGGTTCCGGACCTGGGGACGAGGAGGTTTCTACAGCTCCCATGTCCTGTCCACCTTCATTTGAAACATACTGTACCTGTGGAGGCGCCACTTCAGGCAAGGGCGCCTCCTTGAGTGGGGGTGTCCCATTAGGCACCCCTTTTTCATCATCCCACTGGAGAGGATAAATCCGGCTCACCATGCTCATAATCGTGGCTTGTTGTCTTCTTGACCTGCTAGTGGCTGAAAAAGCGTCATTTGGTTAATATGAAACCATTTAATTTTCTTAAGTAACTGAACCGCATACACCATAGGACTGGTTTTGTCAACAATGCTATACGGTCCCTTGTAAAGGGGTTCAAACATTCCCACCCTCGCATAATTTCATTCCATTAACTGGCTCCCTACTTCCCATTCCTGGGATTTACTCGGAGCCAGGTGTAGTCGATTGTATTGGTGTGCCTTCTCAATGTGGCCCTCAAGTTCAGTTCTTTTAAAGTTCCCCACAGGTCGCTCAGGAATTTGTCTCGAGTGCTGCACCTTCTTACAGACGCACGCAATTGCGTCACTTATCGTAATTTTTTTTTAAACTTTCACAATCGAAAAAGACAGTTTGATTTTCACAACTTAATAGGTTAGTTAACTTTGTAAAGATCCTGACCAATTCAATTCAGCAGGCAAAAAACATCAGACATCATAAACATTCTGTGAAACAACTCCACGCACAATAGCATTTCCTTTTTTTCCCTTTGTTCACACATACTTGAAATTGTCAGAAATTTTAAAAATACCAATTGTTGATGTGATTGCCTCATGTCTGGAACTAGAGGCTTTCACACAATTTACACCTGGTGTGGAGATGCCTGTGTTGGACTGGGGTGGACAAATGTAAGAAGTCACACAACACCAGGTTATAGTCCAACAGCTTCACCTGACGAAGGAGTAGCGCTCCGAAAGCTTGTGATTTCAAATAAAACTGTTGGACTATAACCTGGTGTTGTGTGACTTCTTACAATTTACATCAACCAGAAATTCACTGTGGCCACAATAAGAGTCTGGTTTAAACAGGTTAATTAACCTCAATAACTCCAATTTAATTCAGACCAATATTTTAAACTGACTTGAAAAAAAAGGAGCTTTCTTCAGCTTGTAGCTTCAAAACATTAATACAAGTTTTTTTCAGACATCACTACACTGAAAGTAGCAAAGGGACAGAACCTTTCCTTTTCTCCTTTCTTTATTTCACCATAGGCTACATGTCAAAATCCTAGAAAGTAGGCGTCTTGGACTTGCAGTAACCAAATTAAGAAGACAGTGCTTTGTAAACATTCAAATTGATTTAAAAATAATATCAAACAATAACAATTTTTTGTAATCCAATTAAAACAAAATACTTGTAAAAAGTCCAGATCCATTTTCTACCAGATGCAATCAGAAGCCATGGCAACTGTAGCTTCAAGGCTAAAGCTTATCTTTTTTTAAACAAACTGCCTCTGAATTACAGTTTGTTGTACAAGCCGTCCCAGTCAAAATATATCCACAGCAATGTCTTTAACTTAAAATGCAAATCACAAATTTTCTCCCACTTCTAGGTGCACAATCTTAAAGAAAGAAAGACTTGCATTTATATAGCGCCTTTCATGACCACCGGACATGTCAAAGCGCTTTATAGCCAATGAAGTAATTTTGGAGTGTAGTCACTGTTGTAATGTGGGAAACGCAGCAGCCAATTTGCGCACAGCAAGCTCCCACAAACAGCAATGTGATAATGACCAGAGAATCTGTTTTTGTTATGTTGATTGAGGGATAAATATTGGCCAGGACACCGGGGATAAATTGAAATGAACATATTTAACACATCCGCACACTCTTAAAACTTCCAACATCCAAGATAAGACTACAAAGGGTTAAATGGCTTTTAGCTTTATGCACAGTGGAGCTAAAACAAACACAACAGACACTTTCTTTCAAAGACAGACTTTCAGACAAAAGGAATACTGTAACTTCTTAAAATTCATAGTCAGGAAAACTTCCACACTTGAATACACACTTTCACACAAACTGAAATTCCAGCATCCTTTAAAGTTCCTTTCACTCAGTAAATCTTGCATTTTCTTTGTCTCAGCACAGACGCTAATAGCTTCCATGTCAGTAAAATTTTACGTTTCTCTTTTATTTTCCTTCTTTTCAATCATCTTTTAAACCAGCTTTTCCTGGCTCCCTAAATCCCTGTTTTTTCCCTTCCTTTGCTAAGTTTTCAGATTGGTTAGCCTGCAACTCAGATCTTTTCCCTTCTTTATCTCCCACTATCTCTCCTGCTCTTTATGCTTCACCACCAGTTTCTTAATCCACTTATTACATTCAGTGTGGTCCCCACAAACACTCCGTTCCTTTAGAGCCTGTTTCTGGGTGAGCCTAAACGCAATCTTCAGGTCCTCAGTGAGCTTTTCTGCATACCCTGCTCAATGTCTCTGTTTGGATAGTTCTTTTGACACTGATCCTGATTATTGATACATTGGGCTCGAATTTCCCAGGGCCGTGGAGGCGGGAATGGCGGCATGTGGGGTGTTAAAATTGCAGAATCGGGGGGCACGAACCCTTCCCGCCCCCAACTCGCCTCCATGCCCGTTTCCCAGGAGGCAGGCACCCGACCTGTGCTGAGAGCCGCCTCCCCGAAGTGGGCAGGGATTAGTGCCAATTAACTGCCTGTTAACAGGTAGTTAACAGGCAGTTTTTGGCCTAATCCCTATTTTTAGCCCTGAAGTGAGGGCTTCCCGATGGCTCCAAACCATGCCAAGTTAGCAAGGCGGACCGTCGGGCTGAAGGGCTTGGAGGGTTCGAGATGTCCAGTGTTCAGGTGAGTGATGGGTGCATGAGTGCAGAGGTAAGTGTGTTTGGTGTGTGTGTGTAAAGTGTTTAAATAAGTTTTACTTACCTTTACTTACTAATGCAGGCTTCCTTCCTTCAGGTCTCGGGAGTCCCTCATCTCACCGGCACAGAAAGCAGAATGGCCGCAAGCTGTCAAAAGTTGCAGCATTCAGCTTTATGTTCTGGAGAGATTTCTAACTGAGTCTGTGGAGAAGGACTCAAGTTAGAAGTCAGATTGTCAGTGTTTGACAGCTTCACAGAGCTGTCAAACGCTGATATTTCATCTGTCAAAAGCTCTTGACAGATGAAATGTCAATCGCTGATGTCACCTGTAACCGAATGTCCCTTAATTGGCCAGCTGAGCCCGCTGGGCAGGCTCAACAAGGTCAATCAAGGGAAAATCGTGTGGGTTGGCCACAAATCGATGGAGGCAGGACTACAACCCAAAAAGTGGGAGTTCCGCCTCCATCACGTCCCCATTGACAAAATCCAGCCCATTGGCTCTCGAGGTATTATTCTTTATTACACCACCTCTCCTCCTGTTCCAACTTTTCATTGAGCCTGTTTCTACATTCTCTTTCTTCCTCTATTTCTTTCCTTAACTTGATCTTTACCCTTTCTTAAGATTTAACCTGCCTCTGATAGGCCAATAACCAAATGGATTTCCTTACCCATGGCCGACACGTGGACCCTTGTGTCCACTGTTCAGCCCCCAATACCGGATCATCACTGTCTATAATGACCCGTACCCACCCTTCTCGAAGGGGCAACTCATCCATTGTCTTTGCCATTGTCTGCTCCGAACGAGTCCCTGTTCGGGCACCAATATCTGTAAGATGTGTGGAAATTGTCCCTCGCCCCATCCAAAAGTTTCCAAATTTTAGACCCGTCGAACAAACAACACAAAACCCAATGATCTGTGAAAGTTCTTTTAATTAAAGATCAGCAAGAGATTACAGGTAAGCATCCAACAGTTAGGTAGCATATAATAATTCCCAATTATACCTCAGCATACACAGAGCTATCCCTTTACTTTAAGTTCAAGCAAAACAGCACATATATACTAACACCAGCGAATGGTCAATCCAGCAGTAACTAGACATGTGGGCCTAGAAATTCAGTTGCGTTCGCCAGCCGTTAACGCCATAAGAGGGGTATATTTCCAGCGCTAGGCACTTAGCGCCCGGGCGCAGACCGATCTGCGCCTACGCCCAAATTCAGTTGACATTTAGCGCTGGCGCAATGTGTTTGCGCCCGCTCAGCTGCGCGCGCAGCTTATGACGTCATTTCGTCGTGCAACGCTGTTTGTGCGCCCCAAACCGGAAATTCAGTGGCGCCCACCCAATGTGGGCATGGCGCTGTTAAGAACTGTGAAGTGGAACGCAACAGAGGCCCTGTGGGCCTCAGGGAGCGCTAATTAAAGGGCACTTACACTGACCTATAAAGCCCAGCCATTTTGCTGCAATGACTTTACTGCTTTGGATTTCTGGACAGAGACCAAGGGACAGAGCTTACTGATTTGGGACAACATAGGAGAGGTATTTTTGGCTTCTGGCCAGAGCTTTGACATTTGAATCATTGTGATTTCACTGTTTGCAACTTTATTATGGGGGCTGTATGGGGGTCCAACCCTCAGTTGCAGCATTATGTGCGAAGGGCTCGCAGACGCTGTGAGAGAGGGCCAGCCATGCCTAGACACAGAGGGGCCATCAGGCGTCGGCAACGTAGGCCTTACCCACTCAGGCAATACTGGCAGCAGGTGTCCTATCTCACCATGACTGCGGCGCATTGTGTTAAGAGGCTGCGCTTCAGAAGGGAGGTGGTTGCAGAGATCTGCCAGCTGCTTCACAGAGATCTGCGTCCACAGCTGATGTGCAGGACATCTCTCTCGGTGGAAGTGAAGGTCACGGTGGCTCTGAACTTTTATGCAAGCGGCTCCTTCCAAGCCGCTGCAGGGGACATAGCGAGCATCTCCCAGTTCGCCGCGCATCGCTGCATCCGGCAGGTCACCGATGCACTTTTCGCGAGGAGACACCAATTCATCTCCTTCCCCATGACCCTACAGAGGCAGGAGCAGCGTGCAGTCGGATTTGGCAGGATCGTGGGCTTCCCCATGGTGCAGGGCGCCATTGACTGCACGCATGTGGCTATGCGGGCACCTATCGACAATGCCGAGGATTACCGCAACCGGAAGGGCTACCATTCCCTCAATGTACAGCTGGTGTGTGACCACAGGCAGTGCATCCTAGCTGTCAATGCCCGCTTTCCAGGAAGCAGCCACGATGCATTTATCCTGCGCCAGACTACTGTGGCTGACATGTTCGAGGCACAGCCTCCACCAAGGGGATGGCTTATCGGGGACAAGGGCTACCCTTTGTGTACATGGCTCATGACCCCGCTCCGCGCACCCAGGACCCCAGCGGAGGAGGCATACAACGAAAGCCATCAAGCCACAAGGAACATCATAGAGCAAATGATAGGCATCCTCAAGCAACGGTTCCACTGCCTGGATCATTCCGGCGGATCTCTACAATATTCGCCGGATAGAGTCTCCCAGTTTGTCGTCGTGCGCTGCATGCTGCACAACCTGGCTATCCGCAGGACTCAGGCACTGCCACCTGACATTGCACCACCACCTCAGGAGGACGAGCAGGAGGACCATGAGGAGGATGAGGAGGAGGAGGAGGAGTACCAGCCCAGGAGGGAGCCACAAGGTCCAAGGGCCGTCCGCCGGCTGCTTATTGAACGACACTTCTAGGCCCCCTGTCAGGGAATGGCCTGTGGCAATGAACGCACCTGAAGGCAGCCGCTCCACAAGCCCTCAGCCGGTTAACGCAACAACCACTTGAAACATGACACCTGGACATGCTGAATAAATAAAAAGCTTTATTTCACAAACTCAGGGCCCTTCCCACATGAAACAGAAAAACAGACAAGACCCCCAAAAAACAGTCAAAAACATCTGTCACTCCCAAAACATGGGGAGGACTAACAAAACTTGCCCATCCAAATGGCCTTCATCATCGGCCTTACAAAAATAAGCCCCCCCCCTCCACAACACAAACACCCCCATAAAAACAAAAAATGCCTTGATCTTCGGCCTTACCAAAATAATCCCCCCCCCAGAACACAAGCCCCCCCATATAAAAAAAACCGCTATCACCACACTCTACTGGGTGTGCCGAGAGGGTGAGTCCTTAGACAGGCTTCTCCGGCCCCTGCCCGACCTGCTGCTCCACCTCAACCTGGGCCCTGTGGCTGTGGCAAGGCTGGGGGAAGGCTCATGAGGGCGACAATGCGTGTCGGCAGATGCCCTTGGGGGTCGGCCTAGACGAGGCCCGGCCCGGGAGGGGCCGGCTGGTGACTGCTGCAGCTGTGGCTGGCCAGCATCAGTCTCAGCAGCAGCTCGTCGCACCTTGGCTGGGGGAGTGGCAGTGTCGGCTGCACCAATGGGGGCAAGCTGGCTGATGGCAGGCGCGCGCTGCTCGCCAGAGACACTGGCACTCGGCCGGGCTGGCAGTGCAGCAAGCGCAGCAAGCTGGTGGAGGCCAGACCGCTGTGCTGCAGCAGGGCGGCGGGTGCCCTGGCGATGCTTCCGCGCCACAGCGAGTGTGGCAGAAGTGAGTGCCCGAACTGCCCTGGTATGTGCCCGCATCAGCTCTGCCAGTGTCTGGACGGCACCACTCATGTACTCGCGACTCGCGTCCTGCGCTGCCGCGAGTTGCTGGACACCCCTGTCGTGCGCTGCCGCGAGTTGTTCAACCCCCCTGGCCTGTGATTCACCGAAAGCGACCACACTATGAGCCAGGGACTCAATGGCCTGAGGCATCTGTTGCACAACCCCCATGAACTCCTGGTGGCGCCGCTCCGACGCCGCTGACATCTCATCGAGGAGGCGCACCTCCTGGGCGAGGACCGTCTCCGGACTGGAGGGCGGACTCTCCCTCTGGGGAGAAGGCCGCCGAGCTGCCCGACCCTTCCCGCGTGCATCAACACCACTGGGCCCAGGAACTGCCCTCCCCTGCAACACTTCCCTTCTCTGGGGAGAAGGCCGCCGTGCTGCCCGACCCTTCCCGCGTGCATCAACACCACTGGGCCCAGGAACTGCCCCCCCCTGCAACACTTCCCCCTGGCTCTCCTGCAGGCCAGACGTCTCCCCTCCATTGCCATCCCCTGGCGCGGATGAGGGTTCCCCCGATGTGCCACCTTCCTCCTGGTCCTCGTCGTCCTCCTCCTCCAAGGGCCTGGCACTCTGAGCTTGAGGGACAACCTCCTCCTCACCAGCTGAAAGCAGGAAGGCACAAGAGTAGCTTTAGAGTGAGGACAGGGCGTCAGCGAGGGAGGCCTGAGTGGTGGCATTATGCGCATTTGTCGGACAGTGGGAAAGGATGTAGATCTGAAGCGCAAGGGCAACGAGAGAGGTCCAACCGGTCATGTCCTTACCAGTGGGTCCCAGTACAGGGTCCGCATCTCCGATGGCAACAGGGCCAGTCACCCGGCCACGCATGAGTCGAGCCACGCTCTCCTCCAGCTCACTGAGCACCTGGTACTTGGGACGGCCTCCACTGGTGACAGACTGGCTCCTCAAATTCCGCGCCAGCTTGGCCTGCAAGAGAAAGGACGGCCTGTAAGTACAGTGTGGTGCCCTGTTGCTGTGTGCACTGCCTCCCATGGTGGAATAGCTTGGCCAGTGTGGTGCCCTGTTGCTGTGTGCACTGCCTCCCATGGTCGAATAGCTTGGCCAGTGTGTTAAGTGCAGAAAGTGCTATTGATGATCATGCCAGTGCCATAGCTGCGGGAGGAGGGCTGCCCATTAGGCCTTTGAGGTCCCTTTGCCCATAATGTGAGGTGCACATGCAAGGATGAGGAGGACACTGGAAAGGGTACTCACCTTCACCAACCGAGTGAGGTCGTTGTACTTCTTCCGGCATTGGTTCGCACTCCTGGGGACATCGCAGGTGGATGACACCCTGCGGGTGATTTTCTTCCAGGCTTTCCTGTACTGCCTCCTGGGAGCCTTCTTGCCACTGTCCGGGCACAAGACCTCTCTTTTGTTTTCCACACCATCAACCAGCACCCTCAGAGCATGCTCTGAGAAGCGCTGCGCTCGTTCACGGGCCCTCTCCATGGCTGCAGGCGCTATTTTGGCCCACCAGCAGTGTTGAGGCCTAGCTGCAGGGCTCCACTATGCAGGGCGTGGCAGCAGTCAAAGTCGACCCTTCCCCCTTTAAGAGCTGGCCGGCGTCAGGGTGTCTGCTGTCAATCAAAACATGCCCGCACCTGCGCTGCGCCCGGCCTCAGCGTTATCAGGCCGCATCTCCGGCTTAGCGCCTGAAGATAGCATTGCAACGCCAGTTTCAGCGCTCGCCCAAACTCTTGGCCAAATCTACTGAATTTCGGCGAAGTGGCCTACACTTTCCGGCGGGCGCTAACTTTAGCGAACGCCCGACTTTAGCGCCCCAAAAGTGTCCAGACTGAATTTCTAGGCCATGATTTCTGGCAACTGACCAGGTCGCCTGACTGCAGCAGCAAGTGGTCAATTTAAGGCATCTTTTAAACCCCAAAACTTGGCAACCGTCCTACTGCGTATGTGTCCCTAACCACATGGCATTAGTTGTATGTCAGTTATTCTTATCAATAGTCAGTTAAGCATCCGTGGGCTTCAAGGCTGGTTGCATTCCATAATCTGAAGATGTTTCTGTTTTTGCACTGATTCCACAGCTCAATAGCCTGCTCCCACAAAACTTTCAAAGTCTGTTTTCCTTATCTGTTGAAAGACAATTAGCAGCTTTCACAGCTTCTAACCACAGCACCTGATTTTACAAAGTTCTCACAGCATCCAATCTTTCGTCCTCGCGAAGCATGATGGTACATAAAATGTGGTCAACTTTTAAGTTTGGTCAAGTTACAGCAAAATTTACAGCAAATGGCTTATTCTTACAGCTGTGGCTGGTTTGTAAATGCCTTGTGATGGAGTTAATGGAACTGCTACCAAGCTTCATTGCATCATCAAATGCTTGTTGGTATCACATGCGAGTGAGCGTGTATCTGCGTCTACACATATGTCTGGGGTAGAGTTACTTGTGAATTACCATTGAGGCACGCACTGGCTGTGAGGAGTCAGATCACTTGTGTTTATTCATTATTTTTATCTTTGTTTAATAGAAAGCAGAACATGGATTGCAAATGTTGTAGTGCTGCAGATGCTGTGTGATTTTACCATGGCAGTGAGTGGGATGGTGAGTCAGCTGAGATCCTCAGGCAGCTTGTTCCTACACAGCAGTCCCTGAGAAGGTGAGAACCTCTATCTAAGGGAGTGAATGCTGGCAAAACCATATAATGGGAGGTGGTGCTGAAGCAGCGGTCTCAACAGGAGCTGCCCTCTGAATGAGGCAAGAAATAACTTCTGATTTCTTTTTTGTTGCAAAGTCTAGATGAAGAATTTAGATCAAAAAGGTTTGAAGGAAAATTGGGGAACATGATTCACCTGTCTGAAATACTGCAAGGCACAGCTGATGCAGATGTAAGCAGATACTAATTACGAAACCAGTTGCAAAGCAGCTGTTAGTTCCAAAATTAACAAACTTAGAGACTGGAGATTGGAACAAGTTGTGTTCCTCTTGGATGATGGGAACAGGAAGTAGAATTCCCAATGACAGCAGCCAATGCCAGTTAATTCCTTCAAAAAAGAGTTGGCGAAATATCAAGTTAAGAGATTTAAAAAATAAAATTATACGGATGAACACAAACGAACAATAGCTCTTGTGTTTATTGGGGCCTTGCAGATTAGCACTGGTTAGAGTTATAAAGCTGGCTTAGAACATTGGGTGAATATCTTGGAGTTTTGCTAGATTTTCTTTGGATATTGAGGAAAGGTTTCATTTGAGGTTTATCTCTAGTTGGTTGCTTCCTTCAGGAGATTGATGCCTTGGGTTTGCTGCAGTCATTGATTGAGTGCGAAGTGGCAACTTTTTTAACATTTGTTTATGGAATCTGGGCGTCGCTGGCAAGGCCATCATTTATTGCCCAACCCTAGTTGCCCTTGAGAAGGTGGTGGTGAGCCACCTTCTTGAACCGCTGCAGTCCATGTGGTGATGGTACTCCCACAGTGCTGTTAGGTAGGGAGTTCCAGGATTTTGACCGAGCAACAATGAAGGATCGGCGATATACTTCTAAGTCAGGATGGTGTGTGACTTGGAGGGGAACTTGGAGGTGGTGGTGTTCCCATGCACCTGCTGCCCTTGTCCTTCCAGGTGGAAGAGGTCGCAGGTTTGGGAATTGCTGCCGAAGAAGCCTTGGCGAGTTGCTGCAGTGCATCTTGTAGATGGTACACACTGCAGCCACGGTGCACCGGTGATGAAGGGAGTGAATGTTTAAGGTGCTGGATGGGGTGCCAATCAAGCAGGCTGCTTTGTCCTGGATGGTGTCAAGCTTCTTGAGTGTTGTTCTAGCTGCACTCATCCAGGCAAGTGGAGAGTATTCCATCACACTCCTTATTTGTGCCTTGTAGATGGTGGAAAGGCTTTGGGGAGTCAGGAGGTGAGACACTCGCAGCAGAATACCTCGCCTCTGACCTGCTCTTGTTGCCACGGTATTTATGTGGCTGGTTCAGTTAAGTTTCTGGTTAAGTTGATGAGTCAAATGCATCTTTGCTACATACTTTAAGGGATCCAGCTTTGCAACTGCTTGTGTCTGGAGAAGAATGGGGTAGTCAAACCACTGCAGAAGGTGTGGACAGCAGCATCTGAAAAGTCTGGCCTTTAACCCCAGGGGCATAAGATTGAACCCAGATGCACAAGGAATTAGCAGAGGCTCTGACCACAACTTTGCAAACACCCTTGGATATGGACATTGTGCCAGAGGACTGGATGGGATAAATCAGGTAACTATAGACCTGTCAGCCTAGCATTTGTAGTGGGTGAGCCTCTAGAGGCCTTAATGCAGGATAAAAGTAACACTCACTTAGAAGGGCCTGAGTTATTAAAGGACAGCTGGCATGGAATAGTAAAAGACAAGCTGTGTCTGATAAAGTTACTAGAGTTCATTGAGGAAATATTGGAGTGTTTTGATAAAGGAAATTGTGTAGATGTTGAGAATATGGATTTTCAAAAGACAGTAGGTCTGTTGCTAAAAGTACGCCACACAGTGTCAAAGGACGTGTGCCAGCAGGGATAGCAAGTTGTTAAAGCACAGAAGACAGAAAGGAGCAGTTAATGGATGTTCTTCAGACTGACAGGATGTAAATAGTAGCATCCCCAAGGCATCAGTGTTGGGACCATTGCATTTCTCAATATATAGAATTGATCTGAGCTTGTGTATAGGGGGCACAATATCAACATTTTCAACTCACACAAAAGTAGTGAGCTTGGTTAACTATGAAGAGGACTGTAAGTGACTTCAAGAGGTTACACATTGGGCAGATAGATATCAGACAATATTAACGTGGAGAAATGTGAGGTGAAACAGTTTGGCAGGATGAATAAGGAGAGGTAATATATACTAAATGGTAAAACTTTAAAAGGAGTAGAGGAGCAGTGAGACTGAGGGGTTCAGATACACAAATCTTTAAAACTGTGAGGACAAGTAGATAAATCTGTAAAAAAAAAAGAGATATTAGGTTTTATAAATAGGGACAAAGAGTACAGAGCAAATGTTAAACCTGGTTAGGCTGTCTTATGTTCATTAATAAATAGACATTCTTATTATGAACACAGCTAGCTTTTGCTAGTTACTTTATTGAGCACATGTGGACTAGGTACAGTATCTGTAGAGGCTTCCATCTTGACTGCTGCCTTGTGGGTAGCCTAGTGCCTCATGGGTAATGTAGTCTTAATATACATACAGCTGGGTAGTGTAGTCTTATATACAGCTCTACACAGCTGTACGGCTCCACCTAGTGTCCACTATAGAATGACATGTTATTGATCATCACATCCCCCTTTCTTTGAGGTTTAACAAAATCAATATCAATCAACTTTCAAGAAAACAATAAGGATAATATCAGTAACACTTTTATTAGTGCTCTATAAACATAAACATTTTCAAAACAGTCAACACATTTTCAAAGCTTTACATTGTACTCAAAGATTAAGTCTATCAGGCTTTTTCACTTCACGTGTGGATCTTCTCAACACGGGTAAGTCTGATGTGTCTTCATGAGATTGTTCTGGTGGTGAATGACAAGATGCAGTTGCGGCATTGTCATCAATCTGGTCTTGAATAGTCTCTTGTGTTTTTAGGAGGGAACGGCGGTTCCTCCTGAGAATCTGTCCTTCCTCAGTTCTAACAGTGTATGACCTTGGTCCTACTTCCTCAAGAACTGTAGCTTTCCTGTTCCATGCATCTGGATCCTCAAACCTGACAACATCATCCCTTGTCAATGGTTTTAGAGTTTTGGATGACTTGTCATAGTATGATTTCTGTTTCAGCTTTAACAGTTAAAGTCTCTGTCTCAGTTCCTCACTTTGCTGTTCTTTTGCACAGCAGGGTAGCGTGGTGCGCAACTTGCGACCCATTAGTAGTTCAACAGGTGAAGAACCAGAGTCTAAAGTTGAGGCTCGGTAGCTCAGCAGGGCGAGATAAGGATCAGACTTGCTTTCTGTCGCTTTCTTCAGTAGCTGCTTGAGAACTTGAACACCTTTCTCTGCCTTACCATTTGACTGAGCATACAAAGGACTGGATGTGATGTGCTGAAAGTCATAATGTGCTGCAAACTGTTGCCAGTCCTTACAGTTGAAGCACGGACCATTGTCGTGAATGGCAATCCTGGGAATTCCATGTCTGGCGAAGATGGATTTCACATGCATTATGACACTGCTTGCTGTGGTGCTTGAGAGCAGCGCCATCTCAGGATAGTTAATATAGTAATCAATCACTATTAGATAGTCTTTATAATTTAAATGAAAAAGGTCCATACCAACCTTTTGCCATGGTGCTGTTGGTATGTCAGCTACTATTATTGGTTCCTTTGCTTGTTTGTTTTGGTGTTTCTGACATGTCTCACATTTGCCTATCATGTTCTCAATGTCCTTATTTATGCCAGGCCAATAAACAGTGCCTCTTGCTCTCCTTTTGCATTTTTCAATTCCGAGGTGTCCCTCATGAATCCTTTTGAGCATGTCTTGAAGTAGAGCCTGTGGAATGACTATTCTGTTCTGTTTTAGTAATAGTCCACTTGCGACACTCAATTCTGACCTTATGTGAAAATATTTTGGACAGGAACCTTTTGGCCAACCATGATGAATGTTCTCTATTACTGTTTGTAATACTGTATCTTTTACTGTTTCTTCTGCTATTTGCTTTGATTTTGTGTCTGACACGGGCAGCGCAGCAGTGACCATAATCACATGAACATCCACGTCTTCTTCAGTAGAGCTCACATGACTCATTGTGGGTGCTCGGGATAGTGCATCTGCTAACACTATGTATTTGCCTGGTGTGTAGATCAGTTCAAAGTCATATCTTTGCAGCTTCATCATGAGTCGTTGAATCCTTGGAGACATCTCATTCAGGTTCTTTTTTTATGATGGCAACCAGTGGGCTGTGGTCTGTCTCAACTGTGAAGGTGGGAAGTCCATATATGTAGCCATGAAACTTTTCTAGTCCAACTACCAAGCCTAGACATTCCTTTTCAATCTGGGCATATCGACACTCAGTATCAGTCATAGACTTGGAGGCATAGGCAACAGGCTTCCAATCTTCACCCTCTGCTTGTAGCAAGACCGCACCTAGGCCATCTTTTGATGCATCTGTTGACACTTTGATTCTTTTTGTTGGGTCAAAGAAGGTGAGTACAGGTGTGGTTGTCAGCACTGTTTTGAGGTTTATCCACTCTTGTTCATGTCTTTCTGTCCATGCGAACTCATTTGTTTTATGTAGCAGGTCTTGCAGACAGGCTGTCTTGGCTGACAAGTTAGGAATGAACTTTCCAATGAAGTTTATCATCCCCATGATGCGTAGCACTCCTTTTTCGTCAGTGGGTCGGGGCATTTTGAGTATGGCGTTTACTTATTCCATATCTGGCTCTATTCCTTTACCAGATAGATTATCTCCTAGGAAAGTGACTTCCTGGACGCCAAACTGACACTTGGCTTTGTTGAGCTTCAGTCCATTCCGGCGTATGCTCTGTAGCACTTTAGTCAGTCTCTCATTGTGTTCTTTCAGTGTGGAGCCCCAGATGATGATATCATTAAAATAGACCCAAACTCCTTCCAGACCTTCCATTATGTGTTCCATCGCTCTATGAAAGATTTCAGATGCAGATATTATCCCGAAAGGCATTCTGAGGAAACAATACCTGCCAAATGGTGTGTTGAAGGTACAGTATTTGGTGCTCTCTTCATCCAGTTTTAGTTGCCAAAATCCTTGTGAGGCATCGAGCTTTGTAAACTATCTGGCACGTGACATTTCACTGGTGATTTCTTCTCGCTTGGGAATCTGGTAGTGTTCACGTTTTATGTTTGCATTTAATTCCTTTGGATCCATGCATATTCTTAGATCATTGTTCTTTTTCTTAACACATACCATGGAGTTAACCCAGTCTGTTGGCTCTTCAACTTTCCTGATGACTCCTAGTGTGGTCATTCTGTCCAGTTCATTCTTGAGCCGGTCACGCAGGGGTGCTGGAACTCTTCGTGGAGCATGTACCACTGGCTGAGCATCCTCCTTTAGCCGGATCTTGTAAGTGAATGGTAGAACTCCAAATCCTTTGAACACATCCTGGAAATTATTCACTACAGAATCCACCGAGTCATCTGGTCTGCTTATGGCACAGTTTATACGGTAGACTCTCTTGACCAGTTCTAAGTCCTCATAAGCTTTGTCACCCAGTAGTGAATCAAGTCTTTCAGCCACAACAGAAAACATGAGATGATGCACTTTGTCTTTGACTGTCACTTTGAGTCTGCATACACCTAAGCTATCTATTTTCTGTCCATTATAGTCCTTCAGTAGTACTGACTTTTTCTCTATTTTGGGCTTTTCTTTCATATTGTTAATGTCACTCATACTGATTAAGTTTGCTTTTGCCCCAGTGTCTAGTTTCAAGGTAACTAATGCTCCATTTACCTGCAGTGGGATCATCCATTTGTCCTCTTTTACTGCATTAACTTTATGTTCAGCATTGTCCATTTCTGAGGGCTGCACATTTTCTGTATCCTTTTTGATATTGTCACATGACACCATTCCTCTATCGCCTGTGGGCCTGCAACCGTAAGCAGCAATGCTATCTTCCTTGCGTCTGGCTTCGTACCGAATCCGATGGCTGCAATGTAGAGTTCAAATTGTTGTTTAAAAGTCTGCCAATTGTAGTCGATGTTTCCTGTGAGTTTCAAATGCTCTGGTGGCTTCAAATTCTCCATGTCGCTTTTCACAATTTTCAGCAGATCTTCACCATCCTGGTACCATCTTATGCTCATTAATAAATAGACATTCTTATTATGAACACAGCTAGCTTTTGCTAGTTACTTTATTGAGCACATGTGGACTAGGTACAGTATCTGTAGAGGCTTCCATCTTGACTGCTGCCTTGTGGGTAGCCTAGTGCCTCATGGGTAATGTAGTCTTAATATACATACAGCTGGGTAGTGTAGTCTTATATACAGCTCTACACAGCTGTACGGCTCCACCTAGTGTCCACTATAGAATGACATGTTATTGATCATTACAAGGCTGCAGTTAGAATACTGTGTCCAATTTTTGCTGACTTACTTTAGGAAGGATGTCAAAGCCATAGAAAGGGTCCAGGAGAGATTCACTGGATAATAAACTGTAATTTGAGGAAAGATAGAGAAACTGAGGCACATTTCATTATAATAGAGCAAGTGAAGAGAAGATCTCATAGAGGGGTTCAAAATTATGAAGAGTTTGACAAAAGTTTAAAACTAGAAGGCATCAATTTAGGATTTTACCAAATGAACAGAGGGAGGTTTTGGGAGAATGTTTTATATATGCCGGGGTTGTTAGGACCTGGACTGCCCGGCCAAAAACCGTGCGGGAAGCAAAATCCACAGTAGCTTTTAAAAGTGAAGGGGATCAACATTTGATAAAGAAAAGTTGAAGAGTTCAGGGAACGAGCAGGGGAGTGGGACTAAGGGGAGAGCTCTTTCAGAGAGCAGCACAGGTGAGATGGGCTGAATGGCCTCTTTCTGTGCTATAAAATTCTCTGACTCTAACTCTCCTCGCTTGGCAAGGATTCTACTTGAAATGCTTAAGAACATTTAATCGTGTTACTAGTGGGCCTGAATGTACCAAACAGCTGTATTTTGCCGATAATTGGCTCCATCATCAGAAGCGTGCTGGTTTGGAAAATGGAGAATTTGTAACTGGTGCCTTGTTGGCAGGGGCAGGGAGTCTCAGAAGTTAGGTCAGAACAATGGGGGCTTTAACATAGAAACATAGAAGGTGTAGGAGTAGGCCATTTGGCCCCTCGAGCCTGCTCCGCCATTCAATGAGATCATGGCTGATCATCCCCGCTTTTGAATCCGTGATTCTTAAAGTATGATGTTTTCCAATAACTACACGGAGGCTGTAACTTAACAATCAACAGGTGTTTACTGGAGGAGGGTAGTCTAAAGACTGACAGTACAGAGGCATGCTCAAGGCTTATATACAGGTGTGGTCACTGCCGGTACTACAGTATACAGGAGTTGTAAAAGTAGTTCTCTCTTAAAGGTACATACACTACAATTCCTCCCCTTTTAGATTAGCAGTACCCATAATGTTCAAATAACAATTAACACTTTAACATGCTCATTAAACTGAAACAGTCCATTTATAGATTCAGTCTTTGGGGCGGCTTCCTGATCCTTTCTGGATAGCGCCTTTCCTGAGGTTCTTGTTCTTGGTGCGGAGGTGATTCTGGCCCCTTTTCATTGGTTATTTCATCAGTTTCCACTGCTACTGTTTCTGAGGTAGATGCTACCGGTATGTCGGGTTCATCCCCTGGGACGCAAGACATGGGGTTGACTCATTCCTGTGACGCTAAGATCTGGTCGACGTGGCGTCTCACAATGTTCTCCCCGACATCCACTGTGTACATTAATGGCCCCTGTCGTGTGCATATCGTTCCGGGTTGCCATTTCTCTGTTCGGTAGTCACGGGCCAAGACTGGTTGTCCCACATTGAAGCTCCTTGTCGGCTTCTCATTAATGTGCTGGAATTGTTTATCCTCAACATTCCTTTGCACATTTGGTCTGAGCAAATCCAGACGAGATCTCAACCTTCGGTTAAAGAACATCATGGCCGGGGTCTGGTTGGTAACTGCATGTGTCGCATTTCTGTAGGCTAACAGGAAATTGTCCACCTTATGCTGTTGTAGAATTTCATCATCGCACATGGCCTTTATCGCCTTTTTAAAGGTTTGTACGAACCTCTCAGCCAATCCATTTGTGGCTGGATGATACGGGGCGGATGTGTAATGCCTTACCCCATTCCTTCTCATAAATTTCCGAAACTCTTCGGACACAAACTGTGGTCCATTATCAGAGCAAATCTGCTCTGGCAAGCCGTTCCTGGCAAATATGGTCCATAGGACTGCAATCGTTTTCTCTGTAGTGGTTGAAGACATTTTTATCACCTCAGGCCATTTCGAGTGAGCATCCACTGCTATTAAGAACATTGGCCTAGAAATTAGGTATAGCCCCGCCAGGTCTTTAGCGCCCAAAATTTAGCGCTCAGCCGGATTCCCGTAGCACCCGCCTGAAATTCAGTTGCGCCGCCCCAACACGGAGGCAGGCGCTATTGGAGGGTTTGGCCGCCTCGTTTGGGGCAAAGAATGTCAGTTTCAGGCGTCCAGCTGCCGCTGCGGCACCCGATGCGGTGCGGCAGGCTGGGGAACTGCAGGCCTCCTCCTTCTCTTAAGGAGGAGCTGCCTGCAGCCGTGAGATCGCCGCTGGATACCCCCGGCAAATGAACCCGGCACCACGGAGAAGTGCCGGGCTCGCGGGAGTGACTCACCAATGCCGCGGGGGGGTGGTGCAGGAGTCCGGGGAGGGAGGTGCGGCCAGGCGGCCGCCGGGAAAGTGGCCGGTCGCCCCTCCACCTTTATGCGCCGGCCTCTCAGAGCTGCAAGGCACCATTTTGCAAACGCTGTTTGCGGCCGCCATGGGAGAGGCGGCCGCAACTGAATTTGGCGTTCGGACCGGAATTGCATTGGAACCGGGGCGCTGCGCACACCGATGACGTCATCGGTGCCGGCGCAGCGCTACCGGCTAACGTCGATGTTACGGACCAACTGAATTTCGGCCGCAAAAAAACTTCCGGCGCAAACCACTCTATAGCCCATAAGTGGGCGCAAACGCGACTGAATTTCTCGGCCATTGAGTCCATGAATGGACCAGCAACATCAATATGCACCCATTGCCATGGAGAGGAGGGCCACTCCCATGGGTGTAGAGGGGCATGTGGTGGTGCATTTTGGACCTTCTGGCATCCTGAGCAGCTCTTGGTTAGGTCCTCGATTTGTTGATCGATCCCCGGCCACCACACATAAGCCCTAGCAAGGCTTTTCATTTTCACCCCTCCTAGATGACCTTCGTGAAGCTCATTGAGCACTCTCTCCCTTAACTTGGGTGGAATTACCACTCGGGATCCACACATCACTGTCCCCTGGCATACTGACAGCTGTTGTCTTCTGGATGAGAATGCTGGCAACAGTGAGTCGCCATGTGTTGGCCATCCCCTCACCGTCAAATCCTATACCCGAGACAGTGTCGGCTCATTGCGGGTCTCCTTCTCTATATCCGTGTTAGTTACTGGCAATCGTTCAATTATTGATGAATAAAATATCTCGATATGGTCCACTGCTGGTGCTTCCTCCACAGTAGGCAGTGGCAGGCGTGATAGCCCATCAGCGTTTCCATGCTGTTTCGTGCCTTTATATTCTATTTCATATTGGTTCGCCCCTAGATAAAGGGACCATCTTTGTAACCGTTGTTCAGTCGTCACCGGAACGCCCTTCTTTGGATTGAAGATGGAGACAAGTGGTTGGTGGTCAGTCAGCAAGGTGAACTTCTGCCCATGCAGATAGTGGTTGAATTTTTTTACTCCCCATACTAGGCTGAGGGCCTCCCTGTCAATCTGGGCGTAGTTGCGCTCAGCTGAGGTTAGTGACCGAGACGCAAAGGCTACTGGCCTCTCCAACCCGTCTGGGAATTTGTGCGACAGCACCACTCCAATACCATAGGGTGATGCATCACATGCCAACCGAATTGGTAGTGCTGGGTTGAAATGGGCCAACACCTCTTTTGAGTTGATCAATTCTTTGCACTTCTGGAAAGCTCGTTTACATTCGTCATTCCACTTCCATGGTACCCCCGTTTGCAGTAGGGTATTCAGTGGGTGTAATACTGTAGACAAATTTGGTAAGAACTTATGGTAGTAGTTTACCAGCCCGAGGAACGACCTCAGTTGTGACACATTTTCTGGTGCTGGAGCCTTGACTACTGCCTCAATCTTTTCAGGGGACTTATGTAACCCCTCTTCATCAATAACGTGGCCACAATACGAGATCTGCTTCTGGAAAAACTCGCACTTGTGGCGATTAGCTCGTAGCCCATATTCCTTTAATCTAGTGACCACCTTCTCCAGGTTGGCGAGGTGATCACTGTCATTTTCACCCGTGACCAGGATGTCGTCCAAATAACACTGGGTCCCTGGAATCCCTTGCAGGACTTGATCCATTGCCCTTTGCCAAATAGCCGGAGCCGATGCTACCCCGAACACCAGCCGGTTGTATTGGTAGCGACCTTTATGAGTGTTGATCGTGAGGTATTGTTTTGAGGCTTCTTCTACCTCCATTTGCAAGTACGCCTGGGCCAGATGAATTTTGGTGAAGCGTTTACCTCCAGATAGCGAGCCGAAAATATCCTCAATCCGTGGAAGCGGATATTGTACCGTGTGAAGGACTGGGTTCACTGTCACCTTAAAATCCCCACAGATGCGGACCTTCTTTGGTTCCCCAGGCGTATTACTCAACGACCTCTTCATTACAGGAATGATGGGTGTAGCCCACTCGCTCCAGTCTACTTTGGACAGTACTCCTGAACGTTCCAACCCTTCCAGCTCTGCTTCGACGGCTGGTTGGATCGCATAAGGCACCGGTCTGGCCTTAAAAAACATTGCGCTTGCATTTTCCTCTATTTTAATCATTGCTGTTATGCCTTTTAGTGTTCCGAGTCCCTCCTGGAACACTTCTTGTGCATCAGTTAGCATTTTTGACAGTCGTCCAGGTGTGACGTCATCATCCTTTTTGGCCTCAACCTTCAGTGCCTGTATGGAATGCCAATCTAATTGTATCTTCCGGATCCATTCAGGTCCTAGTAGTGGTGGTCCTCCATCTGGCAATACATATAGGTCCATTTTAGGTATTTCCTGGCCTTTGTATATCACTTTCACCCTTATTTTTCCTTTGGGGTAGACTTTTTGCCCCGTGTACGTCTTCAAGACATTCTCTGTAGCTTTCAAGGGTATATATGAAAATAGCCGCTTGTAGTCCCTTCAGTTTATGACTGTTAGGGCTGATCCTGTGTCCAATTCCATTTTCAATTGGACTCCGTCTATCTTGAGTGTGACCCAGATAGTCTGGTGATCCTCCATTTTGGTTACCTTATTTAGTTTCAGACAACCCAGCTCCTTGCTTCCGGAGTCTGTATCACTTTTCTGTTCGTCTGAACTACTGTCCATCACCTTATGTACCTTTTTGTACTTCTCCTGTGGAGATTTCTTGCTGTTGGTTTTCTTCCCTGACCTGCAGACTCTTGCTATGTGTCCTGCTTTTCCACACTGTCTGCACACTTGGTCCTTGAACCAACAATCCTTCTGGTCGTGTGTTGTTCTGCCGCAGCGATAACACTTCCCTGCTCCATATGACATTTCATTGGTGCCATATTCTTGCGGTATCCGTTGTATCTCTGCAGCGCCCCGTGCGGCTGCTTCGTGTGACACTGCCATGCTGAAAGCCTTGTCCAGCTTAAGATCCTTTTCTGATAGAAGCCGTTTCTGGGTTCCTTCACTTTGAAGCCCACACACAAACTTGTCCCTTAACGTATCTGCTAGTCCCACTCCAAACTGGCAGTGTTTCGATAGCTTGCGCAGTTCCATTAAGTACTCAGCATTACTTTCGTCTTTATGCTGGTTCCTTTTGTGGAACTTAAATCTTTCTGCTATCAGCAGTGGTGTGGGGTTTAAGTGGTCCTGTAGGATTTCTACTATGCTTTCGAAATTCTTATCCACGGGCTTTTCTCGGGTTATTTGGTTTCGCAGTAAGCCATAAGTTTTTGCACCCATGGAATTTAACAAATCCAGTGCTTTCCTAGCATCTGGCACTTCATTCGCCCTGCAGTACACCTCAATGCGTTCCACATATGTCGCCCAACCTTCGAATTCATTGTCGAACGCAGTGATACTGCCACTCTTCGGCATCCCTGGGTGTGATTTAACTGTCTAATATGGTGTTTCCTGCGGTCTCCCTTCTTCCCGCGCTCGCCCTTCTCCGCTGCGGCTTCTAAAATGGCGTCTCCCGTGCTCTCCCTTCTTCTCCGCGGCTCAATGGCGTCTCCCGCGCTCTCCCTTCTTCTCCCCGCAGACACGGTTCAGCCCTTGAGCCCTGGCTGTGCTCTGCGTGTTCTCCTGTGCGCCTTTCCCATTGCCGTCGCTCTGTCCTGAACCCGGCTGCTGCTTTACCCTCTCTCTCTATGTAGATTAAAGTCACCCATGATGACTGCTGTGCCCTTATTGCATGCTTCTTTAGTTTCCTATGGGCAGAAACATGGCAAATGCACTATAATGTGGATAAATGTGAGGTTATCCACTTTGGTGGCAAAAACAGGAAGGCAGATTATTATTTGAATGGTAATAGTTTGGGAGAAGATGAAGTGCAAAGAGACCTGGGTGTTCTTGTACACCAGTCACTGAAGGTAAGCATGCAGGTGCAGCAGGCAGTTAAGAAGGCAAATGGTATGTTGGCCTTCATAGCAAGAGGGTTCGAGTACAAGAACAAGGATGTCTTGCTACAGTTGTACAGGGCATTGGTGAGACCACACCTTGAGCATTGTGTGCAGTTTTGGTTGCCTTACCTGAGGAAGGACGTTCTTGCCATGGAAGGAGTGTAGCGAAGATTCACCAGGCTGATACCTGGGATGGCAGGAATGACGTATGAGGAGAGATTGGGTCGATTGGGCTTATACTCACTGGAGTTTAGAAGATTGAGAGGGGATCTCATCGAAACCTATAAAATTCTGTCAGGCCTGGACAGACTAGATGCAGGGCGGATGTTTCTGATGGCCGGGGAGTCCAGAACCAGGGGTCATAGTCTAAGGATAAGGGGTAAGCCATTTAGGACTGAAATGAGGAGGAATTTCTTCACCCAGAGAGTGGTGAACCTGTGGAATTCTCTGCCACAGAGGGCGGTGGAGGCCAGTTCATTAAGTATATTCAAGAAAGAGTTGGATATATTTCTTAAGGCTAAAGGGATCAAGGGATATGGGGAGAAGGCAGGGACCGGGTACTGAATTTGGATGATCAGCCATGATCTCATTGAATGGCGGAGCAGGCTCAAAGGGCCGAATGGCCTACTCCTGCTCCTATCTTCTATGTATCTATGTATCTATGCAATGCCATCCCCAAACTCCGCCTTACTGTTTTGGAGGTCTATATACCACTCCCACTAATGTTTTCTGCCCCTTAGTATTTCTCAATTCTACCCATACAGATTCCACTTCATCAGAGCTAATGTCCTTCATTACAATTGTGTTAATCCCTTCTTTAACCAGTAATGCTACCCCACCTCCCTTTCCTTTTTGCCTATCTTTCCTGAATATCGAATACCCCTGGATGTTGAGTTCCCAGCCTTGACCTTCCTTGAGCCATGTTTCCATAATCCCAACCAAATCATATTAGTTTACCTCTATTTGCACAGCCAATTGATCCACCTTTAAAATCGGCGGCAGTGAGTGAGGAGCGGCCTGACAAGAGCGAACCTGCATGGGAACACTGAGCATCGGCGGCAGTTTAAAATCGGCACCAGTGAGTGAGGAGCGGCCCGACCAGAGCGGACCTGCGTGGGAACACTGAGCATCGGCGGCAGTTTCAAATCGGTGGCAGTGAGTGAGGAACGGCTTACCAATTCAACAGCAGGGGAGAGAGGTAAAAATAATCAAAGTGTGACGTCACCAGGAAGCAGGTAAGTGATTGGTTGGTGAGTATTTCTCTCTTTTTTTTTTAAACTTTAACTCTGGTTTATAGTTTCTGAGGTCTCTCTGGTGTAGCAGGCACTGTTGGTAAACTAGTTAACTGTAGTGTAATAGTGGGATTGATTGATTTACTTTAAATTCAATTCATTAAAGGGTAAGTCATGGCAGGACAGCCGGGCCCCGGGATATGCTCCTGCTGCAATATGTGGGAACACAGGGACACTCCCTGTGTCCCTGACAACTCCATGTGCAGGAAGTGCATCCAGCTGCAGCTACTGACAGACCGCATTGCGGCACTGGAGCTGCGCTTGGATGCATACTGGAGCGTTCACGATGCTCAGGACATCGTGAATAGCACGTTTACAGAGTTGGACACACCGCAGGTAGATGTTGGACAGGAAGAAAGGGAACGGGTGACCAACAGGCAGAGTACTAGGCGCAGGCAGGTAGTGCAGGAGTCCCCTGTGGACATCCCCCTCTCCAACAGATACACCACTTTGGGTACTGTTGGGGGGGATGGCTTATCAGAGGAAGGCAGCAGCAGCCAACTTCCTGGCACCAGGGGTGTCTCTGCTGTACAGAATGGGAGGAAAAAGAGGGGTAGAGCAATAGTAATAGGGGATTCAATTGTAAGGGGAATAGACAGGGTCAAGGATGTCTCAGAGTGGCTGCAGAACATCTTGGAAGGGGAGGGTGAACAGCCAGTTGTCATGGTGCATATAGGCACCAACGATATAGGTAAAAAGCAGGATGAGGTCCTAAAAGCGGAATATCGGGAGTTAGGACATAAATTAAAAAACAGGACCTCAAAGGTAGTAATCTCAGGATTGCTACCAGTGCGATGTGCTAGTCAGAGTAGAAATAGAAGGATAATTCAGATGAATACGTGGCTAGAGGAATGGTGCAAGGGGGAGGGATTCAAGTTCCTGGGATATTGGAACCGGTTCTGGGGGAGGTGGGACCAGTTCAAACCGGACGGTTTGCACCCGGGCAGGGCTGGAACCGATGTCCTAGGGGGAGTGTTTGCTAGTGATGTGGGGGAGGGTTTAAACTAAAATGGCAGGGGGTTGGGAACCTGAGCAGGGAGACAGAGGAAAGGGAAACAAGGATAAAAGCAAAAGATAGGAAGGAGAAAATCAAAAGTGGCAGTCAGAGAAATCAACGGTTTAAATCAAAAGTGGCCACAGTAAATAATAATTCTAATAGGTCTAAGAGCATTAAAAAAACAAGCCTGGCGGCTTTGTGTCTTAATGCGAGGAGCATTTGTAATAAGGTGGATGAATTGGCTGCGCAAATAGAGGTAAACAAATACGATTTGGTTGGGATTATGGGAACGTGGCTCAAGGATGGCCAAGACTGGGAACTCAACATCCAGGGGTATTCGATATTCAGGAAAGATAGGCAAAAAGGAAAGGGAGGTGGGGTAGCATTACTGGTTAAAGAAGGGATTAACACAATTGTAATGAAGGATATTAGCTCTGATGATGTGGAATCTGTATGGGTAGAATTGAGAAATACTAAGGGGAAAAAAACGTTAATGGGAGTGGTATATAGACCTCCAAACAGTAAGGCAGAGGTTGGGGATGGCATGAAAAGGGAAATTAAAGAAGCGTGCAATAAGAGCACAGCAGTAATCATGGGTGACTTTAATCTACATATAGATTGGGCCAACCAAATTAGTAACTGTCAGGGCGAGGCTGGTTCTGGACCCAAGTGCAAAGATGAGGCTTGAGGCAGGTATAAAGTTCAAACAAAGTACTTTACTTAATAAACAAAAAGATACAATTACACTTTAGGAGCTCTGACAAGCAACCACTTGGCACAAAGGCTTGTCAAGACTGAGCACAGAGAAGGGGAAAAACAGAACTAATATACTACAAATCACAGGTGAAACTCATAAGCCCAATAACAGTCAATTAGGGATTTAACACAGGGGTAACCACTCATGAAGGTGCCACCTAGGGGTTACTAGGAGAACTAACCGGCACCCTCACAAGTAACAATACTGCGGAGGAGCAATTCCTGGAGTGTTTACAGGATGGTTTCCTGGACCAATATGTCGAGGAACTAACCAGAGATCAGGCCATCTTAGACTGGGTATTATGTAACGAGAAAGGATTAATTAGCAATCTTGTTGTACGAGGCCCCTTGGGTCGGAGCGATCATAATATTATCGAATTCTTCATTAAGATGGAGAATGAAGTAGTTGACTCAGAGACTAGGGTCCTCAATTTAAATAAAGGAAACTATGATGGTCTGAGGAGCGAGTTGGGTAGGATTGATTGGGGAATGGCACTCAAAGGGTTGACAGTGGATAGGCAATGGCAAACATTCAAAGACTGAATGGATGAGCTACAGAATTTGTTCATCCCAGTTTGGCATAAAAATAAAACAAAAAAGGTGACTCAACCATGGCTAACAAGGGAAATTAGGGATAGCATAAGATCCAAGGAGAGGACATTTAAATTGGCCAGAAAAAACAATAATCCTGAGGATTGGGAGTAGTTTAGGATTTAACAAAGGAGGACAAAGGGATTAATTAAGAAAGTGAAAATAGAATATGAGAGTAAGCTTGCAGGTAACATAAAAACTGACTGTAAAAGCTTTTATAGATATGTGAAGAGAAAAAGATTGGTGAAGTCAAGCGTAGGTCCCTTGCAGTCAGAATCAGGGGAATTTATAATGGGGAACAAAGAAATGGCTGACCAACTAAATAAATATTTTGGTTCTGTCTTCACAAAGGAGGGCACAAATAACCTCCCAGAGATGCCGGGGAACATAGGGTCTGATGAAAGGGTGGAACTGAAAGAAATCAGTATTTGTAGGGAAATGGTGTTAGGAAAATTGATGGGACTGAAGGCCAATAAATCCCCAGGGCCTGATAATCTACATCCCAGGGTACTTAAGGAAGTGGCCCTAGAAATAATAGATGCATTGCTGGTTATTTCCAGAACTCGATAGACTCTGGAACAGTACCCATGGATTGAAGGGTAGCTAATGTTACCCCACTATTCAAAAAAGTTGGTAGAGAAAAAGCGGGGAATTATAGACCGGTAAGCCTGACATCGGTAGTGGGGAAAATGCTAGAGTCCATTATAAAAGATGTAATAGCAGAGCTCTTGGAAAGCAGTGACTGGATCGGACAAAGTCAACATGGATTTACAAAAGGTAAATCATGCTTGACTAATCTACTGGAATTTTTTGAGGATGTAACTGCTAAAATAGATAAGGGAGAACCAGTGGATGTGGTGTATTTGGACTTTCAGAAGGCTTTCGATAAGGTCCCGCATAAGAGATTAGCGTGCAAAATTAAGGCACATGGGATTGGGGGCAAGGTATTGACTTGGATAGAGAACTGTTTGGCGGACAGAAATCAAAGAGTTGGAATAAACGGGTCATTTTCCAAGTGGCAGGCAGTGACTAGTGGGGTACCGCAAGGATTGGTCCTAGGACCCCAGCTGTTCACAATATATATTAATGATCTGGACGAGGGAATTGGATGTAATATCTCCAAATTTGCAGACAACTCAAAGCTGAGTGGGAGGGTATGCTGAGAGGAGGATGTCGTGAAACTCCAGTACGATTTGGACAGGTTGGGTGACTTGGCAGAAACATGGCAAATGCACTATAATGTGGATAAATGTGAGGTTATCCACTTTGGTGGCAAAAACAGGAAGGCAGATTATTATTTGAATGGCAATAGATTGGGAGAAGGGGAAGTGCAAAGAGGCCTGCGTGTTCTTGTGCACCAGTCGCTGAAGGTAAGCATGCAGATGCAGCAGGCGGTTAAGAAGGCAAATGGTATGTTGGCCTTCATAGCAAGAGGGTTTGAGTACAGGGACAGAGATGTCTTGCTACAGTTGTACAGGGCCTTGGTGAGACCGCACCTTGAGTATTTTGTGCAGTTTTGGTCGCCTTACCTGAGGAAGGACATTCTTGCCATGGGAGGAGTGCAGCGAAGATTCACCAGGCTGATACCTGGGATGGCAGGAATGACGTATGAGGAGAGATTGTGTCGATTGGGCTTATACTCACTGGAGTTTAGAAGATTGAGAGGGGATCTCATCGAAACCTATAAAATTCTGTCAGGCCTGGACAGACTAGATGCAGGAAGGATGTTTCTGATGGCCGGGGAGTCCAGAACCAGGGGTCATAGTCTAAGGATAAGGGGTAAGCCATTTAGGACAGAAATGAGGAGGAATTTCTTCACCCAGAGAGTGGTGAACCTGTGGAATTCTCTGCCACAGAGGGCAGTGGAGGCCAGGTCATTAAATATATTCAAGAAAGAGTTGGATATATTTCTTAAGTCTAAAGGGATCAAGGGATATGGGGAGAAGGCAGGGACAGGGTACTGAATTTGGATGATCAGCCATGATCTCATTGAATGGCGGAGCAAGCTCGAAGGGCCGAATGGCCCACTCCTGCTCCTATCTTCTATGTTTCTATGTTATTACGAATGCTCCTCACATTAAGACACAAAGCCTTCAGGCTTGTTTTTTTAACGCTCTTAGACCTATTAGAATTATTATTTACTGTGGCCACGTTTGATTTAAACCGATGATTTCTCTGACTGCCACTTTTGTTTTTCCCCTTCCTATCTTTTGCTTTTATCCTTGTTTCCCTTTCCTCTGTCTCCCTGCTCAGGTTCCCAACCCCCTGCCATTTTAATTTAAACCCTCCCCCAGAGCACTAGCAAACACTCCCCCTAGGACATCGGTTCCAGCCCTGCCCAGGTGCAAACCATCCGGTTTGAACTGGTCCCACCTCCCCCGGAACTGGTTCCAATGTCCCAGGAACTTGAATCCCTCCCCGTTGCATCATTCCTCTAGCCACCTATTCATCTGAAGTATCCTTCTATTTCTACTCTGACTAGCACATGGCACTGATAGCAATCCTGAGATTACTACCTTAGTGGTCCTATTTTTTAATTTACCTCCTAACTCCCTACATTCCGCTTTTAGGACCTCATCCCACTTTTTATCTATATCGTTGGTGCCTATATGCACCATGACAACTGGCTGTTCACCCTCCCCTTCCAAGATGTTCTGCAGCCGCTCTGAGACATCCTTGATCCTTGCACCAGGGAGGCAACACACCATCCTGGAGTCTCGTTTGCGACCGCAGAAAAGCCTATCTATTCCCCTTACAGTAGAATCCCCTATTACGATAGCTCTACCCCTCTTTTTTCCTCCCATTCTGTGCAGCAGAGCCACCCCTGGTGCCAGGAAGTTGGCTGCTGCTGCTTTCCTCTGATAAGCCATCCCCCACAACAGCACTCAAAGTGGTATATCTGTTTGAGAGGGGGATGTCCACAAGGGACACCTGCACTACCTGCCTGCGCCAATACTCTGCCTGTTGGTCACGCATTCCCTTTCTTCCTGTCCAACCTCTACCTGCGATGTGTCCAACTCTGTAAATGTGCTATTCACGACGTCCCGTGCATCGTGAACGCTCCAGTATGCATCCAATCGCAGCTCCAGCGCCACAATGCGGTCTGTCAGTAGCTGCAGCTGGATGCACTTCCTGCACATATAGTTGTCAGGGACACAGGAAGTGTCCCTGAGTTCCCTCATATCGCAGGAGGAGCATAGCACATGGCCGGCTGTCCTGCCATGGCTTGCCCTTTAATTAATTGAATTTAAATTAAATCAATCAACCCCACTAATTACACTACAGTTAAATGGTTTACCAACAGTCCCCGCTACACCAGAGAGACCTTAGTAACTATAAACCACTGAGTTAAAGTTTAAAAAGAGAGAAATACCAACCAATCACTTACCTGCTTCCTGGTGACGTCACTCTTTGATTACTTTTTACCTCTCTCTCCCGCTGCTGAGTTGGTCGGGCCTCGCTGAATTTGCCGCTTTTAAACCCACCGCGCTCGTTGCTCCACACACAGGTCCGCTCTGGTCGGGCCTCGCTGAATCCGCCGCTTTTATACCCGCTGCGCTCGCTGTTCCACACACAGGTGCGCTCTGGTCGGGCCTCGCTGAATCCGCCGCTTTTATACCCGCCGTGCTCGCTGCTCCACACACAGGTGTGCTCTGGTCGGGCCTCGCTGAATCCGCCACTTTTATACCCGCCGCGCTCACTGCTCCACACACACAGGTCCGCTCTGGTCGGGCCTCGCTGAATCCGCTGCTTTTAAACCCGCCGCGCTCGCTGCTCCGCACACACAGGTCCGCTCTGTATCTAGCTGTGCTTTCCCTGTCCTGGGAATGTTTCATGTGGGTACTGAACCCTGTGCAAAGTGGAAAGGTGTGCCATTCATCAGCATGGACCTCCATCGTGCTAGTGAAAATATAAATTGAGTTGAGATTTGCCAGTGATGTCATCAGGGTTTCTGACACATCACCCAAGTAGCTGCTGTCCATAGGGGATGGTGAAGGGTAGATTTCCGCCTACACTGCCAGGTTGGTAATCGGACAGAGTAGATTGCATGCCCCCTGAGTTCAATGGAATGAAAACTGTGTGTGATCTATGACTCTCTAGCACTCCTCTCCACCTGCTTGGTGAAGTTGAAAATCTACCGATTGTTTGTTGCCTATTGGACTGTGGATGATTTTATGATGGTCAGGAGCGGGAATCAGGGATAATTTCCCCTCCAAACCGGCCCTGGACCATTGCCACCAATTGTACTGTCTCCTATTGCGGTGAGTCTGTCACTGTGAGGATTAAAACCCCCTCCCTCCCGTTCGTCCCATCCTGCTTGGACGCAGGGGCTTCAAATTGGGGCTTCCAGCTACAAAGGTTGTACAGAGCTATCCCGATATCCCGCTGGTTATGCCAAACGGTACTGATCAGGAAGACAAAAACAAAATACTGCTGATGCTGGAAATCTGAAATAAAAACAGAAAATGCTGGAAAATACTCAGCCGGTCAGGCAGCATCTGTGGAGAGAGAAACAGAGGGCTGGATTTTGCCAATGGGGAGCTTTTGGAGGCGGGACTCCCACTTGTCGGGTTTCAGTCCTGCCTCCATCAACTTCTGGCCAACCCACGCTATTTTCCCTTGATTGACCTTGTTAAGCCTGGCCAGTGGGCTTAGCAGGCCAATTAAGGGAAAGCCGGTGACAGAGTACGTCAGCGTATGACGTTTGACAGATGAATTGTCATTGTTTGAAAGCTCTGTGAAGCTGCCAAACACTGACATTCTCTGTAGTTTGATGAGTTCTTGAATTCAAGACTCATCAAACCTCTTTATTTAGCAGCAATTAGATGGTTGTTGCATTGGAGAATGCAACGGCCATCTGTCATCTCTGCCGCGGAGGTGCGAGACACTCCGCATATCCACCGATTGAAGCCTGCAGGAAGAAACAAAGTAAGTAAACTTTTTCTAACACTTTCCACTTACCTCACATACTCACCTCACCACACTTGCACCCATCACTTATCTTCACAGTGCACTTTCGCACCCCTCCGACCCCCGCAGACCAACTGCTCGCCTCAGTGACCCTGTCGGGGTTCAGAGCCTTCAGGAAGCCCACACTTGTGTGGATAAAATGGTGATAATCCTCTTATCTGCCTGTTAACTACCTGTTAACAGGCAGATAAGTGGCACTAATCCCCTTCCCCCCTCCAAGGAGATGGGACCTGGCACGAGTCGGCTACCCGCCTCCTAGCAAGATGGCACAGAGGCGGGTTGGGGGCGGGTTGGGCACCCGTCCCCAGATTCTGCCTTTTTCCCGGCAGTCCCACCTCCATACCCGCCTCCCCAGGGCTGGCAAGGTCGCGCCCCTAGTTAACGATTCAGGTCAATGAAAGGTCTGACGAAAAATCATCGACCTGAAACGATAACTCTGTTTCTTTCTCCACAGATGCTGCCTGACCTGCTGAGTATTTCCAGCATTTTCTGATCAGGAAGATCCCACGTTCCCCCCCCCTCCCCCCCAGGCTGTGCTGTGGCAGCAGTTGGTCTGTCCCAGATAGACACAGCTCACTGGAGTCAGGGCAGGGGGTGGTGATCCTGATCGGGACACCTGGTGGAAAGTGTGCGCTCTGCTGTGATGCTCTTCACAGTGGGATAGTGTGCTGGCACTCGTTGTTTTCTCCTCTCCCTTGAGATTGCAGCCCCTTGTGTGAGGATCTGGGGAGCAGCCAGCGGCAGCACAGCTCCAGCCCTGCAAGTATCCAGGGGAGAGGGACAGACAGGATTTACAGTGATTTCAGCTATCATTTGCTGAAACCGAACCCCACATTGCAAACTAATATTTTCTGGAAAATTTCAGGCATGTGACTGATATATTAAGAGTTGTTTATTATGTCTGTTATAATAATGTTATTTTGGAGTTTTGTCAATGACCTGTTTACCTGTAGCTCTAGATCCTCAGCTCAGAGTGTAAATTGGATTTGAAGGGGTTGATTTTAATTCAGGTGCGGGGAATTGTCGGGTTCCCCAAATTTGGTGTTTCCCACACGAATCTAAATGGGTGTGTGAGATTGATGCAATTTTATCTCAATTGGCCAATTGATTTCCAACGTGTGGGAACCCTTGGCAAATTACTATTTCCAGTCAGAAAGTTGCATAATATGACGTCATTATTGCTGCTGCATTTAGGGCCTGCAACAAGGCTTGCTTCTTCTGCAGGCTGCCAACCTTTTGGCATTTGCTGATACACTGAGCTGGAAGCAGAATGGCAAGAGAAAGACCGAGGTCTGCACCCCGTTTTGACGACATTGCCCTGCAGGTATTAGTGGAGGGTGCAACAGCTCACAAGGTGGTGCTCTTCCCTTCGTCAGGGAGGAAGATGCCTCCCCAGCAGACAAAGGCTGCGTGGCTGCAACTGGCAGAGGAGGTCAACTCCTTATCGGCTACCCGCAGAACCTGGATACAGTGCAGGAAGAGATTTCATGACCTTCAGCACACTGGAAAAGTGAGTATGAAGTTCCCATCACTCTCAATCTGATCTCCATTGCCTCTCCTCATCAGCACTCAACTTTAGCAATCTCTTCCTCCACATCCCACTTGACACTGACATCCATGCACCCTTACCCATTCCCTCTCTCTCTATGCTCACATTCACCTAACTATTCGACTATGAGGCCCTCACACTCCCTATCACTCTGATGCTATGAAAACAGCTGACAACACACAGGGAGGGCCCTTAGTCTTGCCACCTCGCTCCATCTTTGTCTCCTAAGCATCTATGCTATGGATTCTCTACACTCCTTCATTCTCACTCAAACTCCACTTGTCTCCCTCATTGCAGGAAAAGAGAGCTCACAATAAAAGAGAACGAGCGAGGACAGGAGGAGGGCCACCATCAGTAGCCCACCTCACCCCCTGGGAGGAGGCGGTCCTGGAGATCGTAGCACTGGAGGATGAGGCGCAAGTGGGGGACGGACAGATGGGTGCATCACAGCAAGCTGGTGACAGAATAGTTTTCCATCTCTCTCATTGACATTGCATGAGTCGCTGATAATGATTCTGAAGCTATAACAGATGGACCTTTGATCATCTGCAATATGCAATGTGCATGTAACCTTGACCTCAGATCTCTAACTCTTTCCTTTACTCCCCCACAGGACCATCGAGAGCCCCCGTCCCCACTGTCCTGGAGAAAGAGCCTGAGCTTCCAGACTCCTCAGAGGAATCTGCAACCTCTGAGGGTGCAGCGTCAGCAGAATTCAGCACACCCAGCACCAGCGCAGACACTCACACCTCGGTGGGACCTTCAGGACATAGAGTAGTGTTGTCACCTGGTGTATCACAGCTCACAAGTGAGCATCAGCAGATTGTGGAGACAGGGACAGCAGTGGAGAGTGCTAGTCGGAGGGCGCAGGACTCTGCCAGCTCGGCTCAGCTGCATGTCGACCCTCTGCCTCTGGGTCCATCCATAAGATCAGCGGGGCTGGAACTCCAGGAACAGATGCAGGAGTCTTTGGCAGGTTTTATCTCCAGGGCCGATGTGAGCGTGGAGCGAATGGAGGAGTCCATAGCGAACATGAGCAGAGCCTTTGTGGAGTCATTGGCGCATGAACGCATCACCATGGAAAGGATGGCAACCTCCATGGAGGAGATAAGTCGCCAGGGTATGGAAAACATGGTGAGTGTTCATAATAGAATGACATCTCTTGAGGAGTGATGGGCATCTATTGAACAGAGAAACCAGACCTTCATGGAAGTCCTTCTGAGTAGGACTGCCAGTGCAGATACGGGTCCCCATGGCCCCCTGATGTGCAGCAAGGTGCTCTCAAGCCACTTCAAAGCGCTGGCCCCTTCTGGCCTGTGCAGCTTCCGGTGGGTGAGCAGCAGCCTGGCACTCCTGTTGCTGCTGCTGTTGTTCCTGGTTCTGCTGGTGCCGCGGCTGGTGTTCGAGCTCATCTAATGCCCAGAAGGAAGGAAATAAATGGCTCCCATGCTTCTGGTATATGCCTCCGTTGAGGAAGCGCTGAGTGAAGGTGGCAAGCGGGGTTTCCCAGGAGGTCACACTGGAGATGTGTGTGAGGCTCCAACCTTCCACAGGTGTGGTCAAGCCTGGTAAAAGTGGCCCCAGGCCTGAAACAACAAAGTCCTGCCACCTGCAAATGATGACTGATCAAATCTCCTCTTTAATGGTTGACCTGCAGCTGATAGTCAGCAAGCCAATAGTGCTCACGCCAGGTTTCACAGGCGTGATCCCCACCAGGCATGTTTTACATGGCAAAAGGGTTAAAAATGCAAGGGCCTGTTGAAATGGGATTATAAAGGCCAATTATTGCTGATTAAGGGCCTTTGGAGGCGGGACTGATTTGGGACTATCAGACATGCCTGGGTTAAAATGGCTCGGGGTCGGTAACCAGGCGGGGGGGGGTCCCGACCTCCAGTTTTTGTGATTTTAACCCCCGACACGCCTCAAAGCCCGCCTCACGGCTGAGTTAAAATCAACACCGAAGTGTGAGATCCTGTGCAGGCGGTGACTCTGTTTGACATCTGAAGTGTGTAATTAGCGAGCATTCATCGTAATTTAATGGCAAACTGATGACTGTGCTGACGCAGTCTCACACTTCATCTGAGGTGCCCGTTGTATGTGTCACTCTGCTGGACAATTAAACACCTTCTCAACTGCTTTATGGTATCTAACAACACCAAGCACGGCCCTCTGCACAGGATAAAATGCCACGTGCAAAATGTAGAGATATCTTAATAACAATTTTCTCTCCCTTTCTCCTGAGGCCAGTGACTCCTTGCTGGGGTACAGATCACCAGGCCTCCAGTACGTTGCACATCCCGCACTCACTTTGTCCCACCATTGGTGGCCGTGCCTTCAGCTGCCGAGGCCCTAAGCTCTGGAATTCCCTCCCTAAAACTCTCTGCCTCGCTATCTCTCTTTCCTCCTTGAAGATGCTCCTTCAAACCTACCTCTTTGATGTAGCTTTTGGTCACCAGTCCTAATATCTCCTTATATGGCTCGGTGTCAGTTTCTGTTTGATAACGCTCCTGTGAAGAGCCTTGAGAAGTTTTACTAGGTTAAAGGCACTATATAAATGCAGGTTGTTATTGTCTAAATATAACTGGTATAGTCGTGCACCATTATTCAGCTTCCAGGGTTTCTGTGTTGTTGGCCATGCGCAGTGACAGTGAACCAAAGTGGCTGCCTGGCGATGTACCATTTTATTGCTGGCTCCCTCTGCGATAATCCTTAATGCTCCATTTAAGCACAACGAC
This sequence comes from Somniosus microcephalus, assembly GCF_052327205.1. Lineage (NCBI taxonomy): Eukaryota > Metazoa > Chordata > Chondrichthyes > Squaliformes > Somniosidae > Somniosus > Somniosus microcephalus. The sequence goes on from NC_140994.1 coordinate 110,838,711, forward strand.
AATGAAGGTTAGGGGGAATTTTAACCCCCAAAAACAGGTGAGCTGGGGTTGGGAGGGATGCTAAAATGTAAAAAAAATCTCAAACCCGAACCCAACCCGCCTCCAACCTGCCCACTTCCGGCAACCAACCCGTTCACAGGAGGTGGGTCATTCATTTAAATATTTTATTGAGGCTGTGTGCCTCAGACTTTATCTCTGTTCCAGTTTTAACGCTGGACGACTGGGTTTCCCAGGCCTCGGGAAAACCGGCAGCTAAAGGGAGGGGAGGACAGTTGTGAGGAACAGGACAGTGCCTTTCCAGCACTGCTTGCTGGCCAGGAAGAACAGGAGTGCTTCCCCCCCAGCCCACCAAGCTTATCTTGTTAACCACCCCAGCAATCAGCACGCCCCCCACCCAATGCAATCGGGAAACCCCCCCTCCAATGATCGGACCCAGCCCCATGATCAGACACCCACTGTGTGATTGGACCCACTCCGATCGAAACCAGCCCTGTGATCGAACCCCCCCTCCCCGTGCTTGGACACTCCCCGATCGGACCCACCCCCCACGATAAGACCCCACTTCGATCGGATCCCACATGCAATCAGAACCCCTCCCCCTGTGATCAGACCCAATCCCCCATGATTGGACCCCCACCCCCACGATCACCGACCCATCTGACCACCCCATCTCTGCCCCAAATCTCTCTCCGACCCCCTGCGATCACCCACTGCGATCACCCCTGACCCGTCGCACCATGCTGTACCCACCAGCAATGAACCCTCAAATTCTTTTTGCCCTGAGTGGTCCCTTCAAATTTGTAGCATGGCTGCACATGCACAGTATCTTTTCCAGTGTCAACAGCTGGTGAGCGGCCTGCGCAGGACCTCCCGATCGATGCGCGGCCACGCACCCACGCAGCTTTGTGGGAATATTGCCCAACACCGCCCCCCCCACTCGCGATCTCGAGCCCGAGGAGTAGGAAACCTATCTTCTCTGGGGTTGCAGCATTCCCTGCCTGACGTGAAGACATGCCTGGCAATCTGGCGCCTTCCAGGTGGGGAATGATTTTTTTAAAAACACACATACCCTGTGGAGTTCCACAGAATTTGGGGAAACCTGCATCCGACCAGAACTCCACCTCCACGCTTGGACATCCCGCCCTAGTAAATATCAGTGCCTTAATTTCTACCAACCGATCGCTGTGGGAGGTGCTGTTTTGTTTCTTAATGTAGAGAGCCAGCTCCCCTTGACTCGTTAATACCTTCCCTTTTGTTCCGTTTACCTTCTCCTGTTGACTGTTCCTCTCCCGCTGTTCTTTTAATATATTTGCTGTTCAGAACAGAACTCATTAATAATGAATACAGCATTTTGTGCGCTGAATATGGCTTCTTGGCCAATCTGTATTTAACGAAAATTGTTCCTGATTCTGGCAGCCTCTCAATTCAAACAATCCCCTGAATGTCCACATAAAATAGCAAAATACTGCGGATGCAGGAAATCTGAAATAACAACAGAAAATGCTGGAAATACTCAGCAGGCCAGGCAGCATCCGTGCAGAGAGAAACCGTGGTTTCTCTCTCCACGGATGCTGCAGGGCCTGCTGAGTATTTCTAGCATTTTCTGTTGTTATTCCTGAATGTCCACCATCAGCTGCACCCATTAATCCCGATCACTCCCTAAATCCCCATCACCTGTAAATCCCCAACACCCCCTAAATCCCCATCACCCCCTAAATCCCCAGCACCCCCTAAATCCCCAGCACTCCCTAAATCCCAAACACTCGCTAAATCTCCATCAACCCCTAAATCCCATCAACCCCTAAATCCCCATCACTCCTTAAATCCCAAACACTCCTTAAATCCTCATCACTCCCTAAATCCCCATCACTCCCTAAATCCCAAACACTCCCTAAATCCCCATCACCCCCTAAATCCCCAACACCCACTAAATCCCCAGCACTCCCTAAATCCCAAACACTCGCTAAATCTCCATCAACCCCTAAATCCCATCAATCCCTAAATCCCCATCACTCCTTAAATCCCAAACACTCCTTAAATCCTCATCACTCGCTAAATCCCCATCACTCCCTAAATCCCAAACACTCCCTAAATCCTCATCACTCCCTAAATCCCCATTACACCCTAAATCCCAAACACTCCCTAAATCCCCATCACTCCCTAAATCCCCATCACTCCCTAAATCCCCATCACTCCCTAAATCCCCATCACTCCCTAAATTCCCATCACCCCCTAAATCCCCATCACTCCCTAAATCCCCAACACTCCCTAAATCCCCAACATTCCCAAAATCTCCATCACTCCCGAAATCCCCAACACTCCCTAAATCCCCATCACTCCCTAAATCCCCATCACTCCCTGAATTCCCATCACCCCCTAAATACCCAACACTCCCCAAATCCCCATCACTCCCTAAATCCCCATCACTCCCTAAATCCCCATCACGCCCTTAATCTCCATCATTCCCTAAATTCCCATCACCCCCTAAATCCCCATCACCCCCTAAATCCCCATCACTCCCTAAATCCCCAACACTCCCTAAATCCCCAACACTCCCTAAATCTCCATCATTCCCTAAATTCCCATCACCCCCTAAATCCCCATCACCCCCTAAATCCCCATCACTCCCTAAATCCCCAACACTCCCTAAATCTGCATCATTCCCTAAATTCCCATCACCCCCTAAATCCCCATCACCCCCTAAATCCCCATCACTCCCTAAATCCCCAACACTCCCTAAATCCCCATCGCCCCTAAATCTCCATCACCCCCTAAATCCCCATCACTCCCTAAATCCCCAACACTCCCTAAATCTCCATCACTCCCTAAATCCCCATCACCCCCTAAATTCCCATCACTCCCTAAATCCCCAACACTCCCTAAATCTCCATCACTCCCTAAATCCCCATCACCCCCTAAATCCCCATCACCCCCTAAATCCCCATCACTCCCTAAATCCCCATCATTCCCTAAATCCCCATCACGCCCTATATCCCCATCACCCCCTAAATCCCCATCATTCCCTAAATCCCCATCATTCCCTAAATCTCCATCACTCCCTAATTCCCCAACACTCCCTAAATCCCCATCACCCACTAAATCCCCATCACCCACTAAATCCCCATCATTCCCTAAATCCCCATCATTCCCTAAATCCCCAACACTCCCTAAATTCCCATCACTCCCTAAATCTCCATCATTCCCTAAATTCCCATCACCCCCTAAATCCCCATCAGTCCCTAAATCCCCATCATTCCCTAAATCCCCATCACTCCCTAAATCCCCATCATCCCCTAAATCTCCATCATTCCCTAAATTCCCATCACCCCCTAAATCCCCATCAGTCCCTAAATCCAAATCACCCCCTAAATCCCCATCACTCCCTAAATCCCCAACATTCCCTAAATCCCCATCGCCCCCTAAATCCCCATCACTCCCTAAATCCCCATCACTCCCTAAATCCCCATCACTCCCTAAATCCCCATCTCTCCTAAATCCCCATCTCTCCTAAATCCCCATCAATCTCTAAATCCCCATCACTCCCTAAATCGCCATCACTCCCTAAATCCCCATCAATCCCAAAATCCCCATCACTCCCTAAATCACCATCACTCCCTAAATCCCCATCAGCCCCTACATCCCCATCACTCCCTAAATCCCCATCAATCCCTAAATCCCCATCACCCCCTAATTCCATTTCACCCCTAAATCCCCATCACTCCCTAAATCCCCATCACTCCCTAAATCCCCATCACTCCCTAAATCCCCATCACTCCCTAAATCCCCATCACCCCCTAAATCCCCATCAGCCCCTAAATCCCCATCAGCCCCTAAATCCCCATCACTACCTAAATTTCCATCACTCCCTAAATCCCCATCACCCCCTAAATCCCCATCACTCCCTAAATCCAACATCACCCCAAAAATCACAGTCACTCCCTAAATCCACATCACTCCCTAAATTCCCATCACCCCTAAATCCCCATCGCTCCCTAAATCTCCATCTCTCCCTAAATCCCCATCACTCCCTAAAACTCCACCACCCCCTAAATCTCCATCATCCCCTAAATACCAATCACCCCCTAAATCCCCATTTCTCCCTAAATCCCGATAATTCCCTAAATCCCCATCACCTCCTAAATCCCCATCGTTCCCTAAATCCCCATCATTCCCTAAATCCCCATCATTCCCTATTTACCCATCACCCCCTAAATCCCCTTCACCCCCAAATCCCCATCATTCCCTAATTACCCACCACCCCCTAAATCCCCATCGTTCCCTAAATCCCCATCATTCCCTAATTACCCATCACCCCCTAAATCCCCATCATTAACTAATTACCCATCACCCCCTGAATCCCCATCAATCCCTAAATCCCCATCACTCCCTAAACCCCCAACAGACCCTAAATCCCCATCACTCCCTAAATCCCCATCACTCCCTAAATCCCCATCATTCCCTAAATCCCCATCACTCCCTAATTCCCCATCACTCCCTAAATCCCCATCACTCCCTAAATCCCCATCACCCCCTAAATCTCCATCATTCCGTAAATTCCCATCACCCCCTAAATCCCCATCACTCCCTAAACCCCATCACCCCCGAAATTCCCATCACCCCTAAATCCCCATCACTCCCTAAATCCCCATTACCCCCTAAATCCCCATCACCCCTAAATCCCATCACCCCTAAATCCCCATCACCCCCTAAATCACCATCACCCCCTAAATCCCCATCACTCCCTAAATCCCCATCACCTCCTAAAACCCCATCAGCCACTAAATCCGCATCAGCCACTAAATCCCCATCAGTCCCTAAATCCCCATCAATACCTAAATCCCCATCACTACCTAAATTCCCACCAGTCCCTAAATCCCCATCACGCCCTAAATCCCAATCACTTCCTAAATCTCCATCACCCCCTAAATCCCCATCACCCCTTAAATCCCCATCACTCCCCAGGAAAACAATAAGAATAAAACCGGACGGACCACCCGACATCGACCTCGGCACCGGAAACGACAACGGCAAACCCAGCCCTGTCGACCCTGCAAAGTCCTCCTTACCAACATCTGGGGGCTTATGCCAAAATTGGGAGAGCTGTCCCACAGACTAGTCAAGCAACAGCCTGACAAAGTCATAATTACCGTATCATACCTTACAACCAATGTCCCAGACACCACCATCACCATCCCTGGGTATGTCCTGTCCCACCGGCAGGACAGACCCACCAGAGGTGGTGGCACCGTGGTATACAGTCGGGAGGGAGTAGCCCTGGGAGTCCTCAACATTGACTCAGGATCCCATGAGATCTCATGGCATCAAGTCAAACATGGGCAAGGAAACCTCCTGCTAATTATCACCTACCGCCCTCCCTCAGCTGATGGATCAGTACTCCGTCATGTTGAACACCAATTGGAAGAAGCACTGAGAGTAGCAAGGGCACAAAATGTCCTCTGGGTGGGGGACTTCGATGTCCATCACCAAGAGTGGCTCGGTAGCACCACAACTGACCGAGCTGGCCGAGTCCTAAAGGACATAGCTGACAGACTGGGTCTGTGACAGGTGGTGAGGGAACCAACAAGAGGGAAAAACCTACTTGATCTCGTCCTCACCAATCTACCTGTTGCAGATGCATCTGTCCATGACAGCATTGGTGGAAGTGACCACCGCACAGTCCTTGTGGAGACGAAGTCCCGTCTTCATGTTGAGGATACCCTCCACCGTGTTGTGTGGCACTACCACCGTGCTAAATGGGACAGATTTTGAACAGATCTGGCAACTCAAAACTGGGCATCCATGAGGCGCTGTGGGCCATCATCAGCAGCAGAATTGTAATCAACCACAATCTGTAACCTCATGGCCCAGCATATCCCTCGCTCTACCATTACCATCAAGCCGGGAGATCAATCCTGGTTTAACGAAGAGTGCAGGAGAGCATGCCGGGAACAGCACCAGGCATACCGAAAAATGAGGTGTCAACCTGGTGAGGCTACAACACAGGACTACTTGCATTCCAAACAACGGAAGCAACATGCGATAGACAGAGCTAAGAGATCTCACAACCATCGGATCAAATCAAAGCTTTGCAGTCCTGCCACATCCAGTCGTGAGTGGTGGTGGACAATTAAACAGTTAACAGGAGGAGGAGGCTCCAAAAATATCCCGATCCTCAATGATGGTGGAGCCCAGCACCTGAGTGCAAAAGACAAGGCTGAAGCATTTGCAACTACCTTCAGCAAGAAGTGTCGAGTGGTGATCCATCTCGGCCTCCTCCTGAGGCCCCCAGCATCACAGATGCCAGTCTTCAGCCCATTCAATTCACTCCACGTCATGTCAAGAAACGGCTGAAGACACTGGATACTGCAAATGCTATGGGTCCTGACAACATTACGGCAACAGTACTGAAGACTTGTGCTCCAGAACTAGCTGCGCCCCGAGCCAAGCTGTTCCAGTACAGCTACAACACTGGCATCTACCCAGCAATGTGGAAAATTGCCCAAGTATGTCCTGTCTACAAAAAGCAGGACAAATCCGACCCGGCCAATTACCGTCCCATCAGTCTACTCTCAATCATCAGCAAAGTGATGGAAGGTTTCGTCAACACTGCTATCAAGCGGCACTTACTCAGCAATAACCTGCTAACTGACGCCCAGTTTGGGTTCCGCCAGGGCCACTCAGCTCCTGACCTCATTACAGCCTTGGTCCAAAAATGGACAAAAGAGCTGAACTCAAGAGGTGAGGTGAGAGTGACTGCCCTTGACATCAAGGCAGCATTTGATCGAGTGTGGCATCAAGGAGCCCAGCAAAACTGAAGTAAATGGGAATCAAGGGGAAAACTCTCCATTGGTTGGAATCATACGTAGCACAAAGGAAGTTGGCTGTGGTTGTTGGAGGTCATTCATCTCAATCACATGACATCACTGCAGGAGTTCATCAGGACAGTGTCCTAGGCCCAACCATCTTCAGCTGTTTCATCAATGACCTTCCCTCCATCATAAGGTCAGAAGTGGGGATGATCGCTGATGATTGCACACTGTTCAGCACCATTCAAGACTCGTCAGATACTGACACAGTCTGTGTCCATATGCAGCAAGACCTGGACAACATTCAGACTTGGGCTGACAAGTGGCAAGTAACATTCGCACCACACAAGTGCCAGGCAATGACCATCTCCAGCAAGCGAGACTCTAACCATCTCCCCTTGACATTCAATGGCATTACCATCGCTGAATCCCCCACTATCAACATCCTGGGGGTTACCATTGATCAGAAACTGAACTGGACCAGCCATATAAATACTGTGGATACAAGAGCAGGCCAGAGGCTGAGAATTCTGCGGTGAGTGTCTCACCTCCTGACTCCCCAAAGCCTTTCCACCATCTACAAGGCACAAGTCAGAAGTGTGATGGAATACTCTCCACTTGCCTGGATGAGTGCAGCTCCAACAACACTCAAGAATCTCGACACCATTCAGGATAAAGCAGCCCGCTTGATTGGCACTCCATCCACCACCTTCAACATTCACTCCCTCCACCACCAGTGCACTGTGGCTGCAGTGTGTACCATCTACAAGATGCGCTGCAGCAACTCGCCAAAGCTCCTTCAACAGCACCTTCCAAACCCGCGACCTCTACCACTTAGAAGGACAAGGGCAGCAGACGCATGGGAACATCACCATCCTGACTTGGACCTGTATCGCCGTTCCTTCACTGTCGCTGGGCCAACACCCTGGAACTCCCTTCCTAACAGCATTGTGGGTGTACCTACACCATATGGACTGCAGTGGGTCAAGAAGGCGGCTCACCACCATCTTCTCAAGTGCAATTAGGGATGGGCACTAAATGCAGGCCTAGCCAGCGACGCCCACATCCTATCAATGAATAAAAACTTTTTTTTAAATCCCCATCACCCCCTAAATCACCATCACGCTCCTAAAACCCCATCACCCCCTAAATCCCCATCACCCCTAAATCCTAATCACTCCCCTAAAACCCCATCACCCCTAAATCCCCATCACACCTTCAATCATCATCACCCCCAAAGTCCCCATCACCCCCTAAATCCCCATCACCCAATAATTCCCTAAATCCTCATCACTCACTATATCCCCATCACTCCCTAAATCCCCCACCATTGCCTAAATCTCCATCATGCCTAAATCCCCACCACTCCCACAAACCCCATCACCCCCTAATACCCATCACCTCAATATCCCCATCAGTCCCTAAATCTCCATCAACCCTAAATCCCCATCACCCCTAAATTCCCATCATTCCCTATATCCCCACCACTCCCTAAATCCCCACCACTCCCTAAATCCCCATCACCCCCTAAATCTCCATCATTCCCTAAATCCCCATCACTCCCTAAATCCCCATCACTCCCTAAATTCCCATCACCCCCTAAAGCCCCATCACTCCCTAAATCCCCATCACTCCCTAAATCCCCATCACCCCCTAAATCCCCATCACTCCCTATATCCCCATCACTCCCTAAATCCCCATCACTCCCTAAATCCCCATCACTCCCTAAATCCCCATCACCCCCTAAATCCCCATCATTCCCTAAATCCCCATCACTCACTAAATCCCCATCACTCCCTAAATATCAATCACCCCCTAAATCCCCATCAACCCTAAACCCCATAACCCAATAAGTTCCTCAATCCCCATTATTCCTTATATCCTCATCACTCTCTAAATCCCCATCACCCCCTAAATCCCCATCACTCCCTAAATCCCCATCACTCCCTAAATCCCCATCAATCACTAAATTCCCATCACTCCCTAAATCCCCATCACTCCTTAAATCCCCATCACCCCCTAAATCCCCATCACCCCCTAAATCCCCATCACTCCCTAAATCCCCATCACCCCCTAAATCCCCATCATTCCCTAAATCCCCATCACTCCCTAAATCCCCATCACCCCCTAAAACCCCATCACCCCCTAAATCCCCATCACTCCCGAAATCCCCATCGCTGCCTAAATCCCCATCACCCCCTAAATCCCCATCACTCCCTAAATCCCCATCACCCCCTAAATCCCCCATCACTCCCTAAATCCCCATCGCTGCCTAAATCTCCACCACCCACTAAATCCCCATCACCCCCTAAATCCCCATCATTCCCTAAATCCCCATCACTCCCTAAATCCCCATCACCCCCTAAATCCCCATCACTCCCTAAATCCCCATCACCCCCTAAATCCCCCATCACTCCCTAAATCCCCATCGCTGCCTAAATCTCCACCACCCACTAAATCCCCATCATCCCCTAAATCCCCATCATTCCCTAAATCCCCATCACCCCCTAAATCCCCCATCACTCCCTAAATCCCCATCGCTCCCTAAATCTCCATCACTCCCTAAATCCCCATCACCCCCTAAATCCCCATCACCCCCTAAATCCCTATCACTCCCTAAATCTCCATCATTCCTTAAATCTCCATCACCCCCTAAATCCCCATCACCCCTAAATCCCTATCACTCCCTAAATCTCCATCACTCCTTAAATCTCCATCACTCCCTAAATCCCCATCACCCCCTAAATCCCCATCACTCCCTTAATTCCTATCATCCCCTAAATCCCCATCATCCCCTAAATCTCCATCACCCCCTAAATCCCCATCACCCCTAAATCCCCATCACTCCCTAAATCCCCATCATCCCTAAATCCCCATCATCCCCTAAACCCCATCACCCACTAAATCCCCAACACTCCCTTAATCCCCATCACTCCCTAAATCCCAATCACCCCCTAAATCCCCAACACTCCCTTAATCCCCATCACTCCCTAAACCCCATCACTCCCTAAATCTCCACCAACCCCTAAATCCCCATCATCCCCTAAATCCCCAACACTCCCTAAAACCCCATCACCCCCTAAATCCCCAACACTCCCTAAATCCCCATCACCCCCTAAATCACCAACACTCACAAATCCCCATCACTCCCTAAATCCCCATCACTCCCTAAATCCGCATCACTCCCTAAATCCCCAACACTCCCTAAATCCCCATCACTCCCTAAATCCCCATCACTCCCTAAATCCCCATCACCCCTAAATCCCCATCACCCCCATAAATCCCCATCACCCCCAAATCCCCATCATTCCCTAAATCCCCATCACCCCCAAATCCCCATCATTCCCTAAATCCCAATCACCCGCTAAATCCCCATCACTCCCTAAATCCCCATCACTCCCTAAATCCCCATCAGCTCCTAAATCCCCATCACTCCCTAAATCCCCATCACTCCCTAAATCCCCATCACTCCCTAAATCCCTATCATCCCCTAAATCCCCATCACCCCTAAATCCCCATCACTCCCTAAATCCCCATCACCCCCTAAATCTCCATCATTCCTAAATCCCCAACACTCCCTAAATCACCATCACTCCCTAAATCCCCATCACTCCCTAAATCCCTATCATCCCCTAAGTCCCCATCACCCCTAAATCTCCACCACCCCCTAAATCCCCATCACCCCGTAAATCCACAACACTCCCTAAATCCCCATCACTCCCTAAATCCCCATCACCCCTAAATCCCCATCACCCCCATAAATCCCCATCACCCCCAAATCCCCATCATTCCCTAAATCCCCATCACCCCCAAATCCCCATCATTCCCTAAATCCCAATCACCCGCTAAATCCCCATCACTCCCTAAATCCCCATCACTCCCTACATCCCCCTCTCCCCCTAAATCCCCATCACCCCCTTAAACCCATCACTCCCTAAATCTCCATCACTCCCCAAAATCCCCATCACCCCTAAATCTCCACCACCCCCTAAATCCCCATCACCCCGTAAATCCACAACACTCCCTAAATTCCCATCACTCTCTAAATCCCCATCACTCTCTAAATCCCCATCACCCCTAAATCCCCATCTCCCCCATAAATCCCCATCACCCCCAAATCCCCATCATTCCCTAAATCCCCATCACCCCCTGAATCCCCATCACTCCCTAAATCCCCATCACCGCCTAAATCCCCATCATTCCCTAAATCCCCATCACCCCCTAAATCCCCATCACCTCTAAATCCCCAACATTCCCTAAATCCCCATCACTCCCTAAATCTCCACCACCCCCTAAATCCCCATCACCCCGTAAATCCACAACACTCCCTAAATTCCCATCACTCTCTAAATCCCCATCACTCTCTAAATCCCCATCACCCCTAAATCCCCATCACCCCCATAAATCCCCATCACCCCCAAATCCCCATCATTCCCTAAATCCCCATCACCCCCTGAATCCCCATCACTCCCTAAATCCCCATCACCGCCTAAATCCCCATCATTCCCTAAATCCCCATCACCCCCTAAATCCCCATCACCCCTAAATCCCCATCACTCCCTAAATCCCCAGCACTCCCTAAATCCCTATCATCCCCTAAATCCCCATCACCCCTAAATCCCCAGCACTCCCTAAATCCCCATCACCCCCTAAATCTCCACCACCCCCTAAATCCCCATCATCCCCTAAATCCCCATCATTCCTAAATCCCCAACACTCCCTAAATCACCATCACTCCCTAAATCCCCATCATCCCTAAATCTCCACCACCTCCTAAATCCCCATCACCCCGTAAATCCACAACACTCCCCAAATCCCCATCATTCCCTAAATCCCCATCACCCCCAAATCCCCATCATTCCCTAAATCCCAATCACCCGCTAAATCCCCATCACTCCCTTAATCCCCATCACTCCCTAAATCCCCATCAGCTCCTAAATCCCCATCGTTCCCTAAATCCCCATCATTCCCTAAATCCCCATCATTCCCTAATTACCCATCACCCCCTAAATCCCCATCACCCCCTGAATCCCCATCACTCCCTAAATCCCCATCACCGCCTAAATCCCCATCATTCCCTAAATCCCCATCACCCCCTAAATCCCCATCACCCCCTAAATCCCCAACATTCCCTAAATCCCCATCACTCCCTAAATCCCCATCTCCCCCTAAATCCCCATCACCCCCTTAAACCCCATCACTCCCTAAATCTCCATCATCCCCTAAATCCCCATCACCCCCTAAATCCCCAACACTCCCTAAATCCCCATCTCTCCCTAAATCCCCATCACCCCCTATATCATCACCACCCCCTGTTTTGATTTCTTTTTGGGTTCAATAAGGACTCATTTCTGAAAGAGAATGTTGTTTAATCTAAAGTCTTGTTCAAGACTTTCTACAGCTTTTTTCAGAACACACTATGCTGTGATGCATCTAGAATGAAACGGAAAGTAAAACTCCTCTGGACTGCTTGTCTCTCACATGACCTCTGCTGGTCAGGCACAAGTAATCAAAAACACAGACAAATATGCTGTAAGGCATAAGTAATCAAACACAGACAAATATCATCACTATTTGTTGATATCCTTACATCTCCCTTTCTTAAAACAAAAGTATTTTACTTTTAACTAACAACATTTAATGAACTTACATCATCATTATCATGATCAAGGTTTTTTACCCTTGCTTTGTGTGTTCACATGAAATATGTCAATACACTAGAACTTGAAGAAAGAATAAGATAACATTGCTTCCTTCTTTAACATTAGTCCTTAAATTTGCTCAATGAGTCTCTCAGGAGGCTTCACGTGTCTTGAGGATTTTCTGATTGATTGTCCTTGAATCTGAGTTGTTGCCTCAGATGATTGGTTCTCAGCTGTGTGAGCAGGTTGTTCACCAGTATCAGTCTCTTGACCTGCTGTGGCTGGTCCCATGAGAAGATCTCGATGATTTCTTCTCGGAACAGCACCCTCATCTGTATGAATGGTGTATGATCTTGGTTGAACTTCACTCAGGACAGTTCCCTTCTGAGTCCATGTGTTTGTTTTGTCTTTCAACCTTACTTGGTCACCAGTGTGGAGTTCAGGTAGGCTTTGTGTTCCTCTGTCATAGTAGTACTTTTGCTTTTCTTTCTGTTGCTCTTTGAACTTCCTCACTTTCTCCCCCTCTTTTGTTTTCAGGAGGTTCTCCGGGATGGGTAGGTTTGACCTTAGCCGACGTCCCATCAGGAGTTGGGCTGGTGACATACCACACTCGAGCGGCGTTGTGCGGTATACAAGCATGCTTTGGTAGAAGTCAGTTCCACTGTCTTTTGCCTTGTACATCAGTCTTTTCACTGTCTGGACCAATTTTTCCACTATTGCATTGGACTGTGGATAGTGAGGACTTGACGTTGTGTGGACAAAGTCCCACTCTTTGGCAAAGTGTCGGAAATTTGCATTGTTAAACTGGGGTCCGTTGTCTGTGAAGACCTCGCTTGCCACGCCATGTCTGGAGAATATGGCTTTCATACTTCTTATCACAGCTTCTGCAGTGGTGGTGTACAGTCTACAAACCTCTGGATACAGGGAGTAATAGTCTGTGACGACAAGATAGTCCTTCCCTTGACATATGAATAGGTCAGCGCCTACCTTCTGGTAAGGTCTGTCTGGTGCTCGGTGTGGCTTTAGTGGTTCTACCGGATTGCTTGCTCGATATTTCAGGCATATTGTGCAGTTTGACACCTCATTTGTCACATCTTGGTTGATTCGTGGCCAGTACATCACCTCTCGTGCTCTTTTCTTACACTTTTCGATTCCCAGATGTCCTCCATGGATCTTTTTTAGCATCTCTCTTCTCAGACTCTTTGGGATAACTATTTTACTTCCTTTGTAGATGATGTCTTCGACCACTGATAGTTCCGCCCTGCAGTTCCAGTACTCTGCTATATCAGGTGAGCAGTCTTGCTTCATGCTGGGCCATCCATCCAAGATGCTTTTTCTCAGTCGTCTCATTGTTTCATCTTTGTTTGTCTCAGTCTTTATGAGCTCCATTTTTGCATCTGCTATGGGCAGTGCACTTGTGATCATGTCCACGTAGGCGTTCACCTTTTCATCCATTGTGGTGTTTGTGGGCTCACTTGGGTCAACAGCTCTGGACAACGTGTGTGCTGTATACATCAGCTTACCCGGTGTGTACGCAACATTCAGTTCATCGTAGACTGTCTCTCTTTCACTTTCCACAATGAGGACTCTCTTTACCAGGTTCAGTCTCTCACAGGCTTTTAACCCCAGTATGGCTTGCACATCCTTTGGCACCACGATTAATGCTAGCATGTGCTCTCTGTCCTTGTGTGTTACTTTGACAATGCATTTTCCTTTCACTGGTATATCAGTACCTGAGTATCCGGTCACTTTCACTTGTATTCCATGTAACTTTGGTCTGGGTCTAATTCTCTTAAAATCGGTCTCTGTTATCACATTAACTTGTGCTCCAGTATCCAATTTAAATGGAATGTGTATGTCATTCACTTTTAGTGTCAACATCCAGTCACTTTCTTTTGTGTTTTCAGACACAACATCTACATTGAATTCCTCTATCTCGCTTTCATCTACTGTATGGACCTTGCTTTGTTGCACTTGGTTCTTACAGCAACGGGCATAATGGTTCTTTTTGTTGCATCTATTGCATGTGTTACCATATGCTGGACACTTTCTTGGTGGATGCTGTGTACCGCATCGAATACATGACTTCCGATTGTCTCTTTCATTTTTGTTTGCTGGTCACGTCTCTTTTTTCACATTGGCGCTCTCTTTGTTAAACGGTTTGTATCCGTTCTTTCTCACTGCATCCACGTTGCAGCTACTGTCACTGAACAGCTCCCTTGCCTGCAACTTCACAGTCTCTGTAACCCTACACAGTGCTATGGCTTTTCCCAGGTGTAGATCTTGCTCTCTTAGCAGTCTTTCCCTTAGACCATTATCTCGAATACCACACACCAGTCTGTCTTTTATCAGCGAGTCTGTGAGTCCCCCAAATTCACACGATTTGCTCCGGTTTCTCAGTTCAGTCACATACTGATCAATAGTCTCGCCGATTTTCTGTACACATGCGAAAAATTTGTGCCTCTCAAAGGTCACGTTGCGTTTAGGTATGCAGTAGGCCTCAAACTGTTCCATTATTTTATCCAGCTTCATTTTGTCTCCATCATCGGCAAATATGAAATTATTATATACCTCCAGCGCTGCATCACCCATGACATGTAAGAACAGTGACGATTTCTGTTTATTACTTTTCTTGTCAGCTCCGATTGCCGCTAAATACAACTCTAAATGTTGTTTGAACCTTCTCCAATTTTCAGCCACATTACCTGACAATTGAAGCGTCGCCGGTGGGTGTAAACCTTCCATTTTTCACTTCGTTAGCTATTCTCTAATGGTAAGCAACGATGTTGTCTTCTGGCTTGCTAATCTGTGGAGAGCTGATTTCGCTTACTTGCCACAACTGCTTTCACTGTCCCATCGAGTTGCTAACTTCAGATTTTTTCTCTTTCAGCCACTTCTGATATCATGTTTTGATTTCTTTTTGGGTTAAATAACGACTCATTCCTGAAAGAGAATGTTGTTTAATCTAAAGTCTTGTTCAAGACTTTCTACAGCTTTTTACAGAACACACTATGCTGTGATGCATCTAGAATGAAACTGAAAGTAAAACTCCTCTGGACTGCTTGTCTCTCACATGACCTCTGCTGGTCAGGCACAAGTAATCAAAAACACAGACAAATAGGCTGTAAGGCATAAGTAATCAAACACAGACAAATATCATCACTATTTGCTGATATCCTTACACCCCCTAAATCCCCATCACCCCTAAATCCCCATCACTCCCTAAATTCCCACCACCCCCTAAATCCCAATCACCCCCCAAAATCCACATTTCTCCCTAAATCCCCATCACTCCCTAAATCCCCATCACCTCCTAAATCCCCATCGTTCCCTAAATCCCCATCATTCCCTAAATCCCCATCATTCCCTATTTACCCATCAGCCCCTAAATCCCCATCACCCCCAAATCCCCATCATTCCCTAATTACCCACCACCCCCTAAATCCCCATCGTTCCCTAAATCCCCATCATTCCCTAATTACCCATCACACCCTAAATCCCCATCATTCCCTAAATCCCCATCATTCCCTATTTACCCATCACCCCCTAAATCCCCATCACCCCCAAATCCCCATAATTCCCGAATTACCCACCACCACCTAAATGCCCATCGTTCCCTAAATCCTCATCATTCCCTAATTAACCATCACCCCCTAAATCCCCATCACTCCCGAAATCCCCATCACTCTCTAAATCCCCATCACCCCCTAAATCTCCATCATTCCCTAAATTCCCATCACCCCCTAAATCCCCATCACTCCCCAAATCTCCATCACCCCCTTAATCCCCATCACTCCCTAAATCTCCATCACTCCCTAAATCCCCATCACTACCTAAATCCCCATCACTACCTAAATCCCCATCACTCCCTAAATCCCCATCACTCCCTAAATCCCCATCAGCCCCTAAATCCCCATCAGCCCCTAAATCCCCATCACTACCTAAATTCCCACCACTCCCTAAATCCCCATCACGCCCTAAAACCCAATCAATTCCTAAATCTCCATCACCCCTTAAATCTCCATCACCCCCTAAATCCCCATCACCCCCTAAATCCCCATCACTCCCCACGAAAAACAATAAGAATAAAACCGGACGGACCACCCGGCATCGACCTCGGCACCGGAAACGACAACGGCAAACCCAGCCCTGTCGACCCTGCAAAGTCCTCCTTACCAACATCTGGGGGCTTATGCCAAAATTGGGAGAGCTGTCCCACAGACTAGTCAAGCAACAGCCTGACATAGTCATAATTACCGTATCATACCTTACAACCAATGTCCCAGACACCACCATCACCATCCCTGGGTATGTCCTGTCCCACCGGCAGGACAGATCCACCAGAGGTGGTGGCACCGTGGTATACAGTCGGGAGGGACTTGCCCTGGGAGTCCTCAACATAAACTCAGGACCCCATGAGGTCTCATGGCATCAAGTCAAACATGGGCAAGGAAACCTCCTGCTCATTACCACCTACCGCCCTCCCTCAGCTGATGAATCAGTACTCCTTCATGTTGAACACCAATTGGAAGAAGCACTGAGAGTAGCAAGGGCACAAAATGTCCTCTGGGTGGGGGATTTCGATGTCCATCACCAAGAGTGGCTCGGTAGCACCACAACTGACCGAGCAGGCCGAGTCCTAAAGGACATAGCTGCCAGACTGGGTCTGTGACAGGTGGTGAGGGAACCAACAAGAGGGAAAAACCTACTTGATCTCGCCCTCACCAATCTACCTGTTGCAGATGCATCTGTCCATGACAGCATTGGTGGAAGTGACCACTGCACAGTCCTTGTGGAGACGAAGTCCCGTCTTCATGTTGAGGATACCCTCCATCGTGTTGTGTGGCACTACCACCGTGCTAAATGGGACAGATTTTGAACAGATCTGGCAACTCAAAACTGGGCATCCATGAGGCGCTGTGGGCCATCAGCAGCAGCAGAATTGTAATCAACCACAATCTGTAACCTCATGGCCCAGCATATCCCTCGCTCTACCATTACCATCAAGCCGGGAGATCAACCCTGGTTTAACGAAGAGTGCAGGAGAGCATGCCGGGAACAGCACCAGGCATACCGAAAAATGAGGTGTCAACCTGGTGAGGCTACAACACAGGACTACTTGCATGCCAAACAACGGAAGCAACATGCGATAGACAGAGCTAAGCGATCTCACAACCATTGGATCAAATCAAAGCTCTGCAGTCCTGCCACATCCAGGTGTGAGTTGTGGTGGACAATTAAACAGTTAACAGGAGGAGGAGGCTCCAAAAATATCCCGATCCTCAATGATGGTGAAGCCCAGCACGTGAGTGCAAAAGACAAGGCTGAAGCATTTGCAACTATCTTCAGCAAGAAGTGCCGAGTGGATGATCCATCTCGGCCTCCTCCTGAGGCCCCCAGCATCACAGATGCCAGTCTTCAGCCTGTTCAATTCACTCCACGTGATGTAAAGAAACGGCTGAAGTCACTGGATACTGCAAATGCTATGGGCCCTGACAACATTCCGGCAACAGTACTGAAGACTTGTGCTCCAGAACTAGCTGCGCCCCTAGCCAAGCTGTTCCAGTACAGCTACAACACTGGCATCTACCCGGCAATGTGGAAAATTGCCCAAGTATGTCCTGTCTACAAAAAGCAGGACAAATCCGACCCGGCCAATTACCGTCCCATCAGTCTACTCTCAATCATCAGCAAAGTGATGGAAGGTTTCGTCAACAGTGCTATCAAGCGGCACTTACTCAGCAATAACCTGCTAACTGACGCTCACTTTGGGTTCCGCCAGGGCCACTCAGCTCCTGACCTCATTACAGCCTTGGTCCAAACATGGACAAAAGAGCTGAACTCAAGAGGTGAGGTGAGAGTGACTGCCCTTGACATCAAGGCAGCATTTGATCGAGGGTGGCATCAAGGAGCCCTAGCAAAACTGAAGTAAATGGGAATCAAGGGGAAAACTCTCCATTGGTTGGAATCATACCTAGCACAAAGGAAGTTGGCTGTGGTTGTTGCAGGTCATTCATCTCAATCACATGACATCACTGTAGGAGTTCATCAGGGCAGTGTCCTAGGCCCAACCATCTTCAGCTGTTTCATCAATGACCTTCCCTCCATCATAAGGTCAGAAGTGGGGATGTTCGCTGATGATTGCACAATGTTCAGCACCATTCGAGACTCGTCAGATACTGACGCAGTCTGTGTCCATATGCAGCAAGAACGGGACAACATTCAGACTTGGGCTGACAAGTGGCAAGTAACATTCACACCACACAAGTGCCAGGCAATGACCATCTCCAACAAGCGAGATTCTAACCATCTCCCCTTGACATTCAATGGCATTACCATCGCTGAATCCCCAACTATCAACATCCTGGGGGTTACCATTGATCAGAAACTGAACTGGAGCAGCTATATAAATACTGTGGCTACAAGAGCAGGCCAGAGGCTGGGAATTCTGCGGTGTGTGTCTCACCTCCTGACTCCCCAAAGCCTTTCCACCATCGACAAGGCACAAGTCAGGAGTGTGATGGAATACTCTCCACTTGCCTGGATGAGTGCAGCTCCAACAACACTCAAGAAGCTCGACACCATTCAGGATAAAGCAGCCCGCTTGATTGGCACTCCATCCACCACCTTCAACATTCACTCCCTCCACCACCAGCGCACTGTGGCTGCAGTGTGTACCATCTACAAGATGCACTGCAGCAACTCGCCAAAGCTCCTTCAACAGCACCTTCCAAACCCGCAACCTCTACCACTTAGAAGGACAAGGGCAGCAGACGCATGGGAACATCACCATCCTGACTTGGACATGTATCGCCGTTCCTTCACTGTCGCTGGGCCAAAATCCTGGAACTCCCTTCCTAACAGCATTGTGGGTGTACCTACACCATATGGACTGCAGTGGGTCAAGAAGGCGGCTCACCACCATCTTCTCAAGTGCAATTAGGGATGGGCACTAAATGCAGGCCTAGCCAGCGACGCCCACATCCCATCAATGAATAAAAACTTTTTTTTAAATCCCCATCACCCCCTAAATCCCCATCATTCCCCTAAAACCCATCACCCCCTAAATCCCCATCACCCCCTAAATTCTCATCACTCCCCTAAAACCCCATCACCCCCTAAATCCCCATCACACCTTCAATCCTCATCACCCCCAAAGTCCCCATCACCCCCTAAATCCCCATCACCCAATAATTCCCTAAATCCCCATCACTCCCTAAATCCCCCGCCACTCACTAAATCTGCATCACCCCTAAATCCCCACCACTCCCACAATCCCCCTCACCCCGAATACCCATCACCCCAAAAGCCCCATCAGTCCCTAAATCTCCATCACCCCTAAATCCCCATCACCCCTAAATCCCCATCACTCCCTAAATCCCCACCACTCCCTAAATCCCCATCACTCCCTAAATCCCCACCACTCCCTAAATCCCCATCACCCCCTAAATCTCCATCATTCCCTAAATCCCCATCACTCCCTAAATTCCCATCACCCCTAAATCCCCATCGCTCCCTAAATTCCCATCACCCCCTAAAGCCACATCATTCCCTAAATCCCCATCACCCCCTAAATCCCCATCATTCCCTAAATCCCCATCACTCCCTAAATCCCCATCACTCCCTAAACCCCCATCACTCCCTAAATCCCCATCACCCCCTAAATCCCCATCACTCCCTAAATCCCCATCACTCCCTAAATACCCATCACTCCCTAAATCCCCATCACTCCCTAAATCCCCATCACCCCCTAAATCCCCATCAGCCCCTAAATCCCCATCAGCCCCTAAATCCCCATCACTCCCTAAATCCCCATCAGCCCCTAAATCCCCATCACTAACTAAATTCCCACCATTCCCTAAATCCCCATCACGCCCTAAATCCCAATCACTTCCTAAATCTCCATCACCCCCTAAATCCCCATCACCCCCTAAATCCCCATCACTCCCCACGAAAAACAATAAGAATAAAACCGGACGGACCACCTGGCATCGACCTCGGCACCGGAAACGACAACGGCAAACCCAGCCCTGTCGACCCTGCAAAGTCCTCCTTACCAACATCTGGGGGCTTGTGCCAAAATTGGGAGAGCTGTCCCACAGACTAGTCAAGCAACAGCCTGACATAGTCATAATTACCGAATCATACCTTACAACCAATGTCCCAGACACCACCATCACCATCCCAGTGTATGTCCTGTCCCACCGGCAGGACAGACCCACCAGAGGTGGTGGCACCGTGGTATACAGTCAGGAGGGAGTAGCCCTGGGAGTCGTCAACATTGACTCAGGACCCCATGAGGTCTCATGGCATCAAGTCAAACATGGGCAAGGAAACCTCCTGCTCATTACCACCTACCGCCCTCCCTCAGCTGATGAATCAGTACTCCTTCATGTTGAACACCAATTGGAAGAAGCACTGAGAGTAGCAAGGGCACAAAATGTCCTCTGGGTGGGGGAATTCGATGTTCATCACCAAGAGTGGCTCGGTAGCACCACAACTGACCGAGCTGGCCGAGTCCTAAAGGACATAGCTGCCAGACTGGGTCTGTGACAGGTGGTGAGGGAACCAACAAGAGGGAAAAACCTACTTGATCTCGTCCTCACCAATCTACCTGTTGCAGATGCATCTGTCCATGACAGCATTGGTGGAAGTGACCACCGCACAGTCCTTGTGGAGACGAAGTCCCGTCTTCATGTTGAGAATACCCTCCACTGTGTTGTGTGGCACTACCACCGTGCTAAATGGGACAGATTTTGAACAGATCTGGCAACTCAAAACTGGGCATCCATGAGGCGCTGTGGGTCATCAGCAGCAGCAGAATTGTAATCAACCACAATCTGTAACCTCATGGCCCAGCATATCCCTCGCTCTACCATTACCATCAAGCCGGGAGATCAACCCTGGTTTAACGAAGAGTGCAGGAGAGCATGCCGGGAACAGCACCAGGCATACCGAAAAATGAGGTGTCAACCTGGTGAGGCTACAACACAGGACTACTTGCATGCCAAACAACGGAAGCAACATGCGATAGACAGAGCTAAGTGATCTCACAACCATCGGATCAAATCAAAGCTCTGCAGTCCTGCCACATCCAGTTGTGAGTGGTGGTGGACAATTAAACAGCTAACAGGAGGAGGAGGCTCCAAAAATATCCCGATCCTCAATGATGGTGAAGCCCAGCACGTGAGTGCAAAAGACAAGGCTGAAGCATTTGCAACTACCTTCAGCAAGAAGTGCCGAGTGGATGATCCATCTCGGCCTCCTCCTGAGGCCCCCAGCATCACAGATGCCAGTCTTCAGCCCGTTCAATTCACTCCGCGTGATATCAAGAAATGGCTGAATACACTGGATACTGCAAATGCTATGGGCCCTGACAACATTCCGGCAACAGTACTGAAGACTTGCGCTCCAGAACTAGCTGCGCCCCTAGCCAAGCTGTTCCAGTACAGCTACAACACTGGCATCTACCCGGCAATGTGGAAAATTGCCCAAGTATGTCCTGTCTACAAAAAGCAGGACAAATCCGACCCGGCCAATTACCGTCCCATCAGTCTACTCTCAATCATCAGCAAAGTGATGGAAGTTTTCGTCAACACTGCTATCAAGCGGCACTTACTCAGCAATAACCTGCTAACTGACGCCCAGTTTGGGTTCCGCCAGGGCCACTCAGCTCCTGACCTCATTACAGCCTTGGTCCAAACATGGACAAAAGAGCTGAACTCAAGAGGTGAGGTGAGAGTGACTGCCCTTGACATCAAGGCAGCATTTGTTCGAGGGAGGCATCAAGGAGCCCTAGCAAAACTGAAGTAAATGGGAATCAAGGGGAAAACTCTCCATTGGTTGGAATCATACCTAGCACAAAGGAAGTTGGCTGTGGTTGTTGGAGGTCATTCATCTCAATCACATGACATCACTGTAGGAGTTCATCAGGGCAGTGTCCTAGGCCCAACCATCTTCAGCTGTTTCATCAATGACCTTCCCTCCATCATAAGGTCAGAAGTGGGGATGTTCGCTGATGATTGCACACTGTTCAGCACCATTCGAAACACGTCAGATACTGACACAATCTGTGTCCATATGCAGCAAGACCTGGACAACATTCAGACTTGGGCTGACAAGTGGCAAGTAACATTCGCACCACACAAGTGCCAGGCAATGACCATCTCCAACAAGCGAGACTCTAACCATCTCCCCTTGACATTCAATGGCATTACCATCGCTGAATCCCCCACTATCAACATCCTGGGGGTTACCATTGATCAGAAACTGAACTGGACCAGCCATATAAATACTGTGGATACAAGAGCAGGCCAGAGGCTGGGAATTCTGCGGAGTGTGTCTCACCTCCTGATTCCCCAAAGCCTTTCCACCATCTACAAGGCACAAGTCAGGAGTGTGATGGAATACTCTCCACTTGCCTGGATGAGTGCAGCTCCAACAACACTCAAGAAGCTCGACACCATTCAGGATAAAGCAGCCCGCTTGATTGGCACTCCATCCACCACCTTAAACATTCACTCCCTCCACCACCAGTGCACTGTGGCTGCAGTGTGTACCATCTACAAGATGCACTGCAGCAACTCGCCAAAGCTCCTTCAACAGCACCTTCCAAACCCGCGACCTCTACCACTTAGAAGGACAAGGGCAGCAGACGCATGGGAACATCACCATCCTGACTTGGACCTGTATCGCCGTTCCTTCACTGTCGCTGGGCCAAAATCCTGGAACTCCCTTCCTAACAGCATTGTGGGTGTACCTACACCATATGGACTGCAGTGGGTCAAGAAGGCGGCTCACCACCATCTTCTCAAGTGCAATTAGGGTTGGGCACTAAATGCAGGCCTAGCCAGCGACGCCCACATCCCATCAATGAATAAAAACTTTTTTATAAATCCCCATCACCTCCTAAATCCCCATCATTCCCCTAAATCCCCACCACTCCCTAAATCTCCATCACACCTAAATCACCTTCACTCCCTAAATCCCCACCACTCACTAAATCCCCATCACTGACTAAATCCCCCACTACTCCCAAAATCTCCATCACTCCCTAAATCACCATCACTCCCTAAATCCCCATCGCTCCCTAAATCCCCATCACAGCCTAAATCCCCATCATACCCTAAATCCCCATGGCCCCCTAAATCTCCATCACCCCCTAAATCCCCATCACCCACTAAATCCCTATCACCCCGTAAATCTCCATCATTCCCTAAATCCCCATTACTCCCTAAATCCCCATCACTCCCTAAATCCCCATCACCCCCTAAATCCACATCACCCCCTAAATCCCCATCATTCCCTAATTCCCCATCATTCCCTAAATCCCCATCACCCCCTAAATCCCCATCACTCCCTAAATCCCCATCACTCCCTAAATCCCCATCAACCCCTAAGTCCACATCATTCCCTAAATCCCCATCACCCCCTACATCCACATCATTCCCTAATTCCCCATCATTCCCTAAATCCCCATCACCCCCTAAATCCCCATCACCCCCTAAATCCCCATCATTCCCTAATTCCCCATCATTCCCTAAATCCCCATCACCCCCTAAATCCCCATCACCCCCTAAATCCCCATCACTCCCTAAATCCCCATCACCCCCTAAATCCCCATCACCCCCTAAATCCCCATCATTCCCTAATTCCCCATCATTCCCTAAATGCCCATCACCCCCTAAATCCCCATCACTCCCTAAATCCCCATCACCCCCTAAATCCCCATCATTCCCTAAATCCCCATCACTCCCTAAATCCCCATCACCCGCTAAATCCCCATCATTCCCTAAATCCCCATCACTCCCTAAAACTCCATCACTCCCTAAATCCCCATCACTCCCTAAATCCCCATCACTCCCTAAATCCCCATCATTCCCTAAACCCCCATCACTCCCTAAAACTCCATCACTCCCTAAATCCCCATCACTCCCTAAATCCCCATCACTCCCTAAATCCCAAACACTCCCTAAATCCCCAACACTCCCTAAATCCCCAACACTCCCTAAATCTCCATCACTCCCTAAATCCCCATCACCCCCTAAATCCCCATCATTCCCTAAATCCCCATCACTCCCTAAATCCCCATCACTCCCTAAATCCCCATCACTCCCTACATCCCCATTACTCCCTAAATCCCCATCACTCTCTAAATCCCCATCAACCGCTAAATCCCCATCACTCCCTAAATCCCCATCACCCCCTAAATCCCCATCTTTCCCTAAATCCCCATCACTCCCTAAATCCCCATCACTCCATAAATCCACATCACTCCCTACATCCCCATTACTCCCTAAATCCCCATCACTCTCTAAATCCCCATCAACCGCTAAATCCCCATCACTCCATAAATCCCCATCACCCCCTAAATCCCCATCACTCCCTAAATCCCCATCACTCCCTAAATCCCCATCACTCCCTAAATCCCCATCAACCGCTAAATCCCCATCACTCCCTAAATCCCCATCACTCCCTAAATCCCCATCACCCCCTAAATCCCCATCACACCTAAATCCCCCATCACTCCCTAAATCCCCATCACTCCCTAAATCTCCATCACTCCCTAAATCCCCATCACTCCCTAAATCCCCATCAGCCCCTAAATCCCCATCACTCCCTAAATCCCTCATCACTCCCTAAATCCCTATCACTCCCTAAATCCCCCATCACTCCCTAAATCCCCATCGCTCCCTAAATCCCTATCTCTCTCTAAATCCCCATCACTTCCTAAATCCCCATCACTCCCTAAATCTCCATCACTCCCTAAATCCTTATCACTCCCTAAATCCCCAACACTCCCTGGCCTAGAAATTCAGTGGTGTTAGCACCCACTTAGCGCCTAAAGAGGTCTTTAGCGCCGGCGCTGTTGGTAGCCTGAAATTCAGTGTAGCGCAAATGGTGGCGTTAGCCGGTAGCGCTGCGCCGGCACCGATGACGTCATCGGTGTGCGCAGCGCCCCGGTTCCAACGCGATGCCGGCCCGATGCTCAAATTCAGTTGCCGCCGCCTCTCCCGTAGCGGGCGCAAAGAGCGTTTGTAAAACGGGGCCTTGCAGCTCCAAGAGGCCGGGGCGTAAAGGTGGAGGTGCGGCCGGCCGCTTTCCCGGCGGCCGCTTGGCCGCTCCTTCCTCCCCGGACTCCCACACCACCCCCCCCGCGGCATTGGCCTCTGACCCCCGCGAGCCCGGCACTTCTCTGTGGTGCCGGGCTCATTTGCAAGGGGAATCCAGCTGCGATCTCACGGCTGCAGGCAGTTCCTCCTTAAGAGAAGGAGGAGGCCTGCAGTACCCCAGCCTGCCGCACCGCATCGGGTGGCGCTGCGGCAGCTGGACGCCTGAAATTGACTTTCAGTGCCCCAAGCGGAGACGGCCAAACCCTGCAATAGCGCCCGCCTCCGTCTTGTGGCGCTGCAACTGAATTTCAGGCGGGCGCTACGGGAATCCGGGCGTGCGCTAACTTTCAGGCGCTAAAGACCTGGCGCGGTGATAGCGAATTTCTAGGCCCCTGAATCACCATCATCCCCTAAATCCCCATCACCCCCTAAATCCCCATCACTCCCTAAATCCCTACCATCCCCTAAATCCCCATCACCCCCTAAATGTCCACCACCCCCTAAATCCCCATCACTCCCTAAATCCCCATCACCCCCTAAATCCCCATCACTCCCTAAATCCCTATCACCCCTAAATCCCCATCACTCCCTAAATCCCCATCACCCCCTAAATCTCCACCACCCCCTAAATCCCCATCATCCCCTAAATCCCCATCACTCCCTAAATCCCCAACACTCCCTAAATCCCCATCACTCCCTAAATCCCCAACACTCCCTAAATCCCCATCACTCCCTAAATCCCCATCACCCCCTAAATCTCCACCACCCCCTAAATCCCCATCACCCCCTAAATCCCCATCACTCCCTAAATCCCCATCACTCCCTAAATCCCCATCACCCTCTAAATCTCCATCACCCCCTAAATCCCCATCACCCCTAAATCCCCATCACTCCTTAAATTCCCACCACCCCCTAAATCCCAATCACTCCCTAAATCCCCATCACCCCCTAAAACCCCATCACCCCCAAATCCCCATAATTCCCTAAATCACCATCACCCCCAAATCCCCATCATTCCCTAAATCCACATCACCCCCTAAATCCCCATCACTCCCTAAATCCCTATCACTCCCTAAATCCCCATCACCTCCTAAATCCCCATCACTCCCTAAATCCCATTCACCCCCTAAATCCCCATCACTCCCTAAATCCCCATCACTCCCTAAATCCCCATCACTCCCTAAATCCCCATCATTCCCGAAATCCCCATCATCCCCGAAATCCCCATCATCCCCTAAATCCCCATCACCCCTAAATCCCCATCACTCCCTAAATCCCGCATCACCCCCTAAATCTCCATCACCCCCTAAATCCCCATCACTCCTAAGTCCTCCATTACCCCCTAAATTCCCATCACCCCCTGAATCCCCATCACCCCTAAATCCCCATCACCCCCTAAATCCCCATCTCCCCCTAAATCCCCAGCACACCCTCAATCCCCCATCTCCCCCTAAATCCCCATCCCCCCAAAATCCTCATCATTCTCCTAAATCATAAAAAACATAGGGCTAGATTTTCAGTATAGACAGTTTTGGGGCGCTAACCTTAGCGCCCGCCCGAAGTTAGCGCCCGCCCCAAAGTAGCGCCCCGTTGCCGGAAATTCAGTGGCTTCGCCCTAAGAGGTTGGTGGAGCGCTAAAAGAGGCGTTCCACTACTATCTTTAGGCGCTAAGCCGGCGGTGCAGAGCGCAGCGCCTGAGTTCGGGCGCAGCGCACAGCAGACACTCTGGTGCCAGTGAGCTCTTAAAGGGGAAGGGTGCATGTGTTGTTTTCAAAGGCAGAGTCTGGGGGGAAAAGAGGAGGAGGAGGAGGAGGAGGAGGAGGAGGAGGAGGAGGAGGTGTCCGGAAACATAAATACGCCATTCAGAACAACACACTGCATCCTTCCACACAACACATGCAGACTGCCGTTTATAGTGCAGGAGGAGTGCCCTTTAATTTGCGCTCCCCAGGGTGTGTTGCGTTCCATTTTACAAACGCTCTGGACGCCAGCCGCACAATGGGGCGGTCCGACTGAAGTTTGTATTCGGGGCGGCCAAAGGGCGTTGCACGAGGATGTGACGTCATTTTCTGCGTGCGCATCCGGGCGGCCGCTAAACTTTGCGCCGGCGCTAACAGGCAACTTAATTTGGGGCGGGGCGCAAACTGCGCTGCGCCCGGGCGCTACACGCATAGCGCCCGAAAATCACTTCTCTTAAGGCGCTAACTGCTGGCGCAAGCAACTGAAAATCTAGCCCACAGAAACATAGAAGATAGGAGCCGGAGTAGGCCATTCGGCCCCTCGAGCCTGCTCCGCCATTTAATGAGATCATGGCTGATCATCCAAGTTCAGTACCCAGTCCCTGCTTTCTCCCCATACCCCTTGATCCCTATAGCCTTAAGAAATATATCCAACTCCTTCTTGAATATATTTAATGTATTGGCCTCTACTGCCTTCATCGGGAACATCCTCCCTTCATCTAGTCTGTCCAGTCCTATCAGAATGTTATAAGTTTCAATGAGATCCCCTCTCATTCTTCTAAACTCCAGCGAGTGCAAGCCCCATCGTCCCAATCTCTCCTCATACGTCATTCCTGGTGAATCTTTGCTGAACTCCTTCCATGGCAAGAACATCCTTCCTCAGATAAGGCGACCAAACCTGCACACAATACTCAAGATGTGGTCTCACAAGGCCCTGTACAACTGCAGCAAGACATCCTTGTTCCTGTACTCAAACCCTCTCGCTATGAAGGCCAACATACCATTTGCCTTCTTAACCGCCTGCTGCA
This sequence comes from Somniosus microcephalus, assembly GCF_052327205.1. Lineage (NCBI taxonomy): Eukaryota > Metazoa > Chordata > Chondrichthyes > Squaliformes > Somniosidae > Somniosus > Somniosus microcephalus. Next base: position 110,867,038 of record NC_140994.1, read on the forward strand.
CCAGCATGCTTACCTTCAACGACTGGTGCACATGGACATCCAGGTCTCGTTGCACTTCCCCTTCTCCCAATCTATTGCCGTTCAGATAATAATCTGCCTTCCTGTTTTTGCCACCAAAGTGGATAACCTCACATTTATCCACGTTATATTGCATCTGCCACGCTTCTGCCCAATCACCCAACCTGTCCAAATCATCCTCTAGTTTCTCGGCATCCTCACAGCACACACGCCCACCCAGCTTTGTGTCATCTGCAAATTTGGAGATATTGGCCCTCTAGAAATTCGGGTCGGGGGCTTCCCGCGGGTGCAAGCCCCCGACCTGCACTTACCTTGCGCGTCAGCAGTTGAGTTGTAGGGCCCCGTGGAATTCCGATCTGGGGTCTGGTCCAGCTGCCGGCGCGCAGTGCTTGCGTATCCCAGGGGCGCAGTTGGTTTGACGCGTCCCCTGGGATCACGTGGGCCATGGGCAGCCAATCAGAGCAGGGAATGCTCCATTCATAAGTCTGACAGGAAGTGCTGTCAAGACTTATAAATACTACGGCCCCAAAATAACACTAAACCTTCAAATAATTTTTTTTTTTAATCACATTTTTAAAATAAACTATAAATTACATGAAATAACTATTTTAAACAATAATTTAAATTTTTGAAAAAAATAATTTTATATTCTAACGGGGCTAAAAATAAACTTACCTTGCTTTAAAGTATTTAAAAATAATAAACCTGTGGAAAAAATGTTTTAGTTTTAATTATTTCACCACTTACCTTGTAAAAAACAGGCCTTACGCTGGCTTTTTACATTTCTAACTTCTGCAGGCTTACGTTCCCGGGGAAACCTGTAAAAAAAACGTAAGTTTGATGCGCACGCGCAGCCTCCCCCGCACACGCGTTCGACCTCTGAACCCCTTCGTTCAGATGAACGGAAGTGCCGGTTTCCCACGCATGCGCAGTGCATGCAGGAAACCGGCATTTCCATCGGGCCTACGGGTGAGTAGCCCGTGCGTACTCACCCGTGGAGACCTGAAGTTCTGGGCAATAAAGTTCCCTTATCTAGGTCATTAATATATATTGTGAATAGCTGGGGTCCAAGGACCGATCCCTGCGGTACCCCACTAGTCACTGCCTGCCACTCAGAAAAAGACTCGTTTATTCCAACTCTTTGCTTTCTATCTGCCAACCAGTTCTCTATCTAAGTCAATACCTTGCCCCCAATCTCATGTGCCTTAACTTTACACGCTAATCTCTTATGTGGGACCTTATCGAAAGCTTTCTGAAAGTCCTAATACACCACATCCACTGATTCTCCCTTATCTATTATACTAGTTACATCCTCAAAAAATTCCAGTAGATTAGTCAAGCACGATTTACCTTTTGTAAATCCATGTTGACTTTGTCTGATCCTGTCACTGCTTTTCAAGTGCTCTGCTATTACATCTTTTATAATGGACTCTAGCATTTTCCCCACTACCGATGTCAGGCTTACCGGTCTGTAATTCCATGTTTTCTCTCTACCACCTTTTTGGGATAGTGGGGTAAAATTAGCTACCCTCCAATCCATGGGTACTGTTCCAGATTCCATCGAATGTTGGAAGATGATCAGCAATGCATCTAATATTTCTAGGGCCACTTCCTTAATATTCTAGGATGTAGATTATCAGGCCCTGGGGATTTATTGGCCTTTAATCCCGTCAATTTCCCTAACACCATTTCCCTACAAATACTGATTTCTTTCAGTTCCTCCCTCTCAGTATACCTTATGTTCCCCGACATCTCTGGAAGGTTATTTGTGTCCTCCTTTGTGAAGACAGAACCAAAATATGTATTTAATTGGTCAGCCATTTCTTTGTTCCCCATTATAAATTCCCCTGATTCTGACTGCAAGGGACCTATGCTTGACTTCAACAATCTTTTTCTCTTCACATATCTATAAAAGATTTAACAGTCAGTTTTTATGTTGCCTGCAAGCTTACTCTCATATTCTATTTCCCCCCTCTTATTCAATCCCTTTGTCCTCCTTTGCTGAATCTTATACTGCTCCCAATCCTCAGGTTTGTTGCTTTTTTTGGCAAATTTATATGTCCTCTCTTTGGATCTTATGTTATCCCTAACTTCCCTCGTTAGCCACGGTTGAGACACCTTTTTTGTTTTATTTTTATGCCAAACTGGGATGAATAAATTCTGTAGTTCATCCATGCGATCTTTGAATGTTTGCCATTGCCTATCCACCGTCAACCCTTTGAGTGACAATCCCCAATCAATCCTACCCAACTCGCGCCTCATACCATCGTAGTTTCCTTTATTTAAATTCAGGACCCTAGTCTCTGAGTCAACTACTTCACTCTCCATCTTAATGAAGAATTCCAGCATGTTATGATCGCTCCGACCCAAGGGGCCTCGCACAGCAAGATTGCTAATTAATCCTTTCTCATTACATAATACCCAGTCTAAAATGGCCTGATCCCTAGTTGGCTTATCGACATGCTGGTCCAGGAAACCATCCCATATACACTCCAGGAATTCCTCCTCCACAGTATTGTTACTAATTTGGTTAGCCCAATCTATATGTAGATTAAAGTCACCCATGATAACTGCTGTGCCCTTATTGCACGCATCTCTAATTTCCCATTTAATGCCATCCCCAACCTCCGCATTACTGTTTGGGGGTCTATACACCACTCCCACTAACGTTATCTGCCCCTTGGTATTTCTTATTTCTACCCATACAGGTTCCACATCATCAGAGCTAATATCCTTCCTTACAAATGTGTTAATCCCCTCTTTAACAAGCAATGCTACCCCACCTCCTTTTCCTTTTTGCCTATCTTTCCTGAATATTGAATACCCCTGGATGTTGAGTTCTCAGCCCTGGTCACCCTGGAGCCATGTTTCCATAATCCCAATCATATCATATTCATTTACCTCTCTTTCCGCAGCTAATTCATTCACCTTATTTTGAATGCTCCTCGTATTAAGACACAAAGCCTTCAGGCTTGTTTTTTTAACGCTCTTAGACCTTTTAGAATTATTTACTGTGGCCATGTTTGGTTTAAACACTTGTACCCACTTTGTTATTCTCCTTCTTGTCTTTTGGTTCTATCCTTGTTTCCCTTTCCTCTGTCTCCCTGCTTAGGTTCCCAAAACCCTGCCATTTTAGTTTAAATCCTCCCCAACAGCACTAGCAAACACTCCCCCAAGGACATCGGTCCCGGTCCTGCCCAGGTGCAGACCGTCCGGTTTGTACTGGTCACCCCTCCCACAGAACCGGTTCCAATGTCCCAGGAATTTGAATCCCTCCCCCTTGCACCATTCCTCTAGCCACGTATTCATACAAAATATCCTTCTATTTCTACTCTGACTAGCACGTGGCACTGGTAGCAATCCTGAGATTACTATCTTTGACGTCCTATTTTTTAATTTACTTTAATTTAATTTAATTTAACTCTCTATATTCAGCTTTTAGGACCTCATCCCGTTTTTTACCTATATCATTGGTACCTATATGCACCACGACAACTGGCTGCTCCCCCTCCCACTCCAGAATGCTCTGCAGCCGCTCCGAGACATCCTTGACCCTTGCACCAGGGAGGCAACACACTATCCTGGAGTCTCGTTTGAGGCTGCAGAAACGCCTATCTATTCCCCTTACAATAGAATCCCCTATCACGATAGCTCTACCCCTGTTTTTCCTCCCGTCCTGTGCAGCAGAACCACCCCTGGTGCCAGGATGTTGGCTGCTGCTGCCTTCCTCTGATAAGCCATCCTCCCCAACAGTATCCAAAGCGGTATATCTGTTTGCGAGGGGGATGACTCCAGGGGTCTCCTGCACTACCTGCCTGCACCTACTACTCTGCCTGGTGGTCACCATTCTCTTTCTGCCTGTGCAACCTTCACCTGCGGTGTGACCAACTGGTTAAACGTGCTATCCACGACGTCCTCAGCCTTGCGAATGCTCCAGGACTTAACTATCCACAGCTCCAGTGCCGCAAAGCGGTCCGCCAGTAGTTGCAGCTGGATACACTTCTCATCACTCCCTAAATCCCCATCACCCCCTAAATCCCCATCTTCCCCTAAATCCCCATCACTCCTTAAATCCCCATCACTCCCTAAATCTCATCACCCCCTAAATCCCAATCGCCCCCTAAAACCACATCACCCCATAAATCCCAACAACTCCCTAAATCCCCATCACCCCCTAAATCCCCATCACCCCCTATATCCCACCCACCCCCTAAATCACCATCACTCCCTAAATCCCCATCACCCCCTAAATCCCCATCACCCCCTAAATCCCCATCACCCCCTAAATCCCATTCACACCCTAAATCACCATCACCCCCTAAATGTACATCACTCCCTAAATCCCCATCACCCCCTAAATCTACATCACTCCCTAAATCCCCATCACCCCCTAAATCCCCATCACCCGCTAAATCCCATTCACACCGTAAATCCCCATCACCCCCTAAATCCCCATCACCCCCTAAATCCCCATCACCCCCTAAATCCCACCCACCCCCTAAATCCCCATCACACCCTAAATCTCCATCACTCCCGAAATCCCCATCACCCCCTAAATCCCCATCACCCCCTAAATCCCCATCACCCCCTAAATCCCACCCACCCCCTAAATCCCCATCACTCCCAAAATCCCCATCACCCCCTAAATCCCCATCACCCCCTAAATCCCCATCACCGCTAAATCCCCATCGCCCCTAAATCCCCGTCACCCGCTAAATCCCATTTACCCCCTAAATCCCCATCACCCCCTAAATCCCCATCACCCCCTAAATCCCAATCGCCCCCAAAACCTCATCACCACATAAATCCCACCAACCTCCTAAATCCCCATCACCCCCTAAATCCCCATCACCCCCTAAATCCCCATCACCCCCAAATTCCCCATCACCCCCTAAATCCCCATCACCCCCTAAATCCCCATCACCCCCAATATCCCCATCACCCCCTAATTCCCCATCACCCCCTAAATACCCAGCACCCCCTAAATCCCCATCATGCTCAAAATCTCCATCACCCCCTAAATCCCCATCACCCCGTAAATCTCCATCACCCCCTAATTCCGCATCGCTAATTACAGGAAAACCCAGTCACTAATTAACGAAACACCCAGTCACTAATTACAGGAACAGCCCGTCAATAATTACAGGAACACCCCGTCAATAATTACAGGAGCACCCCATCACTAATTACAGGAACAGCCAGGCACTAATTACACGAACACCCAGTCACTAATTACAGGAACACCCCGTCACTAATTACAGGAACACCCAGTGACTAATTACAGGAACACCCAGGCAGTAATTAAAGGAACAACCAGTCACTAATTATAGGAACATCCAGTCACTAATTACAGGAACACCCAGTAACTAATTACAGGAAAACCCAATTATTAATTAGAGGAACACCGCATCACTAATTACAGGAACATCCAGTCATTAATTACAGAAACACCAAGGCCCCGATTTTCGGACAGCTGTCGGGCGGCTTTTCATGCGGCCGTGGTCCGAAAATCGCGGAAAAAGCGGGTCGGGACCCCCCTACGCCTGATTCACCGCCCCATCCGACTTTCGGACTGCCGTTTTCACGCGCCCCGCTTCAGTCCCGCCCGCCGTTGGCGGGACTGGTCGTCGGAGCACTAACAAGCAATTATCTGCTTGTTGAAGTGGATTTTCCCGTGCCGTTGTGACTTTGGGGCTTTCCCCACCTGAAACCCACCTGCAGGGAACCCCGCCGATGAGAGCTGGCATGAAAACAGCTGGCTTGCTTGCTTGCAGCAGCAGGTCACTGAGGGCTGAAGATATTTAAAGAGGCAGCTTTTGCAGGCTGCAGGACCTTGTTGATCAAGGCTTGGGGGAACTATTTGAAGCCTTAGGAGCAGCTGCAGAAAGTTGGAGCCTCACACACTTCTTCAGTGTGAGCTCCTGGGAAGCCCCTCTCACCACCCTAACTCAGGACCTCCTCAACCGAGGCATCTGCTAGAAGCATGGGAGGCCTTTGGCACCTTCCCTTCCTGGCATTAGAGGATCTCCAACAGCAGAGGTGGCAGCAGCAGAACCAGGAACAGCAGGATGATTACCAGGAGCACCAGGCTGCTGCTCATTCACCTGAAGCTGCACAAGCCAGAAGGGGCCAGCGCTTGGAAGTGGCTTGAGAGCACCTTGCTGCACTTTAGGGGGCCAGTGGGACCCGTTTCTACACTGGCAGTCCTACTCAGAAGGACTTCCATGAAGATCTGGTTTCTCTGTTCAACAGATGGCCAACGCTCCTCAAGAGTTGTCATTCTCTTATGAGCACTCACCATGTTTTCCGTATGCTGGCGAGTTATCTCCTCCATGGATGTTGCCAACCTTTCCATGGTGCTGCGTTCATGCACCAATGACTCCACAAAGGCTCTGCTCATGGTCGCTATGGACTCCTCCATTCGCTCCACACTCGCAGTGACCCTGGAGACAAAACCTGGCAGAGACTCCTGCATCTGTGCATGGAGATCCATCACCTCTTCTCTTGCGGATGGACCCAGAGGCAGAGGGTCGAGATGCAGCACAGCTGGGCTGAGCTGGCAGAGCCCTGCGCCCTCTGACGAGGACTCTCCACTGCTGTCCCTGTCTCCAGAATCTGCTGAGGCTCACTTGTCAGCTGTGAAACACCAGGTGACAACACTACTCTATGTCTCAAAGGTCCCCCCGAGGTGTGAGTGTCTGCGCTGGTGCTGGTTGCGCTTACTTCTACTGACGCTGCACCCTCAGAGGTTGGAGCTTCCTCTGAGAAGTCTGGCTGCACAGCCTCTTCCTCCTCCACAGTGAGGACGGGGGCTCTGGATGGTACTGTGGGGGAGTAAAGGAAGGAGTTAGAGATATAATGCCAAGGTTCCTCTGATGACTCCCAGCGAGTTGGCATCTGCTGACACCTGCATCCATGCAGCATTGGTCTCAGTGGGAGGCCTCTTCCTCCCTGACCTAGGGAAGAGGACCTCCCTGTGGTCCCTTACCCCATCCAATAATGCCTGCAGTGAAGCCTCATCGAATTTGAAGGCAGCTTGGGGTCTGGCACTGGCCACAGCTGCTGTAGGCTCCTCTGCCATCCTGTATGGTTCATTTGGAAGCCTTCAGAGGATGTAGTGCTTGCCATGGACCTTGAAAGCACCACGAATGATGACATCATACTGTGGGGATTCCTGACTCGATTTAGACAATTAGCAAGGCTTCCCACATGCTGGGAATTAATTGGCCAATTGAGGGAAAATTGCGTGGGGCTGGCTGACACTTTTTTAAGTGTGTCAGAAACCCCACGTTCGGAAAATCCGACCATTTCCCACACAAGCCGAAAATCGGGCCCCAAGGCTCTAATTACAGGAAAACGACCTCACTAATTACAGGATCACCCAGTCACTAATTACAGGAACACCCACTCGCTAATTACAGGCACACCCCATCACTAATTAAAGGAACACCCACTCACTAATTACAGGAACACCCCGTCACTAATAACAAGAACACCCCATCAATAATTACAGGAACACCCAGTCACTAATTACAGGATCACCCAGTCAATAATTAGAGGAACACCCAGTCACTAATTACAGGAACACCCCGTCACTAATTACAGGAACAACCCATCAATAATTACACGAACACCCAGTCACTAATTACAGGAACACCCAGTCACTAATTACAGGAACACCCCGTCACTAATTACAGGAACAACCCATCAATAATTACATGAACACCCAGTCACTAATTACAGGAACACACAGTCACTAATTACAGGAACGCCCCGTCAATAATTTCAGGAACACACCGTCACTAATTTGAGGAACACACAATCACTAATTACAGGAACACCCCGTTAATGATAAGATGAACACCCCATCAATAATTACAGGAATACCTCATCACTAATTACAGGTATAACCCATCACTAATTAAAGGAACACCCAGTCACTAATTTAGGTAACACCCAGTCATTAATTACAGGTATACCCCGTCACTAATTAAAGGAACACCGAGTCACTAATTACAATAACACCCAGTCACTAATTACAGGAATAACCCGTCACTAATTACAGGAAAACCCCATCAATAATTACAGAAACACCCAATCACAGATTACAGGAACACCCAGGCATTAATTACAGGAACACCCACTCACTAATTACAGGAACACCCCATCACTAATTACAGGAACACCCAGTCACTAATTACAGGAAAACCCAGTCACTAATTACAGGAACACACAGTCACTAATTAAAGGAAAACCCCATCACTAATTACAGGAATACCCAGTCACTAATTACAGAAGCATCCAGTCACTAATTACAGGAACACCCAGTCAGTAATTACAGGAAAACACAGTCACTAATTAAAGGAACACCCAGTCACTAATTACAGGAACACCCAGTCATCAATTACATAACAACACAGTCACTAATTACAGGAAAACCCCATCACTAATTACAGGAACACCCAATCAGTAATTACAGGAACACCCAGTCACTAATTACAGGAACACCCAATCACCAATTACATGACAACACAGTCACTAATTACAGGAAAACCCCATCACTAATTACAGGAACACCCAGGCACTAATTACAGGAACACCCATTCGCTAATTACAGGAACACCCAGTCACTAATTATAGCAACACCACCTCACTAATTACAGGACCACCCAGTCACTAATTACAGGAACACCCAGTCACTAATTACAGCAACACACAGGAACTAATTACAGGAACACCCCGTCACTAATTTCAGGAACACCACATCACTAATTAGAAGAACACACAGTCACTAATTACAGGAACACCCCATCACTAATTACAGGAACACCCCATCATTAATTACAGGAACACACCATCACTAATTACAGGTATAACCCATCACTAATTAAAGGAACACCCAGTCACTTATTACAGGTATACCCCATCACTAATTAAAAGAACACCTAGTCACTAATTACAGGAACACCCAGTCACTAATTACAGGAATAACCCGTCACTAATTACAGGAAAACCCCATCAATAATTACAGAAACACCCAATCACAGATTACAGGAACACCCAGGCATTAATTACAGGAACACCCACTCACTAATTACAGGAACACCCCATCACTAATTACAGGAACACCCAGTCACTAATTACAGGAAAACCCAGTCACTAATTACAGGAACACACAGTCACTAATTAAAGGAAAACCCCATCACTAATTACAGGAATACCCAGTCACTAATTACAGAAGCATCCAGTCACTAATTACAGGAACACCCAGTCAGTAATTACAGGAAAACACAGTCACTAATTAAAGGAACACCCAGTCACTAATTACAGGAACACCCAGTCATCAATTACATAACAACACAGTCACTAATTACAGGAAAACCCCATCACTAATTACAGGAACACCCAATCAGTAATTACAGGAACACCCAGTCACTAATTACAGGAACACCCAATCACCAATTACATGACAACACAGTCACTAATTACAGGAAAACCCCATCACTAATTACAGGAACACCCAGGCACTAATTACAGGAACACCCATTCGCTAATTACAGGAACACCCAGTCACTAATTATAGCAACACCACCTCACTAATTACAGGACCACCCAGTCACTAATTACAGGAACACCCAGTCACTAATTACAGCAACACACAGGAACTAATTACAGGAACACCCCGTCACTAATTTCAGGAACACCACATCACTAATTAGAAGAACACACAGTCACTAATTACAGGAACACCCCATCACTAATTACAGGAACACCCCATCATTAATTACAGGAACACACCATCACTAATTACAGGTATAACCCATCACTAATTAAAGGAACACCCAGTCACTTATTACAGGTATACCCCATCACTAATTAAAAGAACACCTAGTCACTAATTACAGGAACACCCAGTCACTAATTACAGGAACACCCAATCACAAATAACAGGAACACCCAGGCACTAATTACAGGAACACCAAGTCACTAATTACAGGAACACCCAGTCACCAATTAAAGGAACACCGCATCACTAATTAAAGGAACGCCCCGTCACTAATTACAGGATCACCCAGTCACTAATTACAGGAGCACCCCATTACTAATTACAGGATCACCCCGTCAATAATTACAGCAACACACAGTCCCTAATTAAAGGAACACGCCGTCACTAATTACAGGAACACCCAGTCACTAATTACAGAAATACACAGTCACTAATTACAGCAACACCCAGTCACAAATTACAGAAACACCCAGTCAACAATTACAGGAAATCACAGTAAATAATTACAGGAACACCCAGTCACTAATTACAGGAACACCCAATCAGTAATTACAGGAACATCCAGTCACTAATTACAGGAACACCCACTCACTAATTACAGGAAAACCTCGCCACTAATTACAGGAACAACCACTCATAATTACGGGAACACCCCATCACTAATTACAGGAACGCGCAGTCACTAATTACAGGAACACCCCGTCACAAATTAAAGGAACACCCAGTCCCTAATTACAGGAATTCCCAGTCATTAATTACAGGAAAACCCAGTCATTAATTACAGGAAAACCACTTCGCTAATTACAGGAGCAACGCATCACTATTTAAAGATCACCCCATCACTAATTACAGGAACACCCAGTCACTAATTACAGGAACACACAGTCACTAATTAAAGGAACAACCCATCATTAATTACAGAAACACCCAGTCACTAATTACAGAAACACGCAGTCACTAATTACAGGAACAACCAGTCACTAATTTAAGGAACACCCTGTCACTAATTACAGGAAAACACAGTCAATAATTACAGGAACACCCGGTCACTAATTACAGGAACACCCAGTCACTAATTATAGGAACACCCAGTCACTAATTACAGGAAAAACCCATCACTAATTACAGAAGCGCCCTGTCACTAATTACAGGAACACCCACTCACTAATTATAGGAACACCCCGTCACAAATAACAAGAACACACCGTCACTAATTACAGGAACACACAGTCACTAATGACAGGAACACCCAGCCACTAATTACAGGAACAACCTATCACTAATTACAGGAACACCCCGTCACTAATTACAGGAACACCCATTCACTAATTACAGGATCACCCCATCATTAATTGCAGGAAAACCCAGTCAGTAATTACAGGAACACCCAGTCACTAATTACAGGAACACACTGTCATTAATTAGTGGAAGAACCAGTCACTAATTTCAGGAACACCCACTCACTAATTACAGGAACACCCACTCACTAATTACAGGAACACCCCATCACAAATGACAAGAAAATCCTGTCACTAATTACAGGAACACCCAGTCACTAATTACAGGAACAACACATCACTAATTACAGGAACACCCAGTCACTAATTACAGGAACACTCCATCACTAATTACAGGAACACCTTGTCACTAATTACTGGAACACCCCGTCACTAATTACAGGAACAACCCGTCTTAATTACAGGAACAACGCATCACTAATTACAGGAAAACACCGTCACTAATTACAGGATCACCCAGTCGCTAATTACAGGAACACCCCATCACTAATAAGAGGAACACACCGTCACTAATTACAGGAGCACCAAGTCAGTAATTACAGGAGCACCCCGTCATTAATTGCAGGTACACCCAGTAAGTAATTACAGGAACATCCAGTCACTAATTACAGGACCACCCCATCACTAATTACAGGAAGAAGCAGACACTAATTACAGGAACACCCCTCACTAATTACTGGAACAGCCAGACACTAATTACAGGAACACCCCATCTCCACACCATAATAACAGGAACATCCCGTCAATAATTATAGGCACACCCAGTCCCTAATTACAGGAATTCCCAGTCATTAATTACAGGAAAACTGAGTCATTAATTACAGGAACAGCCAGTCACTAATTACAGGAAAACCCTTTCACTAATTACAGGAACACCGCATCACTAAATAAAGGAACACCCCATCACTAATTACAGGAACAGCCAGTCACAAATTACAGGAACACACAGTCACTAATTAAAGGAACAAGCTGTCACTAATTACAGGAACACCCAGTGAATAATTACAGAAACACCAAGTCACTAATTACAGGAACAACCAGTCATTAATTTAAGGAACACCCCATCACTAATTACAGGAAAACACAGTCAAAAATTACAGGAACACCCCGTCACTCATTACAGGAACAGCCAGTCACTAATTACAGGAACACCCCATCACTAATAACAGGAACACACCATCACTCATTACAGGAACAGCCAGTCACTAATTACAGGAACACCCCATCACTAATAACAGGAACACACCATCACTAATAACAGGAACACCCAGTCACTAATTGCAGGAACACACCATCACTAATTGCAGGAACACACCATCACTAATTACAGGAACACCCAGTCACTAATTACAGGAACACCATTTCACTAATTACAGGAACACCCCATCACTAATTACAGCAACACACCATCACTAATTACAGGAACACCCCATCACTTATTACAGGAACACCCAGTCACCAATTACAGAAACACCCCGTCACTAATTACAAGACCACCCAGTCAGTAATTACAGGAACACCCAGTCACTAATTACAGGAACACCCAGTCACGAATTACTGGAACACGCAGTCACTAATTACAGGAACACCCCATCACAAATTAAAGGAACACCCAGTCATTAATTACAGGTATTCCCAATCACTAATTACAGGAAAACCCCATCACTAATTACAGGAACACCCCGTCATTAATTGCAGGAACACCCAGTCACTAATTACAGGAACACCATTTCACTAATTACAGGAACACCCCATCACCCAATTACAGGAACACGCAGTCATTAATTACAGGACCACCCAGTCAGTAATTACAGGAACACCCAGTCACTAATTACAGGAACACCCAGTCACTAATTACAGGAAAACCCAGTCACTAATTACAGGAAAACCCAGTCGCTAATTAAAGGAACACCCCATCTGTAATTACAGGAACATGCAGCCACTAATTACAGGATTACCCAATCACTAATTACAGTAACACCCAGTCACTAATTACAGTTACACCCCATCACTAATTAAAGGAACACCCAGTCACTAATTACAGTAACACCCAGTCATTAATTACAGGAAAACAATGTCACTCATTGCAGGAACACCCAGGCACTAATTACAGGAACACCCCATCAATAATTACAGGAAGAACCAGTCACTAATTACAGCAACACCCAGCCACTAATTACAGGAACACCAGGTCACTGATTACAGGAACACCGCATCACTAATTACAGGAACACCCAGTCACTAATTACAGGAACACCCAGTCACTAATTACAGGAACAGCCAGTCACTGATTACAGGCACACCCAGTGACTAATTACAGGAACACCCACTCACTAATTACAGGAAAACCCGTTATTAATTGCAGGAAAACCCAGTCAGTAATTACAGGAACACCCAGTAACTAATTACAGGAACATCAAATCACTGATTACAGGAACACCCAGTCATTAATTACAGGAACACCCACTCACTAATTACAGGAACACCCCGTTATTAATTGCAGGAAAACCCAGTCACTAATTACAGGAACACCCCATCACTAATTACAGGAACACACCATCACTAATTACAGGAACACACCATCACTAATCACAGGAACACCCCATCATTAATTACAGGAAAACCAGGGACTAATTACAGGAACACCCAATCACTAATTACAGGAACAGCCAGTCACAAATTACAGGAACACACAGTCACTAATTAAAGGAACACCCCGTCACTAATAACAGGAACACACCGTCACTAATTACAGGAACACCCATTCATTAATTACTGGAACACCCGGTCAATAATTACAGGAACACCCACTCACTAATTACAAGAACACCCCGTCACAAATTACAGGAACACCCCATCATTAAATACAGGAAGAACCAGTCACTAATTGCAGGAACACACCATCACTAATTACAGGAACACACCATCACTAATTACAGGAACACACCATCACTAATTACAGGAAGAACCAGTCACTAATTACAGGAACACACCATCACTAATTACAGGAACACACCATCACTAATTACAGGAACACCCCATCAATAATTACAGGAAGAACCAGTCACTAATTACAGAAACACCCCATCTCTAATTACAGGAACACCATTTCACTAATTACAGGAACACCATTTCACTAATTACAGGAACACCATTTCACTAATTACAGGAACACCCCATCACTAATTACAGGAACACCCAGTCACTAATTACAGGACCACCCAGTCAGTAATTACAGGAACACCCAGTCAATAATTACAGGAACACCTGTGACGGTGCCAGTCAGTCCCTTTCCTAACTTCTAGATGGCACCTTCACTTGTTAGTTTCCTGTGTTAATTGTTCTTAGCCCTGTGTTAATTCTTAACGGCCTGTTAGCTGTTCATGGGTTTCACCTGGTTTCTTGGTATATAAGTTCTGTTGTTGCTTCACTCTTTGCTCAGTCCTCACGAGGGTGGACCAGGGAGTTAGTCTTGACAATGTCCTCTGTCTTGACTGGGTGCTCTGTGTGACTAGCCTTTTCTCTATGGCAGCTTGCCTTCACTAGCTGGCTGCCATAGTTCTCTTGAGCTATGTATCTAAGTCTGTGTTCTTGTTTCTGGATTTAAGATGTTCTTAAGTCTGTTGTTCTGTTAAGTTGCTTGTCTTGGTAAGGTGCTGTTTGGACAAGCGTGTTGCTATGTGGGAGCCGTTGGGATCTTGTCTTGAGCTTTGCATTGATAAGTCGATTACCCTTGGGGTAGCTTGTCTGGAGTTGTGCCTCGGCAAGCCGTTGGCCCCTTGTGGTAGCTTGTCGCAAGCTCAGTATAGACAAGTGGGCTTCCTCATGGAAGCTGTCCGGAGCTCCTTTCTTGACTTGCTGTCTCGTAACTTGTCTCTAGTTCTTATGTATGCTTGTTGTGTTTCTGTCTCGAGTTCTCTTGTCTCTAGTTCTTATGTATATTGCTGTGTCCTTTGTGTTAACTTAGTTATGTGTTAATCTAGTAAAGTTCAAACAAAGTATGGTATATTTGTCTCTTGTCTGGTTTCTGCACTTGGGTCCAGTATCTACCTTGCCCGGAGAGCACGGCCTCGTATTTATACGGCCCCGTGGCTCCCCAACCCTGACAACACCCAGTCACGAATTACTGGAACATGCAGTCACTAATTACAGGAACACCCCATCACAAATTACAGGAACATGCAGCCACGAAATACAGGATTACCCAATCACTAATTACAGTAACACCCAGTCACTAATTACAGTTAAACCCCATCACTAATGAAAGGAATACCCAGTCACTAATTACAGTACCACCCAGTCATTAATTACAGGAAAACAATGTCACTCATTGCAGGAACACCCAGGCACTAATTACAGGAACACCCCATCACTAATTAAAGGAAGAACCAGTCACTAATTACAGCAGCACCCAGCCACTAATTACAGGAACACCAGGTCACTAATTACAGGAACACCGCATCACTAATTACAGGAACACCCAGTCACTAATTACAGGAACACCCAGTCACTAATTACAGGAACAACCCATCACTAATTACAGGAAGAACCAGTCACTAATTACAGGAACACCAGGTCACTAATTACAGGAACACCGCATCACTAATTACAGGAACACCAGTCACTAATTACAGGAACACCCAGTCACTAATTACAGGAACACCCCATCACTAATGAAAGGAATACCCAGTCACTAATTACAGTACCACCCAGTCATTAATTACAGGAAAACAATGTCACTCATTGCAGGATCACCCAGTCACTAATTACAGGATCACCCAATCTCTAATTACAGTAACACCCAGTCACTAATTACAGTTACACCACATCACTAATTACAGGAAGAACCAGTCACTAATTACAGGAACACCCAGTCACTAATTACAGGAACACCAGGTCACTAATTACAGGAACACCCCATCATTAATTACAGGAAAACCCAGTCAAAAATTACAGGAACACCCCGTTATTAATTGCAGGAACACCCAGTCAGTAATTACAGGAACACCCAGTCACTAATTATAGGAACACCTCATCACTAATTACAGGAAGAACCAGTCACTAATTACAGGAACACCCAGTCACTAATTACAGGAACACCAGGTCACTAATTACAGGAAAACCCAATCACTAATTACAGGAACACCCCATCACTAATTACAGGAAGAACCAGTCACTAATTACAGGAACACCCAGTCACTAATTACAGGAACACCCCATCATTAATTACAGGAAAACCCAGTCAAAAATTACAGGAACACCCCGTTATTAATTACAGGAACACCCAGTCACTAATTATAGGAACACCTCGTCACTAATTACAGGAAGAACCAGTCACTAATTACAGGAACACCAGGTCACTAATTACAGGAAAACCCAATCACTAATTACAGGAACACCCCATCACTAATTACAGGAACACCCAAACACAAGTAACAGGAACACCCAGGCATTAATTACAGGAACACCGCATCACTAATTACAGGATCACCCAATCAATAATTAAAGGAAAACCCAGTCACTAATTACAGGAACATCCAGTCACTAATTACAGGAAAACCCAGTCACTAATTACAGGAACATCCAGTCACTAATTACAGGAAAACCCAGTCACTAATTACAGCAACACTCCGTCACTGATTACAGGAACAGCCCGTCACTAATTACAGAAACACACAGTCAACAATTACAGGAAAGCACAGTATCTAATTACAGGAACACCCCCTCACTAATTACAGGAACAGCCAGTCACTAATTACAGGAACACCCAATCACTAATTACAGGAACATCCAGTCACTAATTACAGGAACACAACATCACTAATTGCAGGAAAACCTCGCCACTAATTACAGGAACACCCAGTCACTAATTACAGGAACACCCCATCACTAATTACAGGAACACCCCGTCACTAATTACAGGAACACACCATCACTAATTACAGGAACACCAATCACTAATTACAGGAACACCCCGTCACTAATTACAGGAACACACAGTCATTAATTACAGGAACACCCAGTCACTAATTACAAGAACGCGCAGTCACTAATTACAGGAATACCCCGTCACTAATTAAAGGAACACCCAGTCAATAATTGTAGGAACACCCAGTCCCTAATTACATGAATTCCCAGTCATTAATTACAGGAAAACCCAGTCATTAATTACAAGAACACCCAGTTGCTAATTACAGGAACACCCCTTCACTAATTACAGGAACACCGCATCACTATTTAAAGATCACCCCATCACTATTTAAAGAAACAACCCGTCACTAATTACAGGAACACCCAGTCACTAATTACAGAAACACCCAGTCACTAATTACAGGAAAAACCCATCACTAATTACAGGAGCATCCCGTCACTAATTACAGGAGCACCCAGTCACTAATTACAGGAACACCCCTTCACTAATTACAGGAACACAGCATCACTAATTAAAGATCACCCCATCACTATTTAAAGATCACCCCATCACTAATTAAAGGAACAACCCATCACTAATTACAGGAACACACAGTCACTAATTACAGGAACAACCAGTCAATAATTACAGGAACACCCCGTCACTAATTACAGGAACAACCAGTCAATAATTACAGGAAAACCCCGTCACTAATTACAGGAACATCCCGTCACTAATTACAGGAACACCCCGTCACTAATAACAGAAACACCAAGTCACTAATTACTGGAATACCCCATCACTAATTGCAGGAATACCCAGTCACTAATTAGAGGAACACGCAGTAACTAATTACAGGAACACCCAGTCACTAATTACAGGAACATCCAGTCACTAATTACTGGATCAACCAATCTCTAATTACAGTAACACCCAGTCACTAATTACAGTTATACCCCATCACTAATTAAAGGAACACCCAGTCACTAATTACAGTAACACCCAGTCACTAATTGCAGGAAAATAATGTCACTCATTGCGGGAACACCCAGGCACTAATTACAAGAACACCCCATCACTAATTACAGGAACACCAGGTCACTAATTACAGGAACACCACATCACTAATTACAGGAACACCCAGTCAAAAATTACAGGTACCCCCCGTCACTAATTACAGGAACACCCCAACAATAATTACAGGAAAACCCTGTCACTAATTACAGGAACATCCCGTCACTAATTACAGGAACACCCAGTCACTAATTACAGGAACATCCCGTCACTAATTACAGGAAAACCCTGTCACTAATTACAGGAACACCCAGTCAGTAATTACAGGAACACCCAGTCACTAATTATAGGAACACCCCATCACTAATTACAGGAAGAACCAGTCACTAATTACAGGAGCATCCTGTCACTAAGTACAGGAACACCCACTCACTAATTACAGAAACACCACGTCACTAATTACAGGATCCCCCCGTCACTAATTACAGGAACACCCCATCACTAATTACTGGAACACCCAGTCACTAATTACAGGAACACCCCGTCATTAATTACAGGAAAACCCACTCAGTACTTACAGGAACACCCCGTCACTAATTACAGGAACACACAGTCATTAATTACAGGAACACCCAGTCACTAATTACAAGAACACGCAGTCACTAATTACAGGAATACCCCGTCACTAATTAAAGGAACACCCAGTCAATAATTGTAGGAACACCCAGTCCCTAATTACATGAATTCCCAGTCATTAATTACAGGAAAACCCAGTCATTAATTACAAGAACACCCAGTTGCTAATTACAGGAACACCCCTTCACTAATTACAGGAACACCGCATCACTATTTAAAGATCACCCCATCACTATTTAAAGAAACAACCCATCACTAATTACAGGAACACCCAGTCACTAATTACAGAAACACCCAGTCACTAATTACAGGAAAAACCCATCACTAATTACAGGAGCATCCCGTCACTAATTACAGGAGCACCCAGTCACTAATTACAGGAACACCCCTTCACTAATTACAGGAACACAGCATCACTAATTAAAGATCACCCCATCACTATTTAAAGATCACCCCATCACTAATTAAAGGAACAACCCATCACTAATTACAGGAACACACAGTCACTAATTACAGGAACACCCAGCCACTAATTACAGGAGCAACCCATCACTAATTACAGGAACACCCCGTCACTAATTACAGGAACACCCCGTCACTAATTACAGGAACACCCAGTCACTAATTACAGGAACACCCAGTCACTAATTACAGGAACACCCCGTCATTAATTGCAGGAAAACCCAGTCAGTAATTATAGGAACACACTGTCATTAATTACTGGAAGAACCAGTCACTAATTGCAGGAACACCCCTGTCACTAATTACAGGAACACCCTGGCACTAATTACAGGAACACCCAGTCACTAATTACAGGAATACCCCATCACTAATTACAAGAACACCCCATCACTAATTACAGGAACACACCATCACTAATTACAAGAACACCCCATCACTAATTACAGGAATACCCAGTCACTAATTACAAGAACACCCCATCACTAATTACTGGAAGAACCAGTCACTAATTACAAGAACACCCCGGTCACTAATTACAGGAATACCCAGTCACTAATTACAAGAATACCCAGTCACTAATTACAAGAACACCCAGTCACTAATAACAGGAACACCCAGTCACTAATTACAGGAATACCCAGTCACTAATTACAAGAATACCCAGTCACTAATAACAGGAACACCCAGTCACTAATTACAGGAATACCCAGTCACTAATTACAAGAACACCCAGTCACTAATAACAGGAACACCCAGTCACTAATTACAGGAATACCCAGTCACTAATTACAAGAACACCCACTCACTAATTACAGGAACACCCCACCACAAATGACAACAAAACCCTGTCACTAATTACAGGAACACCCAGTCATTAATTACAGGAACAACACATCACTAATTACAGGAACACCTAGTCACTGTTTACAGGAACACACCATCACTAATTACAGGAGCACCTCATCACTAATTACAGGAAGACCCCGTCACTAATTACAGGAAAACCCAATCACTAATTACAGGAACAGCCAGGCAATAATAACAGGATCACCCAGTCACTAATTACAGGAACACCCCATCACTAATTACAGGAACACCCAGTTACTAAGTCCAGGAACACCCACTCACTGTTTACAGGAACACCGCGTCACTAATTACAGGAACACCCAGGCACTAATTACAGGAAAACCCAGTCACTAATTATAGAAACACCCAGTCACTAATTACAGCAATATCCAGTCACTAATTACAGGAACACCCTCTCACTAATTACAGGAACCCCCCGTCACTAATTACAGGAACACCCCATCACTAATTACAGGATCACCCAGTCACTAATTACAGGAACACCCCGTTATTAATTGCAGGATCACCAAGTCAGTAATTACAGGAACACCCAGTCACTAATTACAGGAACACCTCGTCACTAATTACAGGAACACCCCATCACTAATTACAGGAAGAACCAGTCACTAATTACAGAAACATCCCATCACTAATTACAGGAACACCCAGTCACTAATTACAGGAACACACCATCACTAATTACAGGAACACACCATCACTAATTACAGGAACACCCACCCACTAATTACAGGAACACCCAATCACTAATTACAGGAACACCCTGTCACTAGTTACAGGAACACCCAATCACTAATTATAGGAACATCCAGACACTAATTACAGGAACACCCCGTCACTAATAACATCAACACACCGTCAATAATTATAGGAATACCCAGTCCCTAATTACAGGAATTATCAGTCATTAATTACATGATAACCCAGTCACTAATTACAGGAACACTCAGTCGCTAATTACAGGAACACCCCTTCACTAATTACAGGAACACTGCATCACTATTTAAAGATCACCCAATCACTAATTACAGGAACACCGGCCTAGAAATTGGGTTTTGGCTTAGCCAGGGCTTTAGCGCCGGAAATTGCCCGGCACCTCGCACAAGTGCCGGGCTTGCATCTGTTCCGGGGGGGGGGGGGAGAGAAGTCCGGGGAGGGAGCTGCGGGCAGGCGGCCAGCGGGAAAGTGGCCGGCCGCCGCGGGGCCTTTAATGCGCCGGCGCTAACTGCAGTAAGGCACCTCTGACAAAACGCTGGTTGCGGCTGCCACGGGCGAGGCGGCCGCAACTCAATTTCGGAGTTCGGGCAGGTTACCACGGCAACCGGGACGCTGCGCACACCGATGACGTCATCGGTGCCGGTGCAGCGCTACCAGAGCAACGCCGATTTAGGGCCCCAGGAAATTTCACGACTGGCCATAACTCCGGTGCAAGGCCCTCTAGCGCCTCAAATGAGGCGCTAAGGCTACTGAATTTTCAGCTGACCCAGTCACTAATTACAGGAACCCACAGTCACTAATTAAAGGAACAACCCGTCACTAATTACAGGAAAAGCCAGTCACTAATTACAGGAACACCCAGTCGCTAATTACAGGAACACCCCTTCACTAATTACAGGAACACCGCATCACCAATTAAAGGAAAACCCCATCACTAATTTCAGGATCACCCAGTCACTAATTACAGGAACACATAGGGCTAAAAGTTCAGTTTAGGGCGCCCAGCTCGCTTGGGCGCCGGAATTACCGCTGCGCGCGGCGCCACTTGCGCCAGCGGGATATTCAGTTTCAGTGCCCCAAGTGGAAGCGGCCGCTAAACTAGGGTTTCGGCGCCCCGCTTGGGGCGCTGAAACTGAATATCGGCGCGCAAAGTGCCGCAGCGCCACCCGCTGCGGCACGGCAGCCTGCGGTACTGCAGGCCTTCCTCCCACTCTTAAGGGGGAGGTGCCTGCAACAGCGCGATCCCCGCTCGCGAGTGCCGGCAAATGAGCCCGGCACCAAGGAGAAGTGCCGGGCTCTCGGGAAACAGTCGGCAATGCCGCGGGGGGTGGGTGTAGGAGGCCGGGGACAGAGGAGCGGGCAGGCGGCCGCCGAAAAAGCGGCCGGCCGCACCTCCACCTTAACTCGCCCCACTACCGCCACAGGTAGGCCCCTGTGTACCGGTCGCTGTTTGCGGCCGGCGAGGAGGAGGCTGCAGCGACCAAATATGGCCAGTGGGGCGATAGCGGGGCGCTGCGCACACCGATGATGTCATCGGTGGTGGCGCAGCGCTACAGGCTAACGCCGCCATTAGCGCCCCGCTTAATATCGCGGTAGGTGTGGCCAGTGGCGTAAAAGCCCTCTTTGGGCGCAAACTGGTGGCGCAGGCCATTGAATTACTAGGCCATAGTCACTAATTAAAGGAACACCCCGTCACTAATTACAGGAAGAACCAGTCACTAATTACAGGAACACCCACTCAACAATTACAGGAACACCCAGTCAATAATTACAGGAATACCACATCACTAATTACAGGAACCCCCAGTCACTAATTACAGGAACACCCAGTCACTAATTACAGGAACAGCTACTCACTAATTACAGGAACACCCAGTCACTAATTACAGGACCATAACGTCACTAATTACAGGAACACCCCGTCACTAATTACAGGAACGCCCCATCAATAATTACTGGAAAACCCCGTCACTAATTACAGGAACATCCCATCTCTAATTACAGCAACACCCTGCCACTAATTACAGGAACACCCCGTCACTAATAACAGAAACACCAAGTCACTAATTACTGGAATACCCCATCACTAATTGCAGGAACACCCAGTCACTAATTAGAGGAACACCCAGTAACAAATTACAGGAACACCCAGTCACTAATTACAGGAACATCCAGTCACTAATTACAGGATCACCGAATCTCTAATTACAGTAACACTAGGTCACTAATTACAGTTATACCCCATCACTAATTAAAGGAACACCCAGTCACTAATTACAGGAACACCCAGTCAAAAATTACAGGTACCCCCCGTCACTAATTACAGGAACGCCCCAACAATAATTACAGGAAAACCCCGTCACGAATTACAGGAACATCCTGTCACTAATTACAGGAACATCCAGTCACTAATTACAGGAACACGCCGTTATTAATTGCACGATCCCCCAGTCAGTAATTACAGGAACACCACGTCACTAATTACAGGAACACCCAGTCACTAATTACAGGAACCCCCCGTCACTAATTACAGGATCACCCCATCACTAATTACAGGAACACCCAGTCACTAATTACAGGAACACCCCGTCATTAATTACAGGAACACCCAGTCACTAATTACAGGAACACACTGTCATTAATTACTGGAAGAACCAGTCACTGATTACAGGAAAACCCCATCACTAATTAGAGGAACACTCAGTCACTAATTAAAGGAACACCCTGTCACTAATTACAGGAACACCCCATGAATAATAACAGGAACACCCCGTCAATAATTATAGGAACACCCAGTCACTAATTACAGGAATTCACTGTCACTAATTACAGGAACACCCAGGCACTAATTACAGCAACACCCCGTCAACATTTACAGGAACACCCGGTAACTAATTACAGGAAGATTCAGTCACTAATTACAGGAAAACCCTGTCACTAATTACAGGAACACCCAGCCACTAATTACAGGAACACCCAGTCATTAGTTACAGGAACCCCCAGTCACAAATTACAGGAACACCCAGTCATTAATTACAGTTATGCCCCGTCACTATTTAAAGGAAAACCTAGTCACTAATTTCTGGAACACCCAGTCACTAATTACAGCAACACACAGTCACTAGTTACAGGAACACCTAGTCAATAATTACATGAACACCGCGTCACTAATTAAAGGAACAGCCAGGCTATAAGTACAGGAACATCCCATCACGAATTACAGGAACAGACCATCACAAATTAGAGAAACACCCCATCACTAATTACAGGAACACCCCGTCACTAATTGCAGGAACACCCAGTCACTAATTATAGGAACACCCCATCACTAATTACAGGAACACCCCGTCACTAATTGCAGGAACACCCAGTCACTAATTATAGGAACACCCAGTCACTAATTACAGGAACACACAGTGACTAATTAAAGGAACAACCCATCAATAATTACAGGAACACCCAGTCACTAATTTCAGAAACACCCAGTCACTAATTATAGAAAAACCCAGTCACTAATTACAGGAAAAATCCATCACAAATTACAGGAGCACCCCGTCACTAATTACAGGAGCACCCAGTCACTAATTACAGGAACACCCCGTCATTAATTGCAGGAAAACCCAGTCACTAATTACAGGAACACCCCATCATTAATTGCAGGAAAACCCAGTCAGTAATTACAGGAACACATTGTCATTAATTACTGGAAGAACCAGTCACTAATTGCAGGAACACCCCCGTCACTAATTACAGGAACACCCAGGCACTAATTACAGGAACACCCTGTCACTAAATACAGGAAAACCCAGTCACTAATTACAGGAACACACCGTCACTAATTACAGGAACACACCATCACTAATTACAGGAACGCGCAGTCACTAATTACAGGAACACTCAGTCACTAATTAAAGGAACAACCCATCACTAATTACAGGAACACCCAGTCAGTAATGACAGAAACACCCAGTCGCTAATTATAGAAACACCCAGTCACTAATTACAGGAAAAACCCATCACTAATTACAGGAACACTCAGTCACTAATTACAGGAACACCCCATCAATAATAATAGGAACACCCCGTCAATAATTATAGGAACACCCAGTCAATAATTACAGGAATTCACTGTCACTAATTACAAGAACACCCAGGCACTAATTACAGCAACACCCCATCAACATTTACAGGAACACTCAGTAACTAATTACAGGAAGATTCAGTCACTAATTACAGGAAAACCCTGTCACTAATTACAGGAACACCCAGTCACTAATTACAGGAACACCCAGCCACTAGTTACAGGAACACCCAGTCACTAGTTACAGGATACCCCAGTCACACATTACAGGAACACCCAGTCATTAATTACAGGTATGCCCCGTCACTAATTAAAAGACAACCCAGTCACTAATTACTGGAACACCAAGACACTAATTACAGCAACACACAGTCACTAGTTACAGTAACACCTAGTCAATAATTACATGAACACCGTGTCACTAATTAAAGGAACATCCAGGCTATAAGTACAGGAACATCCCATCACTAATTACAGGAACAGACCATCACAAATTAGAGAAACACCCCATCACTAATTACAGGATCACCCCGTCACTAATTGCAGGAACACCTAGTCAATAATTACAGGAACACCCCGTCACTAATTACAGGAACAACCAGTCAATAATTAGAGGAAAACCCCGTCACTAATTACAGGAACATCCCGTCACTAATTACAGGAACACCCTGCCACTAATTACAGGAACACCCCGTCACTAATAACAGAAACACCAAGTCACTAATTACTGGAATACCCCATCACTAATTGCAGGAACACCCAGTCATTAATTAGAGGAACACGCAGTAACTAATTACAGGAACACCCAGTCACTAATTACAGGACCATCCAGTCACTAATTACAGGATCAACCAATCTCTAATTACAGTAACACCCAGTCACTAATTACAGTTATACCCCATCACTAATTAAAGGAACACCCAGTCACTAATTACAGTAACACCCAGCCACTAATTACAGGAAAATATTGTCACTCATTGCGGGAACACCCAGGCACTAATTACGGGAACACCCCATCACTAATTACAGGAACACCAGGTCACTAATTACAGGAACACCCCATCACTAATTACAGGAACACCAGGTCACTAATTACAGGAACACCCCATCACTAATTACAGGAACACCCAGTCAAAAATTACAGGTACCCCCCGTCACTAATTACAGGAACGCCCCAACAATAATTACAGGAAAACCCTGTCACTAATTACAGGTACATCCCGTCACTAATTACAGGAACACCCAGTCACTAATTACAGGAAGAACCAGTCACTAATTACAGGAGCATCCCGTCACTAAGTACAGGAACAGACCATCACAAATTAGAGAAACACCCCATCACTAATTACAGGAACACCCCGTCACTAATTACAGGAACAACCAGTCAATAATTACAGGAACACCCCGTCACTAATTACAGGAACAACCAGTCAATAATTACAGGAAAACCCCGTCACTAATTACAGGAACATCCCGTCACTAATTACAGGAACACCCTGCCACTAATTACAGGAACACCCCGTCACTAATAACAGAAACACCAAGTCACTAATTACTGGAATACCCCATCACTAATTGCAGGAATACCCAGTCACTAATTAGAGGAACACGCAGTAACTAATTACAGGAACACCCAGTCACTAATTACAGGAACATCCAGTCACTAATTACAGGATCAACCAATCTCTAATTACAGTAACACCCAGTCACTAATTACAGTTATACCCCATCACTAATTAAAGGAACACCCAGTCACTAATTACAGTAACACCCAGTCACTAATTGCAGGAAAATAATGTCACTCATTGCGGGAACACCCAGGCACTAATTACAAGAACACCCCATCACTAATTACAGGAACACCAGGTCACTAATTACAGGAACACCACATCACTAATTACAGGAACACCCAGTCAAAAATTACAGGTACCCCCCGTCACTAATTACAGGAACACCCCAACAATAATTACAGGAAAACCCTGTCACTAATTACAGGAACATCCCGTCACTAATTACAGGAACACCCAGTCACTAATTACAGGAACATCCCGTCACTAATTACAGGAAAACCCTGTCACTAATTACAGGAACACCCAGTCAGTAATTACAGGAACACCCAGTCACTAATTATAGGAACACCCCATCACTAATTACAGGAAGAACCAGTCACTAATTACAGGAGCATCCTGTCACTAAGTACAGGAACACCCACTCACTAATTACAGAAACACCACGTCACTAATTACAGGATCCCCCCATCACTAATTACAGGAACACCCCATCACTAATTACTGGAACACCCAGTCACTAATTACAGGAACACCCCGTCATTAATTACAGGAAAACCCACTCAGTACTTACAGGAACACCCCGTCACTAATTACAGGAACACACAGTCATTAATTACAGGAACACCCAGTCACTAATTACAAGAACACGCAGTCACTAATTACAGGAATACCCCGTCACTAATTAAAGGAACACCCAGTCAATAATTGTAGGAACACCCAGTCCCTAATTACATGAATTCCCAGTCATTAATTACAGGAAAACCCAGTCATTAATTACAAGAACACCCAGTTGCTAATTACAGGAACACCCCTTCACTAATTACAGGAACACCGCATCACTATTTAAAGATCACCCCATCACTATTTAAAGAAACAACCCATCACTAATTACAGGAACACCCAGTCACTAATTACAGAAACACCCAGTCACTAATTACAGGAAAAACCCATCACTAATTACAGGAGCATCCCGTCACTAATTACAGGAGCACCCAGTCACTAATTACAGGAACACCCCTTCACTAATTACAGGAACACAGCATCACTAATTAAAGATCACCCCATCACTATTTAAAGATCACCCCATCACTAATTAAAGGAACAACCCATCACTAATTACAGGAACACACAGTCACTAATTACAGGAACACCCAGCCACTAATTACAGGAGCAACCCATCACTAATTACAGGAACACCCCGTCACTAATTACAGGAACACCCCGTCACTAATTACAGGAACACCCAGTCACTAATTACAGGAACACCCAGTCACTAATTACAGGAACACCCCGTCATTAATTGCAGGAAAACCCAGTCAGTAATTATAGGAACACACTGTCATTAATTACTGGAAGAACCAGTCACTAATTGCAGGAACACCCCTGTCACTAATTACAGGAACACCCTGGCACTAATTACAGGAACACCCAGTCACTAATTACAGGAATACCCCATCACTAATTACAAGAACACCCCATCACTAATTACAGGAACACACCATCACTAATTACAAGAACACCCCATCACTAATTACAGGAATACCCAGTCACTAATTACAAGAACACCCCATCACTAATTACTGGAAGAACCAGTCACTAATTACAAGAACACCCCGGTCACTAATTACAGGAATACCCAGTCACTAATTACAAGAATACCCAGTCACTAATTACAAGAACACCCAGTCACTAATAACAGGAACACCCAGTCACTAATTACAGGAATACCCAGTCACTAATTACAAGAATACCCAGTCACTAATAACAGGAACACCCAGTCACTAATTACAGGAATACCCAGTCACTAATTACAAGAACACCCAGTCACTAATAACAGGAACACCCAGTCACTAATTACAGGAATACCCAGTCACTAATTACAAGAACACCCACTCACTAATTACAGGAACACCCCACCACAAATGACAACAAAACCCTGTCACTAATTACAGGAACACCCAGTCATTAATTACAGGAACAACACATCACTAATTACAGGAACACCTAGTCACTGTTTACAGGAACACACCATCACTAATTACAGGAGCACCTCATCACTAATTACAGGAAGACCCCGTCACTAATTACAGGAAAACCCAATCACTAATTACAGGAACAGCCAGGCAATAATAACAGGATCACCCAGTCACTAATTACAGGAACACCCCATCACTAATTACAGGAACACCCAGTTACTAAGTCCAGGAACACCCACTCACTGTTTACAGGAACACCGCGTCACTAATTACAGGAACACCCAGGCACTAATTACAGGAAAACCCAGTCACTAATTATAGAAACACCCAGTCACTAATTACAGCAATATCCAGTCACTAATTACAGGAACACCCTCTCACTAATTACAGGAACCCCCCGTCACTAATTACAGGAACACCCCATCACTAATTACAGGATCACCCAGTCACTAATTACAGGAACACCCCGTTATTAATTGCAGGATCACCAAGTCAGTAATTACAGGAACACCCAGTCACTAATTACAGGAACACCTCGTCACTAATTACAGGAACACCCCATCACTAATTACAGGAAGAACCAGTCACTAATTACAGAAACATCCCATCACTAATTACAGGAACACCCAGTCACTAATTACAGGAACACACCATCACTAATTACAGGAACACACCATCACTAATTACAGGAACACCCACCCACTAATTACAGGAACACCCAATCACTAATTACAGGAACACCCTGTCACTAGTTACAGGAACACCCAATCACTAATTATAGGAACATCCAGACACTAATTACAGGAACACCCCGTCACTAATAACATCAACACACCGTCAATAATTATAGGAATACCCAGTCCCTAATTACAGGAATTATCAGTCATTAATTACATGATAACCCAGTCACTAATTACAGGAACACTCAGTCGCTAATTACAGGAACACCCCTTCACTAATTACAGGAACACTGCATCACTATTTAAAGATCACCCAATCACTAATTACAGGAACACCGGCCTAGAAATTGGGTTTTGGCTTAGCCAGGGCTTTAGCGCCGGAAATTGCCCGGCACCTCGCACAAGTGCCGGGCTTGCATCTGTTCCGGGGGGGGGGGGAGAGAAGTCCGGGGAGGGAGCTGCGGGCAGGCGGCCAGCGGGAAAGTGGCCGGCCGCCGCGGGGCCTTTAATGCGCCGGCGCTAACTGCAGTAAGGCACCTCTGACAAAACGCTGGTTGCGGCTGCCACGGGCGAGGCGGCCGCAACTCAATTTCGGAGTTCGGGCAGGTTACCACGGCAACCGGGACGCTGCGCACACCGATGACGTCATCGGTGCCGGCGCAGCGCTACCAGAGCAACGCCGATTTAGGGCCCCAGGAAATTTCACGACTGGCCATAACTCCGGTGCAAGGCCCTCTAGCGCCTCAAATGAGGCGCTAAGGCTACTGAATTTTCAGCTGACCCAGTCACTAATTACAGGAACCCACAGTCACTAATTAAAGGAACAACCCGTCACTAATTACAGGAAAAGCCAGTCACTAATTACAGGAACACCCAGTCGCTAATTACAGGAACACCCCTTCACTAATTACAGGAACACCGCATCACCAATTAAAGGAAAACCCCATCACTAATTTCAGGATCACCCAGTCACTAATTACAGGAACACATAGGGCTAAAAGTTCAGTTTAGAGCGCCCAGCTCGCTTGGGCGCCGGAATTACCGCTGCGCGCGGCGCCACTTGCGCCAGCGGGATATTCAGTTTCAGTGCCCCAAGTGGAAGCGGCCGCTAAACTAGGGTTTCGGCGCCCCGCTTGGGGCGCTGAAACTGAATATCGGCGCGCAAAGTGCCGCAGCGCCACCCGCTGCGGCACGGCAGCCTGCGGTACTGCAGGCCTTCCTCCCACTCTTAAGGGGGAGGTGCCTGCAACAGCGCGATCCCCGCTCGCGAGTGCCGGCAAATGAGCCCGGCACCAAGGAGAAGTGCCGGGCTCTCGGGAAACAGTCGGCAATGCCGCGGGGGGTGGGTGTAGGAGGCCGGGGACAGAGGAGCGGGCAGGCGGCCGCCGAAAAAGCGGCCGGCCGCACCTCCACCTTAACTCGCCCCACTACCGCCACAGGTAGGCCCCTGTGTACCGGTCGCTGTTTGCGGCCGGCGAGGAGGAGGCTGCAGCGACCAAATATGGCCAGTGGGGCGATAGCGGGGCGCTGCGCACACCGATGATGTCATCGGTGGTGGCGCAGCGCTACAGGCTAACGCCGCCATTAGCGCCCCGCTTAATATCGCGGTAGGTGTGGCCAGTGGCGTAAAAGCCCTCTTTGGGCGCAAACTGGTGGCGCAGGCCATTGAATTACTAGGCCATAGTCACTAATTAAAGGAACACCCCGTCACTAATTACAGGAAGAACCAGTCACTAATTACAGGAACACCCACTCAACAATTACAGGAACACCCAGTCAATAATTACAGGAATACCACATCACTAATTACAGGAACCCCCAGTCACTAATTACAGGAACACCCAGTCACTAATTACAGGAACAGCTACTCACTAATTACAGGAACACCCAGTCACTAATTACAGGACCATAACGTCACTAATTACAGGAACACCCCGTCACTAATTACAGGAACGCCCCATCAATAATTACTGGAAAACCCCGTCACTAATTACAGGAACATCCCATCTCTAATTACAGCAACACCCTGCCACTAATTACAGGAACACCCCGTCACTAATAACAGAAACACCAAGTCACTAATTACTGGAATACCCCATCACTAATTGCAGGAACACCCAGTCACTAATTAGAGGAACACCCAGTAACAAATTACAGGAACACCCAGTCACTAATTACAGGAACATCCAGTCACTAATTACAGGATCACCGAATCTCTAATTACAGTAACACTAGGTCACTAATTACAGTTATACCCCATCACTAATTAAAGGAACACCCAGTCACTAATTACAGGAACACCCAGTCAAAAATTACACGTACCCCCCGTCACTAATTACAGGAACGCCCCAACAATAATTACAGGAAAACCCCGTCACTAATTACAGGAACATCCTGTCACTAATTACAGGAACATCCAGTCACTAATTACAGGAACACGCCGTTATTAATTGCACGATCCCCCAGTCAGTAATTACAGGAACACCACGTCACTAATTACAGGAACACCCAGTCACTAATTACAGGAACCCCCCGTCACTAATTACAGGATCACCCCATCACTAATTACAGGAACACCCAGTCACTAATTACAGGAACACCCCGTCATTAATTACAGGAACACCCAGTCACTAATTACAGGAACACACTGTCATTAATTACTGGAAGAACCAGTCACTGATTACAGGAAAACCCCATCACTAATTAGAGGAACACTCAGTCACTAATTAAAGGAACACCCTGTCACTAATTACAGGAACACCCCATGAATAATAACAGGAACACCCCGTCAATAATTATAGGAACACCCAGTCACTAATTACAGGAATTCACTGTCACTAATTACAGGAACACCCAGGCACTAATTACAGCAACACCCCGTCAACATTTACAGGAACACCCGGTAACTAATTACAGGAAGATTCAGTCACTAATTACAGGAAAACCCTGTCACTAATTACAGGAACCCCCAGTCACAAATTACAGGAACACCCAGTCATTAATTACAGTTATGCCCCGTCACTATTTAAAGGAAAACCTAGTCACTAATTTCTGGAACACCCAGTCACTAATTACAGCAACACACAGTCACTAGTTACAGGAACACCTAGTCAATAATTACATGAACACCGCGTCACTAATTAAAGGAACAGCCAGGCTATAAGTACAGGAACATCCCATCACGAATTACAGGAACAGACCATCACAAATTAGAGAAACACCCCATCACTAATTACAGGAACACCCCGTCACTAATTGCAGGAACACCCAGTCACTAATTATAGGAACACCCCATCACTAATTACAGGAACACCCCGTCACTAATTGCAGGAACACCCAGTCACTAATTATAGGAACACCCAGTCACTAATTACAGGAACACACAGTGACTAATTAAAGGAACAACCCATCAATAATTACAGGAACACCCAGTCACTAATTTCAGAAACACCCAGTCACTAATTATAGAAAAACCCAGTCACTAATTACAGGAAAAATCCATCACAAATTACAGGAGCACCCCGTCACTAATTACAGGAGCACCCAGTCACTAATTACAGGAACACCCCGTCATTAATTGCAGGAAAACCCAGTCACTAATTACAGGAACACCCCATCATTAATTGCAGGAAAACCCAGTCAGTAATTACAGGAACACATTGTCATTAATTACTGGAAGAACCAGTCACTAATTGCAGGAACACCCCCGTCACTAATTACAGGAACACCCAGGCACTAATTACAGGAACACCCTGTCACTAAATACAGGAAAACCCAGTCACTAATTACAGGAACACACCGTCACTAATTACAGGAACACACCATCACTAATTACAGGAACGCGCAGTCACTAATTACAGGAACACTCAGTCACTAATTAAAGGAACAACCCATCACTAATTACAGGAACACCCAGTCAGTAATGACAGAAACACCCAGTCGCTAATTATAGAAACACCCAGTCACTAATTACAGGAAAAACCCATCACTAATTACAGGAACACTCAGTCACTAATTACAGGAACACCCCATCAATAATAATAGGAACACCCCGTCAATAATTATAGGAACACCCAGTCAATAATTACAGGAATTCACTGTCACTAATTACAGGAACACCCAGGCACTAATTACAGCAACACCCCATCAACATTTACAGGAACACTCAGTAACTAATTACAGGAAGATTCAGTCACTAATTACAGGAAAACCCTGTCACTAATTACAGGAACACCCAGTCACTAATTACAGGAACACCCAGCCACTAGTTACAGGAACACCCAGTCACTAGTTACAGGAACCCCCAGTCACACATTACAGGAACACCCAGTCATTAATTACAGGTATGCCCCGTCACTAATTAAAAGACAACCCAGTCACTAATTACTGGAACACCAAGACACTAATTACAGCAACACACAGTCACTAGTTACAGTAACACCTAGTCAATAATTACATGAACACCGTGTCACTAATTAAAGGAACATCCAGGCTATAAGTACAGGAACATCCCATCACTAATTACAGGAACAGACCATCACAAATTAGAGAAACACCCCATCACTAATTACAGGATCACCCCGTCACTAATTGCAGGAACACCTAGTCAATAATTACAGGAACACCCCGTCACTAATTACAGGAACAACCAGTCAATAATTAGAGGAAAACCCCGTCACTAATTACAGGAACATCCCGTCACTAATTACAGGAACACCCTGCCACTAATTACAGGAACACCCCGTCACTAATAACAGAAACACCAAGTCACTAATTACTGGAATACCCCATCACTAATTGCAGGAACACCCAGTCATTAATTAGAGGAACACGCAGTAACTAATTACAGGAACACCCAGTCACTAATTACAGGACCATCCAGTCACTAATTACAGGATCAACCAATCTCTAATTACAGTAACACCCAGTCACTAATTACAGTTATACCCCATCACTAATTAAAGGAACACCCAGTCACTAATTACAGTAACACCCAGCCACTAATTACAGGAAAATATTGTCACTCATTGCGGGAACACCCAGGCACTAATTACGGGAACACCCCATCACTAATTACAGGAACACCAGGTCACTAATTACAGGAACACCCCATCACTAATTACAGGAACACCAGGTCACTAATTACAGGAACACCCCATCACTAATTACAGGAACACCCAGTCAAAAATTACAGGTACCCCCCGTCACTAATTACAGGAACGCCCCAACAATAATTACAGGAAAACCCTGTCACTAATTACAGGTACATCCCGTCACTAATTACAGGAACACCCAGTCACTAATTACAGGAAGAACCAGTCACTAATTACAGGAGCATCCCGTCACTAAGTACAGGAACAGACCATCACAAATTAGAGAAACACCCCATCACTAATTACAGGAACACCCCGTCACTAATTACAGGAACAACCAGTCAATAATTACAGGAACACCCCGTCACTAATTACAGGAACAACCAGTCAATAATTACAGGAAAACCCCGTCACTAATTACAGGAACATCCCGTCACTAATTACAGGAACACCCTGCCACTAATTACAGGAACACCCCGTCACTAATAACAGAAACACCAAGTCACTAATTACTGGAATACCCCATCACTAATTGCAGGAATACCCAGTCACTAATTAGAGGAACACGCAGTAACTAATTACAGGAACACCCAGTCACTAATTACAGGAACATCCAGTCACTAATTACAGGATCAACCAATCTCTAATTACAGTAACACCCAGTCACTAATTACAGTTATACCCCATCACTAATTAAAGGAACACCCAGTCACTAATTACAGTAACACCCAGTCACTAATTGCAGGAAAATAATGTCACTCATTGCGGGAACACCCAGGCACTAATTACAAGAACACCCCATCACTAATTACAGGAACACCAGGTCACTAATTACAGGAACACCACATCACTAATTACAGGAACACCCAGTCAAAAATTACAGGTACCCCCCGTCACTAATTACAGGAACACCCCAACAATAATTACAGGAAAACCCTGTCACTAATTACAGGAACATCCCGTCACTAATTACAGGAACACCCAGTCACTAATTACAGGAACATCCCGTCACTAATTACAGGAAAACCCTGTCACTAATTACAGGAACACCCAGTCAGTAATTACAGGAACACCCAGTCACTAATTATAGGAACACCCCATCACTAATTACAGGAAGAACCAGTCACTAATTACAGGAGCATCCTGTCACTAAGTACAGGAACACCCACTCACTAATTACAGAAACACCACGTCACTAATTACAGGATCCCCCCATCACTAATTACAGGAACACCCCATCACTAATTACTGGAACACCCAGTCACTAATTACAGGAACACCCCGTCATTAATTACAGGAAAACCCACTCAGTACTTACAGGAACACTCCATCACTAATTACAGGAACACCCCATCACTAATTACAGGAACACCCAGTCACTAATTACAGGAACACTCCGTCACTAATTACATGAAAACACTGTCGTTAATTACTGGAAGAACCAGTCACTAATTACAGGAAAACCCCATCACTAATTAGAGGAACACCCAGTCACTAATTACAGGAACACCCCATCACTAATTACAGGAACACCCCATCACTAATTACAATAACACCCAATCACTAATTACAGGAACACCCAGGCATTAATTACAGGAACACCAAGTCACTAATTAAAGGAACACCCCATCACTAATTACAGGATCACACAGTCACTAATTACAGGAACACCCCATCACTAATTACAGGATCACCCAGTCAATAATTAAAGGAAAACCCAGTCACTAATTACAGGAACTTCCAGTCACTAATTACAGGAAAACCCAGTCACTAATTACAGCAACACCCCGTCACTAATTACAGGAACACCCCGTCACTAATTACAGAAACACACAGTCAACAATTACAGGAAAGCACAGTATCTAATTACAGGAACACCACCTCACTAATTACAGGAACATCCAGTCACTAATTACAGGAACACCCCATCACTAATTACATGAACACCCAGTCACTAATTACAGGAACGCGCAGTCCCCAATTACAGGAACACCTACTCACTAATTACAGGAACACCCCGTCACTAATTACAGGAACACCCAGTCACTAATTACAGGAACACCCAGTCACTAATTACAGGAACGCGCAGTCACTAATTACAGGAATACCCCATCAATAATTAAAGGAACACCCACTCAATAATTGTAGGAACACCCAGTCCCTAATTACCTGAATTCCCAGTCATTAATTAAAGGAAAACCCAGTCATTAATTAGAAGAACACCCAGTCGCTAATTACAGGAACACCCCTTCACTAATTACAGGAACACCGCATCACTATTTAAAGATCACCCCATCACTAATTACAGGAGCACCCAGTCACTAATTACGGGAACACACAGTCACTAATTAAAGGAACAACCCATCACTAATTACAGGAACACCCAGTCACTAATTTCAGAAACACCCAGTCACTAATTATAGAAAAACCCAGTCACTAATTACAGGAAAAACCCATCACTAATTACAGGAGCACCCCGTCACTAATTACAGGAGCACCCAGTCACTAATTACAGGAACACCCAGTCACTAATTACAGGAACACATTGTCATTAATTACTGGAAGAACCAGTCACTAATTGCAGGAACACCCCCGTCACTAATTACAGGAACACCCAGGCACTAATTACAGGAACACCCAGTCACTAATTACAGGAACACACCGTCACTAATTACAGGAACACCCCCGTCACGAATTACAGGAACACCCAGGCACTAATTACAGGAATACCCAGTCACTAATTACAGGAACATCCAGTCACTAATTACAGGAACACCCACTCACTAATTACAGGAACACCACATCACTAATTACAGGAACACCCAGTCAGGGTTTACAGGAACACACGATCACTAATTACAGGAACACCTCATCACTAATTACAGGAACAACCGTCACTAATTACAGGCACAGCCCATCACGAATTACAGGAAAACCCAGTCACTAATTGCAGGAAAACCCAATCACTAATTACAGGAACAGCCAGTCAATAATTACAGGATCACACAGTCACTAATTACAGGAACAGCCAATCACCAATAACAGGAACACCCAGTCACTAATTACAGGAACACCAGGTCACTAATTACAGGAACACCCAGGCACTAATTACAGGAAAACCCAGTCACTAATTATCGAAACACCCAGTCACTAATTACAGCAATATCCAGTCACTAATTACAGGAACAACCTCTCACTAATTACAGGAACCCCCCGTCACTAATTACAGGAACACCCCATCACTTATTACAGGAACACCCAGTCACTAATTACAGGAACACCCCGTTATTAATTGCAGGAACACCCAGTCAGTAATTACAGGAACACCCAGTCACTAATTACAGGAACACCTCGTCACGAATTACAGGAACACCCCATCACTAATTACAGGAAGAACCAGTCACTAATTACAGGAACATCCCGTCACTAATTACAGGAACACCCTGTCTCTAATTACAGGAACACTCCATCACTAATTACAGGAACACACCATCACTAATTACAGGAACACCCACCCACTAATTACAGGAACACCCCATCATTAATTACAGGAACACCAGTCACTAATTACAGGAACACCCAATCACTAATTACAGGAACACCCAGTCACTAATTACAGGAACACCCCGTCACTAATTAAAGGAACACCCAGACACTAATTACAGGAACACCCAGTCATTAATTAGAGGAACACCCAGTAACTAATTACAGGAACACCAGTCACTAATTACAGGAACAAATCGTCACTAATTACAGGAGCACCTAGTCACTAATTAGAGGAAACCCCAGTCTCTAATTACAGGAACACCCAGTCACTAATTACAGGAACACCCCGGCACTAATTTAATGAACACCCAGTCACTAATTACAGGAACATCCCGTCACTAACTGAAGGAACAACCAGTCACTAATTACAGGAACACCCCGGCACTAACTTAATGAACGCCCAGTCATTAATTACAGGAACACCCCGTCAATAATTACAGGAACACCCAGTCACTAATTACAGGAATACCCCGTAACTAATTAAAGGAACAACCAATCACTAATTAAAGGAGCACCCCATCACTAATTACAGGAACACTCAGTCACTAATTAAAGGAACACCCTGTCACTAATTACAGGAACACCCCGTCAATTATAACAGGAACACCCCGTCAATAATTATAGGAACACCCAGTCACTAATTACAGGAATTCACTGTCACTAATTACAGGAACACCCAGGCACTAATTACAGCAACACCCCGTCAACATTTACAGGAACACCCAGTAACTAATTACAGGAAGATTCAGTCGCTAATTACAGGAAAACCCTGTCACTAATTACAGGAACACCCAGCCACTAATTACAGGAAGATTCAGTCACTAGTTACAGGAACCTCCAGTCACAAATTATAGGAACACCCAGTCATTAATTACAGTTATGCCCCGTCACTAATTAAAGGAAAACCCAGTCACTAATTACTGGAACACCCAGTCACTAATTACAGCAACACACAGTCACTAGTTACAGGAACACCTAGTCAATAATTACATGAACACCGCGTCACTAATTAAAGGAACATCCAGGCTATAACTACAGGAACATCCCATCACTAATTACAGGAACAGACCATCACAAATTAGAGAAACACCCCATCACTAATTACAGGAACACCCCATCACTAATTGCAGGAACACCTAGTCAATAATTACAGGAACACCCCGTCACTAATTACAGGAACAACCAGTCAATAATTACAGGAACACCCCGTCACTAATTACAGGAACACCCTGCCACTAATTACAGGAACACCCCGTCACTAATAACAGAAACACCAAGTCACTAATTACTGGAATACCCCATCACTAATTGCAGGAACACCCAGTCACTCATTAGAGGAACACCCAGTAACTAATTACAGGAACACCCCATCACTAATTACAGGAACACCAGGTCACTAATTACAGGAACACACCAGGTCACTAATTACAGGAACACACCATCACTAATTACAGGAACACCCACCCACTAATTACAGGAACACCCAATCACTAATTACAGGAACACCCAGTCACTAATTACAGGAACACCCCGTCACTAAATAAAGGAGCACCCAGACACTAATTACAGGAACACCCCATCACTAATTACAGGAACACCCAGTCACTAATTACAGGAACACCCCGTCACTAATTAAAGGAACACCCAGACACTAATTACAGGAACACCCCATCACTAATAACATCAACACACCGTCAATAATTATAGGAACATCCAGTCGCTAATTACAGGAATTCTCAGTCATTAATTACAGGAAAACCCAGTCACTAATTACAGGAACATCCCATCACTAATTACAGGAACACCCAGTCACTAATTACAGGAACACACCATCACTAATTACAGGAACACCCACCCACTAATTAAAGGAACACCCAATCAATAATTACAGGAACACCCAGTCACTAATTACAGGAAAACCCCGTCACTAATTAAAGGAACACCCAATCACTAATTACAGGAACACCCCGTCATTAATTACAGGAAAACCCACTCAGTACTTACAGGAACACCCCGTCACTAATTACATGAAAACACTGTCGTTAATTACTGGAAGAACCAGTCACTAATTACAGGAAAACCCCATCACTAATTAGAGGAACACCCAGTCACTAATTACAGGAACAGCCCATCACTAATTACAGGAACACCCCATCACTAATTACAGGAACACCCAATCACAAATAACAGGAACACCCAGGCATTAATTACAGGAACACCAAGTCACTAATTACAGGAACACCCAGTCACTAATTACAGGAACACCGCGTCACTAATTAAAGGAACACCCCATCACTAATTACAGGAACACCCAATCACAAATAACAGGAACACCCAGGCATTAATTACAGGAACACCAAGTCACTAATTACAGGATCACACAGTCACTAATTACAGGAACACCCCATCACTAATTACAGGATCACCCAGTCAATAATTAAAGGAAAACCCAGTCACTAATTACAGGAACTTCTAGTCACTAATTACAGGAAAACCTAGTCACTAATTACAGCAACACCCCGTCACTAATTACAGGAACACCCCGTCACTAATTACAGAAACACACAGTCAACAATTACAGGAAAGCACAGTATCTAATTACAGGAACACCCCCTCACTAATTACAGGAACATCCAGTCACTAATTACAGGAACACAACATCACTAATTGCAGGAAAACCTCGCCGCTAATTACAGGAACAGCCAGTCACTAATTACAGGAACACCCCATCACTAATTACAGGAACACCCTGTCAATAATTACATGAACACCCAGTCACTAATTACAGGAACGCGCAGTCACCAATTACAGGAACACCTACTCACTAATTACAGGAACACCCCGTCACTAATTACAGGAACACCCAGTCACTAATTACAGGAACACCCAGTCACTAATTACAGGAACGCGCAGTCACTAATTACAGGAATTCCCCATCACTAATTACAGGAACACCCTGTCAATAATTAGAAAAACACCCAGTCACTAATTACAGGAACACCCCTTCACTAATTACAGGAACACCGCATCACTATTTAAAGATCACCCCATCACTAATTACAGGAGCACCCAGTCACTAATTACGGGAACACACAGTCACTAATTAAAGGAACAACCCATCACTAATTACAGGAACACCCAGTCACTAATTTCAGAAACACCCAGTCACTAATTATAGAAAAACCCAGTCACTAATTACAGGAAAAACCCATCACTAATTACAGGAGCACCCCGTCACTAATTACAGGAGCACCCAGTCACTAATTACAGGAACACCCAGTCACTAATTACAGGAACACCCCGTCATTAATTGCAGGAAAACCCAGTCAGTAATTACAGGAACACATTGTCATTAATTACTGGAAGAACCAGTCACTAATTGCAGGAACACCCCCGTCACTAATTACAGGAACACCCAGTCACTAATTACAGGAATACCCAGTCACTAATTACAGGAACATCCAGTCACTAATTACAGGAACACCCAGTCACTAATTACAGAACATCCCATCGCTAATTACAGGAACACCCCATCACTAATTACAGGTATAAC
The DNA here is from genome assembly GCF_052327205.1 of Somniosus microcephalus. Classification (NCBI taxonomy): domain Eukaryota; kingdom Metazoa; phylum Chordata; class Chondrichthyes; order Squaliformes; family Somniosidae; genus Somniosus; species Somniosus microcephalus. The sequence continues at coordinate 110,908,464 of NC_140994.1, forward strand.
CCATCACTAATTAAAGGAACACCTAGTCACTAATTACAGGAACACCCAATCACTAATTACAGGAACACCCAATCACAAATAACAGGAACACCCAGGCACTAATTACAGGAGCACCAAGTCACTAATTACAGGAACAGCCAGTCACTAATTTCAGGAACAACGCATCACTAATTAAAGGAACACTCCATCACTAATTACAGGATCACACAGTCATTAATTACAGGAACACCCCATCACTAATTACAGGATCACCCAGTCAATAATTAAAGGAAAACCCAGTCACTAATTACAGGAACATCCAGTCACTAATTACAGGAACACCCCGTCACTAATTACAGAAACACACAGTGAACAATAACAGGAAAGCACAGTAACAAATTACAGGAACACCCCATCACTAATTACAGGAACAGCCAGTCATTAATTACAGGAACACCGAATCACTAATTATAGGAACATCCAGTCACTAATTACAGGAACACAACATCACTAATTGCAGGAAAACCTCGCTACTAATTACAGGAACACCCAGTCACTAATTACAGGAACACCCCATCACTAATTATAAGAACACCCCATCACTAATTACATGAACACCCAGTCACTAATTACAGGGACACCCCATCACTAATTACAAGAAGACCCAGTCATTAATTACAGGAACACCCAGTCACTAATTACAAGAACACCCCATCACTAATTACATGAACACCCAGTCACTAATTACAAGAACACCCCATCACTAATTACATGAACACCCAGTCATTAATTACAGGAACACCCAGTCACTAATTACAGGAACAATCCATCGCTAATTACAGGAACACCCTGTCACTAATTACAGGAGAACCCAGTCACTAATTATAGGAACACCCAGTCAGTAATTACAGGAACGCGCAGTCACTTATTACAGGAACACCCCGTCACTAATTAAAGGAACACTCAGTCAATAATTGTAGGAACACCCAGTCCCTAATTACAGGAATTTCCAGTCCGTAATTACAGGAAAACCCAGTCCTTAATTACAAGAACACACAGTCGCTAATTAAAGGAACACCCCTTCACTAATTACAGGAACACCACATCACTATTTAAACATCACCCCATCACTAATTACAGGAACACCCAGTCACTAATTACAGGAACACACAGTCACTAATGACAGAAACACCCATTCACTAATTACAGGAAAAACCCATCACTAATTACAGGAACACCCAGTCACTAATTACAGGAACACACAGTCACTAATTAAAGGAACAACTCATCACTAATTACAGCAACACCCAGTCACTAATGACAGAAACACCCATTCACTAATTACAGGAAAACCCCATCACTAATTACAGGAGCACCCCGTCACTAATTACAGGAGCACCCAGTCACTAATTACAGGAACATCCCGTCACAAATAACAAGAACCCACCGTCATTAATTACAGGAACACACAGTCACTAATTACAGGAACACCCAGCCACTAATTACAGGAACAACCCATCACTAATTACAGGAACACCCCGTCACTAATTTCAGGAACAACCAGTCACTAATTACAGGAACACCCCGTCATTAATTGCAGGAAAACCCAGTCAGTAATTACAGGAACACATTGTCATTAATTACTGGAAGAACCAGTCACTAATTGCAGGAAAACCCCCATCACTAATTACAGGAACACCCTGGCACTAATTACAGGAACACCCAGTCACTAATTACAGGAATACCCAGTCACTAATTACAGGAACATCCAGTCACTAATTACAGGAACACCCAGTCACTAATTATAGAAACACCACATCACTAATTACAGGAACACCCAGTCAGGGTTTACAGGAACACACGATCACTAATTACAGGAACACCTCATCACTAATTACAGGAACAATCCATCACTAATTACAGGCACAGCCCATCACTAATTACAGGAAAACCCAGTCACTAATTGCAGGAAAACCCAATCACTAATTACAGGAACAGCCAATCACCAATAACAGGAACACCCAGTCACTAATTACAGGAACACCCCATCACTAATTACAGGAACACCCAGTCACTAAGTCCAGGAATACCCACTCACTATTTACAGGAACACCGCATCACTAATTACAGGAACACCAGGTCACTAATTACAGGAACACCCAGGCACTAATTACAGGAAAACCCAGTCACTAGTTATCGAAACACCCAGTCACTAATTACAGCAATATCCAGTCACTAATTACAGGAACACCCTCTCACTAATTACAGGAACCCCCCGTCACTAATTACAGGAACACCCCATCACTAATTACAGGAACACCCAGTCAGTAATTACAGGAACACTCCATCACTAATTACAGGAACACACCATCACTAATTACAGGAACACCCACCCACTAATTACAGGAACACCCCATCATTAATTACAGGAACACCAGTCACTAATTACAGGAACACCCAATCACTAATTACAGGAACACCCAGTCACTAATTACAGGAACACCCAGTCATTAATTAGAGGAACACCTCGTCACTAATTACAGGAACATCCCATCACTAACTGCAGGAACACCCAGTCACTAATTACAGGAACACCCCGGCACTAACTTAATGAACGCCCAGTCATTAATTACAGGAACACCCCGTCAATAATTACAGGAACACCCAGTCACTAATTACAGGAATACCCCATAACTAATTAAAGGAACAACCAATCACTAATTAAAGGAGCACCCCATCACTAATTACAGGAACACTCAGTCACTAATTAAAGGAACACCCTGTCACTAATTACAGGAACACCCCGTCAATTATAACAGGAACACCCCGTCAATAATTATAGGAACACCCAGTCACTAATTACAGGAATTCACTGTCACTAATTACAGGAACACCCAGGCACTAATTACAGCAACACCCCATCAACATTTACAGGAACACCCAGTAACTAATTACAGGAAGATTCAGTCACTAATTACATGAAAACCCTGTCACTAATTACAGGAACACCCAGCCACTAATTACAGGAACACACAGTCACACATTACAGGAACCCCCAGTCACAAATTACAGGAACACCCAGTCATTAATTACAGTTATGCCCCGTCACTAATTAAAGGAAAACCCAGTCACTAATTACTGGAACACCCAGTCACTAATTACAGCAACACACAGTCACTAGTTACAGGAACACCTAGTCAATAATTACATGAACACCGCGTCACTAATTAAAGGAACATCCAGGCTATAACTACAGGAACGTCCCATCACTAATTACAGGAACAGACCATCACAAATTAGAGAAACACCCCATCACTAATTACAGGAACACCCCATCACTAATTGCAGGAACACCTAGTCAATAATTACAGGAACACCCCGTCACTAATTACAGGAACAACCAGTCAATAATTACAGGAACATCCCGTCACTAATTACAGGAACACCCTGCCACTAATTACAGGAACACCCCGTCACTAATAACAGAAACACCAAGTCACTAATTACTGGAATACCCCATCACTAATTGCAGAAACACCCAGTCACTAATTAGAGGAACACCCAGTAACTAATTACAGGAACACCCCATCACTAATTACAGGAACACCAGGGGCTAGATTTTCAGTTGCTTGCGCCAGCAGTTAGCGCCTTAAGAGAAGTGATTTCCGGGCGCTATGCGTGTAGCGCCCGGGCGCAGCGCAGTTTGCGCCCCGCCCCAAATTAAGTTGCCCGTTAGCGCCGGCGCAAAGTTTAGCGCCCGCCCGGATGCGCGTGCAGAAAATGACGTCACATCCTCGTGCAACGCCCTTTGGCCGCCCCGATTGCAAACTTCAGTCGGACCGCCCCATTGTGCGGCGGGCGGCCGGAGCGTTTGGAAAAAGGAACGCAACACAACCAGCGCGGGCCCCGGGGGGCGCTAATTAAAGGGAACGTCCTCTCCAGTATAAAGGCCATCCATTATTTCAGAAAACAGTCTTGTGCAACGCATTTCTGGAGACACAACAAGGAGGATAGCTAACTGGTTTCAAGCAGCAAGAGCCAGGTATTTTTGGACTCAGGCAACAGCGCTGCAAGTGGCCATTTGGAAATTAGAGTGTTTGCCAGGATTTGATGGGGGTTGCATGGGGTGCCAACGCGGAGCTGCAGCTCCATGTCCGTAGGGCTCGCAGACGTATTGTGAGAGGGGCAGCCCTGGCTAGAGGCAGAGGGGGCTACAGGCGTCGGCCACGTAGGCCTTACCCAGTCAGGCTATACCGCCAGCAGCGCTCCTACCTAAACATGAGTGCCGCGCGATGTGTTAAAAGGCTCCGATTCCGGAAGGGGGTGATTGCAGAGATCTGCCACCTGCTTCGCCGAGATCTGCGGCCAAAGCTCAGGTGCAGGACGTCTCTGTCGGTGGAAGTGAAGGTGACAGTGGCATTGAACTTCTATGCCACCGGCTCCTTCCAATACGCTGCTGGGGACATAGCAAACATCTCCCAGTACGGCGCGCATCGCTGCATCCGCCAGGTGACCGAAGCACTGTTCAGAAGGAGAAGCCAATTCATCTCCTTCCCCATGGCCCTGGAGAGCCAGCATCAGCGCGCATTGGGATTTTCCAGACTCGGGGAATTCCCCTTGGTGCAGGGCGCCATTGACTGTACGCATGTGGCTTTGCGGGCCCCTCTGGAGCATGGCGAGCAGTATCGCAACAGGAAGGGCTACCATTCTCTGAATGTGCAGCTGGTCTGTGACCACAAGCAGCGCATCATGGCAGTCAATGCCAGCTTCCCAGGCAGCAGCCACGATGCCTTTATCCTGCGGCAGAGTACTGTGCATGACATGTTCCAGGCACAGCCTCCCCCAAGAGGATGGCTACTCGGGGACAAAGGCTATCCTTTGTGCACCTGGCTCATGACCCCGCTCCGCGCGCCCAGGACCGCTGCTGAAGAGGCCTACAACGAGAGCCATCAAACCACCCGCAACATCATCGAGCTAACTATTGGGGTCCTCAAGCAGCGGTTCCGCTGCCTTGATCGCTCCGGAGGAGCTCTCCAGTATTCGCCGGACCGGGTCTCCCAATTTGTGGTGGTTTGCTGCATGCTACACAACCTGGCTATCCGCAGGACTCAGGCACTGCCACCTGACGTTGGACCAGCACCTCAGGAGGAGGAGCAGGAGGAGCATGAGGAGGAGGAGGAGGAGGAGGAGGAGGAGCAGGAGTACGTTCCCAGGAGGGAGCGACCAGGGCCAAGGGCCGCACGACGCCACCTTATTACACGGTACTTCTAAGCCCCCTGTCAGGGAATGGCCAGGGGCCATGAGGGAAGATGAATGCAGCCGCTCCGCAAGCCCTCAGCCGGCGAAGCCAACAAACACTAAGAAGAACAACCATGGAGACTGCATGAATAAAGATAATTTTTTATTAAACAAAAATGAAAAGCCCTTCCCACATGAATCCCCAAAAACAATAAACGGGCCCCACAAAAAGCCCAACAAACGACTCACTCCCACAAACTGGGGAGGAGCCACTCCACCTTTATTGAAACCGGGCCTCAACGTCGGCCTAACGCAAAAAAAAAGCCCTCCAAAAGCACAACCATGGGCAAAATAAAGATGGCCACCGCCATATTAAAGGAAAGCTGGCCACACCCTCTACTGAGTGGCCCGCGAGGGCGAGACCTTGGCCAGCATTTTGCCTCCCCTGCCCTGCCTGCTGCTCCTTCGCAAGCTCTGCCCAGTGGCTGCTGCGAGGCTGGGGGAAGGCGCCTGAGGCTCAGATGCCCTTCCGCCAGATGCCGCTGGGGGGCGGCCTACACGGCGTTTGGGCCTCGAGGGGCCGTCTCCTGAGTGGCGCGCCTGAGCCTGGCCACCATCAGCTGCAGCCGCTTGCCCTTGACGCCCCAGAGGGGGAATGGCGGCGACGGATGGTGCAATGTGGGCCAGCTGGCGTCTGGGATGCGCTGGCTGGTGCTGTGGCGCGGTGGCACTCGGCCGGGCCCGCACTGCAGGATCCGCAGCAATCAGCCGACGGCCGGCTTGCTGGGATGGTCCAGCGCGGCGCCTGCCCTGGCGATGCCTGCCTGAGACAGCGCGTGTGGCAGCAGTGAGTGGCCCTGTGGTCCTGGTGTGCGCGCGCATCACATCCGCCAGGGTCTTGACGGCATCAGTTAGCATGCGGCCAGTCGCGGCAGTTGCTGCCCCGAACTCGCGCACACTGGTCGCCAGCGACTCGATGGCCTCAGGCATGCGCCCCACCACGCTCATGAGCTCCGTGTGGCGCCGGTCCGAGTCGTCGGCCATCTGATCGAGCTTCCGCACCTCCTCCGAAGTGAAGGTGTCCGGACTGGAGTCGCGACTCTCCCGCTGGGGAGGAGGGGGCCGAACTAGGGGACCCTTGCCGCGTTGGTGACGGCGAGTGTGCCGAGCAGCAGCACTCCCCTCTGATCCTTCCCCCCTTTGGGGGGAAGGCCGCGGGCCACGCGCACGGCTGCTGGGTGGCTGGACGCCACTGGTCCCAGAAGCTGCATTGCCCTGCGACAGTTCCTCCAGGCACTCGTCCAGTGAGGAGGTGTCGAGCATTTCCTCCTCTCCTGCGGGACGTGACTGTTCCCCCGAAGGTCCGGCTTGCTCCTCCTCCTCCTCCTGGTTGGAGGTGCTGTCACTGGCAGCCTCAGGGTCCTGGTCGTCACCAGCTGAAAGCAGGAATGCACAAGAGTAGCTTCAGAGTGAGGAGACGGCGTCAGCGAGGGAGTTAGGACTGGTGGGATTCAGCGCATTGGTGGGACAGTGGCAAAGGAGGTAGCTCGGATGGGCCAGTGCGACGCGAGAGGGCCAAAAGGCGAGGTCCTTACCATTGCCGGGCAGTGGAGGGTCGGATACACCGCACGCTGTGGGGACAATCACACGTGCTCCCATGAGCACACACACGCGCTCCTCCAGCCGAGTGAGCTTCTGCAGCTTGGCGCGGCCACCCCTGGCACGGGCCTGGCGATTAAACGCTACTTTAGCCTGCAAGAGAAAGGACGGGCTGTAAGTGCGCAGTGAAGCCCTGATGTAGTGTGCACTGCCTCCCATGGTGGAATAGCTTGGACAGAGTGAAGCCCTGATGTAGTGAGCACTGCCTCCCATGGTGGAATAGCTTGGACAGAGTGAAGCCCTGATGTAGTGTGCACTGCCTCCCATGGTGGAATAGCTTGGACAGAGTGAAGCCCTGATGTAGTGTGCACTGCCTCCCATGGTGGAATAGCTTGGACAGAGTGAAGCCCTGATGTAGTGTGCACTGCCTCCCATGGTGGAATAGCTTGGACAGAGTGAAGCCCTGATGTAGTGTGCACTGCCTCCCATGGTGGAATAGCTTGGACAGAGTGAAGCCCTGATGTAGTGTGCACTGCCTCCCATGGTGGAATAGCTTGGCCAAAGTGTAGAGTGCCGAATGGCCATTTGATGCTCATGACTGTCCCAATGCTGCTGGCTGAGGGCTGGCCAAAAGGACTTTCAGGTCCCTTTGCCCATCATGTCAGGTGTACATGCAAGAATGAGGAGGAGACTGGAAAGGCTACTCACCCTCACAATCCTGGTCAGATCGTTGTACTTCTTACGGCATTGTGTGTGGGTCCTGGGGGCCTCGCCGGTGAATGTCACCCTCTGGGCGATCTGCTTCCAGGCTTTGGTGTAGTCGTGGTGGGTTGGATTCCTCCCACTGTCTGGAAACAAGATCTTGCGCCTCACCTCCAGAGCTGTGAGCATGATGTCCAGATCACCCTCTGAGAAGCGCAGGGCACGCTGACGGGCCTTCTCTGGCGTTGCCATGACTCCCTGGGGCTGAGCAGTAGTGTTGAGGCCTCTTTGCAAGGCTGCAGTGTGCAGGGCGTGGCAGCAGACTAATTCGTCCCTTCCCCCTTTAAGAGCTGGTCGGCACCACGGGGTCTGCTGTCAGTGCAAAAATGACCGCACCCGTGCTGCGCCCCGCCTGGGCGCTATCCCTCTGGACCGCCGGCTTAGCGCCTAAAGAGAGTAGTGGAACGCCTCTTTTAGCGCTCCACCAACCTCTTAGGGCGAAGCCACTGAATTCCCGGCAACGGGGCGCTACTTTGGGGCGGGCGCTAACTTCGGGCGGGCGCTAAAGCTAGCGCCCCAAAACTGCCTAAACTGAAAATCTAGCCCCCTGTCACTAATTACAGGAACACACCATCACTAATTACAGGAACACACCATCACTAATTACAGGAACACCCACCCACTAATTACAGGAACACCCAATCACTAATTACAGGAACACCCAGTCACTAATTACAGGAACACCCCGTCACTAATTAAAGGAGCACCCAGACACTAATTACAGGAACACCCCATCACTAATAACATCAACAAACCGTCAATAATTATAGGAACATCCAGTCCCTAATTACAGGAATTCTCAGTCATTAATTACAAGAAAACCAAGTCACTAATTACAGGAACATCCCATCACTAATTACAGGAACACCCAGTCACTAATTACAGGAACACACCATCACTAATTACAGGAACACACCATCACTAATTACAGGAACACCCACCCACTAATTACAGGAACACCCAATCAATAATTACAGGAACACCCAGTCACTAATTACAGGAAAACCCCGTCACTAATTAAAGGAACACCCAATCACTATTTACAGGAACACCCCGTCATTAATTACAGGAAAACCCACTCAGTACTTACAGGAACACCCCGTCACTAATTACATGAAAACACTGTCGTTAATTACTGGAAGAACCAGTCACTAATTACAGGAAAACCCCATCACTAATTAGCGGTACACCCAGTCACTAATTACAGGAACAGCCCATCACTAATTACAGGAACACCCCATCACTAATTACAGGAACACCCAGGCATTAATTACAGGAACACCAAGTCACTAATTACAGGAACACCCAGTCACTAATTACAGGAACACCGCGTCACTAATTAAAGGAACACCCCATCACTAATTACAGGATCACACAGTCACTAATTACAGGAACACCCCATCACTAATTACAGGATCACCCAGTCAATAATTAAAGGAAAACCCAGTCACTAATTACAGGAACTTCCAGTCACTAATTACAGGAAAACCCAGTCACTAATTACAGCAACACCCCGTCACTAATTACAGGAACACCCCGTCACTAATTACAGAAACACACAGTCAACAGTTACAGGAAAGCACAGTATCTAATTACAGGAACACCCCCTCACTAATTACAGGAACATCCAGTCACTAATTACAGGAACACAACATCACTAATTGCAGGAAAACCTCGCCGCTAATTACAGGAACAGCCAGTCACTAATTACAGGAACACCCCATCACTAATTACAGGAACACCCTGTCACTAATTACAGGAACACCCAGTCACTAATTACAGGAACGCGCAGTCACTAATTACAGGAATTCCCCATCAATAATTAAAGGAACACCCAGTCAATAATTGTAGGAACACCCAGTCCCTAATTACCTGAATTCCCAGTCATTAATTACAGGAAAACCCAGTCATTAATTAGAAGAACACCCAGTCACTAATTACAGGAACACCCCTTCACTAATTACAGGAACACCGCATCACTATTTAAAGATCACCCCATCACTAATTACAGGAGCACCCAGTCACTAATTACGGGAACACACAGTCACTAATTAAAGGAACAACCCATCACTAATTACAGGAACACCCAGTCACTAATTTCAGAAATACCCAGTCACTAATTATAGAAAAACCCAGTCACTAATTACAGGAAAAACCCATCACTAATTACAGGAGCACCCCGTCACTAATTACAGGAGCACCAAGTCACTAATTACAGGAACACCCAGTCACTAATTACAGGAACACACAGTCACTAATTACAGGAACACCCAGCCACTAATTACAGGAACAACCCATCACTAATTACAGGAACACCCCATCATTAATTACAGGAACACCCAGTCACTAATTACAGGAACACCCCGTCATTAATTGCAGGAAAACCTAGTCAGTAATTACAGGAACACATTGTCATTAATTACTGGAAGAACCAGTCACTAATTGCAGGAACACCCCCGTCACTAATTACAGGAACACCCAGTCACTAATTACAGGAACACCCAGTCACTAATTACAGGAACACCCAGTCATTAATTACAGGAACACCCTGTCATTAATTGCAGGAAAACCCAGTCAGTAATTACAGGAACACATTGTCATTAATTACTGGAAGAACCAGTCACTAATTGCAGGAACACCCCCGTCACTAATTACAGGAACACCCAGTCACTAATTACAGGAATACCCAGTCACTAATTGCAGGAACACCCAGTCACTAATTACAGGAACACCCAGTCACTAATTACAGGAATACCCAGTCACTAATTACAGGAACATCCAGTCACTAATTACAGGAACACCCAGTCACTTATTACAAGAACACCCCATCACTAATTACAGGTATAACCCATCACTAATTAAAGGAACACCCAATCACTAATTACAGGAACACCCAATCACAAATAACAGGAACACCCAGGCACTAATTACAGGAGCACAAAGTCACTAATTACAGGAACAGCCAGTCACTAATTTCAGGAACAACGCATCACTAATTAAAGGAACACCCCATCACTAATTACAGGAGCACACAGTCACTAATTACAGGAGCACCCCATCACTAATTACAGGATCACCCAGTCAATAAATAAAGGAAAACCCAGTCACTAATTACAGGAACATCCAGTCACTAATTACAGGAACACCCCGTCACTAATTACAGAAACACACAGTGAACAATTACAGGAAAGCACAGTAACAAATTACAGGAACACCCCGTCACTAATTACAGGAACAGCCAGTCATTAATTACAGGAACACCCAATCACTAATTATAGGAACATCCAGTCACTAATTACAGGAACACAACATCACTAATTGCAGGAAAACCTCGCCACTAATTACAGGAACACCCAGTCACTAATTACAGGAACACCCCATCACTAATTACAAGAACACCCCATCACTAATTACATGAACACCCAGTCATTAATTACAGGAACACCCAGTCACTAATTACAGGAACAATCCATCGCTAATTACAGGAACACCCTGTCACTAATTACAGGAGAACCCAGTCACTAATTATAGGAACACCCAGTCACTAATTACAGGAACGCGCAGTCACTTATTACAGGAACACCCCGTCACTAATTACAGGAACACCCCATCACTAATTACAAGAACACCCCATCACTAATTACATGAACACCCAGTCATTAATTACAGGAACACCCAGTCACTAATTACAGGAACAATCCATCGCTAATTACAGGAACACCCTGTCACTAATTACAGGAGAACCCAGTCACTAATTATAGGAACACCCAGTCACTAATTACAGGAACGCGCAGTCACTTATTACAGGAACACCCCGTCACTAATTAAAGGAACACTCAGTCAATAATTGTAGGAACACCCAGTCCCTAATTACAGGAATTTCCAGTCCTTAATTACAGGAAAACCCAGTCCTTAATTACAAGAACACCCAGTCGCTAATTAAAGGAACACCCCCTCACTAATTACAGGAACACCACATCACTATTTAAACATCACCCCATCACTAATTACAGGAACACCCCCTCACTAATTACAGGAACATCCAGTCACTAATTACAGGAACACAACATCACTAATTGCAGGAAAACCTCGCCGCTAATTACAGGAACAGCCAGTCACTAATTACAGGAACACCCCATCACTAATTACAGGAACACCCTGTCACTAATTACAGGAACACCCAGTCACTAATTACAGGAACGCGCAGTCACTAATTACAGGAATTCCCCATCAATAATTAAAGGAACACCCAGTCAATAATTGTAGGAACACCCAGTCCCTAATTACCTGAATTCCCAGTCATTAATTACAGGAAAACCCAGTCATTAATTAGAAGAACACCCAGTCACTAATTACAGGAACACCCCTTCACTAATTACAGGAACACCGCATCACTATTTAAAGATCACCCCATCACTAATTACAGGAGCACCCAGTCACTAATTACGGGAACACACAGTCACTAATTAAAGGAACAACCCATCACTAATTACAGGAACACCCAGTCACTAATTTCAGAAATACCCAGTCACTAATTATAGAAAAACCCAGTCACTAATTACAGGAAAAACCCATCACTAATTACAGGAGCACCCCGTCACTAATTACAGGAGCACCAAGTCACTAATTACAGGAACACCCAGTCACTAATTACAGGAACACACAGTCACTAATTACAGGAACACCCAGCCACTAATTACAGGAACAACCCATCACTAATTACAGGAACACCCCATCATTAATTACAGGAACACCCAGTCACTAATTACAGGAACACCCCGTCATTAATTGCAGGAAAACCTAGTCAGTAATTACAGGAACACATTGTCATTAATTACTGGAAGAACCAGTCACTAATTGCAGGAACACCCCCGTCACTAATTACAGGAACACCCAGTCACTAATTACAGGAACACCCAGTCACTAATTACAGGAACACCCAGTCATTAATTACAGGAACACCCTGTCATTAATTGCAGGAAAACCCAGTCAGTAATTACAGGAACACATTGTCATTAATTACTGGAAGAACCAGTCACTAATTGCAGGAACACCCCCGTCACTAATTACAGGAACACCCAGTCACTAATTACAGGAATACCCAGTCACTAATTGCAGGAACACCCAGTCACTAATTACAGGAACACCCAGTCACTAATTACAGGAATACCCAGTCACTAATTACAGGAACATCCAGTCACTAATTACAGGAACACCCAGTCACTTATTACAAGAACACCCCATCACTAATTACAGGTATAACCCATCACTAATTAAAGGAACACCCAATCACTAATTACAGGAACACCCAATCACAAATAACAGGAACACCCAGGCACTAATTACAGGAGCACAAAGTCACTAATTACAGGAACAGCCAGTCACTAATTTCAGGAACAACGCATCACTAATTAAAGGAACACCCCATCACTAATTACAGGAGCACACAGTCACTAATTACAGGAGCACCCCATCACTAATTACAGGATCACCCAGTCAATAAATAAAGGAAAACCCAGTCACTAATTACAGGAACATCCAGTCACTAATTACAGGAACACCCCGTCACTAATTACAGAAACACACAGTGAACAATTACAGGAAAGCACAGTAACAAATTACAGGAACACCCCGTCACTAATTACAGGAACAGCCAGTCATTAATTACAGGAACACCCAATCACTAATTATAGGAACATCCAGTCACTAATTACAGGAACACAACATCACTAATTGCAGGAAAACCTCGCCACTAATTACAGGAACACCCAGTCACTAATTACAGGAACACCCCATCACTAATTACAAGAACACCCCATCACTAATTACATGAACACCCAGTCATTAATTACAGGAACACCCAGTCACTAATTACAGGAACAATCCATCGCTAATTACAGGAACACCCTGTCACTAATTACAGGAGAACCCAGTCACTAATTATAGGAACACCCAGTCACTAATTACAGGAACGCGCAGTCACTTATTACAGGAACACCCCGTCACTAATTACAGGAACACCCCATCACTAATTACAAGAACACCCCATCACTAATTACATGAACACCCAGTCATTAATTACAGGAACACCCAGTCACTAATTACAGGAACAATCCATCGCTAATTACAGGAACACCCTGTCACTAATTACAGGAGAACCCAGTCACTAATTATAGGAACACCCAGTCACTAATTACAGGAACGCGCAGTCACTTATTACAGGAACACCCCGTCACTAATTAAAGGAACACTCAGTCAATAATTGTAGGAACACCCAGTCCCTAATTACAGGAATTTCCAGTCCTTAATTACAGGAAAACCCAGTCCTTAATTACAAGAACACCCAGTCGCTAATTAAAGGAACACCCCCTCACTAATTACAGGAACACCACATCACTATTTAAACATCACCCCATCACTAATTACAGGAACACCCAGTCACTAATTACAGGAACACACAGTCACTAATTAAAGGAACTACCCATCACTAATTACAGGAACACCCAGTCACTAATGACAGAAACACCCATTCACTAATTACAGGAAAAACCCATCACTAATTACAGGAGCACCCCGTCATTAATTACAGGAGCACCCAGTCACTAATTACAGGAACATCCCGTCACAAATAACAAGAACCCACCGTCACTAATTACAGGAACACACAGTCACTAATTACAGGAACACCCAGCCACTAATTACAGGAACAATCCATCATTAATTACAGGAACACCCAGTCACTAATTACAGGAACACCCCGTCATTAATTGCAGGAAAACCCAGTCAGTAATTATAGGAACACACTGTCATTAATTACTGGAAGAACCAGTCACTAATTGCAGGAACACCCCTGTCACTAATTACAGGAACACCCTGGCACTAATTACAGGAACACCCAGTCACTAATTACAGGAATACCCAGTCACTAATTACAGGAACATCCAGTCACTAATTACAGGAACACCCACTCACTAATTATAGGAACACCACATCACTAATTACAGGAACACCCAGTCAGGGTTTACAGGAACACACGATCACTAATTACAGGAACACCTCATCACTAATTACAGGAACAATCCGTCACTAATTACAGGCACAGCCCGTCACTAATTACTGGAAAACCCAGTCACTAATTGCAGGAAAACCCAATCACTAATTACAGGAACAGCCAGTCAATAAATACAGGATCACACAGTCACTAATTACAGGAACAGCCAATCACCAATAACAGGAACACCCAGTCACTAATTACAGGAACACAACATCACTAATTACAGGAACACCCAGTCACTAATTACAGGAACACCCCATCACTAATTACAGGATCACCCAGTCACTAAATCCAGGAATACCCACTCACTATTTACAGGAACACCGCATCACTAATTACAGGAACACCAGGTCACTAATTACAGGAACACCCAGGCACTAATTAAAGGAACTACCCATCACTAATTACAGGAGCACCCCGTCATTAATTACAGGAAATCCCAGTCACTAATTATCGAAACACCCAGTCACTAATTACAGCAATATCCAGTCACTAATTACAGGAACACCCTCTCACTAATTACAGGAACACCCCATCACTAATTACAGGAACACCCCGTTATTAATTGCAGGAACACCCAGTCAGTAATTACAGGAACACCCAGTCTCTAATTACAGGAACACCTCGTCACTAATTACAGGAACACCCCATCACTAATTACAGGAAGAACCAGTCACTAATTACAGGAACATCCCGTCACTAATTACAGGAACACCCAGTCTCTAATTACAGGAACACTCCATCACTAATTACAGGAACACACCATCACTAATTACAGGAACACCCACCCACTAATTACAGGAACACCCCATCATTAATTACAGGAACACCAGTCACTAATTACAGGAACACCCAATCACTAATTACAGGAACACCCAGTCACTAATTACAGGAACACCCCGTCACTAATTAAAGGAACACCCAGGCACTAATTACAGGAACACCCAGTCATTAATTAGAGGAACACCCAGTAACTAATTACAGGAACACCAGTCACTAATTACAGGAACATCCCGTCACTAACTGCAGGAACACCCAGTCACTAATTACAGGAACACCCCGGCACTAACTTAATGAACGCCCAGTCATTAATTACAGGAACACCCAGTCACTAATTACAGGAATACCCCATAACTAATTAAAGGAACAACCAATCACTAATTAAAGGAGCACCCCATCACTAATTACAGGAACACTCAGTCACTAATTAAAGGAACACCCTGTCACTAATTACAGGAACACCCCGTCAATTATAACAGGAACACCCCGTCAATAATTATAGGAACACCCAGTGACTAATTACAGGAATTCACTGTCACTAATTACAGGAACACCCAGGCACTAATTACAGCAACACACCGTCAACATTTACAGGAACACCCAGTAACTAATTACAGGAAGATTCAGTCACTAATTACAGGAAAACCCTGTCACTAATTACAGGACCCAGCCACTAATTACAGGAACACCCAGTCACTAGTTACAGGAACACCCAGTCATTAATTACAGGTATGCCCCATCACTAATTAAAGGAAAACCCAGTCACTAATTACTGGAACACCCAGTCACTAATTACAGCAACACACAGTCACTAGTTACAGTAACACCTAGTCAATAATTACATGAACACCGCGTCACTAATTAAAGGAACATCCAGGCTATAACTACAGGAACATCCCATCATTAATTACAGGAACAGAGCATCACAAATTAGAGAAACACCCCATCACTAATTACAGGAACACCCCATCACTAATTGCAGGAACACCTAGTCAATAATTACAGGAACACCCCGTCACTAATTACAGGAACAACCAGTCAATAATTACAGGAAAACCCCGTCACTAATTACAGGAACATCCCGTCACTAATTACAGGAACACCCTGCCACTAATTACAGGAACACCCCGTCACTAATAACAGAAACACCAAGTCACTAATTACTGGAATACCCCATCACTAATTGCAGGAACACCCAGTCACTAATTAGAGGAACACCCAGTAACTAATTACAGGAACACCCCATCACTAATTACAGGAACACCAGGTCACTAATTACAGGAACACACCATCACTAATTACAGGAACACACCATCACTAATTACAGGAACACCCACCCAGTAATTACAGGAACACCCAATCACTAATTACAGGAACACCCAGTCACTAATTACAGGAACACCCCGTCACTAATTAAAGGAGCACCCAGACACTAATTACAGGAACACCCCATCACTAATAACATCAACACACCGTCAATAATTATAGGAACATCCAGTCCCTAATTACAGGAATTCTCAGTCATTAATTACAGGAAAACCCTGTCACTAATTACAGGAACATCCCATCACTAATTACAGGAACACCCAGTCACTAATTACAGGAACACACCATCACTAATTACAGGAACACACTATCACTAATTACAGGAACACACCATCACTAATTACAGGAACACCCACCCACTAATTACAGGAACACCCAATCACTAATTACAGGAACACCCAGTCACTAATTACAGGAAAACCCCGTCACTAATTAAAGGAACACCCAATCACTAATTACAGGAACACCCCGTCATTAATTACAGGAAAACCCACTCAGTACTTACAGGAACACCCCGTCACTAATTACATGAAAACACTGTCGTTAATTACTGGAAGAACCAGTCACTAATTACAGGAAATCCCCATCACTAATTTGCGGAACACCCAGTCACTAATTACAGGAACACCCAGGCATTAATTACAGGAACACCAAGTCACTAATTACAGGAACACCCAGTCACTAATTACAGGAACACCGCGTCACTAATTACAGGAACACCCCATCACTAATTACAGGATCACCCAGTCAATAATTAAAGGAAAACCCAGTCACTAATTACAGGAACTTCCAGTCACTAATTACAGGAAAACCCAGTCACTAATTACAGCAACACCCCATCACTAATTACAGGAACACCCCGTCACTAATTACAGAAACACACAGTCAACAGTTACAGGAAAGCACAGTATCTAATTAGAGGAACACCCCCTCACTAATTACAGGAACATCCAGTCACTAATTACAGGAACACCCTGTCACTAATTACAGGAACACCCAGTCACTAATTACAGGAACGCGCAGTCACTAATTACAGGAATTCCCCATCAATAATTAAAGGAACACCCAGTCAATAATTGTAGGAACACCCAGTCCCTAATTACCTGAATTCCCAGTCATTAATTACAGGAAAACCCAGTCATTAATTAAAAGAACACCCAGTCACTAATTACAGGATCACCCCTTCACTAATTACAGGAACACCGCATCACTATTTAACGATCACCCCATCACTAATTACAGGAGCACCCAGTCACTAATTACGGGAACACTCAGTCACTAATTAAAGGAACAACCCATCACTAATTACAGGAACACCCAGTCACTAATTTCAGAAACACCCAGTCACTAATTATAGAAAAACCCAGTCACTAATTACAGGAAAAACCCATCACTAATTACAGGAGCACCCCGTCACTAATTACAGGAGCACCCAGTCACTAATTACAGGAACACCCAGGCACTAATTACAGGAACACCCAGTCACTAATTAGAGGAACACACAGTCACTAATTACAGGAACACCCAGCCACTAATTACAGGAACAACCCATCACTAATTACAGGAACACCCCGTCATTAATTACAGGAACACCCAGTCACTAATTACAGGAACACCCCGTCATTAATTGCAGGAAAACCCAGTCAGTAATTACAGGAACACATTGTCATTAATTACTGGAAGAACCAGTCACTAATTGCAGGAACACCCCCGTCACTAATTACAGGAACACCCAGTCACTAATTACAGGAATACCCAGTCACTAATTACAGGAACATCCAGTCACTAATTACAGGAACACCCAGTCACTAATTACAAGAACACCCCATCACAAATGACAAGAAAACTCTGTCACTAATTACAGGAACACCCAGTCACTAATTACAGAACATCCCATCGCTAATTACAGGAACACCCCATCACTAATTACAGGTATAACCCATCACTAATTAAAGGAACACCTAGTCACTAATTACAGAACATCCCATCGCTAATTACAGGAACACCCCATCACTAATTACAGGATCACCCAGTCAATAATTAAAGGAAAACCCAGTCACTAATTACAGGAACTTCCAGTCACTAATTACAGGAAAACCCAGCCACTAATTACAGCAACACCCCATCACTAATTACAGGAACACCCCGTCACTAATTACAGAAACACACAGTCAACAGTTACAGGAAAGCACAGTATCTAATTAGAGGAACACCCCCTCACTAATTACAGGAACATCCAGTCACTAATTACAGGAACACCCTGTCACTAATTACAGGAACACCCAGTCACTAATTACAGGAACGCGCAGTCACTAATTACAGGAATTCCCCATCAATAATTAAAGGAACACCCAGTCAATAATTGTAGGAACACCCAGTCCCTAATTACCTGAATTCCCAGTCATTAATTACAGGAAAACCCAGTCATTAATTAAAAGAACACCCAGTCACTAATTACAGGATCACCCCTTCACTAATTACAGGAACACCGCATCACTATTTAACGATCACCCCATCACTAATTACAGGAGCACCCAGTCACTAATTACGGGAACACTCAGTCACTAATTAAAGGAACAACCCATCACTAATTACAGGAACACCCAGTCACTAATTTCAGAAACACCCAGTCACTAATTATAGAAAAACCCAGTCACTAATTACAGGAAAAACCCATCACTAATTACAGGAGCACCCCGTCACTAATTACAGGAGCACCCAGTCACTAATTACAGGAACACCCAGGCACTAATTACAGGAACACCCAGTCACTAATTAGAGGAACACACAGTCACTAATTACAGGAACACCCAGCCACTAATTACAGGAACAACCCATCACTAATTACAGGAACACCCCGTCATTAATTACAGGAACACCCAGTCACTAATTACAGGAACACCCCGTCATTAATTGCAGGAAAACCCAGTCAGTAATTACAGGAACACATTGTCATTAATTACTGGAAGAACCAGTCACTAATTGCAGGAACACCCCCGTCACTAATTACAGGAACACCCAGTCACTAATTACAGGAATACCCAGTCACTAATTACAGGAACATCCAGTCACTAATTACAGGAACACCCAGTCACTAATTACAAGAACACCCCATCACAAATGACAAGAAAACTCTGTCACTAATTACAGGAACACCCAGTCACTAATTACAGAACATCCCATCGCTAATTACAGGAACACCCCATCACTAATTACAGGTATAACCCATCACTAATTAAAGGAACACCTAGTCACTAATTACAGGAACACCCAATCACTAATTACAGGAACACCCAATCACAAATAACAGGAACAGCCAGTCACTAATTTCAGGAACAACGCATCACTAATTACAGGAACATCCCGTCACAAATAACAAGAACCCACCGTCACTAATTACAGGAGCACCCCATCACTAATTACAGGATCACCCAGTCAATAATTAAAGGAAAACCCAGTCACTAATTACAGGAACATCCAGTCACTAATTACAGGAACACCCCGTCACTAATTACAGAAACACACAGTGAACAATTACAGGAAAGCACAGTAACAAATTACAGGAACACCCCGTCACTAATTACAGGAACAGCCAGTCATTAATTACAGGAACACCCAATCACTAATTATAGGAACATCCAGTCACTAATTACAGGAACACAACATCACTAATTGCAGGAAAACCTCGCTACTAATTACAGGAACACCCAGTCCCTAATTACAGGAATTTCCAGTCCTTAATTACAGGAAAACCCAGTCCTTAATTACAAGAACACCCAGTCGCTAATTAAAGGAACACCCCTTCACTAATTACAGGAACACCACATCATTATTTAAACATCACCCCATCACTAATTACAGGAACACCCAGTCACTAATTACAGGAACACACAGTCACTAATTAAAGGAACTACCCATCACTAATTACAGGAGCACCCCGTCATTAATTACAGGAGCACCCAGTCACTAATTACAGGAACATCCCGTCACAAATAACAAGAACCCACCGTCACTAATTACAGGAACACACAGTCACTAATTACAGGAACACCCAGCCACTAATTACAGGAACAACCCATCACTAATTACAGGAACACCCAGTCACTAATTACAGGAACACCCCATCATTAATTGCAGGAAAACCCAGTCAGTAATTATAGGAACACACTGTCATTAATTACTGGAAGAACCAGTCACTAATTGCAGGAACACCCCCATCACTAATTACAGGAACACCCAGTCACTAATTACAGGAATTCCCAGTCACTAATTGCAGGAACATCCAGTCACTAATTACAGGAACACCACATCACTAATTACAGGAACACCCAGTCAGGGTTTACAGGAACACACGATCACTAATTACAGGAACACCTCATCACTAATTACAGGAACAATCCGTCACTAATTACAGGCACAGCCCATCACTAATTACAGGAAAACCCAGTCACTAATTGCAGGAAAACCCAATCACTAATTACAGGAACAGCCAGTCAATAAATACAGGATCGCACAGTCACTAATTACAGGAACAGCCAATCACCAATAACAGGAACACCCAGTCACTAATTACAGGAACACCCCATCACTAATTACAGGAACACCCAGTCACTAAGTCCAGGAATACCCACTCACTATTTACAGGAACACCGCATCACTAATTACAGGAACACCAGGTCACTAATTACAGGAACACCCAGGCACTAATTACAGGAAAACCCAGTCACTAATTATCGAAACACCCAGTCACTAATTACAGCAATATCCAGTCACTAATTACAGGAACACCCTCTCACTAATTACAGGAACCCCCCGTCACTAATTACAGGAACACCCCATCACTTATTACAGGAACACCCAGTCACTAATTACAGGAACACCCCGTTATTAATTGCAGGAACACCCAGTCAGTAATTACAGGAACACCCAGTCACTAATTACAGGAAGAACCAGTCACTAATTACAGGTACATCCCGTCACTAATTACAGGAACACCCAGTCTCTAATTACAGGAACACTCCCTCACTAATTACAGGAACACCCACCCACTAATTACAGGAACACCCCATCATTAATTACAGGAACACCAGTCACTAATTACAGGAACACCCAATCACTAATTACAGGAACACCCAGTCACTAATTACAGGAACACACCGTCACTAATTAAAGGAACACCCAGACACTAATTACAGGAACACCCAGTCATTAATTAGAGGAACACCCAGTAACTAATTACAGGAACACCAGTCACTAATTACAGGAACAACCCGTCACTAATTACAGGAGCACCTAGTCACTAATTAGAGGAAACCCCAGTCTCTAATTACAGGAACACCCAGTCACTAATTACAGGAACACCCCGGCACTAACTTAATGAACGCCCAGTCATTAATTATAGGAACACCCCGTAACTAATTAAAGGAACAACCAATCACTAATTAAAGGAGCACCCCATCACTAATTACAAAAACACCCTGTCACTAATTACAGGAACACCCCGTGAATAATAACAGGAACACCCCGTCAATAATTATAGGAACACCCAGTCACTAATTACAGGAATTCACTGTCACTAATTACAGGAACACCCAGGCACTAATTACAGCAACACCCCATCAACATTTACAGGAACACCCAGTAACTAATTACAGGAAGATTCAGTCACTAATTACAGGAACACCCAGCCACTAATTACAGGAACCCCCAGTCACTAGTTACAGGTATGCCCCATCACTAATTAAAGGAACAGCCAGTCACTAATTAGAGCAACACACAGTCACTAGTTACAGGAACACCTAGTCAATAATTACATGAACACCGCGTCACTAATTAAAGGAACAGCCAGGCTATAACTACAGGAACATCCCATCACTAATTACAGGAACAGACCATCACAAATTAGAGAAACACCCCATCACTAATTACAGGATCACCCCGTCACTAATTGCAGGAACACCTGGTCAATAATTACAGGAACACCCCATCACTAATTACAGGAACAACCAGTCAATAATTACAGGAAAACCCCGTCACTAATTACAGGAACATCCTGTCACTAATTACAGGAACACCCCGTCACTAATAACAGAAACACCAAGTCACTAATTACTGGAATACCCCATCACTAATTGCAGGAACACCCAGTCACTAATTAGAGGAACACCCAGTAACTAATTACAGGAACACCCCATAACTAATTACAGGAACACCAGGTCACTAATTACAGGAACACACCATCACAAATTACAGGAACACACCATCACTAATTACAGGAACACCCACCCACTAATTGCAGGAACACCCAATCACTAATTACAGGAACACCCCGTCACTAATAACATCAACACACTGTCAATAATTATAGGAACACCCAGTCCCTAATTACAGGAATTCTCAGTCCCTAATTACAGGAAAACCCAGTCACTAATTACAGGAACACCCCATCACTAATTACAGGAACATCCCATCACTAATTACAGGAACACACCATCACTAATTACAGGAACACCCAATCACTAATTACAGGAACACCCAGTCACTAATTATAGGAAAACCCCGTTACTAATTAAAGGAACACCCAGACACTAATTACAGGAACACCCCATCACTAATAACATCAACACACCGTCAATAATTATAGGAACACCCAGTCCCTAATTACAGGAATTCTCAGTCATTAATTACAGGAAAACCCAGTCACTAATTACAGGAACATCCCATCACTAATTACAGGAACATCCCATCACTAATTACAGGAACACACCATCACTAATTACAGGAACACCCACCCACTAATTACAGGAACACCCAATCACTAATTACAGGAACACCCAGTCACTAATTATAGGAAAACCCCGTTACTAATTAAAGGAACACCCAGACACTAATTACAGGAACACCCCATCACTAATAACATCAACACACCGTCAATAATTATAGGAACACCCAGTCCCTAATTACAGGAATTATCAGTCATTAATTACAGGAAAACCCAGTCACTAATTACAGGAACACTCAGTCGCTAATTACAGGAATACCTCTTCACTAATTACAGGAACACCGCATCACTATTTACAGATCACCCCATCACTAATTACAGGAACACCCAGTCACTAATTACAGGAACAAACAGTCACTAGTTAAAGGAACAACCCGTCACTAATTACAGGAACACCCCTTCACTAATTATAGGAACACCGCATCACTAATGAAAGGAAAACCCCATCACTAATTTCAGGATCACCCAGTCACTAAATACAGGAACACATTGGGCTAAAAATTCAGTTCGGGGCGCCCAGCATGCCAGGGCGCCGGAATTACCGCTGCGCGCGGAGCCACTTGCGCCAGCGGGATATTCAGTTTCAGCGCCCCAAGTGGAAGCCGGCCGCTAAACAATGGTTTCGGCGCCCCGCTTGGGGCGCTGAAACTGAATATCGGCGTGCAAAGTGCCGCAGCGCCACTCGCTGCGGCACGGCAGCCTGCGGTACTGCAGGCCTTCCTCCCACTCTTAAGGGGGAGGTGCCTGCAACAGCGTGATCCCCGCTCGCGAGTGCCGGCAAATGAGCCCAGCACCAAGGAGAAGTGCCGGGCTCTCGGGAAACAGCTGGCAATGCCGCGGGGGGGGCTGTAGGAGGCCGGGGACAGAGGTGCCGGCAGGCGTCCGCCGAAAAAGCGGCCGGCCGCACCTCCACCTTAACTCGCCCCACTACCGCCACAGGTAGGCCCCTGTGTACCGGTCGCTGTTTGCGGCCGGCGCGGAGGAGGCGGCAGTGACCAAGTATGGCCAGCGGGGCGATAGCGGGGCGCTGCGCACACCGAAGACATCATCGGTGGCGGCGCAGCGCTACAGGCTAACGCCGCCATTAGCGCCCCGCTTAATTTCACGGTAGGTGTGGCCAGTGGCGTAAAAGCCCTCTTTGGGCGCAAACTGGTGGCGCAGGCCATTGAATTACTAGGCCATAGTCACTAATTAAAGGAACACCCCGTCACTAATTACAGGAAGAACCAGTCACTAATTACAGGAACACCCAGTCACCAATTACAGGAACACCCAGTCACTAATTACAGGAACACCACATCACTAATTACAGGAACCCCCAGTCACTAATTACAAGAACACCCAGCCACTAATTACAGGAACAGCTACTCACTAATTACAGGACCATCACGTCACTAATTACAGGAACACCCCGTCACTAATTACAGGAACGCCCCATCAATAATTACTGGAAAACCCCGTCACTAATTACAGGAACATCCCATCACTAATTACAGGAACACCCTGACACTAATTACAGGAACACCCTGTCACTAATAACAGATACACCAAGTCACTAATTACTGGAATACCCCATCACTAATTGCAGGAACACCCAGTCACTAATTAGAGGAACACCCAGTAACTAATTACAGGGAAACCCAGTCACTAATTACAGGAACATCCAGTCACTAATTACAGGGTCACCCAATCTCTAATTACAGTAACACCCAGTCACTAATTACAGTTATACCCCATCACTAATTAAAGGAACACCCAGTCACTAATTACAGTATCACCCAGTCACTAATTTCAGGAACAACGCATCACTAATTAAAGGAACACCCCATCACTAATTACAGGAACATCCAGTCACTAATTACAGGAAAACCCAGTCACTAATTACAGCAACACCCCGTCACTAATTACAGGAACACCCCGTCACTAATTACAGAAACACACAGTGAACAATTACAGGAAAGCACAGTAACTAATTACAGGAACACCCCGTCACTAATAACAGGAACACCCACTCACTATTTACAGGAACACCCCGTCACTAATTACAGGAACACCCAGTCACTAATTACAGGAACACCCAGTCACTAAGTCCAGGAATACCCACTCACTATTTACAGGAACACCGCATCACTAATTACAGGAACACCAGGTCACTAATTACAGGAACACCCAGGCACTAATTACAGGAAACCCCAGTCACTAATTATAGAAACACTCAGTCACTAATTGCAGCAATATCCAGTCACTAATTACAGGAACACCCTCTCACTAATTACAGGAAACCCCCGTCACTAATTACAGGAACACCCCATCACTAATTACAGGAACACCCAGTCAGTAATTACAGGAACACCCTCTCACTAATTACAGGAACACCCCATCACTAATTACAGGAACACCCCATCACTAATTACAGGAACACCCAGTCACTAATTACAGGAACACACCGTCACTAATTACAGGAACACCCAGTCACTAATTGCAGGAACACTCCATCACTAATTACAGGAACACACCATCACTAATTACAGGAACACCCACCCACTAATTACAGGAACACCCCATCACTAATTACAGGAACACCCAGTCACTAATTGCAGGAACACACCATCACTAATTACAGGAACACACCATCACTAATTACAGGAACACCCACCCACTAATTACAGGAACACCCCATCATTAATTACAGGAACACCAGTCACTAATTACAGGAACACCCAATCACTAATTAAATGAACACCCAATCACGAATTACAGGAACACCCCGTCACTAATTAAAGGAACACCCAGACACTAATTACAGGAACACGCAGTCACTAATTAGAGGAACACCCAGTAACTAATTACAGGAACACCCAGTCACTAATTACAGGAACAACCCATCACTAATTACAGGAGCACCAAGTCACTAATTAGAGGAAACCCCAGTCTCTAATTACAGGAACACACAGTCACTAATTACAGGAACAGCCAGGCACTAATTACAGGAACATTCCGTCACTAATTACAGGAACACACCGTCACAAATTACAGGAACGCCCCATCACTAATTACAGGAACACCCCTTCACTAATTACAGGAAAACCCAGTCAATAATTACAGGAACACCCAGTCACTAATTACAGGAACACCCAGTCACTAATTACTGGAACACCCAGTCACTAATTACAGGAACACGCAGTCACTAATTACAGGAACACCCAAGCACTAATTACAGGAACACCCAATCACTCATAACAGGAACACTCAGTCACTAATAACAGGAACACTCCGTCACTAATTACAGGAACACCCCGTCACTAATTACAGGAACACCCAGTCACTAATTACAGGAACAACCCGTCACTAATTACAGGAGCACCAAGTCACTAATTAAAGGAACACCCCGTCACTAATTACAGGAACTCCCAGTCACTAATTACAGGAACACCCCATCACTAATTACAGGAGCACCAAGTCACTAATTACAGGAACACCCCGTCACTAATTGCAGGAACACCCAGTCACTAACTAGAGGAAAACCCAGTCACTAATTGCAGGAACACCCAGTCACTACTTACAGGAACACCCCGGCACTTATTTAGTGAACGCCCAGTCATTAATTACAGGAACACCCCATCAATAATGACAGGAACACCCAGTCACTAATTACAGGAACACCCCGTAACTAATTAAAGGAACAACCAATCACTAATTACAGGAACACCCCGTCACTAATAACAGGAACACCCACTCACTATTTACAGGAACACCCCGTCACTAATTACAGGAACACCCAGTCACTAATTACAGGAACACCCAGTCACTAATTACAGGAACACCCCATCACTAATTACAGGAACACCCAGTCACTAAGTCCAGGAATACCCACTCACTATTTACAGGAACACCGCATCACTAATTACAGGAACACCAGGTCACTAATTACAGGAACACCCAGGCACTAATTACAGGAAACCCCAGTCACTAATTATAGAAACACTCAGTCACTAATTGCAGCAATATCCAGTCACTAATTACAGGAACACCCTCTCACTAATTACAGGAAACCCCCGTCACTAATTACAGGAACACCCCATCACTAATTACAGGAACACCCAGTCAGTAATTACAGGAACACCCTCTCACTAATTACAGGAACACCCCATCACTAATTACAGGAACACCCCATCACTAATTACAGGAACACCCAGTCACTAATTACAGGAACACACCGTCACTAATTACAGGAACACCCAGTCACTAATTGCAGGAACACTCCATCACTAATTACAGGAACACACCATCACTAATTACAGGAACACCCACCCACTAATTACAGGAACACCCCATCACTAATTACAGGAACACCCAGTCACTAATTGCAGGAACACACCATCACTAATTACAGGAACACACCATCACTAATTACAGGAACACCCACCCACTAATTACAGGAACACCCCATCATTAATTACAGGAACACCAGTCACTAATTACAGGAACACCCAATCACTAATTAAATGAACACCCAATCACGAATTACAGGAACACCCCGTCACTAATTAAAGGAACACCCAGACACTAATTACAGGAACACGCAGTCACTAATTAGAGGAACACCCAGTAACTAATTACAGGAACACCCAGTCACTAATTACAGGAACAACCCATCACTAATTACAGGAGCACCAAGTCACTAATTAGAGGAAACCCCAGTCTCTAATTACAGGAACACACAGTCACTAATTACAGGAACAGCCAGGCACTAATTACAGGAACATTCCGTCACTAATTACAGGAACACACCGTCACAAATTACAGGAACGCCCCATCACTAATTACAGGAACACCCCTTCACTAATTACAGGAAAACCCAGTCAATAATTACAGGAACACCCAGTCACTAATTACAGGAACACCCAGTCACTAATTACTGGAACACCCAGTCACTAATTACAGGAACACGCAGTCACTAATTACAGGAACACCCAAGCACTAATTACAGGAACACCCAATCACTCATAACAGGAACACTCAGTCACTAATAACAGGAACACTCCGTCACTAATTACAGGAACACCCCGTCACTAATTACAGGAACACCCAGTCACTAATTACAGGAACAACCCGTCACTAATTACAGGAGCACCAAGTCACTAATTAAAGGAACACCCCGTCACTAATTACAGGAACTCCCAGTCACTAATTACAGGAACACCCCATCACTAATTACAGGAGCACCAAGTCACTAATTACAGGAACACCCCGTCACTAATTGCAGGAACACCCAGTCACTAACTAGAGGAAAACCCAGTCACTAATTGCAGGAACACCCAGTCACTACTTACAGGAACACCCCGGCACTTATTTAGTGAACGCCCAGTCATTAATTACAGGAACACCCCATCAATAATGACAGGAACACCCAGTCACTAATTACAGGAACACCCCGTAACTAATTAAAGGAACAACCAATCACTAATTAAAGGAGCACCCCATCACTAATTACAGGAACACCCAGGCCTAGAAATTCAGTTGGTTGCGCTAGCTGCTAGCGCCTTCGGAGGAGTAGATGTCGGGCGCTAGGCGGGTAGCGCCGGGGCGCAGCGAGAACTGCGCCTCGCCCCAACTTCACTAGAGATTTAGTGGCGGCGCAAAGTCTTTGCGCGCGCTCAGCTGCGCGCGCAGATCATGACGTCATTTCCTCGTGCAACGCCCTTTGTGCGCCCCCAACCGGAACTTCAGTGGCAATGCCCCATTGTGCGCCTGGCGCCCCTAGCGACTGTTAATTGGAATGGTGCTCAGCCGATGCGGGGCGCGGGGGGCGCAAATTAAAGGGCACTCCTCCTGCAATATAAAAGGTTCCATTTCGCAGCACTCCCTCTTGCGAAACGGATCTTTGGAGAGAGACCAAGGTGGATAGCTTTCTGCTTTGGCCCAACACTCGGACAGGTACTTCTGGCTTCAGGCCACAGATTTCCACAAGTCTTTGCCTTCATTGACATCTCATTGTTTGCCAGCATATTCTGGGGGCTGCAATGGGTGTCAACGCAGGCTTTCTCAATCGAGGGTGAGAGTTCAGGAGATGACACAGTGATACGGGGGTGAGAGTTCAGGAGACGACACAGTGATACGGGGGTGAGAGTTCAGGAGACACAGCTATACGGGGGTGTGAGTTCAGGAGATACAGCGATATGGGGGTGAGAGTTCAGGAGACACAGTGATACGAGGATGGGAGTTCAGGAGACACAGTGATACAGGGGTGAGAGTTCAGGAGACACAGCGATACGATCGTGGGAATTCAGGAGGCACAGCGATACGGGGGTGAGAGTTCAGGAGACAAAGCGATACGGGGTGAGAGTTCAGGAGACACAGCAATACAGGGGTGAGATTTCAGGAGATGACACAATGATACGGGGGTGAGAGTTCAGGAGACACAGCGATACGGGGGTGAGAGTTCAGGAGATGACACAGTGATACGGGGGTGAGAGTTCAGGAGACACAGCAATACGGGGGTGAGAGTTCAGGAGACAAAGCGATACGAGCGTGAGAGTTCAGGAGACACAGCGATATCGGGGTGAGAGTTCAGGAGACACAGTGGTACATGGGTGGGAGTTCTGGAGATAACAGCGATACGGGGGTGAGAGTTCAGGAGACACAACGATACGGGGGTGAGAGTTCAGGAGACTCAGCGATACGGGGTTGAGAGTTCAGGAGAAACAGTGATACAAGGGTGAGAGTGCAGGAGATGACACAGTGATACGGGGTGAGAGTTCAGGAGACACAGCGATACGTGGGTGTGAGTTCAGGAGACACAGCGATACGGGGGTGCGAGTTCAGGAGACAAAGCGATACAAGGGTGAGAGTTCAGGAGACGCATCGATATGTGGGTGAGAGTTCAGGAGACACAGTGGTACATGGGTGGGAGTTCAGGAGATAACAGCGATGCGGGTGTGAGATTTCAGGAGACACAGCGATACGGGGGTGAGAGTTCAGGATATGACACAGCAATACGGGGGTGAGAGTTCAAGAGACACAGCGATACGAGGGTGAGAGTTCAGGAGACACAGTGGTACGGGGGTGAGAGTTCAGCAGATGACACAGCAAAACGGGGGTGAGAGTTCAGCAGATGACACAGCGATACGGGGGTGAGAGTTCAGGATATGACACAGCGATACGGGGGTGAGAGTTCAGGAGACACAGCGAAACGAGGGTGAGAGTTCAGGAGATGCCACAGTGATACGGGGGGTGAGAGATCAGGAAATGCATCGATATGGGTGTGAGAGTCCAGGAGACATAGCGATACGGGGGTGAGATTTCAGGAGACACAGCGATATGGGGGTGAGAGTTCAGGAGATGACACAGCGATAGGGGGTTGAGAGTTCAGGAGACACAGCGACACAGGGGTGAGAGTTCAGGAGATGACACAGCGATGCGAGGGTGACAGTTCAGGAGATGACACAGTGATACGAGGGTGAGAGTTCTGGAGAAACAGCGATACGGGGGTGAGAGTTCAGGAGACACGGCGATACGGGGGTGAGAGTTCAGGACACAGTGAGACGGGGGTGAAAGTTCAGGAGATGACACAGCAATACGGGGGCGAGAGTTGAGGAGATGACTCAGCGACACGGGGGCAAGATCTCAGGAGACACAGTGATACGGTGGTGAGAGTTCAGGAGACACAGCGATACGGGGGTGAGAGTTCAGGAGACACAGTGATACGGTGGTGAGAGTTCAGGAGACACAGCGATACGGGGGTGAGAGTTCAGGAGACACAGTGATACGGGGGTGAGAGTTCAGGAGACGCAGTGATACGGGGGTGAGATTTCAGGAGACACAGCGATATGGGGGTAAGAGTTCAGGAGACACAGTGATGTTGTGGTGAGAGTTCAGGACACACAGCGTTACGGGGTGAGAGTTCAGGAGACACAGTGATACGGGGGTGAGAGTTCAGGAGACACAGTGATACGGTGGTGAGAGTTCAGGAGATACAGTGATATTGGGGTGAGAGCTCAGGAGAAACAGCGATACGAGAGTGGGAGTTCAGGAGACACAGCGATACTGGGGTGAGATTTCAGGAGACACAGCGATATGGGGGTGAGAGTTCAGGTGACACAGCGATACGGGGGTGAGAGTTCAAGAGATGACACAGTGATACGGGGGTGAGAGTTCAAGAGATGACACAGTGATACGGGTGTGAGAGTTCAGGAGGTGATACAGCGATACGGGGGTGACAGTTCAGGAGACACAGCGATACAGGAGTGAGAGTTCAGGAGATGACACAGTGAAACGGGAGTGAGAGTTCAGGAGACACAGCGATACGGGGGTGAGAGTTCTGGAGACTCAGCAATACGGGGGTGAGTGTTCAGGAGACACAGCGATACGGGGGTGAGAGTTCAGGAGATGACACAGCGATACGAGGGTGAGAGATCAAGGGATGACACAGTGATACGGGGGTGAGAGTTCAGGAGACACAGTGATACGGGTGTGAGAGTTCAGGAGACACAGTGATACGGTGGTGAGAGTTCAGGAGATACAGTGATATTGGGGTGAGAGCTCAGGAGACACAGCGATACGAGCGTGGGAATTCAGGAGACACAGCGATACGGGGGTGAGAGTTCAGGAGACACAGCGATACGGGGGTGAGAGTTCAAGAGATGACACAGCGATACGGGGGTGAGAATTCAAGAGATGACACAGTGATACGGGGGTGAGAGTTCAAGAGATGACACAGTGATACGGGTGTGAGAGTTCAGGAGATGATACAGCAATACGGGGGTGAGTGTTCAGGAGATAACACAGTGATACGAGGGTGAGAGTTCAGGAGACACAGCGACACGAGGGTGAGAGTTCGGGAGACACAGCGATACGGGGCGAGAGTTCAGGAGACACTGTGATACGGGGTTGAGAGGTCAGGACATGACACAGTGATACGTGGGTGAGAGTTCAGGAGACACAGCGATATGGGGGTGAGAGTTCAGGTGACACAGTGATGTTGTGATGAGAGTTCAGGAGACACAGTGATATGGGGTGAGAGTTCAGGAGACACAGTGATACGGGGTGAGAGTTCAGGAGACACAGTGATACGGTGGTGAGAGTTCAGGAGATACAGTGATATTGTGGTGAGAGCTCAGGAGACACAGCGATATGAGGGTGAGAGTTCAGGAGACACAGCGACACGAGGGTGAGAGTTCGGGAGACACAGCGATACGGGGGTGAGAGTTCAGGTGACACTGTGATACGGGGTTGAGAGGTCAGGACATGACACATTGATACGGGGGTGAGAGTTCAGGAGACACAGCGATACGGGGGTGAGAGTTCAGGAGACACAGTGATACGGTGGTGAGATTTCAGGAGACACAGCGATATGGGGGTGAGAGTTCAGGAGACACAGTGATGTTGTGGTGAGAGTTCAGGACACACAGCGTTACGGGGTGAGAGTTCAGGAGACAGAGTGATACGGGGGTGAGAGTTCAGGAGACACAGTGATACGGTGGTGAGAGTTCAGGAGATACAGTGATATTGGGGTGAGAGCTCAGGAGAAACAGCGATACGAGAGTGGGAGTTCAGGAGACACAGCGATACTGGGGTGAGATTTCAGGAGACACAGCGATACGGGGGTGAGAGTTTAGGTGACACAGCGATACGGGGGTGACAGTTCAAGAGATGACACAGTGATACGGGGGTGAGAGTTCAAGAGATGACACAGTGATACGGGTGTGAGAGTTCAGGAGATGATACAGCAATACGGGGGTGAGTGTTCAGGAGATAACACAGTGATACGAGGGTGAGAGTTCAGGAGACACAGCGACACGAGGGTGAGAGTTCGGGAGACACAGCGATACGGGGCGAGAGTTCAGGAGACACTGTGATACGGGGTTGAGAGGTCAGGACATGACACAGTGATACGTGGGTGAGAGTTCAGGAGACACAGCGATATGGGGGTGAGAGTTCAGGTGACACAGTGATGTTGTGATGAGAGTTCAGGAGACACAGTGATATGGGGTGAGAGTTCAGGAGACACAGTGATACGGGGGTGAGAGTTCAGGAGACACAGTGATACGGTGGTGAGAGTTCAGGAGATACAGTGATATTGTGGTGAGAGCTCAGGAGACACAGCGATATGAGGGTGAGAGTTCAGGAGACACAGCGACACGAGGGTGAGAGTTCGGGAGACACAGCGATACAGGGGTGAGAGTTCAGGTGACACTGTGATACGGGGTTGAGAGGTCAGGACATGACACATTGATACGGGGGTGAGAGTTCAGGAGACACAGCGATACGGGGGTGAGAGTTCAGGAGACACAGTGATACGGTGGTGAGAGTTCAGGAGACACAGCGATACGGGGGTGAGAGTTCAGGAGACACAGTGATACGGGGGTGAGAGTTCAGGAGACGCAGTGATACGGGGGTGAGATTTCAGGAGACACAGCGATATGGGGGTGAGAGTTCAGGAGACACAGTGATGTTGTGGTGAGAGTTCAGGACACACAGCGTTACGGGGTGAGAGTTCAGGAGACAGAGTGATACGGGGGTGAGAGTTCAGGAGACACAGTGATACGGTGGTGAGAGTTCAGGAGATACAGTGATATTGGGGTGAGAGCTCAGGAGAAACAGCGATACGAGAGTGGGAGTTCAGGAGACACAGCGATACTGGGGTGAGATTTCAGGAGACACAGCGATACGGGGGTGAGAGTTTAGGTGACACAGCGATACGGGGGTGAGAGTTCAAGAGATGACACAGTGATACGGGGGTGAGAGTTCAAGAGATGACACAGTGATACGGGGGTGAGAGTTCAAGAGATGACACAGTGATACGGGTGTGAGAGTTCAGGAGGTGATACAGCGATACGGGGGTGACAGTTCAGGAGACACAGCGATACAGGAGTGAGAGTTCAGGAGATGACACAGTGAAACGGGAGTGAGAGTTCAGGAGACACAGCGATACGGGGGTGAGAGTTCTGGAGACTCAGCAATACGGGGGTGAGTGTTCAGGAGACACAGCGATACGGGGTGAGATTTCAGGAGATGACACAGCGATACGAGGGTGAGAGATGAAGGGATGACACAGTGATACGGGGGTGAGAGTTCAGGAGACACAGTGATACGGGTGTGAGAGTTCAGGAGACACAGTGATACGGTGGTGAGAGTTCAGGAGATACAGTGATATTGGGGTGAGAGCTCAGGAGACACAGCGATACGAGCGTGGGAATTCAGGAGACACAGCGATACGGGGGTGAGAGTTCAGGAGACACAGCGATACGGGGGTGAGAGTTCAAGAGATGACAGTGATACGGGGGTGAGAGTTCAAGAGATGACACAGTGATACGGGGGTGAGAGTTCAAGAGATGACACAGTGATACGGGTGTGAGAGTTCAGGAGATGATACAGCAATACGGGGGTGAGTGTTCAGGAGATGACACAGTGATACGAGGGTGAGAGTTCAGGAGACACAGCGACACGAGGGTGAGAGTTCGGGAGACACAGCGATACGGGGGCGAGAGTTCAGGAGACACTGTGATACGGGGTTGAGAGGTCAGGACATGACACAGTGATACGTGGGTGAGAGTACAGGAGACACAGCGATATGGGGGTGAGAGTTCAGGTGACACAGTGATGTTGTGATGAGAGTTCAGGAGACACAGTGATACGGGGTGAGAGTTCAGGAGACACAGTGATACGGGGGTGAGAGTTCAGGAGACACAGTGATACGGTGGTGAGAGTTCAGGAGATACAGTGATATTGTGGTGAGAGCTCAGGAGACACAGCGATATGAGGGTGAGAGTTCAGGAGACACAGCGACACGAGGGTGAGAGTTCGGGAGACACAGCGATACGGGGGTGAGAGTTCAGGTGACACTGTGATACGGGGTTGAGAGGTCAGGACATGACACATTGATACGGGGGTGAGAGTTCAGGAGACACAGCGATACAGGGGTGTGAGTTCAGGAGATGACACAGCGATACGAGAGTGAGATATCAGGAGACACAGTGATACGGGAGTGAGAGTTCAGGAGACACAGCGATACGGGGGTGAGAGTTCAGGAGATGACACAGCGATACGAGGGTGAGATTTCAGGAGACGACACAATGATACGGGGGTGAGAGTTCAGGAGACACAGCGATACGGGAGTGAGAGTTCCGGAGATGACACAGCGATACGGGGTGAGAGTTCAGGAGACACAGCGATACGGGGGTGAGATTTCAGGAGACACAGCGATACAGGGGTGAGAGTTCAGGAGATGACACAGTGAAACGGGGTGAGAGTTCAGGAGACACAGCGATACGGGGGTGAGAGTTCTAGAGACTCAGCGATACGGGGGTGAGAGTTCAGGAGACACAGTGATATGGGGGTGAGAATTCAGGAGACACAGCGATACGGGGGTGAGAGTTCTGGAGACTCAGCGATACGGGGGTGAGAGTTCTAGAGACTCAGCGATACGGGGGTTAGATTTCAGGAGACACAGTGATACGGGGGTGAGAATTCAGGAGACACAGCGATACGGGGGGTGAGAGTTCAGGAGATGACACAGCGATACAAGGGTGAGAGTTCAGGAGATGACACAGTGATACGGGAGTGAGAGTTCAGGAGTCACAGCGATACGGGAGTGAGAGTTCCGGAGATGACACAGTGATACGGGGTGAGAGTTCAGGAGACACAGCGATACGGTGGTGAGATTTCAGGAGCACGGTGGCAATGTGGTTAGCACTGTTGCCTCACAGCGCCAGGGACCCGGGTTCGAATCCGGCCTCGGGCGACTGTCTGTGTGGAGTTTGCACATTCTCCCCGTGTTTGCGTGGGTTTACTCCGGGTGCTCCGGTATCCTCCCACAGTCCAAAGATGTGCGGGTTAGGTTGATTGGCTATGATAAATTGACACTTAGTCTTAGGGGGATTAAATACGTGGGGTTACGGGGATAGGGTGGGATATGTGTTGGTGTAGGGGTTACGGGGATCGGGTGGGATATGTGTCGGTGCAGGCTCGATGGGCCGAAATGGCCTCTTTCTGCACTGTGTGGTTTCTGTGATTTCTGTGATTTCTGTGAGACACAGCGACACAGGGGTGAGAGTTTAAGAGATGACACAGTGATATGGGGGTGAGAGTTCAGGAGATACAGCGATACGGGGGCGAGAGTTCAGCAGACTCAGCGACACAGTGATACCGGGGTGAGAGTTCAGGAGACACAGCGATACGAGTGTGAGACTTCAGGAGATGACACAGCGATACGAGGGTGAGAGATCAAGGGATGATACAGTGATACGGGGGTGAGCGTTCAGGAGACACAGTGATACGGGTGTGAGAGTTCAGGAGACACAGTGATACGGTGGTGAGAGTTCAGGAGATACAGTGATATTGGGGTGAGAGCTCAGGAGACACAGCGATACGAGCATGGGAGTTCAGGAGACACAGCGATACTGGGGTGAGATTTCAGGAGACACAGCGATACGGGGGTGAGAGTTCAGGAGACACAGCGATACGGGTTGAGAGTTCAAGAGATGACACAGTGATACGGGGGTGAGAGTTCAAGAGATGACACAGTGATACGGGGGTGAGAGTTCAAGAGATGACACAGTGATACGGGTGTGAGAGTTCAGGAGATGATACAGCGATACGGGGGTGAGTGCTCAGGAGATGAAACAGTGATACGAGGGTGAGAGTTCAGGAGACACAGCGACACGAGGGTGAGAGTTCGGGAGACACAGCGATACGGGGGTGTGAGTTCAGGAGATGACACAGCGATACGAGGGTGAGATATCAGGAGACACAGTGATACGGGGGTGAGAGTTCAGGAGATGACACAGCGATACGAGGGTGAGAGTTCAGGAGATGACACAATGATACGGGGGTGAGAGTTCAGGAGACACAGCGATACGGGAGTGAGAGTTCCGGAGATGACACAGCGATACGGGTGTGAGAGTTCAGGAGACACAGCGATACAGGGGTGAGAGTTCAGGAGAAACGGTGATACGGGGGTTAGATTTCAGGAGACACAGCGATACGGGGGTGAGAATTCAGGAGACACAGCGATACGGTGGTGAGAGTTCGGGAGATGACACAGCGATACGAGGATGAGAGTTCAGGAGATGACACAGTGATACGGGGGTGAGAGTTCAGGAGGCACAGCGATACGGGAGCGAGAGTTCCGGAGATGACACAGCGATACGGGGTGAGAGTTCAGGAGACACAGCGATACGGGGGTGAGATTTCAGGAGACACAGCGACACAGGGGTGAGAGTTCAGGAGATGACACAGTGATATGGGGGTGAGAGTTCAGGAGACACAGCGATACGGGGGTGAGAGTTCAGCAGACTCAGCGATACTGGGGTGAGATTTCAGGAGACACAGTGATACCGGGGTGAGAGTTCAGGAGACACAGCGATACGAGTGTGAGACTTCAGGAGATGACACAGTGATACGGGGTGAGAGTTCAGGAGACACAGCGATACGGGGATGTGAGTTCAGGAGAATCAGCGATACGGGGATGAGAGTTCAGAAGATGACACAGTGATACGGCGGTGAGAGTTCAGGAGACACAGCGATATGGGGGTGTGAGTTCAGGAGACACAGCGATACATGCGTGAGTGTTCAGGAGACACAGCGATACAGGCGTGAGAGTTCAGGAGACACAGTGATACGGGGTTGAGAGGTCAGGAGATGATACAGCGATACGGGGGTGAGTGTTCAGGAGACACAGCGACACGAGAGTGAGAGTTCGGGAGACACAGCAATACCGGGGTGAGAGTTCAGGAGACACTGTGATACGGGGTTGAGAGGTCAGGAGATGACACAGTGATACGGGGGTGTGAGTTCAGGAGATGACACAGCGATACGAGGGTGAGATATCAGGAGACACAGTGATACGGGGGTGAGAGTTCAGGAGACACAGCGATACGGGGGTGAGAGTTCAGGAGATTACACAGCGATACGGGGTGAGAGTTCAGGAGACACAGCGATACGGGGGTGAGAATGCAGGAGACACAGCGATACAGGGGTGAGAGTTCAGGAGATGACACAGTGAAATGGGGGTGAGAGTTCAGGAGACACAGCGATACGGGGGTGAGAGTTCTGGAGACTCAGCGATACGGGGGTGAGAGATCAGGAGACACAGTGATACGGGGGTTAGATTGCAGGATACACAGCGATACGGGGGTGAGAATTCAGGAGACACAGCGATACGGGGGTGAGAGTTCAGGAGATGACACAGCGATACGAGGGTGAGAGTTCAGGAGATGATTTGAGAAGGGGATTTGAGAAAGAACTTTTTCACCCAGAGGGTGGTTGGAGTCTGGAACTCACTGCCTGAAAGGGTTGTGGAGGCAGAAACCCTCACAACATTTAAGAAGCATTTGGATGTGCACTTGAAATGCCATAGCATACAAGGCTACGGGCCAAATGCTGGAATATGGGATTAGATTAGACGGGGCTTGATGGCCGGCGCGGACACGATGGGCCGAAGGGCCTCTATCTGTGCTGTATTACTCTATGACTCTATGACTCTATGACTCTATGACACAGTGATACGGGGGTGAGAGTTCAGGAGACACAGTGATATGGGGTTGAGAGGTCAGGACATGACACAGTGATACGGGGGTGAGAGTTCAGGAGACACAGCGATACGGGGGTGAGAATTCAGGAGACACAGCGATATGGGGGTGAGAGTTCAGGAGATGATACAGCGATACAAGTGTGAGAGTTCAGGAGATGACACAGTGATATGGGAGTGAGAGTTCAGGAGTCACAGCGATACGGGAGTGAGAGTTCCGGAGATGACACAGCGATACGGGGTGAGAGTTCAGGAGACACAGCGATACGGTGGTGAGATTTCAGGAGACAGAGCGACACAGGGGTGAGAGTTCAGGAGATGACACAGTGATACGGGGGTGAGAGTTCAGGAGACACAGCGATACGGGGGTGAGAGTTCAGCAGACTCAGCGATACTGGCGTGAGATTTCAGGAGACACAGTGATACGAGGGTGAGACTTCAGGAGATGACACAGTGATACGGGGTGAGAGTTCAGGAGACACAGCGATACGGGGATGTGAGTTCAGGAGAATCAGCGATACGCGGGTGAGAGTTCAGGAGATGACACAGTGATACGGGGGTGAGAGTTCAGGAGACACAGCGATATGGGGGTGCGAGTTCAGGAGACACAGCGATACGGGGGTGAGATATCAAAAGATGACACAGCGATACGGGGATGAGAGATCCGTAGTTGAAAAAGCGATACGGGGGTGAGAGTTCAGGAGACACAGCGATACGGGGGTGAGAGTTCAGGAGACACAGTGATACAGGAGTGAGAGTTCAGGAGACACAGTGATACGGTGTTGAGAGTTCAGGAGATCCAGTGATATTGGGGTGAGAGTTCAGGAGACACAGCGATACGAGCGTGGGAGTTCAGGAGACACAGCGACACTGGGGTGAGATTTCAGGAGACACAGCGATACGGGGGTGAGAGTTCAGGAGACACAGCGATACGGGGGTGAGAGTTCAAGAGATGACACAGTGATTCGGGGGTGAGAGTTCAAGAGATGACACAGTGATACGGGTGTGAGAGTTCAGGAGATGATACAGCGATACGGGGGTGAGTGTTCAGGAGACACAGCGACACGAGAGTGAGAGTTCGGGAGACACAGCAATACGGGGGTGAGAGTTCAGGAGACACTGTGATACGGTGTTGAGAGGTCAGGAGATGACACAGTGATACGAGGGTGAGATATCAGGAGTCACAGTGATACGGGGGTGAGAGTTCAGGAGACACAGCGATACGGGGGTGAGAGTTCAGGAGATTACACAGCGATACGGGGTTGAGAATTCAGGAGACACAGCGATACGGGGGTGAGAGTTCAGGAGATGACACAGCGATGCGAGGGTGAGAGTTCAGGAGATGATTTGAGAAGGGGATTTGAGAAAGAACTTTTTCACCCAGAGGGTGGTTGGAGTCTGGAACTCACTGCCTGAAAGGGTTGTGGAGGCAGAAACCCTCACAACATTTAAGAAGCATTTGGATGTGCACTTGAAATGCCATAGCATACAAGGCTACGGGCCAAATGCTGGAATATGGGATTAGATTAGACAGGGCTTGATGGCCGGCGCGGACACGATGGGCCGAAGGGCCTCTATCCGTGCTGTATTACTCTATGACTCTATGACTCTATGACACAGCGATACGGGGGTGAGAGTTCAGGAGACACAGTGATACGGGGTTGAGAGGTCAGGACATGACACAGTGATACGGGGGTGAGAGTTCAGGAGACACAGCGATACGGGGGTGTGAGTTCAGGAGATGACACAGCGATACGAGGGTGAGATATTAGGAGACACAGTAATACGGGTGTGAGAGTTCAGGAGACACAGCGATACGGGGTGAGAGTTCAGGAGATGACACAGCGATACGAGGGTGAGAGTTCAGGAGATGACACAATGATACGGGGGTGAGAGTTCAGGAGACACAGCGATATGGGGGTGTGAGTTCAGGAGACACAGCGATACGGGGGTGAGAGTTTAGGAGACACAATGATACGGGAGTGAGAGTTCAGCAGATGACACAGTGATACGGGGGTGAGAGTTCAGGAGACACAGCGATATGGGCGTGTGAGTTCAGGAGACACAGCGATACAGGCGTGAGAGTTCAGGAGACACAGCGATACAGGGGTGAGAGTTCAGGAGATGACACAGCGATACGAGGGTGAGATATCAGGAGATGACACTGTGATGAAATATTCCATTCATCACTGCCTGTGACTGTGGTTGGTTTCAGGTTTCAGTTCCCTTACCTCAGTTCCGACTCCTCATCATTGTATTGTATATTGTAATGTGTTGTGTGTAGGGCTCCGCCCATACCTGGCCCCTACGTAAGCAAGCTCAGTCTGGCCTCATATCCAGTACTGCAGACCTCCAGATGGAAGATACCCCTCTCCACTGCGTGTTACCTTTTAAGTTAATAAAAGCCTTGTTTTGTTTCGCTAACATCGAGTCTCGGAATTATTGAGGCACATCAATTTTATTAGCTTATTTTTCAACACAATGGATCAACTCCTAAAACCCGAACGTTTGGATTTGGACCAGCATGCTTCGGACGCATCGGCACGCTTCGGACACTGGTTTATGTGTATGGAATTCTTCCTGGACAATTCCGCAGCCGTCAAAGACGCTACGGACGCTGCGAGTATGAAACTCGGAATTCTGCGGAATTGGGTAAGCCACCGGGTTTACCCCCTCATCCAAGATGCCGACACGTACCTGGCCGCCTGCAACATCTTAAAGGCGCATTACCAGCAGCCTACGAATGAGGTGTATGCTAGGCATCTGCTCGCTACTCGCGCACAGCGACCCGGGGAATCGGTGGAGGAGTTCCTAGGCACCCTGAAAATGCTTGGCAAAGACTGCAAGTGCCAAGATGTAAAAGCCGCAGTGTACACTGACGAGCTTGTTCGCGATGCCTTTATCACAGGCCTCAGCTCCACTTACATCCGGCAGAGACTGCTGGAAAAAACGGGATTGGACCTGAAACAGACTGCGGACACCGTGCGGTCCCTGGATGTGGCCCAGAGAAACTCGGATGCCTACTCTTCAGCCCGCGCCATCCACGCCGCCACGTGTGCACCAAGGGTGCCGCCATCTTGGAAGGCATCTTCCCCGCCTGGCAGCCCGACACCGTCGGGGCCCCGCTCTCCCCCCAGAAGCCCTCCGACAGCCGCGACGCTTCGGGGACCCAACTGCTACTTCTGCAGGCAACCAAAGCACACCAGAAACCTGTGCCCGGCGAAAGGCACCACCTGCTTTAAGTGCGGTAAGAAGGGGCACTTCGGGAAGGTGTGCAGAGGGAACCGCGCCAGAAAACCCGCCACCGCCGCGTGTGCGCCGTGGGAGCGGCCATCTTGGACGCCATCTTGCCTGACCTCGTGGGGTCCGCCATCTCATGAGCAGACAGCGTGGACGCCATCTTGTCTCGATCAAGGCCCTACAGTGGCATCGGTCACAGTGGACCAGACCAGGCCGCACCCGCTATCCAAATCAATGGTGGACATCGAGGTAAACGGGTGCCGGGTTAAATGTTTAATTGACAGTGGAAGCACGGAGAGTTTTACCCACCCTGAACTGGCACAACAACTCTCCCTAAAGGTGGTCCCTACTCAGGGTACCATCTCTATGGCTGATAAAATCCAGACATCGACCATTCTGGGTTACTGCACGGTACAATTGTCCGTTAACGGAACTGTATACGATAATTTTAAAGTATTAATCATGAAGAATCTATGTGCGAGCGT
The DNA here is from genome assembly GCF_052327205.1 of Somniosus microcephalus. NCBI lineage: Eukaryota > Metazoa > Chordata > Chondrichthyes > Squaliformes > Somniosidae > Somniosus > Somniosus microcephalus. The sequence goes on from NC_140994.1 coordinate 110,951,237, forward strand.
GATCTTGGGCCTGGATTTCCAGTGCAACCACCAAAGCATCACGCTCAAGTACGGTGGGTCCCAGCCGCCCCTCACAGTGTGCGGTCTGGCTACCCTGAAGGTAAAGCCGCCTTCGCTATTCGCGAACCTTACCCCTAACTGCCGGCCAATAGCGACCAAAAGCAGGAGGTACAGCTGGGAGGACAGGCGGTTTATCGCGACCGGGGTAGACAGGCTCCTGAAAGAGCGCATTATTGAACGCAGCAACAGCCCGTGGCATGCCCAAGTGGTAGTAGTAAGGGGTAGCGAGAGGAAACGGATGGTGATCAACGATAGCCAAACGATCAACAGGTAGACCCAACTAGACGCCTACCCGCTACCCCGCATATCAGAAATGGTGAACCAAATCGCCCAATACCGGGTGTTCTCCACCATCGACCTCAAGTCAGCGTACCACCAGCTCCCTATCAGACCAGAGGACCGCCCGTACACCACCTTCGAGGCGAACGGACGCCTCTACCAATTCCTCAGAGTCCCCTTTGGGGTGACGAATGGGGTCTCGGTCTTCCAGAGGGAGATGGACCGCATGGTCGATGACCACCACTTGCAGGCAACCTTCCCCTACCTCGACAACGTCACCATCTGCGGTCACAACCAGCAGGATCACGACTCGAACCTCGAGAGGTTCCTGAAAACCGCACAAAAACTCAACCTCACCTACAATGAGGACAAGTGCGTTTTCAACACCACGCGTCTCTGCATACTAGGCAGCGTGGTGGAGAATGGGGAAATCGGACCAGACCCCGACCGATTGCGCCCCCTACGGTAGCTGCCCCTGCCCAACACTCCCAAAGCCCTGAAAAGATGCCTGGGGTTATTTTCTTATTATTCCCAATGGGTCCCCAACTACTCCGACAAAGCCCGCCCCCTCTTGAAAGCATCCCCTTTTCCGCTCTCTGCTGAGGCCCACGCCGCCTTCAAAAGCATTAAGCAGGATATTGAGCGGGCCACGCTACAGGCAGTGGACGAGAACACTCCCTTTCAAGTGGAAAGTGATGCGTCTGACTTTGCCTTGGCGGCCACCCTCAACCAGGCGGGGCGGCCCGTAACTTTCTTCTCGAGGACCCTCCAAGGGCCCGAGATCAGACACTCCTCCGTAGAAAAGGAGGCCCAAGCCATCGTGGAGGCAGTGCGCCACTGGCGCCACTACCTAGCCAGCAAACGCTTCAACCTACTTACCGACCAGCGGTCGGTAGCGTTTATGTTCAATAATAAACAGAGGGGGAAGATTAAAAATGATAAGATTCTTAGGTGGCGGATCGAGCTCTCCACCTTCGAGTATGATGTTGAGATACCGCGGCAAACGTGGGAGTCGAGACCAGAACTATTGAAAACTCAACTGCTTTATTCCAACCACATGACAAACAGGAACTAGAAAAGCCCGCGCATCCACTTAAATACTTCCCAGACAGGAAGTGCTCCCGGCAGCCTGTCCCTGCGGGATACAAGTTGCTGGAGGAAAGGGCCCCCGGCTGGGGGCTTCTGCTTAGACTGTCTGTGCCGCCGTGAGCGGATTATGTCCAGTGGTGGCGTGTCGCCACAGAGCTCCCCCCAGAATCCGCTTAGGAGGAGTGGACGAGTCGTGACGGTGGTCTAATGGTTCTGCCGCAGCGGCTCTGAGTGGTCGCCGGTCTGATTGGTTGAGTCGGGCGGTTCTCCGCCGGCTGTGCTGGCTTGCCGGGGGGACGGCCTCTAGTTGGAGGCTGGGCCACGGGGACCTGTTCCCCTGGTTCTGTGTGTGCTGGTTTGAGCCAGTCGATGGAGACTGTCTCGACCCTGTCACCGAGTCGCAGCTTGAAGACCTTGTCCCCGGTTTGTAGTACCTCGTACGGACCGTCGTACGGGGGTCGCAGGGGCCCGTGGTGCGCGTCGTGTCGCACAAAGACGAAGCGCGCCTGCTGTAAATTTGGCGGGACGTGAGGTGCGAGTTCGCCATGTCGGTTGACCGGAAGTGGGGCGAACTGCTGAGCGGAAGAGAAAGAGTCGAGCCGCTGCTGTTCGGCCGACCAAGGCTTGGTAGGCTCCGGAAGGAATTCTCCTGGGACGCGCAGTGGTTGTCCGTCGACTAACTCCGCTGCCGAGGACTGGAGGTCTTCCTTGAAGTGCGTAGGCCGAGTAGCACCCACGGTAGGCGGTCAGTCCAGGTACTGTCCTGCAGGCCGGCGCGGAGTGAGGCCTTGAGTGACCTGTGGAAGCGTTCACAAAGTCCGTTGGCCTGCGGGTGGTACGCCGTGGTGCGGTGGAGCGTCACCCCGAGGTTGCGTGCTGTGGCTGTCCAGAGTTCGGAGGTGAACTGGGCGCTTCTGTCGGAGGTTATGTCGGCCGGTACACCGAACCTCGCAACCCAGGTGTTAACGAACGCCCTGGCGATGTCGGCTGTGGTGGTGGAGGTCAGCGGCACTGCCTCAGGCCAGCGTGTGTAGCGGTCGACCATCGTGAGGAGATAAGTTTGGCCTTGCGATGGCGGCAGGGGACCGACGATGTCGACGTGTACGTGGTCGAAGCGGCGGCTGGGTACCTCGAAGTCTCCCAGGGGTGCTTTGGTGTGCAGCTGTACCTTAGCCCGTTGGCAGGCGAGGCAGGAGGTGGCCCAAGTCCGAACATCTCTGCTGAGGCCGCGCCAGACGAAGCGCTTGGAGAGGAGTTTGACGGATGCGCGGGAACCCGGGTGAGAGAGCCCGTGGAGCGCGTCGAAGACGCGGCGGCGCCAGGTCTCAGGGACGACCGGCCTGGGTTGTCCGAGTGAGACATCGCACGTGACTGCCGTGGCTTCGGGCCCGTGCGCGACCTTGGCTAGGCATAGCCCTGGCAGGCTGGTAGCCGCCGAGAGGAGGTCTGGGTCCGTGAGCTGGGCCGCTGCTAGTTGTGCGTAGTCGACCGCGAGGTGATTCGCACAGACGGCGGGACGGGAAAGGCAGTCGGCGACCACGTTGTCTCTACCGGAGACGTGCTGAATGCCCATAGTAAACTCGGAGACGGCCGCGAGCTGGCGTTGCTGCCGAGCGGACCAGGGTTCGGTGTGCTTGGCCATCGCGCATGTGAGTGGCTTGTGGTCCACATACGCGGTGAAGGGGCGGCCTTCCAGGAGGAACCTGAAATGGCGGACCGACAGGTGGCGTGCGAGAAGCTCGCGGTCGAAAGTGGAGTATTTGGCCTCCGGGGGGCGCAGTTGGCGGCTGTAGAAGGCAAGTGGCTGCCACGCGCCATTGACCCACTGCTCGAACACGGCCCCGACCGCGTGGTCGGAGGCGTCGGTGGTGAGCGCGACCCGGGCATCGGCCCTCGGGTGCGCGAGCAGAGTGGCGTCGGCGAGCACGTTTTTGGTGGCGTCGAAGGCGGCTGCCATGTCAATGGTCCAGGCTACGTCCATCTTGCCGGATTTTCCTCGGAGGGAGTCGTATAGGGGCTTCATGAGGGCTGCGGCTCTGGGGATGAACCTGTTGTAGAAGTTCACCATCCCGAGGATCTCCTGGAGGCCCTTGATGGTTGTGGGGCGGAGGAATTGCTGGACGGCCTGCACCTTGTTGGGCAGGGGGACGGCCCCAGCAGGGGTGATGTGGTGACCGAGAAAATCGATCTCGGTTAGGCCGAATTGGCACTTCGCCGGGCTGAGGATGAACCCGCGTTGGGCTAGGCGCCCGAACAGAATGCGAAGGTGTTCAAGGTGTTCCTGTTTGGAGGAGCTGGCCACGAGAATGTCATCTAGATAGACGAATAGGAAGTTCAGGTCCCGGAGGACTGAGTCCATAAGGCGCTGGAAAGCCTGTGCTGCATTCTTGAGGCCGAAGGGCATTCTCAGGAACTCGAACAGGCCGAATGGGGTGATGACGGCCGTTTTGGGGATGTCCGCGGGGTGTACGGGGACTTGGTGGTAACCGCGCACCAGGTCGACTTTGGAAAAGACGGTTCGTCCGGCCAGTCGGGCCGAGAAGTCCTGGATGTGTGGCACCGGGTATCGATCGGGGGTGGTGGCGTCGTTGAGGCGGCGGTAGTCCCCGCAAGGGCGCCAGCCTCCGCCGGGCTTGGGGGCGATGTGGAGGGGCGAGGCCCAAGGGCTGCTGGAGCGGCAGATGATGCCGAGTTGTTCCATGTTGGTGAACTCGGCCCGCGCGATTTCCAGCTTGGCCGGGTTGAGTCTGCGGGCGTGGGCAGAAACTGGAGGGCCGGTGGTGGGGATATAGTGTTCCACACCGTGCTTGGCGGCTTTGGCCAAAAAGGTCGGGTTAGTGAGGGCGGGAAACTCAGCTAGGAGTGCCGAATAGTCGTCCGTGGCTCTGGCGAGGCAGTAGGTCGGCAGGCCGGCTGACCGGGCCGGGGTAAAGGCGCCGGGGATGGGGGCCATAGTGTTGATGTCGACGAGGCGGTGCCTCGGCATGTCGACAAGGAGGCCGTGGGCGCGTAGGAAGTCGGCGCCGATGAGTGGGCAGAGGACCTTGGCTGTGAGGAACTCCCAGCGGTAGCGGCGGCCCGCGAGGTCGAGCGTGACTATGCGGGTGCCATATGTGCGGATTTCAGAGCCGTTGGCTGCAGCCAGTGTGATACCCCGTGTGCCGCGTTGGATCTCGAGGGCGGAGACGGGGGTGATGCTGTGCTGGGCCCCTGTGTCGCACAGAAATCGGCGGTTGGTTCTGTCGTCAGTGACGTACAGTAGGGGCTCCTTCTGCCCCGCGGCCATCGCGGGGGCCGGTGCGGGGGGGGGTTTGAAGGAACACGGTGGCGTGCAGCGTTGAGCCCCAGCGCCAAAACGGGTGTGGTAGTAGCAGTGACCCGGAGTGGTAGGGCGGTCGGGCCTAGCGGCCCGGGAAGACCGCGTGGTCGTTGCCGTGAGGTCGGGCGCGACGTCGCGAGCAGCCTGTGCAGAGAGCAGCCGGTCGGCCTTTTCGGCTATATCATTCAGGTCCGTGGAGTCAGACTCCACAATGAGCGGGCGGATGCTGGCGGGGAGCTGCCGAATGAAAAGCGTGCGAAAAAGGGCGCCGGGATTTTTGTCGTCTGAGAGGGACAGCATGTGGGAAAGCAGGTCTGATGATGAAGCGTCACCAAGGCCGGGGAGGTCCAGGAGTTGGCAGTGGCGCTGGTAAGAGGACGTTTGAAATGTTTTAAGTAGCGCAGCCTTCAGATGTTCCTACTTGCCCTCCGTTGGTGGATTCTGCAGCGCTGCCCAAACCTTGGGGACTGTAGCGTAGGTGAGCGAGGCGACGAGGTAGTCGTACTTCGTGGCGTCGACTGTAATGCCTTTCAGCCGGAATCTGGACTCAGCTTGAACGAACCAGGCTTCGGTGAGGTTCTCCCAAAAGTCTGGTAATTTAACCGTGACTGCGTTTGTATCCGCCATGCTAGCTTAGGATTCGTCCTGAGCGTCGGGGTCACCAGTGTTGAGATACCGCGGCAAACGTGTGAGTCGAGACCAGAACTATTGAAAACTCAACTGCTTTATTCCAACCACATGACAAACAGGAACTAGAAAAGCCCGCGCATCCACTTAAATACTTACCAGACAGGAAGTGCTCCCGGCAGCCTGTCCCTGCGGGAAACAAGTTGCTGGAGGAAAGGGCCCCCGGCTGGGGGCTTCTGCTTAGACTGTCTGTGCCGCCGTGAGCGGATTATGTCCAGTGGTGGCGTGTCGCCACAATGACATCATTTACTGGCCAGGGGCCCTTAACGAATCCCCTGATGCCCTCTCACGAGGGATGTGTGCCAGCGCCACCAGGGATCGGCTACAGACCCTCCACAATGACCTCTGCCACCCAGGGGTCACGCGGCTGTTCCACTTCATAAAGTCCCGTAACTTACCCTACTCGATTGAGGAAGTTCGGTCTCTGACCAGGAACTGCCGCACTGGCGCTGAGTGCAAGCCTCGGTTCTACCGCCCAGATAGAGCCCACTTAATCAAAGCTACACGGCCCTTTGAGCGGCTCAGCTTAGATTTCAAGGGCCCCCTCCCGTCAGTCGACCGCAATGTTTACTTCCTGAACATTGTGGACGAATACTCCCGTTTCCCATTCGCCTTCCCCTGCCCAGACATGACCAGCGCCACGGTCATTAAATGCCTCAACAGCCTGTTCTGCCTGTTCGGTATGCCGAGCTACATCCATACGGATAGGGGGGCGTCCTTCATGAGTGAAGAGCTACGCCAGTACATGCTGTCCAGGGGGATCACCACGAGCCGTACCACCAGCTACAACCCCCGGGGTAACGGTCAAGTGGAGCGAGAGAACGGGACAGTATGGAAAGCAGTCACTCTAGCTCTAAGGACCAAGGGCCTCCCTATCTCCCGCTGGCAGGAAGTCCTCTCAGATGTGCTCCATTCGATACGGTCGCGATTGTGTACTGCCACTAATGCCACGTCTCATGAATGAATGTTTGTCTTTCCCCGGAAATCCACCTCAGGCGTATCCATGCCATCATGGCTCTCCACCCCAGGTCTGGTACTCGTGCGAAGGCATGTGAGGGGCCACAAGACGGACCCTCTCGTGGAGCCAGTGCACCTACTCCATGCCAACCCCCAATACGCGTATGTCCGGCACACCGACGGAAGGGAGGACACCGTGTCCATAAAAGACATCGCCCCAGCCGGTAACGACAACAACCACGGCAATAGCAACAACAACGATCACAGCAAATCTTACCCACCCACTACTCTTTCATCACCCCCGGCAGAACATTGACCAACGGCACCCCCACCAACTACCCCTTCAACAACCCTGGCGGCACCCCCGGCAGAGTCCCAGGAGGCCACCGGGGACACCCAGCCAACACCCGCGACACCACAACAGCCACGTCGGTCGCAGAGGACTATCAAACCCCCGAGCAGACTAAATCTATAGAAGGGGTGAATGTGATGAAATATTCCATTCATCACTGCCTGTGACTGTGGTTGGTTACAGGTTTCAGTTCCCTTACCTCAGTTCCGTCTAACACCATTGTATTGTATATTGTAATGTATTGTGTGTAAGGCTCCGCCCATACCTGGCCCCTATGTAAGCAAGCTCAGTCTGGCCTCATATCCAGTACTGCAGACCTCCAGATGGAAGATACCTCTCTCCACTGCGTGTTACCTTCTAAGTTAACAAAAGCCTTGTTTTGTTTCGCTAACATCAAGTCTCGGAATTATTGAGGCACATCAGAGACAGCGATACGGGGATGAGAGTTCTGGAGAAGACAAAGCGATACGGGGGTGAGAGTTCAGGAGACACAGCGATACGGGGGTGTGAGTTCAGGAGATGACACAGCGATACGAGGGTGAGATATCAGGAGACACAGTGATACGGGGGTGAGAGTTCAGGAGACACAGCGATACGGGGGTGAGAGTTCAGGAGATGACACAGCAATAAGAGGGTGAGAGTTCAGGAGATGACACAATGATACAGGGGTGAGAGTTCAGGAGACACAGCGATACGGGAGTGAGAGTTCCGGAGATGACACAGCGATACGGGGTGAGAGTTCAGGAGACACAGTGATACGGGGGTGAGATTTCAGGAGACACAGCGATACAGGGGTGAGAGTTCAGGAGATGACACAGTGAAACGGGGGTGAGAGTTCAGGAGACACAGCGATACGGGGGTGAGAGTTCTAGAGACTCAGCGATACGTGGGTGAGAGTTCAGGAGACACAGTGATACGGGGGTTAGATTTCAGGAGACACAGCGATACGGGAGTGAGAATTCAGGAGACACAGCGATACGGGGGTGAGAGTTCAGGAGATGACACAGCGATAGGAGGGTGAGAGTTCAGGAGATGACACAGTGATACGGGGGTGAGAGTTCAGGAGTCACAGCGATACGGGGGTGAGAGTTCAGGAGAAACAGCGACACGGTGGTGAGATTTCAGGAGACACAGTGACACAGGGGTGAGAGTTCAGGAGATGACACAGTGATACGGGGGTGAGAGTTCAGGAGACACAGCGATAAGGGGGTGAGAGATCAGCAGACTCAGCAATACTGGGGTGAGAGTTCAGGAGACACAGTGATACCGGGGTTAGAGTTCAGGAGACACAGCGATACGAGTGTGAGACTTCAGGAGAAGACACAGTGATACGGGGTGAGAGTTCAGGAGACACAGCGATACGGGGATGTGAGTTCAGGAGAATCAGCGATACGGGGGTGAGAGTCCAGGAGACACAGCGATACGGGAGTGAGAGTTCAAGAGATGACACAGGTATACGGGGGTGAGAGTTCAAGAGATGACACAGTGATATGGGTGTGAGATTTCAGGAGATGATACAGCGATACGGGGGTGAGTGTTCAGGAGACACAGCGACACAAGAGTGAGAGTTCGGGAGACACAGCGATACGGGGGTGAGAGTTCAGGAGACACTGTGATACGGGGTTGAGTGGTCAGGAGATGACACAGTGATATGGGGGTGAGAGTTCAGGAGACACAGCGATATGGGGGTGTCAGTTCAGGAGATAACACAGCGATACGAGGGTGAGATAACAGGAGACACAGTGATACGGGGGTGAGAGTTCAGGAGACACAGCGATACGGGGTTGAGAGTTCAGGAGATGACACAGCGATAGGAGGGTGAGATTTCAGGAGACACAGCGATACGGGAGTGAGAGTTCCGGAGATGACACAGTGATACGGGGTGAGATTTCAGGAGACACAGCGATACGGTGGTGAGAGTTCAGGAGACACAGCGATACAGGGGTGAGAGTTCAGGAGATGACACAGTGAAACGGGGGTGAGAGTTCAGGAGACACAGTGATACGGGGGTGAGAGTTCTGGAAACTCAGCAATACGGGGGTGAGAGTTCAGGAGACACAGTGATACGGGGGTTAGATTTCAGGAGACACAGCGATACGGGGGTGAGAATTCAGGAGACACAGCGATACGGGGGTGAGAGTTCAGGAGATGACACAGCGATACGAGGGTGAGATTTCAAGGGATGACACAGTGATACGGGGGTGAGAGTTCAGGAGACACAGTGATACGGGTGTGAGAGTTCAGGAGAAACAGTGATACGGTGGTGAGAGTTCAGGAGATACAGTGATATTGGGGTGAGAGTTCAGGAGAAACAGCAATACGGTGGTGAGATTTCAGGAGACACAGTGACACAGGGGTGAGAGTTCAGCAGATGACACAGTGATACGGGGGTGAGAGTTCAGGAGACACAGCGATAAGGGGGTGAGAGATCAGCAGACTCAGCAATACTGGGGTGAGAGTTCAGGAGACACAGTGCTACCGGGGTTAGAGTTCAGGAGACACAGCGATACGAGTGTGAGACTTCAGGAGATGACACAGTGATACGGGGTGAGAGTTCAGGAGAAACAGCGATACGGGGATGTGAGTCCAGGAGAATCAGCGATACGGGGGTGAGAGTCCAGGAGACACAGCGATACGGGAGTGAGAGTTCAGGAGATGACACAGTGATATGGGGGTGAGAGTTCAGGTGACACAGCGATATGGGGCTGTAAGTTCAGGAGACACAGCGATACGGGGGTGAGAGTTTAGGAGACACAATGATACGGGAGTGAGAGTTCAGAAGATGACACAGCGATATGGGGGTGTGAGTTCAGGAGACACAGCGATACAGGCGTGAGAGTTCAGGAGACACAGCGATACAGGGGTGAGAGTTCAGGAGATGACACAGCGATACGAGGGTGAGATATCAGGAGATGACACAGCGATACGGGGAAGAGAGTTCCGGAGATGATAAAGCAATACGGGGGTGAGAGCTCAGGAGACACAGCGATACGGGGGTGAGAGTTCAGGAGACACAGTGATACGGGGGTGAGAGTTCAGGAGACAGAGAGTTACGGTGGTGAGAGTTCAGGAGATACAGTGATATTGGGGTGAGATTTCAGGAGGCACAGCGTTACGGGGTTGAGAGTTCAGGAGACACAGCGATACTGGAGTGAGAGTTCAAGAGATGACACAGTGATACGGGGGTGAGAGTTCAAGAGATGACACAGGTATACGGGGGTGAGAGTTCAAGAGATGACACAGTGATACGGGTGTGAGATTTCAGGAGATGATACAGCGATACGGGGGTGAGTGTTCAGGAGACACAGCGACACGAGAGTGAGAGTTCGGGAGACCCAGCGATACGGGGTTGAGTGGTCAGGAGATGACACAGTGATATGGGGGTGAGAGTTCAGGAGACACAGCGATACGGGGGTGAGATATCAGGAGACACAGTGATACGGGGGTGAGATATCAGGAGACACAGTGATACGGGGGTGAGAGTTCAGGAGACACAGCGATACGGGGGTGAGAGTTCAGGAGATGACACAGCAATAAGAGGGTGAGAGTTCAGGAGATGACACAATGATACGGGGGTGAGAGTTCAGGAGACACAGCGATACGGGAGTGAGAGTTCCGGAGATGACACAGCGATACGGGGTGAGAGTTCAGGAGACACAGTGATACGGGGGTGAGATTTCAGGAGACACAGCGATACAGGGGTGAGAGTTCAGGAGATGACACAGTGAAACGGGGGTGAGAGTTCAGGAGACACAGCGATACGGGGGTGAGAGTTCTAGAGACTCAGCGATACGTGGGTGAGAGTTCAGGAGACACAGTGATACGGGGGTTAGATTTCAGGAGACACAGCGATACGGGAGTGAGAATTCAGGAGACACAGCGATACGGGGGTGAGAGTTCAGGAGATGACACAGCGATAGGAGGGTGAGAGTTCAGGAGATGACACAGTGATACGGGGGTGAGAGTTCAGGAGTCACAGCGATACGGGGGTGAGAGTTCAGGAGAAACAGCGACACGGTGGTGAGATTTCAGGAGACACAGTGACACAGGGGTGAGAGTTCAGGAGATGACACAGTGATACGGGGGTGAGAGTTCAGGAGACACAGCGATAAGGGGGTGAGAGATCAGCAGACTCAGCAATACTGGGGTGAGAGTTCAGGAGACACAGTGATACCGGGGTTAGAGTTCAGGAGACACAGCGATACGAGTGTGAGACTTCAGGAGAAGACACAGTGATACGGGGTGAGAGTTCAGGAGACACAGCGATACGGGGATGTGAGTTCAGGAGAATCAGCGATACGGGGGTGAGAGTCCAGGAGACACAGCGATACGGTAGTGAGAGTTCAGGAGATGACACAGTGATATGGGGTGAGAGTTCAGGTGACATAGCGATATGGGGGTGTGAGTTCAGGAGACACAGCGATACGGGGGTGAGAGTTTAGGAGACACAATGATACGGGAGTGAGAGTTCAGAAGATGACACAGCGATATGGGGGTGTGAGTTCAGGAGACACAGCGATACAGGCGTGAGAGTTCAGGAGACACAGCGATACAGGGGTGAGAGTTCAGGAGATGACACAGCGATACGAGGGTGAGATATCAGGAGATGACACAGCGATACGGGGAAGAGAGTTCCGGAGATGATAAAGCGATACGGGGGTGAGAGTTCAGGAGACACAGCGATACGGGGGTGAGAGTTCAGGAGACACAGTGATACGGGGGTGAGAGTTCAGGAGACAGAGTGATACGGCGGTGAGAGTTCAGGAGATACAGTGATATTGGGGCGAGAGTTCAGGAGACACAGCGATACTGGGGTGAGATTTCAGGAGGCACAGCGATACGGGGGTGAGAGTTCAGGAGACACAGCGATACGGGAGTGAGAGTTCAAGAGATGACACAGTGATACGGGGGTGAGAGTTCAAGAGATGACACAGGTATACGGGGGTGAGAGTTCAAGAGATGACACAGTGATATGGGTGTGAGATTTCAGGAGATGATACAGCGATACGGGGGTGAGTGTTCAGGAGGCACAGCGACACAAGAGTGAGAGTTCGGGAGACACAGCGATACGGGGGTGAGAGTTCAGGAGACACTGTGATACGGGGTTGAGTGGTCAGGAGATGACACAGTGATATGGGGGTGAGAGTTCAGGAGACACAGCGATACGGGGGTGTCAGTTCAGGAGATAACACAGCGATACGAGGGTGAGATAACAGGAGACACAGTGATACGGGGGTGAGAGTTCAGGAGACACAGCGATACGGGGTTGAGAGTTCAGGAGATGACACAGTGATAGGAGGGTGAGATTTCAGGAGACACAGCGATACGGGAGTGAGAGTTCCGGAGATGACACAGTGATACGGGGTGAGATATCAGGAGACACAGCGATACGGTGGTGAGAGTTCAGGAGACACAGCGATACAGGGGTGAGAGTTCAGGAGATGACACAGTGAAACGGGGGTGAGAGTTCAGGAGACACAGTGATACGGGGGTGAGAGTTCTGGAAACTCAGCAATACGGGGGTGAGAGTTCAGGAGACACAGTGATACGGGGGTTAGATTTCAGGAGACACAGCGATACGGGGGTGAGAATTCAGGAGACACAGCGATACGGGGGTGAGAGTTCAGGAGATGACACAGCGATACGAGGGTGAGATTTCAAGGGATGACACAGTGATACGGGGGTGAGAGTTCAGGAGACACAGTGATACGGGTGTGAGAGTTCAGGAGAAACAGTGATACGGTGGTGAGAGTTCAGGAGATACAGTGATATTGGGGTGAGAGTTCAGGAGAAACAGCAATACGGTGGTGAGATTTCAGGAGACACAGTGACACAGGGGTGAGAGTTCAGCAGATGACACAGTGATACGGGGGTGAGAGTTCAGGAGACACAGCGATAAGGGGGTGAGAGATCAGCAGACTCAGCAATACTGGGGTGAGAGTTCAGGAGACACAGTGCTACCGGGGTTAGAGTTCAGGAGACACAGCGATACGAGTGTGAGACTTCAGGAGATGACACAGTGATACGGGGTGAGAGTTCAGGAGAAACAGCGATACGGGGATGTGAGTCCAGGAGAATCAGCGATACGGGGGTGAGAGTCCAGGAGACACAGCGATACGGGAGTGAGAGTTCAGGAGATGACACAGTGATATGGGGGTGAGAGTTCAGGTGACACAGCGATATGGGGCTGTAAGTTCAGGAGACACAGCGATACGGGGGTGAGAGTTTAGGAGACACAATGATACGGGAGTGAGAGTTCAGAAGATGACACAGCGATATGGGGGTGTGAGTTCAGGAGACACAGCGATACAGGCGTGAGAGTTCAGGAGACACAGCGATACAGGGGTGAGAGTTCAGGAGATGACACAGCGATACGAGGGTGAGATATCAGGAGATGACACAGCGATACGGGGAAGAGAGTTCCGGAGATGATAAAGCAATACGGGGGTGAGAGTTCAGGAGACACAGCGATACGGGGGTGAGAGTTCAGGAGACACAGTGATACGGGGGTGAGAGTTCAGGAGACAGAGTGATACGGTGGTGAGAGTTCAGGAGATACAGTGATATTGGGGTGAGATTTCAGGAGGCACAGCGTTACGGGGGTGAGAGTTCAGGAGACACAGCGATACTGGAGTGAGAGTTCAAGAGATGACACAGTGATACGGGGGTGAGAGTTCAAGAGATGACACAGGTATACGGGGGTGAGAGTTCAAGAGATGACACAGTGATACGGGTGTGAGATTTCAGGAGATGATACAGCGATACGGGGGTGAGTGTTCAGGAGACACAGCGACACGAGAGTGAGAGTTCGGGAGACCCAGCGATACGGGGTTGAGTGGTCAGGAGATGACACAGTGATATGGGGGTGAGAGTTCAGGAGACACAGCGATACGGGGGTGAGATATCAGGAGACACAGTGATACGGGGGTGAGATATCAGGAGACACAGTGATACGGGGGTGAGAGTTCAGGAGACACAGCGATACGGGGTTGAGAGTTCAGGAGATGACACAGCGATAGGAGGGTGAGATTTCAGGAGACACAGCGATACGGGAGTGAGAGTTCCGGAGATGACACAGCGATACGGGGTGAGAGTTCAGGAGACACAGCGATACGGTGGTGAGAGTTCAGGAGACACAGCGATACAGGGGTGAGAGTTCAGGAGATGACACAGTGAAACGGGGGTGAGAGTTCAGGAGACACAGTGATACGGGGGTGAGAGTTCTGGAAACTCAGCAATACGGGGGTGAGAGTTCAGGAGACACAGTGATACGGGGGTTAGATTTCAGGAGGCACAGCGATACGGGGGTGAGAATTCAGGAGACACAGCGATACGGGGGTGAGAGTTCAGGAGATGACACAGCGATACGAGGGTGAGATTTCAAGGGATGACACAGTGATACGGGGGTGAGAGTTCAGGAGACACAGTGATACGGGTGTGAGAGTTCAGGAGAAACAGTGATACGGTGGTGAGAGTTCTGGAGATACAGTGATATTGGGGTGAGAGCTCAGGAGACACAGCGATACGAGCGTGGGAGTTCAGCGAAACAGCGATACTGGGGTGAGATTTCAAGAGACACAGCGATACGGGGGTGAGAGTTCAGGAGACACAGCGACAAGAGAGTGAGAGTTCAGGAGATGACACAGCGATACGAGCGTGGGAGTTCAGGGAAACAGCGATACGAGGGTGAGATATCAGGAGACACAGTGATAAGGGGGTGAGAGTTCAGGAGACACAGCAATACGGGGGTGAGAGTTCAGGAGATGACACAGCGATACGAGCGTGAGAGTTCAGGAGACACAGCGATACGGGAGTGAGAGTTCCGGAGATGACACAGCGATACGGGAGTGAGAGTTCCGGAGATGACACAGCGATACGGGGTGAGAGGTCAGGAGACACAGCGATACAGGGGTGAGAGTTCAGGAGATGACACAGCGATATGGGGGTGAGAGTTCAGGAGATGACACAGCGAAACGGGGGTGAGAGTTCAGGAGATACAGCGATAAGGGGGTGAGAGTTCTAGAGACTCAGCGATACGGGGGTGAGAGTTCAGGAGACACAGTGATACAGGGGTTAGATTTCAGGAGACACAGCGATGCGGGGGTGAGAATTCAGGAGACACAGCGATACTGGAGTGAGCGTCCAGGAGATGACACAGCGATACGAGTGTGAGATTTCAGGAGATGACACAGTGATACGGGGGTGAGAGTTCAGGAGACACAGCGATACGGGAGTGAGAGTTCCGGAGATGACACAGCGATACGGGGTGAGAGTTCAGGAGACACAGCGATACGGGGGTGAGATTTCAGGAGACACAGCGACACAGGGGTGAGAGTTTAGGAGATGACACAGTGATACGAGAGTGAGAGCTCAGGAGACACAGCGATACGGGGGTGAGAGTTCAGCAGACTCTGCGATACTGGGGTGAGAGTTCAGGAGACACAGTGATACCGGGGTGAGAGTTCAGGAGACACAGCGATACGAGTGTGAGACTTCAGGAAATGACACAGTGATACGGGGTGAGAGTTCAGGAGACACAGCGATACGGGGATGTGAGTTCAGGAGAATCAGCGATACGGGGGTGAGAGATCAGGAGACCCAGCGATACGGGAGTGAGAGTTCAGGAGATGACACAGTGATACGGAGGTGAGATTTCAGGAGACGCAGCGATATGGGGGTGTGAGTTCAGGAGACACAGTGATACGGGGGTGAGAGTTTAGGAGACACTATGATATGGGAGTGAGAGTTCAGGAGATGACACAGTGATATGGGGGTGAGAGTTCAGGAGACACAGCGATACGGGGGTGAGATATCAGGAGACACAGTGATACGGGGGTGAGATATCAGGAGACACAGTGATACGGGGGTGACAGTTCAGGAGACACAGCGATACGGGGTTGAGAGTTCAGGAGATGACACAGCGATAGGAGGGTGAGATTTCAGGAGACACAGCGATACGGGAGTGAGAGTTCCGGAGATGACACAGCGATACGGGGTGAGAGTTCAGGAGACACAGCGATACGGTGGTGAGAGTTCAGGAGACACAGCGATACAGGGGTGAGAGTTCAGGAGATGACACAGTGAAACGGGGGTGAGAGTTCAGGAGACACAGTGATACGGGGGTGAGAGTTCTGGAAACTCAGCAATACGGGGGTGAGAGTTCAGGAGACACAGTGATACGGGGGTTAGATTTCAGGAGGCACAAGATACGGGGGTGAGAATTCAGGAGACACAGCGATACGGGGGTGAGAGTTCAGGAGATGACACAGCGATACGAGGGTGAGATTTCAAGGGATGACACAGTGATACGGGGGTGAGAGTTCAGGAGACACAGTGATACGGGTGTGAGAGTTCAGGAGAAACAGTGATACGGTGGTGAGAGTTCTGGAGATACAGTGATATTGGGGTGAGAGCTCAGGAGACACAGCGATACGAGCGTGGGAGTTCAGCGAAACAGCGATACTGGGGTGAGATTTCAAGAGACACAGCGATACGGCGGTGAGAGTTCAGGAGACACAGCGACACGAGAGTGAGAGTTCAGGAGATGACACAGCGATACGAGCGTGGGAGTTCAGGGAAACAGCGATACGAGGGTGAGATATCAGGAGACACAGTGATAAGGGGGTGAGAGTTCAGGAGACACAGCAATACGGGGGTGAGAGTTCAGGAGATGACACAGCGATACGAGGGTGAGAGTTCAGGAGACACAGCGATACGGGAGTGAGAGTTCCGGAGATGACACAGCGATACGGGAGTGAGAGTTCCGGAGATGACACAGCTATACGGGGTGAGAGGTCAGGAGACACAGCGATACAGGGGTGAGAGTTCAGGAGATGACACAGCGATATGGGGGTGAGAGTTCAGGAGATGACACAGCGAAACGGGGGTGAGAGTTCAGGAGATACAGCGATAAGGGGGTGAGAGTTCTAGAGACTCAGCGATACGGGGGTGAGAGTTCAGGAGACACAGTGATACAGGGGTTAGATTTCAGGAGACACAGCGATGCGGGGGTGAGAATTCAGGAGACACAGCGATACTGGAGTGAGCGTCCAGGAGATGACACAGCGATACGAGTGTGAGATTTCAGGAGATGACACAGTGATACGGGGGTGAGAGTTCAGGAGACACAGCGATACGGGAGTGAGAGTTCCGGAGATGACACAGCGATACGGGGTGAGAGTTCAGGAGACACAGCGATACGGGGGTGAGATTTCAGGAGACACAGCGACACAGGGGTGAGAGTTTAGGAGATGACACAGTGATACGAGAGTGAGAGCTCAGGAGACACAGCGATACGGGGGTGAGAGTTCAGCAGACTCTGCGATACTGGGGTGAGAGTTCAGGAGACACAGTGATACCGGGGTGAGAGTTCAGGAGACACAGCGATACGAGTGTGAGACTTCAGGAAATGACACAGTGATACGGGGTGAGAGTTCAGGAGACACAGCGATACGGGGATGTGAGTTCAGGAGAATCAGCGATACGGGGGTGAGAGATCAGGAGACCCAGCGATACGGGAGTGAGAGTTCAGGAGATGACACAGTGATACGGGGGTGAGATTTCAGGAGACGCAGTGATATGGGGGTGTGAGTTCAGGAGACACAGTGATACGGGGGTGAGAGTTTAGGAGACACAATGATATGGGAGTGAGAGTTCAGGGGATGACACAGTGATACGGGGGTGAGAGTTCAGGAGACACAGCGATATGGGGGTGTGAGTTCAGGAGACACAGCGATACAGGCGTGAGAGTTCAGGAGACACAGCGGTACAGGGGTGTGATATCAGGAGATGACACAGCGATACAGGGATGAGAGTTCCGGAGATGACAAAGCGATAAGGGGGTGAGAGTTCAGGAGACACAGCGATACGGGGGTGAGAATTCAGGAGACACAGTGATACGGGGGTGAGAGTTCAGGAGATACAGTGATATTGGGGTGAGAGTTCAGGACACACAGCGATACGAGCATGGGAGTTCAGGAGACACAACGATACTGGGGTGAGATTTCAGGAGACACAGCGATACGGGGGTGAGAGTTCAGGAGACACAGCGATACGGGGGTGAGAGTTCAAGAGATGGCACAGTGATACGGGGGTGAGAGTTCAAGAGATGACACAGTGATACGGGTGTGAGAGTTCAGGAGATGATACAGCGATACGGGGGTGAGTGATCATGAGACACAGCGACACGAGATTGAGAGTTCGGGAGAAACAGCGATACGGGTGTGAGAGTTCAGGAGACACTGTGCTACAGCGTTGAGAGGTCAGGAGATGACACAATGATACGGGGGTGTGAGTTCAGGAGATGACACAGCGATACGAGGGTGAGATATCAGGAGACACAGTGATACGGGGGTGAGAGTTCAGGATACACAGTGATACGTGGGTGAGAGTTCAGGAGATGATACAGCGATACGAGGGTGAGATTTCAGGAGATGACACAATGATACGGGGGTGAGAGTTCAGGAGACACAGCGATACGGGAGTGCGAGTTCCGGAGATGACACAGCGATACGGGGTGAGAGTTCAGGAGACACAGCGATACGGGGGTGAGAGTTCAGGAGACACAGCGATACAGGGGTGAGAGTTTGGAGACGACACAGTGAAACGGTGGTGAGAGTTCAGGAGACACAGCGGTACGGGGGTGAGAGTTCTGGAGACTCAGCGATACGGGGTGAGAGATCAGGAGACACAGTGATACGGGGGTTAGATTTCAGGAGACACAGCGATACGGGGGTGAGAATTCAGGAGACACAGCGATACGGGGGTGAGAGTTCAGGAGATGAAACAGCGATACGAGGGTGTGAGTTCAGGAGATGACACAGTGATACGGGGGTGAGAGTTCAGGAGACACAGTGATACGGGTGTGAGAGCTCAGGAGACACAGCGATACGAGCGTGTGAGTTCAGGAGACACAGCGATACTGGGGTGAAATTTCATTAGACACTGCAATACGGGAGTTAGAGTTCCAGAGATGACACAGCGATACGGGGTGAGAGTTCAGGAGACACAGCGATACGGGGGTGAGATTTCAGGAGTCACAGCGACACAGGGGTGAGAGTTCAGGAGATGACACAGTGATACGGGGGTGAGAGTTCAGGAGACACAGCGATACGGGGGTGAGAGTTCAGGAGACACATCGATACGAGTGTGAGACTTCAGGAGATGACACAGTGATACGGGGTGAGAGTTAAGGAGACACAGCGATACTGGGGTGAGTGTTCAGGAGACACAGCGATACGGGGGTGAGAGTTCAGGAGACCCAGCGATATGGGGGCGTGAGTGCAGGATACACAGCGATACAGGGGTGAGAGTTCAGTAGACACAGTGGTACGGGGGTGAGAGTTCAGGAGACGCAGTGATACGGGGGTGAGATTTCAGGAGATGACACAGTGATACTGGGGTGAGAGTCCAGGAGACACAGCGATATGGGGGTGAGAGTTCAGGAGACACAGTGATGTTGTGGTGAGAGTTCAGGAGACACAGCGATACGCGGGTGAGAGTTCAGGAGACACAGTGATACGGGGGTGAGAGTTCAGGAGACATAGTGATACGGTGGTGAGAGTTCAGGAGATACAGTGATATTGGGGTGAGAGCTCAGGAGGCACAGAGATACGAGCGTGGGAGTTCAGGAGACACAGCGATACTGGGGTGAGATTTCAGGAGACACAGCGATACGGGGGTGAGATTTCAGGAGACACAGCGATACGGGGGTGAGAGTTCAAGAGATGACACAGTGATACGGGGGTGAGAGTTCAAGAGATGACACGGTGATACAGGTGTGAGAGTTCAAGAGATGACACAGTGATACGGGTGTGAGAGTTCAGGAGATGATACAGCGATGCGGGGTTGAGTGTTCAGGAGATGACACAGTGATACGAGGGTGAGAGTTCAAGAGACACTGCGACACGAGGGTGAGAGCTCGGGAGACACAGCGATACGGGGTGAGAGTTCAGGAGACACTGTGATACGGGGATGAGAGGTCAGGACATGACACAGTGATACGGGGGTGAGAGTTCAGGAGACATAGCGATACAGGGATGTGAGTTCAGGAGATGACACAGCGATACGAGGGTGAGATATCAGGAGACACAGTGATACGGGGGTGAGAGTTCAGGAGACACAGCGATACGGGGGTGAGAGTTCAGGAGATGACACAGCGATATGGGGTGAGAGTTCAGGAGACACAGCGATACGGGAGTGAGAGTTCCGGAGATGACACAGCGATACGGGGTGAGAGTTCAGGAGACACAGCGATATGGGGGTGAGAGTTCAGTAGACACAGCGATACAGGGGTGAGAGTTCAGGAGATGACACAGTGAAACGGGGGTGAGAGTTCAGGAGACACAGCGATACGGGGGTGAGAGTTCTGGAGACTTAGTGATACGGGGGTGAGAGTTCAGGAGACACAATGATACGGGGGTTAGATTTCAGGAGACACAGCGATACGGGGGTGAGAGTTCAGGAGACACAGCGATACAGGAGCTAGAGTTCCAGAGATGACACAGCGATACGGGGTGAGAGTTCAGGAGACACAGCGATACGGGGGTGAGATTTCAGGAGCCACAGCGACACAGGGGAGAGAGTTCAGGAGATGACAAAGTGTACGGGGGTGAGAGTTCAGGAGATGACACAGTGATATGGGGTGAGAGTTCAGGAGGCACTGCGATACGGGGCTGTGAGTTCAGGAGACTCAGCGATACGGGGGTGAGAGTTCAGGAGACACAGCGATATGGGAGTGAGATTTCAGGAGATGACACAGTGATACAGGGGTGAGAGTTCAGGAGACACAGCGATATGGGGGTGTGAGTTCAGGAGACACAGCGATACGGGGGTGAGATTTTAGGAGACACAATGATACGGGAGTGAGAGTTCAGGAGATGACACAGTGATACGGGGGTGAGAGTTCAGGAGACACAACGATATGGGGGTGTGAGTTCAGGAGACACAGCGATACGGGGGTGAGATTTTAGGAGACACAATGATACGGGAGTGAGAGTTCAGGAGATGACACAGCGATACGAGGGTGAGAGTTCAGGAGATGACACAGTGATACGGGGGTGAAAGTTCAGGAGACACAGCGATACGGGAGTGAGAGTTCCGGAGATGACACAGCGATACGGGATGAGAATTCATGAGACTCAGCGATACGGGGTTGAGATTTCAGGAGACACAGCGACACAGGAGTGGGAGTTCAGGAGATGACACAGTGATACGGGGGTCAGAGTTCAGGAGACACAGCGATACGAGTGTGAGACTTCAGGAGAGGACACAATGATACGGGGGTGAGAGTTCAGGAGACACAGCGATACGGGGATGTGAGTTCAGGAGACTCAGCGATACGGGTGTGAGATTTCAGAAGACACAGCGATACGGGAGTGAGAGTTCAGGAGATGACACAGTTATACGGGGTGAGAGTTCAGGAGACACAGCGATACGGGGTGTGATTTCAGGAGACACAGCGATATGGGGGTGAGAGTTCAGGAGACACAGCGATACGAGGGTGATAGTTCAGGAGATGACACAGCGATACGGGGGTGAGAGTTCAGGAGATGACACAGCGATACGGGGTGAGATTTCAGGAGACACAGCGATACGAGGCTGAGAGTTCAGGAGACTCAATGATACGGGGGTGAGATGTCAGGAGATGCCAGTGATACAGAGGTGAGAGTTCAGGAGACACAGCGATACGGGGGTGTGAGCTCAGGAGGCACAGTGATATGGGGGTGAGAGTTCAGGAGAGACAGCGATACAGGGGTTAGAGTTCAGGAGATGACACAGCGATACGGGGGTGAGGTTTCCGGAGATGATACAGCGATACGGGGGTCAGAGTTCGGGAGATGACACAGCGATACGAGGGTGAGAGTTCAGGAGACACAGCGATACGGGGGTGAGAGTTCAGGAGATGGCACAGCGATACGGGGTTGAGAGTTCAGGAGACACAGCGATACAGGAGTGAGAGTTCAGGAGACACAGCGATACAGGAGTGAGAGTTCAGGAGACACAGCGATACGGGAGTTAGATTGCATGAGATGACACAGCGATACGGGGTGAGAGTTCAGGAGACACAGCGATACGGGGGTGTGATTTCAGGAGACACAGCGATATGGGGGTGAGAGTTCAGGAGACACAGCAATATGAGGGTGATAGTTCAGGAGATGACACAGCGATACTGGGTGAGATTTCAGGAGACACAGCGATACGAGGCTGAGAGTTCAGGAGACTCAATGATACGGGGGTGAGATGTCAGGAGATGACAGTGATACAGAGGTGCGAGTTCAGGAGACACAGCGATAAGTGGGTGTGAGATCAGGAGACACAGTGATATGGGGGTGAGAGTTCAGGAGACACAGCGATACAGGGGTTAGAGTTCAGGAGATGACACAGCGATACGGGGGTGAGATTTCCGGAGATGATACAGCGATACGGGGGTCAGAGTTCGGGAGATGACACAGCGATACGAGGGTGAGAGTTCAGGAGACACAGCGATACGGGGGTGAGAGTTCAGGAGATGGCACAGCGATACGGGGTTGAGAGTTCAGGAGACACAGCGATACAGGAGTGAGAGTTCAGGAGACACAGCGATACAGGAGTGAGAGTTCAGGAGACACAGCGATACGGGAGTTAAATTGCAGGAGATGACACAGCGATACGGGGTGAGAGTTCAGGAGACACAGCGATACGGGAGTGAGATTTCAGGAGATGACACAGCGATACGAGGTTGAGAGTTCAGGAGACACAGCGATAAGAGGGTGAGAGTTCTGGAGACACAATGATACGGGGGTGAGAGTTCAGGAGATGACACAGCGATACGAGGGTGAGAGTTCAGGAGATACAGCGATACGAGGGTGAGAGTTCAGGAGCTGACATATGTTGTGTATGACGCTTTAAGGGAATAACTTGTCTCAGACTGCAGTACCGGCAGTGGCCATCCCTGTATAAAGGGCCCTGGCAGGCTTCTGTAGTTTCAGTGTCCAGATTGTCTCCATTCAGTAAAGACTTGTTAAACCAACTCCTGCATTCCGTGTCTCCTTTAACACACGGATTTAATCCTGGTGATGAGTAAGAAACGAACTTACCTGCAACTCGGCAGCACCTCAGACGACGTTATTGAAGGTCGAAGCCAGAAAGGAAAAAGAAAAATAATCCAAAGAAACTCGAGAAATGGCCGTCGACCATGGGCCACCGCCCTCCAAATCATTGGATTGAAAACTTGCAGGGGAGGCGGTCAAGAGCCAGGCTTGGTTCCCCAGTCTGTGGTTTCCCAGCTAATCGGGCTGGTGGCAGGTAGTGCACTGATCCTTCCTGGGCTGCGGCGGGCTAGAGCTCGATCTCGTGGCCCTGCAACGGGGCCGGGCAGCGAGTCAGGAAGCAAAGAGAGAGAGAGAGGGTGGAGCACACAGGGCGCGGCCGGTGCTTCGCAGCCGGGCAGCGTTCGGACCTAAGAAGAGGTCGGGAAGTATCCCAGAGGTTCCGCTCTACGACGGGAATGGTTAAAAATAAAAATAACGCGGAGAGCGGCGTTGACAGCGGCGGCAGCGGCAGGAAAGCGCGGGAGGCGCCATCTTAACTCGGCGGGGAAGAAGGAAAAGTGCGGGAGGCGCCATTTTGATCCATCGGGGACGAAGGAAAAGTGCGGGAGACGCCATCTTAGGTTTTCAAGATGCCAAAGACTGGCGCTATCACTGCCTTTGATAATGCAATAGAAGACTGGACCACGTATGTGGAAAGAGTTGAGGTATATTGCGAGGCAAACGAAATAGCCGAGGAGAAAAAGGCATCGGTATTGCTAAATTTAATGGGCGCAAGAGCGTACGGCCTATTGCGGGACCTGATTACTCCAGCCAAACCGAAGGCAAAGAGTTTTAACGAAATTGTTGCTATCCTACAGGAACACCTAAATCCTACACCGCTGCTGATAGCATAAAGATTTAAATTCCACAGGAGAAATCAGCATAAAAATGAGAGCAATGCTGATTACCTTACGGAACTACGCAAGCTATCAAAGCACTGCCAGTTCGGAGCAGGACGGGCAGATACCTTACGGGACAAATTTGTCTGTGGACTCCTGAGTGAAGGAACCCAGAAGAGGTTACTCTCAGAGAAAGAGCTGACGCTAGGTAAGGCTTTCAGCGTGGCAGTATCGTACGAAGCAGCAGCAAGGGGAGCTGCGGAAATACAACAAAAGCCACAGGAATACGGCACCCACGAAATGACACGGTGATTTGCAAAATGTTATCGCTGCGGCAGAACAAACCATGATCAGAAGGACTGCTGGTCCAAGGACAAAATATGCAGGCAATGCGGAAAGATGGGGCACATTGCACGAGTTTGCAGGTCTGAGAAGAAGACCGACGACAATAAAAAGGCTACTAAGGAACCGTACAGGAAAGTACAAAAGATGACGGACAGTAGTTCCGAAGACCAGGTGAGCGATAGTGAATCCGGGAACAAGAGACTAAGCTGTCTCAAACTTCACAACGTAATCGCAAAAGAGGATCACCGAACCATTTGGGTCACCCTCACGCCTCAGGGTCTCAAGTCATAATGGAATTGGATACAGGATCAGCTCTAACCATCATGAATCAATGAGACTACGAGCAGCTATTCTCACACATACCCTTGAGAGAGACATCCATTGTCTTGAGGACGTATACGGGGCAAAACCTATACCCCAGAAGAAAAATAAGGGTGCCTGTCGAATACAACGGCAAGAAAATACGGAAATTGTATCTCTACATTCTGCAAGATGGTGGACCACCGTTATTGGGATGTGAATGGATCAGAAAGATAAGTTTAGACTGGCACTCCATTCAGGCACTGACGATGGCTGGTAAAAAGGATGACGACGTCACTCCTGGACGATTGTCAACAATCTTAGCTGACGCCAAAGAGGTATTTCAACAAGAACTGGGCACTCTTAAAGGCGTAACCGCCACAATAAAAATAGAGGAGAATGCAATTCCCAAGTTTTTCAAAGCAAGACCGGTACCATATGCAATTCGCCCAGCCATCGAGGCAGAGCTGGAGAATCTGGAGAATGCAGGCGTGTTATCTAAGGTAGACTGGAGCGAGTGGGCGACACCCATCGTTCCTGTCATGAAGAAAACGTTAAACAATAAGTCTGAGGAGCCAAGGAAGGTTTGCATCTGTGGGGACTTCAAGGTGACAGTGAAACCAGTCCTCAACACAGTACAATATCCTCTTCCAAAAATAGAAGATATCTTCGCCTCACTATCCGGAGGGAAGCGTTTTTCAAAAATTGACCGAACGCGAGCATATTTGCAGATGGAGGTTGAAGAATCCTCTTGGAAGCATCTCACGATAATCACTCACAAAGGTATTTACCAGTATAATCGACTGGTATTCGGAGTAGCATCAGCTCCGGCGATATAGCAAAGAGCGATGGGACAAGTCCTGCAAGGGATTCCGAGGACTCAGTGTTACTTGGACGACATCCTAGTGACAGGTGAAGATGACAGTGAACACCTTGCCAACCTAGAGCAGGTGCTCACTAGACTACGTGAACATGGGCTATGAGCCAATCATCCCAAGTGCGAGTTTTTTAAGAAACAGATATCGTATTGTGGCCACGTGATTGATGAAGAGGGGTTACATAAGTCCCCTGACAAAATTGAAGCGGTAGTTAAGGCTCCAGCGCCTGAAAATGTGTCACAACTGAGGTCATTCCTCGGATTGGTGAATTACTACCATAAGTTTTTGCCGAATTTGTCCACAATTTTGCATCCGCTGAACACCCTACTACGAACGGGAGTAGCATGGAAATGGAGCAATGAATGTAAGTGGGCCTTTCAGAAGAGTATGGACCTAATCACTTCAAGACAAGTATTGGCTCACTACAACCCATCACTACCGATAAGACTGGCGTGTGATGCGTCTCCCTACACGGCATTGGGGCGGTACTGTCACATTATTCCTTGATGGTTCTGAGAGGCCGATAGCTTTTGCGTCACGCTCGTTAACTTCAGCCGAGCGTAACTACGCCCAGATTGACAGAGAGGCCCTCAGCCTGGTGTGGGGGGTGAAGAAGTTCAATCACTACCTGCACGGTCAGAAATTTACTCTACTAAATGATCATCAACCTCTCGTCTCCATTTTCAACCCTCAGAAGGGCGTACCGATAATGACGGCACAACGGCTACAGAGGTGGTCCCTTTTCCTAGGGGCACACCAATATGACATCGAGTACAAAGGAACTAAACAGCATGGGAATGCTGATGGATTGTCGCGCCTACCGTTGCCGACGGTGGAAGAAGAACTGGCAGTGGATCCAGTGGAGTTATTCCACTCGACTATTGTCGAATGTCTCCCTGTGACGAATGCAAACATAGAAAAGGAAACACGAAATGACCCGACACTCTCCTGGGTCTATGATTTAACGGTGAAGGGATGGCCAGCACATGGCGAACCACTGCTGCCAGCATTCTCGCCGAGAGGAGAACAGCTGTCAGTGTGCAGAGGAACCTTGATGTGTGGATCCAGAGTAGTAATTCCACCCAAATTGAAGGATAGAGTGCTCAATGAGCTTCATGAGGGTCATCTGGGAGGGGTAAAAATGACGAACTTAGCCAGAGCGTTTGTGTGGTGGCCGGGAATCGATAGAGAAATCGAAGAGATGACCAAGAGCTGTACAGGATGCCAGAAGGTCCAAAACGCCCCACCACAAGCCCCTCTACATCCATGGGAGCGGCCCTCATTTCCATGGAAAAGGGTGCACATTGATTTTGCTGGTCCCTTTATGGACTCGATGTTTTTAATTGCGGTGGATGCACATTCAAAGTGGCCAGAGGTAATAAAAATGTCCTCAACTACCACAGAAAAAACTATCACAGTCTTACGAACCATATTCGCAAGGAATGGGCTGCCTGAACAGATTTGCTCTGACAATGGACCACAGTTTGTGTCTGAAGAGTTCCGGAGGTTCTTAAAGAACAATGGTGTTAAGCATTACACATCCGGCCCATATCATCCAGCCACTAATGGATTGGCCGAGAGGTTTGTTCAAACATTCAAGAAGGCTATCAAGGCAATGTGTAATGAAGATATACCCCTACAACACAAGGTGGATAACTTCTTGTTTGCCTACCGGAATGCGACACATGCGGTTACCAACCAAACTCCAGTCATGATGTTCTTCAATCGAAGACTACGATGCCGCTTGGATTTGGTTAAGCCAAACGTCAGAAGAGATGTGGAGAACAGGCAGTTTCAGAATATGAATGAAAGGCCGACCAGGAGTTTTAAGATAGGTCAACCAGTTTTGGCCCGGGACTACTGCACAGAGAAATGGCAGCCAGGAACGATCTGTACACGGCAAGGACCTCTAATGTATACAGTGGACGTTGGAGAAAGCATTGTAAGATGCCATGCTGACTAGATTCTAGAGTCACTGGAAAACCTCAACTCCACACCACGATCTGGTACACCTGGCGATGAAACCAAAGTACCAATTGCATCTACCGCAGAATCGGTGATATTGGAAGCAGACGAACCAAACAACGACATTGATCCCGACTCAACCTTGCCAGAAGAACCTGATATCCCAAAGAGGCGTTATCCAGACAGAATCAGGAAGCCTCCTCAAAGACTGAACTTATAATTGCTTAACATCAACTAATGTATCTAGCAACCGTAATTGTAATTGTAATTAGTTATTATTTAGTTGTTAAATGAATGTTATGTACTGTTCATCTAAAAAGGGAGGAATTGTAATGTATGTCCCTTTAAGGGAATAACTGGTCTCAGACTGCAGTACCGGCAGTGAACATCCCTGTATAAAAGGCCCTGGCAGGCTTCTGTAGTTTCAGTTTCCAGATTGTCTCCATTCAGTAAAGACATGTTAAACCAACTCCTGCATTCCGTGTCTCCAATAACACACTGATTTAATAACACAGTGATACGAGGGTGAGAGTTCAGGAGACACAGCGATACGGGGGTGAGACTTCAGGAGACACAGCGATACGGGGGGGTGAGAGTTCAGGAGATGAACCAACGATACGAGGGTGGGAGTTCAGAAGACGCAGCGATACGAGGGTGAGAGTTCAGGGGATACAGTGATACGGGGGTGAGAGTTCAGGAGACACAGTGAAACGGGGGTGAGAGTTCAGGAGACGCAGCGATACGGGGGTGAGAGTTCAGGAGACTCAGCGGTACGGGGGTGAGAGTTCAGGAGACACAGCGATACGGGGTGAAAGTTCAGGAGACACAGCGATATGGGGTGACAGATCAGGAGGTGACACATTGATACGGTGGTGAGAGTTCAGGAGATGATACAGCGATCCGTGGGTGAAAGATCAGGAGATGACACATCGGTACGGGGGTGAGAGTTCAGGAGATGACGCAGTGATACGAGTTTGAGAGTTCAGGAGAAGACACAGCGATACGAGGGTGAGAGTTCAGGAGATACAGAGATACGGGGGTGAAAGATCAGGAGACACAGCGATACGATGGTGAGAGTTCAGGAGATACAGTGATACGGGGGTGAGAGTTCAGGAGATGACACAGTGATACGGGGTGAGAGTTCAGGAGACACAGCGATACGGGGGTGTGAGTTCAGGAGATAAAGTGATATGGGGGTGAGAGTTCAGGAGACACAGTGATACGAGGGTGGGAGTTCAGGAGACACAGTGATATGGGGGTGAGAGTTCAGGAGACAAAGCGATACGAGCGTGGGAGTTCAGGAGGCACAGCGATATGGGAGTGAGTGTTAAGGAGATACAGTGGTACATGGGTGGGAGTTCAGGAGATAAAACAGCGATACGGGGGTGAGAGTTGAGGAGACACAGCGATACGGGGGTGAGAGTTCAGGAGACTCAGAGATACGGGGTGAGAGTTCAGGAGACACAGCGATACGAGGGTGAGATTGCAGGAGACACAGCGATATGGGGGTGAGAGTTCAGGAGACACAGTGGTACCTGGGTGGGAGTTCAGGAGATAACACAGCGATACGGGTGAGAGTTCAGGAGACACAGCGATACGGGGTGAGAGTTCAGGAGACACAGCGATAGGGGGTGAGGGTTCAGGAGATGACACAGTGAAACGAGGGTGAGAGTTCAGGAGACACAGCGATACGGGGGTGAGAGTTCTGGAGACTCAGCGATACGGGGGTGAGAGTTCAGGAGAAACAGTGATACGGGGGTTAGATTTCAGGAGACACAGCGATACGGGGGTGAGATTTCAGGAGACACAGCGATATGGGGGTGAGATTTCAGGAGATGACAGAGCGATACGAGGGTGAGAGTTCAGGAGATGACACAGTGATATGGGGGTGAGAGTTCAGGAGACATTGCGATACGGGAGTGTGAGTTCCGGAGATGACACAGCGATACGGGGTGAGAGTTCAGGAGACACAGCGATACGGGGGTGAGATTTCAGGAGACACAGCGACACAGGGGTGAGAGTTCAGGAGATGACACAGTGATACGGGGGTAAGAGTTCAGGAGACACAGCGATACCGGGGTGAGAGTTCAGGAGACACAGTGATACCGGGGTGAGAGTTCAGGAGACTCATCGATACGGGGGTGAGATTTCAGGAGATGACACAGTGATACGGGGGTGAGAGTTCAGGAGACACAGCGGTATGGGGGTGAGAGTTCAGGCGACACAGTGATGTTGCGGTGAGAGTTCAGGAGACACAGCGATACGGGGGTGAGTGTTCAGGAGGCACAGTGATACGGGGGTGAGAGTTCAGGAGACACAGTGATACGCTGGTGAGAGTTCAGGAGATACAGTGATATTGGGGTGAGAGCTCAGGAGACACAGCGATACGAGCGTGGGAGTTCAGGAGACACAGCGATACTGGGGTGAGATTTCAGGAGACACAGCGATACGAGGGTGAGATTTCAGGAGACACAGCGATACGGTGGTGAGAGTTCAAGAGATGACACGGTGATACGGGGGTGAGAGTTCAAGAGAGGACACAGTGATACGGTTGTGAGAGTTCAGTTGCTAATACAGCGATACGAGGGTGAGAGTTCAGGAGACACAGCGATACGGGGGTGAGAGTTCAGGAGATGACACAGCGATAGGAGGGTGAGATTTCAGGAGATGACACAATGACACGAGGGTGAGAGTTCAGGACACACAGCGATACGGGGTGAGAGGTCAGGAGATGACACAGTGAAACGGGTGTGAGAGTTCAGGAGACACAGCGATACGGGGGTGAGAGGCCTAGAGACTCAGCGGTACGGGGGTGAGAGTTCAGGAGACACAGTGATACGGGGGTTAGATTTCAGGAGACACAGTGATACGGGGGTGAGAATTCTGGAGACACAGCGAAACGGGGGTGAGAGTTCCGGAGATGACACAGCGATACGGGGTGAGAGTTCAGGAGACACAGCGATACGGGGGTGAGATTTCAGGAGACACAGCGACACAGGGGTGAGAATTCAGGAGATGACACAGTGATACGGGGGTGAGAGTTCAGGAGACACAGCGATACGGGGGTGAGAGTTCAGGAGACTCAGCGATACTGGCATGAGAGTTCAGGAGACACTGTGATACCGGGGTGAGAGTTCAGGAGACACAGCGATACGAGTGTGAGACTTCAGGAGATGATACAGTGATATGGGGTGAGAGTTCAGGAGACACAGCAATACGGGGATGTGACTTCAGGAGACTCAGTGATACGGGGGTGAGATTTCAGGAGTCACATCGATACGAATGTGAGAGTTCAGAAGATGACACAGTGATACGTGGGTGAGAGTTCAGGAGACACAGCGATATGGGGGTGTGAGTTCAGGAGACACAGCGATACGGGGGTGAGAGTTGAGGAGACACAATGATACGGGAGTGAGAGTTCAGGAGATGACACAGTGATACGGGGTTGAGAGTTCAGGAAACACAGCGATATGGGGGTGTGAGTTCAGGAGAGACAGTGATACGGGGGTGAGAGTTCAGGAGACACAGTGATATGGTGGTGAGAGTTCAGGAGCTACAGTGATATTGGGGTGAGAGTTCAAGAGATGACACAATGATACGGGGGTGAGAGTTCAAGAGATGACACAGGGATACGAGGTTGAGAGTTCAAGAGATGACACAGTGATACGGGTGTGAGAGTTCAGGAGATGATACAGCGATACGGGGGTGAGTGTTCAGGAGACACTGTGATATGGGGTTGAGAGGTCAGGAGATGACACAGTGATATGAGAGTGAGAGTTCTGGAGATGACACAGCGATACGGGGTGAGATTTCAGGAGACACAGCGATACGGGGTGAGAGTTCAGGAGACACAGCGATACAGGGGTGAGAGTTCAGGAGATGACACAGTGAAACGGGGGTGAGAGTTCAGGAGACACAGCATTACGGGGGTGAGAGTTCTGTAGACTCAGCGATACGGGGGTGAGAGTTCAGGAGACACAGTGATACGGGGTTTTGATTTCAGGAGACACAGCGATACGGGGGTGAGAATTCAGGAGACAAAGCGATACGTGGGTGAGATTTCAGATGACACAGCGACACAGGGGTGAGGGTTCAGGAGATGACACAGTGATACGGGGTGAGAGTTCTGGAGACACAGCGATACGGGGATGAGAGTACAGGAGACTCAGCGATACTGGGGTGAGATTTCAGGAGACACAGTGATACCGGGGTGAGAGTTCAGGAGACACAGCGATACGGGGATGTGAGTTCAGGAGACTCAGCGAAAAGGGGGTGTGAGTTCAGGAGAGACAGCGATACGGTAGTGAGAGTTCAGGAGATGACACAGTGATACAGGGGTGAGAGTTCAGGAGACACAACGATATGGGGGTGTGAGTTCAGGAGACACAGCGATACGGGATGAGATTTTAGGAGACACAATGATACGGGAGTGAGAGTGCAGGAGATGACACAGTGATACGGGGGTGAGATTTCAGGAGACACAGCGATATGGGGGTGAGAATTCAGGAGACACAGCGAAACGGGGGTGAGAGTTCTGGAGATGACACAGCGATACGGGGTGAGAGTTCAGGAGACACAGCGATACGGGGGAGATTTCAGGAGACACAGCGACACAGGGGTGAGAGTTCAGGAGATGACACAGTGATACGGGGTGAGAGTTCAGGAGACACAGCGATACGGGTGTGATAGTTCAGGAGACTCAGCGATACTGGCGTGAGAGTTCAGGAGACACAGTGATACCGGGGTGAGAGTTCAGGAGACACAGCGATACGGTGGTGAGAGTTCAAGAGATGACACGGTGATACGGGGGTGAGAGTTCAAGAGAGGACACAGTGATACGGTTGTGAGAGTTCAGTTGCTAATACAGCGATACGAGGGTGAGAGTTCAGGAGACACAGCGATACGGGGGTGAGAGTTCAGGAGATGACACAGCGATAGGAGGGTGAGATTTCAGGAGATGACACAATGACACGAGGGTGAGAGTTCAGGACACACAGCGATACGGGGTGAGAGGTCAGGAGATGACACAGTGAAACGGGTGTGAGAGTTCAGGAGACACAGCGATACGGGGGTGAGAGGCCTAGAGACTCAGCGGTACGGGGGTGAGAGTTCAGGAGACACAGTGATACGGGGGTTAGATTTCAGGAGACACAGTGATACGGGGGTGAGAATTCTGGAGACACAGCGAAACGGGGGTGAGAGTTCCGGAGATGACACAGCGATACGGGGTGAGAGTTCAGGAGACACAGCGATACGGGGGTGAGATTTCAGGAGACACAGCGACACAGGGGTGAGAATTCAGGAGATGACACAGTGATACGGGGGTGAGAGTTCAGGAGACACAGCGATACGGGGGTGAGAGTTCAGGAGACTCAGCGATACTGGCATGAGAGTTCAGGAGACACTGTGATACCGGGGTGAGAGTTCAGGAGACACAGCGATACGAGTGTGAGACTTCAGGAGATGATACAGTGATATGGGGTGAGAGTTCAGGAGACACAGCAATACGGGGATGTGACTTCAGGAGACTCAGTGATACGGGGGTGAGAGTTCAGGAGTCACATCGATACGAGAGTGAGAGTTCAGAAGATGACACAGTGATACGTGGGTGAGAGTTCAGGAGACACAGCGATATGGGGGTGTGAGTTCAGGAGACACAGCGATACGGGGGTGAGAGTTGAGGAGACACAATGATACGGGAGTGAGAGTTCAGGAGATGACACAGTGATACGGGGTTGAGAGTTCAGGAAACACAGCGATATGGGGATGTGAGTTCAGGAGAGACAGTGATACGGGGGTGAGAGTTCAGGAGACACAGTGATATGGTGGTGAGAGTTCAGGAGCTACAGTGATATTGGGGTGAGAGTTCAAGAGATGACACAATGATACGGGGGTGAGAGTTCAAGAGATGACACAGGGATACGAGGTTGAGAGTTCAAGAGATGACACAGTGATACGGGTGTGAGAGTTCAGGAGATGATACAGCGATACGGGGGTGAGTGTTCAGGAGACACTGTGATATGGGGTTGAGAGGTCAGGAGATGACACAGTGATATGAGAGTGAGAGTTCTGGAGATGACACAGCGATACGGGGTGAGATTTCAGGAGACACAGCGATACGGGGTGAGAGTTCAGGAGACACAGCGATACAGGGGTGAGAGTTCAGGAGATGACACAGTGAAACGGGGGTGAGAGTTCAGGAGACACAGCATTACGGGGGTGAGAGTTCTGTAGACTCAGCGATACGGGGGTGAGAGTTCAGGAGACACAGTGATACGGGGTTTTGATTTCAGGAGACACAGCGATACGGGGGTGAGAATTCAGGAGACAAAGCGATACTTGGGTGAGATTTCAGATGACACAGCGACACAGGGGTGAGGGTTCAGGAGATGACACAGTGATACGGGGTGAGAGTTCTGGAGACACAGCGATACGGGGATGAGAGTACAGGAGACTCAGCGATACTGGGGTGAGATTTCAGGAGACACAGTGATACCGGGGTGAGAGTTCAGGAGACACAGCGATACGGGGATGTGAGTTCAGGAGACTCAGCGAAAAGGGGGTGTGAGTTCAGGAGAGACAGCGATACGGTAGTGAGAGTTCAGGAGATGACACAGTGATACAGGGGTGAGAGTTCAGGAGACACAACGATATGGGGGTGTGAGTTCAGGAGACACAGCGATACGGGATGAGATTTTAGGAGACACAATGATACGGGAGTGAGAGTGCAGGAGATGACACAGTGATACGGGGGTGAGATTTCAGGAGACAAAGCGATATGGGGGTGAGAATTCAGGAGACACAGCGAAACGGGGGTGAGAGTTCTGGAGATGACACAGCGATACGGGGTGAGAGTTCAGGAGACACAGCGATACGGGGGAGATTTCAGGAGACACAGCGACACAGGGGTGAGAGTTCAGGAGATGACACAGTGATACGGGGGTGAGAGTTCAGGAGACACAGCGATACGGGGGTGATAGTTCAGGAGACTCAGCGATACTGGCGTGAGAGTTCAGGAGACACAGTGATACCGGGGTGAGAGTTCAGGAGACACAGTGATATGGTGGTGAGAGTTCAGGAGATACAGTGATATTGGGGTGAGAGTTCAGGAGACACAGCGCTACGAGCGTGGGAGTTCAGGAGACACAGCGATACTGGGGTGAGGTTTCAGGAGACACAGCGATACGGGGGTGAGAGTTCAGGAGACACAGCGATACGGGGGTGAGAGTTCAAGAGATGACACAGTGATACGGGGGTGAGAGTTCAAGAGATGACACAGGGATACGGGGTTGAGAGTTCAAGAGATGACACAGTGATACGGGTGTGAGAGTTCAGGAGATGATACAGCGATACGGGGGTGAGTGTTCAGGAGACACTGTGATATGGGGTTGAGAGGTCAGGAGATGACACAGTGATATGAGGGTGAGAGTTCAGGAGATGACACAATGATATGGGGGTGAGGGTTCAGGAGACACAGCGATACGGGAGTGAGAGTTCTAGAGATGACACAGCGATACGGGGTGAGATTTCAGGAGACACAGCGATACGGGGTGATAGTTCAGGAGACACAGCGATACAGGGGTGAGAGTTCAGGAGATGACACAGTGAAACGGGGGTGAGAGTTCAGGAGACACAGCGATACGAGGGTGAGAGTTCTGTAGACTCAGCGATACGGGGGTGAGAGCTCAGGAGACACAGTGATACGGGGGTTTGATTTCAGGAGACACAGCGATACGGGGGTGAGAATTCAGGAGACACAGCGATACGGGGGTGAGAGTTCAGGAGATGACACAGCGATACGAGGGTGAGAGTTCAGGAGATGACACAGTGATACGGGGGTGAGAGTTCAGGAGACACAGCGATACGGGAGTGAGAGTTCTGGAGATGACACAGCGATACGGGGTGAGAGTTCAGGAGGCACAACGATACGTGGGTGAGATTTCAGGAGACACAGCGACACAGGGGTGAGGATTCAGGAGATGACACAGTGATACGGGGGTGAGAGTTCAGGAGACACAGCAATACGGGGGTGAGAGTACAGGAGACTCAGCGATACTGGGGTGAGATTTCAAGAGACACAGTGATACCGGGGTGAGAGTTCAGGAGACACAGCGATACGGGGATATGAGTTCAGGAGACTCAGCGATACGGGGGTGAGAGTTCAGGAGAGACAGCGATACGGGAGTGAGAGTTCAGGAGATGACACAGTGATACAGGGGTGAGAGTTCAGGAGACACAGCGATACGGGGATGTGAGTTCAGGAGACTCAGCGATACGGGGGTGAGAGTTCAGGAGAGACAGCGATACGGGAGTGAGAGTTCAGGAGATGACACAGTGATACAGGGGTGAGAGTTCAGGAGAAACAGCGTTTTGGGTGTGTGAGTTCAGGAGACAAAACGATACGGGGTGAGATTTTAGGAGACACAATGATACGGGAGTGAGAGTTCAGGAGATGACACAGTGATACGGGGGTGAGAGTTCAGGAGACACAGCGATATGGGAGTGTGAGTTGAGGAGACACAGCGATACAGGGGTGAGAGTTCAGGAGACACAGCGATACAGGGGTGAGAGTTCAGGAGATGACACAGCGATACGAGGGTGAGATATCAGGAGATGACACAGCGATACGGGGATGAGAGTTCCGGAGATGACAAAGCGATACGGGGGTGAGAGTTCAGGAGATGACACAGCGATACGGGGTTAGAGTTCAGGAGACACAGCGATATAGGATTGAGTGTTCAGGAGATGACACAGTGATACGGGGGTGAGATTTCAGGAGACACAGCGATACAGGAGTGAGAGTTCAGGAGACACAGCGATACGGGAGTGAGAGTTCAGGAGGCACAGCGATATGGGGTGAGAGTTCAGGAGACACAGCGATACAGGTGTGAGAGTTCAGGAGATGACACATTGATACGGGCTGAGAGTTCAGGAGACACAGCGATACGGGGGTGTGATTCCAGGAGACACAGCGATATGGGGGTGAGAGTTCAGGAGACACAGCGATACGGGGGTGAGAATTCAGGATTCTCAGCGATACGGGGTGAGAGTTCAGGAGACACAGCGATACGGGGGTGAGAGTTCAGGAGATGACACAGTGATACGGTGGTGAGAGTTCAGGTGACGCAGCGATACGGGGATGAGAGTTCAGGAGACTTAGCGGTACGGGGGTGAGAGTTCAGGAGTCACAGCGATACGGGGGTGAAAGTTCAGGAGACACAGCGATATGGGGTGACAGACCAGGAGATGACACATTGATACGGTGGTGAGAGTTCAGGAGATGACACAGCGATACGGGGGTGAGAGTTGAGCAGATGACACAGCGATCCAGTGGTGAGAGATCAGGAGATGACACAGCGATACGGGGGTGAGAGTTCAGGAGATGACGCAGTGATACGAGTGTGAGAGTTCAGGAGAAGACACAGTGATATGAGGGTGAGAGTTCAGGAGACACAGCGATACGAGGGTGGGAGTTCAGGAGATGACACAGTGATACGAGGGTGAGAGTTCAGGAGACACAGCGATACGGGGGTGAAAGACCAGGAGACACAGCGATACGATGGTGAGAGTTCAGGAGATACAGTGATACGGGGGTGAGAATTCAGGAGACACAGTGATACGAGGGTGGGAATTCAGGAGACACAGTGATATGGGGCTGAGAGTTCAGGAGACACAGCGATACGGGGGTGAGAGTTCAGGAGACACAGCAATACAGGGGTGAGATTTCTGGAGATGACAGAGTGATACGAGGGTGAGAGTTCAGGAGACACAGCGATACGGGGTTGAGAATTCAGGAGATGACACAGCGATACGGGGGTGAGAGTTCAGGAGATGACGCAGTGATACGAGTGTGAGAGTTCAGGAGAAGACACAGTGATATGAGGGTGAGAGTTCAGGAGACACAGCGATACGAGGGTGGGAGTTCAGGAGATGACACAGTGATACGAGGGTGAGAGTTCAGGAGACACAGCGATACGGGGGTGAAAGACCAGGAGACACAGCGATACGATGGTGAGAGTTCAGGAGATACAGTGATACGGGGGTGAGAATTCAGGAGACACAGTGATACGAGGGTGGGAATTCAGGAGACACAGTGATATGGGGCTGAGAGTTCAGGAGACACAGCGATACGGGGGTGAGAGTTCAGGAGACACAGCAATACAGGGGTGAGATTTCTGGAGATGACAGAGTGATACGGGGGTGAGAGTTCAGGAGACACAGCGATACGGGGTTGAGAATTCAGGAGATGACACAGTGATACGGGGGTGAGAGTTCAGGAGACACAGCGATACGGGGGTGAGAGTTCAGGAGACAAAGCGATACGAGGGTGAGAGTTCAGGAGACACAGCGATATGGGGGTGAGTGTTAAGGAGATACATTGGTATATGGGTGGGAGTTCAGGAGATAACACAGCGATACGGGGGTGAGATTTGAGGAGACACAGCGATACGGGGGTGAGAGTTCAGGAGACTCAGCGATACGGGGGTGAGAGTTCAGGAGACACAGCGATACGAGGGTGAGATTGCAGGAGACACAGCGATATGAGGGTGAGAGTTCAGGAGACACAGTGGTACCTGGGTGGGAGTTCAGGAGATAACACAGCGATACGGGTGTGAGAGTTCAGGAGACACAGCGATACGGGGGTGAGAGTTCAGGAGACACAGCGATACAGGGGTGAGAGTTCAGGAGATGACACAGTGAAACGGGGGTGAGAGTTCATGAGAGACAGCGATACGGGGGAGGGAGTTCAGGAGACTCAGCGATACTGGCGTGAGAGTTCAGGAGACACAATGATACGGGGGTGAGAGTTCAGGAGACACAGCGATACGAGTGTGAGACTTCAGGAGATGATACAGTGATACGGGGGTGAGAGTTCAAGAGATGACACAGGGATACGGGGTTGAGAGTTCAAGAGATGACACAGTGATACGGGTGTGAGAGTTCAGGAGATGATACAGCGATACGGGGGTGAGTGTTCAGGAGACACTGTGATATGGGGTTGAGAGGTCAGGAGATGACACAGTGATATGAGGGTGAGAGTTCAGGAGATGACACAATGATATGGGGGTGAGGGTTCAGGAGACACAGCGATACGGGAGTGAGAGTTCTAGAGATGACACAGCGATACGGGGTGAGATTTCAGGAGACACAGCGATACGGGGTGATAGTTCAGGAGACACAGCGATACAGGGGTGAGAGTTCAGGAGATGACACAGTGAAACGGGGGTGAGAGTTCAGGAGACACAGCGATACGAGGGTGAGAGTTCTGTAGACTCAGCGATACGGGGGTGAGAGCTCAGGAGACACAGTGATACGGGGGTTTCATTTCAGGAGACACAGCGATACGGGGGTGAGAATTCAGGAGACACAGCGATACGGGGGTGAGAGTTCAGGAGATGACACAGCGATACGAGGGTGAGAGTTCAGGAGATGACACAGTGATACGGGGGTGAGAGTTCAGGAGACACAGCGATACGGGAGTGAGAGTTCTGGAGATGACACAGCGATACGGGGTGAGAGTTCAGGAGGCACAACGATACGTGGGTGAGATTTCAGGAGACACAGCGACACAGGGGTGAGGATTCAGGAGATGACACAGTGATACGGGGGTGAGAGTTCAGGAGACACAGCAATACGGGGGTGAGAGTACAGGAGACTCAGCGATACTGGGGTGAGATTTCAGGAGACACAGTGATACCGGGGTGAGAGTTCAGGAGACACAGCGATACGGGGATATGAGTTCAGGAGACTCAGCGATACGGGGGTGAGAGTTCAGGAGAGACAGCGATACGGGAGTGAGAGTTCAGGAGATGACACAGTGATACAGGGGTGAGAGTTCAGGAGACACAGCGATACGGGGATGTGAGTTCAGGAGACTCAGCGATACGGGGGTGAGAGTTCAGGAGAGACAGCGATACGGGAGTGAGAGTTCAGGAGATGACACAGTGATACAGGGGTGAGAGTTCAGGAGAAACAGCGTTTTGGGTGTGTGAGTTCAGGAGACAAAACGATACGGGGTGAGATTTTAGGAGACACAATGATACGGGAGTGAGAGTTCAGGAGATGACACAGTGATACGGGGGTGAGAGTTCAGGAGACACAGCGATATGGGAGTGTGAGTTGAGGAGACACAGCGATACAGGGGTGAGAGTTCAGGAGACACAGCGATACAGGGGTGTGAGTTCAGGAGATGACACAGCGATACGAGGGTGAGATATCAGGAGATGACACAGCGATACGGGGATGAGAGTTCCGGAGATGACAAAGCGATACGGGGGTGAGAGTTCAGGAGATGACACAGCGATACGGGGTTAGAGTTCAGGAGACACAGCGATATAGGATTGAGAGTTCAGGAGGTGACACAGTGATACGGGGGTGAGATTTCAGGAGACACAGCGATACAGGAGTGAGAGTTCAGGAGACACAGCGATACGGGAGTGAGAGTTCAGGAGGCACAGCGATATGGGGTGAGATTTCAGGAGACACAGCGATACAGGTGTGAGAGTTCAGGAGATGACACATTGATACGGGCTGAGAGTTCAGGAGACACAGCGATACGGGGGTGTGATTCCAGGAGACACAGCGATATGGGGGTGAGAGTTCAGGAGACACAGCGATACGGGGGTGAGAATTCAGGATTCTCAGCGATACGGGGTGAGAGTTCAGGAGACACAGCGATACGGGGGTGAGAGTTCAGGAGATGACACAGTGATACGGTGGTGAGAGTTCAGGTGACGCAGCGATACGGGTGTGAGAGTTCAGGAGACTTAGCGGTACGGGGGTGAGAGTTCAGGAGTCACAGCGATACGGGGGTGAAAGTTCAGGAGACACAGCGATATTGGGTGACAGACCAGGAGATGACACATTGATACGGTGGTGAGAGTTCAGGAGATGACACAGCGATACGGGGGTGAGAGTTGAGCAGATGACACAGCGATCCAGTGGTGAGAGATCAGGAGATGACACAGCGATACGGGGGTGAGAGTTCAGTAGATGACGCAGTGATACGAGTGTGAGAGTTCAGGAGAAGACACAGTGATATGAGGGTGAGAGTTCAGGAGACACAGCGATACGAGGGTGGGAGTTCAGGAGATGACACAGTGATACGAGGGTGAGAGTTCAGGAGACACAGCGATACGGGGGTGAAAGACCAGGAGACACAGCGATACGATGGTGAGAGTTCAGGAGATACAGTGATACGGGGGTGAGAATTCAGGAGACACAGTGATACGAGGGTGGGAATTCAGGAGACACAGTGATATGGGGCTGAGAGTTCAGGAGACACAGCGATACGGGGGTGAGAGTTCAGGAGACACAGCAATACAGGGGTGAGATTTCTGGAGATGACAGAGTGATACGGGGGTGAGAGTTCAGGAGACACAGCGATACGGGGTTGAGAATTCAGGAGATGACACAGTGATACGGGGGTGAGAGTTCAGGAGACACAGCGATACGAGGGTGAGATTGCAGGAGACACAGCGATATGAGGGTGAGAGTTCAGGAGACACAGTGGTACCTGGGTGGGAGTTCAGGAGATAACACAGCGATACGGGTGTGAGAGTTCAGGAGACACAGCGATACGGGGGTGAGAGTTCAGGAGACACAGCGATACAGGGGTGAGAGTTCAGGAGATGACACAGTGAAACGGGGGTGAGAGTTCATGAGAGACAGCGATACGGGGGAGGGAGTTCAGGAGACTCAGCGATACTGGCGTGAGAGTTCAGGAGACACAATGATACGGGGGTGAGAGTTCAGGAGACACAGCGATACGAGTGTGAGACTTCAGGAGATGATACAGTGATACGGGGGTGAGAGTTCAAGAGATGACACAGGGATACGGGGTTGAGATTTCAAGAGATGACACAGTGATACGGGTGTGAGAGTTCAGGAGATGATACAGCGATACGGGGGTGAGTGTTCAGGAGACACTGTGATATGGGGTTGAGAGGTCAGGAGATGACACAGTGATATGAGGGTGAGAGTTCAGGAGATGACACAATGATATGGGGGTGAGGGTTCAGGAGACACAGCGATACGGGAGTGAGAGTTCTAGAGATGACACAGCGATACGGGGTGAGATTTCAGGAGACACAGCGATACGGGGTGATAGTTCAGGAGACACAGCGATACAGGGGTGAGAGTTCAGGAGATGACACAGTGAAACGGGGGTGAGAGTTCAGGAGACACAGCGATACGAGGGTGAGAGTTCTGTAGACTCAGCGATACGGGGGTGAGAGCTCAGGAGACACAGTGATACGGGGGTTTCATTTCAGGAGACACAGCGATACGGGGGTGAGAATTCAGGAGACACAGCGATACGGGGGTGAGAGTTCAGGAGATGACACAGCGATACGAGGGTGAGAGTTCAGGAGATGACACAGTGATACGGGGGTGAGAGTTCAGGAGACACAGCGATACGGGAGTGAGAGTTCTGGAGATGACACAGCGATACGGGGTGAGAGTTCAGGAGGCACAACGATACGTGGGTGAGATTTCAGGAGACACAGCGACACAGGGGTGAGGATTCAGGAGATGACACAGTGATACGGGGGTGAGAGTTCAGGAGACACAGCAATACGGGGGTGAGAGTACAGGAGACTCAGCGATACTGGGGTGAGATTTCAGGAGACACAGTGATACCGGGGTGAGAGTTCAGGAGACACAGCGATACGGGGATATGAGTTCAGGAGACTCAGCGATACGGGGGTGAGAGTTCAGGAGAGACAGCGATACGGGAGTGAGAGTTCAGGAGATGACACAGTGATACAGGGGTGAGAGTTCAGGAGACACAGCGATACGGGGATGTGAGTTCAGGAGACTCAGCGATACGGGGGTGAGAGTTCAGGAGAGACAGCGATACGGGAGTGAGAGTTCAGGAGATGACACAGTGATACAGGGGTGAGAGTTCAGGAGAAACAGCGTTTTGGGTGTGTGAGTTCAGGAGACAAAACGATACGGGGTGAGATTTTAGGAGACACAATGATACGGGAGTGAGAGTTCAGGAGATGACACAGTGATACGGGGGTGAGAGTTCAGGAGACACAGCGATATGGGAGTGTGAGTTGAGGAGACACAGCGATACAGGGGTGAGAGTTCAGGAGACACAGCGATACAGGGGTGTGAGTTCAGGAGATGACACAGCGATACGAGGGTGAGATATCAGGAGATGACACAGCGATACGGGGATGAGAGTTCCGGAGATGACAAAGCGATACGGGGGTGAGAGTTCAGGAGATGACACAGCGATACGGGGTTAGAGTTCAGGAGACACAGCGATATAGGATTGAGAGTTCAGGAGGTGACACAGTGATACGGGGGTGAGATTTCAGGAGAC
Organism: Somniosus microcephalus; assembly: GCF_052327205.1. NCBI lineage: Eukaryota > Metazoa > Chordata > Chondrichthyes > Squaliformes > Somniosidae > Somniosus > Somniosus microcephalus. Next base: position 110,993,711 of record NC_140994.1, read on the forward strand.
ACAGCGATACAGGAGTGAGAGTTCAGGAGACACAGCGATACGGGAGTGAGAGTTCAGGAGGCACAGCGATATGGGGTGAGATTTCAGGAGACACAGCGATACAGGTGTGAGAGTTCAGGAGATGACACATTGATACGGGCTGAGAGTTCAGGAGACACAGCGATACGGGGGGGTGATTCCAGGAGACACAGCGATATGGGGGTGAGAGTTCAGGAGACACAGCGATACGGGGGTGAGAATTCAGGATTCTCAGCGATACGGGGTGAGAGTTCAGGAGACACAGCGATACGGGGGTGAGAGTTCAGGAGATGACACAGTGATACGGTGGTGAGAGTTCAGGTGACGCAGCGATACGGGTGTGAGAGTTCAGGAGACTTAGCGGTACGGGGGTGAGAGTTCAGGAGTCACAGCGATACGGGGGTGAAAGTTCAGGAGACACAGCGATATTGGGTGACAGACCAGGAGATGACACATTGATACGGTGGTGAGAGTTCAGGAGATGACACAGCGATACGGGGGTGAGAGTTGAGCAGATGACACAGCGATCCAGTGGTGAGAGATCAGGAGATGACACAGCGATACGGGGGTGAGAGTTCAGTAGATGACGCAGTGATACGAGTGTGAGAGTTCAGGAGAAGACACAGTGATATGAGGGTGAGAGTTCAGGAGACACAGCGATACGAGGGTGGGAGTTCAGGAGATGACACAGTGATACGAGGGTGAGAGTTCAGGAGACACAGCGATACGGGGGTGAAAGACCAGGAGACACAGCGATACGATGGTGAGAGTTCAGGAGATACAGTGATACGGGGGTGAGAATTCAGGAGACACAGTGATACGAGGGTGGGAATTCAGGAGACACAGTGATATGGGGCTGAGAGTTCAGGAGACACAGCGATACGGGGGTGAGATTTCAGGAGACACAGCAATACAGGGGTGAGATTTCTGGAGATGACAGAGTGATACGGGGGTGAGAGTTCAGGAGACACAGCGATACGGGGTTGAGAATTCAGGAGATGACACAGTGATACGGGGGTGAGAGTTCAGGAGACACAGCGATACGGGGGTGAGAGTTCAGGAGACAAAGCGATACGAGGGTGAGAGTTCAGGAGACACAGCGATATGGGGGTGAGTGTTAAGGGGATACATTGGTATATGGGTGGGAGTTCAGGAGATAACACAGCGATACGGGGGTGAGATTTGAGGAGACACAGCGATACGGGGGTGAGAGTTCAGGAGACTCAGCGATACGGGGGTGAGAGTTCAGGAGACACAGCGATACGAGGGTGAGATTGCAGGAGACACAGCGATATGAGGGTGAGAGTTCAGGAGACACAGTGGTACCTGGGTGGGAGTTCAGGAGATAACACAGCGATACGGGTGTGAGAGTTCAGGAGACACAGCGATACGGGGGTGAGAGTTCAGGAGACACAGCGATACAGGGGTGAGAGTTCAGGAGATGACAGAGTGAAACGGGGGTGAGAGTTCATGAGAGACAGCGATACGGGGGAGGGAGTTCAGGAGACTCAGCGATACTGGCGTGAGAGTTCAGGAGACACAATGATACGGGGGTGAGAGTTCAGGAGACACAATGATACGGGGGTGAGAGTTCAGGAGACACAGCGATACGAGTGTGAGACTTCAGGAGATGATACAGTGATATGGGGTGAGAGTTCAGGAGACACATCGATACGGGAGTGAGAGTTCAGAAGATGACACAGTGATACGGGGGTGATAGTTCAGGAGACACAGCAATATGGGGGTGAGAGTTCAGGAGACACAGCGATACGGGGGTGAGAGTTCAGGAGACACAATGATACGGGGGTGAGAGTTCAGGAGACTCAGCGATACTGGCGTGAGAGCTCAGGAAACACAGTGATACCGGGGTGAGAGCTCAGGAGACACAGCGATACGAGTGTGAGACTTCAGGAGATGATACAGTGATATGGGGTGAGAGTTCAGGAGACAATTCGATACATAGATACATAGAAGATAGGAGCAGGAGTAGGCCATTCGGCCCTTCGTGCCTGCTCCGCCATTCGATGAGATCATGGCTGATCCTTTAATTCAGTATCCCGTCCCCGCCTTCTCTCCGTAACCCTTAACCCCTTTTGCCCGTAGAAATATATCTAATTCCCTCTTAAATATATTTAATGAGCTGGCGTACACTGCCCTCTGTGGCAATGAGTTCCACAGGTTCACCACTCTCTGAGTGAAGAAATTCCCCCTCATCTCTGTCCTAAATGGTTTAGCCCTTATCCTTAAATTATGTCCTCTAGTTCTGTTCTCACCCGCCAAGGGAAACATTCCTTCTGCATCCAGTCTGTCTAGACCTGTCAGAATTTTATACACTTCTATGAGGTCCCCTCTCAATCTTCTAAACTCCAGTGTGTACATCCCTAAACTACATAGTCTCTCCTCATAGGTCATTCCCGCCATTCCTGGTATCAGCCTGGTGAACCGCCGCTGCACCCCCTCCATGGCAAGAACATCCTTCCTCAGATGAGGCGACCAAAACTGTACACAGTACTCGAGGTGTGGTCTCACCAGTGCCCTGTACAGCTGCAGCAAGGTATCCCTGTTCCTGTATTCTAACCCTTTTGCTATGAAGGCCAGCATACCGTTTGCCTTCTTGACCGCCTGTTGCACCTGCATGCTCGCCTTCAGTGACTGGTGTACAAGAACACCCAGGTCTCTCTGTACTTCCCCCTCTCCCAATCTATTGCCATTTAAATAATAATTTGCCCTCCCGTTCCTGCACCCAAGGTGGATAACTTCGCACTTGTCCACATTATAGTGCATCTGCCATTTATCCGCCCAATCGCCCAGTCTGTCCAAATCGCTCTGGAGCTTCCTGGTCTCTTCCTCTGAGCCCACCCCACCTCCTAGTTTAGTGTCGTCTGCAAATTTGGAAATGCTGCATCCGACTCCCTGATCCAGGTCATTAATGTAAATTGTGAACAGCTGGGGGCCCAGGACAGATCCCTGTGGTACCCCACTTGTTACTGCCTGCCATTCAGAAAATGAGCCGTTTATTCCAACTCTCTGTTTTCTATCTGACAGCCAGTTCCCTATCCACGCCAAAACTTTCCCCTTTATCCCATGAGCCTCAATTTTCCATGCTAATCTTTTATGTGGGACCTTATCGAAGGCCTTTTGGAAGTCCAGGTACACCACATCTACTGGCTCTCCCCCATCTATTCTACCAGTTACTCCCTCAAAAAATTCCAATAGATTAGTCAAGCACGATTTACCCTTTGTAAATCCATGTTGACTCTGTCCTATCCTGTCCCCATTTGCTAAGTGCTCCGCTATTTCATCCTTAATGATGGACTCCAGCATTTTGCCCACAACTGATGTAAGGCTTACAGGTCTGTAATTACCTGCTTTTTCCCTACCCCCCTTTTTGAATAGTGGGGTAACGTTAGCTACCCTCCAATCCATCGGCACTGTTCCCGAGTCTAATGAATTCTGAAAAATCATCCTTAGTGCATCCGCTATCTCTAGGGCCACCTCCTTCAGTACCCTAGGATGCATGTTATCAGGCCCTGGGGATTTGTCCACCTTCAATCCCTTTAGCTTCCTTAACACCATATCCTTAGAGATATTGATTTGCGTCAGTTCCTCCTTTGCCAATGTCCCTATTTTTCCCGATATCCCAGGGAGGTTTTTTGTGTCTTCCTTCGTAAAGACTGACCCAAAGTATGCATTTAGTTGATCTGCCATTTCCTTATTTCCCATTATATATTCCCCCGTATCTGACTGCAATGGACCAACTTTGGTTTTCACCAGTCTTTTCCTTTTGATATATTTATAAAAGCTTTTGGAGTTAGTTTTTATATTTTCCGCCAGCTTGTTTTCGTAAGCTATTTTGCCCCTCTTGATCATGCCCTTTGCCCTCCTTTGCTCTATCTTAAACTGTTCCCAATCTTCCGCTCTGGCGCTTTTTTTGGCTATTTTATACGCCCTATCTTTGGATTTTATGCTGTCTCTAATTTCCCCTGTTATCCACGGTTGAGTCACCTTTTTAGATTTCCTTTTATGCCAGATTGGTATAAACAATTTTTGCAATTTTGTCATTCTATCTTTAAATGTTTGCCATTGTTTATCTACCTCCAGTCCTCCCAGGAACGTTGTCCAATCAGACCTACTCAGTTCCCGTCTCATGGCATCATAATTCCCCTTGTTTAAATTCAGGACCTTAGTCTCTGAGTCAATTTCTTCGCTCTCCATTTCGAGTGAGAAATCGATCATGTTATGATCGCTCTGACCCAAGGGTCCCCGTACAACAAGATTACTGATTAGTCCCTTCTCATTGCACAGTACCCAGTCCAATATAGCCTGTTCCCGAGTTGGTTCCTCGACATATTGATCCAGATAACCATCCCTTAAACACTCAAGGAATTCCTCCTCCTCATTATTTTTACTGATTAGGCTAGTCCAATCTATATGTAAGTTAAAGTCACCTATGATGACAGCTGTGCTCTTATTGCACGCTTCTCTAATTTCCCTCGTGATGCCCTCCCTAACCTCTATTTTACTATTTGGAGGCCTATATACCACTCCTATTAATGTTTTTCGCCCCTCGCTATTTCTTAGCTCCACCCATATAGATTCTGTATTAACTGATACGGGGATGTGACTTCAGGAGACTCAGCGATACGGGGCTGAGAGTTCAGGAGACACATCGATACGGGAGTGAGAGTTCAGAAGATGACACAGTGATACGGGAGTGATAGTTCAGGAGACACAGCGATATGGGGGTGTGAGTTCAGGAGACACAGCGATACGGGGGTGAGAGTTTAGGAGACACAAAGATACGGGAGTGAGAGTTCAGGAGATGACACAGTGATACGGGGGTGAGAGTTCAGGAGACACAGCGATATGGGGGTGTGAGTTCAGGAGACACAGCGACACAGGAGTGAGATTTCAGGAGACACAGCGATACAGGGGTGAGAGTTCAGGAGATGACACAGCGATACGAGGGTGAGATATCAGGAGATGACACAGCGATACGGGGATGAGAGTTCCGGAGATGACACAGGGATACGGGGGTGAGAGTTCAAGAGATGACACAGTGATATGGGTGTGAGAGTTCAGGAGATGATACAGCGATACGGGGGTGAGTGTTCAGGAGACACTGTGATACGGGGTTGAGAGGTCAGGAGATGACACAGTGATGCGAGGGTGAGAGTTCAGGAGATGACACAATGATACGGGGGTGAGGGTTCAGGAAATGCAGCGATACGGGGGTGAGAGTTCAGGAGACACAGTGATACGGGGGTGAGAGTTCAGGAGACACAGTGATACGGTGGTGAGAGTTCAGGAGATACAGTGATATTGGGGTGAGAGTTCAGGAGACACAGCGCTACGAGCGTGGGAGTTCAGGAGACACAGCGATACTGGGGTGAGATTTCAGGAGACACAGCGATACGTGGGTGAGAGTTCAGGAGACACAGCGATACGGGGGTGAGAGTTCAAGAGATGACACAGTGATACGGGGGTGAGAGTTCAAGAGATGACACAGGGATACGGGGGTGAGAGTTCAAGAGATGACACAGTGATACGGGTGTGAGAGTTCAGGAGATGATACAGCGATACGGGGGTGAGTGTTCAGGAGACACTGTGATACGGGGTTGAGAGGTCAGGAGATGACACAGTGATACGAGGGTGAGAGTTCAGGAGATGACACAATGATACGGGGGTGAGGGTTCAGGAAACACAGCGATACGGGACTGAATGTTCTGGAGATGACACAGCGATACGGGGTGAGAGTTCAGGAGACACAGCGATACGGGGGTGAGAGTTCAGGAGACACAGCGATACAGGGGTGAGGGTTCAGGAGATGACACAGTGAAATGGGGGTGAGAGTTCAGGAGACTCAGCGATACGTGGATGAGAGTTCCGGAGACTCAGCGATACGGGGGTGAGAGTTCAGGAGACACAGTGATACGGGGGTTAGATTTCAGGAGACACAGCAATACGGGGGTGAGAATTCAGGAGACACAGCGATATGGGGTGAGAGTTCAGGAGACACAGCGATACAGGTGTGAGAGTTCAGGAGATGACACAGCGATACGAGGGTGAGAGTTCAGGAGATGACACAGTGAAACGGGGGTGAGAGTTCAGGAGACACAGCGATACGGGGGTGTGATTTCAGGAGACACAGCGATACGGGGGTGAGAGTTCAGGAGATGACACAGTGATACGGTGGTGAGAGTTCAGGTGACGCAGCGATACGGGGGTGAGAGTTCAGGAGACTTAGCGGTACGGGGGTGAGAGTTCAGGAGTCACAGCGATACGGGGGTGAAAGTTCAGGAGACAAAGCGATATGGGGTGACAGATCAGGAGATGACACATTGATACGGTGGTGAGAGTTCAGGAGATGACACAGCGATACGGGGGTGAGAGTTGAGCAGATGACACAGCGATCCGGTGGTGAGAGATCAGGAGATGACACAGCGATACGGGGGTGAGAGTTCAGGAGAAGACACAGTGATACGAGTGTGAGAGTTCAGGAGACACAGCGATACGAGGGTGGGAGTTCAAGAGATGACACAGTGATATGAGCGTGAGAGTTCAGGAGACACAGCGATACGGGGGTGAAAGATCAGGAGACACAGCGATACGATGGTGAGAGTTCAGGAGATACAGTGATACGGGGGTGAGAATTCAGGAGACACAGTGATACGAGGGTGAGAGTTCAGGAGACACAGCAATACAGGGGTGAGATTTCAGGAGATGACAGTGTGATACGGGGGTGAGAGTTCAGGAGACACAGCGATACGGGGTGGGGAGTTCAGGAGATGACACAGTGATACGGGGGTGAGAGTTCAGGAGACACAGCGATACGGGGGTGAGAGTTCAGGAGACACAGCGATATGGGGGTGAGTGTTAAGGAGATACATTGGTACATGGGTGGGAGTTCAGGAGATAACACAGCGATACGGGGGTGAGATTTGTGGAGACACAGCGATACGGGGGTGAGAGTTCAGGAGACTCAGCGATACGGGGGTGAGAGTTCAGGAGACACAGCGATACGAGGGTGAGATTGCAGGAGACACAGCGATATGAGGGTGAGAGTTCAGGAGACACAGTGGTACCTGGGTGGGAGTTCAGGAGATAACACAGCGATACGGGTGTGAGAGTTCAGGAGACACAGCGATACGGGGGTGAGAGTTCAGGAGACACAGCGATACAGGGGTGAGAGTTCAGGAGATGACACAGTGAAACGGGGGTGAGAGTTCAGGAGACACAGCGATACGGGGGTGAGAGTTCAGGAGACACATCGATACGGGAGTGAGAGTTCAGAAGATGACACAGTGATACGGGGGTGATAGTTCAGGAGACACAGCGATATGGGGGTGAGAGTTCAGGAGACACAGCGATACGGGGGTGAGAGTTCAGGAGACACAGTGATACGGGGGTGAGAGTTCAGGAGACTCAGCGATACTGGCGTGAGAGTTCAGTAGACACAGTGATACCGGGGTGAGAGCTCAGGAGACACAGCGATACGAGTGTGAGACTTCAGGAGATGATACAGTGATATGGGGTGAGAGTTCAGGAGAGACAGCGATACGGGGATGTGAGTTCAGGAGACTCAGCGATACGGGGGTGAGAGTTCAGGAGAGACAGCGATACGGGAGTGAGAGTTCAGGAGATGACACAGTGATACAGGGGTGAGAGATCAGGAGAAACAGCGGTATGGGTGTGTGAGTTCAGGAGACAAAACGATACGGGGTGAGATTTTAGGAGACACAATGATACGGGAGTGAGAGTTCAGGAGATGACACAGTGATACGGGGGTGAGAGTTCAGGAGACACAGCGATATGGGAGTGTGAGTTGAGGAGACACAGCGATACAGGGGTGAGAGTTCAGGAGACACAGCGATACAGGGGTGAGAGTCCAGGAGATGACACAGCGATACGAGGGTGAGATATCAGGAGATGACACAGCGATACGGGGATGAGAGTTCCGGAGATGACAAAGCGATACGGGGGTGAGAGTTCAGGAGATGACACAGCGATACGGGGTTAGAGTTCAGGAGACACAGCGATATAGGATTGAGAGTTCAGGAGATGACACAGTGATACGGGGGTGAGATTTCAGGAGACACAGCGATACAGGAGTGAGAGTTCAGGAGACACAGCGATACGGGAGTGAGAGTTCAGGAGGCACAGCGATATGGGGTGAGAGTTCAGGAGACACAGCGATACAGGTGTGAGAGTTCAGGAGATGACACATTGATACGGGCTGAGAGTTCAGGAGACAAAGAGGTACGGGGTGAGAGTTTAGGAGACTCAGCGATACGGGGTGAGAGTTCAGGAGACACAGCGATACGAGGGTGAGAGTTCAGGAGATGACACAGTTATACGGGGTGAGAGTTCAGGAGACACAGCGATACGGGGGGGTGATTTCAGGAGACACAGCGATATGGGGGTGAGAGTTCAGGAGACACAGCGATACGAGGGTGAGAGTTCAGGAGACTCAGCGATACGGGGGTGAGAGTTCAGGAGACACAGCGATACGAGGGTGAGATTGCAGGAGACACAGCGATATGAGGGTGAGAGTTCAGGAGACACAGTGGTACCTGGGTGGGAGTGCGGGTTAGGTTGATTTGGCTATGCTAAAATTGACCCTTTGTGTTGGGGGATTAAATGTGCGGTGTTACGGGGATAGGGTGCGATATGTGTCGGTTCAGGCTCGATGGGCCGAAATGGCCTCTATCTGCACTGTAGATTCTGTGATTCTGTGATTCTGTGACACAGCGATATGGGGTGACAGATCAGGAGATGACACATTGATACGGTGGTGAGAGTTCAGGAGATGACACAGCGATACAGGGGTGAGAGTTGAGCAGATGACACAGCGATCCGGTGGTGAGAGATCAGGAGATGACACAGCGATACGGGGGTGTGAGTTCAGGAGATGACGCAGTCATACGAGTGTGAGAGTTCAGGAGAAGACACAGTGATATGAGGGTGAGAGTTCAGGAGACACAGCGATACGAGGGTGGGAGTTCAGGAGATGACACAGTGATACGAGGGTGAGAGTTCAGGAGACACAGCGATACGGGGGTGAAAGATCAGGAGACACAGCGATACGATGGTGAGAGTTCAGGAGATACAGTGATACGGGGGTGAGAATTCAGGAGACACAGTGATACGAGGGTGGGAATTCAGGAGACACAGTGATATGGGGCTGAGAGTTCAGGAGACACAGCGATACGGGGGTGAGAGTTCAGGAGACACAGCAATACAGGGGTGAGATTTCAGGAGATGACAGAGTGATACGGGGGTGAGATTTCAGGAGACACAGCGATATGGGGTTGAGAGTTCAGGAGATGACACAGTGATACGGGGGTGAGAGTTCAGGAGACACAGCGATACGGGGGTGAGAGTTCAGGAGACAAAGCGATACGAGGGTGAGAGTTCAGGAGACACAGCGATATGGGGGTGAGTGTTAAGGAGATACATTGGTACATGGGTGGGAGTTCAGGAGAAAACACAGCGATACGGGGGTGAGATTTGAGGAGACACAGCGATACGGGGGTGAGAGTTCAGGAGACTCAGCGATACGGGGGTGAGAGTTCAGGAGACACAGCGATACGAGGGTGAGATTGCAGGAGACACAGCGATATGAGGGTGAGAGTTCAGGAGACACAGTGGTACCTGGGTGGGAGTTCAGGAGATAACACAGCGATACGAGTGTGAGAGTTCAGGAGACACAGCGATATGGGGGTGAGAGTTCAGGAGACACAGCGATACGGGGTGAGAGTTCAGGAGATGACACAGTGAAACGGGGGTGAGAGTTCAGGAGACACAGTGATACCGGGGTGAAAGCTCAGGAGACACAGCGATACGAGTGTGAGACTTCAGGAGATGATACAGTGATACGGGGGTGATAGTTCAGGAGACACAGCGATATGGGGGTGAGAGTTCAGGAGACACAGCGATACGGGGTTGAGAGTTCAGGAGACACAGCGATACAGGAGTGAGATTTCAGGAGACACAGCGATACAGGGGTGAGAGTTCAAGAGATGACACAGCGATACGAGGGTGAGATATCAGGAGATGACACAGCGATACGGGGATGAGAGTTCCGGAGATGACACAGGGATACGGGGGTGAGAGTTCAAGAGATGACACAGTGATACGGGTGTGAGAGTTCAGGAGATGATACAGCGATACGGGGGTGAGTGTTCAGGAGACACTGTGATACGGGGTTGAGAGGTCAGGAGATGACACAGTGATACGAGGGTGAGAGTTCAGGAGATGACACAATGATACGGGGGTGAGGGTTCAGGAAATACAGCGATACGGGGGTGAGAGTTCAGGAGACACAGTGATACGGGGGTGAGAGTTCAGGAGACACAGTGATACGGTGGTGAGAGTTCAGGAGATACAGTGATATTGGGGTGAGAGTTCAGGAGACACAGCGCTACGAGCGTGGGAGTTCAGGAGACACAGCGATACTGGGGTGAGATTTCAGGAGACACAGCGATACGGGGGTGAGAGTTCAGGAGACACAGCGATACGGGGGTGAGAGTTCAAGAGATGACACAGTGATACGGGGGTGAGAGTTCAAGAGATGACACAGGGATACGGGGGTGAGAGTTCAAGAGATGACACAGTGATACGAGTGTGAGAGTTCAGGAGATGATACAGCGATACGGGGGTGAGTGTTCAGGAGACACTGTGATACGGGGTTGAGAGGTCAGGAGATGACACAGTGATACGAGTGTGAGAGTTCAGGAGATGACACAATGATACGGGGGTGAGGGTTCAGGAAACACAGCGATACGGGACTGAATGTTCTGGAGATGACACAGCGATACGGGATGAGAGTTCAGGAGACACTGCGATACGGGGGTGAGAGTTCAGGAGACACAGCAATACAGGGGTGAGGGTTCAGGAGATGACACAGTGAAATTGGGGTGAGAGTTCAGGAGACACAGCGATACGTGGGTGAGAGCTCTGGAGACTCAGCGATACGAGGGTGAGAGTTCAGGAGATGACACAATGATACGGGGGTGAGGGTTCAGGAAACACAGCGATACGGGACTGAATGTTCTGGAGATGACACAGCGATACGGGATGAGAGTTCAGGAGACACTGCGATACGGGGGTGAGAGTTCAGGAGACACAGCGATACAGGGGTGAGGGTTCAGGAGATGACACAGTGAAATTGGGGTGAGAGTTCAGGAGACACAGCGATACGTGGGTGAGAGTTCTGGAGACTCAGCGATACGGGGGTGAGAGTTCAGGAGACACAGTGATACGGGGGTTAGATTTCAGGAGACACAGCGATACGGGGGTGAGCATTCAGGAGACACAGCGATACGGGGGTGAGAGTTCAGGAGATGACACAGCGATACGAGGGTGAGAGTTCAGGTGATGACACAGTGATACGGGGGTGAGAGTTCAGGAGACACAGCGATACGGGAGTGAGAGTTCCGGAGATGACACAGCGATACGGAATGAGAGTTCAGGAGACACAGCGATACGGGGGTGAGACTTCAGGAGACACAGCGACACAGGGGTGAGATTTCAGGAGATGACACAGTGACACGGGGGTGAGAGTTCAGGAGACACAGCGATACGGGGGTGAGATTTCAGGAGACACAGCGACACAGGGGTGAGATTTCAGGAGATGACACAGTGATACGGGGGTGAGAGTTCAGGAGACTCAGCGATACTGGGGTGAGAGTTCAGGAGACACAGTGATACCTGGGTGAGAGTTCAGGAGACACAGCGATACGAGTGTGAGACTTCAGGAGATGACACAGTGATACAGGGGTGAGAGTGCAGGAGACACATCGTTATGGGGGTGTGAGTTCAGGAGACACAGCGATACGGGGGTGAGATTTTAGGAGACACAATGATACGGGAGTGAGAGTTCAGGAGATGACCCTGAGATACGGGGGTGAGAGTTCAGGAGACACAGCGATACGGGGTTGAGAGTTCAGGAGACACAGCGATACAGGAGTGAGATTTCAGGAGACACAGCGATACAGGGGTGAGAGTTCAAGAGATGACACAGCGATACGAGGGTGAGATATCAGGAGATGACACAGCGATACGGGGATGAGAGTTCCGGAGATGACACAGGGATACGGGGGTGAGAGTTCAAGAGATGACACAGTGATACGGGTGTGAGAGTTCAGGAGATGATACAGCGATACGGGGGTGAGTGTTCAGGAGACACTGTGATACGGGGTTGAGAGGTCAGGAGATGACACAGTGATACGAGGGTGAGAGTTCAGGAGATGACACAATGATACGGGGGTGAGGGTTCAGGAAATACAGCGATACGGGGGTGAGAGTTCAGGAGACACAGTGATACGGGGGTGAGAGTTCAGGAGACACTGTGATACGGTGGTGAGAGTTCAGGAGATACAGTGATATTGGGGTGAGAGTTCAGGAGACACAGCGCTACGAGCGTGGGAGTTCAGGAGACACAGCGATACTGGGGTGAGATTTCAGGAGACACAGCGATACGGGGGTGAGAGTTCAGGAGACACAGCGATACGGGGGTGAGAGTTCAAGAGATGACACAGTGATACGGGGGTGAGAGTTCAAGAGATGACACAGGGATACGGGGGTGAGAGTTCAAGAGATGACACAGTGATACGAGTGTGAGAGTTCAGCAGATGATACAGCGATACGGGGGTGAGTGTTCAGGAGACACTGTGATACGGGGTTGAGAGGTCAGGAGATGACACAGTGATACGAGTGTGAGAGTTCAGGAGATGACACAATGATACGGGGGTGAGGGTTCAGGAAACACAGCGATACGGGACTGAATGTTCTGGAGATGACACAGCGATACGGGATGAGAGTTCAGGAGACACTGCGATACGGGGGTGAGAGTTCAGGAGACACAGCGATACAGGGGTGAGGGTTCAGGAGATGACACAGTGAAATTGGGGTGAGAGTTCAGGAGACACAGCGATACGTGGGTGAGAGCTCTGGAGACTCAGCGATACGAGGGTGAGAGTTCAGGAGATGACACAATGATACGGGGGTGAGGGTTCAGGAAACACAGCGATACGGGACTGAATGTTCTGGAGATGACACAGCGATACGGGATGAGAGTTCAGGAGACACTGCGATACGGGGGTGAGAGTTCAGGAGACACAGCGATACAGGGGTGAGGGTTCAGGAGATGACACAGTGAAATTGGGGTGAGAGTTCAGGAGACACAGCGATACGTGGGTGAGAGTTCTGGAGACTCAGCGATACGGGGGTGAGAGTTCAGGAGACACAGTGATACGGGGGTTAGATTTCAGGAGACACAGCGATACGGGGGTGAGCATTCAGGAGACACAGCGATACGGGGGTGAGAGTTCAGGAGATGACACAGCGATACGAGGGTGAGAGTTCAGGTGATGACACAGTGATACGGGGGTGAGAGTTCAGGAGACACAGCGATACGGGAGTGAGAGTTCCGGAGATGACACAGCGATACGGAATGAGAGTTCAGGAGACACAGCGATACGGGGGTGAGACTTCAGGAGACACAGCGACACAGGGGTGAGATTTCAGGAGATGACACAGTGACACGGGGGTGAGAGTTCAGGAGACACAGCGATACGGGGGTGAGATTTCAGGAGACACAGCGACACAGGGGTGAGATTTCAGGAGATGACACAGTGATACGGGGGTGAGAGTTCAGGAGACTCAGCGATACTGGGGTGAGAGTTCAGGAGACACAGTGATACCTGGGTGAGAGTTCAGGAGACACAGCGATACGAGTGTGAGACTTCAGGAGATGACACAGTGATACAGGGGTGAGAGTGCAGGAGACACATCGTTATGGGGGTGTGAGTTCAGGAGACACAGCGATACGGGGGTGAGATTTTAGGAGACACAATGATACGGGAGTGAGAGTTCAGGAGATGACCCTGAGATACGGGGGTGAGAGTTCAGGAGACACAGCGATATGGTGTGTGAGTTCAGGAGACACAGCGATACAAGGGTGAGAGTTCAGGAGACACAGCGATACAGGGGTGAGAGTTCAGGAGATGACACAGCGATACGAGTGTGAGATATCAGGAGATGACACAGCGATACGGGGATGAGAGTTCCGGAGATGACAAAGCGATACGGGGGTGAGAGTTCAGGAGATGACACAGCAATACGGGGTGAGAGTTCAGGAGACACAGCAATAGAGGATTGAGAGTTCAGGAGATGACACAGTGATACGGGGTTGAGATTTAAGGAGACACAGTGATACAGGAGTGAGAGTTCAGGAGACACAGCGATACGGGAGTGAGAGTTCAGGAGATGACACAGCGATACGGGGTGAGAGTTCAGGAGATACAGTGATATTGGGGTGAGAGTTCAGGAGACACAGCACTACGAGCGTGGGAGTTCAGGAGACACAGCGATACTGGGGTGAGATTTCAGGAGACACAGCGATACGGGGGTGAGAGTTCAGGAGACACAGCGATACGGGGGTGAGAGTTCAAGAGATGACACAGAGATACGGGGGTGAGAGTTCAAGAGATGACACAGGGATACGGGGGTGAGAGTTCAAGAGATGACACAGTGATACGGGTGTGAGAGTTCAGGAGATGATACAGCGATATGGGGGTGAGTGTTCAGGAGACACTGTGATACGGGGTTGAGAGGTCAGGAGATGACACAGTGATACGAGGGTGAGAGTTCAGGAGATCACACAATGATACGGGGGTGAGGGTTCAGGAAACACAGCGATACAGGACTGAATGTTCTGGAGATGACACAGCGACACGGGGTGAGAGTTCAGGAGACACAGCGATACGGGGGTGAGAGTTCAGGAGACACAGCGATACAGGGGTGAGGGTTCAGGAGATGACACAGTGAAATGGGGGTGAGAGTTCAGGAGACACAGCGATACGTGGGTGAGAGTTCTGGAGACTCAGCGATACGGGGGTGAGAGTTCAGGAGTCACAGTGATACGGGGTTAGATTTCAGGAGACACAGCGATACGGGGGTGAGAATTCAGGAGACACAGTGATATGGGAGTGAGAGTTCAGGAGATGACAGAGTGATACAGGGGTTGAGAGTGCAGGAGACACATCGTTATGGGGGTGTGAGTTCAGGAGACACAGCGATACGGGGGTGAGATTTTAGGAGACACAATGATACGGGAGTGAGAGTTCAGGAGATGACCCTGAGATACGGGGGTGAGAGTTCAGGAGACACAGCGATATGGGGTGTGAGTTCAGGAGACACAGCGATACAAGGGTGAGAGTTCAGGAGACACAGCGATACAGGGGTGAGAGTTCAGGAGATGACACAGCGATACGAGGGTGAGATATCAGGAGATGACGCAGCGATACGGGGATGAGAGTTCCGGAGATGACAAAGCGATACGGGGGTGAGAGTTCAGGAGATGACACAGCAATACGGGGTGAGAGTTCAGGAGACACAGCAATATAGGATTGAGAGTTCAGGAGATGACACAGTGATACGGGGTTGAGATTTAAGGAGACACAGCGATACAGGAGTGAGAGTTCAGGAGACACAGCGATACGGGAGTGAGAGTTCAGCAGATGACACAGCGATACGGGGTGAGAGTTCAGGAGGCACAGCGATACGGGGTGAGAGTTCAGGAGACACAGCAATACAGGGGTGAGAGTTCAGGAGATGACACAGTGATACGGGGGTGAGAGTTCAGTAGAAGACACAGTGATACGAGGGTGAGAGTTCAGGAGACACAGCGATACGAGTGTGAGAGTTCAGGAGATGACACAGTGATACGAGGGTGAGAGTTCAGGAGACATTGCGATACGGGGGTGAAAGATCAGGAGACACAGCGATACGATGGTGAGAGTTCAGGAGATACAGTGAAACGGGGTTGAGAGTTCAGGAGATGACACAGTGATACGGGGGTGAGAGTTCAGGAGACACAGCGATACGGGGGTGTGAGTTCAGGAGATACAGTGATATGGGGGTGAGAGTGCAGGAGACACAGTGATACGAGGGTGGGAGTTCAGGAGACACATTGATATGGGGGTGAGAGTTCAGGAGACAAAGCGATACGAGCGTGGGAGTTCAGGAGACACAGCGATATGGGGGTGAGTGTTAAGGAGATACATTGGTACATGGGTGGGAGTTCAGGAGATAACACAGCGATACGGGGGTGAGATTTGAGGAGACACAGCGATACAGGGGTGAGAGTTCAGGAGACTCAGCGATACGGGGGTGAGAGTTCAGGAGACACAGCGATACGAGGGTGAGATTGCAGGAGACACAGCGATATGGGGGTGAGAGTTCAGGAGACACAGTGCTACCTGGGTGGGAGTTCAGGAGATAACACAGCGATACGGGTGTGAGAGTTCAGGAGACACAGCGATACGGGGGTGAGAGTTCAGGAGACACAGCGATACAGGGGTGAGAGTTCAGGAGATGACACAGTGAAATGGGGGTGAGAGTTCAGGAGACACAGCGATACGGGGGTGAGAGTTCAGGAGACACAGTGATACGGGGGTGAGAGTTCCGGAGACTCAGCGATACTGGCGTGAGAGTTCAGGAGACACAGTGATACCGGGGTGAGAGCTCAGGAGACACAGCGATACGAGTGTGAGACTTCAGGAGATGATACAGTGATATGGGGTGAGAGTTCAGGAGACACATCGATACGGGAGTGAGAGTTCAGAAGATGACACAGTGATACGGGGGTGAGAGTTCAGGAGACACAGTGATACGGGGGTGAGAGTTCCGGAGACTCAGCGATACTGGCGTGAGAGTTCAGGAGACACAGTGATACCGGGGTGAGAGCTCAGGAGACACAGCGATATGAGTGTGAGACTTCAGGAGATGATACAGTGATATGGGGTGAGAGTTCAGGAGACACATCGATACGGGGATGTGACTTCAGGAGACTCAGCGATACGGGGTTGAGAGTTCAGGAGACATAGCGATACGAGAGTGAGAGTTCAGAAGATGACACAGTGATACGGGGGTGATAGTTCAGGAGACACAGCGATATGGGGGTGTGAGTTCAGGAGACACAGCGATACGGGGGTGAGAGTTTTGGAGACACAATGATACGGGAGTGAGAGTTCAGGAGATGACACAGTGATACGGGGGTGAGAGTTCAGGAGACACAGCGATATGGGGGTGTGAGTTCAGGAGACACAGCGATACAGGAGTGAGAGTTCAGGAGACACAGCGATACAGGGGTGAGAGTTCAGGAGATGACACAGTGATACGAGGGTGAGATATCAGGAGATGACACAGTGATACGGGGATGAGGGTTCCGGAGATGACACAGGGATACGGGGGTGAGAGTTCAAGAGCTGACACAGTAATACGGGTGTGAGAGTTCAGGAGATGATACAGCAATACGGGGGTGAGTGTTCAGGAGACACTGTGATACGGGGTTGAGAGGTCAGGAGATGACACAGTGATACGAGGGTGAGAGTTCAGGAGATGACACAATGATACGGGGGTGAGGGTTCAGGAAACACAGCGATACGGGACTGAATGTTCTGGAGATGAGACAGCGATACGGGATGAGAGTTCAGGAGACACAGCGATACGGGGGTGAGAGTTCAGGAGACACAGCGATACAGGGGTGAGAGTTCAGGAGATGACACAGTGAAATGGGGGTGAGAGTTCAGGAGACACAACGATATGTGGGTGAGAGTTCTGGAGACTCAGCGATACGGGGGTGAGAATTCAGGAGACTCAGCGATATGAGGGTGTGAGTTCAGGAGATACAGTGATATGGGGGTGAGAGTTCAGGAGACAAAGCGATACGAGTGTGGGAGTTCAGGAGGCACAGCTATACGGGGGTGAGAGTTCAGGAGACACAGCGATACGGGGGTGAGAGTTCAGGAGACACAGCGATACGGGGGTGAGAGTTCAGGAGATGACACAGTGATACGGGGGTGAGAGTTCAGGAGACACAGCGATACGGGGGTGAGAGTTCAGGAGACAAAGCGATACGAGGGTGAGAGTTCAGGAGACACAACGATATGGGGGTGAGTGTTAAGGAGATACATTGGTACATGGGTGGGAGTTCAGGAGATAACACAGCGATACGGGGGTGAGATTTGAGGAGACACAGTGATACGGGGGTGAGAGTTCAGGAGACACAGCGATACGGGCGTGAGAGTTCAAGAGATGACACACTGATACGGGGGTGAGAGTTCAAGAGATGACACAGGGATACGGGGGTGAGAGTTCAAGAGATGACACAGTGATACGGGTGTGAGAGTTCAGGAGATGATACAGCGATACGGGGGTGAGTGTTCAGGAGACACTGTGATACGGGGTTGAGAGGTCAGGAGATGACACAGTGATACGAGGGTGAGAGTTCAGGAGATGACACAATGATACGGGGGTGAGGGTTCAGGAAACACAGCGATACGGGACTGAATGTTCTGGAGATGACACAGCGATACGGGATGAGAGTTCAGGAGACACTGCGATACGGGGGTGAGAGTTCAGGAGACACAGCGATACAGGGGTGAGGGTTCAGGAGATGACACAGTGAAATTGGGGTGAGAGTTCAGGAGACACAGCGATACGTGGGTGAGAGTTCTGGAGACTCAGCGATACGGGGGTGAGAGTTCAGGAGACACAGTGATACGGGGGTTAGATTTCAGGAGACACAGCGATACGGGGGTGAGCATTCAGGAGACACAGCGATACGGGGGTGAGAGTTCAGGAGATGACACAGCGATACGAGGGTGAGAGTTCAGGAGATGACACAGTGATACGGGGGTGAGAGTTCAGGAGACACAGCGATACGGGAGTGAGAGTTCCGGAGATGACACAGCTATACGGAATGAGAGTTCAGGAGACACAGCGATACGGGGGTGAGATTTCAGGAGACACAGCGACACAGGGGTGAGATTTCAGGAGATGACACAGTGACACGGGGGTGAGAGTTCAGGAGACACAGCGATACGGGGGTGAGATTTCAGGAGACACAGCGACACAGGGGTGAGATTTCAGGAGATGACACAGTGATACGGTGGTGAGAGTTCAGGAGACTCAGCGATACTGGGGTGAGAGTTCAGGAGACACAGTGATGCCTGGGTGAGAGTTCAGGAGACACAGCGATACGAGTGTGAGACTTCAGGAGATGACACAGTGATACGGGGTGAGAGTTCAGGAGACACAGCGATACGGGGATGTGAGTTCAGGAGACTCAGCGATACGAGGGTGAGAGTTCAGGAGACACAGTGATATGGGAGTGAGAGTTCAGGAGATGACAGAGTGATACAGGGGTGAGAGTGCAGGAGACACATCGTTATGGGGGTGTGAGTTCAGGAGACACAGCGATACGGGGGTGAGATTTTCGGAGATACAATGATACGGGAGTGAGAGTTCAGGAGATGACCTTGAGATACGGGGGTGAGAGTTCAGGAGACACAGCGATATGGTGTGTGAGTTCAGGAGACACAGCGATACAAGGGTGAGAGTTCAGGAGACACAGCGATACAGGGGTGAGAGTTCAGGAGATGACACAGCGATACGAGGGTGAGATATCAGGAGATGACACAGCGATACGGGGATGAGAGTTCCGGAGATGACAAAGCGATACGGGGGTGAGAGTTCAGGAGATGACACAGCAATACGGGGTGAGAGTTCAGGAGACACAGCAATAGAGGATTGAGAGTTCAGGAGATGACACAGTGATACGGGGTTGAGATTTAAGGAGACACAGTGATACAGGAGTGAGAGTTCAGGAGACACAGCGATACGGGAGTGAGAGTTCAGGAGATGACACAGCGATACGGGGTGAGAGTTCAGGAGTTCCAGTGATATTGGGGTGAGAGTTCAGGAGACACAGCGCTACGAGCGTGGGAGTTCAGGAGACACAGCGATACTGGGGTGAGATTTCAGGAGACACAGCGATACGGGGGTGAGAGTTCAGGAGACACAGCGATACGGGGGTGAGAGTTCAAGAGATGACACAGAGATACGGGGGTGAGAGTTCAAGAGATGACACAGGGATACGGGGGTGAGAGTTCAAGAGATGACACAGTGATACGGGTGTGAGAGTTCAGGAGATGATACAGCGATACGGGGGTGAGTGTTCAGGAGACACTGTGATACGGGGTTGAGAGGTCAGGAGATGACACAGCGATACGAGGGTGAGAGTTCAGGAGATCACACAATGATACGGGGGTGAGGGTTAAGGAAACACAGCGATACAGGACTGAATGTTCTGGAGATGACACAGCGATACGGGGTGAGAGTTCAGGAGACACAGCGATACGGGGGTGAGAGTTCAGGAGACACAGCGATACAGGGGTGAGGGTTCAGGAGATGACACAGTGAAATGGGGGTGAGAGTTCAGGAGACACAGCGATACGTGGGTGAGAGTTCTGGAGACTCAGCGATACGGGGGTGAGAGTTCAGGAGTCACAGTGATACGGGGGTTAGATTTCAGGAGACACAGCGATACGGGGGTGAGAATTCAGGAGACACAGTGATATGGGAGTGAGAGTTCAGGAGATGACAGAGTGATACAGGGGTTGAGAGTGCAGGAGACACATCGTTATGGGGGTGTGAGTTCAGGAGACACAGCGATACGGGGGTGAGATTTTAGGAGACACAATGATATGGGAGTGAGAGTTCAGGAGATGACCCTGAGATACGGGGGTGAGAGTTCAGGAGACACAGCGATATGGGGTGTGAGTTCAGGAGACACAGCGATACAAGGGTGAGAGTTCAGGAGACACAGCGATACAGGGGTGAGAGTTCAGGAGATGACACAGCGATACGTGTGTGAGATATCAGGAGATGACACAGCGATACGGGGATGAGAGTTCCGGAGATGACAAAGCGATACGGGGGTGAGAGTTCAGGAGATGACACAGCAATACGGGGTGAGAGTTCAGGAGACACAGCAATATAGGATTGAGAGTTCAGGAGATGACACAGTGATACGGGGTTGAGATTTAAGGAGACACAGAGATACAGGAGTGAGAGTTCAGGAGACACAGCGATACGGGTGTTAGAGTTCAGGAGATGACACAGCGATACGGGGTGAGAGTTCAGGAGGCACAGCGATACGGGGTGAGAGTTCAGGAGACACAGCAATACAGGGGTGAGAGTTCAGGAGATGACACAGTGATACGGGGGTGAGAGTTCAGTAGAAGACTCAGTGATACGAGGGTGAGAGTTCAGGAGACACAGCGATACGAGTGTGAGAGTTCAGGAGATGACACAGTGATACGAGGGTGAGAGTTCAGGAGACATTGCGATACGGGGGTGAAAGATCAGGAGACACAGCGATACGATGGTGAGAGTTCAGGAGATACAGTGAAACGGGGTTGAGAGTTCAGGAGATGACACAGTGATACGGGGGTGAGAGTTCAGGAGACACAGCGATACGGGGGTGTGAGTTCAGGAGATACAGTGATATGGGGGTGAGAGTGCAGGAGACACAGTGATACGAGGGTGGGAGTTCAGGAGACACATTGATATGGGGGTGAGAGTTCAGGAGACAAAGCGATACGAGCGTGGGAGTTCAGGAGACACAGCGATATGGGGGTGAGTGTTAAGGAGATACATTGGTACATGGGTGGGAGTTCAGGAGATAACACAGCGATACGGGGGTGAGATTTGAGGAGACACAGCGATACAGGGGTGAGAGTTCAGGAGACTCAGCGATACGGGGGTGAGAGTTCAGGAGACACAGCGATACGAGGGTGAGATTGCAGGAGACACAGCGATATGGGGGTGAGAGTTCAGGAGACACAGTGCTACCTGGGTGGGAGTTCAGGAGATAACACAGCGATACGGGTGTGAGAGTTCAGGAGACACAGCGATACGGGGGTGAGAGTTCAGGAGACACAGCGATACAGGGGTGAGAGTTCAGGAGATGACACAGTGAAATGGGGGTGAGAGTTCAGGAGACACAGCGATACGGGGGTGAGAGTTCAGGAGACACAGTGATACGGGGGTGAGAGTTCCGGAGACTCAGCGACACTGGCGTGAGAGTTCAGGAGACACAGTGATACCGGGGTGAGAGCTCAGGAGACACAGCGATACGAGTGTGAGACTTCAGGAGATGATACAGTGATATGGGGTGAGAGTTCAGGAGACACATCGATACGGGAGTGAGAGTTCAGAAGATGACACAGTGATACGGGGGTGAGAGTTCAGGAGACACAGTGATACGGGGGTGAGAGTTCAGGAGACACAGCGATACTGACGTGAGAGTTCAGGAGACACAGTGATACCGGGGTGAGAGCTCAGGAGACACAGCGATACGAGTGTGAGACTTCAGGAGATGATACAGTGATATGGGGTGAGAGTTCAGGAGACACATCGATACGGGGATGTGACTTCAGGAGACTCAGCGATACGGGGGTGAGAGTTCAGGAGACAAAGCGATACGAGAGTGAGAGTTCAGAAGATGACACAGTGATACGGGGGTGATAGTTCAGGAGACACAGCGATATGGGGGTGTGAGTTCAGGAGACACAGCGATACGGGGGTGAGAGTTTTGGAGACACAATGATACGGGAGTGAGAGTTCAGGAGATGACACAGTGATACGGGGGTGAGAGTTCAGGAGACACAGCGATATGGGGGTGTGAGTTCAGGAGACACAGCGATACAGGAGTGAGAGTTCAGGAGACACAGCGATACAGGGGTGAGAGTTCAGGAGATGACACAGTGATACGAGGGTGAGATATCAGGAGATGACACAGTGATACGGGGATGAGGGTTCCAGAGATGACACAGGGATACGGGGGTGAGAGTTCAAGAGCTGACACAGTGATACGGGTGTGAGAGTTCAAGAGATGATACAGCGATACGGGGGTGAGTGTTCAGGAGACACTGTGATACGGGGTTGAGAGGTCAGGAGATGACACAGTGATACGGGGGTGAGAGTTCAGGAGACACAGCGATACGGGGGTGAGAGTTCAAGAGGTGACACAGTAATACGGGTGTGAGAGTTCAGGAGATGATACAGCGATACGGGGGTGAGTGTTCAGGAGACACTGTGATACGGGGTTGAGAGGTCAGGAGATGACACAGTGATACGAGGGTGAGAGTTCAGGAGATGACACAATGATACGGGGGTGAGGGTTCAGGAAACACAGCGAGACGGGACTGAATGTTCTGGAGATGAGACAGCGATACGGGATGAGAGTTCAGGAGACACAGCGATACGGGGGTGAGAATTCAGGAGACACAGCGATACAGGGGTGAGAGTTCAGGAGATGACACAGTGAAATGGGGGTGAGAGTTCAGGAGACACAGCGATATGTGGGTGAGAGTTCTGGAGACTCAGCGATACGGGGGTGAGAGTTCAGGTGACTTAGCGATATGAGGGTGTGAGTTCAGGAGATACAGTGATATGGGGGTGAGAGTTCAGGAGACACAGTGATACGAGGGTGGGAGTTCAGGAGACACATTGATATGGGGGTGAGAGTTCAGGAGACAAAGCGATACGAGCGTGGGAGTTCAGGAGGCACAGCTATACGGGGGTGAGAGTTCAGGAGACACAGCGATACGGGGGTGAGAGTTCAGGAGACACAGCGATACGGGGGTGAGAGTTCAGGAGATGACACAGTGATACGGGGGTGAGAGTTCAGGAGACACAGCGATACGGGGGTGAGAGTTCAGGAGACAAAGCGATACGAGGGTGAGAGTTCAGGAGACACAACGATATGGGGGTGAGTGTTAAGGAGATACATTGGTACATGGGTGGGAGTTCAGGAGATAACACAGCGATACGGGGGTGAGATTTGAGGAGACACAGCGATACGGGGGTGAGAGTTCAGGAGACTCAGCGATACGGGGGTGAGAGCTCAGGAGACACAGCGATACGAGGGTGAGATTGCAGGAGACACAGCGATATGGGGGTGAGAGTTCAGGAGACACAGTGGTACCTGGGTGGGAGTTCAGGAGATAACACAGCGATACGGGTGTGAGAGTTCAGGACACACAGCGATACGGGAGTGAGAGTTCAGGAGACACAGCGATACAGGGGTGAGAGTTCAGGAGATGACACAGTGAAACGGGGGTGAGAGTTCAGGAGACACAGCGATACGGGGGTGAGAGTTCAGGAGACACAGTGATACGGGGGTGAGAGTTCAGGAGACTCAGCGATACTGGCGTGAGAGTTCAGGAGATGATACAGTGATATGGGGTGAGAGTTCAGGAGACACATCGATACGGGAGTGAGAGTTCAGAAGATGAGACAGTGATACGGGGGTGATAGTTCAGGAGACACAGCGATATGGGGGTGAGAGGTCAGGAGACACAGCGATATGGGGGTGAGAGTTCAGGAGACACAGTGATACGGGGGTGAGAGTTCAGGAGACTCAGCGATACTGGCGTTAGGGTTCAGGAGACACAGTGATACCGGGGTGAGAGCTCAGGAGACACAGCGATACGAGTGTGAGACTTCAGGAGATGATACAGTGATATGGGGTGAGAGTTCAGGAGACACATCGATACGGGGATGTGACTTCAGGAGACTAAGCGATACGGGGGTGAGAGTTCAGGATACACATCGATACGGGAGTGAGAGTTCAGAAGATGACACAGTGATACGGGGGTGATAGTTCAGGAGACACAGCGATATGGGGGTGTGAGTTCAGGAGACACAGCGATACGGGGGTGAGAGTTTAGGAGACACAATGATACGGGAGTGAGAGTTCAGGAGATGACACAGTGATACGGGGGTGAGATTTCAGGAGACACAGCGATATGGGGTTGAGAGTTCAAGAGATGACACAGTGATACGGGGGTGAGAGTTCAGGAGACACAGCGATACGGGGGTGAGAGTTCAGGAGACAAAGCGATACGAGGGTGAGAGTTCAGGAGACACAGCGATATGGGGGTGAGTGTTAAGGAGATACATTGGTACATGGGTGGGAGTTCAGGAGAAAACACAGCGATACGGGGGTGAGATTTGAGGAGACACAGCGATACGGGGGTGAGAGTTCAGGAGACTCAGCGATACGGGGGTGAGAGTTCAGGAGACACAGCGATACGAGGGTGAGATTGCAGGAGACACAGCGATATGAGGGTGAGAGTTCAGGAGACACAGTGGTACCTGGGTGGGAGTTCAGGAGATAACACAGCGATACGGGTGTGAGAGTTCAGGAGACACAGCGATATGGGGGTGAGAGTTCAGGAGACACAGCGATACGGGGTGAGAGTTCAGGAGATGACACAGTGAAACGGGGGTGAGAGTTCAGGAGACACAGTGATACCGGGGTGAGAGCTCAGGAGACACAGCGATACGAGTGTGAGACTTCAGGAGATGATACAGTGATACGGGGGTGGTAGTTCAGGAGACACAGCGATATGGGGGTGAGAGTTCAGGAGACACAGCGATACGGGGTTGAGAGTTCAGGAGACACAGCGATACAGGAGTGAGATTTCAGGAGACACAGCGATACAGGGGTGAGAGTTCAAGAGATGACACAGCGATACGAGGGTGAGATATCAGGAGATGACACAGCGATACGGGGATGAGAGTTCCGGAGATGACACAGGGATACGGGGGTGAGAGTTCAAGAGATGACACAGTGATACGGGTGTGAGAGTTCAGGAGATGATACAGCGATACGGGGGTGAGTGTTCAGGAGACACTGTGATACGGGGTTGAGAGGTCAGGAGATGACACAGTGATACGAGGGTGAGAGTTCAGGAGATGACACAATGATACGGGGGTGAGGGTTCAGGAAATACAGCGATACGGGGGTGAGAGTTCAGGAGACACAGTGATACGGGGGTGAGAGTTCAGGAGACTCAGCGATACGGGGGTGAGAGTTCAGGAGACACAGCGATACGAGGGTGAGATTGCAGGAGACACAGCGATATGAGGGTGAGAGTTCAGGAGACACAGTGGTACCTGGGTGGGAGTTCAGGAGATAACACAGCGATACGGGTGTGAGAGTTCAGGAGACACAGCGATATGGGGGTGAGAGTTCAGGAGACACAGCGATACGGGGTGAGAGTTCAGGAGATGACACAGTGAAACGGGGGTGAGAGTTCAGGAGACACAGTGATACCGGGGTGAGAGCTCAGGAGACACAGCGATACGAGTGTGAGACTTCAGGAGATGATACAGTGATACGGGGGTGATAGTTCAGGAGACACAGCGATATGGGGGTGAGAGTTCAGGAGACACAGCGATACGGGGTTGAGAGTTCAGGAGACACAGCGATACAGGAGTGAGATTTCAGGAGACACAGCGATACAGGGGTGAGAGTTCAAGAGATGACACAGCGATACGAGGGTGAGATATCAGGAGATGACACAGCGATACGGGGATGAGAGTTCCGGAGATGACACAGGGATACGGGGGTGAGAGTTCAAGAGATGACACAGTGATACGGGTGTGAGAGTTCAGGAGATGATACAGCGATACGGGGGTGAGTGTTCAGGAGACACTGTGATACGGGGTTGAGAGGTCAGGAGATGACACAGTGATACGAGGGTGAGAGTTCAGGAGATGACACAATGATACGGGGGTGAGGGTTCAGGAAATACAGCGATACGGGGGTGAGAGTTCAGGAGACACAGTGATACGGGGGTGAGAGTTCAGGAGACACAGTGATACGGTGGTGAGACTTCAGGAGATACAGTGATATTGGGGTGAGAGTTCAGGAGACACAGCGCTACGAGCGTGGGAGTTCAGGAGACACAGCGATACTGGGGTGAGATTTCAGGAGACACAGCGATACGGGGGTGAGAGTTCAGGAGACACAGCGATACGGGGGTGAGAGTTCAAGAGATGACACAGTGATACGGGGGTGAGAGTTCAAGAGATGACACAGGGATACGGGGGTGAGAGTTCAAGAGATGACACAGTGATACGAGTGTGAGAGTTCAGGAGATGATACAGCGATACGGGGGTGAGTGTTCAGGAGACACTGTGATACGGGGTTGAGAGGTCAGGAGATGACACAGTGATACGAGTGTGAGAGTTCAGGAGATGACACAATGATACGGGGGTGAGGGTTCAGGAAACACAGCGATACGGGACTGAATGTTCTGGAGATGACACAGCGATACGGGATGAGAGTTCAGGAGACACTGCGATACGGGGGTGAGAGTTCAGGAGACACAGCGATACAGGGGTGAGGGTTCAGGAGATGACACAGTGAAATTGGGGTGAGAGTTCAGGAGACACAGCGATACGTGGGTGAGAGCTCTGGAGACTCAGCGATACGAGGGTGAGAGTTCAGGAGATGACACAATGATACGGGGGTGAGGGTTCAGGAAACACAGCGATACGGGACTGAATGTTCTGGAGATGACACAGCGATACGGGATGAGAGTTCAGGAGACACTGCGATACGGGGGTGAGAGTTCAGGAGACACAGCGATACAGGGGTGAGGGTTCAGGAGATGACACAGTGAAATTGGGGTGAGAGTTCAGGAGACACAGCGATACGTGGGTGAGAGTTCTGGAGACTCAGCGATACGGGGGTGAGAGTTCAGGAGACACAGTGATACGGGGGTTAGATTTCAGGAGACACAGCGATACGGGGGTGAGCATTCAGGAGACACAGCGATACGGGGGTGAGAGTTCAGGAGATGACACAGCGATACGAGGGTGAGAGTTCAGGAGATGACACAGTGATACGGGGGTGAGAGTTCAGGAGACACAGCGATACGGGAGTGAGAGTTCCGGAGATGACACAGCGATACGGAATGAGAGTTCAGGAGACACAGCGATACGGGGGTGAGACTTCAGGAGACACAGCGACACAGGGGTGAGATTTCAGGAGATGACACAGTGACACGGGGGTGAGAGTTCAGGAGACACAGCGATACGGGGGTGAGATTTCAGGAGACACAGCGACACAGGGGTGAGATTTCAGGAGATGACACAGTGATACGGGGGTGAGAGTTCAGGAGACTCAGCGATACTGGGGTGAGAGTTCAGGAGACACAGTGATGCCTGGGTGAGAGTTCAGGAGACACAGCGATACGAGTGTGAGACTTCAGGAGATGACACAGTGATACAGGGGTGAGAGTGCAGGAGACACATCGTTATGGGGGTGTGAGTTCAGGAGACACAGCGATACGGGGGTGAGATTTTAGGAGACACAATGATACGGGAGTGAGAGTTCAGGAGATGACCCTGAGATACGGGGGTGAGAGTTCAGGAGACACAGCGATATGGTGTGTGAGTTCAGGAGACACAGCGATACAAGGGTGAGAGTTCAGGAGACACAGCGATACAGGGGTGAGAGTTCAGGAGATGACACAGCGATACGAGTGTGAGATATCAGGAGATGACACAGCGATACGGGGATGAGAGTTCCGGAGATGACAAAGCGATACGGGGGTGAGAGTTCAGGAGATGACACAGCAATACGGGGTGAGAGTTCAGGAGACACAGCAATAGAGGATTGAGAGTTCAGGAGATGACACAGTGATACGGGGTTGAGATTTAAGGAGACACAGTGATACAGGAGTGAGAGTTCAGGAGACACAGCGATACGGGAGTGAGAGTTCAGGAGATGACACAGCGATACGGGGTGAGAGTTCAGGAGATACAGTGATATTGGGGTGAGAGTTCAGGAGACACAGCGCTACGAGCGTGGGAGTTCAGGAGACACAGCGATACTGGGGTGAGATTTCAGGAGACACAGCGATACGGGGGTGAGTGTTCAGGAGACACAGCGATACGGGGGTGAGAGTTCAAGAGATGACACAGAGATACGGGGGTGAGAGTTCAAGAGATGACACAGGGATACGGGGGTGAGAGTTCAAGAGATGACACAGTGATACGGGTGTGAGAGTTCAGGAGATGATACAGTGATACGGGGGTGAGTGTTCAGGAGACACTGTGATACGGGGTTGAGAGGTCAGGAGATGACACAGTGATACGAGGGTGAGAGTTCAGGAGATCACACAATGATACGGGGGTGAGGGTTCAGGAAACACAGCGATACAGGACTGAATGTTCTGGAGATGACACAGCGACACGGGGTGAGAGTTCAGGAGACACAGCGATACGGGGGTGAGAGTTCAGGAGACACAGCGATACAGGGGTGAGGGTTCAGGAGATGACACAGTGAAATGGGGGTGAGAGTTCAGGAGACACAGCGATACGTGGGTGAGAGTTCTGGAGACTCAGCGATACGGGGGTGAGAGTTCAGGAGTCACAGTGATACGGGGTTAGATTTCAGGAGACACAGCGATACGGGGGTGAGAATTCAGGAGACACAGTGATATGGGAGTGAGAGTTCAGGAGATGACAGAGTGATACAGGGGTTGAGAGTGCAGGAGACACATCGTTATGGGGGTGTGAGTTCAGGAGACACAGCGATACGGGGGTGAGATTTTAGGAGACACAATGATACGGGAGTGAGAGTTCAGGAGATGACCCTGAGATACGGGGGTGAGAGTTCAGGAGACACAGCGATATGGGGTGTGAGTTCAGGAGACACAGCGATACAAGGGTGAGAGTTCAGGAGACACAGCGATACAGGGGTGGGAGTTCAGGAGATGACACAGCGATACGAGGGTGAGATATCAGGAGATGACGCAGCGATACGGGGATGAGAGTTCCGGAGATGACAAAGCGATACGGGGGTGAGAGTTCAGGAGATGACACAGCAATACGGGGTGAGAGTTCAGGAGACACAGCAATATAGGATTGAGAGTTCAGGAGATGACACAGTGATACGGGGTTGAGATTTAAGGAGACACAGCGATACAGGAGTGTGAGTTCAGGAGACACAGCGATACGGGAGTGAGAGTTCAGCAGATGACACAGCGATACGGGGTGAGAGTTCAGGAGGCACAGCGATACGGGGTGAGAGTTCAGGAGACACAGCAATACAGGGGTGAGAGTTCAGGAGATGACACAGTGATACGGGGGTGAGAGTTCAGTAGAAGACACAGTGATACGAGGGTGAGAGTTCAGGAGACACAGCGATACGAGTGTGAGAGTTCAGGAGATGACACAGTGATACGAGGGTGAGAGTTCAGGAGACATTGCGATACGGGGGTGAAAGATCAGGAGACACAGCGATACGATGGTGAGAGTTCAGGAGATACAGTGAAACGGGGTTGAGAGTTCAGGAGATGACACAGTGATACGGGGGTGAGAGTTCAGGAGACACAGCGATACGGGGGTGTGAGTTCAGGAGATACAGTGATATGGGGGTGAGAGTGCAGGAGACACAGTGATACGAGGGTGGGAGTTCAGGAGACACATTGATATGGGGGTGAGAGTTCAGGAGACAAAGCGATACGAGCGTGGGAGTTCAGGAGACACAGCGATATGGGGGTGAGATTTGAGGAGACACAGCGATACAGGGGTGAGAGTTCAGGAGACTCAGCGATACGGGGGTGAGAGTTCAGGAGAAACAGCGTTACGAGGGTGAGATTGCAGGAGACACAGCGATATGGGGGTGAGAGTTCAGGAGACACAGTGCTACCTGGGTGGGAGTTCAGGAGATAACACAGCGATACGGGTGTGAGAGTTCAGGAGACACAGCGATACGGGGGTGAGAGTTCAGGAGACACAGCGATACAGGGGTGAGAGTTCAGGAGATGACACAGTGAAATGGGGGTGAGAGTTCAGGAGACACAGCGATACGGGGGTGAGAGTTCAGGAGACACAGTGATACGGGGGTGAGAGTTCCGGAGACTCAGCGATACTGGCGTGAGAGTTCAGGAGACACAGTGATACCGGGGTGAGAGCTCAGGAGACACAGCGATACGAGTGTGAGACTTCAGGAGATGATACAGTGATATGGGGTGAGAGTTCAGGAGACACATCGATACGGGAGTGAGAGTTCAGAAGATGACACAGTGATACGGGGGTGAGAGTTCAGGAGACACAGTGATACGGGGGTGAGAGTTCAGGAGACACAGCGATACTGGCGTGAGAGTTCAGGAGACACAGTGATACCGGGGTGAGAGCTCAGGAGACACAGCGATATGAGTGTGAGACTTCAGGAGATGATACAGTGATATGGGGTGAGAGCTCAGGAGACACATCGATACGGGGATGTGACTTCAGGAGACTCAGCGATACGGGGTTGAGAGTTCAGGAGACATAGCGATACGAGAGTGAGAGTTCAGAAGATGACACAGTGATACGGGGGTGATAGTTCAGGAGACACAGCGATATGGGGGTGTGAGTTCAGGAGACACAGCGATACGGGGGTGAGAGTTTTGGAGACACAATTATAAGGGAGTGAGAGTTCAGGAGATGACACAGTGATACGGGGGTGAGAGTTCAGGAGACACAGCGATATGGGGGTGTGAGTTCAGGAGACACAGCGATACAGGAGTGAGAGTTCAGGAGACACAGCGATACAGGGGTGAGAGTTCAGGAGATGACACAGTGATACGAGGGTGAGATATCAGGAGATGACACAGTGATACGGGGATGAGGGTTCCGGAGATGACACAGGGATACGGGGGTGAGAGTTCAAGAGCTGACACAGTAATACGGGTGTGAGAGTTCAGGAGATGATACAGCAATACGGGGGTGAGTGTTCAGGAGACACTGTGATACGGGGTTGAGAGGTCAGGAGATGACACAGTGATACGAGGGTGAGAGTTCAGGAGATGACACAATGATACGGGGGTGAGGGTTCAGGAAACACAGCGATACGGGACTGAATGTTCTGGAGATGAGACAGCGATACGGGATGAGAGTTCAGGAGACACAGCGATACGGGGGTGAGAGTTCAGGAGACACAGCGATACAGGGGTGAGAGTTCAGGAGATGACACAGTGAAATGGGGGTGAGAGTTCAGGAGACACAGCGATATGTGGGTGAGAGTTCTGGAGACTCAGCGATACGGGGGTGAGAGTTCAGGAGACTCAGCGATATGAGGGTGTGAGTTCAGGAGATACAGTGATATGGGGGTGGGAGTTCAGGAGACACATTGATATGGGGGTGAGAGTTCAGGAGACAAAGCGATACGAGTGTGGGAGTTCAGGAGGCACAGCTATACGGGGGTGAGAGTTCAGGAGACACAGCGATACGGGGGTGAGAGTTCAGGAGACACAGCGATACGGGGGTGAGAGTTCAGGAGATGACACAGTGATACGGGGGTGAGAGTTCAGGAGACACAGCGATACGGGGGTGAGAGTTCAGGAGACAAAGCGATACGAGGGTGAGAGTTCAGGAGACACAACGATATGGGGGTGAGTGTTAAGGAGATACATTGGTACATGGGTGGGAGTTCAGGAGATAACACAGCGATACGGGGGTGAGATTTGAGGAGACACAGCGATACGGGGGTGAGAGTTCAGGAGACACAGCGATACGGGGGTGAGAGTTCAAGAGATGACACACTGATACGGGGGTGAGAGTTCAAGAGATGACACAGGGATACGGGGGTGAGAGTTCAAGAGATGACACAGTGATACGGGTGTGAGAGTTCAGGAGATGATACAGCGATACGGGGGTGAGTGTTCAGGAGACACTGTGATACGGGGTTGAGAGGTCAGGAGATGACACAGTGATACGAGGGTGAGAGTTCAGGAGATGACACAATGATACGGGGGTGAGGGTTCAGGAAACACAGCGATACGGGACTGAATGTTCTGGAGATGACACAGCGATACGGGATGAGAGTTCAGGAGACACTGCGATACGGGGGTGAGAGTTCAGGAGACACAGCGATACAGGGGTGAGGGTTCAGGAGATGACACAGTGAAATTGGGGTGAGAGTTCAGGAGACACAGCGATACGTGGGTGAGAGTTCTGGAGACTCAGCGATACGGGGGTGAGAGTTCAGGAGACACAGTGATACGGGGGTTAGATTTCAGGAGACACAGCGATACGGGGGTGAGCATTCAGGAGACACAGCGATACGGGGGTGAGAGTTCAGGAGATGACACAGCGATACGAGGGTGAGAGTTCAGGAGATGACACAGTGATACGGGGGTGAGAGTTCAGGAGACACAGCGATACGGGAGTGAGAGTTCCGGAGATGACACAGCTATACGGAATGAGAGTTCAGGAGACACAGCGATACGGGGGTGAGATTTCAGGAGACACAGCGACACAGGGGTGAGATTTCAGGAGATGACACAGTGATACGGTGGTGAGAGTTCAGGAGACTCAGCGATACTGGGGTGAGAGTTCAGGAGACACAGTGATGCCTGGGTGAGAGTTCAGGAGACACAGCGATACGAGTGTGAGACTTCAGGAGATGACACAGTGATACGGGGTGAGAGTTCAGGAGACACAGCGATACGGGGATGTGAGTTCAGGAGACTCAGCGATACGAGGGTGAGAGTTCAGGAGACACAGTGATATGGGAGTGAGAGTTCAGGAGATGACAGAGTGATACAGGGGTGAGAGTGCAGGAGACACATCGTTATGGGGGTGTGAGTTCAGGAGACACAGCGATACGGGGGTGAGATTTTCGGAGATACAATGATACGGGAGTGAGAGTTCAGGAGATGACCCTGAGATACGGGGGTGAGAGTTCAGGAGACACAGCGATATGGTGTGTGAGTTCAGGAGACACAGCGATACAAGGGTGAGAGTTCAGGAGACACAGCGATAC
Source organism: Somniosus microcephalus (assembly GCF_052327205.1). Classification (NCBI taxonomy): domain Eukaryota; kingdom Metazoa; phylum Chordata; class Chondrichthyes; order Squaliformes; family Somniosidae; genus Somniosus; species Somniosus microcephalus. The sequence goes on from NC_140994.1 coordinate 111,027,198, forward strand.
AGGGGTGAGAGTTCAGGAGATGACACAGCGATACGAGGGTGAGATATCAGGAGATGACACAGCGATACGGGGATGAGAGTTCCGGAGATGACAAAGCGATACGGGGGTGAGAGTTCAGGAGATGACACAGCAATACGGGGTGAGAGTTCAGGAGACACAGCAATAGAGGATTGAGAGTTCAGGAGATGACACAGTGATACGGGGTTGAGATTTAAGGAGACACAGTGATACAGGAGTGAGAGTTCAGGAGACACAGCGATACGGGAGTGAGAGTTCAGGAGATGACACAGCGATACGGGGTGAGAGTTCAGGAGATACAGTGATATTGGGGTGAGAGTTCAGGAGACACAGCGCTACGAGCGTGGGAGTTCAGGAGACACAGCGATACTGGGGTGAGATTTCAGGAGACACAGCGATACGGGGGTGAGAGTTCAGGAGACACAGCGATACGGGGGTGAGAGTTCAAGAGATGACACAGAGATACGGGGGTGAGAGTTCAAGAGATGACACAGGGATACGGGGGTGAGAGTTCAAGAGATGACACAGTGATACGGGTGTGAGAGTTCAGGAGATGATACAGCGATACGGGGGTGAGTGTTCAGGAGACACTGTGATACGGGGTTGAGAGGTCAGGAGATGACACAGTGATACGAGGGTGAGAGTTCAGGAGATCACACAATGATACGGGGGTGAGGGTTAAGGAAACACAGCGATACAGGACTGAATGTTCTGGAGATGACACAGCGATACGGGGTGAGAGTTCAGGAGACACAGCGATACGGGGGTGAGAGTTCAGGAGACACAGCGATACAGGGGTGAGGGTTCAGGAGATGACACAGTGAAATGGGGGTGAGAGTTCAGGAGACACAGCGATACGTGGGTGAGAGTTCTGGAGACTCAGCGATACGGGGGTGAGAGTTCAGGAGTCACAGTGATACGGGGGTTAGATTTCAGGAGACACAGCGATACGGGGGTGAGAATTCAGGAGACACAGTGATATGGGAGTGAGAGTTCAGGAGATGACAGAGTGATACAGGGGTTGAGAGTGCAGGAGACACATCGTTATGGGGGTGTGAGTTCAGGAGACACAGCGATACGGGGGTGAGATTTTAGGAGACACAATGATACGGGAGTGAGAGTTCAGGAGATGACCCTGAGATACGGGGGTGAGAGTTCAGGAGACACAGCGATATGGGGTGTGAGTTCAGGAGACACAGCGATACAAGGGTGAGAGTTCAGGAGACACAGCGATACAGGGGTGAGAGTTCAGGAGATGACACAGCGATACGAGTGTGAGATATCAGGAGATGACACAGCGATACGGGGATGAGAGTTCCGGAGATGACAAAGCGATACGGGGGTGAGAGTTCAGGAGATGACACAGCAATACGGGGTGAGAGTTCAGGAGACACAGCAATATAGGATTGAGAGTTCAGGAGATGACACAGTGATACGGGGTTGAGATTTAAGGAGACACAGAGATACAGGAGTGAGTGTTCAGGAGACACAGCGATACGGGTGTTAGAGTTCAGGAGATGACACAGCGATACGGGGTGAGAGTTCAGGAGGCACAGCGATACGGGGTGAGAGTTCAGGAGACACAGCAATACAGGGGTGAGAGTTCAGGAGATGACACAGTGATACGGGGGTGAGAGTTCAGTAGAAGACTCAGTGATACGAGGGTGAGAGTTCAGGAGACACAGCGATACGAGTGTGAGAGTTCAGGAGATGACACAGTGATACGAGGGTGAGAGTTCAGGAGACATTGCGATACGGGGGTGAAAGATCAGGAGACACAGCGATACGATGGTGAGAGTTCAGGAGATACAGTGAAACGGGGTTGAGAGTTCAGGAGATGACACAGTGATACGGGGGTGAGAGTTCAGGAGACACAGCGATACGGGGGTGTGAGTTCAGGAGATACAGTGATATGGGGGTGAGAGTGCAGGAGACACAGTGATACGAGGGTGGGAGTTCAGGAGACACATTGATATGGGGGTGAGAGTTCAGGAGACAAAGCGATACGAGCGTGGGAGTTCAGGAGACACAGCGATATGGGGGTGAGTGTTAAGGAGATACATTGGTACATGGGTGGGAGTTCAGGAGATAACACAGTGATACGGGGGTGAGATTTGAGGAGACACAGCGATACAGGGGTGAGAGTTCAGGAGACTCAGCGATACGGGGGTGAGAGTTCAGGAGACACAGCGATACGAGGGTGAGATTGCAGGAGACACAGCGATATGGGGGTGAGAGTTCAGGAGACACAGTGCTACCTGGGTGGGAGTTCAGGAGATAACACAGCGATACGGGTGTGAGAGTTCAGGAGACACAGCGATACGGGGGTGAGAGTTCAGGAGACACAGCGATACAGGGGTGAGAGTTCAGGAGATGACACAGTGAAATGGGGGTGAGAGTTCAGGAGACACAGCGATACGGGGGTGAGAGTTCAGGAGACACAGTGATACGGGGGTGAGAGTTCCGGAGACTCAGCGACACTGGCGTGAGAGTTCAGGAGACACAGTGATACCGGGGTGAGAGCTCAGGAGAAACAGCGATACGAGTGTGAGACTTCAGGAGATGATACAGTGATATGGGGTGAGAGTTCAGGAGACACATCGATACGGGAGTGAGAGTTCAGAAGATGACACAGTGATACGGGGGTGAGAGTTCAGGAGACACAGTGATACGGGGGTGAGAGTTCAGGAGACACAGCGATACGGGGGTGAGAGTTCAGGAGACACAGTGATACGGGGATGTGACTTCAGGAGACTCAGCGATACGGGGGTGAGAGTTCAGGAGACAAAGCGATACGAGAGTGAGAGTTCAGAAGATGACACAGTGATACGGGGGTGATAGTTCAGGAGACACAGCGATATGGGGGTGTGAGTTCAGGAGACACAGCGATACGGGGGTGAGAGTTTTGGAGACACAATGATACGGGAGTGAGAGTTCAGGAGATGACACAGTGATACGGGGGTGAGAGTTCAGGAGACACAGCGATATGGGGGTGTGAGTTCAGGAGACACAGCGATACAGGAGTGAGAGTTCAGGAGACACAGCGATACAGGGGTGAGAGTTCAGGAGATGACACAGTGATACGAGGGTGAGATATCAGGAGATGACACAGTGATACGGGGATGAGGGTTCCAGAGATGACACAGGGATACGGGGGTGAGAGTTCAAGAGCTGACACAGTGATACGGGTGTGAGAGTTCAAGAGATGATACAGCGATACGGGGGTGAGTGTTCAGGAGACACTGTGATACGGGGTTGAGAGGTCAGGAGATGACACAGTGATACGGGGGTGAGAGTTCAGGAGACACAGCGATACGGGGGTGAGAGTTCAAGAGATGACACAGTAATACGGGTGTGAGAGTTCAGGAGATGATACAGCGATACGTGGGTGAGTGTTCAGGAGACACTGTGATACGGGGTTGAGAGGTCAGGAGATGACACAGTGATACGAGGGTGAGAGTTCAGGAGATGACACAATGATACGGGGGTGAGGGTTCAGGAAACACAGCGATACGGGACTGAATGTTCTGGAGATGAGACAGCGATACGGGATGAGAGTTCAGGAGACACAGCGATACGGGGGTGAGAATTCAGGAGACACAGCGATACAGGGGTGAGAGTTCAGGAGATGACACAGTGAAATGGGGGTGAGAGTTCAGGAGACACAGCGATATGTGGGTGAGAGTTCTGGAGACTCAGCGATACGGGGGTGAGAGTTCAGGAGACTCAGCGATATGAGGGTGTGAGTTCAGGAGATACAGTGATATGGGTGTGAGAGTTCAGGAGACACAGTGATACGAGGGTGGGAGTTCAGGAGACACATTGATATGGGGGTGAGAGTTCAGGAGACAAAGCGATATGAGCGTGGGAGTTCAGGAGGCACAGCTATACGGGGGTGAGAGTTCAGGAGACACAGCGATACGGGGGTGAGAGTTCAGGAGACACAGCGATACGGGGGTGAGAGTTCAGGAGATGACACAGTGATACGGGGGTGAGAGTTCAGGAGACACAGCGATACGGGGGTGAGAGTTCAGGAGACAAAGCGATACAGGGGTGAGAGTTCAGGAGATGACACAGCGATACGAGGGTGAGATATCAGGAGATGACACAGTGATACGGGGATGAGAGTTCCGGAGATGACACAGCGATACGGGGGTGAGTGTTCAGGAGAAAATGTGATACGGGGTTGAGAGGTCAGGAGATGACACAGTGATACGAGGGTGAGAGTTCAGGAGATGACACAATGATACGGGGGTGAGGGTTCAGGAAACACAGCGATACGGGGGTGAGAGTTCAGGAGACACAGTGATACGGGGGTGAGAGTTCAGGAGACACAGTGATACGGTGGTGAGAGGTCAGGAGATACAGTGATATTGGGGTGAGAGTTCAGGAGACACAGCGCTACGAGCGTGGGAGTTCAGGAGACACAACGATACTAGGGTGAGATTTCAGGAGACACAGCGATACGGGGGTGAGAGTTCAGGAGACACAGCGATACGGGGGTGAGAGTTCAAGAGATGACACAGTGATACGGGGGTGAGAGTTCAAGAGATGACACAGGGATACGGGGGTGAGAGTTCAAGAGATGACACAGTGATACGGGTGTGAGATTTCAGGAGATGATACAGCGATACGGGGGTGAGTGTTCAGGAGACACTGCGTTACGGGGTTGAGAGGTCAGGAGATGACACAGTGATACGAGGGTGAGAGTTCAGGAGATGACACAATGATACAGGTTGAGGGTTCAGGAGACACAGCGATACGGGGGTGAGATTTCAAGAGACACAGCGATACAGGGGTGAGAGTTCAGGAGATGACACAGTGAAATGGGGGTGAGAGTTCAGGAGACACAGTGATACGTGGGTGAGAGTTCTGGAGACTCAGCGATATGGGGGTGAGAGTTCATGAGACACAGTGATACGGGGGTTAGATTTCAGGAGACACAGCGATACGGGGGTGAGAATTCAGGAGACACAGCGATACGGGGGTGAGAATTCAGGAGATGACACAGCGATACGAGGGTGAGAGTTCAGGAGATGACACAGTGATTCGGGGGTGAGAGTTCAGGAGACACAGCGATACAGGGGTGAGAGTTCAGGAGATGACACAGTGAAACGGGGGTGAGAGTTCAGGAGACACAGCGATACGGGGGTGAGAGTTCAGGAGACGCAGTGATACGGGGGTGAGAGTTCAGGAGACTCAGCGATACTGGCGTGAGAGTTCAGGAGATGATACAGTGATATGGGGTGAGAGTTCAGGAGACACATCGATACGGGAGTGAGAGTTCAGAAGATGAGACAGTGATACGGGGGTGATAGTTCAGGAGACACAGCGATATGGGGGTGAGAGGTCAGGAGAAACAGCGATATGGGGGTGAGAGTTCAGGAGACACAGTGATACGGGGGTGAGAGTTCAGGAGACTCAGCGATACTGGCGTTAGGGATCAGGAGACACAGTGATACCGGGGTGAGAGCTCAGGAGACACAGCGATACGAGTGTGAGACTTCAGGAGATGATACAGTGATATGGGGTGAGAGTTCAGGAGACACAGCGATACGGGGGTGAGAGTTTTGGAGACACAATGATACGGGAGTGAGAGTTCAGGAGATGACACAGTGATACGGGGGTGAGAGTTCAGGAGACACAGCGATATGGGGGTGTGAGTTCAGGAGACACAGCGATACAGGAGTGAGAGTTCAGGAGACACAGCGATACAGGGGTGAGAGTTCAGGAGATGACACAGTGATACGAGGGTGAGATATCAGGAGATGACACAGTGATACGGGGATGAGGGTTCCAGAGATGACACAGGGATACGGGGGTGAGAGTTCAAGAGCTGACACAGTGATACGGGTGTGAGAGTTCAAGAGATGATACAGCGATACGGGGGTGAGTGTTCAGGAGACACTGTGATACGGGGTTGAGAGGTCAGGAGATGACACAGTGATACGGGGGTGAGAGTTCAGGAGACACAGCGATACGGGGGTGAGAGTTCAAGAGATGACACAGTAATACGGGTGTGAGAGTTCAGGAGATGATACAGCGATACGTGGGTGAGTGTTCAGGAGACACTGTGATACGGGGTTGAGAGGTCAGGAGATGACACAGTGATACGAGGGTGAGAGTTCAGGAGATGACACAATGATACGGGGGTGAGGGTTCAGGAAACACAGCGATACGGGACTGAATGTTCTGGAGATGAGACAGCGATACGGGATGAGAGTTCAGGAGACACAGCGATACGGGGGTGAGAATTCAGGAGACACAGCGATACAGGGGTGAGAGTTCAGGAGATGACACAGTGAAATGGGGGTGAGAGTTCAGGAGACACAGCGATATGTGGGTGAGAGTTCTGGAGACTCAGCGATACGGGGGTGAGAGTTCAGGAGACTCAGCGATATGAGGGTGTGAGTTCAGGAGATACAGTGATATGGGTGTGAGAGTTCAGGAGACACAGTGATACGAGGGTGGGAGTTCAGGAGACACATTGATATGGGGGTGAGAGTTCAGGAGACAAAGCGATATGAGCGTGGGAGTTCAGGAGGCACAGCTATACGGGGGTGAGAGTTCAGGAGACACAGCGATACGGGGGTGAGAGTTCAGGAGACACAGCGATACGGGGGTGAGAGTTCAGGAGATGACACAGTGATACGGGGGTGAGAGTTCAGGAGACACAGCGATACGGGGGTGAGAGTTCAGGAGACAAAGCGATACGAGGGTGAGAGTTCAGGAGACACAACGATATGGGGGTGAGTGTTAAGGAGATACATTGGTACATGGGTGGGAGTTCAGGAGATAATACAGCGATACGGGGGTGAGATTTGAGGAGACACAGCGATACGGGGGTGAGAGTTCAGGAGACTCAGCGATACGGGGGTGAGAGCTCAGGAGACACAGCGATACGAGGGTGAGATTGCAGGAGACACAGCGATATGGGGGTGAGAGTTCAGGAGACACAGTGGTACCTGGGTGGGAGTTCAGGAGATAACACAGCGATACGGGTGTGAGAGTTCAGGACACACAGCGATACGGGAGTGAGAGTTCAGGAGACACAGCGATACAGGGGTGAGAGTTCAGGAGATGACACAGTGAAACGGGGGTGAGAGTTCAGGAGACACAGCGATACGGGGGTGAGAGTTCAGGAGACACAGTGATACGGGGGTGAGAGTTCAGGAGACTCAGCGATACTGGCGTGAGAGTTCAGGAGATGATACAGTGATATGGGGTGAGAGTTCAGGAGACACATCGATACGGGAGTGAGAGTTCAGAAGATGAGACAGTGATACGGGGGTGATAGTTCAGGAGACACAGCGATATGGGGGTGAGAGGTCAGGAGACACAGCGATATGGGGGTGAGAGTTCAGGAGACACAGTGATACGGGGGTGAGAGTTCAGGAGACTCAGCGATACTGGCGTTAGGGTTCAGGAGACACAGTGATACCGGGGTGAGAGCTCAGGAGACACAGCGATACGAGTGTGAGACTTCAGGAGATGATACAGTGATATGGGGTGAGAGTTCAGGAGACACATCGATACGGGGATGTGACTTCAGGAGACTAAGCGATACGGGGGTGAGAGTTCAGGATACACATCGATACGGGAGTGAGAGTTCAGAAGATGACACAGTGATACGGGGGTGATAGTTCAGGAGACACAGCGATATGGGGGTGTGAGTTCAGGAGACACAGCGATACGGGGGTGAGAGTTTAGGAGACACAATGATACGGGAGTGAGAGTTCAGGAGATGACACAGTGATACGGGGGTGAGAGTTCAGGAGACACAGCGATATGGGGGTGTGAGTTCAGGAGACACAGCGATACAGGAGTGAGAGGTCAGGAGACACAGCGATACAGGGGTGAGAGTTCAGGAGATGACACAGCGATACGAGGGTGAGATATCAGGAGATGACACAGTGATACGGGGATGAGAGTTCCGGAGATGACACAGCGATACGGGGGTGAGTGTTCAGGAGAAAATGTGATACGGGGTTGAGAGGTCAGGAGATGACACAGTGATACGAGGGTGAGAGTTCAGGAGATGACACAATGATACGGGGGTGAGGGTTCAGGAAACACAGCGATACGGGGGTGAGAGTTCAGGAGACACAGTGATACGGGGGTGAGAGTTCAGGAGACACAGTGATACGGTGGTGAGAGGTCAGGAGATACAGTGATATTGGGGTGAGAGTTCAGGAGACACAGCGCTACGAGCGTGGGAGTTCAGGAGACACAACGATACTGGGGTGAGATTTCAGGAGACACAGCGATACGGGGGTGAGAGTTCAGGAGACACAGCGATACGGGGGTGAGAGTTCAAGAGATGACACAGTGATACGGGGGTGAGAGTTCAAGAGATGACACAGGGATACGGGGGTGAGAGTTCAAGAGATGACACAGTGATACGGGTGTGAGATTTCAGGAGATGATACAGCGATACGGGGGTGAGTGTTCAGGAGACACTGCGTTACGGGGTTGAGAGGTCAGGAGATGACACAGTGATACGAGGGTGAGAGTTCAGGAGATGACACAATGATACAGGTTGAGGGTTCAGGAGACACAGCGATACGGGGGTGAGATTTCAAGAGACACAGCGATACAGGGGTGAGAGTTCAGGAGATGACACAGTGAAATGGGGGTGAGAGTTCAGGAGACACAGTGATACGTGGGTGAGAGTTCTGGAGACTCAGCGATATGGGGGTGAGAGTTCATGAGACACAGTGATACGGGGGTTAGATTTCAGGAGACACAGCGATACGGGGGTGAGAATTCAGGAGACACAGCGATACGGGGGTGAGAATTCAGGAGATGACACAGCGATACGAGGGTGAGAGTTCAGGAGATGACACAGTGATTCGGGGGTGAGAGTTCAGGAGACACAGCGATACAGGGGTGAGAGTTCAGGAGATGACACAGTGAAACGGGGGTGAGAGTTCAGGAGACACAGCGATACGGGGGTGAGAGTTCAGGAGACGCAGTGATACGGGGGTGAGAGTTCAGGAGACTCAGCGATACTGGCGTGAGAGTTCAGGAGATGATACAGTGATATGGGGTGAGAGTTCAGGAGACACATCGATACGGGAGTGAGAGTTCAGAAGATGAGACAGTGATACGGGGGTGATAGTTCAGGAGACACAGCGATATGGGGGTGAGAGGTCAGGAGAAACAGCGATATGGGGGTGAGAGTTCAGGAGACACAGTGATACGGGGGTGAGAGTTCAGGAGACTCAGCGATACTGGCGTTAGGGATCAGGAGACACAGTGATACCGGGGTGAGAGCTCAGGAGACACAGCGATACGAGTGTGAGACTTCAGGAGATGATACAGTGATATGGGGTGAGAGTTCAGGAGACACATCGATACGGGGATGTGACTTCAGGAGACTAAGCGATACGGGGGTGAGAGTTCAGGATACACATCGATACGGGAGTGAGAGTTCAGAAGATGACACAGTGATACGGGGGTGATAGTTCAGGAGACACAGCGATATGGGGGTGTGAGTTCAGGAGACACAGCGATACGGGGGTGAGAGTTTAGGAGACACAATGATACGGGAGTGAGAGTTCAGGAGATGACACAGTGATACGGGGGTGAGAGTTCAGGAGACACAGCGATATGGGGGTGTGAGTTCAGGAGACACAGCGATACAGGAGTGAGAGGTCAGGAGACACAGCGATACAGGGGTGAGAGTTCAGGAGATGACACAGCGATACGAGGGTGAGATATCAGGAGATGACACAGTGATACGGGGATGAGAGTTCCGGAGATGACACAGGGATGCGGGGGTGAGAGTTCAAGAGAAGACACAGTGATACGGGTGTGAGAGTTCAGGAGATGATACAGCGATACGGGGGTGATTGTTCAGGAGACAATGTGATACGGGGTTGAGAGGTCAGGAGATGACACAGTGATACGAGGGTGAGAGTTCAGGAGATGACACAATGATACGGGGGTGAGGGTTCAGGAAACACAGCGATACGGGGGTGAGAGTTCAGGAGACACAGTGATACGGGGGTGAGAGTTCAGGAGACACAGTGATACGGTGGTGAGAGTTCAGGAGATACAGTGATATTGGGGTGAGAGTTCAGGAGACACAGCGCTACGAGCGTGGGAGTTCAGGAGACACAGCGATACTGGGGTGAGATTTCAGGAGACACAGCGATACGGGGGTGAGAGTTCAGGAGATGACACAGTGATACGGGGGTGAGAGTTCAAGAGATGACACAGGGATACGGGGGTGAGAGTTCAAGAGATGACACAGTAATACGGGTGTGAGATTTCAGGAGATGATACAGCGATACGGGGGTGAGAGCTCAGGAGACACAGCGATACGAGGGTGAGATTGCAGGAGACACAGCGATATGGGGGTGAGAGTTCAGGAGACACAGTGGTACCTGGGTGGGAGTTCAGGAGATAACACAGCGATACGGGTGTGAGAGTTCAGGACACACAGCGATACGGGAGTGAGAGTTCAGGAGACACAGCGATACAGGGGTGAGAGTTCAGGAGATGACACAGTGAAACGGGGGTGAGAGTTCAGGAGACACAGCGATACGGGGGTGAGAGTTCAGGAGACACAGTGATACGGGGGTGAGAGTTCAGGAGACTCAGCGATACTGGCGTGAGAGTTCAGGAGATGATACAGTGATATGGGGTGAGAGTTCAGGAGACACATCGATACGGGAGTGAGAGTTCAGAAGATGAGACAGTGATACGGGGGTGATAGTTCAGGAGACACAGCGATATGGGGGTGAGAGGTCAGGAGACACAGCGATATGGGGGTGAGAGTTCAGGAGACACAGTGATACGGGGGTGAGAGTTCAGGAGACTCAGCGATACTGGCGTTAGGGTTCAGGAGACACAGTGATACCGGGGTGAGAGCTCAGGAGACACATGGATACGAGTGTGAGACTTCAGGAGATGATACAGTGATATGGGGTGAGAGTTCAGGAGACACATCGATACGGGGATGTGACTTCAGGAGACTAAGCGATACGGGGGTGAGAGTTCAGGATACACATCGATACGGGAGTGAGAGTTCAGAAGATGACACAGTGATACGGGGGTGATAGTTCAGGAGACACAGCGATATGGGGGTGTGAGTTCAGGAGACACAGCGATACGGGGGTGAGAGTTTAGGAGACACAATGATACGGGAGTGAGAGTTCAGGAGATGACACAGTGATACGGGGGTGAGAGTTCAGGAGACACAGCGATATGGGGGTGTGAGTTCAGGAGACACAGCGATACAGGAGTGAGAGGTCAGGAGACACAGCGATACAGGGGTGAGAGTTCAGGAGATGACACAGCGATACGAGGGTGAGATATCAGGAGATGACACAGTGATACGGGGATGAGAGTTCCGGAGATGACACAGCGATACGGGGGTGAGTGTTCAGGAGAAAATGTGATACGGGGTTGAGAGGTCAGGAGATGACACAGTGATACGAGGGTGAGAGTTCAGGAGATGACACAATGATACGGGGGTGAGGGTTCAGGAAACACAGCGATACGGGGGTGAGAGTTCAGGAGACACAGTGATACGGGGGTGAGAGTTCAGGAGACACAGTGATACGGTGGTGAGAGGTCAGGAGATACAGTGATATTGGGGTGAGAGTTCAGGAGACACAGCGCTACGAGCGTGGGAGTTCAGGAGACACAACGATACTGGGGTGAGATTTCAGGAGACACAGCGATACGGGGGTGAGAGTTCAGGAGACACAGCGATACGGGGGTGAGAGTTCAAGAGATGACACAGTGATACGGGGGTGAGAGTTCAAGAGATGACACAGGGATACGGGGGTGAGAGTTCAAGAGATGACACAGTGATACGGGTGTGAGATTTCAGGAGATGATACAGCGATACGGGGGTGAGTGTTCAGGAGACACTGCGTTACGGGGTTGAGAGGTCAGGAGATGACACAGTGATACGAGGGTGAGAGTTCAGGAGATGACACAATGATACAGGTTGAGGGTTCAGGAGACACAGCGATACGGGGGTGAGATTTCAAGAGACACAGCGATACAGGGGTGAGAGTTCAGGAGATGACACAGTGAAATGGGGGTGAGAGTTCAGGAGACACAGTGATACGTGGGTGAGAGTTCTGGAGACTCAGCGATATGGGGGTGAGAGTTCATGAGACACAGTGATACGGGGGTTAGATTTCAGGAGACACAGCGATACGGGGGTGAGAATTCAGGAGACACAGCGATACGGGGGTGAGAATTCAGGAGATGACACAGCGATACGAGGGTGAGAGTTCAGGAGATGACACAGTGATTCGGGGGTGAGAGTTCAGGAGACACAGCGATACAGGGGTGAGAGTTCAGGAGATGACACAGTGAAACGGGGGTGAGAGTTCAGGAGACACAGCGATACGGGGGTGAGAGTTCAGGAGACGCAGTGATACGGGGGTGAGAGTTCAGGAGACTCAGCGATACTGGCGTGAGAGTTCAGGAGATGATACAGTGATATGGGGTGAGAGTTCAGGAGACACATCGATACGGGAGTGAGAGTTCAGAAGATGAGACAGTGATACGGGGGTGATAGTTCAGGAGACACAGCGATATGGGGGTGAGAGGTCAGGAGAAACAGCGATATGGGGGTGAGAGTTCAGGAGACACAGTGATACGGGGGTGAGAGTTCAGGAGACTCAGCGATACTGGCGTTAGGGATCAGGAGACACAGTGATACCGGGGTGAGAGCTCAGGAGACACAGCGATACGAGTGTGAGACTTCAGGAGATGATACAGTGATATGGGGTGAGAGTTCAGGAGACACATCGATACGGGGATGTGACTTCAGGAGACTAAGCGATACGGGGGTGAGAGTTCAGGATACACATCGATACGGGAGTGAGAGTTCAGAAGATGACACAGTGATACGGGGGTGATAGTTCAGGAGACACAGCGATATGGGGGTGTGAGTTCAGGAGACACAGCGATACGGGGGTGAGAGTTTAGGAGACACAATGATACGGGAGTGAGAGTTCAGGAGATGACACAGTGATACGGGGGTGAGAGTTCAGGAGACACAGCGATATGGGGGTGTGAGTTCAGGAGACACAGCGATACAGGAGTGAGAGGTCAGGAGACACAGCGATACAGTGGTGAGAGTTCAGGAGATGACACAGCGATACGAGGGTGAGATATCAGGAGATGACACAGTGATACGGGGATGAGAGTTCCGGAGATGACACAGGGATGCGGGGGTGAGAGTTCAAGAGAAGACACAGTGATACGGGTGTGAGAGTTCAGGAGATGATACAGCGATACGGGGGTGATTGTTCAGGAGACAATGTGATACGGGGTTGAGAGGTCAGGAGATGACACAGTGATACGAGGGTGAGAGTTCAGGAGATGACACAATGATACGGGGGTGAGGGTTCAGGAAACACAGCGATACGGGGGTGAGAGTTCAGGAGACACAGTGATACGGGGGTGAGAGTTCAGGAGACACAGTGATACGGTGGTGAGAGTTCAGGAGATACAGTGATATTGGGGTGAGAGTTCAGGAGACACAGCGCTACGAGCGTGGGAGTTCAGGAGACACAGCGATACTGGGGTGAGATTTCAGGAGACACAGCGATACGGGGGTGAGAGTTCAGGAGATGACACAGTGATACGGGGGTGAGAGTTCAAGAGATGACACAGGGATACGGGGGTGAGAGTTCAAGAGATGACACAGTAATACGGGTGTGAGATTTCAGGAGATGATACAGCGATACGGGGGTGAGTGTTCAGGAGACACTGCGTTACGGGGTTGAGAGGTCAGGAGATGACACAGTGATACGAGGGTGAGAGTTCAGGAGATGACACAATGATACGGGGGTGAGGGTTCAGGAGACACAGCGAGACGGGGTTGAGATTTCAAGAGACACAGCGATACAGGGGTGAGAGTTCAGGAGATGACACAGTGAAATGGGGGTGAGAGTTCAGGAGACACAGTGATACGTGGGTGAGAGTTCTGGAGACTCAGCGATATGGGGGTGAGAGTTCATGAGACACAGTGATACGGGGGTTAGATTTCAGGAGACACAGCGATACGGGGGTGAGAATTCAGGAGACACAGCGATACGGGGGTGAGAATTCAGGAGATGACACAGCGATACGAGGGTGAGAGTTCAGGAGATGACAGAGTGATTCGGGGGTGAGAGTTCAGTAGACACAGCGATACGGGAGTGAGAGTTCCGGAGATGACACAGCGATACGGAATGAGAGTTCAGGAGACACAGTGATACGGGGGTGAGATTTCAGGAGACACAGCGACACAGGGGTGAGATTTCAGGAGATGACACAGTGACACGGGGGTGAGAGTTCAGGAGACACAGCGATACGGGGGTGAGAGTTCAGGAGACTCAGCGATACTGGGGTGAGAGTTCAGGAGACACAGTGATGCCTGGGTGAGAGTTCAGGAGACACAGCGATACGAGTGTGAGACTTCAGGAGATGACACAGTGATACGGGGTGAGAGTTCAGGAGACACAGCGATACGGGGATGTGAGTTCAGGAGACTCAGCGATGCGAGGGTGAGAGTTCAGGAGACACAGTGATATGGGAGTGAGAGTTCAGGAGATGACACAGTGATACAGGGGTGAGAGTGCAGGAGACACATCGTTATGGGGGTGTGAGTTCAGGAGACACAGCGATACGGGGGTGAGATTTTAGGAGACACAATGATACGGGAGTGAGAGTTCAGGAGATGACACAGCGATACGAGGGTGAGATTTCAGGAGATGACACAGCGATACGGGGTGAGAGATCAGGAGACACAGCAATATAGGATTGAGATTTCAGGAGATGACACAGTGATACGGGGGTGAGAATTAAGGAGGCACAGCGATACAGGAGTGAGAATTAAGGAGGCACAGCGATACGGGAGTGAGAGTTCAGGAGGTGACACAGCGATACGGGGTGAGAGTTCAGGAGGCACAGCGATACGGGGTGAGAGTTCAGGAGACACAGCAATACAGGGGTGAGAGTTCAGGAGATGACACAGTGATACGGGGGTGAGAGTTCAGGAGAAGACACAGTGATATGAGGGTGAGAGTTCAGGCGACACAGCGATACGAGTGTGAGAGTTCAGGAGACACAGCGATACGAGTGTGAGAGTTCAGGAGATGATACAGTGATACGAGGGTGAGAGTTCAGGAGACACTGCGATACGGGGGTGAAAGATCAGGAGACACAGCGATACGATGGTGAGAGTTCAGGAGATACAGTGATATGGGGTTGAGAGTTCAGGAGACACAGCGATACGGGGGTGAGAGTTCAGGAGACACAGCGATACGGGGGTGAGATTTCAGGAGACACAGCGATACTGGGGTGAGAGTTCAGGAGATGACACAGTGATACGGGGGTGAGAGTTCAGGAGACACAGCGATACGGGCGTGAGAGTTCAGGAGACAAAGCGATACGAGGGTGAGAGTTCAGGAGACACAGCGATATGGGGGTGAGTGTTAAGGAGATACATTGGTACATGGGTGGGAGTTCAGGAGATAACACAGCGATACGGGGGTGAGATTTGAGGAGACACAGCGATACCCGGGTGAGTGTTCAGGAGACTCAGCGATACTGGGGTGAGAGCTCAGGAGACACAGCGATACGAGGGTGAGATTGCAGGAGACACAGCGATATGGGGGTGAGAGTTCAGGAGACACAGTGGTACCTGGGTGGGAGTTCAGGAGATAACACAGCGATACGGGTGTGAGAGGTCAGGAGACACAGCGATACGGGGGTGAGAGTTCAGGAGACACAGCGATACAGGGGTGAGAGTTCAGGAGATGACACAGTGATACGGGGGTGAGAGTTCAGGAGACTCAGCGATACTGGCGTGAGAGTTCAGGAGACACAGTGATACCGGGGTGAGAGCTCAGGAGATGATACAGTGATATGGGGTGAGAGTTCAGGAGACACATCGATACGGGGATGTGACTTCAGGAGACTCAGCGATATGGGGGTGAGAGTTCAAGAGATGACACAGGGATACGGGGGTGAGAGTTCAAGAGATGACACAGGGATACGGGGGTGAGAGTTCAGGAGATGATACAGCGATACAGGGGTGAGTGTTCAGGAGACACTGCGTTACGGGGTTGAGAGGTCAGGAGATGACACAGTGATACGAGGGTGAGAGTTCAGGAGATGACACAATGATACGGGGGTGAGGGTTCAGGAGACACAGCGATACGGGGGTGAGATTTCAAGAGACACAGCGATACAGGGGTGAGAGTTCAGGAGATGACACAGTGAAATGGGGGTGAGAGTTCAGGAGACACAGCGATACGTGGGTGAGAGTTCTGGAGACTCAGCGATACGGGGGTGAGAGTTCATGAGACACAGTGATACGGGGGTTAGATTTCAGGAGACACAGCGATACGGGGGTGAGAATTCAGGAGACACAGCGATACGGGGGTGAGAATTCAGGAGATGACACAGCGATACGAGGGTGAGAGTTCAGGAGATGACACAGTGATACGGGGGTGAGAGTTCAGGAGACACAGCGATACGGAATGAGAGTTCAGGAGACACAGTGATACGGGGGTGAGATTTCAGGAGACACAGCGACACAGGGGTGAGATTTCAGGAGATGACACAGTGACACGGGGGTGAGAGTTCAGGAGACACAGCGATACGGGGGTGAGAGTTCAGGAGACTCAGCGATACTGGGGTGAGAGTTCAGGAGACACAGTGATGCCTGGGTGAGAGTTCAGGAGACACAGCGATACGAGTGTGAGACTTCAGGAGATGGCACAGTGATACGGGGTGAGAGTTCAGGAGACACAGCGATACGGGGATGTGAGTTCAGGAGACTCAGCGATACGAGGGTGAGAGTTCAGGAGACACAGTGATATGGGAGACAGAGTTCAGGAGATGACACAGTGATACAGGGGTGAGAGTGCAGGAGACACATCGTTATGGGGGTGTGAGTTCAGGAGACACAGCGATACGGGGGTGAGATTTTAGGAGACACAATGATACGGGAGTGAGAGTTCAGGAGATGACCCTGAGATACGGGGGTGAGAGTTCAGGAGACACAGCGATATGGGGTGTGAGTTCAGGAGACACAGCGATACAAGGGTGAGAGTTCAGGAGACACAGCGATACAGGGGTGAGAGTTCAGGAGATGACACAGCGATACGAGGGTGAGATATCAGGAGATGACACAGCGATATGGGGATGAGAGTTCCGGAGATGACAAAGCGATACGGGGGTGAGAGTTCAGGAGATGACACAGCGATACGGGGATGAGAGTTCCAGAGATGACAAAGCGATACGGGGGTGAGAGTTCAGGAGATGACACAGCAATACGGGGTGAGAGTTCAGGAGACACAGCAATATAGGATTGAGAGTTCAGGAGATGACACAGTGATACGGGGGTGAGAATTAAGGAGGCACAGCGATACAGGAGTGAGAGTTCAGGAGACACAGCGATACGGGAGTGAGAGTTCAGGAGATGACACAGCGATACGGGGTGAGAGTTCAGGAGGCACAGCGATACGGGGTGAGAGTTCAGGAGACACAGCAATACAGGGGTGAGAGTTCAGGAGATGACACAGTGATACGGGGGTGAGAGTTCAGGAGAAGACACAGTGATATGAGGGTGAGAGTTCAGGAGACACAGCGATACGAGTGTGGGAGTTCAGGAGATGATACAGTGATACGAGGGTGAGAGTTCAGGAGACACTGCGATACGGGGGTGAAAGATCAGGAGACACAGCGATACGATGGTGAGAGTTCAGGAGATACAATGATATGGGGTTGAGAGTTCAGGAAATGTTACAGTGATACGGGGGTGAGAGTTCAGGAGACACAGCGATACGGGGGTGTGAGTTCAGGAGATACAGTGATATGGGGGTGAGAGTTCAGGTGACACAGTGATACGAGGGTGGGAGTTCAGGAGACACATTGATATGGGGGTGAGAGTTCAGGAGACAAAGCGATACGAGCGTGGGAGTTCAGGAGGCACAGCTATACGGGGGTGAGAGTTCAGGAGACACAGCGATACGGGGGTGAGAGTTCAGGAGATGACACAGTGATACGGGGGTGAGAGTTCAGGAGACACAGCGATGCGGGCGTGAGAGTTCAGGAGACAAAGCGATACGAGGGTGAGAGTTCAGGAGACACAGCGATATGGGGGTGAGGGTTAAGGAGATACATTGGTACATGGGTGGGAGTTCAGGAGATAACACAGCGATACGGGGGTGAGATTTGAGGAGACACAGCGATACCCGGGTGAGAGTTCAGGAGACTCAGCGATACGGGGGTGAGAGCTCAGGAGACACAGCGATACGAGGGTGAGATTGCAGGAGACACAGCGATATGGGGGTGAGAGTTCAGGAGACACAGTGGTAACTGGGTGGGAGTTCAGGAGATAACACAGCGATACGGGTGTGAGAGTTCAGGAGACACAGCGATACGGGGGTGAGAGATCAGGAGACACAGCGATACAGGGGTGAGAGTTCAGGAGATGACACAGTGAAACGGGGGTGAGAGTTCAGGAGACACAGCGATACGGGGTGAGAGTTCAGGAGACACAGTGATACGGGGGTGAGAGTTCAGGAGACTCAGCGATACTGGCGTGAGAGTTCAGGAGATGATACAGTGATATGGGGAGAGAGTTCAGGAGACACATCGATACGGGAGTGACAGTTCAGAAGATGAGACAGTAATACGGGGGTGATAGTTCAGGAGACAGAGCGATATGGGGGTGAGAGGTCAGGAGACACAGCGATACATTGGTGAGAGTTCAGGAGACACATTGATACGGGGGTGAGAGTTCAGGAGACTCAGCGATACTGGCGTGAGAGTTCAGGAGACACAGTGATACCGGGGTGAGAGCTCAGGAGACACAGCGATACGAGTGTGAGACTTCAGGAGATGATACAGTGATATGGGGTGAGAGTTCAGGAGACACATCGATACGGGGATGTGACTTCAGGAGACTCAGCGATACGGGGGTGAGAGTTCAGGAGACACATCGATACGGGAGTGAGAGTTCAGAAGATGACACAGTGATACGGGGGTGATAGTTCAGGAGACACAGCGATATGGGGGTGTGAGTTCAGGAGACACAGCGATACGGTGGTGAGAGTTCAGGAGATACAGTGATATTGGGGTGAGAGTTCAGGAGACACAGCGCTACGAGCGTGGGAGTTCAGGAGACACAGCGATACTGGGGTGAGATTTCAGGAGACACAGCGATACGGGGGTGAGAGTTCATGAGACACAGTGATACGGGGGTTAGATTTCAGGAGACACAGCGATACGGGGGTGAGAATTCAGGAGACACAGCGATACGGGGGTGAGAATTCAGGAGATGACACAGCGATACGAGGGTGAGAGTTCAGGAGATGACACAGTGATACGGGGGTGAGAGTTCAGGAGACACAGCGATACGGGGGTGAGAGTTCAGGAGACTCAGCGATACTGGGGTGAGAGTTCAGGAGACACAGTGATGCCTGGGTGAGAGTTCAGGAGACACAGCGATACGAGTGTGAGACTTCAGGAGATGACACAGTGATACGGGGTGAGAGTTCAGGAGACACAGCGATACGGGGATGTGAGTTCAGGAGACTCAGCGATACGAGGGTGAGAGTTCAGGAGACACAGTGATATGGGAGACAGAGTTCAGGAGATGACACAGTGATACAGGGGTGAGAGTGCAGGAGACACATCGTTATGGGGGTGTGAGTTCAGGAGACACAGCGATACGGGGGTGAGATTTTAGGAGACACAATGATACGGGAGTGAGAGTTCAGGAGATGACCCTGAGATACGGGGGTGAGAGTTCAGGAGACACAGCGATATGGGGTGTGAGTTCAGGAGACACAGCGATACAAGGGTGAGAGTTCAGGAGACACAGCGATACAGGGGTGAGAGTTCAGGAGATGACACAGCGATACGAGGGTGAGATATCAGGAGATGACACAGCGATACGGGGATGAGAGTTCCGGAGATGACAAAGCGATACGGGGGTGAGAGTTCAGGAGATGACACAGCAATACGGGGTGAGAGTTCAGGAGACACAGCAATATAGGATTGAGAGTTCAGGAGATGACACAGTGATACGGGGGTGAGAATTAAGGAGGCACAGCGATACAGGAGTGAGAGTTCAGGAGACACAGCGATACAGGAGTGAGAGTTCAGGAGATGACACAGCGATATGGGGTGAGAGTTCAGGAGGCACAGCGATACGGGGTGAGAGTTCAGGAGACACAGCAATACAGGGGTGAGAGTTCAGGAGATGACACAGTGATACGGGGGTGAGAGTTCAGGAGAAGACACAGTGATATGAGGGTGAGAGTTCAGGAGACACAGCGATACGAGTGTGGGAGTTCAGGAGATGATACAGTGATACGAGGGTGAGAGTTCAGGAGACACTGCGATACGGGGGTGAAAGATCAGGAGACACAGCGATACGATGGTGAGAGTTCAGGAGATACAGTGATATGGGGTTGAGAGTTCAGGAAATGACACAGTGATACGGGGGTGAGAGTTCAGGAGACACAGCGATACGGGGGTGTGAGTTCAGGAGATACAGTGATATGGGGGTGAGAGTTCAGGAGACACAGTGATACGAGGGTGGGAGTTCAGGAGACACATTGATATGGGGGTGAGAGTTCAGGAGACAAAGCGATACGAGCGTGGGAGTTCAGGAGGCACAGCTATACGGGGGTGAGAGTTCAGGAGACACAGCGATACGGGGGTGAGAGTTCAGGAGACACAGCGATACGGGGGTGAGAGTTCAGGAGATGACACAGTGATACGGGGGTGAGAGTTCAGGAGACACAGCGATGCGGGCGTGAGAGTTCAGGAGACAAAGCGATACGAGGGTGAGAGTTCAGGAGACACAGCGATATGGGGGTGAGGGTTAAGGAGATACATTGGTACATGGGTGGGAGTTCAGGAGATAACACAGCGATACGGGGGTGAGATTTGAGGAGACACAGCGATACCCGGGTGAGAGTTCAGGAGACTCAGCGATACGGGGGTGAGAGCTCAGGAGACACAGCGATACGAGGGTGAGATTGCAGGAGACACAACGATATGGGGGTGAGAGTTCAGGAGACAGAGTGGTACCTGGGTGTGAGTTCAGGAGATAACACAGCGATACGGGTGTGAGAGTTCAGGAGACACAGCGATTCGGGGGTGAGAGATCAGGAGACACAGCGATACAGGGGTGAGAGTTCAGGAGATGACACAGTGAAACGGGGGTGAGAGTTCAGGAGACACAGCGATACGGGGTGAGAGTTCAGGAGACACAGTGATACGGGGGTGAGAGTTCAGGAGACACAGCGATACGTGGGTGAGAGTTCAGGAGACTCAGCGATACGGGGGTGAGAGTTCAGGAGACACAGTGATACGGGGGTTAGATTTCAGGAGACACAGCGATATGGGGGTGAGAATTCAGGAGACACAGCGATACGGGGGTGAGAGTTCAGGAGATGACACAGCGATACGAGGGTGAGAGTTCAGGAGATGACACAGTGATACGGGGGTGAGAGTTCAGGAGACACATCGATACGGGAGTGACAGTTCAGAAGATGAGACAGTAATACGGGGGTGATAGTTCAGGAGACAAAGCGATATGGGGGTGAGAGGTCAGGAGACACAGCGATACGTTGGTGAGAGTTCAGGAGACACATTGATACGGGGGTGAGAGTTCAGGAGACACAGCGATACGTTGGTGTGAGTTCAGGAGACACAGTGATACGGGGGTGAGAGTTCAGGAGACACAGTGATACGGGGGTGAGAGTTCAGGAGACTCAGCGATACTGGCGTGAGAGTTCAGGAGACACAGTGATACCGGGGTGAGAGCTCAGGAGACACAGCGATACGAGTGTGAGACTTCAGGAGATGATACAGTGATATGGGGTGAGAGTTCAGGAGACACATCGATACGGGGATGTGACTTCAGGAGACTCAGCGATACGGGGGTGAGAGTTCAGGAGATGACACAGTGATACGGGGGTGATAGTTCAGGAGACACAGCGATATGGGGGTGTGAGTTCAGGAGACACAGCGATACGGTGGTGAGAGTTCAGGAGATACAGTGATATTGGTGTGAGAGTTCAGGAGACACAGCGCTACGAGCGTGGGAGATCAGGAGACACAGCGATACTGGGGTGAGATTTCAGGAGACACAGCGATACGGGGGTGAGAGTTCAGGAGACACAGCGATACGGGGGTGAGAGTTCAAGAGATGACACAGTGATACGGGGTGAGAGTTCAAGAGATGACACAGGGATACGGGGGTGAGAGTTCAAGAGATGACACAGTGATACGGGTGTGAGAGTTCAGGAGATGATACAGCGATACGGGGGTGAGTGTTCAGGAGACACTGCGTTACGGTGTTGAGAGGTCAGGAGATGACACAGTGATACGAGGGTGAGAGTTCAGGAGATGACACAATGATACGGGGGTGAGGGTTCAGGAAACACAGCGATACGGGACTGAATGTTCTGGAGTTGACACAGCGATACGGGATGAGAGTTCAGGAGACACAGCGATACGGTGGTGAGATTTCAGGAGACACAGCGATACAGGGGTGAGAGTTCAGGAGATGACACAGTGAAATGGGGGTGAGATTTCAGGAGACACAGCGATACGGGGGTGAGAGTTCATGAGACACAGTGATACGGGGGTTAGATTTCAGGAGACACAGCGATACGGGGGTGAGAATTCAGGAGACACAGCGATACGGGGGTGAGAATTCAGGAGATGACACAGCGATACGAGGGTGAGAGTTCAGGAGATGACACAGTGATACGGGGGTGAGAGTTCAGGAGACACAGCGATACGGGGGTGAGAGTTCAGGAGACTCAGCGATACTGGGGTGAGAGTTCAGGAGACACAGTGATGCCTGGGTGAGAGTTCAGGAGACACAGCGATACGAGTGTGAGACTTCAGGAGATGACACAGTGATACGGGGTGAGAGTTCAGGAGACACAGCGATACGGGGATGTGAGTTCAGGAGACTCAGCGATACGAGGGTGAGAGTTCAGGAGACACAGTGATATGGGAGACAGAGTTCAGGAGATGACACAGTGATACAGGGGTGAGAGTGCAGGAGACACATCGTTATGGGGGTGTGAGTTCAGGAGACACAGCGATACGGGGGTGAGATTTTAGGAGACACAATGATACGGGAGTGAGAGTTCAGGAGATGACCCTGAGATACGGGGGTGAGAGTTCAGGAGACACAGCGATATGGGGTGTGAGTTCAGGAGACACAGCGATACAAGGGTGAGAGTTCAGGAGACACAGCGATACAGGGGTGAGAGTTCAGGAGATGACACAGCGATACGAGGGTGAGATATCAGGAGATGACACAGCGATACGGGGATGAGAGTTCCGGAGATGACAAAGCGATACGGGGGTGAGAGTTCAGGAGATGACACAGCAATACGGGGTGAGAGTTCAGGAGACACAGCAATATAGGATTGAGAGTTCAGGAGATGACACAGTGATACGGGGGTGAGAATTAAGGAGGCACAGCGATACAGGAGTGAGAGTTCAGGAGACACAGCGATACAGGAGTGAGAGTTCAGGAGATGACACAGCGATATGGGGTGAGAGTTCAGGAGGCACAGCGATACGGGGTGAGAGTTCAGGAGACACAGCAATACAGGGGTGAGAGTTCAGGAGATGACACAGTGATACGGGGGTGAGAGTTCAGGAGAAGACACAGTGATATGAGGGTGAGAGTTCAGGAGACACAGCGATACGAGTGTGGGAGTTCAGGAGATGATACAGTGATACGAGGGTGAGAGTTCAGGAGACACTGCGATACGGGGGTGAAAGATCAGGAGACACAGCGATACGATGGTGAGAGTTCAGGAGATACAGTGATATGGGGTTGAGAGTTCAGGAAATGACACAGTGATACGGGGGTGAGAGTTCAGGAGACACAGCGATACGGGGGTGTGAGTTCAGGAGATACAGTGATATGGGGGTGAGAGTTCAGGAGACACAGTGATACGAGGGTGGGAGTTCAGGAGACACATTGATATGGGGGTGAGAGTTCAGTAGACAAAGCGATACGAGCGTGGGAGTTCAGGAGGCACAGCTATACGGGGGTGAGAGTTCAGGAGACACAGCGATACGGGGGTGAGAGTTCAGGAGACACAGCGATACGGGGGTGAGAGTTCAGGAGATGACACAGTGATACGGGGGTGAGAGTTCAGGAGACACAGCGATGCGGGCGTGAGAGTTCAGGAGACAAAGCGATACGAGGGTGAGAGTTCAGGAGACACAGCGATATGGGGGTGAGGGTTAAGGAGATACATTGGTACATGGGTGGGAGTTCAGGAGATAACACAGCGATACGGGGGTGAGATTTGAGGAGACACAGCGATACCCGGGTGAGAGTTCAGGAGACTCAGCGATACGGGGGTGAGAGCTCAGGAGACACAGCGATACGAGGGTGAGATTGCAGGAGACACAACGATATGGGGGTGAGAGTTCAGGAGACAGAGTGGTACCTGGGTGTGAGTTCAGGAGATAACACAGCGATACGGGTGTGAGAGTTCAGGAGACACAGCGATTCGGGGGTGAGAGATCAGGAGACACAGCGATACAGGGGTGAGAGTTCAGGAGATGACACAGTGAAACGGGGGTGAGAGTTCAGGAGACACAGCGATACGGGGTGAGAGTTCAGGAGACACAGTGATACGGGGGTGAGAGTTCAGGAGACACAGCGATACGTGGGTGAGAGTTCAGGAGACTCAGCGATACGGGGGTGAGAGTTCAGGAGACACAGTGATACGGGGGTTAGATTTCAGGAGACACAGCGATATGGGGGTGAGAATTCAGGAGACACAGCGATACGGGGGTGAGAGTTCAGGAGATGACACAGCGATACGAGGGTGAGAGTTCAGGAGATGACACAGTGATACGGGGGTGAGAGTTCAGGAGACACATCGATACGGGAGTGACAGTTCAGAAGATGAGACAGTAATACGGGGGTGATAGTTCAGGAGACAAAGCGATATGGGGGTGAGAGGTCAGGAGACACAGCGATACGTTGGTGAGAGTTCAGGAGACACATTGATACGGGGGTGAGAGTTCAGGAGACACAGCGATACGTTGGTGTGAGTTCAGGAGACACAGTGATACGGGGGTGAGAGTTCAGGAGACACAGTGATACGGGGGTGAGAGTTCAGGAGACTCAGCGATACTGGCGTGAGAGTTCAGGAGACACAGTGATACCGGGGTGAGAGCTCAGGAGACACAGCGATACGAGTGTGAGACTTCAGGAGATGATACAGTGATATGGGGTGAGAGTTCAGGAGACACATCGATACGGGGATGTGACTTCAGGAGACTCAGCGATACGGGGGTGAGAGTTCAGGAGATGACACAGTGATACGGGGGTGATAGTTCAGGAGACACAGCGATATGGGGGTGTGAGTTCAGGAGACACAGCGATACGGTGGTGAGAGTTCAGGAGATACAGTGATATTGGTGTGAGAGTTCAGGAGACACAGCGCTACGAGCGTGGGAGATCAGGAGACACAGCGATACTGGGGTGAGATTTCAGGAGACACAGCGATACGGGGGTGAGAGTTCAGGAGACACAGCGATACGGGGGTGAGAGTTCAAGAGATGACACAGTGATACGGGGTGAGAGTTCAAGAGATGACACAGGGATACGGGGGTGAGAGTTCAAGAGATGACACAGTGATACGGGTGTGAGAGTTCAGGAGATGATACAGCGATACGGGGGTGAGTGTTCAGGAGACACTGCGTTACGGTGTTGAGAGGTCAGGAGATGACACAGTGATACGAGGGTGAGAGTTCAGGAGATGACACAATGATACGGGGGTGAGGGTTCAGGAAACACAGCGATACGGGACTGAATGTTCTGGAGTTGACACAGCGATACGGGATGAGAGTTCAGGAGACACAGCGATACGGTGGTGAGATTTCAGGAGACACAGCGATACAGGGGTGAGAGTTCAGGAGATGACACAGTGAAATGGGGGTGAGAGTTCAGGAGACACAGCGATACGTGGGTGAGAGTTCAGGAGACTCAGCGATACGGGGGTGAGAGTTCAGGAGACACAGTGATACGGGGGTTAGATTTCAGGAGACACAGCGATATGGGGGTGAGAATTCAGGAGACACAGCGATACGGGGGTGAGAGTTCAGGAGATGACACAGCGATACGAGGGTGAGAGTTCAGGAGATGACACAGTGATACGGGGGTGAGAGTTCAGGAGACACAGCGATACGGGAGTGAGAGTTCCGGAGATGACACAGCGATACGTAATGAGAGTTCAGGAGACACAGCGATACGGGGGTGAGATTTCAGGAGACACAGCGACACAGGGGTGAGATTTCAGGAGATGACACAGTGATACGGGGTGAGAGTTCAGGAGACACAGCGATACGGGGATGTGAGTTCAGGAGACTCAGCGATACGAGGGTGAGAGTTCAGGAGACACAGTGATATGGGAGTGAGAGTTCAGGAGATGACAGAGTGATACAGGGGTGAGAGTGCAGGAGACACATCGTTATGGGGGTGTGAGTTCAGGAGACACAGCGATACGGGGGTGAGATTTTAGGAGACACAATGATACGGGAGTGAGAGTTCAGGAGATGACCCTGAGATACGGGGGTGAGAGTTCAGGAGAGACAGCGATATGGGGGTGAGATTTCAGGAGACACAGCGATACGGGGGTGAGAGTTCAGGAGACACAGTGATACCGGGGTGAGAGTTCAGGAGACACAGCGATACAAGGGTGAGAGTTCAGGAGACACAGTGATATGGGAGTGAGAGTTCAGGAGATGACAGAGTGATACAGGGGTGAGAGTGCAGGAGACACATCGTTATGGGGGTGTGAGTTCAGGAGACACAGCGATACGGGGGTGAGATTTTAGGAGACACAATGATACGGGAGTGAGAGTTCAGGAGATGACCCTGAGATACGGGGGTGAGAGTTCAGGAGAGACAGCGATATGGGGGTGAGATTTCAGGAGACACAGCGATACGGGGGTGAGAGTTCAGGAGACCCAGTGATACCGGGGTGAGAGTTCAGGAGACACAGCGATACAAGGGTGAGAGTTCAGGAGACACAGCGATACAGGGGTGAGAGTTCAGGAGATGACACAGCGATACGAGGGTGAGATATCAGGAGATGACACAGCGATACGGGGATAAGAGTTCCGGAGATGACAAAGCGATACGGGTGTGAGAGTTCAGGAGATGACACAGCAATACGGGGTGAGAGTTCAGGAGACACAGCAATATAGGATTGAGAGTTCAGGAGATGACACAGTGATACGGGGGTGAGATTTAAGGAGACACAGCGATACAGGAGTGAGAGTTCAGGAGACACAGCGATACGGGAGTGAGAGTTCAGGAGATGACACAGCGATACGGGGTGAGAGTTCAGGAGACACAGCAATACAGGGGTGAGAGTTCAGGAGATGACAGTGATACGGGGGTGAGAGTTCAGGAGAAGACACAGTGATACGAGTGTGAGAGTTCAGGAGACACAGCGATACGAGTGTGAGAGTTCAGGAGATGACACAGTGATACGAGGGTGAGAGTTCAGGAGACACTGCGATACGGGGGTGAAAGATTAGGAGACACAGCGATACGATGGTGAGAGTTCAGGAGATACAGTGATACGGGGTTGAGAGTTCAGGAGATCACACAGTGACACGGGGGTGAGAGTTCAGGAGACACAGCGATACAGAAGTGTGAGTTCAGGAGATACAGTGATATGGGTGTGAGAGTTCAGGAGACACAGTGATACGAGGGTGGAAGTTCAGGAGACACATTGATATGTGGGTGAGAGTTCAGGAGACAAAGCGATACGAGCGTGGGAGTTCAGGAGGCACAGCTATACGGGGGTGAGAGTTCAGGAGACACAGCGATACGGGGGTGAGAGTTCAGGAGACACAGCGATACGGGGGTGAGAGTTCTGGATTCTCAGCGATACGGGGTGAGAGTTCAGGAGACACAGCGATACGGGGGTGAGAGTTCAGGAGATGACACAGTGATACGGTGGTGAGAGTTCAGGAGACGCAGCGATACGGGGGTGAGAGTTCAGGAGACTCAGCGGTACGGGGGAGGGAGTTCAGGAGTCACAGCGATACGGGGGTGAAAGTTCAGGAGACATAGCGATATGGGGTGACAGATCAAGAGATGACACAGCGATACGGGGGTGAGAGTTGAGCAGATGACACAGTGATACGGGGGTGAGAGTTAAGGAGATGATACAGCGACCCGGGGATGAGAGATCAGGAGATGACACAGCGATACAGGGGTGAGAGTTCAGGAGATGACGCAGCGATACGAGTGTGAGAGTTCAGGAGAAGACACAGTGATACGAGGGTGAGAGTTCAGGAGGCACTGCGATACGGGGGTGAAAGATCAGGAGACACAGCGATACGATGGTGAGAGTTCAGGAGATACAGTGATACGGGGTTGAGAGTTCAGGAGATGACACAGTGATACGGGTGTGAGAGTTCAGGAGACACAGCGATACGGGGGTGTGAGTTCAGGAGATACAGTGATATGGGCGTGAGAGTTCAGGAGACACAGTGATACGAGGGTGGGAGTTCAGGAGACACATTGATATGGGGGTGAGAGTTCAGGAGACAAAGCGATATGAGCGTGGGAGTTCAGGAGGCACAGCGATACGGGGGTGAGAGTTCAGGAGACACAGCAATACAGGGGTGAGATTTCAGGAGATGACAGAGTGATACGGGGGTGAGATTTCAGGAGACACAGCGATACGGGGTTGAGAGTTCAGGAGATGACACAGTGATACGGGGGTGAGAGTTCAGGAGACAAAGCGATACGAGGGTGAGAGTTCAGGAGACACAGCGATATGGGGGTGAGTGTTAAGGAGATACATTGGTACATGGGTGGGAGTGCAGGAGATAACACAGCGATACGGGGGTGAGAGTTGAGGAGACACAGCGATACGGGGGTGAGAGTTCAGGAGACTCAGCGATAGGGTGGTGAGAGTTCAGGAGACACAGCGATACAGGGGTGAGAGTTCAGGAGATGACACAGTGAAACGGGGGTGAGTGTTCAGGAGACACAGCGATACGGGGGTGAGAGTTCTGGAGACTCAGCGATGCGGGGGTGAGAGTTCAGGAGACACAGTGATATGGGGGTTAGATTTCAGGAGACACAGCGATACGGGGGTGAGAATTCAGGAGACACAGCGATACGGGGGTGAGAGTTCAGGAGATGACACAGTGATACGGGGGTGAGAGCTCAGGAGACACAGCGACACGGGAGTGAGAGTTCCGGAGATGACACAGCGATATGGGGTGAGAGTTCAGGAGAGACAGCGATATGGGGGTGAGATTTCAGGAGACACAGCGATACGGGGGTGAGAGTTCAGGAGACACAGTGATACCGGGGTGAGAGTTCAGGAGACACAACGATACAAGGGTGAGAGTTCAGGAGACACAGCGATACAGGGGTGAGAGTTCAGGAGATGACACAGCGATACGAGGGTGAGATATCAGGAGATGACACAGCGATACGGGGATAAGAGTTCCGGAGATGACAAAGCGATACGGGTGTGAGAGTTCAGGAGATGACACAGCAATACGGGGTGAGAGTTCAGGAGACACAGCAATATAGGATT
This sequence comes from Somniosus microcephalus, assembly GCF_052327205.1. Lineage (NCBI taxonomy): Eukaryota > Metazoa > Chordata > Chondrichthyes > Squaliformes > Somniosidae > Somniosus > Somniosus microcephalus. The sequence continues at coordinate 111,056,831 of NC_140994.1, forward strand.
GAGAGTTCAGGAGATGACACAGTGATACGGGGGTGAGATTTAAGGAGACACAGCGATACAGGAGTGAGAGTTCAGGAGACACAGCGATACGGGAGTGAGAGTTCAGGAGATGACACAGCGATACGGGGTGAGAGTTCAGGAGACACAGCAATACAGGGGTGAGAGTTCAGGAGATGACAGTGATACGGGGGTGAGAGTTCAGGAGAAGACACAGTGATACGAGTGTGAGAGTTCAGGAGACACAGCGATACGAGTGTGAGATTTCAGGAGATGACACAGTGATACGAGGGTGAGAGTTCAGGAGACACTGCGATACGGGGGTGAAAGATTAGGAGACACAGCGATACGATGGTGAGAGTTCAGGAGATACAGTGATACGGGGTTGAGAGTTCAGGAGATCACACAGTGACACGGGGGTGAGAGTTCAGGAGACACAGCGATACGGGAGTGAGAGTTCAGGAGATGACACAGCGATACGGGGTGAGAGTTCAGGAGACACAGCAATACAGGGGTGAGAGTTCAGGAGATGACAGTGATACGGGGGTGAGAGTTCAGGAGAAGACACAGTGATACGAGTGTGAGAGTTCAGGAGACACAGCGATACGAGTGTGAGAGTTCAGGAGATGACACAGTGATACGAGGGTGAGAGTTCAGGAGACACTGCGATACGGGGGTGAAAGATTAGGAGACACAGCGATACGATGGTGAGAGTTCAGGAGATACAGTGATACGGGGTTGAGAGTTCAGGAGATCACACAGTGACACGGGGGTGAGAGTTCAGGAGACACAGCGATACAGAAGTGTGAGTTCAGGAGATACAGTGATATGGGTGTGAGAGTTCAGAAGACACAGTGATACGAGGGTGGGAGTTCAGGAGACACATTGATATGTGGGTGAGAGTTCAGGAGACAAAGCGATACGAGCGTGGGAGTTCAGGAGGCACAGCTATACGGGGGTGAGAGTTCAGGAGACACAGCGATACGGGGGTGAGAGTTCAGGAGACACAGCGATACGGGGGTGAGAGTTCAGGATTCTCAGCGATACGGGGTGAGAGTTCAGGAGACACAGCGATACGGGGGTGAGAGTTCAGGAGATGACACAGTGATACGGTGGTGAGAGTTCAGGAGACGCAGCGATACGGGGGTGAGAGTTCAGGAGACTCAGCGGTACGGGGGAGGGAGTTCAGGAGTCACAGCGATACGGGGTGAAAGTTCAGGAGACATAGCGATATGGGGTGACAGATCAAGAGATGACACAGCGATACGGGGGTGAGAGTTGAGCAGATGACACAGTGATACGGGGGTGAGAGTTAAGGAGATGATACAGCGACCCGGGGATGAGAGATCAGGAGATGACACAGCGATACAGGGGTGAGAGTTCAGGAGATGACGCAGCGATACGAGTGTGAGAGTTCAGGAGAAGACACAGTGATACGAGGGTGAGAGTTCAGGAGGCACTGCGATACGGGGGTGAAAGATCAGGAGACACAGCGATACGATGGTGAGAGTTCAGGAGATACAGTGATACGGGGTTGAGAGTTCAGGAGATGACACAGTGATACGGGGGTGAGAGTTCAGGAGACACAGCGATACGGGGGTGTGAGTTCAGGAGATACAGTGATATGGGGGTGAGAGTTCAGGAGACACAGTGATACGAGGGTGGGAGTTCAGGAGACACATTGATATGGGGGTGAGAGTTCAGGAGACAAAGCGATATGAGCGTGGGAGTTCAGGAGGCACAGCGATACGGGGGTGAGAGTTCAGGAGACACAGCAATACAGGGGTGAGATTTCAGGAGATGACAGAGTGATACGGGGGTGAGATTTCAGGAGACACAGCGATACGGGGTTGAGAGTTCAGGAGATGACACAGTGATACGGGGGTGAGAGTTCAGGAGACAAAGCGATACGAGGGTGAGAGTTCAGGAGACACAGCGATATGGGGGTGAGTGTTAAGGAGATACATTGGTACATGGGTGGGAGTGCAGGAGATAACACAGCGATACGGGGGTGAGAGTTGAGGAGACACAGCGATACGGGGGTGAGAGTTCAGGAGACTCAGCGATACGGTGGTGAGAGTTCAGGAGACACAGCGATACAGGGGTGAGAGTTCAGGAGATGACACAGTGAAACGGGGGTGAGAGTTCAGGAGACACAGCGATACGGGGGTGAGAGTTCTGGAGACTCAGCGATGCGGGGGTGAGAGTTCAGGAGACACAGTGATATGGGGGTTAGATTTCAGGAGACACAGCGATACGGGGGTGAGAATTCAGGAGACACAGCGATACGGGGGTGAGAGTTCAGGAGATGACACAGTGATACGGGGGTGAGAGTTCAGGAGACACAGCGACACGGGAGTGAGAGTTCCGGAGATGACACAGCGATATGGGGTGAGAGTTCAGGAGAGACAGCGATATGGGGGTGAGATTTCAGGAGACACAGCGATACGGGGGTGAGAGTTCAGGAGACACAGTGATACCGGGGTGAGAGTTCAGGAGACACAGCGATACAAGGGTGAGAGTTCAGGAGACACAGCGATACAGGGGTGAGAGTTCAGGAGATGACACAGCGATACGAGGGTGAGATATCAGGAGATGACACAGCGATACGGGGATAAGAGTTCCGGAGATGACAAAGCGATACGGGTGTGAGAGTTCAGGAGATGACACAGCAATACGGGGTGAGAGTTCAGGAGACACAGCAATATAGGATTGAGAGTTCAGGAGATGACACAGTGATACGGGGGTGAGATTTAAGGAGACACAGCGATACAGGAGTGAGAGTTCAGGAGACACAGCGATACGGGAGTGAGAGTTCAGGAGATGACACAGCGATACGAGGTGAGAGTTCAGGAGACACAGCAATACAGGGGTGAGAGTTCAGGAGATGACAGTGATACGGGGGTGAGAGTTCAGGAGAAGACACAGTGATACGAGTGTGAGAGTTCAGGAGACACAGCGATACGAGTGTGAGAGTTCAGGAGATGACACAGTGATACGAGGGTGAGAGTTCAGGAGACACTGCGATACGGGGGTGAAAGATTAGGAGACACAGCGATACGATGGTGAGAGTTCAGGAGATACAGTGATACGGGGTTGAGAGTTCAGGAGATCACACAGTGACACGGGGGTGAGAGTTCAGGAGACACAGCGATACAGAAGTGTGAGTTCAGGAGATACAGTGATATGGGTGTGAGAGTTCAGGAGACACAGTGATACGAGGGTGGGAGTTCAGGAGACACATTGATATGTGGGTGAGAGTTCAGGAGACAAAGCGATACGAGCGTGGGAGTTCAGGAGGCACAGCTATACGGGGGTGAGAGTTCAGGAGACACAGCGATACGGGGGTGAGAGTTCAGGAGACACAGCGATACGGGGGTGAGAGTTCAGGATTCTCAGCGATACGGGGTGAGAGTTCAGGAGACACAGCGATACGGGGGTGAGAGTTCAGGAGATGACACAGTGATACGGTGGTGAGAGTTCAGGAGACGCAGCGATACGGGGGTGAGAGTTCAGGAGACTCAGCGGTACGGGGGAGGGAGTTCAGGAGTCACAGCGATACGGTGGTGAAAGTTCAGGAGACATAGCGATATGGGGTAACAGATCAAGAGATGACACAGCGATACGGGGGTGAGAGTTGAGCAGATGACACAGTGATACGGGGGTGAGAGTTAAGGAGATGATACAGCGACCCGGGGATGAGAGATCAGGAGATGACACAGCGATACAGGGGTGAGAGTTCAGGAGATGACGCAGCGATACGAGTGTGAGAGTTCAGGAGAAGACACAGTGATACGAGGGTGAGAGTTCAGGAGGCACTGCGATACGGGGGTGAAAGATCAGGAGACACAGCGATACGATGGTGAGAGTTCAGGAGATACATTGATACGGGGTTGAGAGTTCAGGAGATGACACAGTGATACGGGGGTGAGAGTTCAGGAGACACAGCGATACGGGGGTGTGAGTTCAGGAGATACAGTGATATGGGGGTGAGAGTTCAGGAGACACAGTGAAACGAGGGTGGGAGTTCAGGAGACACATTGATATGGGGGTGAGAGTTCAGGAGACAAAGCGATATGAGCGTGGGAGTTCAGGAGGCACAGCGATACGGGGGTGAGAGTTCAGGAGACACAGCGATACGGGGGTGAGAGTTCAGGAGACACAGCAATAAAGGGGTGAGATTTCAGGAGATGACAGAGTGATACGGGGGTGAGATTTCAGGAGACACAGCGATACGGGGTTGAGAGTTCAGGAGATGACACAGTGATACGGGGGTGAGAGTTCAGGAGACAAAGCGATACGAGGGTGAGAGTTCAGGAGACACAGCGATATGGGGGTGAGTGTTAAGGAGATACATTGGTACATGGGTGGGAGTTCAGGAGATAACACAGCGATACGGGGGTGAGAGTTGAGGAGACACAGCGATACGGGGGTGAGAGTTCAGGAGACTCAGCGATGCGGGGCTGAGAGTTCAGGAGACACAGTGATATGGGGGTTAGATTTCAGGAGACACAGCGATACGGGGGTGAGAATTCAGGAGACACAGCGATACGGGGGTGAGAGTTCAGGAGATGACACAGTGATACGGGGGTGAGAGTTCAGGAGACACAGCGACACGGGAGTGAGAGTTCCGGAGATGACACAGCGATATGGGGTGAGAGTTCAGGAGAGACAGCGATATGGGGGTGAGATTTCAGGAGACACAGCGATACGGGGGTGAGAGTTCAGGAGACACAGTGATACCGGGGTGAGAGTTCAGGAGACACTTCGATACGAGTGTGAGGATTCAGGAGCTGACACAGTGATATGGGGGTGAGATTTCAGGAAACACAGCGATACGGGAATGTTAGTTCAGGAGACTCAGCGATACGGGGGTGAGAGTTCAGGAGATGACACAATGATACAGTGGTGAGAGTTCAGGAGAAACAGCGATATGGGGGTGTGAGTTCAGGAGACACAGCGATACGGGAGTGAGAGTTCAGGAGACACAGTGATACGGGGGTGAGAGTTCAGGAGACGCAGTGATACGGGGGTGAGAGTTCAGGAGACACTGTGATGTTGTGGTGAGAGTTCAGGAGACACAGCGATACTGGGGTGAGATTTCAGGAGACACAGCGATACGAGTGTGAGAGTTCAGGAGACAGAGCGATACGGGGGTGAGAGTTCAAGAGATGACACAGTGATACGGGTGTGAGAGTTCAGGAGATGAAACAGCGATACGGGGGTGAGTGTTCAGGAGATGACACAGTGATACGAGGGTGAGAGTTCAGGAGACACAGCGACACGGGTGTGAGAGTAGGGAGACAAAGCGATACGGTGGTGAGAGTTCAGGAGACACTGTGATATGGGGTTGAGAGGTCAGGACATGAGACAGTGATACTGGGGTGAGAGTTCAGGAGACATAGCGATACAGGGGTGTGAGTTCAGGAGATGACACAGCAATACGAGGGTGGGATATCAGGAGACACAGTGATACGGGGGTGAGAGTTCAGGAGACACAGCGATACCGGGGTGAGAGTTCAGGAGATGTCACAGCGATACGAGGGTGAGAGTTCAGGAGATGACACAATGATACGGGGTGAGAGTTCAGGAGACACAGCGATACGGGAGTGAGAGTTCCGGAGATGACACAGCGATACGGGGTGACAGTTCATGAGACACAGCGATACGGGGGTGAGAGTTCAGGAGATTACACAGTGATACGGGGGTGAGAGTTCAGGAGACACAGCGACACGGGAGTGAGAGTTCCGGAGATGACACAGCGATATGGGGTGAGAGTTCAGGAGAGACAGCGATATGGGGGTGAGATTTCAGGAGACACAGCGATACGGGGGTGAGAGTTCAGGAGACACAGTGATACCGGGGTGAGAGTTCAGGAGACACTTCGATACGAGTGTGAGGATTCAGGAGCTGACACAGTGATACGGGGTGAGAGTTCAGGAAACACAGCGATACGGGAATGTTAGTTCAGGAGACTCAGCGATACGGGGGTGAGAGTTCAGGAGACACAGCGATACGGGAGTGAGAGTTCAGGAGATGACACAGTGATACAGTGGTGTGAGTTCAGGAGAAACAGCGATATGGGGGTGTGAGTTCAGGAGACACAGCGATACGGGAGTGAGAGTTCAGGAGACACAGTGATATGGGGGTGAGAGTTCAGGAGACGCAGTGATACGGGGGTGAGAGTTCAGGAGACACTGTGATGTTGTGGTGAGAGTTCAGGAGACACATCGATATGGGGGTGAGAGTTCAGGAGACACAGTAATACGGGGGTGAGAGTTCAGGAGACACAGCGATACTGGGGTGAGATTTCAGGAGACACAGCGATACGAGGGTGAGAGTTCAGGAGACACAGCGATACGGGGGTGCGAGTTCAAGAGATGACACCGTGATACGGGGGTGAGAGTTCAAGAGATGACACAGTGATACGGGTGTGAGAGTTCAGGAGATGAAACAGCGATACGAGGATGAGTGTTCAGGAGATGACACAGTGATACGAGGGTGAGAGTTCAGGAGACACAGCGATACGGGAGTGAGAGTTCCGGAGATGACACAGTGATACGGGGTGACAGTTCATGAGACACAGCGATACGGGGGTGAGAGTTCAGGAGACACAGCGATACAGGGGTGAGAGTTCAGGAGATGACACAGTGAAACGGGGGTGAGAGTTCAGGAGACACAGCGATACGGGGGTGAGAGGTCTAGAGACTCAGCGGTACGGGGGTGAGAGTTCAGGAGACACAGTGATACGGGGGTTAGATTTCAGGAGACACAGCGATACGCGGGTGAGAATTCAGGAGACACAGCGAAACGGGGGTGAGAGTTCAGGAGATGACACAGCGATACGAGGGTGAGAGTTCAGGAGATGACACAGTGATACAGGGGTGAGAGTTCAGGAGACACAGCGATACGGGAGTGAGAGTTCCGGAGATGACACAGCGATACGGGGTGAGAGTTCAGGAGACACAGCGATACGGGGGTGAGATTTCAGGAGACACAGCGACACAGGATTGAGAGTTCAGGAGATGACACAGTGATACGGGGGTGAGAGTTCAGGAGACACAGCGATATGGGGGTGAGAGTTCAGGAGACTCAGCGATACTGGGGTGAGAGTTCCGGAGACACAGTGATACCGGGGTGAGAGTTCAGGAGACACAGCGATACGAGTGTGAGACTTCAGGAGTTGACACAGTGATACGGGGTGTGAGTTCAGGAGACACAGCGATACGGGGATGTGACTTCAGGAGACTCAGCGATACGGGGGTGAGAGTTCAGGAGACACAGCGATACGGGAGTGGGAGTCCAGGAGATGACACAGTGATACGGGGGTGAGAGTTCAGGAGACACAGCGATATGGGGGTGTGAGTTCAGGAGACACAGCAATACGGGGGTGAGAGTTTAGGAGACACAATGATACGGGAGTGAGAGATCAGGAGATGAAACTGTTGTGTATGTAATATGTGTGCTACTTTGAACCTATGGACAGGACTGCACTACTTGTTGGGCGTAGTGATACGCAGTACCACTCCTGGCCATAGGGGTATAAATAGTACTGTGGGTACTGATCTCCCCTTAGTTCCCGCCTGTGGGCATGAAGTAAAGACCTATGTATAGTCCCTACCTCCAACCAGTAAAGACCTGTTTGAGTTATACGTTTAAGTCTTTGTGTTAATTGTTCAATACAATACACATACTTAACACTGGCGACGAGTCAGGTTCTTACCCTGCGGCAGTTGTTCCACGGCGGCTTCGTCCACAGACAGGACGTTGAAGAGAGGTTTCAAATCTCACCACCCCACTGGAAGCGACAGGCATTAGGACCCTGAAGCCTCCATCAGCGACTGAAAATGGGAGGACAGAAGACATCCTGCAGCTTTTTCAACCTCGGTGGTGGGTAAGCCAAGCAGCGTTGGCTGCAAAGACAGGGCTGGGGGAAGTCGGAGGTAGAAGGGCGATCGATCGAAATCCCTGATAAGGGCCGCACTCGGGCTGGAAGGCGCAGCGTCGGCGGACACTGAAGGCGCGAGAGCCGCGGTGAAAAGCGCGGGCCAGCGATCGGGACCAAAGATAAGGGCCGCACTCGGGGCTGAAGGGAGACGGCGTCGGGGGACGGGTGAAGACCGCCAAGCGCGGGAAAACCGCCGTTTTGTGGGCGGAGGACAACGGCAAGAGCGGGAAGCCGCCATCTTGGATAGCAGTAAAAAAAAAAAAATCTGAGAAATTGCAAATCTGATAAAGTACTACAATGCCTAAACATGGGAATATTAGTAACTTTGATAGTGACATTGAAGATTGGGCCATATATGTTGAACGAGTTAAAAATTATTGTAAGGCCAATAAAATTCGTGAGGCTGATAAAGCACTAACATTATTAAATTTAATGGGTGCGAAGACATACGGGCAATTGAAACACCTGTTATCACCAGATGAACCGGCGGATAAGACGTTCGATGAGATTGTTACTGTCCTGAAAGATCATCTAAACCCCACGCCGCTGATGCTAGCGGAATGATTTAAATTTTACGACAGAAGGCAGCTACAGCATGAAAGCAATGCTGATTATTTGCTGGAATTGCGTAAATTAGCGAAATATTGCCAGTTTGGAACGGGACTGACAGAGGCACTTCGAGACAAATTTGTGTGTGGTTTATTTAAACAGGATACACAAAAGCGACTGCTCGAGGAGAATGAGCTGACGCTTGAGAAGGCGGTCACTATGGCAGCAGCACACGAAGCCGCAGCGAGAGGCACGGCAGTAATGCAGCTACGGTCACCGGAGCTCAGTGCACACAAATTGGGTGTGAGTTCTGGCAAATGTTATCGTTGTGGAAAGACAACGCATGATCAGAACCAGTGTTGGTTTAAAAACCAAGAATGTAGAACTTGTGGTAGGCTTGGACATATAGCTAGAGTATGCAGGTCAGCGAAGAAGACCAGCAACAAGAAGTCACCGCAAGGAAAATACACAAAGGTACACAAGGTGGCCGAACAGGAGTCCGATTCAGACGCTAGCAGTAATGAACTGGCTTGCTTAAGAGTACTCAACGCTGGTAAGGGTGCAGACCTCCAGACAATTTGGGTCACTCTTCAGATAGAAGGAGTCCAAGTAAAACTGGAATTGGACACTGGATCGGCATTGACGGTCATAAATAAGAAAGATTACGGAAAGTTATTCCAACATATTCCCCTACAGGATACGGGGATTAGATTGAAAACATACACGGGGCAAAGAGTGTACCCCATCGGGAAAATAGAGGTTGCAGTGGTCCACAAGGGCGAAGACAGTCAAATAATGGACTTATATGTGATATCTGAAGGAGGTCCTCCACTACTAGGACGGGAGTGGATTAGGAAAATGAATATGGACTGGCATTTCCTACAAACAATAACGAGTGAGAACTCGGTGAAGACAGTCGGCCCAGACTCTGGAACGGATGATGGTAAGCCCAACTCAGGTGCAAAAGACAAAGTTTCAGCACAGAATTCCACTGAGCAACAACAACATAGTTTAACTGTGGATTCTGAGTCTGGCAAGTCTACTGATGTGCCCATTTCTGAGGGACACCGGGCTCGAACTCAACTCCATTTCAAACTACAACAGCAATTAGAACAAATGCTTCGCCGTTTTGAGCAAGAGTTGAATGCAACGAAAGAGTTCTTTGATATAGAGTTGGAGAATCTGGAAAGACAACAGAAGCAGCTGATGGAGAAAATGGAGCAGGAGCACACAAAACGTCTGATGTCAGAGGAGTTAACGGTCAGCCAACTCCTACATATGCTGAAGGACAGGACTCTGAAATGGGAAAAACTTGAACTCGAACTTCAATATTCAAACGAAAGGGGTTCGGAGCTCTCAAAGGTTATTGGAAGAGCTGAGGTGGCAACACAGACTGAGATGACTGCAACAGAGCAGCCCTTGGATGCCAAAAGTATGCTGACTCACGTCAACGTAGAACAACAGACCGCTGAAACAGCTGCTCCGGTAGAGGGATTGAATAGTCCGATCAATCAATCTCCAAAAGAAGTTGAAGTAGTAAAATCTCAAATGAGGTCATGAGTAAACGACTTGCTGAAAGCCCAGAAAAAGCTGGATGAAGAGGTACGCATGAAGAAGTCTCTTCAGGAAAGATGTCTGGACTTGGAACAAAAGCTGGCTAACGCCCAGCTGGGTATGGAGGAAATAGAAGACCCTCTCGCTGGCCTAGATCAGGACGACACCGAATATTACTATGTCCTGTCCTGCCCAACTTGTAACTTCGACTCCCACCATACAGAAATCATGGAGGAGCACCGAAAGTCTACGGAACATCGGGAGAAGTTGGCTCTACTACGGAAAAAGGAGGGAGAGAAGGAGGAACTGCGCATGCAGCTGGCAGCTGACAGTGGAGCCCAGAGAGTCTCCAAGAAGCAGAAAAGGAAAAGTCGAAACAGAAGATGACCCATCTGAACCATTATTACCTCTACCAGATCACACACGTGGTCCCTCCGAACGGAGCCAATTCAGTTCAGAAGTTCAAACTGTTAAATCCATGGAAGGACTATTGAATGAGTCACTCCAGCAACGTGAACCGACTCCACCACAGAGATTGAATCTGTGAACTGTTTTCCGCAGAGACTGAATCTGTGATCTGTTTTGACATGAAGTTATCTATGTATCTATGTTATTCTGTTATGTAAACCTGAAGTTATATATGTATATATGTTATTACGTTATGTTAAATGGGGAGATGACTGTAAAGCTAGGAAGGGAGGAATGTTGTGTATGTAATATGTGTGCTACTTTGAACCTATGGACAGGACTGCACTACTTGTTGGGCGTAGTGATACGCAGTACCACTCCTGGCCATAGGGGTGTAAATAGTACTGTGGGTACTGATCTCCCCTCAGTTCCCGCCTGTGGGCATGAAGTAAAGAACTATGTATAGTCCCTACCTGCAACCAGTAAAGACCTGTTTGAGTTATACGTTTAAGTCTTTGTGTTAATTGTTCAATACAATACACATACTTAACAGAAACAGTGATACGGGGGTGAGAGTTCAGGAGACACAGCGATATGAGGGTGTGAGTTCAGGAGACACAGCGATACAGGAGTGAGAGTTCAGGAGACACAGCGATACAGGGGTGAGAGTTCAGGAAATGACCCAGCGATACGAGGGTGAGATATCAGGAGATGACACAGCGATACGGGAATGAGAGTTCCGGAGATGACAAAGCAATACGGGGGTGAGAGTTCAGGAGACACAGCGATACGGGGGTGAGATTTCAGGAGACACAGTGATACGGGGGTGAGAGTTCAGGAGACACAGTGATACGGTGGTGAGAGTTCAGGAGATACAGTGATATTGGGGTGAGAGTTCAGGAGACACAGCGCTACGAGCGTGGGAGTTCAGGAGACACAGCGATACTGGGGTGAGATTTCAGGAGACACAGCGATACGGGGGTGAGAGTTCAGGAGACACAGCGATACGGGGGTGAGAGTTCAAGAGATGACACAGTGATACGGGGGTGAGAGTTCAAGAGATGACACAGGGATACGGGGTGAGAGTTCAAGAGATGACACAGTGATACGGGTGTGAGATTTCAGGAGATGATACAGCGATACGGGGGTGAGTGTTCAGGAGACACAGCGACACGAGGGTGAGAGTTCGGGAGACACAGCGATACGGGGGTGAGAGTTCAGGAGATGACACAACGATACGGGGGTGAGGGTTCAGGAGATGACACAGCGATAAGGGGTGAGAGTTCAGGAGACACAGCGATATGGGGTTGAGAGGTCAGGAGATGACACATTGATACGAGGGTGAGAGTTCAGGAGATGACACAACGATACGGGGGTGAGGGTTCAGGAGATGACACAGCGATAAGGGGTGAGAGTTCAGGAGACACAGCGATACGGGGTTGAGAGTTCAGGAGACACAGCGATACAGGGGTGTGAGTTCAGGAGATGACACAGTGAAACGGGGGTGAGAGTTCAGAAGACACAGCGATACGGGGGTGAGAGTTCTGGAGACTCAGCGATACGGGGGTTAGATTTCAGGAGACATAGCGATACGGGGGTGAGAGTTCAGGAGATGACACAGTGAAACGGGGGTGAGAGTTCAGAAGACACAGCGATACGGGGGTGAGAATTCAGGAGACACTGTGATACGGGGTTGAGAGGTCAGGAGATGACACATTGATACGAGGGTGAGAGTTCAGGAGATGACACAATGATACGGGGGTGAGGGTTCAGGAGACACAACGATACGGGAGTGAGAGTTCCAGAGATGACACAGCGATAAGGGGTGAGAGTTCAGGAGACACAGCGATACGGGGTTGAGAGTTCAGGAGACACAGCGATACAGGGGTGGGAGTTCAGGAGATGACACAGTGAAACGGGGGTGAGAGTTCAGAAGACACAGCGATACGGGGGTGAGAGTTCTGGAGACTCAGCGATACGGGGGTGAGAGTTCAGGAGACACAGTGATACGGGGGTTAGATTTCAGGAGACATAGCGATACGGGGGTGAGAGTTCAGGAGATGACACAGTGAAACGGGGGTGAGAGTTCAGAAGACACAGCGATACGGGGGTGAGAATTCAGGAGACACAGCGATACGGGGTTGAGAGTTCAGGAGATGACACAGCGATACGAGGGTGAGAGTTCAGGAGATGACAAAGTGATACGGGGGTGAGTGTTCAGGAGACACAGCGATACGGGAGTTTGAGTTCCGGAGATGACACAGCGATACGGGGTGAGAGTTCAGGTGACTCAGCGATACGGGGGTGAGAGTTCAGGAGATGACAGAGTGATACGGGGGTGAGAGTTCAGGAGACACAGTGATACGGGGGTGAGAGTTCAGGAGACTCAGCGATAATGGGGTGAGAGTTCAGGGGACACAGTGATACCGGGGTGAGAGTTCAGGAGACACAGCGATACGAGTGTGAGACTTCAGGAGATGACACAGTGATACGGGGTGAGAGTTCAGGAGACACAGCGAGAAGGGGATGTCAGTTCAGGAGACTCAGCGATACGGGGGTGAGAGTTCAGGAGACACAGCGATACGGGAGTGAGATTTCAGGAGATGACACAGTGATACAGGGGTGAGATTTCAGGAGACACAGCGATACAGGGGTGTGAGTTCAGGAGATGACACAGCGATACGAGGGTGGGATATCAGGAGACACAGTGCTACGGGGGTGAGAGTTCAGGAGACACAGCGATACAGGGGTGTGAGTTCAGGAGATGACACAGCGATACGAGGGTGGGATATCAGGAGACACAGTGCTACGGGGGTGAGAGTTCAGGAGACACAGCGATACGGGGGTGAGAGTTCAGGAGATGTCACAGCGATACGAGGGTGAGAGTTCAGGAGATGACACAATGATACGGGGGTGAGAGTTCAGGAGACACAGCGATACGGGAGTGAGAGTTCCGGAGATGACACAGCGATACGGGGTGACAGTTCATGAGACACAGCGATACGGGGGTGAGAGTTCAGGAGACACAGCGATACAGGGGTGAGAGTTCAGGAGATGACACAGTGAAACGGGGGTGTGAGTTCAGGAGACACAGCGATGCGAGGGTGAGAGGTCTAGAGACTCAGCGGTACGGGGGTGAGATTTCAGGAGACACAGTGATACGGGGGTTAGATTTCAGGAGACACAGCGATACCGGGGTGAGAGTTCAGGAGATGTCACAGCGATACGAGGGTGAGAGTTCAGGAGATGACACAATGATACGGGGGTGAGAGTTCAGGAGACACAGCGATACGGGAGTGAGAGTTCCGGAGATGACACAGCGATACGGGGTGACAGTTCATAAGACACAGCGATACGGGGGTGAGAGTTCAGGAGACACAGCGATACAGGGGTGAGAGTTCAGGAGATGACACAGTGAAACGGGGGTGAGAGTTCAGGAGACACAGCGATACGGGGGTGAGAGGTCTAGAGACTCAGCGGTACGGGGGTGAGAGTTCAGGAGACACAGTGATACAGGGGTTAGATTTCAGGAGAAACAGCGATACGCGGGTGAGAATTCAGGAGACACAGCGAAACGGGGGTGAGAGTTCAGGAGATGACACAGCGATACGAGGGTGAGAGTTCAGGAGATGACACAGTGATACGGAGGTGAGAGTTCAGGAGACACAGCGATAAGGGAGTGAGAGTTCCGGAGATGACACAGCGATACGGGGTGAGAGTTCAGGAGACACAGCGATACGGGGGTGAGATTTCAGGAGACACAGCGACACAGGATTGAGAGTTCAGGAGATGACACAGTGATACGGGGGTGAGAGTTCAGGAGACACAGCGATATGGGGGTGAGAGTTCAGGAGACTCAGCGATACTGGGGTGAGAGTTCCGGAGACACAGTGATACGGGGTGTGAGTTCAGGAGACACAGCGATACGGGGATGTGACTTCAGGAGACTCAGCGATACGGGGGTGAGAGTTCAGGAGACACAGCGATACGGGAGTGGGAGTCCAGGAGATGACACAGTGATACGGGGGTGAGAGTTCAGGAGACACAGCGATACGGGAGTGGGAGTCCAGGAGATGACACAGTGATACGGGGGTGAGAGTTCAGGAGACACAGCGATATGAGGGTGTGAGTTCAGGAGACACAGCGATACAGGAGTGAGAGTTCAGGAGACACAGCGATACAGGGGTGAGAGTTCAGGAGATGACCCAGCGATACGAGGGTGAGATATCAGGAGATGACACAGCGATACGGGAATGAGAGTTCCGGAGATGACAAAGCAATATGGGGGTGAGATTTCAGGAGACACAGCGATACGGGGGTGAGATTTCAGGAGACACAGTGATACGGGGGTGAGAGTTCAGGAGATACAGTGATATTGGGGTGAGAGTTCAGGAGACACAGCGCTACGAGCGTGGGATTTCAGGAGACACAGCGATACTGGGGTGAGATTTCAGGAGACACAGCGATACGGGGGTGAGAGTTCAGGAGACACAGCGATACGGGGGTGAGAGTTCAAGAGATGACACAGTGATACGGGGGTGAGAGTTCAAGAGATGACACAGGGATACGGGGGTGAGAGTTCAAGAGATGACACAGTGATACGGGTGTGAGATTTCAGGAGATGATACAGCGATACGGGGGTGAGTGTTCAGGAGACACAGCGACACGAGGGTGAGAGTTCGGGAGACACAGCGATACGGGGGTGAGAGTTCAGGAGACACTGTGATATGGGGTTGAGAGGTCAGGAGATGACACATTGATACGAGGGTGAGAGTTCAGGAGATGACACAATGATACGGGGGTGAGGGTTCAGGAGACACAACGATACGGGAGTGAGAGTTCCGGAGATGACACAGCGATAAGGGGTGAGAGTTCAGGAGACACAGCGATACTGGGTTGAGAGTTCAGGAGACACAGCGATACAGGGGTGGGAGTTCAGGAGATGACACAGTGAAACGGGGGTGAGAGTTCAGAAGACACAGCGATACGGGGGTGAGAGTTCTGGAGACTCAGCGATACGGTGGTTAGATTTCAGGAGACATAGCGATACGGGGGTGAGAGTTCAGGAGATGACACAGTGAAACGGGGGTGAGAGTTCAGAAGACACAGCGATACGGGGGTGAGAATTCAGGAGACACAGCGACTCGAGGGTTAGAGTTCGGGAGACACAGCGATATGGGGGTGAGAGTTCAGGAGACACTGTGATACGGGGTTGAGAGGTCAGGAGATGACACATTGATACGAGGGTGAGAGTTCAGGAGATGACACAATGATACGGGAGTGAGAGTTCCAGAGATGACACAGCGATAAGGGGTGAGAGTTCAGGAGACACAGCGATACGGGGTTGAGAGTTCAGGAGACACAGCGATACAGGGGTGGGAGTTCAGGAGATGACACAGTGAAACGGGGGTGAGAGTTCAGAAGACACAGCGATACGGGGGTGAGAGTTCTGGAGACTCAGCGATACGGGGGTGAGAGTTCAGGAGACGCAGTGATACGGGGGTTAGATTTCAGGAGACATAGCGATACGGGGGTGAGAGTTCAGGAGATGACACAGTGAAACGGGGGTGAGAGTTCAGAAGACACAGCGATACGGGGGTGAGAATTCAGGAGACACAGCGATACGGAGTTGAGAGTTCAGGAGATGACACAGCGATACGAGGGTGAGAGTTCAGGAGATGACAAAGTGATACGGGGGTGAGTGTTCAGGAGACACAGCGATACGGGAGTTTGAGTTCCGGAGATGACACAGCGATACGGGGTGAGAGTTCAGGTGACTCAGCGATACGGGGGTGAGAGTTCAGGAGATGACAGAGTGATACGGGGGTGAGAGTTCAGGAGACACAGTGATACGGGGGTGAGAGTTCAGGAGACTCAGCGATAATGGGGTGAGAGTTCAGGAGACACAGTGATACCGGGGTGAGAGTTCAGGAGACACAGCGATACGAGTGTGAGACTTCAGGAGATGACACAGTGATACGGGGTGAGAGTTCAGGAGACACAGCGAGAAGGGGATGTCAGTTCAGGAGACTCAGCGATACGGGGGTGAGAGTTCAGGAGACACAGCGATACGGGAGTGAGATTTCAGGAGATGACACAATGATGCAGGGGTGAGATTTCAGGAGACACAGCGATACAGGGGTGTGAGTTCAGGAGATGACACAGCGATACGAGGGTGGGATATCAGGAGACACAGTGCTACGGGGGTGAGAGTTCAGGAGACACAGCGATAAGGGGGTGAGAGTTCAGGAGATGTCACAGCGATACGAGGGTGAGAGTTCAGGAGATGACACAATGATACGGGGGTGAGAGTTCAGGAGACACAGCGATACGGGAGTGAGAGTTCCGGAGATGACACAGCGATACGGGGTGACAGTTCATGAGATACAGCGATACGGGGGTGAGAGTTCAGGAGACACAGCGATACAGGGGTGAGAGTTCAGGAGATGACACAGTGAAACGGGGGTGTGAGTTCAGGAGACACAGCGATGCGAGGGTGAGAGGTCTAGAGACTCAGCGGTACGGGGGTGAGATTTCAGGAGACACAGTGATACGGGGGTTAGATTTCAGGAGACACAGCGATACCGGGGTGAGAGTTCAGGAGATGTCACAGCGATACGAGGGTGAGAGTTCAGGAGATGACACAATGATACGGGGGTGAGAGTTCAGGAGACACAGCGATACGGGAGTGAGAGTTCCGGAGATGACACAGCGATACGGGGTGACAGTTCATGAGACACAGCGATACGGGGGTGAGAGTTTAGGAGACACAGCGCTACAGGGGTGAGAGTTCAGGAGATGACACAGTGAAACGGGGGTGAGAGTTCAGGAGACACAGCGATACGGGGGTGAGAGGTCTAGAGACTCAGCGGTACGGGGGTGAGAGTTCAGGAGACACAGTGATATGGGGGTTAGATTTCAGGAGACACAGCGATACGCGGGTGAGAATTCAGGAGACACAGCGAAACGGGGGTGAGAGTTCAGGAGATGACACAGCGATACGAGGGTGAGAGTTCAGGAGATGACACAGTGATACGGGGGTGAGGGTTCAGGAGACACAGCGATACGGGAGTGAGAGTTCCGGAGATGACACAGCGATACGGGGTGAGAGTTCAGGAGACACAGCGATACGGGGGTGAGATTTCAGGAGACACAGCGACACAGGATTGAGAGTTCAGGAGATGACACAGTGATACGGGGGTGAGAGTTCAGGAGACACAGCGATATGGGGGTGAGAGTTCAGGAGACTCAGCGATACTGGGGTGAGAGTTCCGGAGACACAGTGATACGGGGTGTGAGTTCAGGAGACACAGCGATACGGGGATGTGACTTCAGGAGACTCAGCGATACGGGGGTGAGAGTTCAGGAGACACAGCGATACGGGAGTGGGAGTCCAGGAGATGACACAGTGATACGGGGGTGAGAGTTCAGGAGACACAGCAATATGGGGGTGTGAGTTCAGGAGACACAGCGATACGGGGGTTAGAGTTTAGGAGACACAATGATACGGGAATGAGAGATCAGGAGATGAAACAGTGATACGGGGGTGAGAGTTCAGGAGACACAGCGATATGAGGGTGTGAGTTCAGGAGACACAGCGATACAGGAGTGAGAGTTCAGGAGACACAGCGATACAGGAGTGAGAGTTCAGGAGATGACCCAGCGATACGAGGGTGAGATATCAGGAGATGACACAGCGATACGGGAATGAGAGTTCCGGAGATGACAAAGCAATATGGGGGTGAGAGTTCAGGAGACACAGCGATACGGGGGTGAGATTTCAGGAGACACAGTGATACGGGGGTGAGAGTTCAGGAGATACAGTGATATTGGGGTGAGAGTTCAGGAGACAGAGCGCTACGAGCGTGGGAGTTCAGGAGACACAGCGATACTGGGGTGAGATTTCAGGAGACACAGCGATACGGGGGTGAGAGTTCAGGAGACACAGCGATACGGGGGTGAGAGTTCAAGAGATGACACAGTGATACGGGGGTGAGAGTTCAAGAGATGACACAGGGATACGTGGGTGAGAGTTCAAGAGATGACACAGTGATACGGGTGTGAGATTTCAGGAGATGATACAATGATACGGGGGTGAGGGTTCAGGAGACACAACGATACGGCGGTGAGAGTTCAGGAGACACTGTGATATGGGGTTGAGAGGTCAGGAGATGACACATTGATACGAGGGTGAGAGTTCAGGAGATGACACAATGATACGGGGGTGAGGTTTCAGGAGACACAACGATATGGGAGTGAGAGTTCCGGAGATGACACAGCGATAAGGGGTGAGAGTTCAGGAGACACAGCGATACGGGGTTGAGAGTTCAGGAGACACAGCGATACAGGGGTGGGAGTTCAGGAGATGACACAGTGAAACGGGGGTGAGAGTTCAGAAGACACAGCGATACGGGGGTGAGAGTTCTGGAGACTCAGCGATACGGGGGTGAGAGTTCAGGAGACACAGTGATACGGGGGTTAGATTTCAGGAGACATAGCGATACGGGGGTGAGAGTTCAGGAGATGACACAGTGAAACGGGGGTGAGAGTTCAGAAGACACAGCGATACGGGGGTGAGAATTCAGGAGACACAGCGATACGGGGTTGAGAGTTCAGGAGATGATACAGCGATACGAGGGTGAGAGTTCAGGAGATGACAAAGTGATACGGGGGTGAGTGTTCAGGAGACACAGCGATACGGGAGTTTGAGTTCCGGAGATGACACAGCGATACGGGGTGAGAGTTCAGGTGACTCAGCGATACGGGGGTGAGAGTTCAGGAGATGACAGAGTGATACGGGGGTGAGAGTTCAGGAGACACAGTGATACGGGGGTGAGAGTTCAGGAGACTCAGCGATAATGGGGTGAGAGTTCAGGAGACACAGTGATACCGGGGTGAGAGTTCAGGAGACACAGCGATACGAGTGTGAGACTTCAGGAGATGACACAGTGATACGGGGTGAGAGTTCAGGAGACACAGCGAGAAGGGGATGTCAGTTCAGGAGACTCAGCGATACGGGGGTGAGAGTTCAGGAGACACAGCGATACGGGAGTGAGATTTCAGGAGATGACACAGTGATACAGGGGTGAGATTTCAGGAGACACAGCGATACAGGGGTGTGAGTTCAGGAGATGACACAGCGATACGAGGGTGGGATATCAGGAGACACAGTGCTACGGGGGTGAGAGTTCCGGAGATGACACAGCGATAAGGGGTGACAGTGCATGAGACACAGCGATACGGGGGTGAGAGTTCAGGAGACACAGCGATACAGGGGTGAGAGTTCAGGAGATGACACAGTGAAACGGGGGTGAGAGTTCAGGAGACACAGCGATACGGGGGTGAGAATTCAGGAGACACAGCGATACGCAGGTGAGAATTCAGGAGACACAGCGAAACGGGGGTGAGAGTTCAGGAGATGACACAGCGATACGAGGGTGAGAGTTCAGGAGATGACACAGTGATACGGGGGTGAGAGTTCAGGAGAAACAGCGATACGGGAGTGAGAGTTCCGGAGATGACACAGCGATACGGGGTGAGAGTTCAGGAGACACAGCGATACGGGGGTGAGATTTCAGGAGACACAGCGACACAGGATTGAGAGTTCAGGAGATGACACAGTGATACGGGGGTGAGAGTTCAGGAGACACAGCGATATGGGGGTGAGAGTTCAGGAGACTCAGCGATACTGGGGTGAGAGTTCCGGAGACACAGTGATACCGGGGTGAGAGTTCAGGAGACACAGCGATACGAGTGTGAGACTTCAGGAGATGACACAGTGATACGGGGTGTGAGTTCAGGAGACACAGCGATACGGGGATGTGACTTCAGGAGACTCAGCGATACGGGGGTGAGAGTTTAGGAGACACAGCGATACGCGAGTGGGAGTCCAGGAGATGACACAGTGATACGGGGGTGAGAGTTCAGGAGACACAGCGATATGGGGGTGTGAGTTCAGGAGACACAGCGATACGGGGGATAGAGTTTAGGAGACACAATGATACGGGAATGAGAGATCAGGAGATGAAACAGTGATACGGGGGTGACAGTTCAGGAGACACAGCGATATGAGGGTGTGAGTTCAGGAGACACAGCGATACAGGAGTGAGAGTTCAGGAGACACAGCGATACAGGGGTGAGAGTTCAGGAGATGACCCAGCGATACGAGGGTGAGATATCAGGAGATGACACAGCGATACGGGAATGAGAGTTCCGGAGATGACAAAGCAATATGGGGGTGAGAGTTCAGGAGACACAGCGATACGGGGGTGAGATTTCAGGAGACACAGTGATACGGGGGTGAGAGTTCAGGAGACACAGTGATACGGTGGTGAGAGTTCAGGAGATACAGTGATATTGGGGTGAGAGTTCAGGAGACACAGCGCTACGAGCGTGGGAGTTCAGCAGACACAGCGATACTGGGGTGAGATTTCAGGAGACACAGCGATACGGGGGTGAGAGTTCAGGAGACACAGCGATACGGGGGTGAGAGTTCAAGAGATGACACAGTGATACGGGGGTGAGAGTTCAAGAGATGACACAGGGATACGTGGGTGAGAGTTCAAGAGATGACACAGTGATACGGGTGTGAGATTTCAGGAGATGATACAATGATACGGGGGTGAGGGTTCAGGAGACACAACGATACAGGAGTGAGAGTTCCGGAGATGACACAGCGATAAGGGGTGAGAGTTCAGGAGACACAGCGATACGGGGTTGAGAGTTCAGGAGACACAGCGATACAGGGGTGGGAGTTCAGGAGATGACACAGTGAAACGGGGGTGAGAGTTCAGAAGACACAGCGATACGGGGGTGAGAGTTCTGGAGACTCAGCGATACGGGGGTTAGATTTCAGGAGACATAGCGATACGGGGGTGAGAGTTCAGGAGATGACACAGTGAAACGGGGGTGAGAGTTCAGAAGACACAGCGATACGGGGGTGAGAATTCAGGAGACACAGCGACTCGAGGGTGAGAGTTCGGGAGACACAGCGATACGGGGGTGAGAGTTCAGGAGACACTGTGATACGGGGTTGAGAGGTCAGGAGATGACACATTGATACGTGGGTGAGAGTTCAGGAGATGACACAATGATACGGGGGTGAGGGTTCAGGAGACACAACGATACGGGAGTGAGAGTTCCAGAGATGACACAGCGATAAGGGGTGAGAGTTCAGGAGACACAGCGATACGGGGTTGAGAGTTCAGGAGACACAGCGATACAGGGGTGGGAGTTCAGGAGATGACACAGTGAAACGGGGGTGAGAGTTCAGAAGACACAGCGATACGGGGGTGAGAGTTCTGGAGACTCAGCGATACGGGGGTGAGAGTTCAGGAGACACAGTGATACGGGGGTTAGATTTCAGGAGACATAGCGATACGGGGGTGAGAGTTCAGGAGATGACACAGTGAAACGGGGGTGAGAGTTCAGAAGACACAGCGATACGGGGGTGAGAATTCAGGAGACACAGCGATACGGGGTTGAGAGTTCAGGAGATGACACAGCGATACGAGGGTGAGAGTTCAGGAGATGACAAAGTGATATGGGGGTGAGTGTTCAGGAGACACAGCGATACGGGAGTTTGAGTTCCGGAGATGACACAGCGATACGGGGTGAGAGTTCAGGTGACTCAACGATACGGGGGTGAGAGTTCAGGAGATGACAGAGAGATACGGGGGTGAGAGTTCAGGAGACACAGTGATATGGGGGTGAGAGTTCAGGAGACTCAGCGATAATGGGGTGAGAGTTCAGGAGACACAGTGATACCGGGGTGAGAGTTCAGGAGACACAGCGATACGAGTGTGAGACTTCAGGAGATGACACAGTGATACGGGGTGAGAGTTCAGGAGACACAGCGAGAAGGGGATGTCAGTTCAGGAGACTCAGCGATACGGGAGTGAGAGTTCAGGAGACACAGCGATACGGGAGTGAGATTTCAGGAGATGACACAGTGATACAGGGGTGAGATTTCAGGAGACACAGCGATACAGGGGTGTGAGTTCAGGAGATGACACAGCGATACGAGGGTGGGATATCAGGAGACACAGTGCTACGGGGGTGAGAGTTCAGGAGACACAGCGATACGGGGGTGAGAGTTCAGGAGATGTCACAGCGATACGAGGGTGAGAGTTCAGGAGATGACACAACGATACGGGGGTGAGAGTTCAGGAGACACAGCGATACGGGAGTGAGAGTTCCGGAGATGACACAGCGATACGGGGTGACAGTTCATGAGACACAGCGATACGGGGGTGAGAGTTCAGGAGACACAGCGATACAGGGGTGAGAGTTCAGGAGATGACACAGTGAAACGGGGGTGTGAGTTCAGGAGACACAGCGATGCGAGGGTGAGAGGTCTAGAGACTCAGCGGTACAGGGGTGAGATTTCAGGAGACACAGTGATATGGGGGTTAGATTTCAGGAGACACAGCGATACCGGGGTGAGAGTTCAGGAGATGTCACAGCGATACGAGGGTGAGAGTTCAGGAGATGACACAATGATACGGGGGTGAGAGTTCAGGAGACACAGCGATACGGGAGTGAGAGTTCCGGAGATGACACAGCGATAAGGGGTGACAGTGCATGAGACACAGCGATACGGGGGTGAGAGTTCAGGAGACACAGCGATACAGGGGTGAGAGTTCAGGAGATGACACAGTGAAACGGGGGTGAGAGTTCAGGAGACACAGCGATACGGGGGTGAGAGGTCTAGAGACTCAGCGGTACGGGTGTGAGAGTTCAGGAGACACAGTGATACAGGGGTTAGATTTCAGGAGACACAGCGATACGCAGGTGAGAATTCAGGAGACACAGCGAAACGGGGGTGAGAGTTCAGGAGATGACACAGCGATACGAGGGTGAGAGTTCAGGAGATGACACAGTGATACGGGGGTGAGAGTTCAGGAGAAACAGCGATACGGGAGTGAGAGTTCCGGAGATGACACAGCGATACGGGGTGAGAGTTCAGGAGACACAGCGATACGGGGGTGAGATTTCAGGAGACACAGCGACACAGGATTGAGAGTTCAGGAGATGACACAGTGATACGGGGGTGAGAGTTCAGGAGACACAGCGATATGGGGGTGAGAGTTCAGGAGACTCAGCGATACTGGGGTGAGAGTTCCGGAGACACAGTGATACCGGGGTGAGAGTTCAGGAGACACAGCGATACGAGTGTGAGACTTCAGGAGATGACACAGTGATACGGGGTGTGAGTTCAGGAGACACAGCGATACGGGGATGTGACTTCAGGAGACTCAGCGATACGGGGGTGAGAGTTCAGGAGACACAGCGATACGGGAGTGGGAGTCCAGGAGATGACACAGTGATACGGGGGTGAGAGTTCAGGAGACACAGCGATATGGGGGTGTGAGTTCAGGAGACACAGCGATACGGGGGATAGAGTTTAGGAGACACAATGATACGGGAATGAGAGATCAGGAGATGAAACAGTGATACGGGGGTGAGAGTTCAGGAGACACAGCGATATGAGGGTGTGAGTTCAGGAGACACAGCGATACAGGAGTGAGAGTTCAGGAGACACAGCGATACAGGGGTGAGAGTTCAGGAGATGACCCAGCGATACGAGGGTGAGATATCAGGAGATGACACAGCGATACGGGAATGAGAGTTCCGGAGATGACAAAGCAATATGGGGGTGAGAGTTCAGGAGACACAGCGATACGGGGGTGAGAGTTCAGGAGACACAGTGATATGGGGGTGAGAGTTCAGGAGACTCAGCGATAATGGGGTGAGAGTTCAGGAGACACAGTGATACCGGGGTGAGAGTTCAGGAGACACAGCGATACGAGTGTGAGACTTCAGGAGATGACACAGTGATACGGGGTGAGAGTTCAGGAGACACAGCGAGAAGGGGATGTCAGTTCAGGAGACTCAGCGATACGGGAGTGAGAGTTCAGGAGACACAGCGATACGGGAGTGAGATTTCAGGAGATGACACAGTGATACAGGGGTGAGATTTCAGGAGACACAGCGATACAGGGGTGTGAGTTCAGGAGATGACACAGCGATACGAGGGTGGGATATCAGGAGACACAGTGCTACGGGGGTGAGAGTTCAGGAGACACAGCGATACGGGGGTGAGAGTTCAGGAGATGTCACAGCGATACGAGGGTGAGAGTTCAGGAGATGACACAACGATACGGGGGTGAGAGTTCAGGAGACACAGCGATACGGGAGTGAGAGTTCCGGAGATGACACAGCGATACGGGGTGACAGTTCATGAGACACAGCGATACGGGGGTGAGAGTTCAGGAGACACAGCGATACAGGGGTGAGAGTTCAGGAGATGACACAGTGAAACGGGGGTGTGAGTTCAGGAGACACAGCGATGCGAGGGTGAGAGGTCTAGAGACTCAGCGGTACAGGGGTGAGATTTCAGGAGACACAGTGATACGGGGGTTAGATTTCAGGAGACACAGCGATACCGGGGTGAGAGTTCAGGAGATGTCACAGCGATACGAGGGTGAGAGTTCAGGAGATGACACAATGATACGGGGGTGAGATTTCAGGAGACACAGCGATACGGGAGTGAGAGTTCCGGAGATGACACAGCGATAAGGGGTGACAGTGCATGAGACACAGCGATACGGGGGTGAGAGTTCAGGAGACACAGCGATACAGGAGTGAGAGTTCAGGAGATGACACAGTGAAACGGGGGTGAGAGTTCAGGAGACACAGCGATACGGGGGTGAGAGGTCTAGAGACTCAGCGGTACGGGTGTGAGAGTTCAGGAGACACAGTGATACAGGGGTTAGATTTCAGGAGACACAGCGATACGCAGGTGAGAATTCAGGAGACACAGCGAAACGGGGGTGAGAGTTCAGGAGATGACACAGCGATACGAGGGTGAGAGTTCCGGAGATGACACAGTGATACGGGGGTGAGAGTTCAGGAGAAACAGCGATACGGGAGTGAGAGTTCCGGAGATGACACAGCGATACGGGGTGAGAGTTCAGGAGACACAGCGATACGGGGGTGAGATTTCAGGAGACACAGCGACACAGGATTGAGAGTTCAGGAGATGACACAGTGATACGGGGGTGAGAGTTCAGGAGACACAGCGATATGGGGGTGAGAGTTCAGGAGACTCAGCGATACTGGGGTGAGAGTTCCGGAGACACAGTGATACCGGGGTGAGAGTTCAGGAGACACAGCGATACGAGTGTGAGACTTCAGGAGATGACACAGTGATACGGGGTGTGAGTTCAGGAGACACAGCGATACGGGGATGTGACTTCAGGAGACTCAGCGATACGGGGGTGAGAGTTCAGGAGACACAGCGATACGGGAGTGGGAGTCCAGGAGATGACACAGTGATACGGGGGTGAGAGTTCAGGAGACACAGCGATATGGGGGTGTGAGTTCAGGAGACACAGCGATAGGGGGATAGAGTTTAGGAGACACAATGATACGGGAATGAGAGATCAGGAGATGAAAGAGTGATACGGGGGTGAGAATTCAGGAGACACAGCGATATGAGGGTGTGAGTTCAGGAGACACAGCGATACAGGAGTGAGAGTTCAGGAGACACAGCGATACAGGGGTGAGAGTTCAGGAGATGACCCAGCGATACGAGGGTGAGATATCAGGAGATGACACAGCGATACGGGAATGAGAGTTCCGGAGATGACAAAGCAATATGGGGGTGAGAGTTCAGGAGACACAGCGATACGGGGGTGAGATTTCAGGAGACACAGTGATACGGGGGTGAGAGTTCAGGAGACACAGTGATACGGTGGTGAGAGTTCAGGAGATACAATGATATTGGGGTGAGAGTTCAGGAGACACAGCGCTACGAGCGTGGGAGTTCAGCAGACACAGCGATACTGGGGTGAGATTTCAGGAGACACAGCGATACAGGGGTGAGAGTTCAGGAGATGACACAGTGAAACGGGGGTGAGAGTTCAGGAGACACAGCGATACGGGGGTGAGAGGTCTAGAGACTCAGCGGTACGGGGGTGAGAGTTCAGGAGACACAGTGATATGGGGGTTAGATTTCAGGAGACACAGCGATACGCGGGTGAGAATTCAGGAGACACAGCGAAACGGGGGTGAGAGTTCAGGAGATGACACAGCGATACGAGGGTGAGAGTTCAGGAGATGACACAGTGATACGGGGGTGAGAGTTCAGGAGACACAGCGATACGGGAGTGAGAGTTCCGGAGATGACACAGCGATACGGGGTGAGAGTTCAGGAGACACAGCGATACGGGGGTGAGATTTCAGGAGACACAGCGACACAGGATTGAGAGTTCAGGAGATGACACAGTGATACGGGGGTGAGAGTTCAGGAGACACAGCGATATGGGGGTGAGAGTTCAGGAGACTCAGCGATACTGGGGTGAAAGTTCCGGAGACACAGTGATACGGGGTGTGAGTTCAGGAGACACAGCGATACGGGGATGTGACTTCAGGAGACTCAGCGATACGGGGGTGAGAGTTCAGGAGACACAGCGATACGGGAGTGGGAGTCCAGGAGATGACACAGTGATACGGGGGTGAGAGTTCAGGAGACACAGCAATATGGGGGTGTGAGTTCAGGAGACACAATGATACGGGGGTTAGAGTTCAGGAGACACAGCGATACGGGAGTGGGAGTCCAGGAGATGACACAGTGATACGGGGGTGAGAGTTCAGGAGACACAGCGATACGGGGGTTAGAGTTTAGGAGACACAGCGATACGGGAATGAGAGATCAGGAGATGAAACAGTGATACGGGGGTGAGAGTTCAGGAGACACAGCGATATGAGGGTGTGAGTTCAGGAGACACAGCGATACAGGAGTGAGAGTTCAGGAGACACAGCGATACAGGGGTGAGAGTTCAGGAGATGACCCAGCGATACGAGGGTGAGATATCAGGAGATGACACAGCGATACGGGAATGAGAGTTCCGGAGATGACAAAACAATATGGGGGTGAGAGTTCAGGAGACACAGCGATACGGGGGTGAGATTTCAGGAGACACAGTGATACGGGGGTGAGAGTTCAGGAGACACAGTGATACGGTGGTGAGAGTTCAGGAGATACAGTGATATTGGGGTGAGAGTTCAGGAGACACAGCGCTACGAGCGTTGGAGTTCAGCAGACACAGCGATACTGGGGTGAGATTTCAGGAGACACAGCGATACGGGGGTGAGAGTTCAGGAGACACAGCGATACGGGGGTGAGAGTTCAAGAGATGACACAGTGATACGGGGGTGAGAGTTCAAGAGATGACACAGGGATACGTGGGTGAGAGTTCAAGAGATGACACAGTGATACGGGTGTGAGATTTCAGGAGATGATACAATGATACGGGGGTGAGGGTTCAGGAGACACAACGATACGGGAGTGAGAGTTCCGGAGATGACACAGCGATAAGGGGTGAGAGTTCAGGAGACACAGCGATACGGGGTTGAGAGTTCAGGAGACACAGCGATACAGGGGTGGGAGTTCAGGAGATGACACAGTGAAACGGGGGTGAGAGTTCAGAAGACACAGCGATACGGGGATGAGAGTTCTGGAGACTCAGCGATACGGGGGTTAGATTTCAGGAGACATAGCGATACGGGGGTGAGAGTTCAGGAGATGACACAGTGAAACGGGGGTGAGAGTTCAGAAGACACAGCGATACGGGGGTGAGAATTCAGGAGACACAGCGACTCGAGGGTGAGAGTTCGGGAGACACAGCGATACGGGGGTGAGAGTTCAGGAGACACTGTGATACGGGGTTGAGAGGTCAGGAGATGACACATTGATACGAGGGTGAGAGTTCAGGAGATGACACAATGATACGGGGGTGAGGGTTCAGGAGACACAACGATACGGGAGTGAGAGTTCCAGAGATGACACAGCGATAAGGGGTGAGAGTTCAGGAGACACAGTGATACGGGGGTGAGAGTTCAGGAGACACAGCGATACGGGAGTGAGAGTTCCGGAGATGACACAGCGATACGGGGTGAGAGTTCAGGAGACACAGCGATACGGGGGTGAGATTTCAGGAGACACAGCGACACAGGATTGAGAGTTCAGGAGATGACACAGTGATACGGGGGTGAGAGTTCAGGAGACACAGCGATATGGGGGTGAGAGTTCAGGAGACTCAGCGATACTGGGGTGAAAGTTCCGGAGACACAGTGATACGGGGTGTGAGTTCAGGAGACACAGCGATACGGGGATGTGACTTCAGGAGACTCAGCGATACGGGGGTGAGAGTTCAGGAGACACAGCGATACGGGAGTGGGAGTCCAGGAGATGACACAGTGATACGGGGGTGAGAGTTCAGGAGACACAGCAATATGGGGGTGTGAGTTCAGGAGACACAATGATACGGGGGTTAGAGTTTAGGAGACACAATGATACGGGAATGAGAGATCAGGAGATGAAACAGTGATACGGGGGTGAGAGTTCAGGAGACACAGCGATATGAGGGTGTGAGTTCAGGAGACACAGCGATACAGGAGTGAGAGTTCAGGAGACACAGCGATACAGGGGTGAGAGTTCAGGAGACACAGCGATACGAGTGTGAGACTTCAGGAGATGACACAGTGATACGGGGTGTGAGTTCAGGAGACACAGCGATACGGGGATGTGACTTCAGGAGACTCAGCGATACGGGGGTGAGAGTTCAGGAGACACAGCGATACGGGAGTGGGAGTCCAGGAGATGACACAGTGATACGGGGGTGAGAGTTCAGGAGACACAGCGATACGGGGGTTAGAGTTTAGGAGACACAATGATACGGGAATGAGAGATCAGGAGATGAAACAGTGATACGGGGGTGAGAGTTCAGGAGACACAGCGATATGAGGGTGTGAGTTCAGGAGACACAGCGATACAGGAGTGAGAGTTCAGGAGACACAGCGATACAGGGGTGAGAGTTCAGGAGATGACCCAGCGATACGAGGGTGAGATATCAGGAGATGACACAGCGATACGGGAATGAGAGTTCCGGAGATGACAAAACAATATGGGGGTGAGAGTTCAGGAGACACAGCGATACGGGGGTGAGATTTCAGGAGACACAGTGATACGGGGGTGAGAGTTCAGGAGACACAGTGATACGGTGGTGAGAGTTCAGGAGATACAGTGATATTGGGGTGAGAGTTCAGGAGACACAGCGCTACGAGCGTGGGAGTTCAGCAGACACAGCGATACTGGGGTGAGATTTCAGGAGACACAGCGATACGGGGGTGAGAGTTCAGGAGACACAGCGATACGGGGGTGAGAGTTCAAGAGATGACACAGTGATACGGGGGTGAGAGTTCAAGAGATGACACAGGGATACGTGGGTGAGAGTTCAAGAGATGACACAGTGATACGGGTGTGAGATTTCAGGAGATGATACAATGATACGGGGGTGAGGGTTCAGGAGACACAACGATACGGGAGTGAGAGTTCCGGAGATGACACAGCGATAAGGGGTGAGAGTTCAGGAGACACAGCGATACGGGGTTGAGAGTTCAGGAGACACAGCGATACAGGGGTGGGAGTTCAGGAGATGACACAGTGAAACGGGGGTGAGAGTTCAGAAGACACAGCGATACGGGGATGAGAGTTCTGGAGACTCAGCGATACGGGGGTTAGATTTCAGGAGACATAGCGATACGGGGGTGAGAGTTCAGGAGATGACACAGTGAAACGGGGGTGAGAGTTCAGAAGACACAGCGATACGGGGGTGAGAATTCAGGAGACACAGCGACTCGAGGGTGAGAGTTCGGGAGACACAGCGATACGGGGGTGAGAGTTCAGGAGACACTGTGATACGGGGTTGAGAGGTCAGGAGATGACACATTGATACGAGGGTGAGAGTTCAGGAGATGACACAATGATACGGGGGTGAGGGTTCAGGAGACACAACGATACGGGAGTGAGAGTTCCAGAGATGACACAGCGATAAGGGGTGAGAGTTCAGGAGACACAGCGATACGGGGTTGAGAGTTCAGGAGACACAGCGATACAGGGGTGGGAGTTCAGGAGATGACACAGTGAAACGGGGGTGAGAGTTCAGAAGACACAGCGATACGGGGGTGAGAGTTCTGGAGACTCAGCGATACGGGGGTGAGAGTTCAGGAGACACAGTGATACGGGGGTTAGATTTCAGGAGCCATAGCGATACGGGGGTGAGAGTTCAGGAGATGACACAGTGAAACGGGGGTGAGAGTTCAGAAGACACAGCGAGACGGGGGTGAGAATTCAGGAGACACAGCGATACGGGGTTGAGAGTTCAGGAGATGACACAGCGATACGAGGGTGAGAGTTCAGGAGATGACAAAGTGACATGGGGGTGAGTGTTCAGGAGACACAGCGATACGGGAGTTTGAGTTCCGGAGATGACACAGCGATACGGGGTGAGAGTTCAGGTGACTCAGCGATACGGGGGTGAGAGTTCAGGAGATGACAGAGTGATACGGGGGTGAGAGTTCAGGAGACACAGTGATACGGGGGTGAGAGTTCAGGAGACTCAGCGATAATGGGGTGAGAGTTCAGGAGACACAGTGATACCAGGGTGAGTGTTCAGGAGACACAGCGATACGAGTGTGAGACTTCAGGAGATGACACAGTGATACGGGGTGAGAGTTCAGGAGACACAGCGAGAAGGGGATGTCAGTTCAGGAGACTCAGCGATACGGGGGTGAGAGTTCAGGAGACACAGCGATACGGGAGTGAGATTTCAGGAGATGACACAGTGATACAGGGGTGAGATTTCAGGAGACACAGCGATACAGGGGTGTGAGTTCAGGAGATGACACAGCGATACGAGGGTGGGATATCAGGAGACACAGTGCTACGGGGGTGAGAGTTCAGGAGACACAGCGATACGGGGGTTAGAGTTCAGGAGATGTCACAGCGATACGAGGGTGAGAGTTCAGGAGATGACACAATGATACGGGGGTGAGAGTTCAGGAGACACAGCGATACGGGAGTGAGAGTTCCGGAGATGACACAGCGATACGGGGTGACAGTTCATGAGACACAGCGATACGGGGGTGAGAGTTCAGGAGACACAGCGATACCGGGGTGAGAGTTCAGGAGATGTCACAGCGATACGAGGGTGAGAGTTCAGGAGATGACACAATGATACGGGGGTGAGAGTTCAGGAGACACAGCGATACGGGAGTGAGAGTTCTGGAGATGACACAGCGATACGGGGTGACAGTTCATGAGACACAGCGATACGGGGGTGAGAGTTCAGGAGACACAGCGATACAGGGGTGAGAGTTCAGGAGATGGCACAGTGAAACGGGGGTGTGAGTTCAGGAGACACAGCGATGCGAGGGTGAGAGGTCTAGAGACTCAGCGGTACAGGGGTGAGATTTCAGGAGACACAGTGATACGGGGGTTAGATTTCAGGAGACACAGCGATACCGGGGTGAGAGTTCAGGAGATGTCACAGCGATACGAGGGTGAGAGTTCAGGAGATGACACAATGATACGGGGGTGAGAGTTCAGGAGACACAGCGATACGGGAGTGAGAGTTCCGGAGTTGACACAGCGATAAGGGGTGACAGTTCATGAGACACAGCGATACGGGGGTGAGATTTCAGGAGACACAGCGATACAGGGGTGAGAGTTCAGGAGATGACACAGTGAAACGGGGGTGAGAGTTCAGGAGACACAGCGATACGGGGGTGAGAGGTCTAGAGACTCAGCGGTACGGGGGTGAGAGTTCAGGAGACACAGTGATACAGGGGTTAGATTTCAGGAGACACAGCGATACGCAGGTGAGAATTCAGGCGACACAGCGAAACGGGGGTGAGAGTTCAGGAGATGACACAGCGATACGAGGGTGAGAGTTCAGGAGATGACACAGTGATACGGGGGTGAGAGTTCAGGAGACACAGCGATACGGGAGTGAGAGTTCCGGAGATGACACAGCGATACGGGGTGAGAGTTCAGGAGACACAGCGATACGGGGGTGAGATTTCAGGAGACACAGCGACACAGGATTGAGAGTTCAGGAGATGACACAGTGATACGGGGGTGAGAGTTCAGGAGACACAGCGATATGGGGGTGAGAGTTCAGGAGACTCAGCGATACTGGAGTGAGAGTTCCGGAGACACAGTGATACCGGGGTGAGAGTTCAGGAGACACAGCGATACGAGTGTGAGACTTCAGGAGATGACACAGTGATACGGGGTGTGAGTTCAGGAGACACAGCGATACGGGGATGTGACTTCAGGAGACTCAGCGATACGGGGGTGAGAGTTCAGGAGACACAGCGATACGGGAGTGGGAGTCCAGGAGATGACACAGTGATACGGGGGTGAGAGTTCAGGAGACACAGCGATATGGGGGTGTGAGTTCAGGAGACACAGCGATACGGGGGATAGAGTTTAGGAGACACAATGATACGGGAATGAGAGATCAGGAGATGAAACAGTGATACGGGGGTGAGAGTTCAGGAGACACAGCGATATGAGGGTGTGAGTTCAGGAGACACAGCGATACAGGAGTGAGAGTTCAGGAGACACAGCGATACAGGGGTGAGAGTTCAGGAGATGACCCAGCGATACGAGGGTGAGATATCAGGAGATGACACAGCGATACGGGAAAGAGAGTTCCGGAGATGACAAAGCAATATGGGGGTGAGAGTTCAGGAGACACAGCGATACGGGGGTGAGATTTCAGGAGACACAGTGATACGGGGGTGAGAGTTCAGGAGACACAGTGATACGGTGGTGAGAGTTCAGGAGATACAGTGATATTGGGGTGAGAGTTCAGGAGACACAGCGCTACGAGCGTGGGAGTTCAGCAGATACAGCGATACTGGGGTGAGATTTCAGGAGACACAGCGATACGGGGGTGAGAGTTCAGGAGACACAGCGATACGGGGGTGAGAGTTCAAGAGATGACACAGTGATACGGGGGTGAGAGTTCAAGAGATGACACAGGGATACGTGGGTGAGAGTTCAAGAGATGACACAGTGATACGGGTGTGAGATTTCAGGAGATGATACAATGATACGGGGGTGAGGGTTCAGGAGACACAACGATACGGGAGTGAGAGTTCCGGAGATGACACAGCGATAAGGGGTGAGAGTTCAGGAGACACAGCGATATGGGGTTGAGAGTTCAGGAGACACAGCGATACAGGGGTGGGAGTTCAGGAGATGACACAGTGAAACGGGGGTGAGAGTTCAGAAGACACAGCGATACGGGGGTGAGAGTTCTGGAGACTCAGCGATACGGGGGTTAGATTTCAGGAGACATAGCGATACGGGGGTGAGAGTTCAGGAGATGACACAGTGAAACGGGGGTGAGAGTTCAGAAGACACAGCGATACGGGGGTGAGAATTCAGGAGACACAGCGACTCGAGGGTGAGAGTTCGGGAGACACAGCGATACGGGGGTGAGAGTTCAGGAGACACTGTGATACGGGGTTGAGAGGTCAGGAGATGACACATTGATACGTGGGTGAGAGTTCAGGAGATGACACAATGATACGGGGGTGAGGGTTCAGGAGACACAACGATACGGGAGTGAGAGTTCCAGAGATGACACAGCGATAAGGGGTGAGAGTTCAGGAGACACAGCGATACGGGGTTGAGAGTTCAGGAGACACAGCGATACAGGGGTGGGAGTTCAGGAGATGACACAGTGAAACGGGGGTGAGAGTTCAGAAGACACAGCGATAAGGGGGTGAGAGTTCTGGAGACTCAGCGATACGGGGGTGAGAGTTCAGGAGACACAGTGATACGGGGGTTAGATTTCAGGAGACATAGCGATACGGGGGTGAGAGTTCAGGAGATGACACAGTGAAACGGGGGTGAGAGTTCAGGAGACACAGCGATACGGGGGTGAGAATTCAGGAGACACAGCGATACGGGGTTGAGAGTTCAGGAGATGACACAGCGATACGAGGGTGAGAGTTCAGGAGATGACAAAGTGATATGGGGGTGAGTGTTCAGGAGACACAGCGATACGGGAGTTTGAGTTCCGGAGATGACACAGCGATTCGGGGTGAGAGTTCAGGTGACTCAGCGATACGGGGGTGAGAGTTCAGGAGATGACAGAGTGATACGGGGGTGAGAGTTCAGGAGACACAGTGATACCGGGGTGAGAGTTCAGGAGACACAGCGATACGAGTGTGAGACTTCAGGAGATGACACAGTGATACGGGGTGAGAGTTCAGGAGACACAGCGATAAGGGGATGTCAGTTCAGGAGACTCAGCGATACGGGGGTGAGAGTTCAGGAGACACAGCGATACGGGAGTGAGATTTCAGGAGATGACACAGTGATACAGGGGTGAGATTTCAGGAGACACAGCGATACAGGTGTGTGAGTTCAGGAGATGACACAGCGATACGAGGGTGGGATATCAGGAGACACAGCGATACGGGGGTTAGAGATCAGGAGATGTCACAGCGATACGAGGGTGAGAGTTCAGGAGATGACACAATGATACGGGGGTGAGAGTTCAGGAGACACAGCGATACGGGAGTGAGAGTTCCAGAGATGACACAGCGATACGGGGTGACAGTTCATGAGAAACAGCGATACGGGGGTTAGAGTTCAGGAGATGTCACAGCGATACGAGGGTGAGAGTTCAGGAGATGACACAATGATACGGGGGTGAGAATTCAGGAGACACAGCGATACGGGGTTGAGAGTTCAGGAGATGACACAGCGATACGAGGGTGAGAGTTCAGGAGATGACAAAGTGACATGGGGGTGAGTGTTCAGGAGACACAGCGATACGGGAGTTTGAGTTCCGGAGATGACACAGCGATACGGGGTGAGAGTTCAGGTGACTCAGCGATACGGGGGTGAGAGTTCAGGAGATGACAGAGTGATACGGGTGTGAGAGTTCAGGAGACACAGTGATACGGGGGTGAGAGTTCAGGAGACTCAGCGATAATGGGGTGAGAGTTCAGGAGACACAGTGATACCGGGGTGAGTGTTCAGGAGACACAGCGATACGAGTGTGAGACTTCAGGAGATGACACAGTGATACGGGGTGAGAGTTCAGGAGACACAGCGAGAAGGGGATGTCAGTTCAGGAGACTCAGCGATACGGGGGTGAGAGTTCAGGAGACACAGCGATACGGGAGTGAGATTTCAGGAGATGACACAGTGATACAGGGGTGAGATTTCAGGAGACACAGCGATACAGGGGTGTGAGTTCAGGAGATGACACAGCGATACGAGGGTGGGATATCAGGAGACACAGTGCTACGGGGGTGAGAGTTCAGGAGACACAGCGATACGGGGGTTAGAGTTCAGGAGATGTCACAGCGATACGAGGGTGAGAGTTCAGGAGATGACACAATGATACGGGGGTGAGAGTTCAGGAGACACAGCGATACGGGAGTGAGAGTTCCGGAGATGACACAGCGATACGGGGTGACAGTTCATGAGACACAGCGATACGGGGGTGAGAGTTCAGGAGACACAGCGATACCGGGGTGAGAGTTCAGGAGATGTCACAGCGATACGAGGGTGAGAGTTCAGGAGATGACACAATGATACGGGGGTGAGAGTTCAGGAGACACAGCGATACGGGAGTGAGAGTTCTGGAGATGACACAGCGATACGGGGTGACAGTTCATGAGACACAGCGATACGGGGGTGAGAGTTCAGGAGACACAGCGATACAGGGGTGAGAGTTCAGGAGATGGCACAGTGAAACGGGAGTGTGAGTTCAGGAGACACAGCGATGCGAGGGTGAGAGGTCTAGAGACTCAGCGGTACAGGGGTGAGATTTCAGGAGACACAGTGATACGGGGGTTAGATTTCAGGAGACACAGCGATACCGGGGTGAGAGTTCAGGAGATGTCACAGCGATACGAGGGTGAGAGTTCAGGAGATGACACAATGATACGGGGGTGAGAGTTCAGGAGACACAGCGATACGGGAGTGAGAGTTCCGGAGTTGACACAGCGATAAGGGGTGACAGGTCATGAGACACAGCGATACAGGGGTGAGAGTTCAGGAGATGACACAGTGAAACGGGGGTGAGAGTTCAGGAGACACAGCGATACGGGGGTGAGAGGTCTAGAGACTCAGCGGTACGGGGGTGAGAGTTCAGGAGACACAGTGATACAGGGGTTAGATTTCAGGAGACACAGCGATACGCAGTTGAGAATTCAGGCGACACAGCGAAACGGGGGTGAGAGTTCAGGAGATGACACAGCGATACGAGGGTGAGAGTTCAGGAGATGACACAGTGATACGGGGGTGAGAGTTTAGGAGACACAGCGATACGGGAGTGAGAGTTCCGGAGATGACACAGCGATACGGGGTGAGAGTTCAGGAGACACAGCGATACGGGGGTGAGATTTCAGGAGACACAGCGACACAGGATTGAGAGTTCAGGAGATGACACAGTGATACGGGGGTGAGAGTTCAGGAGACACAGCGATATGGGGGTGAGAGTTCAGGAGACTCAGCGATACTGGAGTGAGAGTTCCGGAGACACAGTGATACCGGGGTGAGAGTTCAGGAGACACAGCGATACGAGTGTGAGACTTCAGGAGATGACACAGTGATACGGGGTGTGAGTTCAGGAGACACAGCGATACGGGGATGTGACTTCAGGAGACTCAGCGATACGGGGGTGAGAGTTCAGGAGACACAGCGATACGGGAGTGGGAGTCCAGGAGATGACACAGTGATACGGGGGTGAGAGTTCAGGAGACACAGCGATATGGGGGTGTGAGTTCAGGAGACACAGCGATACGGGGGATAGAGTTTAGGAGACACAATGATACGGGAATGAGAGATCAGGAGATGAAACAGTGATACGGGGGTGAGAGTTCAGGAGACACAGCGATATGAGGGTGTGAGTTCAGGAGACACAGCGATACAGGAGTGAGAGTTCAGGAGACACAGCGATACAGGGGTGAGAGTTCAGGAGATGACCCAGCGATACGAGGGTGAGATATCAGGAGATGACACAGCGATACGGGAAAGAGAGTTCCGGAGATGACAAAGCAATATGGGGGTGAGAGTTCAGGAGACACAGCGATACGGGGGTGAGATTTCAGGAGACACAGTGATACGGGGGTGAGAGTTCAGGAGACACAGTGATACGGTGGTGAGAGTTCAGGAGATACAGTGATATTGGGGTGAGAGTTCAGGAGACACAGCGCTACGAGCGTGGGAGTTCAGCAGATACAGCGATACTGGGGTGAGATTTCAGGAGACACAGCGATACGGGGGTGAGAGTTCAGGAGACACAGCGATACGGGGGTGAGAGTTCAAGAGATGACACAGTGATACGGGGGTGAGAGTTCAAGAGATGACACAGGGATACGTGGGTGAGAGTTCAAGAGATGACACAGTGATACGGGTGTGAGATTTCAGGAGATGATACAATGATACGGGGGTGAGGGTTCAGGAGACACAACGATACGGGAGTGAGAGTTCCGGAGATGACACAGCGATAAGGGGTGAGAGTTCAGGAGACACAGCGATACGGGGTTGAGAGTTCAGGAGACACAGCGATACAGGGGTGGGAGTTCAGGAGATGACACAGTGAAACGGGGGTGAGAGTTCAGAAGACACAGCGATACGGGGGTGAGAGTTCTGGAGACTCAGCGATACGGGGGTTAGATTTCAGGAGACATAGCGATACGGGGGTGAGAGTTCAGGAGATGACACAGTGAAACGGGGGTGAGAGTTCAGAAGACACAGCGATACGGGGGTGAGAATTCAGGAGACACAGCGACTCGAGGGTGAGAGTTCGGGAGACACAGCGATACGGGGGTGAGAGTTCAGGAGACACTGTGATACGGGGTTGAGAGGTCAGGAGATGACACATTGATACGTGGGTGAGAGTTCAGGAGATGACACAATGATACGGGGGTGAGGGTTCAGGAGACACAACGATACGGGAGTGAGAGTTCCAGAGATGACACAGCGATAAGGGGTGAGAGTTCAGGAGACACAGCGATACGGGGTTGAGAGTTCAGGAGACACAGCGATACAGGGGTGGGAGTTCAGGAGATGACACAGTGAAACGGGGGTGAGAGTTCAGAAGACACAGCGATAA
This sequence comes from Somniosus microcephalus, assembly GCF_052327205.1. NCBI lineage: Eukaryota > Metazoa > Chordata > Chondrichthyes > Squaliformes > Somniosidae > Somniosus > Somniosus microcephalus. The sequence continues at coordinate 111,095,288 of NC_140994.1, forward strand.
GGGGGTGAGAGTTCTGGAGACTCAGCGATACGGGGGTGAGAGTTCAGGAGACACAGTGATACGGGGGTTAGATTTCAGGAGACATAGCGATACGGGGGTGAGAGTTCAGGAGATGACACAGTGAAACGGGGGTGAGAGTTCAGGAGACACAGCGATACGGGGGTGAGAATTCAGGAGACACAGCGATACGGGGTTGAGAGTTCAGGAGATGACACAGCGATACGAGGGTGAGAGTTCAGGAGATGACAAAGTGATATGGGGGTGAGTGTTCAGGAGACACAGCGATACGGGAGTTTGAGTTCCGGAGATGATACAGCGATTCGGGGTGAGAGTTCAGGTGACTCAGCGATACGGGGGTGAGAGTTCAGGAGATGACAGAGTGATACGGGGGTGAGAGTTCAGGAGACACAGTGATACCGGGGTGAGAGTTCAGGAGACACAGCGATACGGGAGTGAGATTTCAGGAGATGACACAGTGATACAGGGGTGAGATTTCAGGAGACACAGCGATACAGGTGTGTGAGTTCAGGAGATGACACAGCGATACGAGGGTGGGATATCAGGAGACACAGCGATACGGGGGTTAGAGTTCAGGAGATGTCACAGCGATACGAGGGTGAGAGTTCAGGAGATGACACAATGATACGGGGGTGAGAGTTCAGGAGACACAGCGATACGGGAGTGAGAGTTCCAGAGATGACACAGCGATACGGGGTGACAGTTCATGAGAAACAGCGATACGGGGGTCAGAGTTCAGGAGACACAGCGATACCGGGGTGAGAGTTCAGGAGATGTCACAGCGATACGAGGGTGAGAGTTCAGGAGATGACACAATGATACGGGGGTGAGAGTTCAGGAGACACAGCGATACGGGAGTGAGAGTTCCGGAGATGACACAGCGATACGGGGTGACAGTTCATGAGACACAGCGATACGGGGGTGAGAGTTCAGGAGACACAGCGATACAGGGGTGAGAGTTCAGGAGATGACACAGTGAAACGGGGGTGAGAGTTCAGGAGACACAGCGATACGGGGGTGAGAGGTCTAGAGACTCAGCGGTACGGGGGTGAGAGTTCAGGAGACACAGTGATACGGGGGTTAGATTTCAGGAGACACAGCGATACGCAGGTGAGAATTCAGGAGACACAGTGAAACGGGGGTGAGAGTTCAGGAGATGACACAGCGATACTAGGGTGAGAGTTCAGGAGATGACACAGTGATACGGGGGTGAGAGTTCAGGAGACACAGCGATACGGGAGTGAGAGTTCCGGAGATGAGACAGCGATACGGGGTGAGAGTTCAGGAGACACAGCGATACGGGGGTGAGATTTCAGGAGACACAGCGACACAGGATTGAGAGTTCAGGAGATGACACAGTGATACGGGGGTGAGAGTTCAGGAGACACAGCGATACGGGGGTGAGAGTTCAGGAGACACAGCGATATGGGGGTGAGGGTTCAGGAGACTCAGCGATACTGGGGTGAGAGTTCCGGAGACACAGTGATACCGGGGTGAGAGTTCAGGAGACACAGCGATACGAGTGTGAGACTTCAGGAGATGACACAGTGATACGGGGTGTGGGTTCAGGAGACACAGCGATACGGGGATGTGACTTCAGGAGACTCAGCGATACGGGGGTGAGAGTTCAGGAGACACAGCGATACGGGAGTGGGAGTCCAGGAGATGACACAGTGATACGGGGGTGAGAGTTCAGGAGACACAGCGATATGGGGGTGTGAGTTCAGGAGACACAGCGATACGGGGGTGAGAGTTTAGGAGACACAATGATACGGGAGTGAGAGATCAGGAGATGAAACAGTGATACGGGGGTGAGAGTTCAGGAGACACAGCGATATGAGGGTGTGAGTTCAGGAGACACAGCGATACAGGAGTGAGAGTTCAGGAGACATAGCGATACAGGGGTGAGAGTTCAGGAGATGACCCAGCGATACGAGGGTGAGATATCAGGAGATGACACAGCGATACGGGAATGAGAGTTCCGGAGATGACAAAGCAATATGGGGGTGAGAGTTCAGGAGACACAGTGATACGGGGGTGAGAGTTCAGGAGACACAGTGATACGGTGGTGAGAGTTCAGGAGATACAGTGATATTGGGGTGAGAGTTCAGGAGACACAGCGCTACGAGCGTTGGAATTCAGGAGACACAGCGATACTGGGGTGAGATTTCAGGAGACACAGCGATACGGGGGTGAGAGTTCAGGAGACACAGCGATACGGGGGTGAGAGTTCAAGAGATGACACAGTGATACGGGGGTGAGAGTTCAAGAGATGACACAGGGATACGGGGGTGGGATGTCAAGAGATGACACAGTGATACGGGTGTGAGATTTCAGGAGATGATACAGCGATACGGGGGTGAGTGTTCAGGAGACACAGCGACACGAGGGTGAGAGTTCGGGAGACAACAGCGATACGGGGGTGAGAGTTCAGGAGACACTGTGATATGGGGTTGAGAGGTCAGGAGATGACACATTGATACGAGGGTGAGAGTTCAGGAGATGACACAATGATACGGGGGTGAGGGTTCAGGAGACACAACGATACGGGAGTGAGAGTTCCGGAGATGACACAGCGATAAGGGGTGAGAGTTCAGGAGAAACAGCGATACGGGGTTGAGAGTTCAGGAGACACAGCGATACAGGGGTGGGAGTTCAGGAGATGACACAGTGAAACGGGGGTGAGAGTTCAGAAGACACAGCGATACGGGGGTGAGAGTTCTGGAGACTCAGCGATACGGGGGTTAGATTTCAGGAGACATCGCGATACAGGGGTGAGAGTTCAGGAGATGACACAGTGAAACGGGGGTGAGAGTTCAGAAGACACAGCGATACGGGGGTGAGAATTCAGGAGACACAGCGATACGGGGTTGAGAGTTCAGGAGATGACACAGCGATACGAGGGTGAGAGTTCAGGAGATGACAAAGTGATATGGGGGTGAGTGTTCAGGAGACACAGCGATACGGGAGTTTGAGTTACGAAGATGACACAGCGATACGGGGTGAGAGTTCAGGTGACACAGCGATACGGGGGTGAGATTTCAGGAGACACAGCGACACAGGCGTGAGAGTTCAGGAGATGACAGAGTGATACGGGGGTGAGAGTTCAGGAGACACAGCGATACGGGGGTGAGAGTTCAGGAGACTCAGCGATACTGGGGTGAGAGTTCAGGAGACACAGTGATACCGGGGTGAGAGCTCAGGAGACACAGCGATACGAGTGTGAGACTTCAGGAGATGACACAGTGATACGGGGTGAGAGTTCAGGAGACACAGCGATAAGGGGATGTCAGTTCAGGAGACTCAGCGATACGGGGGTGAGAGTTCAGGAGACACAGCGATACGGGAGTGAGAGTTCAGGAGATGACACAGTGATACAGGGGTGAGATGTCAGGAGACACAGCGATACAGGGGTGTGAGTTCAGGAGATGACACAGCGATACAAGGGTGGGAGTTCAGGAGATGACACAATGATACGGGGGTGAGAGTTCAGGAGACACAGCGATACGGGAGTGAGAGTTCCGGAGATGACACAGCGATACGGGGTGACAGTTCATGAGACACAGCGATACGGGGGTGAGAGTTCAGGAGATGACACAGTGATACAGGGGTGAGATGTCAGGAGACACAGCGATACAGGGGTGTGAGTTCAGGAGATGACACAGCGATACAAGGGTGGGATATCAGGAGACAGTGATACGGGGGTGAGAGTTCAGGAGACACAGCGATACGGGGGTGAGAGTTCAGGAGATGTCACAGCGATGCGAGGGTGAGAGTTCAGGAGATGACACAATGATACGGGGGTGAGAGTTCAGGAGACACAGCGATACAGGAGTGAGAGTTCCGGAGATGACACAACCATACGGGGTGACAGTTCAGGAGACACAGCGATACGGGAGTGAGAGTTCCAGAGATGACACAGCGATACGGGGTGACAGTTCATGAGACACAGCGATACGGGGGTGAGAGTTCAGGAGACACAGCGATACAGTGGTGAGAGTTCAGGAGATGACACAGTGAAACGGGGGTGAGAGTTCAGGAGACACAGCGATGCGGGGGTGAGAGGTCTCGAGACTCAGCGGTACGGGGGTGAGAGTTCAGGAGACACAGTGATACGGGGGTTAGATTTCAGGAGACACAGCGATACGCGGGTGAGAATTCAGGAGACACATCGAAACGGGGGTGAGAGTTCAGGAGATGACACAGCGATACGAGGGTGAGAATTCAGGAGATGACACAGTGATCCGGGGGTGAGAGTTCAGGAGACACAGCGATACGGGAGTGAGAGTTCCAGAGATGACACAGCGATACGGGGCGAGAGTTCAGGAGACACAGCGATACGGGGGTGAGATTTCAGGAGACACAGCGACACAGGATTGAGAGTTCAGGAGATGACACAGTGATACGGGGGTGAGAGTTCAGGAGACACAGCGATATGGGGGTGAGAGTTCAGGAGACTCAGCGATACTGGGGTGAGAGTTCAGGAGACACAGTGATACCGGGGTGAGAGTTCAGGAGACACAGCGATACGAGTGTGTGACTTCAGGAGATGACACAGTGATACGGGGTGAGAGTTCAGGAGACACAGCGATACGGGGATGTGACTTCAGGAGACTCAGCGATACGGGGGTGAGATTTCAGGAGACACAGCGATACGGGAGTGGGAGTCCAGGAGATGACACAGTGATACGGGGGTGAGAGTTCAGGAGACACAGCGATATGGGGGTGTGAGTTCAGGAGACACAGCGATACGGGGGTGAGAGTTTAGGAGACACAATGATACGGGAGTGAGAGTTCAGGAGATGACACAGTGATACGGGGGTGAGAGTTCAGGAGACACAGCGATATGGGGGTGTGAGTTCAGGAGACACAGCGATACAGGAGTGAGAGTTCAGGAGACACAGCGATACAGGGGTGAGAGTTCAGGAGATGACACAGCGATACGAGGGTGAGATATCAGGAGATGACACAGCGATACGGGAATGAGAGTTCAGGAGATGACAAAGCAATACGGGGGTGAGAGTTCAGGAGACACAGCGATACGGGGGTGAGATTTCAGGAGACACAGTGATACGGGGGTGAGAGTTCAGGAGACACAGTGATACGGTGGTGAGAGTTCAGGAGATACAGTGATATTGGGGTGAGAGTTCAGGAGACACAGCGCTACGAGCGTGGGAGTTCAGGAGACACAGCGATACTGGGGTGAGATTTCAGGAGACACAGCGATACGGGGGTGAGAGTTCAGGAGACACAGCGATAAGGGGGTGAGAGTTCAAGAGATGACACAGTGATACGGGGGTGAGAGTTCAAGAGATGACACAGGGATACGGGGGTGAGAGTTCAATAGATGACACAGTGATACGGGTGTGAGATTTCAGGAGATGATACAGCGATACGGGGGTGAGTGTTCAGGAGACACAGCGACACGAGGGTGAGAGTTCGGGAGACACAGCGATACGGGGGTGAGAGTTCAGGAGACACTGTGATACGGGGTTGAGAGGTCAGGAGATGACACATTGATACGAGGGTGAGAGTTCAGGAGATGACACAATGATACGGGGGTGAGGGTTCAGGAGACACAGCGATACGGGAGTGAGAGTTCCGGAGATGACACAGCGATACGGGGTGAGAGTTCAGGAGACACAGCGATACGGGGTTGAGATTTCAGGAGACACAGCGACACAGGGTTGAGAGTTCAGGAGATGACACAGTGATACGGGGGTGAGAGTTCAGGAGACACAGCGATATGGGGGTGAGAGTTCAGGAGACTCAGCGATACTGGGGTGAGAGTTCAGGAGACACAGTGATACCTGGGTGAGAGTTCAGGAGACACAGCGATACGAGTGTGAGACTTCAGGAGATGACACAGTGATACCTGGTGAGAGTTCAGGAGACACAGCGATACGGTGATGTGACTTCAGGAGACTCAGCGATACGGGGGTGAGATTTCAGGAGACACAGCGATACGGGAGTGGGAGTCCAGGAGATGACTCAGTGATACGGGGGTGAGAGTTCAGGAGACACAGCGATACGGGGGTGAGAGTTCAGGAGACTCAGCGATACTGGGGTGAGAGTTCAGGAGACACAGTGATACCGGGGTGAGAGTTCAGGAGACACAGCGATACGAGTGTGAGACTTCAGGAGATGACACAGTGATACGGGGTGAGAGTTCAGGAGACACAGCGATAAGGGGATGTCAGTTCAGGAGACTCAGCGATACGGGGGTGAGAATTCAGGAGACACAGCGATACGGGAGTGAGAGTTCAGGAGATGACACAGTGATACAGGGGTGAGATGTGAGGAGACACAGCGATACAGGGGTGTGAGTTCAGGAGATGACACAGTGATACAAGGGTGGGATATCAGGAGACACAGTGATACGGGGGTGAGAGTTCAGGAGACACAGCGATACGGGGGTGAGAGTTCAGGAGATGTCACAGCGATGCGAGGGTGAGAGTTCAGGAGATGACACAATGATACGGGGGTGAGAGTTCAGGAGACACAGCGATACGGGAGTGAGAGTTCCGGAGATGACACAGCGATACGGGATGGCAGTTCATGAGACACAGCGATACGGGGGTGAGAGTTCAGGAGACACAGCGATACAGTGGTGAGAGTTCAGGAGATGACACAGTGAAACGGGGGTGAGAGTTCAGGAGACACAGCGATGCGGGGGTGAGAGGTCTCGAGACTCAGCGGTACGGGGGTGAGAGTTCAGGAGACACAGTGATACGGGGGTTAGATTTCAGGAGACACAGCGATACGCGGGTGAGAATTCAGGAGACACATCGAAACGGGGTGAGAGTTCAGGAGATGACACAGCGATACGAGGGTGAGAATTCAGGAGATGACACAGTGATACGGGGGTGAGAGTTCAGGAGACACAGCGATACGGGAGTGAGAGTACCAGAGATGACACAGCGATACGGGGCGAGAGTTCAGGAGACACAGCGATACGGGGGTGAGATTTCAGGAGACACAGCGACACAGGATTGAGAGTTCAGGAGATGACACAGTGATACGGGGGTGAGAGTTCAGGAGACACAGCGATATGGGGGTGAGAGTTCAGGAGACTCAGCGATACTGGGGTGAGAGTTCAGGAGACACAGTGATACCGGGGTGAGAGTTCAGGAGACACAGCGATACGAGTGTGAGACTTCAGGAGATGACACAGTGATACGGGGTGAGAGTTCAGGAGACACAGCGATATGGGGGTGTGAGTTCAGGAGACACAGCGATACAGGAGTGAGAGTTCAGGAGACACAGCGATACAGGGGTGAGAGTTCAGGAGATGACACAGCGATACGAGGGTGAGATATCAGGAGATGACACAGCGATACGGGAATGAGAGTTCCGGAGATGACAAAGCAATACGGGGGTGAGAGTTCAGGAAACACAGCGATACGGGGGTGAGATTTCAGGAGACACAGTGATACGGGGGTGAGAGTTCAGGAGACACAGTGATACGGTGGTGAGAGTTCAGGAGATACAGTGATATTGGGGTGAGAGTTCAGGAGACACAGCGCTACGAGCGTGGGAGTTCAGGAGACACAGCGATACTGGGGTGAGATTTCAGGAGACACAGCGATACGGGGGTGAGAGTTCAGGAGACACAGCGATACGGGTGTGAGAGTTCAAGAGATGACACAGTGATACGGGGGTGAGAGTTCAAGAGATGACACAGGGATACGGGGGTGAGAGTTAAATAATGACACAGTGATACAGGTGTGAGATTTCAGGAGATGATACAGCGATACGGGGGTGAGTGTTCAGGAGACACAGCGACACGAGGGTGAGAGTTCGGGAGACACAGCGATACGGGGGTGAGAGTTCAGGAGACACTGTGATACGGGGTTGAGAGGTCAGGAGATGACACATTGATACGAGGGTGAGAGTTCAGGAGATGACACAATGATACGGGGGTGAGGGTTCAGGAGACACAGCGATACGGGAGTGAGAGTTCCGGAGATGACACAGCGATACGGGGTGAGAGTTCAGGAGACACAGCGATACGGGGTTGAGATTTCAGGAGACACAGCGACACAGGGTTGAGAGTTCAGGAGATGACACAGTGATACGGGGGTGAGAGTTCAGGAGACACAGCGATATGGGGGTGAGAGTTCAGGAGACACAGTGATACCTGGGTGAGAGTTCAGGAGACACAGCGATACGAGTGTGAGACTTCAGGAGATGACACAGTGATACCGGGTGAGAGTTCAGGAGACACAGCGATACGGGGATGTGACTTCAGGAGACTCAGCGATACGGGGGTGAGATTTCAGGAGACACAGCGATACGGGAGTGGGAGTCCAGGAGATGACTCAGTGATACGGGGGTGAGAGTTCAGGAGACACAGCGATTTGGGGGTGTGAGTTCAGGAGACACAGCGATATGGGGGTGAGAGTTTAGGAGACACAATGATACGGGGGGAGAGTTCAGGAGGCACAGCGATACGGGGATGTGAGTTCAGGAGACTCAGCGATACCGGGGTGAGAGTTCAGGAGACAGAGCGATACGGGAGTGAGAGTTCAGGAGATGACATAGTGATACAGGGGTGAGATTTCAGGAGGCACAGCGATATGGGGGTGTGAGTTCAGGAGACACAGCGATACGGGGTGAGATTTTAGGAGACACAATGATACGGGAGTGAGAGTTCAGGAGATGACACAGTGATACAGGGGTGAGAGTTCAGGAGATGACACAGTGATACGGGGAGAGAGTTCAGGAGGCACAGCGATACGGGGATGTGAGTTCAGGAGACTCAGCGATACGGGGGTGAGAGTTCAGGAGACGCAGCGATACGGGGGCGAGAGTTCAGAAGATGACACAATGATACGGGGGTGAGAGTTCAGGCGACACAGCGATACGGGAGTGAGAGTTCCGGAGATGACACAGCGATACGGGGTGACAGTTCAGGAGACACAGTGATACGGGGGTTAGATTTCAGGAGACACAGCGATACGGGGGTGAGAATTCAGGAGACACAGCGAAACGGGGGTGAGAGTTCAGGAGATGACACAGCGATACGAGGGTGAGAATTCAGGAGATGACACAGTGATACGGGGGTGAGAGTTCAGGAGACACAGCGATACGGGACTGAGAGTTCCAGAGATGACACAGCGATACGGGGCGAGAGTTCAGGAGACACAGCGATACGGGGGTGAGATTTCAGGAGACACAGCGACACAGGATTGAGAGTTCAGGAGATGACACAGTGATACGGGGGTGAGAGTTCAGGAGACACAGCGATATGGGGGTGAGAGTTCAGGAGACTCAGCGATACTGGGGTGAGAGTTCAGGAGACACAGTGATACCGGGGTGAGAGTTCAGGAGACACAGCGATACGAGTGTGAGACTTCAGGAGATGACACAGTGATACGGGGTGAGAGTTCAGGAGACACAGCGATACGGGGATGTGAATTCAGGAGACTCAGCGATACGGGGGTGAGATTTCAGGAGACACAGCGATACGGGAGTGGGAGTCCAGGAGATGACACAGTGATACGGGGGTGAGAGTTCAGGAGACACAGCGATATGGGGGTGTGAGTTCAGGAGACACAGCGATACGGGGGTGAGAGTTTAGGAGACACAATGATATGGGAGTGAGAGTTCAGGAGATGACACAGTGATTCGGGGGTGAGAGTTCAGGAGACACAGCGATATGGGGGTGTGAGTTCAAGAGACACAGCGATACAGGAGTGAGAGTTCAGGAGACACAGCGATACAGGGGTGAGAGTTCAGGAGATGACACAGCGATACGAGGGTGAGATATCAGGAGATGACACAGCGATACGGGAATGAGAGTTCCGGAGATGACAAAGCAATACGGGGGTGAGAGTTCAGGAGAAACAGCGATACGGGGGTGAGATTTCAGGAGACACAGTGATACGGGGGTGAGAGTTCAGGAGACACAGTGATACGGTGGTGAGAGTTCAGGAGATACAGTGATATTGGGGTGAGAGTTCAGGAGAATCAGCGCTACGAGCGTGGGAGTTCAGGAGACACAGCGATACTGGGGTGAGATTTCAGGAGACACAGCGATACGGGGGTGAGAGTTCAGGAGACACAGCGATACGGGGGTGAGAGTTCAAGAGATGACACAGTGATACGGGGGTGAGCGTTCAAGAGATGACACAGGGATACGGGGGTGAGAGTTCAATAGATGACACAGTGATACGGGTGTGAGATTTCAGGAGATGATACAGCGATACGGGGGTGAGTGTTCAGGAGACACAGCGACACGAGGGTGAGAGTTCGGGAGACACAGCGATACGGGGGTGAGAGTTCAGGAGACACTGTGATACGGGGTTGAGAGGTCAGGAGATGACACATTGATACGAGGGTGAGAGTTCAGGAGATGACACAATGATACGGGGGTGAGGGTTCAGGAGACACAGCGATACGGGAGTGAGAGTTCCGGAGATGACACAGCGATACGGGGTGAGAGTTCAGGAGACACAGCGATACGGGGTTGAGATTTCAGGAGACACAGCGACACAGGGTTGAGAGTTCAGGAGATGACACAGTGATACGGGGGTGAGAGTTCAGGAGACACAGCGATATGGGGGTGAGAGTTCAGGAGACTCAGCGATACTGGGGTGAGAGTTCAGGAGACACAGTGATACCTGGGTGAGAGTTCAGGAGACACAGCGATACGAGTGTGAGACTTCAGGAGATGACACAATGATACCGGGTGAGAGTTCAGGAGACACAGCGATACGGGGATGTGACTTCAGGAGACTCAGCGATACGGGGGTGAGATTTCAGGAGACACAGCGATACGGGAGTGGGAGTCCAGGAGATGACTCAGTGATACGGGGGTGAGAGTTCAGGAGACACAGCGATTTGGGGGTGTGAGTTCAGGAGACACAGCGATACGGGGGTGAGAGTTTAGGAGACACAATGATACGGGGGTGAGAGTTCAGGGGACACAGCGATACGAGTGTGAGACTTCAGGAGATGACACAGTGATACGGGGGGAGAGTTCAGGAGGCACAGCGATACGGGGATGTGAGTTCAGGAGACTCAGCGATACGGGGGTGAGAGTTCAGGAAACACAGCGATACGGGAGTGAGAATTCAGGAGATGACATAGTGATACAGGGGTGAGATTTCAGGAGGCACAGCGATATGGGGGTGTGAGTTCAGGAGACACAGTGATACGGGGTGAGATTTTAGGAGACACAATGATACGGGAGTGAGAGTTCAGGAGATGACACAGTGATACGGGGTGAGAGTTCAGGAGATGACACAGCGATACGAGGGTGAGATATCAGGAGACACAGTGATACAGGGGTGAGAGATCAGGAGACACAGCGATACGGGGGTGAGAGTTCAGGAGATGTCACAGCGATACGAGCGTGAGAGTTCAGAAGATGACACAATGATACAGGAGTGAGAGTTCAGGAGACACAGCGATACGTGGGTGAGAATTCAGGAGACACAGCGATACGGGGGTGAGAGTTCAGGAGATGACACAGCGATACAAGGGTGAGAGTTCAGGAGATGACAAAGTGATACGGGGGTGAGTGTTCAGGAGACACAGCGATACGGGAGTTTGATTTCCGGAGATGACACAGCGATACGGTGTGAGAGTTCAGGTAACTCAGCGATTCGGGGGTGAGATTTCAGGAGACACAGCGACACAGGTGTGAGAGTTCAGGAGATGACACAATGATACGGTGGTGAGGGTTCAGGAGACACAGCGATACGGGGTTGAGAGTTCAGGAGACTCAGCGATACTGGGGTGATAGTTCAGGAGGCACAGTGATACCGGGGTGAGAGTTCAGGAGATACAGCGATACGAGTGTGAGACTTCAGGAGATGACACAGTGATACGGGGTGAGAGTTCAGGATGCACAGCGATACGGGGATGTGAGTTCAGGAGACTCAGCGATACGGTGGTGAGAGTTCAGGAGACACAGCGATACGGGAGTGAGAGCTCAGGAGATGACACAGTGATACAGGGGTGAGATTTCAGGAGACACAGCGATATGGGGGTGTGAGTTCAGGAGACACAGCGATACGGGGTGAGATTTTAGGAGACACAATGATACGGGAGTGAGAGTTCAGGAGATAACACAGTGATACAGGGGTGAGAGTTCAGGAGATGACACAGCGATATGAGGGTGAGATATAAGGAGACACAGTGATACGGGGTTGAGAGTTCAGGAGACACAGCGATACGGGGGTGAGAGTTCAGGAGATGTCACAGCGATACGAGGGTGAGAGTTCAGAAGATGACACAATGATACGGGGGTGAGAGTTCAGGAGACACAGTGATGCGGGGGTGAGAATTCAGGAGACACAGCGAAACGGGGGTGCGAGTTCAGGATATGACACAGCGATACGAGGGTGAGAGTTCAGGAGATGACACAGTGAAACGGGGGTGAGAGTTCAGGAGACACAGCGATACGGGAGTGAGATTTCCGGAGATGACACAGTGATACGGGGGTGAGAGTTCAGGAGACACAGCGATATTGGGGTGAGAGTTCAGGAGACTCAGCGATACTGTGGTGAGAGTTCAGGAGACACAGTGATACCGGGGTGAGAGTTAAGGAGACACAGCGATACGAGTGTGAGACTTCAGGAGATGACACAGTGATACGGGGTGAGAGTTCAGGAGACACAGCGATACGGGGATGTGACTTCAGGACACTCAGCGATACGGTGGTGAGAGTTCAGGAGACACAGCGATATGGGGGTGTGAGTTCAGGAGACACAGCGATACGGGAGTGAGAGTTTAGGAGACACAATGATACGGGAGTGACAGTTCAGGAGATGACACAGTGATACGGGGGTGAGAGTTCAGGAGACACGGCGATATGGGTGTGTGAGTTCAGGAGACACAGCGATACAGGTGTGAGAGTTCAGGAGACACAGCGATACAGGGGTGAGAGTTCAGGAGATGACACAGCGATACGAGGGTGAGATATCAGGAGATGACACAGCGATACGGGGATGAGAGTTCCGGAGATGACAAAGCGATACGGGGGTGAGAGTTCAGGAGACACAGTGATACGGTGGTGAGAGTTCAGGAGATACAGCGATACTGGGGTGAGATTTCAGGAGACACAGCGATACGGGGGTGAGATTTCAGGAGACACAGCGAAACGGGGGTGAGAGTTCAAGAGATGACACAGTGATACGGGGGTGAGAGTTCAAGAGATGACACAGGGATATGGGATGAGAGTTCAAGAGATGCCATAGTGATACGGGTGTGAGATTTCAGGAGATGACACAGCAATACGGGGGTTAGATTTCAGGAGACATAGCGATACGTGGGTGAGAATTCAGGAGACACAGCGATACGGGGTTGAGAGTTCAGGGGATGACACAGTGATACGGGGGTGAGAGTTCAGGAGACACAGCGGTACATGGGTGAGAATTCAGGAGACACAGTGATACGGGGTTGAGAGTTCAGGAGATGACTCAGCGATACGGGGGTGAGAGTTCAGAGACACAGCGATACGTGAGTGAGAGTTCCGGAGATGACACAGCGATACGGTGTGAGAGTTCAGGTGACACAGCGATACGGGGTGAGATTTCAGGAGACACAGCGACACAGGGGTGAGAGTTCAGGAGACACAGTGACACCGGGGTGAGAGTTCTGGAGACACAGCAATACGAGTGTGAGACTTCAGGAGAAGACACAGTGATACGGGGTGAGAGTTCAGGAGACACAGCGATACGGGGGTGAGAGTTCAGGAGACTCAGCGATACTGGGGTGAGAGTTCAGGAGACACAGTGACACCGGGGTGAGAGTTCTGGAGACACAGCAATACGAGTGTGAGACTTCAGGAGAAGACACAGTGATACGGGGTGAGAGTTCAGGAGACACAGCGATATGGGGATGTGAGTTCAGGAGACTCAGCGATACGGGGGTGAGAGTTCAGGAGACACAGCGATACGGGAGTGAGAGTTCAGGAGATGACACAGTGATACAGGGGTGAGATTTCAGGAGACACAGCGATACAGGGGTGTGAGTTCAGGAGATGACACAGCGATACGAGGGTGGGATATCAGGAGACACAGTGATACGGGGGTGAGAGTTCAGGAGACACAGCGATACGAGGGTGAGAGTTCAGGAGATGACACAATGATACGGGGGTGAGAGTTCAGAAGACACAGCGATACGGGAGTGAGAGTTCCGGAGATGACACAGCGATACGGGGTGACAGTTCATGAGACACAGCGATACGGGGGTGAGATTTCAGGAGACACAGCGATACAGGGGTGAGAGTTCAGGAGATGACACAGTGAAACGGGGGTGAGAGTTCAGGAGACACAGCGATACGGGGGTGAGAGGTCTAGAGACTGAGCGGTACGGGGTGAGAGTTCAGGAGACACAGTGATACGGGGGTTAGATTTCTGGAGACACAGCGATACGCGGGTGAGAATTCAGGAGACACAGCGAAACGGGGGTGAGAGTTCAGGAGATGACACAGCGATACGAGGCTGAGAGTTCAGGAGATGACACAGTGATACGGGGTTGAGAGTTCAGGAGACACAGCGATACGGGAGTGAGAGTTCCGGAGATGACACAGCGATACGGGGCGAGAGTTCAGGAGACACAGCGATGCGGGGGTGAGATTTCAGGAGACACAGCGACACAGAATTGAGACTTCAGGAGATGACACAGTGATACGGGGGTGAGAGTTCAGGAGACACAGCGATATGGGGGTGAGAGTTCAGGAGACTCAGCGATACTGGGGTGAGAGTGCAGGAGACAGAGTGATACCGGGGTGAGAGCTCAGGAGACACAGCGATACGAGTGTGAGACTTCAGGAGATGACACAGTGTTCTGCCCTCGCAACGCGATTCTATGCAGAGCTAGACAGATAGCGAACAACTCGATATCTTCCAATAAAATCACAAGGCTTGACTTTTCTTGTAACGCTTTACTGAACGATTCTAATTGTAAAACTGAAATACAACACAGAAATGGAAGCACACATTAGTATACAGGCGCATAACTGATATGTATGCACAGATTTAGGTACGCCTGAGCAACACAGTACATTTAGTAAACTGGGAGGCATTCTCTTTAAATTAGCCCTGTACATAGTGTATGAAAATACAGCTACTAGTTAATCAGCTAGACAGAGAAAAGTTACAACTAAACATTTTCTACAACATACAGTGCACATTAATCATCCATAGCATTCTAAAATACTTACAGACAAACAATTTCCAAGACTCAAGCATGGGGACAATACAACTGCCCGGAGCCTGTGCTGCTGTAGGAGCACCGTGGTGTCGGTCTGTGTCCCAGCGAGGACTCCACGAGGACTACGTAGCAGTCCTGTGGGGAGCGTGATGACCTCATCACGCTCGGTAGCGTTGTCCGCGCTTGGGGCATCACGTGATGCGCGTGGTCGCGTTTCTGGCCGTGGAGGCCGAAGTCGGGAGCGGAAGATCGCGTCGCTCCCGGCGGCTGGTAGATGCGGCCGAAGACGCTAGGCCGGGCTGTGCCGGCAGCCTTTCTGGAAGGCCGAGTCGGGCCGGCAGCCGCCTCACGCACGTCACGTCGTACGTGCCGTGACGTCAGCACGCTACGTTGTACGTGACGTGATGTCAGCACGCTAAGGCGCGTCTTAAAGGGGCAATGGCCCTAAAAGGTAAGTTAAAGGGGCAACGGCCCCAACAGGTAGGTTATACATATATAAGTAAGTTAAATACATACAGTGAGGTTAAGTTAGAGGGAGAGGCAGCACACTCCCCGCTTGGTACAATTCCATTGTACCACTGCAGATACAAAATAAACCTGAAGAAAACGTCCTTTGGCTGCAACATACTCAGAGTCCGTTCTCTAGGTTACTTCAGAAAGGAGGATCTCTGAGACTGGCCTCAGAAACACTTTGATAGGCCCCTCCTTGACAATCTTCACCTCCACCTTGCGGACCCTCTTGTCCCTGGTCGGCAGAGTTTTGACAACCAGGCCCACTGGCCATTCATTTCTGCGTGCTTGGCTGTCTTTCAGCAAGACAACGTCTCTCACTTTGACGTTTGGCTTGTCTTCTGTCCATTTCCTACGGCTCTGTAGGGTGGACAAATACTCTCTTTGCTTGGGGAATGTCTGTCCCTCTTCAAGACATTTGAATTCCTCCTTGAAGACATCATGCTGGACAGAGCGAATGATCACACCTTTGGCTTGTGAAGGCTCACTTGTGCTGGATACTTCTTTAGAACATTTCCATCCTTTGCGTTCTATGTTGTCCGAATTCCCCTTGAAGGATGCTGCTACATGAATGAGTCGGGCTGTGGTTCGGCAGAGTGTTCTCCAGCTTGAGAATCGCTCGAAGCTTTGTGAGCCCAACTGAGATTCTGAGGCTTTGGTGACCAGGGTCATAACTTCAGGCCGAATCTCAGTATCAGCTTCAGGCTCCACAAGGGTGAAGGGATTGGACTCAGGAGTCTCCTCTGTGTTGACATTAGACAGGAAAGAGGGGCCCGAGAACCAACTGCTTTGCTGTAGGTGTGCTGCTGGTATAGACCTGGTAGCATGGTCTGCAGGGTTCAGGTCCGTGGGGACATAGCACCACTGGTCAGGGTGAGTGGATCGTCTGATACGAGTCACCCAGTTGGAAACATACACGTAAAACCTTCTTGTGGAGTTGTGGATGTAACCAAGTACAATCTTGCTGTCCGTGAAGAACTTGACGGCGCCCACATCGATGTCAATCTTGTCTCTGATCAACTGTAGGTTCCATTTTGCTTCTTTTTCAGGGAGGAGTGGAGCATCCCACTCACTCTGATCCGATGAGAGTTCCCGTACAAATGCTTTTCCTTGCATTGTTATGGGAGCTACGAACCCCAAAGGGTCGTACAAACTGTTGACTGTGGACAGGATGTCTCTCCGTGTGAATGGCCTTTCTTCACGGGACACCAGGAATGTGACGCTGTCTGTTTCCAGGTTCCAGGAGAGCCCCAGGCGCCGTTGAAGGGGGGGAGGATCCACTCCAAGGTGCAAATCCTTCAGATCCTTGGCACGGTCCTCTGCAGGGAAGGCTTCCATCACCTGTCCACTGTTCGATGCTACCTTGTGTAGTCTCGGGTTGGACTCTTTCCATGGCCAACAACTTTCAGGACGGCCATCTAACTCCAGAAGGCCCGAACTCAACAACTCTCGACGGATAAGGCACCCAGCGAGGTCCTGTGTACCCTGTGGCTCGGGTGGGGACTGCTTGGCCGGATTGGCCGAGTGCTGTGGAGGTCTATGTAGGTAAGTCTTGCTTGTTTCTTCTCCTTTAAGCTCAGTGTCTCCAAAAACAGGCTGTTTGCTACTGTGTTGAGTAGCTGGTTCTGCGTTGAGATAGTTGGATGTTTCCTTGGAGAACAATTTGGAGTGTTGTTGGACACACTCACTTGTACGTTGCACTGGACTGAGGGGCTGTCCCAGAACATATGTTTCCTGGCTGGGCTCCCCGCCTTCGTTCTCCTCACCTTCTTCATAAGCTGCGGCTTTAGCTTTAGCGGCAGCTCTCTGGCTTTGGAGAATGTGGAGACTGGCAGCGAGGTCAGCTCTCTGCTTCATAACCCTAGCTTCTTTTTCAGCAAGGGCCAATTGAGCCTGGGCAGCTTTTGCCTTGGCACGTGCTTTGGCGGCTGCAGAAGCTGTCGATGACGACGGTCTGCTGGACTGCCGAGATGATCTAGTGGATACTTTAGAGGACTGTGCTGTCTGCTTCATCACACTAGCGTCGAGGTCAGCTCTCTGCTTCATCACACTAGTGTCGAGGTCGGCTCTCTGCTTCATAAGGTCAGCTTTCTGCTTCATCATACTAGCTTCGAGGTCGGCTCTCTGCTTCATAAGGTCAGCTTCTTTTTCAGCGAAGGACAATTGAGCCTGGGCAGCTTTTGCCTTGGCACGTGCTTTGGCGGCTGCAGAAGCTGTCGATGACGACGGTCTGCTGGACCGCCGAGATGACCTAGGGGATACTTTAGAGGGCTGTGACTTGGCATCGTTTGCTAGGAGAGGCTCATGCTTCTCGCTTGACTGGTCGACGTCCTCTATGGTATATTGTTTTCCTGAGCGTAGACTCATGGTAGCTGAGTGGTATTTTCCTGTGCTTGAGCCCGCTGTGCTGTTGTCTTTTTACTGTTCTGCCCTCGCAACACGATTCTATGCAGAGCTAGACAGATAGCGAACAACTCGATATCTTCCAATAAAATCACAAGGCTTGACTTTTCTTGTAACGCTTTACTGAACGATTCTAATTGTAAAACTGAAATACAACACAGAAATGGAAGCACACATTAGTATACAGGCGCATAACTGATATGTATGCACAGATTTAGGTACGCCTGAGCAACACAGTACATTTAGTAAACTGGGAGGCATTCTCTTTAAATTAGCCCTGTACATAGTGTATGAAAATACAGCTACTAGTTAATCAGCTAGACAGAGAAAAGTTACAACTAAACATTTTCTACAACATACAGTGCACATTAATCATCCATAGCATTCTAAAATACTTACAGACAAACAATTTCCAAGACTCAAGCATGGGGACAATACAACTGCCCGGAGCCTGTGCTGCTGTAGGAGCACCGTGGTGTCGGTCTGTGTCCCAGCGAGGACTCCACGAGGACTACGTAGCAGTCCTGTGGGGAGCGTGATGACCTCATCACGCTCGGTAGCGTTGTCCACGCTTGGGGCATCACGTGATGCGCGTGGTCGCGTTTCTGGCCGTGGAGGCCGAAGTCGGGAGCGGAAGATCGCGTCGCTCCCGGCGGCTGGTAGATGCGGCCGAAGACGCTTGGCCGGGCTGTGCCGGCAGCCTTTCTGGAAGGCCGAGTCGGGCCGGCAGCCGCCTCACGCACATCACGTCGTACGTGCCGTGACGTCAGCACGCTACGTTGTACGTGACGTGACGTCAGCACGCTAAGGCGCGTCTTAAAGGGGCAATGGCCCTAAAAGGTAAGTTAAAGGGGCAACGGCCCCAACAGGTAGGTTATACATATATAAGTAAGTTAAATACATACAGTGAGGTTAAGTTAGAGGGAGAGGCAGCACACACAGTGATACGGGGTGAGAGTTCAAGAGACACAGCGATACGGGGATGTGACTTCAGGAGACTCAGCGATACGGGGGTGAGAGTTCAGGAGACACAGCGATACGGGAGTGGGAGTCCAGGAGGTGACACAGTGATACGGGGGTGAGAGTTCAGGAGACACAGCGATATGGGGGTGAGAGTCCAAGAGAAGAAACAGGGATACGGGGGTGAGAGTTCAAGAGATGACACAGTGATACGGGTGTGAGATTTCAGGAGATGATACAGCGATACGGGGGTGAGTGTTCAGGAGACACAGCGACACGAGGGTGAGAGTTCGGGAGACACAGCGATACGGGGTGAGAGGTCAGGAGACACTGTGATACGGCGTTGAGAGGTCAGGAGATGACACATTGATACGAGGGTGAGAGTTCAGGAGATGGCACAATGATACGGGGGTGAGGGTTCAGGAGACACAGCGATACGGGAGTGAGAGTTCCGGGGATGACACAGCGATACGGGGTGAGAGTTCAGGAGACACAGCGATACGGGGTTGAGAGTTCAGGAGACACAGCAATACAGGGGTGGGAGTTCAGGAGATGACACAGTGAAACAGGGGTGAGAGTTCAGGAGACACAGCGATACGGGGGTGAGAGTTCTGGAGACTCAGCGATACGTGGGTGAGAATTCAGGAGACACAGCGATACGGGGGTGAGAGTTCAGGAGATGACACAGCGATACAAGGGTGAGAGTTCAGGAGATGACAAAGTGATACGGGGGTGAGTGTTCAGGAGACACAGCGATACGGGAGTTTGAGTTCCGGAGATGACACAGCGATACGGTGTGAGAGTTCAGGTGACACAGCGATACGGGGGTGAGATTTCAGCAGACACAGCGATACTGGGGTGAGAGTTCAGGAGATGACACAATGATACGGTGGAGAGAGTTCAGGAGACACAGCGATACGGGGGTAAGAGTTCAGGAGACTCAGCGATACTGGGGTGAGAGTTCAGGAGATGACACAATGATACCGGGGTGAGAGTTCAGGAGACACAGCGATACGAGTGTGAGACTTCAGGAGATGACACAGTGATACGGGGTGAGAGTTCAGGAGACACAGCGATATGGGGGTGTGAGTTCAGGAGACACAGCGATACGGGGGTGAGATTTCAGTAGACACAGCGACACAGGGGTGAGAGTTCAGGAGATGACACAGTGATACGGGGGTGAGAGTTCAGGAGACACAGCGATACGGGGGTGAGAGTTCAGGAGACTCAACGATACTGGCGTGAGAGTTCAGGAGACACAGCGATACGGGGGTGAGAGTTTAGGAGACACAATGATACGGGAGTGAGAGTTCAGGAGATGACACAGTGATACGGGGGTGAGAGTTCAGGAGACACAGCGATATGGGGGTGTGAGTTCAGGAGACACAGCGGTACAGGAGTGAGAGTTCAGGAGACACAGCGATACAGGGGTGAGAGTTCAGGAGATGACACAGCGATACGAGGGTGAGATATCAGGAGATGTCACAGCGATACGGGGATGAGAGTTCCGGAGATGACAAAGCGATACGGGGGTGAGAGTTCAGGAGACACAGCGATACGGGGGTGAGATTTCAGGAGACACAGTGATACGGAGGTGAGAGTTCAGGAGACACAGAGATACGGTGGTGAGAGTTCAGGATATACAGTGATATTGGGCTGAGAGTTCAGGAGACACAGCGCTACGAGCGTGGGAGTTCAGGAGACACAGCGATACTGGGGTGAGAGTTCAGGAGACACAGCGATACGGGGGAGAGAGTTCAAGAGATGACACAGTGATACGGGTGTGAGAGTTCAGGAGATGATACAGCGATACGGGGGGTGAATGTTCAGGAGATGACACAGTGATACGACGGTGAGAGTTCGGGAGACACAGCGACACGAGTGTGAGAGTTCGGGAGACACAGCGATACGGGGGTGAGAGATCAGGAGACTCTGTGATATGGGGTTGAGAGGTCAGGACATCACACATGATACGGGGGTGAGAGTTCAGGAGATACAGCGATACAGGGGTGAGAGTTCAGGAGATGACACAGCGATACGAGGGTGAGATATCAGGAGATGTCACAGCGATACGGGGATGAGAGTTCCGGAGATGACAAAGCGATACGGGGGTGAGAGTTCAGGAGATGACACAGTGAAACGGGGGTGAGAGTTCAGAAGACACAGCGATACGAGGGTGAGAATTCAGGAGACACAGCGATACGGGGGTGAGAGTTCAGGAGATGACACAGCAATACGAGGGTGAGAGTTCAGGAGATGACAAAGTGATACGGGGGTGAGTGTTCAGGAGACACACCGATACGGGAGTTTGAGTTCCGGAGATGACACAGCGATACGGGGGTGAGAGTTCAGGTGACACAGCGATACGGGGGTGAGAGTTCAGGAGATGACACAGTGATACGGGGGTGAGAGTTCACGAGACACAGCGATACAGGGATGAGAGTTCAGGAGACTCAGCGATACTGGTGTGAGAGTTCAGGAGACACAGTGATACCGGGGTGAGAGTTCAGGAGACACAGCGATACGAGTTTGAGACTTCAGGAGATGACACAGTGATACGGGGTGAGAGTTCAGGAGACACAGCGATACGGGGATGTGAGTTCAGGAGACTCAGCGATACGGGGGTGAGAGTTCAGGAGACACAGCGATACGGGAGTGAGAGTTCAGGAGATGACACAGTGATACAGGGGTGAGATTTCAGGAGACACAGCGATACAGGGGTGTGAGTTCAGGAGATGACACAGCGATACGAGGGTGGGATATCAGGAGACACAGTGATACGGGGGTGAGTGTTCAGTAGACACAGCGATACGGGGGTGAGAGTTCAGGGGATGTCACAGCGATACGAGGGTGAGAGTTCAGGAGATGACACAATGATACGGGGGTGAGAGTTCCGGAGATGACACAGCGATATGGGGTGACAGTTCATGAGACACAGCGATACGGGGGTGAGAGTTCAGGAGACACAGCGATACAGGGGTGAGATTTCAGAAGATGACACAGTGAAACGGGGGTGAGAGTTCAGGAGACACAGCGATACGGGGCTGAGAGTTCTAGAGACTCAGCAGTACGGGGGTGAGAGTTCAGGAGACACAGTGATACGGGGGTTAGATTTCAGGAGACACAGCGATACGCGGGTGAGAATTCAGGAGACACAGCGAAATGGGGGTGAGAGTTCAGGAGATGACACAGCGATACGAGGGTGAGAGTTCAGTAGATGACACAGTGATTCGGGGGTGAGAGTTCAGGAGTCACAGCTATACGGGAGTGAGAGTTCCGGAGATGACACAGCGATACGTGCTGAGAGTTCAGGAGACACAGCGATACGGGGGTGAGATTTCAGGAGACACACTGACACAGGATTGAGTGTTCAGGAGATGACACAGTGATACGGGGGTGAGAGTTCAGGAGACACAGCGATATGGGGGTGAGAGTTCAGGAGACTCAGCGATATGGGGGTGAGACTTCAGGAGACTCAGCGATACGGGGGTGAGAGTTCAGGAAACACAGCGATACGGGAGTGAGAGTCCAGGAGATGACACAGTGATACGGGGGTGAGATTTCAGGAGACACAGCGATATGGGGGTGTGAGTTCAGGAGACACAGCGATACCGGGGTGAGAGTTTAGGAGACACAATGATACGGGAGTGAGAGTTCAGGAGATGACACAGTGATACGGGGGTAAGAGTTCAGGAGACACAGCGATATGGGGGTGTGAGTTCAGGAGACACAGCGATACTGGAGTGAGACTTCAGGAGACACAGCGATGCAGGGGTGAGAGTTCAGGAGATGACACAGCGATACGAGGGTGAGATATCAGGAGATGACACAGCGATACGGGGATGAGAGTTCCGGAGATGACAAAGCGATACAGGGGTGAGAGTTCAGGAGACACAGCGATACGGGGGTGAGATTTCAGGAGATACAGTGATATTGGGGTGAGAGTTCAGGGGACACAGCGCTACGAGCGTGGGAGTTCAGGAGACACAGCGATACTGGGTTAGATTTCAGGAGACACAGCGATACGGGGGTGAGAGTTCAGGAGACACAGCGATACGGGGGTGAGAGTTCAAGAGATGACACACTGATACGGGTGTGAGAGTTCAAGAGACGACACAGGGATACGGGGGTGAGTGTTCAAGAGATGACACAGTGATACGGGTGTGAGATTTCAGGAGATGATACAGCGATACGGGGGTGAGTGTTCAGGAGACACAGCGACACGAGGGTGAGAGTTCGGGAGACACAGCGATACGGGGTGAGAGTTCAGGAGACACTGTGATACGGGGTTGAGAGGTCAGGAGATGACACATTGATACAAGGGTGAGAGTTCAGGAGATGACACAATGATACGGGGTTGAGGGTTCAGGAGACACAGCGATACGGGAGTGAGAGTTCCGGAGATGACACAGCGATACGGGGTGAGAGTTCAGGAGACACAGCAATACGGGGTTGAGAGTTCAGGAGACACAGCGATACAGGGGTGGGAGTTCAGGAGATGACACAGTGATACGGGGGTGAGAGTTCAGGAGACACAGCGATACGGAATGAGAGTTCCGGAGATGACACAGCGATACGGGGTGAGAGTTCAGGAGACAGAGCGATACGGGGGTGAGATTTCAGGAGACACAGCGACACAGGATTGAGAGTTCAGGAGATGACACAGTGATACGGGGGTGAGAGTTCAGGAGACACAGCGATATGGGGGTGAGAGTTCAGGAGACTCAGCGATACTGGGGTGAGAGTTCAGGGGACACAGTGATACCGGGGTGTGAGTTCAGGAGACACAGCGATACGGGGATGTGACTTCAGGAGACTCAGCGATACGGGGGTCAGAGTTCAGGAGACACAGCGATACGGGAGTGAGAGTCCAGGAGATGACACAGTGATACGGGGGTGAGAGTTCAGGAGACACAGCGATATGGGGGTGTGTGTTCAGGAGACACAGCGATACGGGGGTGAGAGTTTAGGAGACACAATGATACGGGAGTGAGAGTTCAGGAGATGACACAGTGATACGGTGGTGAGAGTTCAGGAGAGACAGCGATATGGGGGTGTGAGTTCAGGAGACACAGCGGTACAGGAGTGAGAGTTCAGGAGACACAGCGATACAGGGGTGAGAGTTCAGGAGATGACACAGCGATACGAGGGTGAGATATCAGGGGATGTCACAGCGATACGGGGATGAGAGTTCCGGAGATGACAAAGCGATACGGGGGTGAGAGTTCAGGAGACACAGCGATACGGGGGAGAGATTTCAGGAGACACAGTGATACGGGGGTGAGAGTTCAGGAGATACAGTGATACTGGGGTGAGATTTCAGGAGACACAGCGATACGGGGGTGAGAGTTCAGGAGACACAGCGATACGGGGGTGAGAGTTGTAGAGATGACACAGTGATACGGGGGTGAGAGTTCAAGAGATGACACAGGGATACGGGGGTGAGAGTTCAAGAGATGACACAGTGATACGGGTGTGAGATTTCAGGAGATGATACAGCAATACGGGGGTGAGTGTTCAGGAGACACAGCGACACGAGGGTGAGAGTTCGGGAGACACAACGATACGGGGGTGAGAGTTCAGGAGACACTGTGATATGGGGTTGAGAGGTCAGAAGATGACACATTGATACGAGGGTGAGAGTTCAGGAGATGACACAATGATACGGGAGTGAGAGTTCCGGAGATGACACAGCGATAAGGGGTGAGAGTTCAGGGGACACAGCGATACGGAGTTGAGAGTTCAGAAGACACAGCGATACGGGGGTTAGATTTCAGGCGACATAGCGATACGGGGGTGAGAGTTCAGGAGATGACACAGTGAAACGGGGGTGAGAGTTCAGAAGACACAGCGATACGAGGGTGAGAATTCAGGAGAAACAGCGATACGGGGGTGAGAGTTCAGGAGATGACACAGCGATACGAGGGTGTGAGTTCAGGAGATGACAAAGTGATACGGGGGTGAGTGTTCAGGAGACACAGCGATACGGGAGTTTGAGTTCCGGAGATGACACAGCGATACGGGGGTGAGAGTTCAGGTGACACAGCGATACGGGGGTGAGATTTCAGGAGACACAGCGACACAGGGGTGAGAGTTCAGGAGATGAAACAGTGATACGGGGGTGAGAGTTCACGAGACACAGCGATACGGGGGTGAGAGTTCAGGAGACTCAGCGATACTGGGGTGAGAGGTCAGGAGACACAGTGATACCGGGGTGAGAGTTCAGAAGACACAGCGATGCGCGTGTGAGACTTCAGGAGATGACACAGTGATACGGGGTGAGAGTTCAGGAGACACAGCGATACGGGGATGTGAGTTCAGGAGACTCAGCGATACGGGGGTGAGAGTTCAGGAGACACAGCGATATGGGAGTGAGAGTTCAGGAGATGACACAGTGATACAGGGGTGAGATTTCAGGAGACACAGCGATACAGGGGTGTGAGTTCAGGAGATGACACAGCGACACGAGGGTGGGATATCAGGAGACACAGTGATACGGGGGTGAGAGTTCAGTAGACACAGCGATACGGGGGTGAGAGTTCAGGAGATGTCACAGCGATACGAGGGTGAGAGTTCAGGAGATGACACAATGATACGGGGGTGAGAGTTCCGGAGATGACACAGCGATACAGGGTGACAGTTCATGAGACACAGCGATACGGGGGTGAGAGTTCAGGAGACACAGCGATACAGGGGTGAGAGTTCAGGAGATGACACAGTGAAACGGGAGTGAGAGTTCCGGAGATGACACAGCGATACGGGGTGAGAGTTCAGGAGACACAGCGATATGGGGGTGTGAGTTCAGGAGACACAGCGATATGGGGGTGAGAGTTTAGGAGACACAATGATACGGGAGTGAGAGTTCAGGAGATGACACAGCGATACGAGGGTGAGAGTTCAGGAGACACAGCGATATGAGTGTGTGAGTTCAGGAGACACAGCGATATGGGGGTGACAGTTTAGGAGACACAATGATACGGGAGTGAGAGTTCAGGAGATGACACAGCGATACGAGGGTGAGATATCAGGAGGTGACACAGCGATACGGGGATGAGAGTTCCGGAGGTGACAAAGCGATACAGGGGTGAGATTTCAGGAGACACAGCGATACGGGGGTGAGATTTCAGGAGACACAGTGATACTGGGGTGAGAGTTCAGGAGACACAGTGATACGGTGGTGAGAGTTCAGGAGATACAGTGATATTGGGTTGAGAGTTCAGGAGACACAGCACTACGAACGTGGGAGTTCAGGAGACACAGCGATACTGGGGTGAGATTTCAGGAGACACAGCGATACGGGGGTGAGAGTTCAGGAGACACAGCAATAAGGGGGTGAGAGTTCAAGAGATGACACACTGATACGGGGGTGAGGGTTCAAGAGATGACACAGGGATACGGGTGTGAGATTTCAGGAGATGATACAACGATACGGGGGTGAGTGTTCAGGAGACACAGCGACACGAGGGTGAGAGTTCGGGAGACACAGCGATACGGGGTGAGAGTTCAGGAGACACTGTGATACGGGGTTGAGAGGTCAGGAGATGACACATTGATACAAGGGTGAGAGTTCAGGAGGTGACACAATGATACGGGGTTGAGCGTTCAGGAGACACAGCGATACGGGAGTGAGAGTTCCGGAGATGACACAGCGATACGGGGTGAGAGTTCAGGAGACACAGCGATACGTGGTTGAGAGTTCAGGAGACACAGCGATACAGGGGTGGGAGTTCCGGAGATGACACAGTGAAACGGGGGCGAGAGTTCAGGAGACACAGCGATACGGGGGTGAGAGTTCTGGAGACTCAGCGATACGGGGGTGAGAGTTCAGGAGACACAGTGATAGGGGGTTTAGATTTCAGGAGACATAGCGATACGTGGGTGAGAATTCAGGAGACACAGCGATACGGGGGTGAGAGTTCAGGAGATGACACAGCGATACAAGGGTGAGAGTTCAGGAGATGACACAGTGATACGGGGGTGAGAGTTCAGGAGACACAGCGATACGTGAGTGAGTGTACCGGAGATGACACAGTGATACGGGTTGAGAGTTCAGGTGACACAGCGATACGGGGGTGAGATTTCAGGAGACACAGCGACACAGGGGTGGGAGTTCAGGAGATGACACATTGATACGGGGGTGAGAGTTCAGGAGACACAGCGATGCGGGGGTGTGAGTTCAGGAGACTCAGCGATACTGGGGTGAGAGTTCAGGAGACACAGTGATACCGGGGTGAGAGTTCTGGAGACACAGCGATACGAGTGTGAGACTTCAGGAGAAGACACAGTGATACGGGGTGAGAGTTCAGGAGACACAGCGATATGGGGATGTGAGTTCAGGAGACTCAGCGATACGGGGGTGAGAGTTCAGGAGACACAGCGATACGGGAGTGAGAGTTCAGGAGATGACACAATGATACAGGGGTGAGATTTCAGGAGACACAGCGATATGGGGGTGTGAGTTCAGGAGACACAGCGATACGGGGGTGTGAGTTCAGGAGACACAGCGACACAGGATTGAGAGTTCAGAAGATGACACAGTGATACGGGGGTGAGAGTTCAGGAGACACAGCGATATGGGGTGAGAGTTCAGGAGACTCAGCGATACTGGGGTGAGAGTTCAGGGGACACAGTGATACCGGGGTGAGAGTTCAGGAGACACAGCGATACGAGTGTGAGACTTCAGGAGATGACACAGTGATACGGGGTGAGAGTTCAGGAGACACAGCGATACGGGGATGTGACTTCAGGAGACTCAGCGATACGGGGGTGAGAGTTCAGGAGACACAGCGATACGGGAGTGAGAGTCCAGGAGATGACACAGTGATACGGGGGTGAGAGTTCAGGAGACACAGCGATATGGGGGTGTGTGTTCAGGAGACACAGCGATACGGGGGTGAGAGTTTAGGAGACACAATGATACGGGAGTGAGAGTTCAGGAGATGACACAGTGATACGGGGGTGAGAGTTCAGGAGAGACAGCGATATGGGGGTGTGAGTTCAGGAGACACAGCGATACAGGGGTGAGAGTTCAGGAGACACAGCGATACAGGGGTGAGAGTTCAGGAGATGACACAGCGATACGAGGGTGAGATATCAGGGGATGTCACAGCGATACGGGGATGAGAGTTCCGGAGATGACAAAGCGATACGGGGGTGAGAGTTCAGGAGACACAGCGATACGGGGGAGAGATTTCAGGAGACACAGTGATACGGGGGTGAGAGTTCAGGAGACACAGTGATACGGTGGTGAGAGTTCAGGAGATACAGTGATACTGGGGTGAGATTTCAGGAGACACAGCGATACGGGGGTGAGAGTTCAGGAGACACAGCGATACGGGGGTGAGAGTTGTAGAGATGACACAGTGATACGGGGGTGAGAGTTCAAGAGATGACACAGGGATACGGGGGTGAGAGTTCAAGAGATGACACAGTGATACGGGTGTGAGATTTCAGGAGATGATACAGCAATACGGGGGTGAGTGTTCAGGAGACACAGCGACACGAGGGTGAGAGTTCGGGAGACACAGCGATACGGGGGTGAGAGTTCAGGAGACACTGTGATATGGGGTTGAGAGGTCAGGAGATGACACATTGATACGAGGGTGAAAGTTCAGGAGATGACACAATGATACGGGAGTGAGAGTTCCGGAGATGACACAGCGATAAGGGGTGAGAGTTCAGGGGACACAGCGATACGGGGTTGAGAGTTCAGAAGACACAGAGATACGGGGGTTAGATTTCAGGCGACATAGCGATACGGGGGTGAGAGTTCAGGAGATGACACAGTGAAACGGGGGTGAGAGTTCAGAAGACACAGCGATACGAGGGTGAGAATTCAGGAGAAACAGCGATACGGGGGTGAGAGTTCAGGAGATGACACAGCGATACGAGGGTGTGAGTTCAGGAGATGACAAAGTGATACGGGGGTGAGTGTTCAGGAGACACAGCGATACGGGAGTTTGAGTTCCGGAGATGACACAGCGATACGGGGGTGAGAGTTCAGGTGACACAGCGATACGGGGGTGAGATTTCAGGAGACACAGCGACACAGGGGTGAGAGTTCAGGAGATGAAACAGTGATACGGGGGTGAGAGTTCACGAGACACAGCGATACGGGGGTGAGAGTTCAGGAGACTCAGCGATACTGGGGTGAGAGGTCAGGAGACACAGTGATACCGGGGTGAGAGTTCAGAAGACACAGCGATACGCGTGTGAGACTTCAGGAGATGACACAGTGATACGGGGTGAGAGTTCAGGAGACACAGCGATACGGGGATGTGAGTTCAGGAGACTCAGCGATACGGGGGTGAGAGTTCAGGAGACACAGCGATATGGGAGTGAGAGTTCAGGAGATGACACAGTGATACAGGGGTGAGATTTCAGGAGACACAGCGATACAGGGGTGTGAGTTCAGGAGATGACACAGCGACACGAGGGTGGGATATCAGGAGACACAGTGATACGGGGGTGAGAGTTCAGTAGACACAGCGATACGGGGGTGAGAGTTCAGGAGATGTCACAGCGATACGAGGGTGAGAGTTCAGGAGATGACACAATGATACGGGGGTGAGAGTTCCGGAGATGACACAGCGATACAGGGTGACAGTTCATGAGACACAGCGATACGGGGGTGAGAGTTCAGGAGACACAGCGATACAGGGGTGAGAGTTCAGGAGATGACACAGTGAAACGGGAGTGAGAGTTCCGGAGATGACACAGCGATACGGGGTGAGAGTTCAGGAGACACAGCGATATGGGGGTGTGAGTTCAGGAGACACAGCGATATGGGGGTGAGAGTTTAGGAGACACAATGATACGGGAGTGAGAGTTCAGGAGATGACACAGCGATACGAGGGTGAGAGTTCAGGAGACACAGCGATATGAGGGTGTGAGTTCAGGAGACACAGCGATATGGGGGTGAGAGTTTAGGAGACAGAATGATACGGGAGTGAGAGTTCGGGAGATGACACAGCGATACGAGGGTGAGATATCAGGAGGTGACACAGCGATACGGGGATGAGAGTTCCGGAGGTGACAAAGCGATACAGGGGTGAGATTTCAGGAGACACAGCGATACGGGGGTGAGATTTCAGGAGACACAGTGATACTGGGGTGAGAGTTCAGGAGACACAGTGATACGGTGGTGAGAGTTCAGGAGATACAGTGATATTGGGTTGAGAGTTCAGGAGACACAGCACTATGAACGTGGGAGTTCAGGAGACACAGCGATACTGGGGTGAGATTTCAGGAGACACAGCGATACGGGGGTGAGAGTTCAGGAGACACAGCAATAAGGGGGTGAGAGTTCAAGAGATGACACACTGATACGGGGGTGAGGGTTCAAGAGATGACACAGGGATACGGGTGTGAGATTTCAGGAGATGATACAACGATACGGGGGTGAGTGTTCAGGAGACACAGCGACACGAGGGTGAGAGTTCGGGAGACACAGCGATACGGGGTGAGAGTTCAGGAGACACTGTGATACGGGGTTGAGAGGTCAGGAGATGACACATTGATACAAGGGTGAGAGTTCAGGAGGTGACACAATGATACGGGGTTGAGCGTTCAGGAGACACAGCGATACGGGAGTGAGAGTTCCGGAGATGACACAGCGATACGGGGTGAGAGTTCAGGAGACACAGCGATACGTGGTTGAGAGTTCAGGAGACACAGCGATACAGGGGTGGGAGTTCCGGAGATGACACAGTGAAACGGGGGCGAGAGTTCAGGAGACACAGCGATACGGGGGTGAGAGTTCTGGAGACTCAGCGATACGGGGGTGAGAGTTCAGGAGACACAGTGATAGGGGGTTTAGATTTCAGGAGACATAGCGATACGTGGGTGAGAATTCAGGAGACACAGCGATACGGGGGTGAGAGTTCAGGAGATGACACAGCGATACAAGGGTGAGAGTTCAGGAGACGACACAGTGATACGGGGGTGAGAGTTCAGGAGACACAGCGATACGTGAGTGAGTGTACCGGAGATGACACAGTGATACGGGTTGAGAGTTCAGGTGACACAGCGATACGGGGGTGAGATTTCAGGAGACACAGCGACACAGGGGTGGGAGTTCAGGAGATGACACATTGATACGGGGGTGAGAGATCAGGAGACACAGCGATGCGGGGGTGTGAGTTCAGGAGACTCAGCGATACTGGGGTGAGAGTTCAGGAGACACAGTGATACCGGGGTGAGAGTTCTGGAGACACAGCGATACGAGTGTGAGACTTCAGGAGAAGACACAGTGATACGGGGTGAGAGTTCAGGAGACACAGCGATATGGGGATGTGAGTTCAGGAGACTCAGCGATACGGGGGTGAGAGTTCAGGAGACACAGCGATACGGGAGTGAGAGTTCAGGAGATGACACAATGATACAGGGGTGAGATTTCAGGAGACACAGCGATATGGGGGTGTGAGTTCAGGAGACACAGCGATACGGGGGTGTGAGTTCAGGAGACACAGCGACACAGGATTGAGAGTTCAGGAGATGACACAGTGATACGGGGGTGAGAGTTCAGGAGACACAGCGATATGGGGGTGAGAGTTCAGGAGACTCAGCGATACTGGGGTGAGAGTTCAGGGGACAAAGTGATACCGGGGTGAGAGTTCAGGAGACACAGCGATACGAGTGTGAGACTTCAGGAGATGACACAGTGATACGGGGTGAGAGTTCAGGAGACACAGCGATACGGGGATGTGACTTCAGGAGACTCAGCGATACGGGGGTGAGAGTTCAGGTGACACAGCGATACGGGAGTGAGAGTCCAGGAGATGACACAGTGATACGGGGGTGAGAGTTCAGGAGACACTGCGATATGGGGGTGTGTGTTCAGGAGACACAGCGATACGGGGGTGAGAGTTTAGGAGACACAATGATACGGGAGTGAGATTTCAGGAGATGACACAGTGATACGGGGGTGAGAGTTCAGGAGAGACAGCGATATGGGGGTGTGAGTTCAGGAGACACAGCGGTACAGGAGTGAGAGTTCAGGAGACACAGCGATACAGGGGTGAGAGTTCAGGAGATGACACAGCGATACGAGGGTGAGATATCAGGGGATGTCACAGCGATACGGGGATGAGATTTCCGGAGATGACAAAGCGATACGGGGGTGAGAGTTCAGGAGACACAGCGATACGGGGGAGAGATTTCAGGAGACACAGTGATACGGGGGTGAGAGTTCAGGAGACACAGTGATACGGTGGTGAGAGTTCAGGAGATACAGTGATACTGGGGTGAGATTTCAGGAGACACAGCGATACGGGGGTGAGAGTTGTAGAGATGACACAGTGATACGGGGGTGAGAGTTCAAGAGATGACACAGGGATACGGGGGTGAGAGTTCAAGAGATGACACAGTGATACGGGTGTGAGATTTCAGGAGATGATACAGCGATACGGGGGTGAGTGTTCAGGAGACACAGCGACACGAGGGTGAGAGTTCGGGAGACACAGCGATACGGGGGTGAGAGTTCAGGAGACACTGTGATACGGGGTGGAGAGGTCAGGAGATGACCCATTGATACGAGGGTGAGAGTTCAGGAGATGACACAATGATACGGGAGTGAGAGTTCCGGAGATGACACAGCGATAAGGGGTGAGAGTTCAGGGGACACAGCGATACGGGGTTGAGAGTTCAGAAGACACAGCGATACGGGGGTTAGATTTCAGGCGACATAGCGATACGGGGGTGAGAGTTCAGGAGATGACACAGCGATACGAGGGTGTGAGTTCAGGAGATGACAAAGTGATACGGGGGTGAGTGTTCAGGAGACACAGCGATACGGGAGTTTGAGTTCCGGAGATGACACAGCGATACGGGGGTGAGAGTTCAGGTGACACAGCGATACGGGGGTGAGATTTCAGGAGACACAGCGACACAGGGGTGAGAGTTCAGGAGATGAAACAGTGATACGCGGGTGAGAGTTCACGAGACACAGCGATACGGGGGGGTGAGTTCAGGAGATGACACAGTGATACGGGGTGAGAGTTCAGGAGACACAGCGATACGGGGATGTGAGTTCAGGAGACTCAGCGATACGGGGGTGAGAGTTCAGGAGACACAGCGATATGGGAGTGAGAGTTCAGGAGATGACACAGTGATACAGGGGTGAGATTTCAGGAGACACAGCGATACAGGGGTGTGAGTTCAGGAGATGACACAGCGATACGAGGGTGGGATATCAGGAGACACAGTGATACGGGGGTGAGAGTTCAGTAGACACAGCGATACGGGGGTGAGAGTTCAGGAGATGTCACAGCGATACGAGGGTGAGAGTTCAGGAGATGACACAGCGATACGGGGTGAAAGTTCAGGAGACACAGCGATATGGGGGTGTGAGTTCAGGAGACACAGCGATATGGGGGTGAGAGTTTAGGAGATGACACAGCGATACGAGGGTGAGATATCAGGAGGTGACACAGCGATACGGGGATGAGAGTTCCGGAGATGACAAAGCGATACAGGGGTGAGATTTCAGGAGACACAGCGATACGGGGGTGAGATTTCAGGAGACACAGTGATACTGGGGTGAGAGTTCAGGAGACACAGTGATACGGTGGTGAGAGTTCAGGAGATACAGTGATATTGGGGTGAGAGTTCAGGAGACACAGCACTACGAACGTGGGAGTTCAGGAGACACAGCGATACTGGGGTGAGATTTCAGGAGACACAGCGATACGGGGGTGAGAGTTCAGGAGACACAGCGATACGGGGGTGAGAGTTCAAGAGATGACACATTGATACGGGGGAGAGGGTTCAAGAGATGACACAGGGATACGGGTGTGAGATTTCAGGAGATGATACAACGATACGGGGGTGAGTGTTCAGGAGAGACAGCGACACGAGGGTGAGAGTTCGGGAGACACAGCGATACGGGGTGAGAGTTCAGGAGACACTGTGATACGGGGTTGAGAGGTCAGGAGATGACACATTGATACAAGGGTGAGAGTTCAGGAGGTGACACAATGATACGGGGTTGAGGGTTCAGGAGACACAGCGATACGGCAGTGAGAGTTCCGGAGATGACACAGCGATGCGGGGTGAGAGTTCAGGAGACACAGCGATACGTGGTTGAGAGTTCAGGAGACACAGCGATACAGGGGTGGGAGTTCAGGAGATGACACAGTGAAACGGGGGCGAGAGTTCAGGAGACACAGCGATACGGGGGTGAGAGTTCTGGAGACTCAGCGATACGGGGGTGAGAGTTCAGGAGACACAGTGATAGGGGATTTAGATTTCAGGAGACATAGCGATACGTGGGTGAGAATTCAGGAGACACAGCGATACGGGGGTGAGAGTTCAGGAGATGACACAGCGATACAAGGGTGAGAGTTCAGGAGATGACACAGTGATACGGGGGTGAGAGTTCAGGAGACACAGCGATACGTGAGTGAGTGTACCGGAGATGACACAGTGATACGGGTTGAGAGTTCAGGTGACACAGCGATACGGGGGTGAGATTTCAGGAGACACAGCGACACAGGGGTGGGAGTTCAGGAGATGACACATTGATACGGGGGTGAGAGTTCAGGAGACACAGCGATGCGGGGGTGTGAGTTCAGGAGACTCAGCGATACTGGGGTGAGAGTTCAGGAGACACAGTGATACCGGGGTGAGAGTTCTGGAGACACAGCGATACGAGTGTGAGACTTCAGGAGAAGACACAGTGATACGGGGTGAGAGTTCAGGAGACACAGCGATATGGGGATGTGAGTTCAGGAGACTCAGCGATACGGGGGTGAGAGTTCAGGAGACACAGCGATACGGGAGTGAGAGTTCAGGAGATGACACAATGATACAGGGGTGAGATTTCAGGAGACACAGCGATATGGGGGGGTGAGTTCAGGAGACACAGCGATACGGGGTGAGATTTTAGGAGACACAATGATATGGGAGTGAGAGTTCAGGAGATGGCACAATGATACGGGGGTGAGAGTTCAGGAGACACAGCGATATGGGGGTGTGAGTTCAGGAGACACAGCGATACAGGGGTGAGAGTTCAGGAGACACAGCGAAACAGGGGTGAGAGTTCAGTGGATGACACAGCGATACAAGGGTGAGATATCAGGAGATGACACAGCGATACGGGGATGAGAGTTCCGGAGATGACAAAGCGATACGGGGGTGAGATTTCAGGAGATGACACAGCGATACCGGGTGAGAGTTCAGGAGACACAGCGTTATAGGATTGAGAGTTCAGGAGATGACACAGTGATACGGGGGTGAGATTTCATGAGACACAGCGATACAGGAGTTAGAGTTCAGGAGACACAGCGATACGGGAGTGAGAGTTCAGGAGATGACACAGCGATACGGGGTGAGAGTTCAGGAGGCACAGCGTTACGGGGGTGAGAGTTCAGGAGACACAGCGATACAGGGGTGGGAGTTCAGGAGATGACACAGTGATACGGGGGTGAGAGTTCAGGAGACAAAGAGGTAAGGGGTGAGAGTTTAGGAGACTCAGCGATACGGGGTGAGAGTTCAGGAGACACAGCGATATGAGGGTGAGAGTTCAGGAGATGACACAGTTATACGGGGTGAGAGTTCAGGAGACACAGCGATACGGGGGTGTGATTTCTGGAGACACAGCGATATGGCGGTGAGAGTTCAGGAGACACAGCGATACGGGAGTGAGAGTTCAGGATTCTCAGCGATACGGGGTGAGAGTTCAGGAGACACAGCGATACGAGGGTGAGAGTTCAGGAGATGACACTGTTGTGTATGTAACCTATTCCACCTTTAGAGAGCTTAAGCCTATTCCACCTTAAGAGATGTACTGCTTTCTCAGGCTGCTGTAGACGTAATACCGGGGGTGAACACACCGGTATATAAGCACTGTGTAGTAATCTTGTATTCAGTGTAGTCCCTACCTCCAACCAGTGAAGACCTGTTTGAGTTATACGTTTAAGTCTTTGTGTTAATTGTTCAATACAATACACATACTTAACACTGGCGACGAGTCAGGTTCTTACCCTGCGGCAGTTATTCCACGGCGGTTGAAGAGAGGTTTCAAACCACACCACCCCACTGGAAGTGACAGGCATTAGGACCCTGAAGCCTCCATCAGCGACTGAAAACTGGAGGACAGAAGACATCCTGCAGCTTCTTTTTCAACCTCGGTGGTGGGTAAGCCAAGCAGCGTTGGCTGCAAAGACAGGGCTGGGGGAAGTCGGAGGTATAAGGGCCATCGATCGAAATCCCTGATAAGGGCCGCACTCGGGCTGAAAGGCGCAGCGTCGGCAGACACTGAAGGTGCGAGAGCCGCGGTGAAAAGCGCGGGCCATCGATCGTGGCGGAGATAAGGGCCGCACTCGGGGGCTGAAGGGAGACGGCGTCGGGGGACGGGTGAAGACCGCCAAGCGTGGGAAAACCGCCATTTTGTGGGCGGAGGACGACGGCAAGAGCGGGAAGCCGCCATCTTGGATAGCAGTAAAAAAAAAAAAAAAAATCTGAGAAATTGCAAATCTGATAAAGTACTACAATGCCTAAACACGGGAATATTAGCAACTTTGATAGTGACATCGAAGATTGGGCCATATATGTTGAACGAGTTAAAAATGATTGTAAGGCCAATAAAATTCATGAGGCTGATAAAGCACTAACATTATTAAATTTAATGGGTGCGAAGACATACGGGCAATTGAAACACCTGTTATCACCAGATGAACCGGCGGATAAGACGTTCGATGAGATTGTTACTGTCCTGAAAGATCATCTAAACCCCACGCCGCTGATGCTAGCGGAACAATTTAAATTTTATGACAGAAGGCAGCTACAGCATGAAAGCAATGCTGAATATTTGCTGGAATTGCGTAAATTAGCGAAATATTGCCCGTTTGGAACGGGACTGACAGATGCACTACGAGACAAATTTGTGTGTGGTTTATTTAAACAGGATACACAAAAGCGACTGCTCGAGGAGAATGAGCTGACGCTTGAGAAGGCGGTCACTATGGCAGCAGCACACGAAGCCGCAGCGAGAGGCACGGCAGTAATGCAGCTACGGTCACCGGAGCTCAGTGCACACAAATTGGGTGTGAGTTCTGTTAAATGTTATCGTTGTGGAAAGACAACGCATGATCAGAACCAGTGTTGGTTTAAAAACCAAGAATGTAGAACTTGTGGTAGGCTTGGACATATAGCTAGAGTATGCAGGTCAGGGAAGAAGACCAGCAACAAGAAGTCACCGCAAGGAAAATACGCAAAAGTACACAAGGTGGCCGAACAGGAGTCCGATTCAGACGCTAGCAGTAATGAACTGGCTGGCTTAAGCAGTATTGAACTGGCTAGCTTAAGGGTACTCAACGTTGGTAAGGGTGCAGACCTCCAGACAATTTGGGTTACTCTTCAGATAGAAGGAGTCCAAGTAAAAATGGAATTGGACACTGGATCGGCATTGTCGGTCATGAATAAGAAAGATTACAGAAGGTTATTCCAACATATTCCCCTACAGGATACGGAGATTATATTGACAACCTACACGGGGCAGAGAGTGTACCCCATCGGGACAATAAAGGTTGCAGTGGCCAACAAGGGCGAAGGAAGTCAAATAATGGACTTATATGTGCTACCGGAGGGAGGTCCACCACTACTAGGCCGGGAGTGGTTTAGAAACATAAATATGGACTGGCATTCGCTAAAAGCCATAAAGAATGAGAACTCGGTGCAGATAATCAGCCCAGACTCTAGAACTGATGATGGTAAGACCAACCCATGCGCAAAAGACAAAGTTTCAGCACAGAATTCCACTGAGCAACAACAACATAGTTTAACAGAGAATTCTGAGTCTGTCAAGTCTACTGATATGCACATTCTTGAGGGACACTGGGCTCGAACTCAACTCCATTTCAAACTACAACAGCAATTAGAACAAATGATTCGCCGTTTTGAGCAAGAGATGAATGAAATAAAAAAGTTCTTTGTTACAGAGTGGGAGAATCTGGAAAGGCAACAGAAGCAACTGATGGAGAAAATGGAGCAGGAGCACACCAACCATCTGCGCGAGGAGGCCGACCGAATCAAAGCTGATTCAGGTTCTGCAGGTGCGTGCCATAATCTGGTGTCAGAAGAGTTAACGGTCAGCCAACTCCTTCATATGCTGAGGGACAAGACTCTGAAATGGGAAAAACTTGAACACGAGCTACCATCTTCAAAGGAAAAGGGTTCGGAGCTCTCAAAAGTCATTGAGATGGCTGATGTGATGACACAGACTGAAACGACTGTAACAGAGCAGCCATTGGATGCCAAAAGTACGCTGACTCATGTCAATGTAGAACAACAGACCGCTGAAACAGCTGCTCCGGTAGAGGGATTGCATAGTCCGATCAATCAATCTCCAAAGGATGTTGAAGTATTAAAATCACAAATGAGGTCACTAGTAAACGACTTGCTGAAAGCCCAGAAAAAGCTGGATGCAGAGGTACACATGAAGAAGTCTCTTCAGGAAAGATGTCTGGATTTGGAACAAGAGCTGGCTAACGTCCAGCTGGGTATGGAGGAAATAGACGACCCTCTCGCTGACCTGTCGGACGAATCCGAATATTACTATGTCCTGTCCTGCCCAACTTGTAACTTCGACTCCCACCATACAGAAATCATGGAGGAGCACCGAAAGTCTACGGAACATCGGGAGAAGGTGGCTCTACAAGGAAAAAGGAGGAAGAGAAGGAGGAACTGCGCATGCAGCTGGCAGCTGTGGCAGCTGACAATGGAGCCCAGAGAGTCTCCAAGAAGCAGAAAAGGAAAAGGAAAAACAGAAGATGACCCATCTGAACCATTATCACCTCTACCAGATCACACACGTGGTCCCTCCGAATGGAGCCAAATCAGTTCGGAAGTTCAAGCTGTTAAATCCATGAAAGGACTATTGAATGAGTAACGTGAACCGACTACACCACAGAGATTGAATCTGTGAACTGTTTTCCGCAGAGACTGAATCTGTGATATGTTACGTTAAACATGAAGTTATATATGTATATATGTTATTACGTTATGTTAAATGGGGGGGTGACTATAAAGCTAAGAAGGGAGGAGTGTTGTGTATGTAACCTGTTCCACCTTAAGAGAGCTTAAGCCTGTTCCACCTTAAGAGATGTACTACTTTCTCAGGCTGCTGTAGACGTAATACCGGGGGTGAACACACCGGTATATAAGCACTGTGCAGTAATCTTGTATTCAGTGTAGTCCCTACCTCCAACCAGTAAAGACCTGTTTGAGTTATACGTTTAAGTCTTTGTGTTACTTGTTCAATACAATGCACATACTTAACAGACACAGTTATACGGGGTGAGATTTCAGGAGACACAGCGATATGTGGGTGAGAGTTCAGGAGACACAGCGATACGAGGGTGATAGTTCAGGAGATGACACAGCGATACGGGGTGAGAGTTCAGGAGACACAGCGATAAGGGGGTGAGAGTTCAGGAGATGACACAGTGATACAGGGGTGAGAGTTCAGGAGACACAGCGATACGGTGGTGTGAGTTCAGGAGACACAGTGATACGGGGCTGAGAGTTCAGGAGACACAGCGATACAGGGGTTAGAGTTCAGGAGATGACACAGCGATACCGGGGTGAGAGTTCCGGAGATGATACAGTGATACGGGGGTGAGAGTTCCGGAGATGACTCAGCGATACGAGGGTGAGAGTTCAGGAGACACAGCGATACGGGGGTGAGAGTTCAGGAGATGACACAGCGATACGGGGTTGAGATTTCAGGAGACACAGCGATACAGGAGTGAGAGTTCAGGAGACACAGCGATACAGGAGTGAGAGTTCAGGAGACACAGCGCTACGGGAGTGAGATTGCAGGAGATGACACAGCGATACGGGGAGGGAGTTCAGGAGACACAGCGATACGGGAGTGAGGTTTCAGGGGATGACACAGCGATACGAGGTTGAGAGTTCAGGAGACACAGCGATACGAGGGTGAGATTTCTGGAGACACAATGATACGGGGGTGAGAGTTCAGGAGATGACGCAGCGATACGAGGGTGAGAGTTCAGGAGACACAGCGATACGAGGGTGAGAGTTCAGGAGCTGACACATGTGTATGTCCCTTTAAGGGAATAACTGGTCTCAGACTGCAGTACCGGCAGTGACCATCCCTGTATAAAAGGCCCTGGCAGGCTTCTGTAGTTTCAGTATCCAGATTGTCTCCATTCATTAAAGACTTGTTAAACCAACTCCTGCATTCCGTGTCTCCATTAACACACGGATTTAATACTGGCGACGAGTAAGAAATGAACTTACCTGCAACTCGGCAGCACCTCAGACGACGTTATTGAAGGTCGAAGCCAGAAAAGAAAAAGAAAAATAATCCAAAGAAACTCGAGAAACGGGCGTCGACCGTGGGCAACCGCCCTCCAAATCATCGGATTGAAAACTTGCAGGGGAGGCGGTCAAGGGCCAGGCTTGGTTCCCCAGTCTGTGGTTTCCCAGCTAATCGGGCTGGTGGCAGGTAGTGCACTGATCCTTCCTGGGCTGCGGCGGGCTAGAGCTCGATCTAGTGGCTCTGCAACGGGGCCGGGCAGCGAGTCGGGAAGCAAAGAGAGAGAGAAAGGGTGGAGCACACAGGGCGCGGCCGGTGCTTCGCAGCCGGGCAGCGTTCGGACCTAAGAAGAGGTAGGGAAGTGTCCCAGAGGGTCCGCTCCACCACGGGAACGGTTAAAAATAAAAATAACGCAGAGAGCGGCGTTGACAGCAGCGGCAGCGGCGGGAAAGCGCGGGAGGCGCCATCTTAACTCGGCGGGGAAGAAGGAAAAGCATGGGAGGCGCCATTCTGATCCATCGGGGACAAAGGAAAAGTGCGGGAGACGCCATCTTAGGTTTTCAAGATGCCAAAGACTGGCGCTATCACTGCCTTCAATAATGCAATAGAAGACTGGACCACGTATGTGGAAAGAGTCGAGGTATATTGCGAGGCAAACGAAATAGCCGAGGAGAAAAAGGCATCGGTATTGCTAAATTTAATGGGCGCAAGAGCGTACGGACTATTGCGGGACCTGATTACTCCAGCCAAACCGAAGGCGAAGAGTTTTAACGAAATTGTTGCTATCCTACAGGAACACCTAAATCCTACACCGCTGCTGATAGCAGAAAGATTTAAATTCCACAGGAGAAATCAGTATAAAAATGAGAGCAATGCTGATTTCCTTACGGAACTACGCAAGCTATCAAAGCACTGCCAGTTCGGAGCAGGACTGGCAGATACCTTGCAGGACAAATTTGTCCGTGGACTCCTGAGTGAAGGAACCCAGAAGAGGTTACTCTCAGAGAAAGAGCTGACGCTAGGTAAGGCTTTCAGCGTGGCAGTATCGTACGAAGCAGCAGCAAGGGGAGCTGCGGAAATACAACAAAAGCCACATGAATACGGCACCCATGAAATGACACGGTGATTTGCAAAATGTTATCGCTGCGGCAGAACAAACCATGATCAGAAGGACTGCTGGTCCAAGGACAAAATATGCAGGCAATGCGGAAAGATGGGGCACATTGCACGAGTTTGCAGGTCTGAGAAGAAGACCGACGACAATAAAAAGGCTACTAAGGAACCGTACAGGAAAGTACAAAAGATGACGGACAGTAGTTCCGAAGACCAGATGAGCGATAGTGAATCCGGGAACAAGAGACTAAGCTGTCTCAAACTTCACAACGTAATCGCAAAAGAGGATCACCGAACCATTTGGGTCACCCTCATGATAGCAGGGTCTCAAGTCAAAATGGAATTGGATACAGGATCAGCTCTAACCGTCATGAATCAACGCGACTACGAGCGGCTATTCTCACACATACCCTTGAGAGAGACATCCATTGTCTTGAGGACGTATACGGGGCAAAACGTATACCCCAGAGGAAAAATAAGGGTGCCTGTCGAATACAACGGCAAGAAAATACGGAAATTGTATCTCTACATTCTGCAAGATGGTGGACCACCGTTATTGGGACGTGAATGGATCAGAAAGATAAGTTTAGACTGGCACTCCATTCAGGCACTGACGATGGCTGGTAAAAAGG
Source organism: Somniosus microcephalus (assembly GCF_052327205.1). Lineage (NCBI taxonomy): Eukaryota > Metazoa > Chordata > Chondrichthyes > Squaliformes > Somniosidae > Somniosus > Somniosus microcephalus. The sequence continues at coordinate 111,137,372 of NC_140994.1, forward strand.
ATGACGACGTCACTCCTGGACGATTGTCAACAATCTTAGCTGACGCCAAAGAGGTATTTCAACAAGAACTGGGCACTCTTAAAGGCGTAACCGCCTCGATAAAAATAGAGGAGAATGCAATTCCCAAGTTTTTCAAAGCAAGACCGGTACCATATGCAATTCGCCCAGCCATCGAGGCAGAGCTGGAGAATCTGGAGAATGCAGGCGTGTTATCTAAGGTAGACTGGAGCGAGTGGGCGACACCCATCATTCCTGTCATGAAGAAAACGTTAAACAATAAGTCTGAGGAGCCAAGGAAGGTTTGCATCTGTGGGGACTTCAAGGTAACAGTGAAACCAGTCCTTCACACAGTACAATATCCTCTTCCAAGGATAGAAGATATCTTCGCCTCACTATCCGGAGGGAAGCGTTTTACAAAAATTGACCTAGCGCGAGCATATTTGAAGATGGAGGTTGAAGAATCCTCTAGGAAGTATCTCACGATAATCACTCACACAGGTCTTTACCAGTATAATCGACTGGTATTCGGAGTAGCATCAGCTCCGACGATATGGCAAAGAGCGATGGGACAAGTCCTGCAAGGGATTCCGAGGACTCAGTGTTACTTGGACGACATCCTAGTGACAGGTGAAGATGACAGTGAACACCTTGCCAACCTAGAGCAGGTGCTCACTAGACTACATGAACATGGGCTACGAGCCAATCGCCCCAAGTGCGAGTTTTTTAAGAAACAGATATCGTATTGTGGCCACGTGATTGATGAAGAGGGGTTACATAAGTCCCCTGACAAAATTGAAGCGGTAGTTAAGGCTCCAGCGCCTGAAAATGTGTCACAACTGAGGTCATTCCTCGGATTGATGAATTACTACCATAAGTTTTTGCCGAATTTGTCCACAATTCTGCATCCGCTGAATACCCTACTACGAACGGGAGTAGCATGGAAATGGAGCAATGAATGTAAGCGGGCTTTTCAGAAGAGTAAGGACCTAATCACTTCAAGAGAAGTATTGGCTCACTACAACCCATCACTACCGATAAGACTGGCGTGTGATGCGTCTCCCTATGGCATTGGGGCGGTACTGTCACATAAATTCCTTGATGGTTCTGAGAGGCCGATAGCTTTTGCGTCACGCTCGTTAACTTCAGCCGAGCGTAACTACACCCAGGTTGACAGAGAGGCCCTCAGCCTGGTGTGGGGGGTGAAGAAGTTCAATCACTACCGGCACGGTCAGAAATTTACTCTACTAACAGATCATCAACCTCTCGTCTCCATTTTCAACCCTCAGAAGGGCGTACCGATAATGACGGCACAACGGCTACAGAGGTGGTCCCTTTTCCTAGGGGCACACCAATATGACATCGAGTACAAAGGAACTAAACAGCATGGGAATGCTGATGGATTGTCGCGCCTACCGTTGCCGACGGTGGAAGAAGAACTGGCAGTGGATCCAGTGGAGTTATTCCACTCGACTATTGTCGAATGTCTCCCTGTGACGAATGCAAACATAGAAAAGGAAACACGAAATGACCCGACACTCTCCTGACTTAACGGTAAAGGGATGGCCAGCACATGGCGAACCACTGCTGCCAGCATTCTCGCCGAGAAGAGAACAGCTGTCAGTGTGCAGAGGAACCTTGATGTGTGGATCCAGAGTAGTAATTCCACCCAAATTGAAGGATAGAGTGCTCAATGAGCTTCATGAGGGTCATCTGGGAGGGGTAAAAATGACAAACTTAGCCAGAGCGTTTGTGTGGTGGCCGGGAATCGATAGAGAAATCGAAGAGATGACCAAGAGCTGTACAGGATGCCAGAAGGTCCAAAACGCCCCACCACAAGCCCCTCTACATCCATGGGAGTGGCCCTCATCTCCATGACAAAGGGTGCACATTGATTTTGCTGGTCCCTTTATGGACTCGATGTTTTTAATTGCGGTGGATGCACATTCAAAGTGGCCAGAGGTAATAAAAATGTCCTCAACCACCACAGTAAAAACTATCACAGTCTTACGAACCATATTCGCCAGGAATGGGCTGCCTGAACAGATTTGCTCTGACAATGGACCACAGTTTGTGTCTGAAGAGTTCCGGAGGTTCTTAAAGAACAATGGTGTTAAGCATTACACATCCGGCCCATATCATCCAGCCACTAATGGATTGGCCGAGAGGTTTGTTCAAACATTCAAGAAGGCTATCAAGGCAATGTGTAATGAAGATATACCCCTACAACACAAGGTGGATAACTTCTTGTTTGCCTACCGGAATGCGACACATGCGGTTACCAACCAAACTCCAGCCATGATGTTCTTCAATCGAAGACTACGATGCCGCTTGGATTTGGTTAAGCCAAACGTCAGAAGAGATGTGGAGAACAGGCAGTTTCAGAATATGAATGAAAGGCCGACCAGGAGTTTTAAGATAGGTCAACCAATTTTGGCCCGGGACTACTGCACAGAGAAATGGCAGCCAGGAACGATCTGTACACGGCAAGGACCTCTAATGTATACAGTGGACGTTGGAGAAAGCATTGTAAGACGCCATGCCGACCAGATTCTAGAGTCACTGGAAAACCTCAACTCCACACCACAATCTGATACACCTGGCGATGAAACCAAAGTACCAATTGCATCTACCGCAGAATCGGTGATATTGGAAGCAGACGAACAAAACAACGACATTGATCCCGACTCAACCTTGCCAGAAGAACCTGATATCCCAAAGAGGAGTTACCAGACAGAATCAGGAAGCCTCCTCAAAGACTGAACTTATAATTGCTTAACTTCAACTAATGTATCTAGCAACCGTAATTGTAATTGTAATTAGTTATTATTTAGTTGTTAAATGAATGTTATGTACTGTTCATCTAAAAGGGGAGGAACTCTAGTGTATGTCCCTTTAAGGGAATAACTGGTCTCAGACTGCAGTACCGGCAGTCAACATCCCTGTATAAAAGGCCCTGGCAGGCTACTGTAGTTTCAGTTTCCAGACTGTCTCCATTCAGTAAAGACTTGTTAAACCAACTCCTGCATTCCGTGTCTCCATTAACACACGGATTTAATAACACAGTGATACGAGGGTGAGAGTTCAGGAGACACAGCGACACGGGGGTGAGAGTTCAGGAGACACAGCGATATGGGGGGTGAGAGTTCAGGAGATGACACAACGATACGAGGGTGCGAGTTCAGGAGACACAGCGATACGAGGGTGAGAGTTCAGGACACACAGCGATATGGGGGTGAGAGTTCAGGAGACAGCGATACGGGGGTGAGAGTTCAGGAGACACAGCGATACAGGGGTGAGAGTTCAGGAGACACAATGATACGGGGTGAGAGTTAAGGAGATGACACAGTGATACTGCGGTGAGAGTTCAGGAGACACAGCGATACGGGGGTGAGAGTTCAGGAGACACAGCGATACGGGGGTGAGAGTTCAGGAGACACAGCGATACGGGTGTGAGATTTCAGGAGACACAGCGATACGGGGGTGAGAGTTCAGGAGCTGACACAGTGATACGAGTGTGAGAGTTCAGGAGAAGACACAGCGATACGGGGGTGAGAGTTCAACAGATGACACGGTGATACGGGGTGAGAGTTCAGGAGATGATACAGCGATACGGGGGTGAGAGTTCAGGAGACACAATGATATGAGGGTGAGAGTTCAGGAGACACAGCGATACGGGGGTGTGATTTCAGGAGACACAGCGATACGGGGGTGAGACTTCAGGAGACACAGCGATACGGGGGGGTGAGAGTTCAGGAGATGAACCAACGATACGAGGGTGAGAGTTCAGAAGACACAGCGATACGAGGGCGAGAGTTCAGGAGACACAGCGATACAGGGGTGAGAGTTCAGGAGACACAGCGATACGGGGGTGAGAGTTCAGGAGACACAATGATGCGGGGGTGAGAGTTAAGGAGACACAGCGATACGGGCGTGAGAGTTCAGGAGACACAGCGATACGGGGGTGAGAGTTCAGGAGATGACACAGTGATACGGTGGTGAGAGTTCAGGAGATGACACAGCGATACGGGGGTGAGAGCTGAGCAGATGACACAGTGATACGGGGGTGAGAGTTCAGGAGATGATACAGCGATCCGGGGGTGAGAGATCAGGAGATGACACAGCGATACGGGGGTGAGAGTTCAGGAGATGACGCAGTGATACGAGTGTGAGAGTTCAGGAGAAGACACAGCGATACGAGGGTGAGAGTTCAGGAGACGCAGCGATACGGGGGTGAAAGATCAGGAGACACAGCGATACGATGGTGAGAGTTCAGGAGATACAGTGATACGGGGGTGAGAGTTCAGGAGATGACACAGTGATACGGGGGTGAGAGTTCAGGAGACAGTGTAAAGTATGCGACTAAAGTTAATACAATAATGAGGAGACAGCTTGGAAGGGTTTAACTTAGGTCTTTACTTCATACCAACAGGCGGGAACTGAGGGGAGATCAGTACCCACAGAACTATTTATACCCCTATGGCCAGGAGTGGTACTACGGTATCACTACGCCCTACAAATAGTGCTGCCCCGGCCATAGGTTTAAAGTAACATACATATTACATACACAACATTCCTCCCCTTTTAATTAAAACGTACCCGTGCAATTAAGTCAACAGATGCACCATAACTAGGGCTAATAACATTTGGTAACACAACATACATAACATATTTACATCAGAGTTGTCTACCTATATATATATATATAAAAAGAAACATGTTATAGTTTCAGTCTCTGAGGAGGCCTCCTGTCTCGACTAGGATAATGTCTTTCTCTAGTCGGTCTCGGTGTAGGCGGTGGTACTTCCGTCACCACTTCATCGTTGGAGTCGTCGGTGTCTGATGGCACATCCTGTGCCGTGGAGCTCACTGGAGTGATGAACTCCTCGCAATCCTGAGACTTCTGTAGCGACGAGCTGGGCCGTGATTCCGCTGGAACAATGTGCTGAGACGTTTGAGGTAGTGAATCAGTTGGGTTTCTGAACTCCACAAGTTGATCAGCATGTCATCTGATTATGCCGTCCCCAGTATCCACTGTGTACATCAAAGGTCCCTGGCGGGCCTTTATCATACCAGACCGCCACTTTTCATTTCTATAATCACGGGCCAACACTTGCTGCCCCACCTCGAAGCTCCGTGTCTGTCTGTCAGGAGCCCTACGAAATACTCGGTTTTCCACATCTCTCCGGATGTTTGGTCTGAGCAATTCGAGGTGAGACCTTAACCTTCTATTAAAGAACATGACGGCGGGGGCCTGGTTGGTCACCGTATGTGCAGCATTACGGTACGCGAATAGGAAATTGTCCACCTTGTGTTGTCGTGGCAACCTTTCCTCCCCCATTGCCTTGATGGCCTTTTTAAAAGTCTGTACAAATCGCTCTGCCAGCCCATTTGTAGCCGGATGATATGGTGCAGACGTATAATGTCGCACTCCATTCCTTTTTAGGAATGTTTGAAATTCTTCTGCCACAAATTGTGGCCCATTGTCTGAACAGACTTGCTCGGGCACCCCGTTTCGGGCAAAAATGGTCCTTAAGGCTGCGACCGTCTTTTCGGCTGTCGTTGATGACATCTTTATGACCTCCGGCCATTTTGAGTGGGCGTCCACTACAATAAGGAACATCGCATCCATGAAGGGCCCAGCGAAGTCCACGTGGATCCTTTGCCACGGCGTTGAGGGCCACTCCCACGGATGTAGTGGGGCTTGGGGTGGTACGTTCTGTACCATCTGGCACCCTTGGCATGCTTTTGCTACTTCCTCGATGTCCCTGTCAATGCCGGGCCACCAGACGTAGGCTCTGGCGAGGCTTTTCATTTTGACACCCCCCAGATGACCTTCGTGTAAGTCCCGCAACACTTTATGTTGTAATTTTTGAGGGACCACCACCCTGGCTCCACACATCAATGTGCCCCGGCAGACGGACAACTGGTCCTTCCTTGCCGAAAACGCCGGCAATGGTGCGTCACCCTGCGCCGGCCAGCCTTTCACGGTCAATTCGTAAACCCTTGCCAGTGTCGGGTCGTTCTGTGTTTCCCGCTCGATACATTGGCTGGTGATGGGCAAGTGTTCCATAACCGCCGTATGATATATTTCCACGGGGTCCTGTACTATCTCTTCGATCTCGGCAGGCAATGGTAGCTGCGACAGGCCATCCGCATTGCCATGCTGTTTGGTACCCTCATATTCGATAAGGTACTGGTGTGCTCCTAAGAACAGTGACCATCTCTGTAGCCTTTGGGCCGTCATCAGGGGCACCCCTTTTGCTGGATTAAATATGGACACCAACGGTTGATGATCCGTCAGTAGTGTGAAACATTGCCCATGTAGATAGTGGTGGAATTTTTTTACACCCCACACCAGACTGAGGGCCTCCCTGTCGATTTGCGCGTAGTTTCTTTCGGCTGTAGTTAACGACCTTGAGGCAAATGCTATTGGCCTCTCCGTCCCATTGGGAAATTTGTCTGACAACACTGCCCCTATACCATACGGGGAGGCGTCACATGCCAACCTGATTGGCATTTTTGGGTCAAAGTGTGCGAGCACTTCCTTTGATGTAATGAGTTGTTTACCCTTTTTAAAAGCAGCCTCACACGCTTCGTCCCAATTCCAGGAGACTCCCTTTTGCAGCAATGAATTTAGTGGATGTAAAATGGACGATAAGTTCGGGAGGAACTTATGGTAATAGTTTATAAGGCCTAAGAATGATCGTAACTGAGATACATTCTCAGGGGGCGGGGCCTTCACTACTGCCTCGATCTTTTCCGGGGACTTATGCAGGCCTTCCTTATCTATAATGTGACCACAGTATGAGATACATTCCTGGAAAAACTCACATTTCTGCTTGTTCGCCCTGAGTCCGTATTGTTGCAACCGTAGAAGTACTCGCTCCAGGTTAGCGAGGTGGTCGTTATCCGTTTGCCCTGTCACCAGGATGTCATCCAGGTAGCACTGCGTTCCTGGAATGCCCTGTAGGACCTGTTCCATGGTCCTCTGCCATATTGCTGGGGCGGACGCCACACCAAATACCAGGCGATTGTATTGGTACAATCCCTTGTGTGTGTTAATCGTTAGGAGCTTTTTCGAGTCCTGCTCCACATCCATCTGTAAATAAGCTTGACAAAGGTCAATCTTTGTAAAGTGTCTACCCCCAGCTAACGATGCGAATATGTCCTCTACTGTACCATGTGCAGGACTGGGTTAATAGTTATCTTAAAATCCCCGCAAATGCGAACCTTCTTTGGTTCCCCCGGCGTGTTATTTGCAGATTTCTTTATAACTGGGATGATGGGCGTGGCCCACTCACTCCACTCAATCTTTGTAAGGACACCTGCACTCTCTAAGGCATCCAGTTCTGCTTCCACAGCTGGCCAAATGGCGTAAGGCACCGGTCTGGCCTTACGAAACTTGGGGTTTGCGTCTTGAGCAATAGTTATTTTTGCTCTAATGTCCTTTAAGGTCCCCAGCCCTTGTTGGAGCACCTCTGGCGTTTTTGCCAATATTTTCGACAGCCTGCTTGTAATGGTTGTATCATCCTTGGTGGTTTCTACTTTTATCTCGTGTATCGACTTCCAGTCGAAATGGATTTTTCTTATCCATTCCCTACCCAAAAGTGGTGGTCCACCGTTTGGTAGGGCGTATAAATAAAGTCCTGGCACTTTTCTGCCGTTGTATTTAACTGTTACTTGCATTTTTCCCTTCGGGTAAACCTTCTGTCCCGTATATGTTTTTAATTTGATATCAGTATCCTTTAAGGGAATGCATTTGAACAGCCTGTTATAATCTTGTTCATGAATTACTGATAGGGCTGAACCCGTGTCCAGCTCCATATTAACTTCGACGCCTGCTACCTTCATTTTAACCCACATTGTGCTGTGGTCCTCCGTTTTGTCTACACCATATAACTTGAGACATCCCAGACCTTTAGGCTCTGCTTTTGTGCCTTCCTGTGACTCGTCTGAGCTACTGTCAGATATCTTATGTATTTTTGTCCTTGCCTTGGTACTGCTCGGATTGCCCCCACTATTGGGTTTCATACCCGACCGACAAACTTTCTCTATATGCCCCTTTTTCCCACACTGCCGGCATATTTTATCACGAAACCAACAATTACTTTGGTCGTGTGTGGTTTTGCCACAACGGTAGCATTTACCTTTGTGAAATGTCACCTCATGGGTGTCATAGCCGGTTGTGTTATGTCATATTTGGGCCACACCCTGTGCTGCTGCTTCATGTGACAATGCTATTTCCATCGCCTGATCTAGGCTGAGCTGTTTCTTGGCCAGCAATCGTTTTCGTGTACTCTCATTTAACATGCCACAGACAAATCTGTCTCTGATCGCTTCCGCCAAAATGGCTCCAAACTGGCAATGTTTGGACAACCGTCTGAGCTCAGCCAAATAGGCTGCCTGCGACTCATCATTCCTTTGGTCGCGTCTGTAAAAGCGATACCTTTCCGCTATAAATGGTGGCTTAGTGTTTAAATGTTCCCTTAACGTATCAACAATTTGGGCATACGTTTTGTCTGCTGGCTTTTCTGGAGTAAGAAGATTCCTCAGCAGACCGTATGTTTTTGCCCCCATAGAATTTAATAAGGTTGCTGCCTTTTCGTCATCTTTCACCTTGTTTACTACGCAATAAAGTTCATGCCTTTCGACATATGCGTCCCATTCTTCTGTGTCCGCAACAAATTCTGACAACCAAGCTTCTCTGGACATTTTAAAACTGCTGAAGAGGTTTTCCCGCCTTTTTCCACTAGATGGCGTTTGTTTTTATTTTAAACTGCTGAAGAGAAAAACTTTTCCCCTTTTGTCCACTAGATGGCGCTGTTTTTTTTTACTGAAGAGAAAAACTTTTCCCCTTTGTCCACTAGATGGCGCTTTTTTTTTTACTGAAGAGAAAAACTTTTCCCCTTTGTCCACTAGATGGCGCTTTTCCCGCCTTTTCTCCCTCTGCTGTTAACGACCTCTCTCCAGCGTTGTTATTTTTTTTTCTTGCAGCTCCCGTTATTGCCACCGCCGCTATTACAACGACCTTCCCCTCTCGTGGCCCGCTAGTCCTCGTGGCTCCGTTTGTTCCCCAGATCGCCTGCCCGTTCTGGCCCTTGCAGCTCGCGTTCCCCGGGAAGGATTGCAGTTTACCTGGCCCTGGGTGGACTTTTGCCCCGTGTCTGGAGCGCCCGTTCAGCCTCTTCTCTCAGCTGTTGCAGCCTCCGCTGGAAACCTCTCTCTCTCGCTCCGTTACTGCCGCTCCTCCTGAACTGGCGGCCTCCTCCGGTCGACGCTGGACTCCGCAGGCTGGCTGGTAAGAAGCTTCTCTCCTTCTCTCCCCGTACTGCTACCGATCCTTTGTTGCACCGTGTACTGGTGAGTTCGAACGTAACTCGTCGCCAGTGTAAAGTATGCGACTATACTTAATACAATAATGAGGAGACAGCTTGGAAGGGTTTAACTTAGGTCTTTACTTCATACCAACAGGCGGGAACTGAGGGGAGATCAGTACCCACAGTACTATTTATAACGCTATGGCCAGGAGTGGTGCTACGGTATCAATACGCCCTACAAAGCAGTGCTGCCCTGGCCATAGGTTTAAAGTAACATACATATTACATACACAACAGACACAGCGATACAGGGGTGTGAGTTCAGGAGATACAGTGATATGGGGGTGAGAGTTCAGGAGACACAGCGATACGAGGGTTGGAGTTCAGGAGACACAGTGATATGGGGGAGAGAGTTCAGGAGACAAAGCGATACGAGCGTGGGAGTTCAGGAGGCACAGCGATACGGGGGGGAGAGTTCAGGAGACACAGCGATACGGGGGTGAGAGTTCAGGAGACACAGCAATACAGGGGTGAGATATCAGGAGATGACAGAGTGATACGGGGGTGAGAGTTCAGGAGACACAGCGATACGGGGTTGAGAGTTCAGGGGATGACACAGTGATACGGGGGTGAGAGTTCAGCAGACACAGCGATACGGGGGTGAGAGTTCAGGAGACAAAGCGATACGAGGGTGAGAGTTCAGAAGACACAGCGATATGGGGTGAGTGTTAAGGAGATACAGTGGTACATGGGTGGGAGTTCAGGAGATAACACAGCGATACGGGGGTGAGAGTTGAGGAGACACAGCGGTACGGGGGTGAGAGTTCAGGAGACTCAGCGATACGGGGGTGAGAGTTCAGGAGACACAGTGATACATGGGTGGGAGTTCAGGAGATAACACAGCGATACAGGTGTGAGAGTTCAGTAGACACAGCGAAACGGGGGTGAGAGTTCAGGAGATACAGCGATAGAGGGGTGAGAGTTCAGGAGACACAGCGATATGGGGGTGAGAGTTCAGGAGACAAAGTGGTATATGGGTGGGAGTTCAGGAGATAACACAGCGATACGGGTGTGAGAGTTCAGGAGACACAGCGATACGAAGGTGAGAGTTCAGGAGACACAGCGATATGGGGGTGAGTGTTAAGGAGATACAGTGGTACATGGGTGGGAGTTCAGGAGATAACACAGGGGTGAGAGTTCAGGAGATGACACAGTGATATGGGGGAGAGAGTTCAGGAGACAAAGCGATACGAGCGTGGGAGTTCAGGAGGCACAGCGATACGGGGGTGAGAGTTCAGGAGACACAGCGATACGGGGGTGAGAGTTCAGGAGACACAGCAATACAGGGGAGAGATATCAGGAGATGACAGAGTGATACGGGGGTGAGAGTTCAGGAGACACAGCGATACGGGGTTGAGAGTTCAGGGGATGACACAGTGATACGAGGGTGAGAGTTCAGCAGACACAGCGATACGGGGGTGAGAGTTCAGGAGACAAAGCGATACGAGGGTGAGAGTTCAGGAGACACAGCGATATGGGGTGAGTGTTAAGGAGATACAGTGGTACATGGGTGGGAGTTCAGGAGATAACACAGCGATACGGGGGTGAGAGTTGAGGAGACACAGCGGTACGGGGGTGAGAGTTCAGGAGACTCAGCGATACGGGGGTGAGAGTTCAGGAGACACAGTGATACATGGGTGGGAGTTCAGGAGATAACACAGCGATACAGGTGTGAGAGTTCAGTAGACACAGCGAAACGGGGGTGAGAGTTCAGGAGATACAGCGATAGAGGGGTGAGAGTTCAGGAGACACAGCGATATGGGGGTGAGAGTTCAGGAGACACAGTGGTACATGGGTGGGAGTTCAGGAGATACAGCGATAGAGGGGTGAGAGTTCAGGAGACACAGCGATACGGGTGTGAGAGTTCAGGAGACACAGCGATACGAAGGTGAGAGTTCAGGAGACACAGCGATATGGGGGTGAGTGTTAAGGAGATACAGTGGTACATGGGTGGGAGTTCAGGAGATAACACAGCGATACGGGGGTGAGAGTTGAGGAGACACAGCGGTACGGGGGTGAGAGTTCAGGAGACTCAGCGATACGGGGGTGAGAGTTCAGGAGACACAGCGATACGAGGGTGAGAGTGCAGGAGACACAGCGATATGGGGGTGAGAGTTCAGGAGAAACAGTGATTTGGGTGTGAGAGTTCAGGAGACACAGCGATACGGGGGTGAGATTTCAGGAGACACAGCGACACAGGGGTGAGAGTTCAGGAGATGACACAGTGATATGGGGGAGAGAGTTCAGGAGACAAAGCGATACGAGCGTGGGAGTTCAGGAGGCACAGCGATACGGGGGTGAGAGTTCAGGAGACACAGCGATACGGGGGTGAGAGTTCAGGAGACACAGCAATACAGGGGAGAGATATCAGGAGATGACAGAGTGATACGGGGGTGAGAGTGCAGGAGACACAGCGATAAGGGGTTGAGAGTTCAGGGGATGACACAGTGATACGGGGGTGAGAGTTCAGCAGACACAGCGATACGGGGGTGAGAGTTCAGGAGACAAAGCGATATGAGGGTGAGAGTTCAGGAGATAACAGCGATACGGGGGTGAGAGTTGAGGAGACACAGCGGTACGGGGGTGAGAGTTCAGGAGACTCAGCGATACGGGGGTGAGAGTTCAGGAGACACAGCGATACGAGGGTGAGAGTGCAGGAGACACAGCGATATGGGGGTGAGAGTTCAGGAGACACAGTGATACATGGGTGGGAGTTCAGGAGATAACACAGCGATACGGGTGTGAGAGTTCAGGAGACACAGCGATACGGGGGTGAGAGTTCAGGAGACACAGCGATAGAGGGGTGAGAGTTCAGGAGACACAGCGATATGGGGGTGAGAGTTCAGGAGACACAGTGGTACATGGGTGGGAGTTCAGGAGATAACACAGCGATACGGGTGTGAGAGTTCAGGAGACACAGTGATACAGGGGTGAGAGTTCAGGAGATGACACAGCGATACGAGGGTGAGAGTTCAGGAGATGACACAGTGATATGGGGGTGAGAGTTCAGGAGACACAGCGATACGGGGGTGAGATTTCAGGAGACACAGCGACACAGGGGTGAGAGTTCAGGAGATGACACAGTGATACGGGGGTGAGAGTTCAGGAGACACAGCGATACGGGGGTGAGAGTTCAGGAGACACAGTGATAACGGGGTGAGAGTTCAGGAGACACAGCGATACGAGTGTGATACTTCAGGAGATGACACAGTGATACAGGGGTGAGAGTTCAGGAGACACAGCGATACGGGGGTGAGAGTTCAGGAGACACAGTGATACGGGAGTGAGAGTTCAGGAGATGACACAGTGATACGGGATGAGAGTTCAGGAGACACAGCGATATGGGGGTGTGAGTTCAGGAGACACAGCGATACGGGGGTGAGAGTTCAGGAGACACAGTGATACGGGGGTGAGAGTTCAGGAGACGCAGTGATACGGGGGTGAGATTTCAGGAGATGACACAGTGATACGGGATGAGAGTTCAGGAGACACAGCGAAAATGGGGGTGAGAGTTCAGGAGACACAGTGATGTTGTGTTGAGAGTTCAGGAGACAAAGCGATACGGGGGTGAGAGGTCAGGAGACACAGTGATACGGGGGTGAGAGTTCAGGAGACACAGTGATACGGTGGTGAGAGTTCAGGAGATACAGTGATATTGGGGTGAGAGCTCAGGAGACACAGCGATACGAGCGTGGGAGTTCAGGAGACAGCGATACTGGGGTGAGATTTCAGGAGACACAGCGATACGGGGGTGAGAGTTCAAGAGATGACACAGTGATACGGGGGTGAGAGTTCAAGAGATGACACAGTGATACGGGTGTGAGAGTTCAAGAGATGACACAGTGATACGGGTGTGAGAGTTCAGGAGATGATACAGCGATACGGGGGTGAGTGTTCAGGAGATGACACAGTGAGACAAGGGTGAGAGCTCAGGAGACACAGCGACACGAGGGTGAGAGTTCGGGAGACACAGCGATACGGGGGTGAGAGTTCAGGAGACAATGTGATACAGGGTTGAGAGGTCAGGACATGACACAGTGTTACAGGGGTGAGAGTTCAGGAGACACAGCGATACGGGGGTGAGAGTTCAGCAGATGACACAGCGATACGAGGATGAGAGTTCAGGAGATGACTCAATGATACGGGGGTGAGAGTTCAGGAGACACAGCGATACGGGAGTGAGAGTTCCGGAGATGACACAGTGATACGGGGTGAGAGTTCAGGAGACACAGAGATACGGGGGTGAGAGTTCAGGAGACACAGCGATACAGGGGTGAGAGTTCAGGAGATGACACAGTGAAACGGGGTTGAGAGTTCAGGAGACACAGCGATACCGGGGTGAGAGTTCTAGAGACTCAGCGATACGGGGGTGAGAGTTCAGGAGACACAGTGATACGGGGGATAGATTTCAGGAGACACAGCGATACGGGTGTGAGAATTCAGGAGACACAGCGAAACGGGGGTGAGAGTTCAGGAGATGACATAGCGATATGAGTGTGAGAGTTCAGGAGATGACACAGTGATACGGGGGTGAGAGTTCAGGAGACACAGCGATACGGGAGTGAGAGTTCCGGAGATGACACAGCGATACGGGGTGAGAGTTCAGGAGACACAGCGATACGGGGGTGAGATTTCAGGAGACACAGCATCACAGGGGTGAGAGTTCAGGAGATGACACAGTGATACGGGGGTGAGAGTTCAGGAGACACAGCGATACGGGGGTGAGAGTTCAGGAGACTCAGCGATACTGGGGTGAGAGTTCAGGAGACACAGTGATACCGGGGTGACAGTTCAGGAAACACAGCGATATGAGTGTGAGACTTCAGGAGATGACACAGTGACAAGGGGATGTGAGTTCAGGATACTCAGCGATACGGGGGTGAGAGTTCAGGAGACACAGCGATACGGGAGTGAGAGTTCAGGAGATGAGACAGTGATACGGGGGTGAGAGATCAGGAGACACAGCGATATGGGAGTGTGAGTTCAGGAGACACAGCGATACGGGGGTGAGAGTTTAGGAGATACAATGATACGGGAGTGAGAGTTCAGGAGATGACACAGTGATATGGGGGTGAGAGTTCAGGAGACACAGCAATATGGGGTTGTGAGTTCAGCAGACACAGCGATACAGGCGTGAGAGTTGAGGAGACACAGCGATACAGGGGTGAGAGTTCAGGAGACACAGTGATACCCGGGTGAGAGTTCAGGAGACACAGTGATACGGTGGTGAGAGTTCAGGAGATACAGTGATATTGGGGTAAGAGTTCAGGAGACACAGCGCTACGAGCGTGGGAGTTCAGGAGACACAACGATAATGGGGTGAGATTTCAGGAGACACAGCGATATGGGGGTGAGATTTCAGGAGACACAGCGATACGGGGGTGAGAGTTCAAGAGATGACACAGTGATACGGGGTGAGAGTTCAAGAGATGACACAGGGATACGGGGGTGAGAGTTCAAGAGGTTACACAGTGATACGGGTGTGAGAGTTCAGGAGATGATACAGCGATATGGGGGTGAGTGTTCAGGAGACACAGCGACACGAGGGTGAGAGTTCGGGAGACACTGTGATACGGGTTGAGAGGTCAGGAGATGACACATTGATACGAGGTTGTGACTTCAGGAAATGACACAGTGATACGGGGGTGAGAGTTCAGGAGACACAGCGATACGGGAGTGAGAGTTCCGGAGATGACACAGCGATACGGGGTGAGAGTTCAGGAGACACAGCGATACGGGGGTGAGATTTCAGGAGACACAGCGACACAGGGGTGAGAGTTCAGGAGACTCAGCGATACTGGGGTGAGAGTTCAGGAGACACAGTGATACCGGGGTGAGAGTTCAGGAGACACAGCGATACGAGTGTGAGACTTCAGGAGATGACACAGTGATACGGGTTGAGAGTTCAGGAGACACAGCGATACGGGCATGTGAGTTCAGGAGACTCAGCGATACGGGGTTGAGATTTCAGGAGACACAGTGATACGGGAGTGAGAGTTCAGGAGATGACACAGTGATACAGGGGAGAGAGTTCAGGAGACACAGCGATATGGGGGGGTGAGTTCAGGTGACACAGCGATACGGGGTTGAGATTTTAGGAGACACAATGATACGGGAGTGAGATTTCAGGAGATGACACAATGATACGGGGGTGAGAGTTCAGGAGACACAGCGATACAGGGGAGAGAGTTCAGGAGATGACACAGCGATACGAGGGTGAGATATCAGGAGATGACACAGCGATACGGGGATGAGATTTCCGGAGATGACAAAGCGATACGGGGGTGAGAGTTCAGGAGATGACACAGCGATACGGGGTGAGAGTTCAGGAGACACAGCGATATAGGATTGAGAGTTCAGGAGATGACACAGTGATATGGGAGTGAGATTTCAGGAGACACAGCGATACAGGAGTGAGAGTTCAGGAGACACAGCAATACGGGGTGAGAGTTCAGGAGACACAGCGATACAGGGGTGAGAGTTCAGGAGATGACACAGTGAAACGGGGGTGAGAGTTCAGGAGACAAAGAGGTACGGGGTGAGAGTTTAGGAGACTCAGCGATACGGGGTGAGAGTTCAGGAGACACAGCGATATGAGGGTAAGGGTTCAGGAGAAGACACAGTTATACGGGATGAGAGTTCAGGAGACACAGCGATACGGGGATGTGATTTCAGGAGACACAGCGATATGGGGGTGAGAGTTCAGGAGACACAGCGATACGGGGGTGAGAGTTCAGGATTCTCAGCAATACGGGGTGAGAGTTCAGGAGACACAGCGATACGAGGGTGAGAGTTCAGGAGAAGACACAGTTATACGGGGTGAGAGTTCAGGAGACACAGCGATACGGGGATGTGATTTCAGGAGACACAGCGATATGGGGGTGAGAGTTCAGGAGACACAGCGATACGGGGGTGTGATTTCAGGAGACACAGCGATATGAGGGTGATAGTTCCGCAGATGACCCAGCGATACGGGGTGAGAGTTCAGGAGACAAAGCGATACGGGGGTGAGAGGTAAGGAGACACAGTGATACGGGGGTGAGAGTTCAGGAGACACAGTGATACGGTGGTGAGAGTTCAGGAGATACAGTGATATTGGGGTGAGAGCTCAGGAGACACAGCGATACGAGCGTGGGAGTTCAGGAGACAGCGATACTGGGGTGAGATTTCAGGAGACACAGCGATACGGGGGTGAGAGTTCAAGAGATGACACAGTGATACGGGGGTGAGAGTTCAAGAGATGACACAGTGATACGGGTGTGAGAGTTCAAGAGATGACACAGTGATACGGGTGTGAGAGTTCAGGAGATGATACAGCGATACGGGGGTGAGTGTTCAGGAGATGACACAGTGATACAAGGGTGAGAGCTCAGGAGACACAGCGACACGAGGGTGAGAGTTCGGGAGACACAGCGATACGGGGGTGAGAGTTCAGGAGACAATGTGATACAGGGTTGAGAGGTCAGGACATGACACAGTGTTACAGGGGTGAGAATTCAGGAGACACAGCGATACGGGGGTGAGAGTTCAGCAGATGACACAGCGATACGAGGATGAGAGTTCAGGAGATGACTCAATGATACGGGGGTGAGAGTTCAGGAGACACAGCGATACGGGAGTGAGAGTTCCGGAGATGACACAGTGATACGGGGTGAGAGTTCAGGAGACACAGAGATATGGGGGTGAGAGTTCAGGAGACACAGCGATACAGGGGTGAGAGTTCAGGAGATGACACAGTGAAACGGGGTTGAGAGTTCAGGAGACACAGCGATACCGGGGTGAGAGTTCTAGAGACTCAGTGATACGGGGGTGAGAGTTCAGGAGACACAGTGATACGGGGGATAGATTTCAGGAGACACAGCGATACGGGTGTGAGCATTCAGGAGACACAGCGAAACGGGGGTGAGAGTTCAGGAGATGACATAGCAATACGAGGGTGAGAGTTCAGGAGACACAGCGATACGGGGGTGAGATTTCAGGAGACACAGCATCACAGGGGTGAGAGTTCAGGAGATGACACAGTGATACGGGGGTGAGAGTTCAGGAGACACAGCGATACGGGGGTGAGAGTTCAGGAGACTCAGCGATACTGGGGTGAGAGTTCAGGAGACACAGTGATACCGGGGTGACAGTTCAGGAAACACAGCGATATGAGTGTGAGACTTCAGGAGATGACACAGTGACAAGGGGATGTGAGTTCAGGAGACTCAGCGATACGGGGGTGAGAGTTCAGGAGACACAGCGATACGGGAGTGAGAGTTCAGGAGATGAGACAGTGATACGGGGGTGAGAGATCAGGAGACACAGCGATATGGGAGTGTGAGTTCAGGAGACACAGCGACACGGGGGTGAGAATTTAGGAGATACAATGATACGGGAGTGAGAGTTCAGGAGATGACACAGTGATATGGGGGTGAGAGTTCAGGAGACACAGCAATATGGGGTTGTGAGTTCAGCAGACACAGCGATACAGGCGTGAGAGTTGAGGAGACACAGCGATACAGGGGTGAGAGTTCAGGAGACACAGTGATACCCGGGTGAGAGTTCAGGAGACACAGTGATACGGTGGTGAGAGTTCAGGAGATACAGTGATATTGGGGTAAGAGTTCAGGAGACACAGCGCTACGAGCGTGGGAGTTCAGGAGACACAACGATAATGGGGTGAGATTTCAGGACACACAGCGATATGGGGGTGAGATTTCAGGAGACACAGCGATACGGGGGTGAGAGTTCAAGAGATGACACAGTGATACGGGGTGAGAGTTCAGGAGACACAGCGATACGGGGGTGAGAGTTCAGGAGACTCAGCGATACTGGGGTGAGAGTTCAGGAGACACAGTGATACCGGGGTGACAGTTCAGGAAACACAGCGATATGAGTGTGAGACTTCAGGAGATGACACAGTGACAAGGGGATGTGAGTTCAGGATACTCAGCGATACGGGGGTGAGAGTTCAGGAGACACAGCGATACGGGAGTGAGAGTTCAGGAGATGAGACAGTGATACGGGGGTGAGAGATCAGGAGACACAGCGATATGGGAGTGTGAGTTCAGGAGACACAGCGATACGGGGGTGAGAGTTTAGGAGATACAATGATACGGGAGTGAGAGTTCAGGAGATGACACAGTGATATGGGGGTGAGAGTTCAGGAGACACAGCAATATGGGGTTGTGAGTTCAGCAGACACAGCGATACAGGCGTGAGAGTTGAGGAGACACAGCGATACAGGGGTGAGAGTTCAGGAGACACAGTGATACCCGGGTGAGAGTTCAGGAGACACAGTGATACGGTGGTGAGAGTTCAGGAGATACAGTGATATTGGGGTAAGAGTTCAGGAGACACAGCGCTACGAGCGTGGGAGTTCAGGAGACACAACGATAATGGGGTGAGATTTCAGGAGACACAGCGATATGGGGGTGAGATTTCAGGAGACACAGCGATACGGGGGTGAGAGTTCAAGAGATGACACAGTGATACGGGGTGAGAGTTCAAGAGATGACACAGGGATACGGGGGTGAGAGTTCAAGAGGTTACACAGTGATACGGGTGTGAGAGTTCAGGAGATGATACAGCGATATGGGGGTGAGTGTTCAGGAGACACAGCGACACGAGGGTGAGAGTTCGGGAGACACTGTGATACGGGTTGAGAGGTCAGGAGATGACACATTGATACGAGGTTGTGACTTCAGGAAATGACACAGTGATACGGGGGTGAGAGTTCAGGAGACACAGCGATACGGGAGTGAGAGTTCCGGAGATGACACAGCGATACGGGGTGAGAGTTCAGGAGACACAGCGATACGGGGGTGAGATTTCAGGAGACACAGCGACACAGGGGTGAGAGTTCAGGAGACTCAGCGATACTGGGGTGAGAGTTCAGGAGACACAGTGATACCGGGGTGAGAGTTCAGGAGACACAGCGATACGAGTGTGAGACTTCAGGAGATGACACAGTGATACGGGTTGAGAGTTCAGGAGACACAGCGATACGGGCATGTGAGTTCAGGAGACTCAGCGATACGGGGTTGAGATTTCAGGAGACACAGTGATACGGGAGTGAGAGTTCAGGAGATGACACAGTGATACAGGGGAGAGAGTTCAGGAGACACAGCGATATGGGGGGGTGAGTTCAGGTGACACAGCGATACGGGGTTGAGATTTTAGGAGACACAATGATACGGGAGTGAGATTTCAGGAGATGACACAATGATACGGGGGTGAGAGTTCAGGAGACACAGCGATACAGGGGAGAGAGTTCAGGAGATGACACAGCGATACGAGGGTGAGATATCAGGAGATGACACAGCGATACGGGGATGAGATTTCCGGAGATGACAAAGCGATACGGGGGTGAGAGTTCAGGAGATGACACAGCGATACGGGGTGAGAGTTCAGGAGACACAGCGATATAGGATTGAGAGTTCAGGAGATGACACAGTGATATGGGAGTGAGATTTCAGGAGACACAGCGATACAGGAGTGAGAGTTCAGGAGACACAGCAATACGGGGTGAGAGTTCAGGAGACACAGCGATACAGGGGTGAGAGTTCAGGAGATGACACAGTGAAACGGGGGTGAGAGTTCAGGAGACAAAGAGGTACGGGGTGAGAGTTTAGGAGACTCAGCGATACGGGGTGAGAGTTCAGGAGACACAGCGATATGAGGGTAAGGGTTCAGGAGAAGACACAGTTATACGGGATGAGAGTTCAGGAGACACAGCGATACGGGGATGTGATTTCAGGAGACACAGCGATATGGGGGTGAGAGTTCAGGAGACACAGCGATACGGGGGTGAGAGTTCAGGATTCTCAGCAATACGGGGTGAGAGTTCAGGAGACACAGCGATACGAGGGTGAGAGTTCAGGAGAAGACACAGTTATACGGGGTGAGAGTTCAGGAGACACAGCGATACGGGGATGTGATTTCAGGAGACACAGCGATATGGGGGTGAGAGTTCAGGAGACACAGCGATACGGGGGTGTGATTTCAGGAGACACAGCGATATGAGGGTGATAGTTCAGCAGATGACCCAGCGATACGGGGTGAGAGTTCAGGAGACAAAGCGATACGGGGGTGAGAGGTAAGGAGACACAGTGATACGGGGGTGAGAGTTCAGGAGACACAGTGATACGGTGGTGAGAGTTCAGGAGATACAGTGATATTGGGGTGAGAGCTCAGGAGACACAGCGATACGAGCGTGGGAGTTCAGGAGACAGCGATACTGGGGTGAGATTTCAGGAGACACAGCGATACGGGGGTGAGAGTTCAAGAGATGACACAGTGATACGGGGGTGAGAGTTCAAGAGATGACACAGTGATACGGGTGTGAGAGTTCAAGAGATGACACAGTGATACGGGTGTGAGAGTTCAGGAGATGATACAGCGATACGGGGGTGAGTGTTCAGGAGATGACACAGTGATACAAGGGTGAGAGCTCAGGAGACACAGCGACACGAGGGTGAGATTTCGGGAGACACAGCGATACGGGGGTGAGAGTTCAGGAGACAATGTGATACAGGGTTGAGAGGTCAGGACATGACACAGTGTTACAGGGGTGAGAATTCAGGAGACACAGCGATACGGGGGTGAGAGTTCAGCAGATGACACAGCGATACGAGGATGAGAGTTCAGGAGATGACTCAATGATACGGGGGTGAGAGTTCAGGAGACACAGCGATACGGGAGTGAGAGTTCCGGAGATGACACAGTGATACGGGGTGAGAGTTCAGGAGACACAGAGATATGGGGGTGAGAGTTCAGGAGACACAGCGATACAGGGGTGAGAGTTCAGGAGATGACACAGTGAAACGGGGTTGAGAGTTCAGGAGACACAGCGATACCGGGGTGAGAGTTCTAGAGACTCAGTGATACGGGGGTGAGAGTTCAGGAGACACAGTGATACGGGGGATAGATTTCAGGAGACACAGCGATACGGGTGTGAGCATTCAGGAGACACAGCGAAACGGGGGTGAGAGTTCAGGAGATGACATAGCAATACGAGGGTGAGAGTTCAGGAGACACAGCGATACGGGGGTGAGATTTCAGGAGACACAGCATCACAGGGGTGAGAGTTCAGGAGATGACACAGTGATACGGGGGTGAGAGTTCAGGAGACACAGCGATACGGGGGTGAGAGTTCAGGAGACTCAGCGATACTGGGGTGAGAGTTCAGGAGACACAGTGATACCGGGGTGACAGTTCAGGAAACACAGCGATATGAGTGTGAGACTTCAGGAGATGACACAGTGACAAGGGGATGTGAGTTCAGGAGACTCAGCGATACGGGGGTGAGAGTTCAGGAGACACAGCGATACGGGAGTGAGAGTTCAGGAGATGAGACAGTGATACGGGGGTGAGAGATCAGGAGACACAGCGATATGGGAGTGTGAGTTCAGGAGACACAGCGACACGGGGGTGAGAATTTAGGAGATACAATGATACGGGAGTGAGAGTTCAGGAGATGACACAGTGATATGGGGGTGAGAGTTCAGGAGACACAGCAATATGGGGTTGTGAGTTCAGCAGACACAGCGATACAGGCGTGAGAGTTGAGGAGACACAGCGATACAGGGGTGAGAGTTCAGGAGACACAGTGATACCCGGGTGAGAGTTCAGGAGACACAGTGATACGGTGGTGAGAGTTCAGGAGATACAGTGATATTGGGGTAAGAGTTCAGGAGACACAGCGCTACGAGCGTGGGAGTTCAGGAGACACAACGATAATGGGGTGAGATTTCAGGAGACACAGCGATATGGGGGTGAGATTTCAGGAGACACAGCGATACGGGGGTGAGAGTTCAAGAGATGACACAGTGATACGGGGTGAGAGTACAAGAGATGACACAGGGATACGGGGGTGAGAGTTCAAGAGGTTACACAGTGATACGGGTGTGAGAGTTCAGGAGATGATACAGCGATATGGGGGTGAGTGTTCAGGAGACACAGCGACACGAGGGTGAGAGTTCGGGAGACACTGTGATACGGGTTGAGAGGTCAGGAGATGACACATTGATACCAGGTTGTGACTTCAGGAAATGACACAGTGATACGGGGGTGAGAGTTCAGGAGACACAGCGATACGGGAGTGAGAGTTCCGGAGATGACACAGCGATACGGGGTGAGAGTTCAGGAGACACAGCGATACGGGGGTGAGATTTCAGGAGACACAGCGACACAGGGGTGAGAGTTCAGGAGATGAAACAGTGATACGGGAGTGAGAGTTCAGGAGACACAGCGATATAGGATTGAGAGTTCAGGAGATGACACAGTGATACGGGTTGAGAGTTCAGGAGACACAGCGATACGGGCATGTGAGTTCAGGAGACTCAGCGATACGGGGTTGAGATTTCAGGAGACACAGTGATACGGGAGTGAGAGTTCAGGAGATGACACAGTGATACAGGGGAGAGAGTTCAGGAGACACAGCGATATGGGGGGGTGAGTTCAGGTGACACAGCGATACGGGGTTGAGATTTTAAGAGACACAATGATACGGGAGTGAGATTTCAGGAGATGACACAATGATACGGGGGTGAGAGTTCAGGAGACACAGCGATACAGGGGAGAGAGTTCAGGAGATGACACAGCGATACGAGGGTGAGATATCAGGAGATGACACAGCGATACGGGGATGAGATTTCCGGAGATGACAAAGCGATACGGGGGTGAGAGTTCAGGAGATGACACAGCGATACGGGGTGAGAGTTCAGGAGACACAGCGATATAGGATTGAGAGTTCAGGAGATGACACAGTGATACGGGAGTGAGATTTCAGGAGACACAGCGATACAGGAGTGAGAGTTCAGGAGACACAGCAATACGGGGTGAGAGTTCAGGAGGCACAGCGATATGGTGGTGAGAGTTCAGGAGACACAGCGATACAGGGGTGAGAGTTCAGGAGATGACACAGTGAAACGGGGGTGAGAGTCCAGGAGACAAAGAGGTACGGGGTGAGAGTTTAGGAGACTCAGCGATACGGGGTGAGAGTTCAGGAGACACAGCGATATGAGGGTAAGGGTTCAGGAGAAGACACAGTTATACGGGATGAGAGTTCAGGAGACACAGCGATACGGGGATGTGATTTCAGGAGACACAGCGATATGGGGGTGAGAGTTCAGGAGACACAGCGATACGGGGGTGAGAGTTCAGGATTCTCAGCGATACGGGGTGAGAGTTCAGGAGACACAGCGATACGAGGGTGAGAGTTCAGGAGAAGACACCGTTATACGGGGTGAGAGTTCAGGAGACACAGCGATACGGGGATGTGATTTCAGGAGACACAGCGATATGGGGGTGAGAGTTCAGCAGATGACCCAGCGATACGGGGTGAGAGTTCAGGAGACACAGCGATACGGGGGTGTGAGTTTAGGAGACACAGTGATACGGGGGTGAGTGTTCAGGAGACACAGCGATACAGGGGTTAGAGATCAGGAGATGACGCCGCGATACGGGGGTGAGAGTTCCGGAGATGACACAGCGATACGAAGGTGAGAGTTCAGGAGACACAGCGATACGGGGGTGAGAGTTCAGGAGATGACACAGCGATACGAGGGTGAGAGTTCCAGAGATGACACAGCGATACGGGGCGAGAGTTCAGGAGACACAGCGATACAGGAGTGAGAGTTCAGGGGACACAGCGATACAGGAGTGAGAGTTCAGGAGACACAGCGATACGGGAGTGCGATTGCAGTAGATGACACAGCGATACGGGGTGAGAGTTCAGGTGATGACACAGCGATACGGGGCGAGAGTTCAGGAGACACAGCGATATAGGATTGAGAGTTCAGGAGATGACACAGTGATACTTGGGTGAGATTTCAGGAGACACAGCGATACAGGAGTGAGAGTTCAGGAGACACAGCGATGCGGGGTGAGAGTTCAGGTGATGACACAGCGATACGGGGCGAGAGTTCAGGAGACACAGCGATATAGGATTGAGAGTTCAGGAGATGACACAGTGATACTTGGGTGAGATTTCAGGAGACACAGCGATACGGGAGTGAGAGTTCAGGAGATGACACAGTGATACGGGGGTGAGAGTTCAGGAGGCACAGTGATACGGGGGTGAGAGTTCAGGAGACACAGCGATACAGGGGTGAGAGTTCAGGAGATGACACAGTGATATGGGGGTGAGAGTTCAGGAGACAACTAGGTACGGGGTGAGAGTTTAGGAGACTCAGCGATACGTGGTGAGAGTTCAGGAGACACATCGATACGAGGGTGAGAGTTCAGGAGATGACACAGTTATACGGGGTGAGAGTTCAGGAGACACAGCGATACGGGGGTGTGATTTCAGGAGACACAGCGATATGGGGGTGAGAGTTCAGGAGACACAGCGATACGGGGGTGAGATTTTAGGATTCTCAGTGATACGGGGTGAGAGTTCAGGAGACACAGCGATACGAGGGTGAGAGTTCAGGAGATGACACAGTTATACGGGGTGAGAGTTCAGGAGACACAGCGATACGGGGGGGTGATTTCAGGAGACACGGCGATATGGGGGTGAGAGTTCAGGAGACACAGCGATACGAGGGTGATAGTTCAGGAGATGACACAGCGATACAGGGGTGAGAGTTCAGGAGATGACACAGTGATATGGGGGTGAGAGTTCAGGAGACAACTAGGTACGGGGTGAGAGTTTAGGAGACTCAGCGATACGGGGTGAGAGTTCAGGAGACACATCGATACGAGGGTGAGAGTTCAGGAGATGACACAGTTATACGGGGTGAGAGTTCAGGAGACACAGCGATACGGGGTTGTGATTTCAGGAGACACAGCGATATGGGGGTGAGAGTTCAGGAGACACAGCGATACGGGGGTGAGATTTTAGGATTCTCAGTGATACGGGGTGAGAGTTCAGGAGACACAGCGATACGAGGGTGAGAGTTCAGGAGATGACACAGTTATACGGGGTGAGAGTTCAGGAGACACAGCGATACGGGGGTGTGATTTCAGGAGACACGGCGATATGGGGGTGAGAGTTCAGGAGACACAGCGATACGAGGGTGATAGTTCAGGAGATGACACAGCGATACGGGGTGAGAGTTCAGGAGACACAGCGATACGGGAGTGAGAGTTCAGGAGATGACACAGCGATACGGGGTGAGATTTTAGGAGACACAGCGATGCGAGGGTGAGAGTTCAGGAGACTCAATGATACGGGTGTGAGAGTTCAGGAGATGACACAGTGATACAGGGGTGAGATTTCAGGAGACACAGCGATACGGGGGTGTGAGTTCAGGAGACACAGCGATACAGGGGTTAGAGTTCAGGAGATGACACAGCGATACGGGGGTGCGAGTTCCGGAGATGATACAGCGATACGGGGGTGAGAGTTCTGGAGATGACACAGTGATACGAGGGTGAGATTTCAGGAGACACAGCGATACGGGGGTTTGAGTTCAGGAGATGACACAGCGATACGGGGTTGAGAGTTCAGGAGACACAGCGATACAGGAGTGAGACTTCAGGAGACACAGCGATACAGGAGTGAGATTGCAGGAGATGACACAGCGATACGGGGTGAGAGTTCAGGAGACACAGCGACACAGGAGTGAGATTTCAGGAGATGACACAGCGATACGAGGTTGAGAGTTCAGGAAACACTGCGATGCGAGGGTGAGATTTCTGGAGACACAATGATACGGGGGTGAGAGTTCAGGAGATGACACAGTGATTCGAGGGTGAGAGTTCAGGAGACACAGCGATACGAGGGTGAGAGTTCAGGAGCTGACACATGTTGTGTATGTCCCTTTAAGGGAATAACTGGTCTCAGACTGCAGTACCGGCAGTGACCATCCCTGTATAAAAGGCCCTGGCAGGCTTCTGTACTTTCAGTTTCCAGATTGTCTCCATTCAGTAAAGACTTGTTAAACCAACTCCTGCATTCCGTGTCCCCATTAACACACGGATTTAATACTGGCGACGAGTAAGAAACGAACTTAACTGCAACTCGGCAGCACCTCAGACGACCTTATTGAAGGTCGTAGCCAGAAAAGAAAAAGAAAAATAATCCAAAGAAATTCAAGAAACGGGCGTCGACGGTGGGCAACCGCCGTCCAAATCATCGGATTGAAAACTTGCAGGGGAGACGGTCAAGAGCAGGGTTCGTTCCCCAGTCTGTGGTTTCCCAGCTAGTCGGGCTGGTGGCAGGTAGTGCACTGATCCTTCCTGGGCTGCGGCGGGCTAGAGCTCGATCTAGTGGCTCTGCAACGGGGCCGGGCAGCGAGTCGGGAAGCAAAGAGAGAGAGAGAGGGTGGAGCACACAGGGCGCGGCCGGTGCTTCGCAGCCGGGCAGTGTTCGGACCTAAGAAGAGGTAGGGAAGTGTCCCAGAGGGTCCGCTCCATGACGGGAACGGTTAAAAATAAAAATAACGCGGAGAGCGGCGTTGACAGCAGCGGCAGCAGTGAGAATGCGTGGGAGGCGCCATCTTAACTGGGCGGGGAAGAAGGAAAAGCGCGGGAGGCGCCATTTTGATCCATCGGGGATGAAGGAAAAGTGCGGGAGACGCCATCTTAGGTTTTCAAGATGCCAAAGACTGGCGCTATCACTGCCTTCAATAATGCAATAGAAGACTGGACCACGTATGGGGAAAGAGTCGAGGTATATTGCGAGGCAAATGAAATAGCCGAGGAGAAAAAGGCATCGGTATTGCTAAATTTAATGGGCGCAAGAGCGTACGGCCTATTGCGGGACCTGATTACTCCAGCCAAACCGAAGGCGAAGAGTTTTACCGAAATTGTTGCTATCCTACAGGAACACCTAAATCCTACACCGCTGCTGATAGCAGAAAGATTTAAATTCCACAGGAGAAATCAGCATAAAAATGAGAGCAATGCTGATTACCTTACGGAACTACGCAAGCTATCAAAGCACTGCCAGTTCGGAGCAGGACTGGCAGATACCTTACGGGACAAATTTGTCTGTGGACTCCTGAGTGAAGGAACCCAGAAGAGGTTACTCTCAGAGAAAGAGCTGACGCTAGGTAAGGCTTTCAGCGTGGCAGTATCGTACGAAGCAGCAGCAAGGGGAGCTGCGGAAATACAACAAAAGCCACAGGAATACGGCACCCACGAAATGACACGGTGATTTGCAAAATGTTATCGCTGCGGCAGAACAAACCATGATCAGAAGGACTGCTGGTCCAAAGACAAAATATGCAGGCAATGTGGAAAGATGGGGCACATTGCACGAGTTTGCAGGTCTGAGAAGAAGACCGACAACAATAAAAAGGCTACTAAGGAACCGTACAGGAAAGTACAAAAGATGACGGACAGTACTTCCGAAGACCAGATGAGCGATAGTGAATCTGGGAACAAGAGACTAAGCTGTCTCAAACTTCACAACGTAATCGCAAAAGAGGATCACCGAACCATTTGGGTCACCCTCACGCCTCAGGGTCTCAAGTCAAAATGGAATTGGATACAGGATCAGCTCTAACCGTCATGAATCAACGAGACTATGAGCGGCTATTCTCACACATACTCTTGAGAGAGACATCCATTGTCTTGAGGACGTATACGGGGCAAAACGTATACCACAGAGGAAAAATAAGGGTGCCTGTCGAATACAACGGCAAGAAAATACGGAAATTGTATCTCTACATTCTGCAAGATGGTGGACCACTGTTATTGGGACGTGAATGGATCAGAAAGATAATTTTAGACTGGCACTCCATTCAGGCACTGACGATGGCTGGTAAAAAGGATGACGACATCACTCCTGGACGATTGTCAACAATCTTAGCTGACGCCAAAGAGGTATTTCAACAAGAACTGGGCACTCTTAAAGGCGTAACCGCCTCGATAAAAATAAAGGAGAATGCAATTCCCAAGTTTTTCAAAGCTAGACCGGTACCATATGCAATTCGCCCAGCCATCGAGGCAGAGCTGGAGAATGCAGGTGTGTTATCTAAGGTAGACTGGAGCGAGTGGGCGACACCCATCGTTCCTATCATGAAGAAAACATTAAACAATAAGTCTGAGGAGCCAAGGAAGGTTTGCATCTGTGGGGACTTCAAGGTGACAGTGAAACCAGTCCTCCACACAGTACTGTTCATCCAGAAGGGGAGGAAATCTAGTGTATGTCCCTTTAAGGGAATAACTGGTCTCAGACTGCAGTACCGGCAGTGAACATCCCTGTATAAAAGGCCCTGGCAGGCTACTGTAGCTTCAGTTTCCAGACTGTCTCCATTCAGTAAACACTTGTTAAACCAACTCCTGCATTCCGTGTCTACATTAACACACGGATTTAATAACACAGAGATACGAGGGTGAGAGTTCAGGAGACACAGTGACACGGGGGTGAGAGTTCAGGAGACACAGCGATACGGGGGGTGAGAGTTCAGGAGATGACACAAAGGTACGAGGGTGCGAGTTCAGGAGACACAGCGATACGAGGGTGAGAGTTCAGGAGACACAGCGATACGGGGGTGAGAGTTCAGGAGACAGCGATACGGGGGTGAGAGTTCAGCAGACACAGCGATACAGGGGTGAGAGTTCAGGAGACACAATGATACGGGGTGAGAGTTAAGGAGATGACACAGTGATACTGGGGTGAGAGTTCAGGAGACACAGCGATACGGGGGTGAGAGCTCAGGAGACACAGCGATACGGGGTGAGAGTTCAGGAGACACAGCGATAGGGGCGTGAGATTTCAGGAGACACAGCGATACGGGTGTGAGAGTTCAAGAGCTGACACAGTGATACGAGTGTGAGAGTTCAGGAGAAGACACTGCGATACGGGGGTGAGAGTTCAGCAGATGACACAGTGATCCGGGGGTGAGAGTTCAGGAGATGATACAGCGATACGGGGATGAGAGTTCAGGAGACACAGTGATATTGTGGTGAGAGTTCAGGAGACACAGCGATACGGGGGTGAGAGTTCAAGAGATGACACATTGATACAGGGGTGAGAGTTCAAGAGATGACACAGTGATAAGGGGGTGAGAGTTCAAGAGATGACACAGTGATACGGGGGTGAGAGTTCAGGAGATGACACAGTGATATGAGGGTGAGAGTTCAGGAGACACAGCGACACGAGGGTGAGAGTTCGGGAGACACAGCGATACAGGGGTGAGAGTTCAGGAGACACAATGATACGGGGGTGAGAGTTCAGGAGATGACACAGTGATACGGGGGTGAGAGTTCAGGAGACACAGCGATACGTGGGTGTGAGTTCAGGAGGTGTCACAGCGATACGAGGGTGAGATATCAGGAGACAGTGATACGGGGGTGATATTTCAGGAGACACAGCGATACAGGGGTGAGAGTTCAGGAGATGACACAGCGATACGAGGGTGAGAGTTCAGGAGATGACACAGTGATACAGGGGTGAGAGTTCGGGAGACACAGCGATGCGGGAGTGAGAGTTCCGGAGATGACACAGCGATACGGGGTGAGAGTTCAGGAGACACAGCGATACGGGGGTGAGAGTTCAGGAGACACAGCGATACAGGGGTGAGAGTTCAGGAGATGACACATTGATGCGGGGGTGAGAGTTCAGGAGACACAGCGATACGGGGGTGTGAGTTCAGGAGACACAGTGATAAGCGGTTGAGAGTTCAGGAGACACGGCGATACGGGGGTGAGAGCTCAGGACACAGTGAGACGGGTGTGAAAGTTCAGGAGATGACACAGCAGTACGGGGGTGAGAGCTGAGGAGACGACTCAGCGATACGGAGCGAGATTTCAGGAGACACAGCGATACGGGGGTGAGAGTTCAGGAGACACAGTGATACGGGGGTGAGATTTCAGGAGATGACACAGTGATACGGGGGTGAAAGATCAGGAGACAGAGCGATATGGAGGTGAGAGTTCAAGAGAAACAGTGATCTTGTGGTGAGAGTTCAGGAGACACAGCGACACGAGGGTGAGAGTTCGGGAGACACAGCGATACGGGGGTGTGAGTTCAGGAGACACAATGATACGGGGGTGAGAGTTCAGGAGATGACACAGTGATACGGGGGTGAGAGTTCAGGAGACACAGCGATACGTGGGTGTGAGTTCAGGAGGTGATACAGCGATACGAGGGTGAGATATGAGGAGACAGTGATACGGGGGTGAGAGTTCAGGAGACACAGCGATACAGGGGTGAGAGATCAGGAGATGACACAGTGATACGGGGGTGAGAGTTCAGGAGACACAGCGATACGGGGGTGAGAGTTCCGGAGACTCAGCGATACTCGGGTGAGAGTTCAGGAGACACAGTGATACGGGTGTGAGAGCTCAGGAGATACAGCGATACGAGAGTGAGAGTTCAGGAGATGACACAGTGATACAGGGATGAGAGTTCAGGAGACACAGCGATACGGGAGTGAGAGTTCCGGAGATGACACAGCAATACGGGGTGAGAGTTCAGGAGACACAGCGATACGGGGGTGAGAGTTCAGGAGACACAGCGATACAGGGGTGAGAGTTCAGGAGATGACAAATTGATACGGGGGTGAGAGTTCAGGAGACACAGCGATACGGGGGTGTGAGTTCAGGAGACACAGTGGTAAGGGGTTGAGAGTTCAGGAGACACGGCGATACGAGGGTGAGAGTTCAGGACACAGTGAGACGGGGGTGAAAGTTCAGGAGATGACACAGCAATACGGGGGTGAGAGTTGAGGAGACGACTCAGCGATACGGGGGCGAGATTTCAGGAGACACAGCGATACGGGGGTGAGAGTTCAGGAGAAACAGTGATCTTGTAGTGAGAGTTCAGGAGACACAGCGATACGGGGGTGAGAGTTCAGGAGACACAGTGATACGGGGGTGAGAGTTCAGGAGACACAGTGATACGGTGGTGAGAGTTCAGGAGATAAAGTGATAGTGGGGTGAGAGTTCAGGAGACACAGCGATATGAGCGTGGGAGGTCAGGAGACACAGCGATACTGGGGTGAGATTTCAGGAGACACAGCGATACGGGGGTGAGAGTTCAGGAGACTCAGCGATACGGGGGTGAGTGTTCAAGAGATGGCACAGTGATACGGGGGCGAGAGTTCAAGAGATGAAACAATGATAGGGGGGTGAGTGTTCAAGAGATGACACAGTGATACGGGGAAGAGCGTTCAGGAGATGATACAGCGATACGGGGGTGAGAGTTCAGGAGATGACACAGTGATACGAGGGTGAGAGTTCAGGAGACACAGCGACACGAGGGTGAGATTTCGGCAGACACAGCGATACGGGGGTGAGATTTCAGGAGACACAATGATACGGGGGTGAGATTTCAGGAGACACAGCGATACTGGGGTGTGAGTTCAGGAGATGACACAGTGATACGGGGTGAGAGTTCAGGAGACACAGCGATACGGGAGTGAGAGTTTCGGAGATGACACAGAGATACGGGGTGAGAGTTCAGGAGACATAGCGATACGGGGGTGAGGGTTCAGGAGACACAGCGATACAGGGGTGAGTGTTCAGGAGATGACACAGTGATATGGGGATGAGAGTTCAGGAGACACAGCGATACGGGGGTGAGAGTTCTGGAGACTCAGCGATATGGGGGTGAGAGTTCAGGAGACAGAATGATACGGGGGTTAGCTTTCAGGAGACATAGCGATAAGGGGGTGATTGTTCAGGAGACACAGCTTTACGGGGGGGAGTTCAGGAGATGACACAGCGATACGAGGGTGAGAGTTCAGGAGATGACACAGTGATACGGGGTGAGAGTTCAGGAGACACAGCGAGACGTGGGTGAGATTTCAGGAGACACAGCGATATAGGGGTGAGAGATCAGGAGATGACACAGTGATACGGGGGTGAGAGTTCAGGAGACACAGCGATACGGGGGTGAGAGTTCCGGAGACTCAGCGATACTCGGGTGAGAGTTCAGGAGACACAGTGATACGGGTGTGAGAGCTCAGGAGATACAGCGATACGGGAGTGAGATTTCAGGAGATGACACAGTGATACGGGGGTGAGAGATTAGGAGACACAGCGATATGGGGGTGTGAGTTCAGGAGACACAGCGATACTGCGGTGAGAGTTTAGGAGACACAATGATACGGGAGTGAGAGTTCAGGAGATGACACAGTGATACGGGGGTGAGAGTTCAGGCGAAACAGCGATATGGGGGTGTGAGTTCAGGAGACACAGCGATACAGGCGTAAGAGTTCAGGAGACACAGCGATAGAGGGGTGAGAGATCAGGTGATGACACAGCGATACCAGGGTGAGATATCAGGAGATGACACAGCGACACGGGGATGAGAGTTCCGGTGATGACAAAGCGATACGGGGGTGAGAGTTCAGGAGAAGACACAGTGATACGGGGGTGAGATTTCAGGAGACACAGCGATACAGGAGTGAGAGTCCAGGAGATGACAAAGCGATACGGGGTGAGAGTTCAGGAGACACAGCGATACGGGGGTGAGAGTTCAGGAGACACAGCGATACAGGGGTGAGAGTTCAGGAGATGACACAGTGATGCGGGGGTGAGAGTTCAGGAGACACAGAGGTACGGGGGTGAGAGTTCAGGAGACTCAGCGATACGGGAGTGAGAGTTCAGGAGACACAGCGATACGAGGGTGAGAGTTCAGGAGATGACACAGTTATACGGGGTGAGAGTTCAGGAGACACAGTGATACGGGGGGGTGATTTCAGGAGACACAGCGATATGGAGGTGAGAGTTCAGGAGACACAGCGATACGGGGGTGAGAGTTCAGCATTTTCAGCGATACGGGGGCGAGATTTCAGGAGACACAGCGATACGAGGGTGAGAGTTCAGGAGAAACAGTGATCTTGTAGTGAGAGTTCAGGAGACACAGCGATACGGGGGTGAGAGTTCAGGAGACACAGTGATACGGGGGTGAGAGTTCAGGAGACACAGTGATACGGTGGTGAGAGTTCAGGAGATAAAGTGATAGTGGGGTGAGAGTTCAGGAGACACAGCGATATGAGCGTGGGAGGTCAGGAGACACAGCGATACTGGGGTGAGATTTCAGGAGACACAGATATACGGGGGTGAGAGTTCAGGAGACTCAGCGATACGGGGGTGAGTGTTCAAGAGATGGCACAGTGATACGGGGGCGAGAGTTCAAGAGATGAAACAATGATAGGGGGGTGAGTGTTCAAGAGATGACACAGTGATACGGGGAAGAGCGTTCAGGAGATGATACAGCGATACGGGGGTGAGAGTTCAGGAGATGACACAGTGATACGAGGGTGAGAGTTCAGGAGACACAGCGATACGGGAGTGAAAGTTTCGGAGATGACACAGAGATACGGGGGTGAGATTTCAGGAGACACAATGATACGGGGGTGAGATTTCAGGAGACACAGCGATACTGGGGTGTGAGTTCAGGAGATGACACAGTGATACGGGGTGAGAGTTCAGGAGACACAGCGATACGGGAGTGAGAGTTTCGGAGATGACACAGAGATACGGGGTGAGAGTTCAGGAGACATAGCGATACGGGGGTGAGGGTTCAGGAGACACAGCGATACAGGGGTGGGAGTTCAGGAGATGACACAGTGATATGGGGGTGAGAGTTCAGGAGACACAGCGATACGGGGGTGAGAGTTCTGGAGACTCAGCGATATGGGGGTGAGAGTTCAGGAGACAGAATGATACGGGGGTTAGATTTCAGGAGACATAGCGATAAGGGGGTGAGTGTTCAGGAGACACAGCTTTACGGGGGGGAGTTCAGGAGATGACACAGCGATACGAGGGTGAGAGTTCAGGAGATGACACAGTGATACGGGGTGAGAGTTCAGGAGACACAGCGAGACGTGGGTGAGATTTCAGGAGACACAGCGATATAGGGGTGAGAGATCAGGAGATGACACAGTGATACGGGTGTGAGAGTTCAGGAGACACAGCGATACGGGGGTGAGAGTTCCGGAGACTCAGCGATACTCGGGTGAGAGTTCAGGAGACACAGTGATACGGGTGTGAGAGCTCAGGAGATACAGCGATACGGGAGTGAGATTTCAGGAGATGACACAGTGATACGGGGGTGAGAGATTAGGAGACACAGCGATATGGGGGTGTGTGTTCAGGAGACACAGCGATGCTGCGGTGAGAGTTTAGGAGACACAATGATACGGGAGTGAGAGTTCAGGAGATGACACAGTGATACGGGGGTGAGAGTTCAGGCGAAACAGCGATATGGGGGTGTGAGTTCAGGAGACACAGCGATACAGGCGTAAGAGTTCAGGAGACACAGCGATAGAGGGGTGAGAGATCAGGTGATGACACAGCGATACGAGGGTGAGATATCAGGAGATGACACAGCGACACGGGGATGAGAGTTCAGGAGAAGACACAGTGATACGGGGGTGAGATTTCAGGAGAAACAGCGATACAGGAGTGAGAGTCCAGGAGATGACAAAGCGATACGGGGTGAGAGTTCAGGAGACACAGCGATACGGGGGTGAGAGTTCAGGAGACACAGCGATACAGGGGTGAGAGTTCAGGAGATGACACAGTGATGCGGGGGTGAGAGTTCAGGAGACACAGAGGTACGGGGGTGAGAGTTCAGGAGACTCAGCGATACGGGAGTGAGAGTTCAGGAGACACAGCGATACGAGGGTGAGAGTTCAGGAGATGACACAGTTATACGGGGTGAGAGTTCAGGAGACACAGTGATACAGGGGTGTGATTTCAGGAGACACAGCGATATGGAGGTGAGAGTTCAGGAGACACAGCGATACGGGGGTGAGAGTTCAGCATTCTCAGCGATACGGGGGTGAGAGTTCAGGTGACACAGCGATACGAGGGTGATAGTTCGGGAGATGACACAGCGATACGGGGTGAGAGTTCAGGATGTGATGAAATATTTCCATTCATCACTGCCTGTGACTGAGATCGGTTTCAGTGTCATTTCCCTTCCCCCAGTCCTCATTGTATTGTGTACTGGAATGTGCTGTATTGTATACTGGAATGTGCTGTGTGTAGGGCTCCGCCCATACCTGGCCCCGTTTGTAAGCTAGTTCAGTCTGGCCTCAGTCTCCAGAAGGACGACATCTCTCTCGCTTACGTGTTACGTTCTAAGTTAATAAAAGCCTTGTTTTTGTTCTGCTAACTTCGAGTCTCGGAATTATTGAGGCACATCAATTTTATTAACTTATTTTTCAACACTGTGGATCAACTCCTGAAACCCGAACGTTTGGATTTAGATCAACATGCTCTTGACGCATCAGCACGCTTCGGACACTTGTTTGAGTGTATGGAATTCTTCCTGGACAATTCCGCAGCTGTCAAAGACGCTACGGACGCTGCGAGGATGAGACTCGGAATTCTGCGGAATTGGGTAAGCCACCGGGTTTACACCCTCATCCAAGATGCCGAGACGTACCTGGCCGCCTGCGACATCTTAAAGGCGCATTACCAGCAGCCTACGAATGAGGCATATGCTAGGCACCTGCTCGCCACCCGCACACAGCGACCTGGGGAATCGGTGGAGGAGTTCCTAAGCACCCTGAAAATGCTTGGTAAAGACGGCAAGTGCCGAGATGTAAAAGCCGCAGTGTACACTGACGAGCTTGTTCGCGATGCCTTCATCACAGGCCTCAGCTCCACTTACATCCGGCAAAGACTGCTGGAAAAAACGGGGTTGGACCTGAAACAGGCTGTGGACACCGCGCGATCCCTGGATGTGGACCAGAGAAACTCGGACGCCTACTCTTCAGCCCGTGCCGTCCACGCCGCCACGTGTGCACCGAGGGCGCCGCCATCTTGGAAGGCATCTTCCCCGCCCGACAGCCCGACACCGGCTGGGCCCCGCTCTCCCCCCAGAAGCCCTACGACAGCCGCGACGCATCAGGGACCCAACTGCTACTTCTGCGGGCAGCCAAAGCACACCAGAAACCTGTGCCCGGTGAAAGGCACCACCTGCTTTAAGTGCGGTAAGAAGGGGCACTTCGGGAAGGTGTGCAGAGGGAACCCCGCCGGAAAACCAACCGCCGGAAAACCCGCCACCGCCGCGTGTGCGCCGTGGGAGCGGCCATCTTGGACGCCATCTTGCCCGACCTCGTGGGGTCCGCCATCTTGTGAGCAGACAGCATGGACGCCATCTTGTATCGATCATGGCCCTACAGTGGCATCGGTCACAGTGGACCAGACCGGGCCGCACCCGCTATCCAGATCAATGGTGGACATCGAGGTAAACGGGTGCCGGGTTAAATGCTTAATTGACAGTGGAAGCACGGAGAGCTTTATCCACCCAGAACTGGCACAACAATTCTCCCTAAAGGTGGTCCCTACTCAGGGTACCATCTCTATGGCTGACAAAACCCAGACATCGACCATTCTGGGTTACTGCACGGTACAATTGTGCATTAACGGAACTGTATATGATAATTTTAAAGTATTAATCATGAAGAACCTATGTGCGAGCGTGATCTTGGGCCTGGATTTCCAGTGCAACCACCAAAGCATCACGCTCAAGTACGGTGGGTCCCAGCCGCCCCTCACAGTGTGCGGTCTGGCTACCCTGAAGGTAAAGCCGCCTTCGCTATTCGCGAACCTTACCCCTAACTGCCGGCCAATAGCGACCAAAAGCAGGAGGTACAGCTGGCAGGACAGGCGGTTTATCGCGACCGAGGTAGACAGGCTCCTGAAAGAGCGCATTATTGAATGCAGCAACAGCCCGTGGCGCGCCCAAGTGGTAGTGGTAAGGGGTAGTGAGAAGAAACAGATGGTGATCGACTATAGTCAAACGATCAACAGGTACACCCTACTAGACGCCTACCCGCTAGCCCGCATATCAGAAATGGTGAACCAAATCGCCCAATACCGGGTGTTCTCCACCATCGACCTCAAGTCAGCGTACCACCAGCTCCCTATCAGACCAGAGGACTGCCCGTACACCGCCTTCGAGGCGAACGGACGCCACTACCAATTCCTCAGAGTCCCCTTTGGGGTGACGAATGGGGTCTCGGTCTTCCAGAGGGAGATGGACCGCATGGTCGATGACCACCACTTGCAGGCAACCTTCCCCTACCTCGACAACGTCACCATCTGCGGTCACAACCAGCAGGATCACGACTCGAACTTCGAGAGGTTCCTGAAAACCGCAAAAAAACTCAACCTCACCTACAACGAGGACAAGTGCGTTTACAACACCACGCGCCTCTGCATACTAGGCAGCGTGGTGGAGAATGGGCAAATCGGACAAGACCCCGACCGATTGCGCCCCCTACGGGAGCTGCCCCTGCCCAACACTCCCAAAGCCCTGAAAAGGTGCCTGGGGTTATTTTCTTATTATTCCCAATGGGTCCCCAGCTACTCCGACAAAGCCCGCCCCCTCTTGAAAGCATCCTCTTTCCCGCTCTCTGCTGAGGCCCACGCCGCCTTCAAAAGCATTAAGCAGGATATTGAGCAGGCCACGCTACAGGCAGTGGACGAGAACACTCCATTTCAAGTGGAAAGTGATGCGTCTGACTTCGCCTTGGCGGCCACCCTCAACCAGGCGGGGCGGCCCGTAGCTTTCTTCTCGAGGACCCTCCAAGGGCCCGAGATCAGACACTCCTCCGTGGAAAAGGAGGCCCAAGCCATCATGGAGGCAGTGCGCCACTGGCGCCACTACCTAGCTGGCAAACGCTTCACCCTACTTACCGACCAGCGGTCGGTAGCGTTTATGTTCAATAATAAACAGGGGGGGAAGATTAAAAATGATAAGATTCTTAGGTGGCGGATCGCGCTCTCCACCTTCGAGTACGACATCATTTACCGGCCAGGGGCCCTTAACGAATCCCCTGATGCCCTCTCACGAGGGATGTGTGCCAGCGCCACCGGGGATCGGCTACAGACCCTCCACAATGACCTCTTGTGGTAAACCACGTTCACTATCGTATCACTGTTAGTAGTTAGCACTGTTCACCACTGTTCGTTATAACTGTATCACTGACCACTATTGTATCACGGTACGAGGTCGCCTCTTGCCACACTGCTATTCCTGGGATGACCACTGCCGACTCCGCCTTGGCTCCACCCACCAGGCCAGGTATAAAGGTGAGCGACTGGCTGGTATTCCTCCTGCTTGGATCGGATCACCCACGAGAGTGGGCTCTGTTATTTAGTCAATAAAATTGATATACCTATCAATTCCTCCAATAAAAGGCGAAGAGTTACGAAGGTGACTAAAGGTTTTTATTGACTAAATAACAGAGCCCACTCTCGTGGGTGATCCGATCCAAGCAGGAGGAATACCAGCCAGGCGCTCACCTTTATACCTGGCCTGGTGGGTGGAGCCAAGGCGGAGTCGGCAGTGGTCATCCCAGGTATAGCAGTGTGGCAAGAGGCGACCTCGTACCGTGATACAATAGTGGTCAGTGATACAGTTATAACGAACAGTGGTGAACAGTGCTAACTACTAACAGTGATACGATAGTGAACGTGGTTTACCACACCTCTGCCACCCAGGGGTCACACGGCTGTTCCACTTCATAAAGTCTCGTAACTTACCCTACTCGATTGAGGAAGTTCGGTCCCTGACCAGGAACTGCCGCACTTGTGCTGAGTGCAAGCCTCGGTTCTACCGCCCAGATAGAGCCCACTTAATCAAAGCTACACGGCCCTTTGAGCGGCTCAGCTTAGATTTCAAGGGCCCCCCTTCCCGTCCGTCGACCGCAATGTTTACTTCCTGAACATTGTGAACGAATACTCCCGGTTCCCATTCGCCTTCCCCTGCCCAGACATGACCAGCACCACGGCCATTAAATGCCTCAACAGCCTATTCTGCCTGTTCGGCATGCCAAGCTACATCCATATGGATAGGGGGGCGTCCTTCATGAGTGAAGAGCTACGCCAGTACATGCTGTCCAGGGGGATCGCCACGAGCCGTACCACCAGCTACAACCCCCGGGGTAATGGCCAAGTGGAGCGAGAGAACGGGACAGTATGGAAAGCAGTCACTCTAGCTCTAAGGACCAAGGGCCTCCCTATCTCCCGCTGGCAGGAAGTCCTCTCGGATGTGCTCCATTCGATACAGTCGCTATTGTGTACGGCCACTAATACCACGCCTCATGAACGAATGTTTGTCTTTCCCCGGAAATCCACCTCAGGCGTATCCATGCCGTCATGGCTCTCCACCCCAGGTCTGGTACTCGTGCGAAGGCATGTGAGGGGCCACAAGACGGACCCTCTCGTGGAGCCAGTACACCTACTCCACGCCAACCCCCAATATGCATATGTCCGGCACGCCGACGGAGGGGAGGACACCGTGTCCATAAAAGACGTCGCCCCAGCTGGCATCGACAACAACCACGGCAATAGCGGCAACGACGATCACAGCAACTCTTACCCACCCACTACTCTTTCATCACCCCCGGAAGAACACCGACCAACGGCACCCCCACCTACTACCCCTTCAACAACCCTGGCGGCACCCCCGGCAGAGACCCAGGAGGCTACCGGGGACACCCAGCTGACACCCGCGGCACCGCAACAGCCACGTCGGTCGCAGAGGGCTATCAAACCCCTGAACAGACTAAATCTATAGAAGGGGTGAATGTGATGAAATATTTCCATTCATCACTGCCTGTGACTGAGATCGGTTTCAGTGTCATTTCCCTTCCCCCAGACCTCATTGTATTGTGTACTGGAATGTGCTGTATTGTATACTGGAATGTGCTGTGTGTTGGGCTCCGCCCATATCTGGCCCCGTTTGTAAGCTCGTTCAGTCTGGCCTCAGTCTCCAGAAGGATGACATCTCTCTCGCTTACGTGTTACGTTCTAAGTTAATAAAAGCCTTGTTTTTGTTCTGCTAACTTCGAGGCTCGGAATTATTGAGGCACATCACATGAGACACAGCGATACGGGAGTGAGAGTTCAGCAGATGACACAGCGATACGGGGTGAGACTTCAGGAGACACAGCGATTCAAGCGTGAGAGTTCAGGAGACACAATGATACGGGGGTGAGAGTTCAGGAGATGACACAGTGATACGGGGGTGAGAGTTCAGGAGACACAGCGATACGGGGGTGTGAGTTCAGGAGACACAGTGATACGGGGGTGAGAGTTCAGGAGACACAGCGATACAGGGGTTAGAGTTCAGGAGATGACACAGTGATACGGGGGTGAGAGTTCAGGAGACACAGAGGTACGGGGGTGAGAGTTCAGGAGACTCAGCGATACGGGAGTGAGAGTTCAGGAGACACAGCGATACGAGGGTGAGAGTTCAGGAGATGACACAGTTATACGGGGTGAGAGTTCAGGAGACACAGCGATACGGGGGTGAGATTTCAGGAGACACAGCGATATGGGGGTGAGAGTTCAGGAGACACAGCGATACGGGGGTGAGAGTTCAGCATTCTCAGCGATATGGGGGTGAGAGTTCAGGAGACACAGCGATACGGGAGTGAGAGTTCAAGAGATGACACAGCGATACGGGGTGAGAGTTCAGGAGACACAGCGATACGAGGGTGAGAGTTCAGGAGACACAATGATACGGGGGTGAGAGTTCAGGAGATGACACAGTGATACGGGGGTGAGAGTTCAGGAGACACAGCGATACGGGGGTGTGAGTTCAGGAGACACAGTGATACGGGGGTGAGAGTTCAGGAGACACAGCGATACGGGGGTGAGAGTTCAGGAGATGACACAGTGATACGGGGTTGAGAGTTCAGGAGAAACACAGCGATACGAGGGTGAGAATTCAGGAGACACAGCGATACGGGGATGAGATTTCATGAGACACAGCGATACGATGGTGAGACTTCAGGAGACACAGTGATACGGGGTTGAGAGTTCAGGAGGTGACACTGTGATACGGTGGTGAGAGTTCAGGTGATACAGTGATACGGGAGTGAGAGTTCAGGAGACACAGCGATACGGGGGTGAGAATTCAGGAGACTCAGCGATACGGGGGTGAGATTTCAGCAGATGACATAGTGATACGTGGGTGAGAGATGAGGAGACACAGCGATACGGGGGTGAGAATTCAGGAGGCACAGCGATACGATGGTGAGACTTCAGGAGACACAGTGATACGGGGGTAAGAGTTCAGGAGATGACACAGTGATACGAGAGTGAGAGTTCAGGAGACACAGTGATACGGGGGTGAGAGTTCAGGAGATGATACAGCGATACGGGGTTGAGAATTCTGGAGACTCAGCAATACGGGGGTGAGAGTTCAGGAGACACGGCGATACGAGGGTGATAGTTCAGGAGATGACACAGCGATACGGGGTGAGAGTTCAGGAGACACAGCGATACGGGAGTGAGAGTTCAGGAGATGACACAGCGATACGGGGTGAGAGTTCAGGAGACACAGCGATACGAGGGTGAGAGATCAGGAGACACAATGATACGGGGGTGAGAGTTCAGGAGATGACACAGTGATACGGGGGTGAGATTTCAGGAGACACAGCGATACGGGGGTGTGAGTTCAGGAGACACAGCGATACGAGGGTGAGAGATCAGGAGACACAATGATACGGGGGTGAGAGTTCAGGAGATGACACAGTGATATGGGGTTGAGATTTCAGGAGACACAGCGATACAGGGGTTAGAGTTCAGGAGATGACACAGCGATACGGGGGTGAGAGCTCCGGAGATGACACAGCGATACGGGGGTGAGAGTTCCGGAGATGACACAGCGATACGAGGTTGAGAGTTCAGGAGACACAGCGATACGGGGGTGAGAGTTCAGGAGATGACACAGCGATACGGTGTTAAGAGTTCAGGAGACACAGCGATACAGGAGTGAGAGCTCAGGAGACACAGCGATACAGGAGTGAGAGTTCAGGAGACACAGCGATACGGGAGTGAGATTGCAGGAGATGACACAGCGATACGGGGTGAGAGTTCAGGAGACACAGCGATACGGGAGTGAGATTTCAGGAGATGACACAGCGATACGAGGTTGAGAGTTCAGGAGACACAGCGATACGGGGGTGAGAGTTCAGGAGACACAGCGATACGGGCGTGAGAGTTCAGGAGACACAGCGATATGGGGGTGAGAGTTCAGGAGATGACACAGTGATACGGGGGGAGAGTTCAGGAGACACAGCGATACGGGCGTGAGAGTTCAGTAGACACAGCGATACGGGGGTGAGAGTTCAGGAGACACAGCGATACGGGGGTGAGAGTTCAGGAGACACAGCGATATGGGCGTGAGTGTTCAGGAGACACAGCGATACGGGGGTGATAGCTCAGGAGATGACACAGTGATATGAGTGTGAGAGTTCAGGAGAAGACACAGCGATATGGGGGTGAGAGTTCAGGAGATGACACAGTGATACGGGGGGGAGAGTTCAGGAGATGATACAGCGATACGGGGGTGAGAGTTCAGGAGATGACACAGCGATACGGGGGTGAGGGTTCAGGAGATGACGCAGTGATACGAGTGTGAGAGTTCAGGAGAAGGCACAGCGATACGAGGAAAAGAGTTCAGGAAATGAGACAGCGATACGAGGGTGAGAGTTCAGGAGATGACACAGTGATATGAGGGTGAGAGTTCAGGAGAAACAGCGATACGGGCGTGAGAGTTCAGTAGACAGAGCGATACGGAGGTGAGAGTTCAGGAAATGACACAACGATACGAGGGTGAGAGCTCAGGAGATGACACAGCGATACGGGGGTGAGAGTTCAGGAGGCACAATGATATGAGGGTGATAGTTCAGGAGAGACAGCGATACGGGGGTGAGTGCACAGGAGATGACACAGCGATACGGGGATGAGATTTCAGGAGATGACACAGCGATACGGGGTGAGTGTTCAGGAGACACAGCGATACGAGGGTGAGATTTCAGGAGATGACACAGCGACACGAGGAAAAGAGTTCAGGAAATGAGACAGCGATACGAGGGTGAGAGTTCAGGAGACACAGCGATAT
Source organism: Somniosus microcephalus (assembly GCF_052327205.1). Taxonomy (NCBI): domain Eukaryota; kingdom Metazoa; phylum Chordata; class Chondrichthyes; order Squaliformes; family Somniosidae; genus Somniosus; species Somniosus microcephalus. The sequence goes on from NC_140994.1 coordinate 111,180,515, forward strand.
GGTGGTGAGATCTCAGGAGACACAGCGATACGGGCGTGAGAGTTCAGTAGACAGAGCGATACGGAGGTGAGAGTTCAGGAAATGACACAACGATACGAGGGTGAGAGCTCAGGAGATGACACAGCGATACGGGGGTGAGAGTTCAGGAGGCACAATGATATGAGGGTGATAGTTCAGGAGAGACAGCGATACGGGGGTGAGTGCACAGGAGATGACACAGCGATATGGGGATGAGATTTCAGGAGATGACACAGCGATACGGGGTGAGTGTTCAGGAGACACAGCGATACGAGGGTGAGATTTCAGGAGATGACACAGCGATATGGGGTGAGAGTTCAGGAGACACAGTGATACGAGGGTGAGAATTCCGGAGACCCAATGATACGGGGGTGAGAGTTCAGGAGATGACATAGTGATACGGGGGTGACAGTTCAGGAGACACAGAGATACGGGGGTGTGAGTTCAGGAGACACAGTGAGACGAGGGTGAGAGTTCAGGAGATGACACAGCGATATGGTGGTGAGAGTTCCAGAGATGACACAGCGATACGGGGGTGAGAGTTCAGGAGACACAGCGATACGGGGGTGAGAGTTCAGGAGATGACACAGCGATACGGGGTTGAGAGTTCAGGAGATACAGCGATTCAGGAGTGAGAGTTCAGGAGAAACAGCGATACAGGAGTGAGAGTTCAGGAGAAACAGCGATACGAGAGTGAGATTTCAGGAGATGACTCAGCGATACGAGGGTGAGAGTTCAGGAGACACAGCGATACGAGCGTGACAGCTCATGAGCTGACACAGTGATACGAGGGTGAGAGTTCAGGAGACACAGCGATACGGGGGTGAGGGTTCAGGAGACACAGCGATACGGGGGTGAGAGTTCAGGAGATGTCACAATGATACGAGGGTGAGAGATCAGCAGACACAGCGATACGAGGGTGAGAGTTCAGGAGACACAGCGATACGGTGGTGAGAGTTCAGTAGACAGCGATACGGGCGTGAGAGTTCAGGAGACACAGCGATACATGGGCGAGAGTTCAGGAGACACAGCGATATGGCGGTGAGAGTTCAGTAGATGCAGCGATACAGGGTGAGAGTTCAGGAGATGACACAGTGATACGGTGGCGAGAGTTCAGGAGACACAGTGATACGGGGCGGGAGAGTTCAGGAGACTCAGCGATACGAGGGTGATAGTTCAGGAGATGACACAGCGTTACGGGGTGAGAGTTCAGGAGACACAGCGATACGGGAGTGAGAGTTCAGGAGATGACACAGCGATACGGGGTGAGAGTTCAGTAGACACAGCGATACGAGGGTGAGAGTTCAGGAGACACAATGATACGGGGGTGAGAGTTCAGGAGATGACACAGTGATACGGGGCTGAGAGTTCAGGAGACACAGCGATACGGGGGTGTGAGTTCAGGAGACACAGTGATACGGGGGTGAGAGCTCCGGAGATGACACAGCGATACGGGGGTGAGAGTTCCGGAGATGACACAGCGATACGAGGTTGAGAGTTCAGGAGACACAGCAATACGGGGGTGAGAGTTCAGGAGATGACACAGTGTTACGAGGGTGAGATTTCAGGAGACACAGTGATACGGGGGTGAGAGTTCAGGAGATGATACAGCGATACGGGGGTGAGAGTTCTGGAGACTCAGCGATACCCGGGTGAGAATTCAGGAGACACAGCGATACGGGGGTGAGAGATCACGAGATACAGTGATATGGGGTGATCGTTCAGGAGACACAGCATTACGGGGGTGAGATTTCAGGAGATACAGTGATACGGGGGTGAGAGTTCAGGAGATGACACAGCGATACGGGCGTGAGAGTTCAGGAGATGACACAGCGATATGGTGGTGAGAGTTCCGGAGATGACAGAGCGATACGGGGGTGAGAGTTCAGGAGACACAGCGATACGGGGGTGAGAGTTCAGGAGATGACACAGCGATATGGGGTTGAGAGTTCAGGAGATACAGCGACTCAGGAGTGAGAGTTCAGGAGAAACAGCGATACAGGAGTGAGAGTTCAGGAGAAACAGCGATACGAGAGTGAGATTTCAGGAGATGACACAGCGATACGAGGGTGAGAGTTCAGGAGACACAGCGATACGAGCGTGAGAGCTCATGAGCTGACACAGTGATATGAGGGTGAGAGTTCAGGAGACACAGCGATACGGGGGTGAGAGTTCAGGAGATGACACAGCGTTACGGGGTGAGAGTTCAGGAGACACAGCGATACGGGAGTGAGAGTTCAGGAGATGACACAGCGATACGGGGTGAGAGTTCAGTAGACACAGCGATACGAGGGTGTGAGTTCAGGAGACACAGTGATACGGGGGTGAGAGCTCCGGAGATGACACAGCGATACGGGGGTGAGAGTTCCGGAGATGACACAGCGATACGAGGTTGAGAGTTCAGGAGACACAGCAATATGGGGGTGAGAGTTCAGGAGATGACACAGTGTTTCGAGGGTGAGATTTCAGGAGACACAGTGATACGGGGGTGAGAGTTCAGGAGATGATACAGCGATACGGGGGTGAGAGTTCTGGAGACTCAGCGATACCCGGGTGAGAATTCAGGAGACACAGCGATACGGGGGTGAGAGTTCAGGAGATACAGTGATACGGGGTGATCGTTCAGGAGACACAGCATTACGGGGGTGAGATTTCAGGAGATACAGTGATACGGGGGTGAGAGTTCAGGAGATGACACAGCGATACGGGCGTGAGAGTTCAGGAGATGACACAGCGATATGGTGGTGAGAGTTCCGGAGATGACACAGCGATACGGGGGTGAGAGTTCAGGAGACACAGCGATACGGGGGTGAGAGTTCAGGAGATGACACAGCGATATGGGGTTGAGAGTTCAGGAGATACAGCGACTCAGGAGTGAGAGTTCAGGAGAAACAGCGATACAGGAGTGAGAGTTCAGGAGAAACAGCGATACGAGAGTGAGATTTCAGGAGATGACACAGCGATACGAGAGTGAGAGTTCAGGAGACACAGCGATACGAGCGTGAGAGCTCATGAGCTGACACAGTGATACGAGGGTGAGAGTTCAGGAGACACAGCGATACGGGGGTGAGAGTTCAGGAGATGACACAGCGTTACGGAGTGAGAGTTCAGGAGACACAGCGATACGGGAGTGAGAGTTCAGGAGATGACACAGCGATACGGGGTGAGAGTTCAGTAGACACAGCGATACGAGGGTGAGAGTTCAGGAGACACAATGATACGGGGGTGAGAGTTCAGGAGATGACACAGTGATACGGGGCTGAGAGTTCAGGAGACACAGCGATACGGGGGTGTGAGTTCAGGAGACACAGTGATACGGGGGTGAGAGCTCCGGAGATGACACAGCGATACAGGGGTGAGAGTTCCGGAGATGACACAGCGATACGAGGTTGAGAGTTCAGGAGACACAGCAATACAGGGGTGAGAGTTCAGGAGATGACACAGTGTTACGAGGGTGAGATTTCAGGAGACACAGTGATACGGGGGTGAGAGTTCAGGAGATGATACAGCGATACGGGGGTGAGAGTTCTGGAGACTCAGCGATACCCGGGTGAGAATTCAGGAGACACAGCGATACGGGGGTGAGAGTTCAGGAGATACAGTGATACGGGGTGATCGTTCAGGAGACACAGCATTACGGGGGTGAGATTTCAGGAGATACAGTGATACGGGGGTGAGAGTTCAGGAGATGACACAGCGATACGGGCTTGAGAGTTCAGGAGATGACACAGCGATATGGTGGTGAGAGTTCCGGAGATGACACAGCGATACGGGGGTGAGAGTTCAGGAGACACAGCGATACGGGGGTGAGAGTTCAGGAGATGACACAGCGATATGGGGTTGAGAGTTCAGGAGATACAGCGACTCAGGAGTGAGAGTTCAGGAGAAACAGCGATACAGGAGTGAGAGTTCAGGAGATGATACAGCGATACGGGGGTGAGAGTTCTGGAGACTCAGCGATACCCGGGTGAGAATTCAGGAGACACAGCGATACGGGGGTGAGAGTTCAGGAGATACAGTGATACGGGGTGATCGTTCAGGAGACACAGCATTACGGGGGTGAGATTTCAGGAGATACAGTGATACGGGGGTGAGAGTTCAAGAGATGACACAGCGATACGGGCGTGAGAGTTCAGGAGATGACACAGCGATATGGTGGTGAGAGTTCCGGAGATGACACAGCGATACGGGGGTGAGAGTTCAGGAGACACAGCGATACGGGCGTGAGAGTTCAGGAGATGACACAGCGATATGGTGGTGAGAGTTCCGGAGATGACACAGCGATACGGGGGTGAGAGTTCAGGAGACACAGCGATACGGGGGTGAGAGTTCAGGAGATGACACAGCGATATGGGGTTGAGAGTTCAGGAGATACAGCGACTCAGGAGTGAGAGTTCAGGAGAAACAGCGATACAGGAGTGAGAGTTCAGGAGAAACAGCGATACGAGAGTGAGATTTCAGGAGATGACACAGCGATACGAGGGTGAGATTTCAGGAGACACAGCGATACGAGCGTGAGAGCTCATGAGCTGACACAGTGATACGAGGGTGAGAGTTCAGGAGACACAGCGATACGGGGGTGAGAGTTCAAGAGATGACACAGCGTTACGGGGTGAGAGTTCAGGAGACACAGCGATACGGGAGTGAGAGTTCAGGAGATGACACAGCGATACGGGGTGAGAGTTCAGTAGACACAGCGATACGAGGGTGTGAGTTCAGGAGACACAGTGATACGGGGGTGAGAGCTCCGGAGATGACACAGCGATACGGGGGTGAGAGTTCCGGAGATGACACAGCAATACGAGGTTGAGAGTTCAGGAGACACAGCAATACGGGGGTGAGAGTTCAGGAGATGACACAGTGTTTCGAGGGTGAGATTTCAGGAGACACAGTGATACGGGGGTGAGAGTTCAGGAGATGATACAGCGATACGGGGGTGAGAGTTCTGGAGACTCAGCGATACCCGGGTGAGAATTCAGGAGACACAGCGATACGGGGGTGAGAGTTCAGGAGATACAGTGATACGGGGTGATCGTTCAGGAGACACAGCATTACGGGGGTGAGATTTCAGGAGATACAGTGATACGGGGGTGAGAGTTCAGGAGATGACACAGCGATACGGGCGTGAGAGTTCAGGAGATGACACAGCGATATGGTGGTGAGAGTTCCGGAGATGACACAGCGATACGGGGGTGAGAGTTCAGGAGACACAGCGATACGGGGGTGAGAGTTCAGGAGATGACACAGCGATATGGGGTTGAGAGTTCAGGAGATACAGCGACTCAGGAGTGAGAGTTCAGGAGAAACAGCGATACAGGAGTGAGAGTTCAGGAGAAACAGCGATACGAGAGTGAGATTTCAGGAGATGACACAGCGATACGAGAGTGGGAGTTCAGGAGACACAGCGATACGAGCGTGAGAGCTCATGAGCTGACACAGTGATACGAGGGTGAGAGTTCAGGAGACACAGCGATACGGGGGTGAGAGTTCAGGAGATGACACAGCGTTACGGAGTGAGAGTTCAGGAGACACAGCGATACGGGAGTGAGAGTTCAGGAGATGACACAGCGATACGGGGTGAGAGTTCAGTAGACACAGCGATACGAGGGTGAGAGTTCAGGAGACACAATGATACGGGGGTGAGAGTTCAGGAGATGACACAGTGATACGGGGCTGAGAGTTCAGGAGACACAGCGATACGGGGGTGTGAGTTCAGGAGACACAGTGATACGGGGGTGAGAGCTCCGGAGATGACACAGCGATACGGGGGTGAGAGTTCCGGAGATGACACAGCGATACGAGGTTGAGAGTTCAGGAGACACAGCAATACAGGGGTGAGAGTTCAGGAGATGACACAGTGTTACGAGGGTGAGATTTCAGGAGACACAGTGATACGGGGGTGAGAGTTCAGGAGATGATACAGCGATACGGGGGTGAGAGTTCTGGAGACTCAGCGATACCCGGGTGAGAATTCAGGAGACACAGCGATACGGGGGTGAGAGTTCAGGAGATACAGTGATACGGGGTGATCGTTCAGGAGACACAGCATTACGGGGGTGAGATTTCAGGAGATACAGTGATACGGGGGTGAGAGTTCAGGAGATGACACAGCGATACGGGCTTGAGAGTTCAGGAGATGACACAGCGATATGGTGGTGAGAGTTCCGGAGATGACACAGCGATACGGGGGTGAGAGTTCAGGAGACACAGCGATACGGGGGTGAGAGTTCAGGAGATGACACAGCGATATGGGGTTGAGAGTTCAGGAGATACAGCGACTCAGGAGTGAGAGTTCAGGAGAAACAGCGATACAGGAGTGAGAGTTCAGGAGAAACAGCGATACGAGAGTGAGATTTCAGGAGATGACACAGCGATACGAGGGTGAGAGTTCAGGAGACACAGCGATACGAGCGTGAGAGCTCATGAGCTGACACAGTGATACGAGGGTGAGAGTTCAGGAGACACAGCGATACGGGGGTGAGAGTTCAGGAGACACAGCGATACGGGGGTGAGAGTTCAGGAGATGTCACAATGATACGAGGGTGAGAGTTCAGCAGACACAGCGATACGAGGGTGAGAGTTCAGGAGACACAGCGATACGGGGGTGAGAGTTCAGTAGTCACAGCGATACGGGCGTGAGAGTTCAGGAGACACAGTGATACATGGGTGAGAGTTCAGGAGACACAGCGACATGGCGGTGAGAGTTCAGTAGATGCAGCGATACAGGGGTGAGAGTTCAGGAGATGACACAGTGATACGGTGGCGAGAGTTCAGGAGACACAGTGATACGGGGCGGGAGAGTTCAGGAAACACAGCGATACGAGGGTGATAGTTCAGGAGATGACACAGCGTTACGGGGTGAGAGTTCAGGAGATACAGCGATATGGGAGTGAGAGTTCAGGAGATGACACAGCGATACGGGGTGAGAGTTCAGTAGACACAGCGATACGAGGGTGAGAGTTCAGGAGACACAGCGATAAAGGGGTTAGAGTTCAGGAGATGACACAGCGATACGGGGGTGTGAGTTCAGGAGACACAGTGATACGGGTGTGAGAGTTCAGGAGACACAGCGATAAAGGGGTTAGAGTTCAGGAGATGACACAGCGATACGGGGGTGAGAGCTCCGGAGATGACACAGCGATACGGGGGTGAGAGTTCCGTAGATGACACAGCAATACGAGGTTGAGAGTTCAGGAGACACAGCGATACGGGGGTGAGAGTTCAGGAGATGACACAGTGATACGAGGGTGAGGTTTCAGGAGACACAGTGACACGGGGGTGAGAGTTCAGGAGATGATACAGCGATACGGGGGTGAGAGCTCTGGAGACTCAGCGATACCCGGGTGAGAATTCAGGAGACACAGCGATACGGCGGTGAGAGTTCAGGAGATGACACAGTGATACGGGGGTGTGAGTTCAGAGGATGACACAGCGATATGGATGTGAGAGTTCAGGAAATGACACAGCGATACGGGGGTGAGAGTTCAGGAGACACAGCAATATGAGGTTGAAATTTCAGGAGACACAGAGATACGGGGGTGAGAGTTCAGGAGACACAGCGATACGAGGGTGAGAGTTTAGAAGGTGACACAACGATACGGGGGTGAGAGTTCAGGACATGACACAGTGATACGAGGGTGAGAGTTCAGGAGACACAGTGATATGGGGGTGAGAGTTCAGAAGACACTGATACGGGGGTGGGAGTTCAGGAGACACAGTGATACGGGGGTGAGAGTTCAGGAGATACAGCGATACGAGGGTGAGAGTTTAGAAGGTGACACAACGATACGGGGGTGAGAGTTCAGGACATGACACAGTGATACGAGGGTGAGAGTTCAGGAGACACAGTGATACGGGGGTGAGAGTTCAGAAGACACTGATACGGGGGTGGGAGTTCAGGAGACACAGCGATATGGGGGTGAGAGTTCAGGAGATGACACAGCGATATGGGGGTGAGAGTTCAGGAGATGACACAGCGATATGGGGGTGAGAGTTCAGGAGATGACACAGCGATACGGGGGTGAGAGTTCAGGAGATGACACTGTGATATTGGGTGAGCGTTCAGGAGATGACACAGCGATACGGGGGTAAGAGTTCAGGAGATGACACAGCGATACTGGGGTGAGAGTTCAGGAGATGACACAGCGATACGAGTGTGAGAGTTCAGGAGACACAGCGATACGGGGGTGAGAGTTCAGGAGACACAGCGATACGGGGGTGTGAGTTCAGGAGATGACACAGTGTAACAGGGGTGAGAGTTCAGAAGATGACACAGTGATACGGAGGTGAGAGATCAGGAGATAACACAGCGATACGGTGGTGAAAGTTCAGGAGACACAGCGATACGAGGGTGAAATTTCAGGAGACACAGCGATACGGGGGTGAGAGTTAAGGAGACACAACGATACGAGGGTGAGAGTTTAGAAGATGACACAACGATACTGTAAGGGGTTTTCCTTGAGAGATGTCCCTGAGGTTTCTCTCTCTGCAGGCCTCTCTCTCTTGCACAGTAAAACCTTGAGTGGTTCGACCATCTTGCCCCTTAGATTCTATACTCTGGACTTTGGGGCAGGAACTACAATGTAGAGAAAGCTCTTGTGGACCAAGTTTGATGAAACAAAATGAAATTTTATTGCATAAGGAAAAATATTAAATCAAATGCAAGCAGGTAAGGGAGTACATGGGAGGGTAAACACAAACAAATCATAATGACACCGTACTAACTAAAGCAAATACAGGCATCTTATACACTACAAAGATAATCATGAAATAAGGAAACACACGGAACATCGAGGGACAACTCATGTTAATTGTACCCTTAAATCCACCCCCTTATTAAACCTATTTAGATCTGATTGTGAAAGGCCAGGAACATGCTCACCAATCCCACTAGGAACTGCAAGGTTTTGAACCAGTCTGTGTTTGATCCTTTCAGGCGTTTCGTCTCCACATGGATCGTGGAGCCCCTGCGAGTTGCGCCACACCTCTCTCCTGAGGTGGGGGTCGGGGGCGGCTGGACACCGGTGGGCCTGGATGTTGGCGAGCTCAAGGATCGTCTGCTCGACCCTGGTTAGAGGAGCCTTCGGCTGGCTCCCATAGCTTTCCTTGGTTCGTTACTGTCTCTTTTCGAGCCGGAGTGGCTGGAAGGTTTTTTCTCTTGGGGCTTTATTTTTTTGTTTCTTCCCCCAAGTTGGGTCGATGGCCTCTCATTCCGGCAACGGCCCGGGGATGGTCGATGATCTCCCGATGTGTTTCCCCAGGGCGGGCCGTCGGCTTCGAGACGGTCTTCTTGATTTTGGCTTGGTTCTTCTTCCTCCTCCGAGTGCTTGCTTCTTCTTCTGAGTGTCAGGATTCAAACTCGTGCCCAACTGCCGAAAAGTCTTCCAGAAACTTCCGTCTCCCGCCCAAAATCAGGTTAGTCTTTGTTTAACTTTTGGCGGGCTGGGAGCACAGCGGGGTAGTTATTATATTTTAAAACGTTTTAGATGGCCGGTAAAGGCCCATCTCTGGTCTGGAATGACCTTCATTGTTTTTAATGTCCTGCTGATCTCGTTATCTAGTCCTGGGTGCTGTTCTCATGAATATAAAATTGTCCCGTTTTGACTGGGTCAACATGTAGATGGCCTCTGTCTCCAGGCCGATCTTGACTGGATCTGCATCTGATCCATATGCATACGTGTGGGTCTGGTTTCATTCTCTCAGAAACGGCTTCCAGAACTTGCTGTGGGTTGAATCCACAAAGCTGTCTGAGGTTGCGCAGGAACCATTTTAAAGTGTCCCAATAAGCTGGTCACATGGTATGGTGGCCATTTTGTGTGCCCCTTTTTCTGGGCTTCTTTTAAAACAGTCTTTAAAATCACGGCCTCTTCTGCCATTTGACCCTTATTAATACAAAGTCCAATTTTGCGAATCTTACAATACTGGGGGGAGAGTTCAGGAGATGACACAGTGATATGAAGGTGAGAGTTCAGGAGACACAGTGATACGGGAGTGAGAGTTCAGGAGACACTGCGATACGGGGGTGAGAGTTCAGGAGACACAGTGATACGGGGCTGAGAGGTCAGGAGATACAGTGATACGGGGGTGAGAGTTCAGGAGACACAGCTATAAGCGGTTGAGAGTTCAGGAGACACAGCGATACGGGGGTGAGAGTTCAAGACATGACACAGTGATACGGGGGTGAGAGTTCAGGGGACACAGTGATACGGGGGTGAGAGGTCAGGAGATACAGTGATACGGGGGTGAGGGTTCAGAGACACAGTGATACGGGGGTGGGATTTCAGGAGATGACACGATGATAAGGGCATGAGAGTTCAGGAGACACAGCGATATGGGTGTTGTAAAGTCCGCGCCGTAATAATACACGGACTTCGGGAGAACAGTTTAACAGGTACTTTACTGAACAGGAGGCAACATCAGACTGAAATACAGAAGCCTGCTAGGGCCTTTTATACAGGGGTGGTCACTGCCAGTACTGCAGTCTAAAACCAGTTCTTCCCTTAAAGGTACATACACAACAATTCCTCCCCTTTTAGATAAACAGTACATAACATTCATTTAACAACTAAATAATAACTTTCTAGATATTATATACATCATCTGAAATAATAATTTATAAGTTCAGTCTTTGAGGAGGCTTCCTGAGCCTGACTAGATAGCGCCTTTCTCGAGTAACCTGTTCTTGCGGTGAAGCTGATTCTGGTTCATGGTCACTGGTTGCTTCATCAGCCTCCAATACCACTGCTTCTGAGGTAGACGCAATCTGTACTTCAGGTTGATTACCAGGTGCACCTTCTCGTGGCACGGGTTTTGCTTGTTCCTGTGACTCTAGAATCTGGTCAGCATGGCGCCTCACAATGCTCTCTCCAACATCCACTGTGTACATTAGTGGTCCCTGCTGTGTGCATATCGTTCCTGGCTGCCATTTTTCTGTTCGGTAGTCACGGGCCAAGACTGGTTGCCCTACCTTGAAGCTCTGGGTTGGCTTCTCATTTATGTGCTGGAATTGCTTATCCTCAACATCTTGCCTTATGTTTGATTTGAGCAAATCCAGGCGACATCTTAGCCTTCGGTTGAAGAACAGTATGGGTGGAGCTTGGTTGGTTACTGCATGTGTCGCATTCTGGTAAGCAAACAAGAAACTATCCACCTTGTGTTGTAGTGGTATGTCGTCATTATACATTGCCTTTATGGCCTTTTTAAAGGTCTGAACAAACCTCTCAGCCAATCCATTTGTGGCTGGATGATATGGGGCAGATGTGTAATGTTTCACCCCACTATTCTTCAGGAACCTCCGGAAATCCTCAGTCACAAACTGTGGCCCATTGTCGGAGCAAATCTGTTCTGGCAACCCATTCCTGGCGAAGATGGTCCTTAGGACTGCAATAGTTATCTCCATGGTGGTGGAGGACATTTTAATGACCTCTGGCCATTTCGAATGGGCGACCACAGCGATTAGAAACATTGAGTCCATAAATGGACCAGCAAAATCAATGTGTACCCATTGCCATGGAGATGAGTGCCACTCCCATGGATGTAGCGGGGCCTGTGGTGGAGCGTTTTGGACCTTCTGGTATCCTGTGCATCTCTTGGTTATATCCTCAATTTCTTTATCGATTCCCGGCCACCACACAAACGCCCTGGCTAGGCTCTTCATTTTTACCCCTCCCAGATGACCCTCATGAAGCTCATTGAGCACTCTATCTCTCAAATTGGGTGGAATTACCACTCGGGATCCACACATCAAGGTTCCCCGGCACACTGACAGCTGTTCTCTCCTTGGCGAGAATGCTGGCAACAGTGAGTCGCCATATGCTGGCCATCCCTTCACCGTCAAATCATAGACCCGAGAGAGTGTCGGGTCATTTCGGGTTTCCTTCTCTATACTCGAGTTTGTAACAGGCAAACATTCAACTATGGTCGCATGGAATATCTCAACAGGGTCCACTGCAGGTGTTTCTTCTACTGTAGGCAACGGTAGGCGCGACAGCCCATCAGCGTTTCCATGCTGTTCCGTACCCTTGTACTCTATGTCGTACTGATGTGCCCCTAGAAAAAGTGACAATCTTTGCAGCCGTTGCGCCATCATCACTGGAACGCCCTTCTTTGGGTTAAAAATGGAGACCAGGGGCTGATGATCAGTCAGTAGGGTGAATTTCTGCCCGTGCAGATAGTGATTGAACTTCTTCACCCCCCACACCAGGCTGAGGGCCTCCCTGTCAATCTGGGCGTAGTTACGCTCGGCTGAGGTTAGCGAGCGCGACGCAAAGGCTATTGGCCTCTCTGAACCGTCACGGAATTTGTGTGACAGTACCGCTCCAATGCCGTAGGGTGACGCATCACATGCCAACCAAATCGGTAGTGTTGGGTTGTAGTGGGCCAATACTTCTTTTGAAGTGATTAGGCATTTACTTTCCTGAAAGGCACGCTTACACTCATCACTCCATTTCCATGTCACTCCATTTTGCAGCAGGGCGTTCAGTGGGTTCAGAATTGTAGATAAATTCGGCAAGAACTTCTGGTAGTAGTTCACCAACCCGAGGAATGACCTCAGTTGCGACACATTTTCCGGTGCTGGAGCCTTGGCTACAGCCTCAATCTTGTCCGGTGACTTATGCAACCCTTCCTCATCAATCATGTGGCCACAATACGAGAATTGTCTCCTGAAGAACTCGCATTTGGGGTGGTTGGCTCGTAGCCCATATTGCTGTAATCTCGTGAGCACCTGCTCCAGGTTGGCAAGGTGCTCATTGTCATTTTCGCCCGTAACCAGGATGTCGTCCAAATAACACTGGGTCCCCGGGATCCCTTGCAGGACTTGTTCCATTGCCCTCTGCCAAATAGCCGGGGCTGATGCTACCCCGGATACCAGTCGATTGTACCGGTAAAGGAATTTGTGAGTATTAATCGTGAGGTATTTTCTCGATGCTTCTTCCACCTCCATTTGTAGATATGCTTGGGCCAGATCAATCTTTGTAAAACGTTTCCCTCCATATAGTGAGGCGAAAATATCTTCTATCCGCGGAAGTGGATACTGTACTGTGTGCAGGACTGGGTTCACAGTCACCTTGAAGTCCCCACAGATGTGAACATTCTTTGGCTCCCCAGGCGTGCTGCTCAATGCTTTCTTCATTACAGGAACAATGGGTGTGGCCCAGTCGCTCCAGTCCACCATGGACAGCACACCCGAACGCTACAGACTCTCCAGTTCAGCTTCAACGGCTGGGCGGATCGCGTATGGCACCGGTCTGGCCTTGAAAAATTTTGGGTTTGCGTTATCCTCAATCTTTATGGTTGCTTTTACTCCTTTTAGAGTCCCAAGTCCTTGTTGAAACATCTCTTCCGCGTCAGATAAAGTTTGTGACAGACATCCAGGTGCGATGTCATCATCCTTTTTGTCAGTCACAGTAAGCGCCAGAATGGAATGCCAAACAATTGTATTTTTCGGATCCATTCACGTCCCAATAATGGTGGTCCTCCATCTCGTAGTATATACATATATACTTTCTCTGTTTCCTTGCCATTATATTTAACTGGCACCCTTATTTTTCCTCTGGGGTAGACCTTTTGCCCCGTGTATGTCTTCAATACAATGGACGTGTCCTTTAAGTGTATGTGTGAGAGTAGCCGCTCATAGTCTCGTCAATTCATGAAAGTTAGGGCTTATCCTGTGTCCAATTCCATCTTTACTGGGGACCCTGCTATCATGAGGGTGACCCAAATGGTTCGGTGATGTTCCTTTGCGATCACGTTGTGTAACTTTAGACAACTTAGTCTCCTGCTCCCGGAGTCCTTATCACTCTCCTGATCTTCCGAACTACTGTCTGTCAGTTTCTTTACTTTCCTGTACTGTTCCTTAGTAGTTCTTGTCATGTTGGTTTTCTTTCCCGACCTGCAGACTCTTGCTATATGTCATATTTTTCCACATTGCCTGCACAATTTGTCCTTAAACCAGCAGTTCTTCTGCTCATGGGTTGCTCTGCCGCAACGATAGCACTATTCTGCTCCATATGCCATTTCGTTAGCGCTGTATTCTTGTGGTTTCTGTTGTATTTCCGCAGCTCCCCGTGCTGCTGCTTCATAAGATACTGCCATGCTGAAAGCCTGTTCTAGCGTCAGGTCCTTTTTTGAAAGTAGTCGTTTCTGGGTTCCTTCACTCTGGAGCCCGCAGACAAACTTATCCCGTAAGGTGTCTGCCAGTCCTGCTCCGAACTGGCGGTGCTTCGATAACTTGCGTAGTTCCGTAAGATAATCAGCATTGCTCTCATCTTTGTGCTGGTTCCTTTTATGGAACATGAATCTTTCTGCTATCAGCAGCGGTGTAGGGTTTAGGTGTTCCTGTAAGATATTAGCAATCTCCTCAAAACTTTTCTCCATTGGTTTAGCTGGGGTAATTAAATTCCGCAATAGGCCGTACGTACTCGCGCACATCACATTCAATAATACCGATGCCCTCTTTCCATTGGCCACCTCATTTGCCTTGCAGTCACTTCAATTCTTTCAACATACGTGGTCCAGTCTTCTACCTCGTTGTCGAAAGCAGTGATACTGCCACTTTTCGGCATCTTGGGTGATTTAAAATGGTGCGTCCCGTGCTTTTTCTTCTTCCCCAATGGAATAAAATGGCACCTCCCGCGCTTTTCCTTCTTCCCCAAAGGGATAAAATGGCGCCTCCCGCGATTTTCCTTCTTCCCCTTGCTGCCGCGCTGCTCCTAGCATTCTGCGGGGTAATGGCGGTGACCCGCGGCTTCGGCGCGTCTCGCTTTCCTTCCCCCCCATTTATTTTCTCTCCGCTGCCCGGTTCTTGAGCACCGACCGCGCCCTTTGCGCTCCACCCTATCTCCCTTTTCTTTTCCTGGCGACGCTGCGCGGCCCGTTTTGTAGAGCTGTTCGATCAAGCTTGAGCCCGCCGCAGTCCGGAAGGGCCTGCGCACTACCTGCTACCAGCATGGTTTGCTGGAACACCTTAACTGGGGAGCCAAGCACAGCTCTCCACAGTCTCTCCCGCAATTCTCTGAACTGCGATTAATTCTTTGGGCGGTTGCCCGTGGTCAACGCCTGTTGCTCAGACTACGACCTCCAAGAAATCTCCTCTCAGGGCGAGATCCCCGTGAGATGATGCCACACTGCAGGTGAGTTCAAACTTACTCGTCGCCACTGAAAATCCGCGCCTCAATAATACACGGACTTCGGGAGAACAGTTTAGCAGGTACTTTACTGAACAGGAGGCAATGTCAGACTGAAATACAGAAGCCTGCTAGGGCCTTTTATACAGGGGTGGTCACTGCCGGTACTGCAGTCTAAATCCAGTTCTTCCCTTAAAGGTACATACACAACAGGTGTGAGAGTTCCGGAGATGACACAGCGATACGGGTGTGAGAGTTCAGGAGATGACACAGTGATACGGGGGTGAGAGTTCAGGAGACACAGCGATATGAGGGTGAGAGTTCAGGAGACACAGTGATACGGGGGTGAGAGTTCAGGAGACACAGCGATACGGGGGTGAGAGTTCAGGAGACACAGCGATATGTGGGTGAGAGTTCAGGAGACACAGCGATACGGGGTGAGAGTTCAGGAGACACAGCGATACAGGGGTAAGAGCTCAGGAGATGACACAGCAATACGTGAGTGAGAGTTCAGGAGATGACCCAGCAATATGGGGGTGAGAGTTCAGGAGATGACACAGTGATATGCGGGTGAGAGTTCAGGAGATGATGCAGTGATACGGAGTGAGAGTTCAGGAGACACAGCGATGCGAGGGTGAGAGTTCAGGAGATGACACAGCGATACGAGGGTGAGGGTTCAGGAGATACAGCGATACGGTTGTGAGAGATCAGTAGAAGACACAGTGATACGCGGGTGAGAGTTTAGGAGACACAGCGATACGGGGGTGAGAGTTCAGGAGACACAGCGATACGGGTGTGTGAGTTCAGGAGATGACACAGTGATACGGGGGTGAGAGTTCAGAAGATGACACAGCGATACGGAGGTGAGAGTTCAGGAGATGACACAGCAATACGGGGGTGAAAGTTCATGAGGCACAGCGATACGGGGTGAGAGTTCAGGAGACACAGCGATATGAGGGTGAGAGTTCAGGAGACAGCGATACGGGGGTGAGAATTCAGGACACACAGCGATACGAGAGTGAGAGTTTAGAAGATGACACTTCAATACGGGGGTGAGAGTTCAGGAGATGACACATTGATACGGGGGTGAGAGCTCAGGAGACACAGCGATAGGTTGGTGAGAGTTCAGGAGGCACAGTGATGCGGGGGTGAGAGGTCAGGACATGACTCAGTGATATGGGGGTGAGAGTTCAGGAGATGGCACAGCAATACGGGGGTGAGAGTTCAGGAGACACAACGATACGAGGGTGAGAGTTCAGGAGATGACACAGCGATACGAGGATGAGGGTTCAGGATACACAGCGATGCGGTGGTGAGAGTTCTGGAGACACAGTGATACGGGGGTGAGCGTTCAGGAGACACAGTGATACGGGGGTGAGAGTTCAGGAGACACAGCGATACGGGGGTGAGAGTTCAGTAGAAGACACAGTGATACGGGGTGAGAGTTCAGGAGGCACAGTGATACGGGGGTGACAGCTCAGGAGACACAGCGATACGGGGGTGGGATTTCAGGAGATGGCACAGCGATAAGGGCATGAGAGTTCAGGAGACACAGCGATATGGATGTTGTAAAGTCCGCGCCTTAATAATACACGGACTTCGGGAGAACAGTTTAACAGGTACTTTACTGAACAGGAGGCAACGTCAGACTGAAATACAGAAGCCTGCTAGGGCCTTTTATACAGGGGTGGTCACTGCCGGTACTGCAGTCTAAACCAGTTCTTCCCTTAAAGGTACATACACAACAATTCCTCCACTTTTAGATAAACAGTACATAACATTCATTTAACAACAAAATAATAACTTTCTGGATATTATATACATCAACTGAAATAATAATTTATAAGTTCAGTCTTTGAGGAGGCTTCCTGATCCAGACTAGATAGCGCCTTTCTCGAGTATCCTGTTCTTGCGGCGAAGCTGATTCTGGTTCATGGTCACTGGTTGGTTCATCAGCTTCCAATACCACTGTTTCTGAGGTAGATGCAATCTGTACTTCAGGTTGATTGCCAGGTGCACCTTCTCGTGGCACGGGTTTGACTTGTTCCTGTGACTCTAGAATCTGGTCAGCATGGCGCCTCACAATGCTCTCTCCAATGTCCACTGTGTACATTAGTGGTCCCTGCTGTGTGCATATCGTTCCTGGCTGCCATTTTTCTGTTCGGTAGTCGCGGGCCAAGACTGGTTGCCCTACCTTGAAGCTCTGGGTTGGCTTCTCATTTATGTGCTGGAATTGCTTATCCTCAACATCTTGCCTTATGTTTGGTTTGAGCAAATCCAGGCGACATCTTAGCCTTTGGTTGAAGAACAGTACGGCTGGAGCTTGGTTGGTTACTGCAAGTGTCGCATTCCAGTAAGCAAACAAGAAACTATCCACCTTGTGTTGTAGTGGTATGCCGTCATTATACATTGCCTTTATGGCCTTTTTAAAGGTCTGATCAAACCTCTCAGCCAATCCATTTGTGGCTGGATGATATGGGGCAGGTGTGTAATGTTTCACCCCATTATTCTTCAGGAACCTCCGGAATTCCTCAGACACAAACTGTGGCCCATTGTGGGAGCAAATCTTTTCTGGCAACCCATTCCTGGTGAAAATGGTCCTTAGGACTGCAATAGTTTTCTCCGTGGTGGTGGAGGACATTTTGATGACCTCTGGCCATTTCGAATGGGCGTCCACAGCGATTAGAAACATTGAGTCCATAAATGGACCAGCAAAATCAATGTGTACCCATTGCCATGGAGATGAGGGCCACTCCCATGGATGTAGCGGGGCCTGTGGTGGAGCATTTTGGACCTTCTGGCATCCTGTGCATCTCTTGGTCATATCCTCGATTTCTTTATCGATTCCCGGCCACCACACAAATGCCCTGGCTAGGCTCTTCATTTTTACCCCTCCCAGATGACCCTCATCAAGCTCATTGAGCACTCTATCTCTCAACTTTGGTGGAATTTCCACTCGGGATCCACACATCAAGATTCCCCGGCACACTGACTGCTGTTCTCTCCTTGGCGAGAATGCTGGCAACAGTGAGTCGCCATATGCTGGCCATCCCTTCACCGTCAAATCATAGACCCGAGAGAGTGTCGGGTCATTTCGGGTTTCCTTCTCTATACTCGAGTTTGTAACAGGCAAACGTTCGACTATGGTCGCATGGAATATCTCAACAGGATCCACTGCAGGTGTTTCTTCTACCGTAGGCAATGGTAGGCGCGACAGCCCATCAGCGTTTCCATGCTGTTCCGTACCCTTGTACTCTATGTCGTACTGATGTGCCCCTAGAAAAAGTGACAATCTTTGCAGCTGTTGCGCCGTCATCACCGGAACACCCTTCTTTGGGTTAAAAATGGAGACCAGGGGCTGATGATCAGTCAGTAGGGTGAATTTCTGCCCGTGCAGATAGTGATTGAACTTCTTCACCCCCCACACCAGGCTGAGGGCCTCTCTGTCAATCTGGGCGTAGTTACGCTCAGCTGAGGTTAGCGAGCGCGACGCAAAGGCTATTGGCCTCTCTGAACCATCATGGAATTTGTGTGACAGTACCACTCCAATGCCGTAGGGTGACGCATCACATGCCAACCGAATCGGTAGTGTTGGGTTGTAGTGGGCCAATACTTCTTTTGAAGTGATTAGGCATTTACATTCCTGAAAGGCACGCTTACACTCATCACTCCATTTCCATGTCACTCCAGTTTGCAGCAGGGCATTCAGTGGGTGCAGAATTGTAGATAAATTCGGCAAGAACTTATGGTAGTAGTTCACCAACCCGAGGAACGACCTCAGTTGCGACATATTTTCCGGCGCTGGAGCCTTGGCTACAGCCTCAAACTTGTCCGGTGATTTATGCAACCCTTCCTCATCAATCATGTGGCCACAATACGAGATTTGTCTCCTGAAGAACTCGCATTTGGGGCGGTTGGCTCGTAGCCCATATTCCTGTAATCTTGTGAGCACCTGCTCCAGGTTGGCAAGGTGCTCATTGTCATTTTCGCCCGTAACCAGGATATCGTCCAAATAACACTGGGTCCCCGGGATCCCTTGCAGGACTTGTTCCATTGCCCTCTGCCAAATAACCGGGGCCGATGCTACCCCGAATACCAGTCGATTGTACTGGTAAAGGCCTTTGTGAGTGTTTATCGTGAGGTATTTTCTAGATGCCTCTTCCTCCTCCATTTGTAGATACGCTTGGGCCAGATCAATCTTTGTAAAACGTTTCCCTCCAGATAGTGAGGTGAAAATATCTTCTATCCGCGGAAGTGGATACTGTACTGTGTGCAGGACTGTGTTCACAGTCACCTTGAAGTCCCCACGGATGCGAACCTTCTTTGGCTCCCCAGGCGTGCTGCTCAATGCTTTCTTCATTACAGGAACAATGGGTGTGGCCCACTCGCTCCAGTCCACCTTGGACAGCACACCCGAACGCTCCAGACTCTCCAGTTCAGCTTCAACGGCTGGGCGGATTGCGTATGGCACAGGTCTGGCCTTGAAAATTTTGGGTTTGCGTTATCCTTAATCTTTATGGTTGCCTTTACTCCTTTTAGAGTCCCAAGTCCTTGTTGGAACACCTCTTCCGTGTCAGATAGAATTTGTGAAAGACATCCAGTTGCGACGTCATCATCCTTTTTGTCAGTCACAGTAAGCGCCAGAATGGAATGCCAATCCAATTGTATTTTTCGGATCCATTCACGTCCCAATAATGGTGGTCCTCCATCTCGTAGTATATACATATATATTTTCTGTGTTTCCTTGCCGTTATATTTAACTGGCACCCTTATTTTTCCTCTGGGGTAGACCTTTTGCCCCGTGTATGTCTTCAATACAATGGACGTGTCCTTTAAGGGTATGTGTGAGAATAGCCGCTCATAGTCTCGTTGATTCATGACAGTTAGGGCTGATCCTGTGTCCAATTCCATCTTTACTGGGGACCCTGCTATCATGAGGGTGACCCAAATGGTTCGGTGATGTTCCTTTGCGATCACGTTGTGTAACTTTAGGCAACTTAGTCTCCTGCTCCCGGAGACCTATCACTCTCCTGATCTTCCGAACTGCTGTCTGTCAGTTTCTTTACTTTCCTGTACTGTTCCTTAGTAGTTCTTGTCGTGTTGGTTTTCTTTCCCGACCTGCAGACTCTTGCTATATGTCCTATTTTTCCGCATTGCCTGCATATTTTGTCCTTAAACCAGCAGTCCTTCTGCTCATGGGTTCTTCTGCCGCAGCGATAGCACTTTTCTGCTCCATATGCCATTTCGTTAGCGCTGTATTCTTGTGGTTTCTGTTGTATTTCCGCAGCTCCCCGTGCTGCTGCTTCGTAGGATACTGCCACGCTGAAAGTCTGTTCTAGCGTCAGGTCCTTTTTTGAAAGTAGTCGTTTCTGGGTTCCTTCACTCTGGAGCACGCAGACAAACTTATCCCGTAAGGTGTCTGCCAGTCCTGCTCCGAACTGGCGGTGCTTCGATAACTTGCGTAGTTCCGTAAGATAGTCAGCATTGCTCTCATCTTTGTGCTGGTTTCTTTTATGGAACTTGAATCTTTCTGCTATCAGCAGCGGTGTAGGGTTTAGGTGTTCCTGTAAGATATTAGCAATCTCCTCAAAACTTTTCTCCATTGGTTTAGCTGGGGTAATTAAATTCCGCAATAGGCCGTACGTGCTCGTGCCCATCAAATTCAATAATACCAACGCCCTCTTTCCATCGGCCACCTCATTTGCCTTGCAGTACACTTCAATTCTTTCCACATACGTGGTCCAGTCTTCTACCTCGTTGTCGAAAGCAGTGATACTGCCACTTTTCGGCATCTTGGGTGATTTAAAATGGCGCCTCCCGCACTTATTCTTCTTCCCCAATGGAATAAAATGGCACCTCCCGCGCTTTTCCTTCTTCCCCAACGGGATAAAATGGCACCTCCCGCGCTTTTCCTTCTTCCCCTTGCTGCCGCGCTGCTCCTAGCGTTCTACGGAGTAATGGCGGTGACCCGCGGCTTCGGCGCGTCTTGCTTTCCTTCCCCCCCATTTATTTTCTCTCCGCTGCCCGGTTCTTGAGCACCGACCGCGCCCTGTGCGCTCCACCTTCTCTCTCTTTTCTTTTCCCGGCGACGCTGCGCGGCCCGTTTTGTAGAGCCGCTCAATCGAGCTTGAGCCCGTCGCAGTCCGGAAGGGTCAGCGCACTACCTGCTACCAGCACGATATACTGGAACACCTTAACTGGGGAGCCAAGCAGAGCTCTCCACAGTCTCTCCCGCAATTCTCTGAACACCGATGAATTCTTTGGGCGGTTGCCCGCGGTCGACGCCCGTTGCACAGACTACGACCTCCAAGAAACCTCCTCTCAGGGCGAGATCCCCGTGAGATGATGCCACACTGCAGGTGAGTTCAAACTTACTCATCGCCACTGTTAAGTCCGTGCCTCAATAATACACGGACTTCGGGAGAACAGTTTTACAGGTACTTTACTGAACAGGAGGCAATGTCAGACTGAAATACAGAAGCCGGCTAGGGCCTTTTATACAGGGGTGGTCACTGCCGGTACTGCAGTCTAAAACCAGTTCTTCCCTTAAAGGTACATACACAACAATTCCACCCCTTTTAGATAAACAGTACATAACATTCATTTAACAACTAAATAATAACTTTCTGGATATTATATACATCAACTGAAATAATCATTTATAAGTTCAGTCTTTGAGGAGGCTTCCTGATCCTGACTAGATAGCGCCTTTCTCGAGTATCCTCTTCTTGCAGCGAAGCTGATTCTGGTTCATGGTCACTCGTTGGTTCATCAGCTTCCAATACCACTGCTTCTGAGGTAGACGCAATCTGTACATCAGGTTGATTACCAGGAGCACCTTCTCGTGGCACGGGTTTGGCTTGTTCCTGTGACTCTAGAACCTGGTCAGCATGGCACCTCACAATGCTCTCTCCAACATCCACTGTGTACATTAGTGGTCCCTGCTGTGTGCATATCGTTCCTGGCTGCCATTTTTCTGTTCGGTAGTCGCAGGCCAAGACTGGTTGCCCTACCTTGAAGCTTTGGGTTGGCTTCTCATTTATGTGCTGGAATTGCTTATCCTCAACATCTTGCCTTATGTTTGGTTTGAGCAAATCCAGGCGACATCTTAGCCTTCGGTTGAAGAACAGTACGGCTGGAGCTTGGTTGGTTACTGCAAGTGTCGCATTCCGGTAAGCAAACAAGAAACTATCCACCTTGTGTTGTAGTGGTATGTCGTCATTATACTTTGCCTTTATGGCCTTTTTAAAGGTCTGAACAAACCTCTCAGCCAATCCATTTGTGGCTTGATGATATGGGGCAGATGTGTAATGTTCCACCCCATTATTCTTCAGGAACCTCCGGAAATCCTCAGACACAAACTGTGGCCCATTGTCGGAGCAAATCTGTTCTGGCAACCCATTCCTGGCGAAAATGGTCCTTAGAACTGCAATAGTTTTCTCCGTGGTGGTGGAGGACATTTTAATGACCTCTGGCCATTTCGAATGGGCGTCCACAGCGATTAGAAACATTGAGTCCATAAATGGACCAGCAAAATCAATGTGTACCCATTGCCATGGAGATGAGGGCCACTCCCATGGATGTAGCGGGGCCTGTGGTGGAGCATTTTGGACCTTCTGGCATCCTGTGCATCTCTTGGTCATATCCTCGATTCCTTTATCGATTCCCGGCCACCACACAAACGCCCTGGCTAGGCTCTTCATTTTTACCCCTCTCAGATGACCCTCATGAAGCTCATTGAGCACTCTATCTCTCAACTTGGGTGGAATTACCACTCGGGATCCACACATCAAGGTTCCCCGGCACACTGACAGCTGTTCTCTCCTTGGCGAGAATGCTGGCAACAGTGAGTCGCCATATGCTGGCCATCCTTTCACCGTCAAATCATAGACCCGAGAGAGTGTTGGGTCATTTCGGGTTTCCTTCTCTATACTCGAGTTTGTAACAGGCACACATTCGGCTATGGTCGCATGGAATATCTCAACAGGGTCCACTGCAGGTGTTTCTTCTACCATAGGCAACGGTAGCCGCGACAGCCCATCAGCGTTTCCATGCTGTTCCGTACCCTTGTACTCTATGTCGTACTGATGTGCCCCTAGAAAAAGTGACAATCTTTGCAGCCGTTGCGCCGTCATCACTGGAACGCCCTTCTTTGGGTTAAAAATGGAGACCAGGGGCTGATGATCAGTCAGTAGGGTGAATTTCTGCCCGTGCAGATAGTGATTGAACTTCTTCACCCCCCTCACCTGGCTGTGGGCCTCCCTGTCAATCTGGGCATAGTTACACTCGGCTGAGGTTAGCGAGCGCGACGCAAAGGCTATTGGCCTCTCTGAACCATCACGGAATTTGTGTGACAGTACCGCTCCAATGCCATAGTGTGATGCATCACATGCCAACCGAATCGGTAGTGTTGGGTTGTAGTGGGCCAATACTTCTTTTGAAGTGATTAGGCATTTACATTCCTGAAAGGCACGCTTACACTCATCACTCCATTTCCATGTCACTCCAGTTTGCAGCAGGGCGTTCAGTGGGTGCAGAATTGTAGATAAATTCGGCAAGAACTTATGGTACTAGTTCACCAACCCGAGGAACGACCTCAGTTGCGACACATTTTCCGGTGCTGGAGCCTTGACTGCAGCCTCAAACTTGTCCGGTGCCTTATGCAACCCTTCCTCATCAATCATGTGGCCACAATACGAGATTTGTCTCCTGAAGAACTCGCATTTGGGGCGGTTGGCTCGTAGCCCATATTCCTGTAATCTCGTGAGCACCTGCTCCAGGTTGGCAAGGTGCTCATTGTCATTTTCGCCCGTAACCAGGATGTCGTCCAAATAACACTGGGTCCCCGGGATCCCTTGCAGGACTTGTTCCATTGCCCTCTGCCAAATAGCCGGGGCCGATGCTACCCCGAATACCAGTCGATTGTACTGGTAAAGGCCTTTGTGAGTGTTTATCGTGAGGTATTTTCTAGATGCTTCTTCCACCTCCATTTGTAGATACGCTTGGGCCAGATCAATCTTTGTAAAACGTTTCCCTCCAGATAGTGAGGTGAAAATATCTTCTATCCGCGGAAGTGGATACTGTACTGTGTGCAGGACTGGGTTCACAGTCACCTTGAAGTCCCCACGGATGCGAACCTTCTTTGGCTCCCCAGGCGTGCTGCTCAATGCTTTCTTCATTACAGGAACAATGGGTGTGGCCCACTCGCTCCAGTCCACCTTGGACAGCACACCCGAACGCTCCAGACTCTCCAGTTCAGCTTCAACGGCTGGGCGGACCGCGTATGGCACCGGTCTGGCCTTGAAAAATTTTGGGTTTGCGTTATCCTCAATCTTTATGGTTGCCTTTACTCCTTTTAGAGTCCCAAGTCCTTGTTGGAACACCTCTTCTGCGTCAGATAGAATTTGTGACAGGCGTCCAGGTGCGACGTCATCATCCTTTTTGTCAGTCAAAGTAAGCGTCAGAATGGAATGCCAATCCAATTGTATTTTTCGGATCCATTCACGTCCCAATAATGGTGGTCTTCCATCTCGTAGTATATACATATATAGTTTCTGTGTTTCCTTGCCGTTATATTTAACTGGCACCCTTATTTTTCCTCTGGGGTAGACCTTTTGCCCCGTGTATGTCTTCAATACAATGGACGTGTCCTTTAAGGGTATGTGTGAGAATAGCCGCTCATAGTCTCGTTGATTCATGACAGTTAGGGCTGATCCTGTGTCCAATTCCATCTTTACTGGGGACCCTGCTATCATGAGGGTGACCCAAATGGTTCGGTGATATTCCTTTGCGATCACGTTGTGTAACTTTAGACAACTTAGTCTCCTGCTCCCGGAGTCCTATCACTCTCCTGATCTTCCGAACTACTGTCTGTCAGTTTCTTTACTTTCCTGTACTGTTCCTTAGTAGTTCTTGTCGTGTTGGTTTTCTTTCCCGACCTCCAGACTCTTGCTATATGTCCTATTTTTCCGCATCGCCTGCATACTTTGTCCTTAAACCAGCAGTCCTTCTGCTCATGGGTTCTTCTGCCGCAGCGATAGCACTTTTCTGCTCCATATGCCATTTCGCTAGCACTGTATTCTTGTGGTTTCTGTTGTATTTCTGCAGCTCCCCGTGCTGCTGCTTCGTAGGATACTGCCACGCTGAAAGCCTGTTCTAGCGTCAGGTCCTTTTTTGAAAGTAGTCGTTTCTGGGTTCCTTCACTCTGGAGCACGCAGACAAACTTATCCCGTAAGGTGTCTGCCAGTCCTGCTCCGAACTGGCGGTGCTTCGATAACTTGCGTAATTCCGTAAGATAGTCAGAATTGCTCTCATCTTTGTGCTGGTTTCTTTTATGGAACTTGAATCTTTCTGCTATCAGCAGCGGTGTAGGGTTTAGGTGTTCCTGTAAGATATTAGCAATCTCCTCAAAACTTTTCTCCATTGGTTTAGCTGGGGTAATTAATTTCCGCAATAGGCCATACGTGCTCGCGCCCATCAAATTCAATAACACCGACGCCCTCTTTCCATCGGCCACCTCATTTGCCTTGCAGTACACTTCAATTCTTTCCACATACGTGGTCCAGTCTTCTACCTCATTGTCGAAAGCTGTGATACTGCCACTTTTCAGCACCTTGGGTGATTTAAAATGGCGCCTCCCGCACTTATTCTTCTTCCCCCATGGAATAAAATGGCGCCTCCCGCGCTTTTCCTTCTTCCCCAACGGGATAAAATGGTGCTTCCCGCGCTTTTCCTTCTTCCCCTTGCTGCCGCGCTGCTCCTAGCATTCTACGGGGTAATGGCGGTGACCCGCGGCTTCGGCGCGTCTCGCTTTCCTTCCCCCCCCATTTATTTTCTCTCCGCTGCCCGGTTCTTGAGCACCGACCGCGCCCTGTGCGCTCCACCCTCTCTCTCCTTTATTTTCCCGGCGACGCTGCGCGGCTCGTTTTGTAGAGCCGCTCGATCGAGCTTGAGCCCGCCGCAGTCCGGAAGGGTCAGCGCACTACATGCTACCAGCACGATTTGCTGGAACACCTTAACTGGGGAGCCAAGCACAGCTCTCCACAGTCTCTCCCGCAATTCTCTGAACACCGATGAATTCTTTGGGCGGTTGCCCGTGGTCGAAGCCCGTTGCTCAGACTACGACCTCCAAGAAACCTCCTCTCAGGGCGAGATCCCCGTGAGATGATGCCACACTGCAGATGAGTTCGAACTTACTCGTCGCCACTGTAAAGTCCACGCCTCAATAATACACGGACTTCGGGAGAACAGTTTTACAGGTAATATTCTGAACAGGAGGCAATGTCAGACTGAAATACAGAAGCCTGCTAGGGCCTTTTATACAGGGGTGGTCACTGCCGGTACTGCAGTCTAAAACCAGATCTTCCCTTAAAGGTACATACACAACAGGTGTTATAGTTCCGGAGATGACACAGCGATACGGGTGTGAGATTTCAGGAGATGACACTGATACGGGGGTGAGAGTTCAGGAGACACAGCGATATGAGGGTGAGAGTTCAGGAGACACAGTGATACGGTGGTGGGAGTTCAGGAGACACAGTGATACGGGGGTGAGAGTTCAGCAGACACAGCGATACAGGGTTGAGAGTTCAGGAGACACAGCGATATGGGGGTGACAGTTCAGGAGACACAGCGATACAGGGTTGAGAGCTCAAGAGATGACACATCGATACGAGGGTGAGAGGTCAGCAGATGACCCAGCGATACGGGGGTGAGAGTTCAGGAGATGACACAGTGATACGCGGGCGAGAGTTCAGGAGATGATGCAGTGATACGGGGTGAGAGTCCAGGAGACACAGCGATGCGAGGGTGAGAGTTCAGGAGATGACACAGCGATACGAGGGTGAGATTTCAGGAGACACAGCGATACTGTTATGAGAGTTCAATAGAAGATACAGTGATACGCGGGTGAGAGTTCAGGAGACACAGCGATATGGGGTGAGAGTTCAGGAGACACAGCGATACGGGGGTGAGAGTTCAGGAGATGACACACTGATACGGGGGTGAGAGTTCAGAAGATGACACAGCGATACGGAGGTGAGAGTTCAGGAGATGACACAGCGATACGGGGGTGAAAGTTCATGAGGCACAGCGATACGGGAGTGAGAGTTCAGGAGACACAGCGATACGAGGGTGAGAGTTTAGAAGATGACACAACAATACGGGGGTGAGGGTTCAGGAGACACAGCGATATGGTGGTGAGAGTTCAGGAGATGACACAGCGATACGGGGGTGAGAGTTCAGGAGACACAACAATACGAGGGTGAGAGTTCAGGAGATGACAGCGATACGAGGGTGAGGTTTCAGGAGACACAGCGATATGATGGTGAGAATTCAGGAGATGACACAGCGATACGAGGGTGAGAGTTCAGGAGACACAGCGATACGGTTGTGAGAGCTCAGTAGAAGACAGTGTGCTACGCGGGTGAGTGCTTAGGAGACACAGCGATACGGCGGTGAGAGTTCAGGAGACACAGCGATACGGGGGTGAGAGTTCAGGAGATGACACAGTGATACGGGGGTGAGAGTTCAGAAGATGACACAGCGATACGGAGGTGAGAGTTCAGGAGATGACACAGCGATACGGGGGTGAAAGTTCATGCGGAACAGCGATACGGGGTGAGAGTTCAGGAGATGACACTGCGATATGAGGGTGAGATTTCAGGAGACACAGTGATACGGTTGTGAGAGTTCAGTAGAAGATACAGTGATACGCGGGTGAGAGTTCAGGAGACACAGCGATACGGGGGTGAGAGTTCAGGAGATGACACGGTGATACGGGGGTGAGAGTTCAGAAGATGACACAGCGATACAGAGGTGAGAGTTCAGGAGATGACACAGCGATACGGGGGTGAAAGTTCATGAGGCACAGCGATACGGGGGTGAGAGTTCAGGAGACACAGCGATACGAGGGTGAGAGTTCAGGAGACACAGCGATACGGGGGTGAGTTTTCAGGAGACACAGCGATACGAGGGTGAGAGTTTAGAAGATGACACAACAATACGGGGGTGAGGGTTCAGGAGACACAGCGATATGGTGGTGAGAGTTCAGGAGATGACACAGCGATATGGGGGTGAGAGTTCAGGAGACACAACGATACGAGGGTAAGAGTTCAGGCGATGACAGCGATACGAGGGTGAGGGTTCAGGAGACACAGCGATATGATGGTGAGAGTTCAGGAGATGACACAGCGATATGAGGGTGAGAGTTTAGGAGACACAGCGATACGGGGTTGAGAGTTCAGGAGCCACAGCGATACGGGGGTGAGAGTTCAGGAGATGACACAGTGATACGGGGGTGAGAGTTCAGAAGATGACACAGCGATACGGAGGTGACATTTCAGGAGATGACCCAGCGATACGGGGGTGAAAGTTCATGAGGAACAGCGATACGGGGGTAAGAGTTCAGGAGACACAGCGTTACGAGGGTGAGAGTTCAGGAGACACAGCGATACGGCGGTGAGTGTTCAGGAGACACAGCGATACGAGGGTGAGAGTTTAGAAGATGACATAACAATACGGGGGTGAGAGTTCAGGAGATGACACAGTGATACGGGGTGAGAGTTCAGGAGACACAGCGATAAGGTAGTGAGAGTTCTGGAGACACAGTGATACGGGAGTGACAGTTCAGGAGATGACACACTGATACGGGGGTGAGAGTTCAGGAGATGACACAGCAATACGGGGTGAGCGTTTAGGAGACACAACGATACGAGGGTGAGAGTTCAGGAGATGACACAGCGATACGAGGGTGAGGGCTCACGAGACACAGCGATATGGTGGTGAGAGTTCAGGAGGCACAGTGATACGGGGGTGAGCATTCAGGAGACATAGTGATACGGGGTGAGAGTTCAGGAGACACAGCGTTACGGGGGTGAGAGTTCAGGAGACACAGTGATACGGCTGTGAGATTTCAGGAGATGACGCAGTGATACGGTGGTGAGAGTTCAGGAGACACAGCGATACGGGGGTGAGAGTTCAGGAGACACAGTGATACGGGGGTGAGAGTTCAGGAGACACAGTGATACGGGGGTGAATGTTCAGGAGACACAGCGATACGGGGGTGAGAGTTCAGGAGACACAGCGATACAGGGGTGAGAGTTCAGGAGACACAGCGATACAGGGGTGAGAGCTCAGGAGACACAGCGATACAGGGTTCAGAGCTCAGGAGATGACACAGCGATACTATGGTGAGAGTTCAGGAGATGACACAGTGATATGTGGTGAGATTCCAGGAGACACAGCGATGCGAGGGTGAGAGTTCAGGAGATGACACAGCGATCCGAGGGTGCGATTTCAGGAGACACAGCGATGCGGTTGTGAGAGTTCAGTAGAAGATACAGTGATACGCGGGTGAGAGTTCAGGAGACACAGCGATACGGGGGTGAGAGTTCAGGAGACACAGCGATATGGGGGTGAGAGTTCAGGAGATGACACTGTGATACGGGGGTGAGAGTTCAGAAGATGGCACAGCGATACGGAGGTGAGAGTTCAGGAGATGACACAGCGATACGGGTGTGAAAGTTCATGAGGCACAGCGATACGGGGGTGAGAGTTCAGGAGACACAGCGATACGAGGGTAAGAGTTCAGGAGACACAGCGATACGGGGGTGAGCTTTCAGGAGGCACAGCGATACGAGGGTGAGAGTTTAGAAGATGACACAACAATAGGGGGGTGAGGGTTCAGGAGACACAGCGATATGGTGGTGTGAGTTCAGGAGATGACACAGTGATACGGGGGTGAGAGTTCAGGAGACACAACGATACGAGGGTGAGAGTTCAGGAGATGACACAGCGATACGAGGGTGAGGGTTCAGGAGACACAGTGATGCGGGGTTGAGAGTTCAGGAGACACAGCGATACGAGGGTGAGAGTTTAGAAGATGACACAACAATACGGGGGTGAGAGTTCAGGAGATGACGCAGTGATATGGGGGTGCGAGTTCAGGGAACACAGCGATACAGTGTTGAGATTTCAGGAGACACAGTGATACGGGGGTGACAGTTCAGGAGATGTCACAGTGATATGGGGGTGAGTATTCAGGAGATGACACAGCAATACGGGGGTGAGAGTTCAGGAGACACAACGATACGAGGGTGAGAGTTCAGGAGATGACACAGCGATACGAGGGTGAGTGTTCAGGAGACACAGTGATACGACGGTG
Organism: Somniosus microcephalus; assembly: GCF_052327205.1. Classification (NCBI taxonomy): domain Eukaryota; kingdom Metazoa; phylum Chordata; class Chondrichthyes; order Squaliformes; family Somniosidae; genus Somniosus; species Somniosus microcephalus. The sequence goes on from NC_140994.1 coordinate 111,210,821, forward strand.
AGAGTTCAGGAGACAGTGATACGGGGGTTAGCGTTCAGGAGACACAGTGATACGGGGGTGAGAGTTCAGGAGACACAGTGATACGGGTGTGAGAGTTCAGGAGACACAGTGATACGGGGGTGAGAGTTCAGTAGAAGACACAGTGATACGGGGGTGAGAGTTCAGGAGGCACAGTGATACGGGGGTGAGAGTGCAGGAGATGACACAGTGATACGGAGCTGAGATTTCAGGAGATGACACAACGATACGGGGGTGAGAATTCAGGAGGGACAGCTATACGAGGGTGAAATTTCAGGAGACACAGCGATACAGGGTGAGATTTCAGGAGACACAGCGATACGTGGGTGAGAGTTCAGGAGACACAGTGATACGGGGGTGAGAGTTCAGGAGATGACACAGTGATACGAGGGTGAGGGTTCAGGAGACACAGTGATACGGGGGTGATAGTTCAGGAGACACAGTGATACAGGGGTGAGAGCTCAGGAGACGACACAGTGATACGGGGGTGAGAGTTCAGAAGATGACACAGCGATACGGTGTTGCGATTTCAGGAGATGTCACAGCGATACTGGGGTGAGAGTTCAGGAGACACAGCGATACGAGGGTGAGTTTTCAGGAGATGACACAGCGATACGAGGGTGAGAGTTCAGGAGACACAGCGATACGAGGGTGAGGGTTCAGGAGACACAGCGATACGAGGGTGAGTGTTCAGGAAATGCCACAGCAATACGAGGGTGACAGTTCAGGAGACACAGCGATACGAGGATGAGAGTTCAGGAGACACAGCGATACGAGGGTGAGAGTTCAGGAGACACAGCGATACGAGGGTGAGTGTTCAGGAGATGACACAGCGATACGAGGGTGTGAGTTCAGGAGAGTCAGCGATACGGGGGTGAGATTTCTGGAGACACAGCGATATCGGGGTGAGAGTTCAGGAGACACAGCGATACGAGGAACTTAACTGGACCAACCGCATAACTACTATGGCTGCAAGAGCATGTCAGAAGCTGGGGATTCTGCAGCGAGTGACTCACCTCTTGACTTCCCAAAGCCTTTCCACTATCTACAAGGCAGAAGTAAGGAGTTTGATAGAATACTCTCCACTTGCTTGGATGCATGCAGCTCCAGCTACACTCAAGGAGCTCAACAACATCCAGCACAAAGCAGCCCGCTTGATTGGCACCCCATCCACCACCTTATACATACAATCCCTCCACCACTGGCGCACCATGGCTGCTGTGTATACCATCTACAAGATGCACTGCAGCAACTCGCCAAGGCTTCTTCGACAGTACCTCCCAAAACCTTGGAATATATCACCTAGAGGGACAAGGGCAGCAGGCGCATGGGAACACCACCACCTCCAAGTCACACTCCATCCTAACCACCATCATTGCTGGGTCAAAATCCTGGAACTCAATCATGAACAGCACAGTGGGAGTACCTTCACCACATGGACTGGAGCGGTTACAGAAGGCAGCTTCTCAAGGGCAATTAGGGATGGGCAATAAATGCTGCCATTGCCAGCAACAACCACATCCCATGAATGAATTTAAAAAGATGGACAAAACTGTGGCAAATGGATTTCCATGTATCCACTTTGGTCCTGAAAAGGATAGGAAAGTACTTTCTAAATGGTGAAAAGCTAGAAGCAGTGGAGGTCCAAAGAGATGCAGGGATCCATGGACATAGCTCATTAAAATGTCATAAACAGGTACAGAAAATAATCATAAAGGACTAATGGAATGCTGGGCTTTATATGTAGAGGCCTAGAATACAAAGGAGTAGAAGCCATGCTACAGCTATACAAAGCCCACACCTGGAGTACTGTGCGCAGTTCTGGGCACCAGAGCTTAGGAAGGATATATTGGCCTTTGGAGGGAGTGCAGCGTAGATTTACCAGAATGATATCTGGACTCTCATGTTTAAATTATGATGAGCGATTACACACAATAGTGTTGTATTCCATGGAATTTAAAAGATTAAGGGGTGATTTGATCGAAGTTTTTCAGATATTGAGGGTAGATGGAGAGAAACTATTTCTGCTGGTTGGGGATTCTAGGAGTAGAGGACACAGCTTAAAAATTAGAACCAGACCTTTCAGGTGTGAAGTTAGGAAACACTTCTACACACAAAGGGTGGTAGAAGTTTGGAACACTCTTCCACAAACAGCAGTTGATGCTAGGTCAATTGTTAATTTTAAATCTGAGAATGATAGATTTTTGTTTACCCAAGGTATCAAGGGATATGGGCCAAAAGCGGGTATATGGAGTTATGTCACAGATCAGCCATGATCTCATTGAATGGCGGAACAGGCTCAAGGGACTAAATGACCTACTCCTGTTCCTATTTCCAATGTTCTTATCAGTACAGTCTGCCTGTCTTTATGTTGTTACCTGGTACAAGACCTTGTTTGAGTCTCAGTTTTAATACTGTGTCCAGGTTTGATCTCATCACATGGTGCGGAGATATTGAAGTTTTGAAAAGGAGCAGCGGAGGGACACAATAGTAATGTCCACCTTTAAAACCCTTATTTACCTAGATAAATGTAAGAAGTCACACAACTCCAGGTTATAGTCCAACAGTTTTATTTGAAATCACAAGCTTTCGGAGCGCTGCTCCTTCGTCAGGTGAAGTGTCTGTATACTTTAGAGAAGCGTAGACTCGGGGGCGATTGGCTCGAGGTTTATAAAAAAAGAAGGGACTAGATTGTGTATGTGTGGAGCAATTATTTCAACTAGGATAAATTAGGGAAGACCAGGGGGTGACACTTACAAGTTATCTAAGGGTAGAACTAGGTTGGATGTTAAGCGGCTCTTCTTTTCCTGGAGAATAGTGGAACTGTGGAACAGACTGCCGGCTCGTGCGGTGGACGCTGAGTTGCTTTCTTCATAGAATTACCTATAATTTACAGCACAGAAACAGGCCATTCTGCCCAACAGCTCTGTGCTGGTGTTAATGCTCCACATTGAGCCTCCTCTCACCCTATTTCATCTCACCCTATCTTTCAAGACCTGTTTGTGTCTGGGGCGGAGATCACCTGGTACAAGAGGTAGTTATCCTGTAATATAAATCAGGGTCAACGTGATCTCCTGGATTAGTTTCCAAAGTCTAAGGGGGGTCGGAAAGGAATTTTCCAGTACTTTTTCCCTAATTGGCATGGATTTTTACCTAGTTTTTGTCCTCTCCCAGGAGATTGCATGACTCCGGGAGGGGAGTGATTTTATTGTGATGCACAAGACATTTGACTGTGTGGGTCAGGATGGATGGAGCGGAGGATTTATACTGTCCCTCATTGTTAGCCTGTTGGTATAAACAACAACAACAACAACTTGTATAATTGCAAAATACTGCGGATGCTGGAAATCTGAAATAACAACAGAAAATGCTGGAAATACTCAGCAGGCCAGGCAGCATCCATGGAGAGAGAAACAGAGTTAATGTTTCAGGTCTGGGACCCTTCATCAGAACTGGAAAAAGCTGGAGATGTAACAGATATTAAGCAGGTGCAGAGACGGGGGGGGGGGGGGTGCGGTTAGGAGGGGAGGAAGAAATAGAAAGAACATCCTGTACTTTTGTAAGAGGCAGGAAAGATAAAATGTTGCAAATGGGAATGGCAAAAATCATACTGCATGAAAAATGGGGGCAGGGATAATTATCTGAAATTGTTGAACTCAATGTTGAGTCCGGCAGGCTGCAAAGTGCCCAATCGAAAGATGAGGTGCTGTTCCTCGAGCTTACGTTGAGCTTCATTGGAACAATACAATAGCCCGAGGACAGAGAGATCAGAGTGGGAGTGAAGCGGTGAATTAAAGTGACAGGCGACCGGAAGCTCAGGGTCACCTGTACGGACTGAACGGAGGTGTTCCGCAAAGCAGTCGCCCAATCTGCGTTTGGTCTCCCCAATGTAGAGGAGACCGCATCGTGAGCAGCGAATACAGTATATTAAATTGCAAGAAGTACAAGTAAATCGCAGTTTCACCTGGACAACAACAACAACTTGTATTTATATAGCACCTTTAATGTAGTAAAACATCCCAAGGTGCTTCACAGGAGTGTTATAAGACAAAAATTTGATACGAAGCCACATAAGTAGAAATTAGGGCAGTGGTCAAAGAGGCAGGTTTTAAGGAGCGTCTTGAAGGAGGAAAGAGAGGTAGACAGGTTTAGGGAGGGAATTCCAGAGCTTAGGGCCTAGACAGCTGAAAGCACAGCCACCAATGGTTCAGCGATTATAATCAGGGATGCTCAAGAGGGCAGAATTAGAGGAGCGCAGATATATCAGGGGGTTGTGGGGCTGGAGGAGATTACAGAGATAGGGTGGGGTAAGGCCATAGAGGAATTTGAAACAAGGATGCGAATTTTGAAATTGAGGCTTTGCTCAACCGGGAGCAAATTTAGGTCAGCGAGCACTTGGTGCGAGTAAGGACACGGGTAGCCGAGTTTTGGATGACCTCAAGTTTATGTATTGTAGAACGTGGAACGCCAGCCTAGAGGGCTTTGGAATAGTCAAGTCTGGAGGTAACAAAGACATGGATAAGGGTTTCAGCAGTGGATGAGCTGAGGCAGGGGCATAGACATGTGATGTTATGGAGGTGGAAGTAGGCGGTCTTAGTTATGTCACGGATGTGTGGTCAGAAGCTCATTTCAGGGTCAAATATGACACCAAGGTTGCGAACAGTGTGGTTCAGCCTCAGACAGGTGCTAGGGAGAGGGATGGAGTCAGTGGCTAGGGAACAGAGTTTGTTGCGAGGACCAAAAACCATGGCTTCGGTCTTCCCAATATTTAATTGGAGAAAATTTCTACTCATCCAGAACTGTATGTTGAACAAGTAGTCTGACAATTTAGAGACCGTGGAGGAGTCAAGAGAAGTAGTGGTGAGGTAGAGCTGGGTGTCATCAGCGTACATGTGGAGATTAATGCAGTGTTTTCGGATGATGTCGCCAAGGGGCAGCATGTAGATGAGAAATAAGAGGGGGCCAAGGATAGCTCCTTGGGAGACAAAGGATGTAATGTAGAAAGGGAGGGGTATTTGGTTTTGGGGTTATTGTCTGGCCAGTCAGGCATATCTGAGCTGCTCCAGGCCCCGTGCAGTTTCGAATCGCTTCCCTTTCTGGTTCTGACCGTCGGACTTATTTCAGTAGCGATATAGACAAAATGAGACTTGTGGTTGGGTGCAAAGAAGACCAACGTTTATTAAAAATAAAGAATAAATTGCTATACAGTGAAAGTAATTATGAATACAGCACACTTGCACACTTTTACTTAACGGGGAGGAGAGAAAACGGACACATCGAGGGAAAATTGACTAAAAATGACAATTTAACAAAATTCCCCTTTAATTCCCACCCCTTATACCTATCTAGCTTGCCTTGTAATGGGCCAGAAAGTTTATGCTCACCAGTAAACGCCTGCTCCGTGCCCCTGCGACCTGCCTTGAATTCTTCACTGCCCCGAAGTAGAGATACCCCAGTAATTCAAAAGTAACTGCTGGTATTCCACTTCTTTGGGCGGGCTGCTGAGCTGTTCCTCTGGTAAGCAGGGCACTGGAGGCGAGGCGGTAGAGAGAGAGAGAATGGCTTCCTGAGGGGCTATCTTTATACCCCATTTGGGAGCCCTTATCTTCGCGCCCAAATCTGGAAATATCCGGGGTACACAAAAGGGACTGATCTGTCCCCATTGACCATAATGGGTTTGAATGTGTTTCCCATTCGTTCAACTGGTTTGTGCTCAGTTTAAAATGTCCCACTGATTTCTCAAGTGCTGGACAAACAAATCGTTAAGTGTTCAGTAAACAGTCCTTTGTCCTGCGGTTACATTCCAACCTCAATTGATTGACAGCTTCAAGTGCTTAAGCCCTTGAGTCAACACTGTTGAGAGCTTGTAAACAAACAATCCTTTGTTCGATGTTGAACTTCCTAAACCACAGTTGATTGACAGTTTAAGTACCTCAAGTACTTCAGCCAGTGATGGGAGATGTTCAGACAGGCTGTCTTTCTCTTTTGCCACGAGGCCTGGCAGCCATCTTTGATGCCCTGGGTTTTTAAGGTACATTCCAACCAGGTTTTCTTTAATCAAATAATCTTCGGGGGCTGTCGAAATTTTCCAAAATTTTGCAAACCTTACAGTCCTCCCTGGGATACTAAAACTTGCTTGCAGTATCCTGTTTAAAGGTGAGCAAGAATTTCTGACCCCCCACAAACAACCTTCCCTTATACTTATCTATATCTATCTCTGATCCCTTAACACCTCTATCCCTCTTCCTCAGAGAGCATCGCAGTGCACGGTAGGCATCTAACGATAGAAAAACATGATTAGTTACAATAATTCAAGCATGAAGGTGTCCAATGCCCCTGCACCACTGAGTATTTAGAATAATTCAAGCATGGCGGGAGTCCAATGCCCCTGCACCACTTGTGACATAGTTTTAACACGATACAACATCTTTAATGAGATTACTACCAAGCCAAAACATATCTGTTAAAAATACAAACCGAAGAAACGAGTTTCCCTTTTTTGTAATGCAATTGCCTGACACTTTAATAAATGGCACCATTCTTCAGCCATAAATGTATTTCAAACTTCCACAATCTACAAACGCAACAATCCACAGGCATATGCAATTTGTTCAATTGACTCTAAACAAGTAGTACAATCTCACAGTTAGGAACTAAATTCACACGTTATTTCCTTTGGCGTTGGGACAAGTACATAATACAATTATAAAATAATTAACAATCCTTTTGTAATCTTAATCTGAATTTCCAATAACAGTTTAATTGCTGTGAACAATAATGTGCCAAGTATTGTTACACATTCTACACGTCAATCAATGTGTTCTAGTGTGTGAAACTGAATAGAAAATTGAAATTACTTCTCACGGATAGCGTCTGCCATCACCCATGATTAGTTACAATTCGGTCTTATTGACCTCCGAAAAGTCAAATTTACAGAATTCCTGAAACATCTTTTCTTGGGGTGACGGTTCCTATCCTCGGGCACTGGAGGGAGGCCTCCCCATACGTGAAACCGGTCTCACTAGAATACTGGGTTGCCTTGCATCCCAGTCATCCTGGCCAGCTCCCCTCATGGGCATCTGCCTCCTGCAGACCCCTCCCTTCGTGGGCTAGGGGTGCCCCCTGTCCCGAGCATCCAAAGACACGATGGTCCTCTGCACCTTCCGAAACTCTGAAAAAGACTTAAAAAAACATCTAACCAAGTTCTCTGGCTCGGGGGGAATGTGATCGGGTCCCGCGACCTCAGCTCACGTAGACAACACTCTGGAACGGTACCATACTTAAAACTTATACTCTAATACTTAACACTACCGAATTGCAATATAAAATTAAAATGAATACATTCTAAATTAATCCTCCATACACATTACTTGAACAAAGCTATATACAAGCGCCACCCGTCTCCGGGCGGCCAGCCTAATCCCTGTTTGGACTGTTGCAGGCTACTGCCTGCAGCCAAGCTGGACTGATCCCAACTTCTGGTCCCTCGCAGCTTATGGCTGCTGGTTGAGGACTTCTGTCTTTTGGCTTCCCCCAGACTCGGGAGTCCACCCTATTCCACTGGAAAGTAGGTGACCATACTTTCTTGGGCTGGGGTACCCGAAGAGACCTCCTAGGGAGTGTCGCTGGTGGGGCTACCCTGGCGGGAGGACCCTTAGCTCGGGTCACAGTCCTTGCTGGCTGGGGACCTTCTCCCTCGGGTCCCTCCCTTCCCAAACCTGGGCTGGGGATGGGCAATCCCTCGCCACCGGCTGCTGGTGGCTGAGAGTCTTCCCCTACAGGTCAGAAACCTGGTTCAGGCTCCTCCCCGGAGTCCCAGAAGAAAGGGGGAATTGCTCGGGCCAAGTGCTGGGGAACTGCTCCCTTCACGCACGTGACTGCGCCTGCGTGTGCAGTCTGTGTGAGTGTACGCGCTGCAGGCTGAGGATTTCTAATCTCAGGTTCAATCCCAGCTACCTGGTTCCCTGCCTCCGGCTTAATCAATTTGCATTGTTTAATATAACTAGCAGCCTGCCAGTAACCCTGTTCTAAATTCTTTCTCCTCACCAGGGTGGCATTAAAGGCGGAATCTTGGGCTTGGACCTGCTTTTGGTCAGGGGCCAAAACTATCCCCTGTGAGCCTCCCTTGTCCTGGATTGCTGCAACCAGACCTGCTCTACAGTGCTCCCAGAACTCTCCTTCCCTGTCCACCTGCTTGGCCACCTCGTTGGTCTTGTGGTTACCCTCCCACATGGTATGGAGTGATCCTAAACCTATGGCCAAAGGTTTAGATCTTTCCTCAGCCTGCTCGTTCCCTGTGGGTCCCATTAAGCTAAATGGGACCTTGTTAGACCGGGGTGAATTGGTCAGGTCTTCCGAATGGACCACCGTACTGGAAGCTCCAGTGTCCACTGAATATCTCCCCTGCACCGTCTTCACCCTCATCTTATCATAGGGCCTGCTCCCCTCAGCATTTTTGCGGGGACACAGTTCGACAGGCTGCGCTGGCTCTAGTCATTGATGGGAGTGGGATGGGGCAGACGGGGTCAAAGCACCAGTGGTGGCTGCTACTCTCCCCTGGCCAGTCAGAAGAGACCGTAGGGACTGTAAAAATGACTCAATCGCAGCGGGAGGGATATCTGGCCCTGCCTTTTGGGCTGGGGCTGTGGGATCCTTTCCCTTGTTATCTTTCCAGGGATTCTTACAGTCTTTTCTCCAGTGACCGCCTTTCCCGCACCCATAAAAATTTAACTTAGCCTGGGAGGGGCGGTTCCGCTCCTGGTGCCACTCTTTCTTACTCTGGCTCCCAGGTTTAACCTGATGGACTTTTCCCTTGGTTTGGGGCGCCTCGATACATCTCATGTTTCTAAATGCTACTGTGAGCTGGCAGATCACCGCTTCTTCGGTGGTCCGGGTTTTTTGGGGGTCAAACCAAGCCGCGACCTGGGCTTGGATCTGGGGTAGGCTGTTTGTCATAAGACAATGGAGACAGTGAGTCAATTGGACTGGGTTCAGTGCTGCCCACCCTGGCATTCCCGGGCATGCGCTCTGGTAGACTGGCCACAGCCTGTCTGCGAACGCCTGCGGGGACTCCCCTGGGAGCTGCACTGTTCTTTCTACCCGGGTGAACGGACTGCCATCATTGAGTCCCATGGCCTCCAATATCTGATTCATCAGATCCTCATAATACTTCTGCCCCCTTTTGCACTCGCCAGATAAGGCCTGGAGGAGATCACCTCCCAGGGAAAACAGCAGCATTTTTGCTTGCTCTGCGTCATCGCAGTCATTAACACAAGCTGCTTGTTCTATCTCCCTGAAGTGCAGTGAGGGGTTTCCCTTTTTAGTGAGCTTGGGGATGTGGCTAACCATGTCCCTGAGCTGGTGGGTGCCATACGGCACTACAAACTGATTCTGGATGGCCCCTGGGTCATCTTCATCAATGGGCGGACCGTACCTCCATTGTCGGAGGGGGTACACTGGTCCTCGTCCCGGCCTATCTAGCGGGGCCTGCTGTGCTTCCTCTACCACCACATCCTCCACCGCCTCTTGCTGCCAGAGCTCCTGAAAGTGTCAGGAATGACCCAGGTTCTGCCTCGCCTCGCCACCAGAGGGCACCATGAACTCTTAATTGTTTCCTTCTTTATTCTTAATTGTACTCACCTGTGCATGGTTATATACCTACTATTTAAGTGGTGCTTAGTTTATGTTCATTGCTCAGTCTTGAGTTTCACTGCCTTGTGATTCCTCTTGCTGGCCTGTATCTGTGCTGTTGTTATTTTGTTTATTTCAAGTAAAGTCTATCTTTGTTTTTGCAACCTAACCTCTGCCTCAGTTTGCCTTCCTGCAGTTGGGTTCACCTAGTTCCATTCCTCACAGCAAGACTGAGCCAAACAATGGACCCAGCAGAGAAGGACCAGTGGCTACGACAAATCTTTGAACAGCTACAACTGATCTTGGACGAACTGTAGTGCCTCGCCACGTCATTCTCCCGAAGCCAGAAACAGCTGGAGGCCCTCGTCATTGCTTTCCATCAGAGCCAGAGTCAGGTGATCCAAGCTACTCCAGCACTGTTACCCGCTCCTTCAGTTTCGCCTCCCCCTCTGAAAGAACCCCGATTACCTGCACCCGAGCGCTACGACGGTAACCCAGGAGGATGTCGAGGCTTTCTAACCCAGTGTTCCCTGGCTTTCCAACTGCAAAGTTCATTATTTCCCAGTGACCGTTCCCGAGTAGCCTACATCATTTCGCTACTCACCGGCAAAGCACTTACCTGGGCTATGGCCGTCTGGGAACAGCATACTCCGGCATGTTCAAACTACCAACTTTTTTCTGAGGAAATGAGAAGGGTCTTTGATCATCCTGTCAGTGGGAGAGAGGCATCTAACAAACTACTTCGGCTTCGCCAGGGGGTTCGTAGCGTTGCGGACTACGCTATTGAGTTTCGCACTCTCGCTGCAGAGAGCCAATGGAATTCGGAGGCGCTCATCGCCACCTTTCGCCACGGTCTCACGGATGAAATCAAGGACGAACTGGCTTCCAGAGATCCGGTGAATGATTTGGAGTCTCTCTCTTTGATATCTCCATTCGAGTGGATAATCGTCTCCGTGAGAGGCGAAGAGAACGCCACTCCTTTTTCACCCCACTTCCGGAGACAAGAGCCTTCCCTGCTTCGAAGCCATCCCAGAACCTCAGAGCCATCCCGACTCCATCTTTGACTGATCCAGAGGAGCCCATGCAGTTGGGAGTAACTCGTCTCTGTTAAGTATGTGTATTGTATTGAACAATTAACACAAAGACTTAAACGTATAACTCAAACAGGCCTTTACTGGTTGGAGGTAGGGACTGCACATAGGTCTTTACTTCATGCCCACAGGCGGGAACTGAGGGGGATCAGTACCCACAGTACTATTTATACCCCTATGGCCAGGAGTGGTACTGCGTATCACTACGCCCAACAAGTAGTGCAGTCCTGTCCATAGGTTCAAAGTAGCACACATATTACATACACAACATTCCTCCCTTCCTAGCTTTACAGTCATCTCCCCATTTAACATAACGTAATAACATATATACATATATAACTTCAGGTTTACATAACAGAATAACATAGATACATAGATAACTTCATGTCAAAAACAGATCACAGATTCAGTCTCTGCGGAAAACAGTTCACAGATTCAATCTCTGTGGTGTAGTCGGTTCACGTTGCTGGAGTGACTCATTCAATAGTCCTTCCATGGATTTAACAGTTTGAACTTCCGAACTGAATTGGCTCCGTTCGGAGGGACCACGTGTGTGATCTGGTAGAGGTGATAATGGTTCAGATGGGTCATCTTCTGTTTTTACTTTTCTTTTTCTGCTTCTTGGAGACTCTCTGGGCTCCATTGTCAGCTGCCACAGCTGCCAGCTGCATGCGCAGTTCCTCCTTCTCTTCCTCCTGTTTCCGTCGTAGAGCCAGCTTCTCCCGATGTTCCGTAGACTTTTGGTGCTCCTCCATGATTTCTGTATGGTGGGAGTCGAAGTTACAAGCTGGGCAGGACAGGACATCGTAATATTCGGTGTCGTCCTGAGCTAGACCAGTGAGAGGGTCGTCTATTTCCTCCATACCCAGCTGGACATTAGCCAGCTCTTGTTCCAAATCCAGACATCTTTCCTGAAGAGACTTCTTCATGTGTACCTCTGCATCCAGCTTTTTCTGGGCTTTCAGCAAGTCGTTTACTAGTGACCTCATTTGTGATTTTAATACTTCAACTTCCTTTGGAGATTGATTGATCGGACTATGCAATCCCTCTACCGGAGCAGCTGTTTCAGCGGTCTGTTGTTCTACGTTGACGTAAGTCAGCGTACTTTTGGCATCCAAGGGCTGCTCTGTTGCAGTCATCTCAGTCTGTGTTGCCACCTCAGCTCTTCCAATAACCTTTGAGAGCTCCGAACCCCTTTCGTTTGAATATTGAAGTTCATGTTCAAGTTTTTCCCATTTCAGAGTCCTGTCCTTCAGCATATGCAGGAGTTGGCTGACCGTTAACTCCTCTGACATCAGACGTTTTGTGTGCTCCTGCTCCATTTTCTCCATCAGCTGCTTCTGTTGTCTTTCCAGATTCTCCAACTCTATATCAAAGAACTCTTTCGTTGCATTCAACTCTTGCTCAAAACGGCGAAGCATTTGTTCTAATTGCTGTTGTAGTTTGAAATGGAGTTGAGTTCGAGCCCGGTGTCCCTCAGAAATGGGCACATCAGTAGACTTGCCAGACTCAGAATCCACAGTTAAACTATGTTGTTGTTGCTCAGTGGAATTCTGTGCTGAAACTTTGTCTTTTGCACCTGAGTTGGGCTTACCATCATCCGTTCCAGAATCTGGGCCGACTATCTTCACCGAGTTCTCACTCGTTATTGTTTGTAGGAAATGCCAGTCCATATTCATTTTCCTAATCCACTCCCGTCCTAGTAGTGGAGGACCTCCTTCAGATATCACATATAAGTCCATTATTTGACTGTCTTCGCCCTTGTGGACCACTGCAACCTCTATTTTCCCGATGGGGTACACTCTTTGCCCCGTGTATGTTTTCAATCTAATCCCCGTATCCTGTAGGGGAATATGTTGGAATAACTTTCCGTAATCTTTCTTATTTATGACCGTCAATGCCGATCCAGTGTCCAATTCCAGTTTTACTTGGACTCCTTCTATCTGAAGAGTGACCCAAATTGTCTGGAGGTCTGCACCCTTACCAGCGTTGAGTACTCTTAAGCTAGCCAGTTCATTACTGCTAGCGTCTGAATCGGACTCCTGTTCGGTCACCTTGTGTACCTTTGCGTATTTTCCTTGCGGTGACTTCTTGTTGCTGGTCTTCTTCCCTGACCTGCATACTCTAGCTATATGTCCAAGCCTACCACAAGTTCTACATTCTTGGTTTTTAAACCAACACTGGTTCTGATCATGCGTTGTCTTTCCACAACGATAACATTTGCCAGAACTCACACCCAATTTGTGTGCACTGAGCTCCGGTGACCGTAGCTGCATTACTGCCGTGCCTCTCGCTGCGGCTTCGTGTGCTGCTGCCATAGTGACCGCCTTCTCAAGCGTCAGCTCATTCTCCTCGAGCAGTCGCTTTTGTGTATCCTGTTTAAATAAACCACACACAAATTTGTCTCGTAGTGCATCTGTCAATCCCGTTCCAAACTGGCAATATTTCGCTAATTTACGCAATTCCAGCAAATATTCAGCATTGCTTTCATGCTGTAGCTGCCTTCTGTCGTAAAATTTAAATCGTTCCGCTAGCATCAGCGGCGTGGGGTTTAGATGATCTTTCAGGACAGTAACAATCTCATCGAACGTCTTATCCGCCGGTTCATCTGGTGATAACAGGTGTTTCAATTGCCCGTACGTCTTCGCACCCATTAAATTTAATAATGTTAGAGCTTTATCTTGGTCACGAATTTTATTGGCCTTACAATAATTTTTTACTCTTTCAACATATATGGCCCAATCTTCGAGGTCACTATCAAAGGTGCTAATATTCCCGTGTTTAGGCATTGTAGATTTGCAATTTCTCAGATTTTATTTTCTTTACTTGTTATCAAAGATGGCGGCTTCCCGCTCTTGCCGTCGTCCTCCGCCCACAAAATGGCGGTTTTCCCGCGCTTGGCGGTCTTCACCCGTCCCCCGACGCCGTCTCCCTTCAGCCCTCGAGTGCGGCCCTTATCTTCGCCTCGATCGATAGCCCGCGCTGTGCACCGCGACTCTCGCACCTTGAGCTTCTGCAGCCGCCGCGCCTTTCAGTCCGAGTGCGGCTCTTATCTTTGGTCCCGATCGCTGGCCCGGCTGCGCCCCTCACTTCAAAGCGGCCCGGCCCTTATCTGCCGATCGCTATCGCCCTACCTCTCTCTCTTCCCCAGTCCTGTCTTTACTCCGGTTCACAAGCTGATGGAGGCTTCAGGGTCCTAATGCCTGTCATTTCCAATCGCTGGAAGCTGTCAGGATTTCTGCTGCCCTTCAGTTTTGAGTGGGGTGTTGAGGATTGAAACCTCTCTTCAACGTCCTGTCTTTGGACGAAGCCGCCTGGAATAACTGCCGCAGGGTAAGAGCCTGACTCGTCGCCAGTGTTAAGTATGTGTATTGTATTGAACAATTAACACAAAGACTTAAACGTATAACTCAAACAGGCCTTTACTGGTTGGAGGTAGGGACTGCACATAGGTCTTTACTTCATGCCCACAGGCGGGAACTGAGGGGGATCAGTACCCACAGTACTATTTATACCCCTATGGCCAGGAGTGGTACTGCGTATCACTACGCCCAACAAGTAGTGCAGTCCTGTCCATAGGTTCAAAGTAGCACACATATTACATACACAACAGTCTCTCGCAGCCTGAACGTGATCGCCGAATGAGAGAGGGATCTTGCCTCTATTGTGGGGAACCGGGCCACTTTCGCTCTTCTTGCCCAAAGTTGGTGGGAAAAGCCAGGGCTCGTCCAGGACGGAGGGACCTGAGATGAGCATAGCCATTCCTCCCGGTCCCACTGTTTCTAGGGCCCTGCTGGCATCTTCCCTTTTCTGGGGCAATCAACAACATGATCTTAAGGCCCTGGTGGATTCTGGGTCTGATGGTAACTTCATGGATCTGGGTTTAGCTAAACAGCTCAAGATTCCCCTGACCCATCTAGATCACCCCCTGACTTTTGTCACCCTGGATGGAAGACCCCTGGGCTCCGGAACTATTCACCATCTTACTGCCCCCCTGTGTTTGGGCGTGGAAGGACAACATTTCAAGACCATCCAATTCTCCCTTATCCATTCTCCCGAGTTTCCATTAGTTCTGGGTTACCCTTGGTTGGCCTGCCATAATCCATGCATGGATTGGGCCGCCAGCCGGCTTACGGACTGGGGCTCCACCTGCCATACCACCCGTCTTTGCTCCAAGTCTCCTTCCCAGCCCCAGGAGTCCCCATTGCACTCTGAATTGTCCCGAGTGCCTCACGAGTATGAGGATTTAAAAGAGGTCTTCAGTAAGGTTTGAGCCACATCACTTCCCCCTCATAGGCCATATGACTGTGCCATTGACCTCCTGCCTGGGACATGCCCATCTAGGGGTAGGATCTTCTCCCTTTCTGCTCCAGAGACCGCCGCTATGGAGGATTACATCCGTGACGCCCTCGCCACTGGCTTCATCCGTCCGTCCGCCTCTCCTGCTGGTGCCAGTTTTTTCTTCGTGAGTAAGAAAGATGGAGCTCTCCAGCCCTGCATCGGCTACCGTGGCCTTAACAAGATTACTATAAAAAACCGTTATCCTCTTCCGCTCATGTCGACGGCCTTCAAGCTACTACAGGGAGCCACAGTCTTCACAAAATTGGATCTCCGCAATGCCTACAACCTCATCCGCGAAGGGGACGAGTGGAAGACTGCATTCAACACACCTACCGGGCACTATGAGAACCTGGTCATGCCTTTTGGTTTGGCCAACGCCCCTGCTGTGTTCCAGGCGCTCATCAATGACATCCTCCGAGACATGCTGAACCACTTTGTCTTTGTCTACCTGGACGATATTCTCATTTTCTCAAAACTCTTCACGATCATGTCCAGCATGTAAGGCAAGTCCTGCAACATCTGCTTAATAACCTCTTGTTTGTCAAGGCTGAGAAGTGTGAGTTTCACGTTTCCACGGTTTCATTCCTGGGCTTCATCATCTCCAGCGGCAACATCCAAATGGATCCTGGCAAGACCCAAACTGTCCGAAATTGGCCACCACCCACCTCTCTCAAACAGGTGCAACGTTTCTTGGGGTTTGCTAATTTCTATCGGAGATTCATCAGGAACTTCGGCACTATTGCTGCCCCTCTCAACGCCCTCACCAAAACCACTTCCACCCGGTTCAGTTGGTCCGCTGAGGCTGCGCAGGCTTTTGAGGATCTCAAGCGGCGCTGCACGTCTGCTCCTGCCCTCGTGATTCCGGATCCCTCACTCCCCTTCATTGTCGAGGTGGATGCCTCTGATATAGGAGTGGGTGCCGTTTTGTCCCAGCGGTCTAACGACAACAAACTGCACCCTTGCGCCTTCTTTTCTCGCCGACTCACTCCTGCAGAACGAAACTACGATATTGGAAACAGGGAACTACTAGCAGTCAAGTTGGCACTGGAGGAGTGGAGACATTGGTTGGAGGGATCTAAACATCCGGTCATTGTCTGGACAGACCTTAAGAATCTGGCCTATATCCAGGAGGCCAAATGGCTTAACTCTCGTCAAGCTCGCTGGGCGCTGTTTTTCAATCGTTTCGACTTTGTCCTGTCATATCGTCCAGGATCCAAGAATCTCAAGCCTGATGCTCTCTCCAGGCAATTTGATCCACCCAAGCGGGAGAGACAACCAGAACCTATTCTTCAAACTTCTCGAATTGTAGCACTGGTTCGCTGGGGGATCGAGACGCTGGTCAGAAAGGCACAACAGAGGGAGGCAGACCCTGGCAACGGCCCACCAGGTTGCCTTTTTGTTCCCAACACGGCACGCTCACAAGCCCTGCAGTGGGGGCATTCGTCGCGACTCACCGGTCATCCAGGCACATCCAGGATGCTGGAGTTCCTTCGCAGAAGCTTCTGGTGGCCCACCATGGAGAAGGACGTAAAGGCGTTCGTGGCAGCTTGTGCTATTTGTGCACGAAACAAGAACCCTCGATCTCACCCCCAGGGTTTGCTGCATCCTCTCCCCATTCCCACCCGCCCCTGGTCACACCTCTCTGTGGATTTCATCACAGGCCTTCCACCATAATAATAATTAATAATAATAATAATTCAACTTTATTGTCATTGTACAATGCACAAGTACATGAACAACGAAATGTGATCTTGCAAGCTCCCATGAGTCCAGTACAAATAACATTAACATTAAACGTAAATAGCACCGTCCTGGGAGAAGCAAAGCCGCTGCGTCTGTGCGTGCCGCCATTCCATTTCCACCATTCCTCCTGTCATTCTGTCATTCTGGTCATCATGGATTGCTTCTCCAAAGCCTGTCGCTTTCTGCCCTTTCCCAAGCTTCCCTAAGCCCAAGAGACAGCCGAGCTCATGGTCCAGCATGTTTTCAGGTTGTTCGGTTTGCCTCTTGACATCGTCTCTGACTGTGGTCCACAATTCGCCTCCCAGTTCTGGAGAGCTTTCTATAAGCTCATTGGAGCTACTGTCAGCCTTTCCTTGGGTTTCCACCCTCAGTCTAATGGTCAAACAGAACAGATCAACCAAGACCTGGAGACGACCCTGAGGTGTCTCGTGTCCGCTAACCCTGCGACCTGGAGTCGTCACATCGTCTGGGCTGAGTACGCGCACAACACCTTGCGCTGCTCCCCCACAGGAATGTCGCCACTCGAGTGCCAGTTCGGGTTTCAGCCTCCACTGTTCCAGGAGCAGGAGCACGAGGTGGGGGTTCCCTCCGCGGAGAAGTTTGTCCAGCGCTGTCGATAGACCTGGAGGAGAGCGCGGCTGGCCTTACAACGAGCTTCTCGGCAACGACAGATCCAGGCCAACAAGCGGCGCAGACCGGCTCCTTCATTCCGTCCTGGTCAGAGGGTCTGGCTTTCTACGCAGGATCTCCCGCTGCGAGTGGAATCCCACAAGCTGGCGCCCCATTTCATCGGTCCCTTCACGGTGTTGAGGTAGGTCAACCCGGTGTCCTAACGACTCCAGCTGCCCCACTCCATGCGGATTCATCCCACCTTCCATGTCTCCCGGCTCCAGCCAGTGGCCATCAGTTCCCTGGCGCCTGCCACGAGGCCTCCTCCTGCTCCCCGCATCATCGACGGCCAACCTGCCTACACGGTCCATCGCCTGATGGACTCTCGCCGGGTTCGTGGGGGTCTCCGGTTCCTGGTGGACTGGGAGGGATATGGTCCGGAGGAACGCTCCTGGGTCCCGGACCGGAACATCCTGGATCGCGATTTAGTGCAGAACTTTCTTCGTCGTCGCCATGGACTTTCTGGGGGAACGTCAGGGGCCGTTCTTGGCGGGGGGGGGGGTCCCTGTCAGGAATGACCCAGGTTCTGCCTCGCCTTGCCACCAGAGGGCACCATGAACTCTTAATTGTTTCCATCTTTATTCTTAATTGTACTCACCTGTGCATGGTTATATGCCTGCTATTTAAGTGGTGCTTAGTTTATGTTCCTTGTTCAGTCTTGAATTTCACTGCCTTGTGATTCCTCTTGCTGGCCTGCTAGCCTGTATCTGTGCTGTTGTTATTTTGTTTATTTCAAGTAAAGCCTATCTTTGTTTTTGCAACCTAACCTCTGCCTCAGTTTGCCTTCCTGCAGTTGGGTTCACCTAGTTCCATCCTCACAGAAAGCTCAGAGCTGTGGGTGGCGGTCGTGGGAACTCTGATTCCCTAACCAACTTCGTTCTGGGTGTTGCCTGTGGGACGGTTCTATTTGGATTGCCGGTAAAGTCCGACTGACCTGTCTTCAGGCTGATAAGACATATCATCCCCTTTGCCCTCTTTAAAGCCATATTCAAGCTTTCTATCTCTTCCCTACAGAGGCCAAGATCTGCTTCCTCAAACCCTTGGTCGCAGGCCAGCTTATACGCTGCCTTTACCTCCCTAACCTTTTCCTCCTGCTCTCTTACTTCTTGTATGAGGCGGGCGTTCTCCTGCCGCACCCTAATCTCATTGCTCCTGGCCTCTGCAACTAGGCACTTCAGGTACTCTAACTCGTACCTCGTGTGGCTTTTGCCCTCACTAAACTGGTCCACCAGGCGCTCTATCTTGGCCTGGTATTCTTCAATCTCCATTTCCTTATCCCAACTCTGTTTTAACTTCTCTAAGCCTGCGGGTACCTAACCACAGACATATCAGTGGTGTGATAAAAAGAAAAGCAATAACTGCTGCTCTCTCCAGACCACCGTCTGCTACATCGCATACTGTTGCCGACGGTCCTGCCACGGTTGCCATTTTGTTGAAAGGGTGGGGTATTTGGTTTTGGGGTTATTGTATGGCCAGTCAGGCATATCTGAGCTGCTCCAGGCCCCGTGCAGTTTTGAATCATTTCCCTTTCTGGTTCTGACCGCCGGACTTATTTCAGTAGCGATATAGACAAAACGAGACTCGTGGTTGGGTGCAAAGAAGACCAACATTTATTAAAAATAAAGAATAATTTGCTATACAGTGAAAATAATTATGAATACAGCACACTTGCACACTTTTACTTAACGGGGGGAGAGAAAACGGACACATCGAGGGAAAATTGACTAAAAATGACAATTTAACAAAATTCCCCTTTAATTCCCACCCTGTATACCTATCTAGGATGCCTTGTAATGGGCCAGAAAGTTTATGCTCACCAGTAAACGCCTGCTCCATGCCCCTGCGATCTGCCTTGAATTCTTCACCGCCCCAAAGTAGAGCTACCCCAGTAATTCAAAAGTAACTGCTGGTATTCCACTTCTTTGGGCGGGCTGCTGAGCTGTTCCTCTGGTAAGCAGGGCACTGGAGGTGAGGCGGTAGAGAGAGAATGGCTTCCTGAGTGGCTATCTTTATACCCCATTTGGGAGTCCTTATCTGCGCGCCCAAATCTGGACGTATCTGGGGTACACAAAAGGGACTGATCTGTCCCCATTGACCGTAATGGGTTTGAATCCGTTTCCCATTCGTTTAACTGGTTTGTGCTCAATTTAAAATGTCCCACTGATTTCTCAAGTGCTGGACAAACAAATCCTTAAGTCTTCAGTAAACAGTCCTTTGTCCTGCAGTTACATTCCAACTGCAATTGATTGACAGCTTCAAGTGCTTAAGCCCTTGAGTCAACAATGTTGAGAACTTGTAAACAAACAATCTTTTGTTCGATGTTGAACTTCCTAAACCGCAGTTGATTGACAGTTTAAGTACCTCAAGTACTTCAGCCAGTGATGGGAGATGTTCAGACAGGCTGTCTTTCTCTTTTGCCACGAGGCCCGGCAGCCATCTTTGATGCCCTGGGTTTTTAAGGTACATTCCAACCAGGTTTTCTTCAATCAAATAATCTTTGGGGGCTGTCGAAATTTTCAGAAATTTTGCGAACCTTACAGTAATGATGTGGGAGCGGGAAGTGTAAGGGGGGCATCTTTTAACTGGTTTATGGTAATTTACCTGGCCAGCAGCCTTTGCCTCTGAGCTCTGACCAATTCCAACCGTTTACCTGGTTTACAGTAATTCACCTGGTCAGCAGCCTTTTGCTGCTGCACTCTAAACCAATTTACAAACAGCAGTTTCAAATCGCTACCCCTCCTTAAGTTCTGAGTGGAGGAACTTATAATAAATGATATTAAAATGGACAAGTGGTTTGGATGAGAGAAAAATCAAGTTTTATTACCTAAATAAACTACAATCAAAAGAATAAACTATACCACACAAACACAGTAATTACAGTAAAACTATATAACAGGGGGTTGCAGATGGTGAAAATGAGGGATAAAATGGCTCCAATGTTACTTAAACAATCTTAGCAATTACCCTCAAATCACCACCCCCTAACTCCTGCTAGGTTGCCTTGCCAAGGAGTCAGAACACCCTGCTCACCTCTGGTCCCAGAAAGTAAAGAGAGAGAGATAGCTTCACAGCAGCTATCTTATATACCTGGTGAGCCCCCTGCCATTCTGCCTTGCAAGGGCTGTGTGCAAAATTCCCACCCAAAGGGTCCAATACACAAGAGAAAGCTGTGATTGGCTAACTCAGAGTGGTTGGACTGGGTTAATGTGTCTTCCGGAGCTCCCTGGGCTGAAACAAAAGGGAAATACAACTGCTGTATTGTCCAGAATGCTAGGTGATTTAAACCCATTCAGTTCTTAAACGGTTCCCATTCAAGATCCAAAAGTCTCTTCTGCAGTTTAGGTGTATCCACTCGATATACAAACAAATGTTAATAGCATTCAATTGCTTTGTAAACCAAGCATTGTCCTGTGGTCATCTGGAACCACAATTGATTGACAGTCTTGAGTGCTTAGCAAACAAAGTTCCTTTGTTCATGCTGGCAGTTTCAAGCACTCGATCTTAGAGTCAACATTGTAGAACGTTTTGTAAACAGGCATCGATTGTCCTGCTGCAGGGGGTTGGGGACTTCCCTTTGATTGGCAGCTCCATTGAACCTTACTTCCAGACACAGAAAGCTGCTTTCTAAGCCCCTTTGTCTTCGGCCATGTGGTGACAGCCATTTTTATCCCTGGAAATTTAAAAGCACAACGCCCAGGGATTCTTTAATCAAAAAAATTAATCTTCAGAACTGTAAATTATAGCGAATTCTTACAAAGAGAAGCCGGTGCAGGTGATTCTCTGGCTACGATTAGATAGATAAGAAAGAATGGAACCAGGCAAGTGCAGTCCCACCCAGCTAGACGGCAGTGGAGAGGTGTTGGAGGAGGATGGAGTGATCAACCATGTCAAAGGCTGCAGACAAGTCATGAAGGATGAGGAGGGATGGTTTACCATTGTCACAGTCACAAAGGATGTCATTTGTGACTTTGATAAGACTTGTTTCGGTATTGTGGCAGGGGTGGAAACCTGATTGGAGGGATTCGAACATGGAGTTCCGGAAAAATTGAGCGTGGATTTGGGTGGCAAAAACATGTTCAAGTACTTTGCAGAGGAAAGGGAGGTTGGAGATGGGGTGGTAGTTTGCAAGGACAGAGGGGTCAAGTGTTGTTTTTTTGAGGAGAGGGGTGATGATGGCAGGTTTGAAAGAGAGGGGGACAGTATCTGAGGAGAGAGAACCATTAACAATGTCAGTTAACATGGGAGTCAGAAAAGGTAGTTGGGTGGTCAATTTGGTGGGAATAAGGTCGAGGGAGCAGGAAATGGATCTTGTGGACAAGATGAGCATGGAGAGGTCATGAGGGAAGATTGGAGAGAAACTGCAGAAAGATGCGAGTTCCGGGCTAGGTCAGGGGGGAACCTTGGAGGAAGTTTGGCCCGGTGCCTTAGGGGAAGGAAGGGAAGTGACAGAGGCAGCTGATCAGATGGCCTCAATCTTAGAGACAAAGAGGTCCATGAGCTCCTTGCATTATTGTTAGAGGTGAAGGTGGAGGAGCCAGGGGAGAGGGGTTTACGAAGACGGTTAGCAGTAGAGAATAAAAGTCTGCGGTTATCTTTGCATTCCAGAATGATTCTGGAATATTGAGCAGTTTTGGCAAACGAGAGCAGGACCTGATAATGCTTTATGTGGTGCA
This sequence comes from Somniosus microcephalus, assembly GCF_052327205.1. Classification (NCBI taxonomy): domain Eukaryota; kingdom Metazoa; phylum Chordata; class Chondrichthyes; order Squaliformes; family Somniosidae; genus Somniosus; species Somniosus microcephalus. The sequence continues at coordinate 111,232,986 of NC_140994.1, forward strand.
GCCAGATCTGGCGGTGAATGGCTAAACTAGTTGTCCGCCATATCCATTCAAGTCTGCATTTCTTGGACGTAAGGAGTGAAGATGAGGGCTGTACCAGGGGGAACGGTCAGGATGAGAGAGATTAATTGTTTTAGTAGGGACTAGGGCATTGAAGGTGGTGGTAAAGTATGGTTGAGCAGATCGGTAGCTGCAGAAATATCGTGGTAATGGAGGGCCAAAGGCTGGACAGTTGGGATTTCGTAAGTGCAGTTATAAGTGAGTTGGTAGAGAGTTTTTTCATGGGGCGGACACAGAAGGACGTAGGGTTGGGGAGAGGAAGGAGGGTGTGGGTGGAGAATGATACAAGGAAGTGCGATTAACACGATGGGAGGAGTGAGGCCACGAGAGATGGCAAGATCGAGGGGGTGGCCATGAATATGGGTTGGGAGTTTACATGGAGGGAGAGATTAAGGGAGGATAGGAGGTTAGTGAACTCAGAGGAGAGAGAGCATGATGAATTGAGATGGAGATTGAAATCACCGAGGATGAGAAGTCATTCGATGCAGAGGCTGAGGGAGAGAAGCAGTGAAGATATCTCGGTGATAAAAAAATTTATGGTACTTGGGTGGGCGGTAGAGAATGAGAATTTTAAATGAGAGGTGAGGGGGTGGAATAAGGTGAGATGCTCAAAGGAGGAGAAAGCGCCAGAGGAGTGGGGGACAGACCAAGGTGTGATTTGGTGATGAAAGCCACATCGCTACCATGGCAGTCTGGGCAGGGCAAGTGGTGGAAGTTATAGCCAGGCGGGGAGGCTTCATTTAAGGGTAAGATGTGTAAGACTTTCTCCGACTATCGTTCAGACCCCGAGAATTACAAATAAGTGTAACAATGACAGATAAGTTTGTTATCAATAAAAAATTATCTTTATTTACACTACAGTTTACTAATTCATGCGTACATAAAAGTACCCCAGCAATATATATGCTCTACAGTTTACTGATTCATGCATACTCTCCTTCTCTGGTGATCAGTCTGAGTTGGTCGTAGGCTTCAAGAGTCGGCTGGCCGGTCAAGCACCTCCCTTTGTTCTGTTCTTTTTGTGCCGTTTTCTCTTCTCTTTATAATGTTCCCCTGCAATGGTCCCTCATGCTTTCTTCAGCTGCGTCCCTCTGATAGGTCAGTTTCACTTCCAACTTCCCCTGATTGGTGTTCTTCCTGCATGATACACTCATGTTCCTGTAATGTGTGTGGGGCAGGGGGATGGGGTGGGAGGTGGCGGGACTTCCTCTTCACCCTGTGTTTGCCCCTGTCCATGTGGCCTTACAAACAAAGGATTACACACTGACCTCCTCCATTTTGAATCCATTCGTTATCATCTGAAAATTCATTCGCAATTTCGATCTCCGCACAGTAGCAGTGAATTTTATTATGTGTATAGCAGCTTACAGGTGTCATCACCCCTCAGTTAAGTTTCCGTTAGGGCCATGATGTCGATGCAATCATCCATGATAAGCTCATGGATGGCAAGGGTCAGTGATGGCTGACTCACTGCCAGCATCCACAGGGTCTGCGCTGGGGAGGAGATTGGCAAGATTAGCTCCCAGTGGGCTCGCTGGGCAGAAAGGTCGATGAGAGAGTAGGATGGGGCAGTTGGGGTTGCTGCTCGTGAGGAGGCAGTGACGAGTACTAAGGAAGGACGAGGCTCAACTAAGTGTGAGAGTCAGAGAGACTTGGATCAGACATATCAGTGTTTGATATGAGGAGCGTGATCCGTGGTAATGTAATATTACTCAGAGCACAGTCCGTCTTCTGTTTGGTGTTAGACTGATCTGCTGCTAATGAACAGAAATGATGGAGACAGCCTTGCACAGTGCTGCATTACTGAGTCCCTTCTTCTGACAATGATGTGAGTTAGCTAGCTCTGAGTTGACGGGTGTTGTGTTTAATGATGTTATTTTGGTGTTTGCTGCTGCTGTGCTTACTGACAGCATCTGTATAACGGAGCCAGCTCTTCCAGTTTACATCCAGTACCAATACACACAGTGCCTAGGGTTAGAGAATCCTTAGCTCTCTTCCAGTTCTTGGCTGACTCTCCCTCCTACCAGTTGCTGCTGGGAAGGCCATATCGCAAAGGAATGTGTAAGGGTACGGTACCATTGTGGTTATGTTACTGGACTAGTAATCTACTAGACAAATGATCTGGAGGTATGAGTTCAAATCCCACCATGACAGCTGGGGAATTTCAATTCAGTTAATTAAATAAATCTGGAATAAGAAGCTGGTATCAGTAATTTTTTTAATATTCTTTCACAGGATATGGGCGTCATTGACAAGGCCAGCATTTATTGCCCATCCCGAATTGTCCTTGAGAAGGTGGTGGTGAGCTGCTTTCTTGAACCGCTGCAGTCCGTGTGGTGAAGGTACTCCCACAGTGCTGTTAGGTAGGGAGTTCCAGGATATTGACCCAGCGACGATGAAGGATCGGCGATATACTTCCAAATCAAGATGGTGTCTGACTTGTAGGGGAACGTTGAGATGATGGTGTTCCCATGCAGCTGCTGCCCTCGTCCTTATAACTGGTAAAGGTAGCTTATCAGCCCAAGCCTGAATGTTGTCCGGGTCTTGCTGCATGTGGGCATGGACTGCTTCATGATCGGAGGAGTTGCGTGTAGAATTGAACACTGTGCAACCATCAGTGATCATCTCCACTCCCGACCTTATGATGGAGTGAAGCTCATTGACGAAGCAGTTGAAGATGGTTGGGCCTAGAACACTAGGTGACCATGAAACTACTGGATTGTTGTAAATATCCATCTGGTTATCTAATGTCCTTTAGGGAAGGAAATCTGCCGTCCTAACCCAGTCTGGCCTATATGTGACTCCAGACATACAGCAATGTGGCTGACTCTTAACTGCCCACTGAAATGGCCCAGCAAGCCACTCAGTTGTATCAAACCACTACAAAAAACAATACGAATAAAACCGGATGGACCACCTTGCATTGTGCTAGGCACTGGACACGACAAAGGCACACCCAGCCCAGTCGACCCTGCAAAGTCCTCCAAATTGACATCTGGGAACTTGTGCTAAAATTGGGAGAGCTGTCCCACAGACTAGTCAAGCAACAGCCTGACATAGTCATACTCACAGAATCATACCTTTCAGCCAAAGTCGCAGACTCCTCCATCACCATCCCTGGGTATGTCTGGTCCCACCGGCAGGACAGACCTACTGGAGGTGGCGGCACAGTCAGGAGGGAGTGACCCTGGGAGTCTTCAATATTGACTCTGGACCCCATGTAGTCTCATGGCTTCAGGTCAAGCATGGGCAAGGAAACCTCCTATTGATTACCACCTACCGCTCTCCCTCAGCTGATGAATCAGTACTCCTCCATGTTGAACACCACTTGGAAGAAGCACTGAGGATAGCAAGGGCACAGAATGGACTCTGGTTGGGGGACGTCAATGTCCATCACCAAGAATGGCTTGGTAGCACCACTACTGAACAAGTTGGCTGAGTCCTGAAGGACATAACTGCCAGTCTGGGCCTGCGACAGGTGGTTAGAGAACCAACAGGAGGCAAAAAGCCTACTTGACCTTGTTCACACCAATCTACCAGTCGCAGATGCACCTGTCCTTGACAGAATTTGGTAGGAGTGACCACCGCACAGTCATTGTGGAGACAAAGTACTGTCTTCACACTGAGAACACCCTCCATTGTGTTGTGTGGCACTATCACAGTGTTAAATGGGATGGATTCAGAACAGATCTAGCAGCTCAAAACTAGGCATCCATGAGGTGCTGTGGGCCATCAGCAGCAGCAGAATTGTATTCCACCACAATCTGTAACCTCAAAGCCCAGCATATCCCTCACTCTACCATTACCACCAAGCCAAGGGACCAACCCTGGTTCGATAAGGAGTGTAGAAGAACATGTCCGGAGCAGCACCAGGTGTACCTAAAAATGAGGTGAAGCTACAACACAGGACTACATGCATGCTAAAAAGCAGAAGCAGCATGCTATAGACAGAGCTAAGCGATCCCACAACCAACTGATCAGGTCAAAGCGCTGCAGTCCTGCCAAATCCAGTCGTAAATGGTAGCAATGTGAGGAAGAGGCTCCATGAACATCCACATCCTCAATGATGGTGGAGCCCAGCATGTGAGTGCAAAAGACAAGGCTGAAGTGTTTGCCGCCATCTTCAGCCAGAAGTATCGAGTGGATGACCCATCTTGGCCTCCTCCTGAAACTCCCACCCTCACAGAAGCCAGTCTTCAGCCAATTCGATTTGCTCCACATGATATCAAGAAACAGCTGAGCACACTGGATACAGCAAAGGCGATGGGCCCTGACAACATCCCGGCTCTCATGCTGAAGACTTGTGTACCAGAACTAGCCATGCCTCTAGCCAAGCTGTTCCAGTATAGCTACAACACAGGCATCTACCCGACAAAGTGGAAAACTACTCAGGTATGTCCTGTCCACAAAAAGCAGGACAAATCCAATCCGGCCAATTACTGCCCCATCAGTCTACTCTCAAAATCCGTGACCTCTACCAGCTAGAAGGACAAGGGCAGCAGGCACATGGGAACACCACCACCTGCAAGTTTCCGTTCAAGTTACACACCATCCTGCCTTGGAAATGTATCATCAATCCTTCATCGTTGGTAGGTCAAAATCCTGGAACTCCCTCCCTAACAGCACTGTGGGAGTACCTTCACCACATGGACTGCAGAGGTTCAAGAAGGAAGCTCACCACCACCTTCTCAAGGGCAATTAGGAATGGGCAATAAATGCTGGCCTTGCCAGTGTTGCCCACATTCCATGAATGAATAAAAAAAACAGAACAATACAATCCACATGCACTCTGAATCTCAGTGTAAATATCCCACTCCCGGGCCAGCGGATTCTACTGCACGTGGATACACAACAGCAAGGTTGCAGGTTCGGTTCCTGATGTGTTAGCCATGGCTCAGTGGCAGCTCTCTCTCCTCTGAGTCAGAATATCATGGGTTCAAACCCCACTTCAGAGGCTCGAGCACATAATCCAGGCTGACACTCCAGTACAGTACTGAGGGAGTGCTGCTTTGTCAGAGGTGCCGTCTTTTGGATGAGACGTTAAACCCCGTCTGGCCTCTCAGGTAGATATGAAAGATCCCACAGCCACTATTTCGAACAGCAAGGGACTCCCTGGTGTCCTGGTCAATATTTATCCCTCAACTAACATCACAAATGACCAGTTAATCTGTTTTTAATCTCATTGCTGCTTGTAGGATCTTGCTGTGTGCAAATTGGCTGTAAATTTCCCTACATTACAACAGTGTCTAAACGTCAAAAGTATTTCATTGGTTGGGAACCACTTTGGGACATCCTGAGGTTGCAAAAGGTGCTTTGAACAGTGAAGGAACGTTCTTACATTTCTGTAACTTCTGCAGCTGTGTTGGGTATTTCCCTTGCCTCCGTTCCTCCCCCCCACCCTGAGATGGACAACCAGGGTCAAAATGGAGAATTCCCACTACACCAAAGTTACACCACCATTTTGGCCAAGAGGAAATTTGTACCAGTTTCCAAGAAGCTGCTGAGAGGCACTGTGGGAATGGCACAAGTGTGGTCATAAAGCTCTGGTTTGATCCCATCTGGAGCACTGCATTCAGTCTGGGCACCGCACCTCAGGAAGTCTATATTGGCCATGGAGGGTGCAGCACAGACTCACCAGAATGATACCAGGACTAAAAGGGTTAAATTATGAGGACATGTTGCATAGACGAGGCTTGTATTCCCTTGAATATAGAAGATTAAGGGGTGATCTAATTCAGGTGTTCAAGATGATTAAAGGATTTGATAGGGTAGATAGAGAGAAACTAGTTCTTCTGGTGGGGGAGTCCAGAGCAAGGGGGCATAACCTTTAAATTAGAGCTGAGCCGTCCAGGGGTGATGTCAGGAAGCACTTCTTCACACAAAGGGTATTGAAAATCTGGAACTCTCTCCCCCAAAAAGTTGTTGAGGCTGGGGGGTCTATTGAAAATGTCAAAACTGAGATTGTTAGATTTTTGTTAGGCAAGGGTACGAAGGGGTAAAGGGTACTAAGGCAGTTAAATGGAGTTAAAATACAAATCAGCCAGGATCTAATTTAATGGTGGAAAAGGCTTGAGGGGCTGAATGGCCGACTCCTGTTCCTGTGTTTTTTTGCTGTGTATTTACGATTTGCTTTATTGTTTTATTGTAAACTAGCTGGGGGGGCCCGGCATTGCCAGGGCAGTTTAGAGGGCCGCGCGGTTGACAGCCGGCCGCTGCCGCTCTCCCGCTCTGTGTCTCGGGCCAAGCGGTTGTCAGGCCCGGCCCGAGTGACCCCATCGGCCCGAGTGACCCCAACTCACCTCCCGCTCCGGTGGGCCGCCGCAGCTGGTAAAAGCAGGGGAAAAAATGGCGGCAATGTTTCGGGAGGCTGCAGGATTAGGTCCCACCTGTGACACACTGATTGGTCAACCATCAGGTCACTGAACTGTAGGATTGGTCAACCATCACGTCACTCAACGCTAATGAGCGGTAGGATTGGTCAACCGCTAATGAGCGGATTTTTGAACGTTTTTTGTATACTGCCCGAACAATTTTTGTCTGGCCAAAAAGTAAATATGCCTATGACACTCCCCTGATCATCAGCTTTCTTTTGATACAACATATGTGTAGGTACGCTCTATAACCTTTGAGTGTATAGCGGACAGACAGACAGACATACAGACAGATGGGCAGACAGACAGACGGACAGACACCACTATCCTTTTATATATATAGATTAATCCTACTGAGCAGTTTAGCCTGCACTGTTTTATTTTTCTGCCTTCTAAAAGGTGAGTGCGATTCAGTGTTAATTGTGGGAAACCACACATGCAGAGAATAACAACACAGGCTTTGGTTCATAAATTCCATCTGCTCGGGGAATCACAAGAAAGGTGTTGGGGAAAAGACCGAGGTGGAACAAATGATAACCATCCCCTCAAATTTGTTGAAAATGTCTCCCGGGTTGTCAACTTGTCGGACCAGTCTGCCACGCTCTAGATATAGAATCAGAATTATAGACTCATAGGGGGAGAAATTCGGCATGTTAGTGCCTCCCGTTAGTGCCTGGGGGGGCTAACGGGTTAGCGGTGGGGTGCGGTGAATCCAACGCCGCATGAAAAATTCACCCGGGATTTAGTGCTGCCACTAACATTTACCACCGAGCCCTTTAGTGGCTCTCAGATTGTGATGTCAATGCATTTGGAATGGCCCAGATCCAAAATTGACTGTCGCCCCCCCCCCCAACCCGCCTTAGCGCCTGGCCTGAACAATGGCAGGAAGGGGAGGCATGATGCAGTCAGATGGCCGCTGTAGGAGCGGTATTTAAAGGGATCAACCTCCGCTTTCATTTCAGTGGCCACTTAATGCTGCCTTCTCAGTTTGACATTGCAAAACTGCCGTTTCCAGTGAGTTAAACGTTTCTTACTTTCAGGAGTGTTCTGCCTGCTGAAAATTTGTCACTTTCATTCTGCTAAGATTTCGTAGTCCTACATTTGATTACATTAATGAGGGCTGTACTGGCACTGGACCACGCCCTCCAGCATCAACGTCGGAGGCAGCGGAGGCAGAGACAAAGATTGGAAAATGTGGCTAGAGGAAGGAGGGCCAACAGGGCTCTCAACAGGAGGCCTTACCCTCCCAGGGTATTCCAGGAGCACTTCTCCTACATAAATTTAACTGAGGAGCAGTGTCTTAGAAGGCTCCGCTTCAGCAAGGAGGTGGTCACAGAGCTCTGCCACCTCCTGCAGCCAGACCTCGGGCCTCAGATCAGGACCACCACGGCTCTCTCATTGGCAGTCAAGGTCACCATCGCCCTCAATTTCTACGCCAATGGATCCTTCCAGTCTGCAACAGGAGACATATCTAACAGCTCACAGTTCGCAATCCATTGCTGCACCCGGGAGGTCACAGATGCTCTCTACAGAAGGAGAAGGTACTGCCTTTCCTTCCCCATCACCAGAGAGAAGCAGGACAAGTGTGCATGTGGCTTTGCCAGGATAGCGGGCTTCCCCATGGTGCAGGATACCATCAATTGCACCCACGTCACTTTGCGGGCACCCCATAACAATCGCGAGGTCTTCCGTAACCACAAAGGCTACCACTCACTTAATGTCCAGTTGGTGTGCGACCACAGACAGCGTATCCTCACCGTCAATGCCCGCTATCCTGGCAGCAGCCACAATGCCTTCATCCTGCACCAGCACTCTCCCAGCCACCACATCAAGCTTGCAGTTAGCTGGCCGGAGTCAAGGGCTATCCGCCCTCCACCTGGCTCATGACTCCCCTCTGCATCCCCAACACTCCTGCCAGCACTCATATAATGAGAGCCACGCTGCCACCAGGAACATTATCGAGCAGACCATCGGGGTTCAAGCAACGGTTCCACTGCCTTGACCACTCGGGAGGAGCTCTCTGAGCGGGTATCCCATTTCGTGGTGGTTTGCTGCATGCTTCACAACTTGGCCATTGTGAGGGTGCAGCCCTTACCACCAGGGATTGCTGGACCACCTCAGGAGGAGGAAGAGGGAGAGGATGAGGATGAGGAGGAGGCGGAGGAGCAACAGGAGGAGGTACAGCAGCGAGGGAGGAGGCAGCCACTCAATCGGCCTTCTGGAAGGGCGCTCCGTGACTGCCTCTTCAGAATGCAGTTCCAATAAATTCTACCCCACATCCCCATTGCTCACCACATCCCCATCATTCAATCCATTTTGCATGCCATATCACAGCGCACAGCTGAAATGAGAAACAGCACAAATTCAGCAAAATTCCATTAATTAATTTATCAACATTCAGTAAACACATATATACAACAATATTAACTAATCACCCATGTACAAACCCTTACTTGCCCTCTTTACAATCCCTTTTCCTAATCAATGCTCCTACGTAGTCTGTACCCAATGGCTGCAGCAGGGCTGGTGGAAGGCTGCTGAGTGTCGGTGCCAGAGACTACAGATGGCCTTGCTGGATGCCCTCAGTCAGCTCTGAGCCTGGAAGGCCCGGCTGTAGACTGCACCACCTCAGGCTGGGCGGCAGCAGTCTGGGCTGGCTGGATGACAGGCAGCGACAAGGGCAATGGCGGAGTGACAATGGTGGGAGCAGGAATGCTGTCATCCTGAGAGAGGTCAGCAGGCTCCTGCTCGACTGACACACTGTCACTCCACCCGGACAGCACCTCAGCATCCCTACCAATCTGCTGGAATACAGATTGCTGGCCTGCTGTGACACTGTGAGTTACATGGTGGACTGTGGTGGACCCAGCAACAATGGCAGCAGTCAGAGCTTGCGTGGCATCAAGCTGAGACTGCATGAGAGCAGTCTGAGACTCGATGGCAGCAACCATTGACTGCATTACAGCACCAAGGGGGTCGACATCGGTGATGGCCACGGCACCCACCACCTGGCACCCGATGACTCTCAGCACTCGCTCCTCCAGGTCTATAAGCTGTTGGATGCCCACTTCACCCCCGCCTGTTTGTTCTTGCTCCCTCCTATTGTGGACCAGCTTGGCCTGCAAGAGAAAGGAATGTGTGTGAGTGAGTGTGCAGCAATGTGTTTGGGAGATGTGCCTGCCATAGTTGAATAGCTGTGATTGTAGGCAAGGCGTGAGATGTGGATGTGAGTTTTAGTAGGTGGAGATGCTTGGTGGGTGAGGGGTGGGGGTGTGGTGCTTTGTTGTAGGGGGTGGTGTGGGTTGGCATGGGTTGGCGCGTGCGCCCAGTCAGTTATGCTCCTGACTGTTTGTGAGCGGTTCGAATCGCTCCCACGCCCCTGGGTTCTAGACACCGGACTTAGGTACAGGCGGCGACACAGAAAAGACTCGAGTGCACAGGTGGTTTGGATGTAAGAAAACCAAGATTTTATTGAAATAGAAATTAACACAATCTTACGAGAAGTTACTAGTATAAAATTACAGGCAAATACAAATAACTATACTTATACAGGGAATGGGGAACACATGGCACATCGAGGGAAAACAAACTATCTTAACAATCCCCTTATCCTTATCCCATCCCTTATACCTAACTAGATTAAGCTATGAGGGGCCAGAATTCATGCTCACCAATCCAAAGATAAAAGCCAACTGTTAACGAGTGCGAGTTTTGAAGTCTGGTTTCTGGTCCTTCTAGGTACCCCGTCGCCATGTGGTCTTCAGGGGTGCGGCATTGGGTCTGCAACTGCGACACACCTCCCCTCCGCTGCCGTCGTCATCTCGTTGCGATGGGTTCTCCTCTTCTTCTCCCTCGGGTGGTCGTCGGCGGCACCATTGTGCCTGCAGGGCAGTTTTAACTGCCTAGATTTTCCTACCCAAGCTTAAGAATGCCAGTCTATTTGTCGTGGCGTGGCCACTTGCATTTTCGCAGTGCTCAACGAGATACTTGTCTTCCCAAGCGCCAGCTTATAACTAGGTGCTTGCTTTACTTATCGATACGTTTTTCACTGCCCTGCTCTGCCCTTATCGAGTTATTATCGTCTTCTTCTTTGTCTCCACTCGTCTCATCTCGCCGGACTGCTATACAAGCCCTGGGCTACCTGCTCGACTTTGTCTCACCCCTTTCTGCGGCCTGGGCATCCTGGATGGCTATAGACTTGGGTCTCGTTCCCCTTCCTTGCAGTTGGTATGGTGTAACTGGCTACTGAAAATCTGCTCTGGGGAGAGAGCCCGCCACGAGGCCAGGGCACGAGTATGAGCGGCAGCCCACGAGGCCAGAGCCACGAGAGCAGAGAACAGAGTCAAGAGGAAGAGCACGAGAGAGATTGCTACTTGGGGCCTTCAGTTATACTCCTTACGAAAACCCTTATCTGCGCGCCAAATCAGGTTAGTTCATTGTTCCAATCTTGGCGGGCTAGTTTAAATAATCATAGCAATCTAAACTAACTGTTTTTAGATGGCCGGTGATCGCACCTACTGGCCTGATTATCGAGTTGTTTTGTTATTTATGCATCTTAATCGGCCTGCCCAGCCTCGATGGCTTCCTTGAGCTGTTTCCGATTATTTATGCAAACAACTTGATGGCCTCAAGTATAGGCCTAACTGGTTTTTGGTCTGTGTACGATTTGGCTTAATGCATAATTCAGAGTCCTGCTGTCTGCTTTTCAAAATACAAAAGTCCTTCTTCACAGAAATTGCATTTTAGGTTTCAATTTCCCCAAAAGCTGCTTGTGCCACAGAGTCCAAGCTTTTAAAATCTTGCAGGCTTTTGGCCACGAGGTGCTGGCGCCATCTTTGGGACCCCTTTTTAAAATGTCCATGCAGGGTCCCTTTTATTAATAATAACCTTTGGGGAAATGCGTAAATTTTGCAAATCTTACATTGTGCAGTGTGTACAGACTGAGGTTCAGATGCTGGTATGTAGGACTTGTTGAAGCTGGTACTCACCCTGACCACTCGAGTGAGGTCATTGAATTTTTATGGCACTGTGTGAGGGTCCTGAGGACCACACTGCTGGCCGAGATGTCCTGGGCCACTTCGCTCCACATTGCCCTGAAGACCTGGGGCGATGGCCTCCTGCCAGTGGCCAGGAACAGCACTGCCCTCTTTCTTTCGACTTCCGTGACCAATGCCTCCAATGCCTGGTCGCTGAAACGGCGAGCTCTCTCCCTGGGACTGGGATCAGCCATGAGGATAAGAGGTGCAGCTGTTGAGTTGCTTGGAAGTCGCGTTCAGAGCCAGCAATGTTGAGAATGAGGTTGTGCAGAATGATTGAACCTCCCCTTTAAGAGTTGGAAGGAGCCAGTGCGAATGATGAATCCCGATTGCAGAGCACCTGAAATTGGTTATCGCTCTGCGGGTAGCGCCCCGCTCTTTGTGTTTAATGCCCTTTGTTAGGTGATTAGCGCTTAATTTAGTGCTCCAGTTCTTTCTTGGAGCGCTAACAATCAATTTAGTGGGAGGTCAGAGGCGCTAATCCTAAAACTTAAAATTTTTTAGCACCCCAACCGGGGCGATACCAAATTTCTAGCCCATAGAATCTTAGAGCACTGGATGAGGCTATTCAGCCCATCGTGCCTGTGCTGGATCTTTGAAAGAGCTGTCCAATTTAGTCCCACACCCCAGCTTTTTCCCATAATCCTGCAAATTAGTCCTCTTTAATTACATGTCCAATTGTCTTTTGAAAGTTCCTATGGAATCTGATTCCACCACCCTTTCTGGTAGTGTGTTCCAGATCTCAATGACCCTCTGTGTGAAGAAATTTCTCCTCATTTCTCCTCTAGTTCTTTTGCAAATTATTTTAAATCTATGGCCTCCGGTTACTGACCCACTTGCCAGTGGAAACAGTTTCTCCCTGTTTGCTCAATCAAAATCCCTGATAATTTTGAACACCTCTATTAATCACTCCTTAACCTTCTCTGCTCTAAGGAGAACAACCCCAGCTTCTCCAATCTCTCCACATGGCTACTGTTGTGTATGTAACCTGTTCCACCTTAAGAGAGCTTAAGCCTGTTCCACCTTAAGAGATGTACTACTTTCTCAGGCTGCTGTAGACGTAATACCGGGGGTGAACACACCGGTATATAAGCACTGTGCAGTAATCTTGTATTCAGTGTAGTCCCTACCTCCAACCAGTAAAGACCTGTTTTATTGTTACTGATTAAGTCTGAGTATTAATTACTTGAACAACTCACAGACTTAACACTGGCGACGAGTCAGATTCTTACCCTGCGGCAGTTATTCCACGGCGGCTTCGTCCACAGACAGGACGTTGAAGAGAGGTTTCAAACCTCACCACCCCACAGGCATTAGGACCCTGAAGCCTCCATCAGCGACTGAAAACTGGAGTGCAGAAAACATCCTGCAGCTTCCTTTTCAACCTCGGTGGTGGGTAAGCCGAGCAGCGTCGGATGCAAAGACAGGGCTGGGGAAGTCGGAGGAGATAAGGGCCATCGATCGCGATTGGAGATAAGGCCGGGCCGCTTTCAAGTGCGAGGCGCAGCGCGGGCCAGCGATCGGGACCAAAGATAAGGGCCGCACTCGGACTCAAAGGCGCGGCGGCTGCAGAAGCCCAAGGTGCGAGAGCCGCGGTGCACAGCGCGGGCTATCGATCGCACAGAAGATAAGGGCCGAGAGCCGCTTCGGTCGGGAGCCACTTCGCGATCCAGCGATCGCATCCGCTGATAAGGGCCGCACTCAGGCGATCGCGGCGAAGATAAGGGCCGCACTCGGGGGCTGAAGGGAGATGGCGTCGGGGGACGGGTGAAGACCGCCAAGCGCGGGAAAACCGCCATTTTGTGGGCGGAGGACGACGGCAAGAGCGGGAAGCCACCATCTTTGATAACAAGTAAAGAAAGTAAAATCTGAGAAATTGCAAATCTACAATGCCTAAACACGGGAATATTAGCACCTTTGATAGTGACATCGAAGATTGGGCCATATATGTTGAAAGAGTAAAAAATTATTGTAAGGCCAATAAAATTCGTGACCAAGATAAAGCTCTAACATTATTAAATTTAATGGGTGCGAAGACATACGGGCAATTGAAACACCTGTTATCACCAGATGAACCGGCGGATAAGATGTTCGATGAGATTGTTACTGTCCTGAAAGATCATCTAAACCCCACGCCGCTGATGCTAGCGGAACGATTTAAATTTTACGACAGAAGGCAGCTACAGCATGAAAGCAATGCTGAATATTTGCTGGAATTGCGTAAATTAGCGAAATATTGCCAGTTTGGAACGGGACTGACAGATGCACTGCGAGACAAATTTGTGTGTGGTTTATTTAAACAGGATACACAAAAGCGACTGCTCGAGGAGAATGAGCTGACGCTTGAGAAGGCGGTCACTATGGCAGCAGCACATGAAGCCGCAGCGAGAGGCACGGCAGTAATGCAGCTACGGTCACCGGAGCTCAGTGCACACAAATTGGGTGTGAGTTCTGTTAAATGTTATCGTTGTGGAAAGACAACGCATGATCAGAACCAGTGTTGGTTTAAAAACCAAGAATGTAGAACATGTGGTAGGCTTGGACATATAGCTAGAGTATGCAGGTCAGGGAAGAAGACCAGCAACAAGAAGTCACCGCAAGGGAAATACGCAAAGGTACACAAGGTGGCCGAACAGGAGTCCGATTCAGACGCTAGCAGTAATGAACTGGCTGGCTTAAGCAGTATTGAACTGGCTAGCTTAAGGGTACTCAACGTTGGTAAGGGTGCAGACCTCCAGACAATTTGGGTTACTCTTCAGATAGAAGGAGTCCAAGTAAAAATGGAATTGGACACTGGATCGGCATTGTCGGTCATGAATAAGAAAGATTACAGAAGGTTATTCCAACATATTCCCCTACAGGATACGGAGATTATATTGACAACCTACACGGGGCAGAGAGTGTACCCCATCGGGACAATAAAGGTTGCAGTGGCCAACAAGGGCGAAGGAAGTCAAATAATGGACTTATATGTGCTACCGGAGGGAGGTCCACCACTACTAGGCCGGGAGTGGTTTAGAAACATAAATATGGACTGGCATTCGCTAAAAGCCATAAAGAATGAGAACTCGGTGCAGATAATCAGCCCAGACTCTAGAACTGATGATGGTAAGACCAACCCATGTGCAAAAGACAAAGTTTCAGCACAGAATTCCACTGAGCAACAACAACATAGTTTAACAGAGAATTCTGAGTCTGTCAAGTCTACTGATATGCACATTTTTGAGGGACACTGGGCTCGAACTCAACTCCATTTCAAACTACAACAGCAATTAGAACAAATGATTCGCCGTTTTGAGCAAGAGATGAATGAAATAAAAAAGTTCTTTGTTACAGAGTGGGAGAATCTGGAAAGGCAACAGAAGCAACTGATGGAGAAAATGGAGCAGGAGCACACCAACCATCTGCGCGAGGAGGCCGAACGAATCAAAGCTGATTCAGGTTCTGAAGGTGCGTGCCATAATCTGGTGTCAGAAGAGTTAACGGTCAGCCAACTCCTTCATATGCTGAGGGACAAGACTCTGAAATGGGAAAAACTTGAACACGAGCTGCGATCTTCAAAGGAAAAGGGTTCGGAGCTCTCAAAAGTCATTGAGATGGCTGATGTGACGACACTGACTGAAACGACTGTAACAGAGCAGCCATTGAATGCCAAAAGTACGCTGACTCACGTCAATGTAGAACAACAGACCGCTGAAACAGCTGCTCCGGTAGAGGGATTGCATAGTCCGATCAATCAATCTCCAAAAGAAGTTGAAGTATTAAAATCACAAATGAGGTCACTAGTAAACGACTTGCTGAAAGCCCAGAAAAAGCTGGATGCAGAGGTACACATGAAGAAGTCTCTTCAGGAAAGATGTCTGGATTTGGAACAAGAGCTGGCTAACGTCCAGCTGGGTATGGAGGA
Source organism: Somniosus microcephalus (assembly GCF_052327205.1). Lineage (NCBI taxonomy): Eukaryota > Metazoa > Chordata > Chondrichthyes > Squaliformes > Somniosidae > Somniosus > Somniosus microcephalus. The sequence continues at coordinate 111,248,357 of NC_140994.1, forward strand.
AATAGACGACCCTCTCGCTGGTCTAGCTCAGGACGACACCGAATATTACCATGACCTGGTGGACGACACCGAATATTACGATGTCCTGTCCTGCCCAGCTTGTAACTTCGACTCCCAAAGTGCAGAAATCATGGAGGAGCACCAAAAGTCTACGGAACATCGGGAGAAGCTGGCTCTACGACGGAAACAGGAGGAAGAGAAGGAGGAACTGCGCATGCAGCTGGCAGCTGTGGCAGCTGACAATGGAGCCCAGAGATTCTCCAAGAAGCAGAAAAGGAAAAGTAAAAACAGAAGATGACCCATCTGAACCATTATCACCTCTACCAGATCACACACGTGGTCCCTCCGAACGGAGCCAAATCAGTTCGGAAGTTCAAGCTGTTAAATCCATGAAAGGACTATTGAATGAATAATGTGAACCGACTACACCACAGAGATTGAATCAGTGAACTGTTTTCCGCAGAGACTGAATCTGTGATATGTTACGTTAAACATGAAGTTATATATGTATATATGTTATTACGTTATGTTAAATGGGGGGATGACTATAAAGCTAAGAAGGGAGGAGTGTTGTGTATGTAACCTGTTCCACCTTAAGAGAGCTTAAGCCTGTTCCACCTTAAGAGATGTACTACTTTCTCAGGCTGCTGTAGACGTAATACCGGGGGTGAACACACCGGTATATAAGCACTGTGCAGTAATCTTGTATTCAGTGTAGTCCCTACCTCCAACCAGTAAAGACCTGTTTTATTGTTACTGATTAAGTCTGAGTATTAATTACTTGAACAACTCACAGACTTAACACTGGCGACGAGTCAGATTCTTACCCTGCGGCAGTTATTCCACGGCGGCTTCGTCCACAGACAGGACGTTGAAGAGAGGTTTCAAACCTCACCACCCCACAGGCATTAGGACCCTGAAGCCTCCATCAGCGACTGAAAACTGGAGTGCAGAAGACATCCTGCAGCTTCCTTTTCAACCTCGGTGGTGGGTAAGCCGAGCAGCGTTGGATGCAAAGACAGGGCTGGGGAAGTCGGAGGAGATAAGGGCCATCGATCGCGATTGGAGATAAGGCCGGGCCGCTTTCAAGTGCGAGGCGCAGCGCGGGCCAGCGATCGGGACCAAAGATAAGGGCCGCACTCGAACTGAAAGGCGCGGCGGCTGCAGAAGCCCAAGGTGCGAGAGCCGCGGTGCACAGCGTGGGCTATCGATCGCACAGAAGATAAGGGCCGAGAGCCGCTTCGGTCGGGAGCCACTTCGCGATCCAGCGATCGCATCCGCTGATAAGGGCCGCACTCAGGCGATCGCGGCGAAGATAAGGGCCGCACTCGGGGGCTGAAGGGAGATGGCGTCGGGGGACGGGTGAAGACCGCCAAGCGCGGGAAAACCGCCATTTTGTGGGCGGAGGACGACGGCAAGAGCGGGAAGCCACCATCTTTGATAACAAGTAAAGAAAGTAAAATCTGAGAAATTGCAAATCTACAATGCCTAAACACAGGAATATTAGCACCTTTGATAGTGACCTCGAAGATTGGGCCATATATGTTGAAAGAGTAAAAAATTATTGTAAGGCCAATAAAATTCCTGACCAAGATAAAGCTCTAACATTATTAAATTTAATGGGTGCGAAGACATACGGGCAATTGAAACACCTGTTATCACCAGATGAACCGGCGGATAAGATGTTCGATGAGATTGTTACTGTCCTGAAAGATCATCTAAACCCCACGCCGCTGAAGCTAGCGGAACGATTTAAATTTTACGACAGAAGGCAGCTACAGCATGAAAGCAATGCTGAATATTTGCTGGAATTGCGTAAATTAGCGAAATATTGCCAGTTTGGAACGGGACTGACAGATGCACTACGAGACAAATTTGTGTGTGGTTTATTTAAACAGGATACACAAAAGCGACTGCTCGAGGAGAATGAGCTGACGCTTGAGAAGGCGGTCACTATGGCAGCAGCACACGAAGCCGCAGCGAGAGGCACGGCAGTAATGCAGCTACGGTCACCGGAGCTCAGTGCACACAAATTGGGTGTGAGTTCTGTTAAATGTTATCGTTGTGGAAAGACAACGCATGATCAGAACCAGTGTTGGTTTAAAAACCAAGAATGTAGAACATGTGGTAGGCTTGGACATATAGCTAGAGTATGCAGGTCAGGGAAGAAGACCAGCAACAAGAAGTCACCGCAAGGGAAATACGCAAAGGTACACAAGGTGGCCGAACAGGAGTCCGATTCAGACGCTAGCAGTAATGAACTGGCTGGCTTAAGCAGTATTGAACTGGCTAGCTTAAGGGTACTCAACGTTGGTAAGGGTGCAGACCTCCAGACAATTTGGGTTACTCTTCAGATAGAAGGAGTCCAAGTAAAAATGGAATTGGACACTGGATCGGCATTGTCGGTCATGAATAAGAAAGATTACAGAAGGTTATTCCAACATATTCCCCTACAGGATACGGAGATTATATTGACAACCTACACGGGGCAGAGAGTGGACCCCATCGGGACAATAAAGGTTGCAGTGGCCAACAAGGGCGAAGGAAGTCAAATAATGGACTTATATGTGCTACCGGAGGGAGGTCCACCACTACTAGGCCGGGAGTGGTTTAGAAACATAAATATGGACTGGCATTCGCTAAAAGCCATAAAGAATGAGAACTCGGTGCAGATAATCAGCCCAGACTCTAGAACTGATGATGGTAAGACCAACCCATGTGCAAAAGACAAAGTTTCAGCACAGAATTCCACTGAGCAACAACAACATAGTTTAACAGAGAATTCTGAGTCTGTCAAGTCTACTGATATGCACATTTTTGAGGGACACTGGGCTCGAACTCAACTCCATTTCAAACTACAACAGCAATTAGAACAAATGATTCGCCGTTTTGAGCAAGAGATGAATGAAATAAAAAAGTTCTTTGTTACAGAGTGGGAGAATCTGGAAAGGCAACAGAAGCAACTGATGGAGAAAATGGAGCAGGAGCACACCAACCATCTGCGCGAGGAGGCCGAACGAATCAAAGCTGATTCAGGTTCTGAAGGTGCGTGCCATAATCTGGTGTCAGAAGAGTTAACGGTCAGCCAACTCCTTCATATGCTGAGGGACAAGACTCTGAAATGGGAAAAACTTGAACACGAGCTGCGATCTTCAAAGGAAAAGGGTTCGGAGCTCTCAAAAGTCATTGAGATGGCTGATGTGACGACACTGACTGAAACGACTGTAACAGAGCAGCCATTGAATGCCAAAAGTACGCTGACTCACGTCAATGTAGAACAACAGACCGCTGAAACAGCTGCTCCGGTAGAGGGATTGCATAGTCCGATCAATCAATCTCCAAAAGAAGTTGAAGTATTAAAATCACAAATGAGGTCACTAGTAAACGACTTGCTGAAAGCCCAGAAAAAGCTGGATGCAGAGGTACACATGAAGAAGTCTCTTCAGGAAAGATGTCTGGATTTGGAACAAGAGCTGGCTAACGTCCAGCTGGGTATGGAGGAAATAGACGACCCTCTCGCTGGTCTAGCTCAGGACGACACCGAATATTACCATGACCTGGTGGACGACACCGAATATTACGATGTCCTGTCCTGCCCAGCTTGTAACTTCGACTCCCAAAGTGCAGAAATCATGGAGGAGCACCAAAAGTCTACGGGACATCGGGAGAAGCTGGCTCTACGACGGAAACAGGAGGAAGAGAAGGAGGAACTGCGCATGCAGCTGGCAGCTGTGGCAGCTGACAATGGAGCCCAGAGAGTCTCCAAGAAGCAGAAAGGGAAAAGTAAAAACAGAAGATGACCCATCTGAACCATTATCACCTCTACCAGATCACACACGTGGTCCCTCCGAACGGAGCCAAATCAGTTCGGAAGTTCAAGCTGTTAAATCCATGAAAGGACTATTGAATGAATAATGTGAACTGACTACACCACAGAGATTGAATCAGTGAACTGTTTTCCGCAGAGACTGAATCTGTGATATGTTACGTTAAACATGAAGTTATATATGTATATATGTTATTACGTTATGTTAAATGGGGGGATGACTATAAAGCTAAGAAGGGAGGAGTGTTGTGTATGTAACCTGTTCCACCTTAAGAGAGCTTAAGCCTGTTCCACCTTAAGAGATGTACTACTTTCTCAGGCTGCTGTAGACGTAATACCGGGGGTGAACACACCGGTATATAAGCACTGTGCAGTAATCTTGTATTCAGTGTAGTCCCTACCTCCAACCAGTAAGGACCTGTTTTATTGTTACTGATTAAGTCTGAGTATTAGTTACTTGAACAACTCACAGACTTAACAGCTACAGTCTTTCATCCCTGTTTTCACCTTGGTAGATTTCCTCTGCACCCTCGCCAAGGCCTTGCCATCCTTCCTAAAGTGTGGTGCCCAGAATTGTACACAATATTCCAGCTGAGACCTAAGCAGAGATTTGTAAAGGTTTAGCATAACTTCCTTGTTTTTATATTCAATGCCCCTATTTACAAAGCCAAGTGTCCCATATGCTTTCTTAACTGCCTTATCAACTTGCCCTGCCACCTTCAAGGATTTGTGAATATGCACCCCCAGGTCCCTATGTTCTTGCACCCCCTCACAATAGTACCATTTAGATTATACTGCCTCTCCATGTTGTTCCTCCCAAAGTGCATGATTTCATACTTATCCACATTAAATTGCACATATCCAAATAATAGTGTTCAGTAAATGTCATAAAACACATGGAAACAGGTCTCCAATACCTGTACAAGAAAAACTATTGAAAAAGTAGTTGGGATTGGGTATTTATTTTTTCTTTTTGTTTCAATGTCGTTATTTGGACTGGGGCCAATAAATGTCTTGCAAGCAGAGATATCCATATTTCAAACGGTAGTGTTTGTGAGTGTATTTGTTGCTGCTGCTGGGAGTGAGAGGTACAGACTGCTGTGTTTGCAGTGTGCTACAGAACAAATGACTACAGAGGGAGCGGCAACATGTTCCCAACACGAGAGGCAGGCATCAGGCTGCTGAGGTTGGCTGAATCTTAGCTTTGAAGCAAGTTTGGCGAGAGAGCGAGAAAGAGAAAAAGAGAGGGAGAGCAACAGAGAGGAAGAAAGAGAGACACATGGGTAGAGAGAGAGAAACAGAAAGACAGACAGAGAGAGAGCAGAGATAGAGAGACACAGAGACACAGAGACAGAAAATGAGAGAGATAGTGAGAGACAGAGAAAGGGAAAGAGAGAGAGTCAGAGAGATAGAGAAAGAGAGAGAAAGGCAGAGTGAGAGGGAAACAGAGAGAAATAGAGTGAGAGTGAGAGAGAGCAACAGAGAGAGAGAAAGATAGAAAGTGAGAGAAAGAGAGTGAGAACAATAGAGAGAAATAGAGTGAGAGAGGGAGTGAGACAGGCAGAGGGAGACAGTGAGAGAAAGACAGAGAGAGAGAGAGTGAGAGAGATAGAGAGAGATACAAGGTGGGAGAGATAGAGAGAGAGGTATCCTGTTGTGGAGGAGGGAGGAGAATAATAGTGGTAGCAGTTTAGAGAGAGGGTGATCCAAGTTAGAAGAGGTTCCTGGGATTACACTCAGCAGCTTGTCATGACTGGAAAGCAGTGCCTCCCGGTGAAGTACTTGGAAGAATGCTGAATATCAAAGGGGAGTCGGAGGGGCTGCAGACACTGGGTATCGTGGTGGTAGTGTGCACATCACTGAAACTTCTACACTTTCTTGGACTCATTGATTTCTCTGACAGTATGTGAGCCTCCCACTTGTTTCTTTGCCTGTTCCAGTCCTTATTTTGTAATGAGCTTAACAAGGCATGACACAGTTATTCTGCGACCTGCCTTCGGCTGGTCCAGGGACTCCAGCGGCTTTAATAATTTATTGGTTTCCTACTTCTGCAAGACATTCTCACTTGCAGTTGCCACTCTACGAAGGGGCTCTATCCCCATCTGCTAACGGTGTCTCAGTCTATGCAGGGAGACGGGACTCCCGTGTCTGCCCAGTGTTCCCCTAGCACAGGGAAATAAACATCGCTTTTTATTTCAAAAAGGCTTTTAATTAAAAAAAAAGTAGCACCTCCCGTAAATGGGACAGATTCAGCCTGTGTCACATTTCTCCACCAACAGCATTGCTCTTAATGTAAGGTAAGAAACACAGGCTCCGCTTGTGGAGAATCTGAGCGGAACACTGCAGAGTTATGACCATCAAGGGGAGGCTGTGGCGGTACCACCGGTTGTCCCTTACATATAGATAATATACATAATTCCCTTTAACTTACCTAACTGTATGTACTTAACTTACTTATGTTAGCTTACCTGTTGGGGCCGTTGCCCTTTTAACTTACCTGTTGGGGCCGTTGCCCCTTTAAGATCCACCCTAACGTGATGACGTCACGTCACGTATGACGTGATGTGCGTGCGGCGGCCGCCGGCCTGACTCAGCCTTCTAGGACGGCCGCCGGCACAGCCCGGCCTAGCGTCTTCGGCCTCAACGGCCAGCCAACGGGAGCGACGCGATCTTCCGCTCCCGCGGCAAGCACCGGCACAGCCCGGCCTCACGACCTCGGCCTCAATGGCCAGCGACACAACGACGCGCATCACGTGATGCCCTAAGCGCGGGAAACGCGAACAACGTGATGACGTCACAACACAAACGCGATGACGTCATCACGCTCCCCACAGGAATGCGAACTCAGTCCTTGTGGCGTCCCCGCTGGGACAAGACCTATACCACAGTGCTCCTACAGTCAGCCATCTTACCTGCCATCTTACCTGATGTAATTAGTCTGTTCCTGTAAATAAACAACTTGTTAATAGTTTGTCGAAGTCAAACTCTCTTATTTGGTGGCGATCAACATGAACCGCTACATTGGTGACCCAATGACGTGAGTACGGGAGCTCATCAAATCCAACACTACAATTGGTGAACCCATATCCGTGAACGATTTTCACGGTAGCAACACGTGCCTGAACCTCGTCTTCCCTCAAGACGATCAACGCACAACCGACGAACAATCACGGAACAGCAACCGCCTAACATCGATTCCACCAAAAGCAACCCCGTCTTTGCGTACGTATTCACAACGGAAGCGCAGCTTGGAGGTGAGCCCGTTTTTCACGAACGATCTCACAGAGGTAGAGAACGACCAACGGCAACCGTCGTCCACCAGCGCTACAATTGGTGGGTTTGTGAACGTCTTTCACAAACGAAGCACGCTATGGAAGCATCAGCCGTTCCGCTGTCGCTACCGCAATCCAGGGAGCCACGGTCTCCCTCGTGCTTTATGAAGGTAGAAGCCCTGTTCGCTGAGAACATCGATGCGGCACAGACCACGCACGTGCTCACGGTCTCCGTATTCGACTCTTCTACCGCCACACGGATCGTCCGCCTCTACGTCCAAAGCAACAGCAAGTATACATCTCTCCAAGCGCGGGGTACAGCATGTTCGGGCCCACAAGATCGGAGCGCGCCCCGCGGGGATACCACAAGGACTCACCCCCACGAAACACGAGGACCCACTCCTCACGCACAAGGACCCATCCCTCGCGAACCACGAGGACCCATCCCTCGTGAAAAACGACGACTCCTTCTCCGTCGACGACGCACCAGCCCTTCAGCCTGCTGGTTGTGCTACCTACTACACGATTCGGCGTGAACAAAAGGCGTGCCACACTCCCAGCTGTTTTCTCCTAAAGCAAGAACTGTTACAAGTGTTGCCGCCCTCCAGGCAGAGTTAACCCCTCCTGAAAGCAACAACAACCTGGACCGTTGCCGCCCTTTCTCCAGTTTTCCCTTTAACAAACGCAAACGTCTACTGACGCTGCACACATCGAGGACGGGTCCAACGGGCATCCTGCGGCCGCGATCAGCCACGTGAAAGTTGCTGGCCTCACCGATCACTGATCAACGCAGCAACTCTTCACCCTCCGTTGTGTTATCGTCGTAGCACTATGGCATGCACCGTTCCATGCGTTCCAGCCTCCCGAAGGTTTCGCTCACCTGTCGGCGAGTTCACCGACCTCACCTGTCAAGTCCTTCTGGATCGCTCGTTTGGCGTTCCTGCAGAGTTCGTCAGAACAAGGACTTGTTCCAACATCAACAGAGTCATCGCCCGTGTCCGCCCAACCTGCCCATCACTCTGACAAGGCCTGCTGTTTCGCACGTCTTCACGGTCCTTCGCCTGACGGATACGTTTTATTCGCCACGACGCGCATAAGGATCCGCTCACGAGCAGCGTCTTCATACCTCGCCTACCAAGTCGAGACAGCACGACCGCCGTGACCACCAGCTCGTCAGACCATCTCATCCTTGGACTTTCGTTGAAGCGAATTCTGGGGGGGCCTATTTGGCAGTACCACTGGTTGTCCCTTACATATAGATATATACATAATTCCCTTTAACTTACCTAACTGTATGTACTTAACTTACTTATATATGTTAGCTTACCTGTTGGAGCCGTTGCCCTTTTAACTTACCTGTTGGGGCCGTTGCCCCTTTAAGATTCACCCTAACATGATTATGTCACGTCACGTATGACGTGACGTGCGTGCGGCGGCCGCCGGCCCGACTCAGCCTTATAGGATTGCCGCCGGCACAGCCCGGCCTAGCGTCTTCGGCCTCAATGGCCAGCCGACGGGAGTGACGCGATCTTCCGCTCCCGCGGCAAGCACCGGCACAGCCCGGCCTCGCGACCTCGGCCTCAACGGCCAGCGATGCAACGACGCGCATCACGTGGCGCCCTAAGCGCGGGAAATGCAAACAACGTGATGACGTCACAACACAAACGTGATGACGTCATCACGCTCCCCACAGGATTGCAAACTCAGTCCTCGTGGAGTCCCCGCTGGGACAAGACCTATACCACGGTGCTCCTACAGTCAGCCATCTTACCTGCCATCTTACCTGATGTAATTAGCCTGTTCCTGTAAATAAACAACTTGTTAATAGTTTGTCGAAGTCAAACTCTCTTATTTGGTGGCGATCAACACGAACCGCTACATGGCAAAATTTTGTAGAATTATTATAGGATGTGGTGAAACCGATAGGCCCCAATATTTACGGGGAGGCAGGGAGGGAGCGGGGGAGTGTAAGGGGGTGACCCGGAAATCCCGGGAACGTGGAAGTCCTGTCGATATTAAGGGCAGGACCTCATTATCATTTCCTTCCTCTGTTTCCTGCTGGCTGCCGGCCAGATTGACAGGCTGGCTGGCAGGTTGGCGGGCAGGAAACCCTGTGGCAGGAGGTCACAGCCGAGGACCCTTGAGGTCTGAAGAGATCGGAGCATGGTGTGGGGGGGGGGTCGGGAGCATCAGAGCCCGATTATCACAGGAAAGGGTGGGGGCTCGGGATCGGTGTGTGGAGGGGGGATGTCAGAACCCGGCAACCGGGAGGGAGGGAGGGGGTGATGGGAGCTCACGATCGGGGCTTAGTTGGCAGTGGGTGGTCACCGAACGCAGCAGGGGGAGGGAGGCTGCGATTGGCAGAGGAGAGGCCGAAGGCTTCCTTGTGGGGGGCTGGGGGGAGGACTCCTTGCCCCTCCTGGCCCACAAGCAGTGTTGATAAAGGCTCTGACCTTCTTGAGCTGCCAGCTCCCGGCTCCCATTCACTGCCAGGTTTTCAGCGCCCTGGGAAACACGTGCAGCAACTGCTGAATTTAAATTGCACGGTGGGAGCCTGATTTCAATATGTTAATGAAGCGTGCTGCCTCGCCATGGCGGGACACATGCATGGCCCGCAACCCCTTGCCATAATGATGGCACAGAGGTGTATGCGGTGGGCTGGGGACACGTTCCCAATTTTTAATTTTTAGACCTCCCCTGATCTCCCCCCCATCATGGGGGGGGGGGTGTTTAATATCAAGGCCATTGTGTCACTATTTACAGGTTTATAGGTACCAAAACAAACAATGCCTGTTTAATGTAGTGTGGGTGACAGCAGAAATCTGCTTCACAAGGCAAAACTCTACTTGATTACAATGTGCTGGGGACCCTAGGATTCTAACTTGCTTCTCTCAGAGCCCCATCCAAACCAATTTCAGTGGCAGCACAATTCTGGGCATCTTGTTAATTAAAACAAACTCTCCCCCCCCCCACCCCCATTCCCCAGGCCTCACCCATACGGCCACCCCAGCCCCGGCCTCTCTGGCCCAGGCCTCTCTGCCCTCCACTCCCCTGCCCCACATGACCCCCCCCAACCCTGCTCCCGCTGCCTCCTCCTGTCAGCTGGGACGCACATTGCTCAGAATACGCAATGCATCCGATTGTAACTAATACTTACCCAGGGACGCGAGAAGGGTGGTGGATTAAAAATAGCAGCTGAGTGTGACACTTTGTTGTTTACATGTGCAAGTGCAGCGCCTGTGCTGCATCAAACTGACAGCAGCAAGAGTGTGAAGAACGAGGAGAGCTTCAGTGGGACCCACACCGAGCGGGATTGTATTAGTGCAATGTCCCGAAATAAAACCGCCAGTACATCACATTTGCCAATGAGGTACGTAAATAGAGTGAGGCATGATGGATTAGCAATAGTCACTGACAGGCTGGGCTCCAATTAGAAGGGATCTAACCTGCACAAATAACACTCGGACTTATTTATTACTCCAGCTGCAAATGATCATATTGGTGAATTCTTTGTGAAATATTTGTTGCAGGACCGAACAGCATCGGCTCATGTAGCAGCTCCCAGGTGACTCACTTTAAAATTACTTCAGCAGAGAGGGCGACTGTCAAAGAACAGAGAGCACAGGGTCCAGGTGTGGGATATCACTGGGAGTCAGGGTGTGGGATATAGCTGGGAGTCAGGGTGTGGGATATTGCTGCGAGTCAGGGTGTGGGATATCACTGTGAATCAGGATCAGGGATATCACTGGGAGTCAGGGTGTGGGATATCACTGGGAGTCAGGGTGTGGGATATAGCTCGGAGTCAGGGTGTGGGATATTACTGCGAGTCAGGGTGTGGGATATCACTGGGAGTCAGGATGTGGGATATCACTGGGAGTCAGGGTGTGGGATATCACTGGGAGTCAGGGTGTGGGATATCACTGGGAGTCAGGATGTGGGACATCACTGGGAGTCAGGGTGTGGGATATCACTGGGAGTCAGGATGTGGGATATCACTAGGAGTCATGAAGTGGGATATCAATGGGAGTCAGGGTGTGGGATATTACTAGGAGTCAGGAAGTGGGATATCAATGGGAGTCAGGGTGTGGGATATAACTAGGAGTCAGGATGTGGGATATCACTAGGAGTCAGGGTGTGGGATATCACTGGGAGTCAGGATGTGGGATATTCACTGGGACTCTGGATGTGGGATATCACTAGGAGTCAGGGTGTGGGATATCACTGGGTGTCAGGGTATGGGATATCACTGGGACTCAGGGTGTGGGATATCACTGGGAGTCAGGATGTGGGATATCAATGGGAGTCAGGGTGTGGGATATCACTGGGAGTCAGGATGTGGGATATTCACTGGGACTCTGGATGTGGGATATCTCTAGGAGTCAGGGTGTGGGATATCACTAGGAGTCAGGGTGTGGGATATCACTGGGTGTCAGGGTATGGGATATCACTGGGACTCAGGGTGTGGGATATCACTGGGAGTCAGGATGTGGAATATCATTTGGGAGTCAAGATGTGGGATATCATTGGGAGTCAGGGTGTGGGATATCACTGGGAGTCGGGGTGTGGGATACACTGGGAGTCAGGGTGTGGGATATCAGTGGGAGTCAGGGTGTGGGATATCACTGGGAGTCAGGGTGTGGGATATCACTGAGAGTCAGGATGTGGGATATCACTGGGAGTCAGGGTGTGGGATATCACTGAGAGTCAGGATGTGGGATAGCACTGGGAATTCAGGGCTATCCTACTTCAGGATAGGGTTCCAGTCTCCCTTCCTGTCCCTGTCTCAAAACAATAACACATTGTCCTCAAGCTAGGACTTGATCTGCTCTTCTGTGTCTGAGACATATTCTGCAATTTAACCCTATGTCTACTTAATCCCCAGAAACACTATTGGCTGTAACTATTGCCCTTGGAGGATAAGATACACCCAGCAGTTTGCCTGAAATGTGTAATTAGATCCTTTCATTGTGACAGCCAGGGTGCAGAGCTCACAGTGCAACACTGCTGCTTTCAGAGAACAGACAGTGCTCACCCTCACGGGTTGGGAGCACTCACACTGCCGAATTCCGATAGGAAGGGGTGAGGCCCTGGAGGGATTTTAACATGAGGATGAGAATTTTGAAATTAACGTGTTGGTGGACAATGTCCCACTTAACTTTTTTTGGGTGTGCGATCCCTTTAAAGGGTTGCGCCGTACAATCTCATCAGCATAATTGTAATGTTATGCATGTTGTAGGACCAGAATACACTCTCATTTTAAAAATGTATTTATTTATTGCCCATCCCTACTTGCCCTTGACAGGGTAGTAGTGAGTTGTCTTCTTGAACCACTGTGGTCTGGGGTGGGGTGGGGGGAAATGGGGTAGGAGAGGGAGAACGTGGGGTAGGTGTAAAGTGGGTGAACGTGATCCAGGCCTAATAGAGCGTGGGAAAATGTGATCAATCTTCCCATCTGGATCAGGATCTTGCTCTCATTCCCCACACCCCCCTTCCGCTTCCTTAGACCTGGATCATGTTCTTCCCCCCCCTCCACTGTTCTCACCATGCTCCCTCCCGACAAGTTCCTGACCTTCTCTCCCCGAGTTCCTGATCTCCAACCCCGAGCTTATGACCTTCTCCATTCCCCCCCCCACGAGTTCCAGACCTTTTGCGAGCTCCTCTTTTCCTGAGCTCCTCTCCCCTCCTCGATTCCCTTTCCTCTCTCGCCCCTTCGATCCCCTCACCTCTATCTTCCCCTTTGATCCTCTCTCCTCTCTGATATTGCAGGGCAGCACGGTGGCATAGTGGTTAGCACTGTTGCCTCACAGCGCCAGGGACCCGGGTTCAAATCTGGCCTCGGGTGACTGCCTGTGTGGAGTTTGCACATTCTCCCCGTGTTTGCGTGGGTTTCCTCCAGGTGCTCCGGTTTCCTCCCACAGTCCAAAGATGTGCGGGTTAGGTTGATTGGCCATGATAAAAATTGGCCCTTAGTGTTAGGGGGGATTAAATACGTGGGGTTACGGGGTTACGGGGATAGGGCTTGGGTGGGATGGCTGTCAGTGTAGGGACCGGGTGCTAGGGTTTGGATGATCAGCCATGATCTCGTTGAATGGCGGAGCAGGCTCGAAGGGCCGAATGGCCTACCCCTGCTCCTAGTTTCTATGTTTCTATGCAGTTCTGAGCTACAATATTTGGGGTAAACCTATAGATGCCTACCATTCAACCAAGAATGGCAGTCAAACTTATCGCCTTTGTGTCGCTGTGCACATTTTATGTTTCCCCCTCCCAATATAATTTTCCTTTGCAAATGTTCGGGCCCATCGCTACCGCAACACAGAACTCCCGCCCGCTCATTGCACAATTAGGAGCAAATTTGAGCACTCCCCAAGGCCACCCCTTCGATCCCCTCTCCTCTCCCACCCCAGCGATCCTCTCTCCCCCGCCCGATCCTCTCTCCCCCCCGAATCCCTTTTTTACCCCCTCCAATCCTTTCTCCCATATCTCCCCTGGCCACCAACGGATCCCCTGACCTTCTCCGCATGGAGCCGAGGAAAGTGTGGTGGTGCAGGCTGCAGCCACTGCACCGTTGAGTACTGCACATGCGCGACTGGATCGAGGGTGCCTGCGCAGTCCCAAATGGGCGCGCATGCGCAGAGAGGGTCAAAGATGCTGTGCAAATAATCACTGAACAGTTTTGCTTCAGTAGGGTTTGTACTGTCAATAGTCACAGCAACATCCTGAATTTGCATATCGTCTTTAATCTTGCAAGGCCTTAGGAACACAAATGTTGATCCAACGAAGGAGAGATTAGATGGGGCGACCAAAAGCTTGGTCAAAGAGGTGGGTTTTAAGCAGAGGAGAAGTGGTGGAGAGGCGGAGGGGTTTCCGGAGGGAATCCCACAGCATGGGGCCAAAGATGGGACAAAAGGAAGGGAGTTGCACAAGAGGGTGGAATTTGGGGAGCAGAGTGTTTGGAGGGATTACAGGGGTAGAGGTTGAGGAGGGGAAGGCCAAGCAGAGATTTAAACACAATTGCAAAATTGAGGCATTGTAGGACCAGGAGTCCATGAGGAATTGAGTGATGGGTGAGCGGGATTTGGTGTTCGACAGGATACACCCAACAGAGCTTTGGATGAGCTGAAGCTTCCAGAGGGTGGAGCATGGGAGACCGGTCAGTAGAGCATTGGAAGCGTCAAGTTAGGGGAGCAGAGGAATGGCCTTCAATGGTGTACTGGTCTCGCTAGACGTGCTCCTATCTAGTTATCCAGCCAGCTAAACACTCATTCAAATAATTTCTCGACAAGCGGGTTTGCTGTTTTGAAGCTTTATTTGAACAAATTTGTGAAACTGTAAACAAAGACAAAGTGTGTTTTGTACATAGAACTGAGTACTATACATTAAATGTTACATAAGAAATAAACATATTTATAACAATAGAATAGACTAATTGTATAACTAACTAGCACTGGAGCTAAACTTTGGTAACTACCAACTAATAACTTCTTTAAACAAAGTATTGTCAAATACTACACTTACAAAGTTGCTATCATGTTAACAAACAAAGATACTCACAGACATTGTGTCTCGCCTAGCATATAAGATGAGATGGCACAGGATTGAGAATCCCTCATGTCAGATTCTCCATAACTCTGCCAGGTTCTTTCTGGAATACTACTTCCGGGTTAAAACAGGAAGGTCAAATAACCTAATGCCATACACTAACACTGCTATACATTAACTACCACTAGAGGGTGCTATCTGCATGTAATAAGTCCAGAACACTCCCCATCTGGGGTCGTTAATGACTCCACATAGTCCGAACTCTACTTGTCACTGGAGTCCTCTGGCGACAAAAGAAGGACCACCTCAGAGAAGTCCGTCAGTGTTGATGATAGGATGCAGCTTCCGTAGACTGCTGTGAGGGGGTAGGTTGCGTTCTGTTGCTATGCACTTTAACTCTTCTGAGTAACACTCGTGTTGGACGCTCTTCATCACAAGGATTTTGGCTCTCTTGAGCTCCTCTTTAGAGGGACTCTTACGACAGATGTGCCACCCATGGCAGCCACTCTCTTGTGTAGGCTGGGAGAAGGTATGAGCTATGTGGGTTAGGCGTGCTACTGTCTTTATGAGAGTGTTCCATTTGGAGAAACGCTCGAAGCGTTTGGTGCTCATCAGGTCCTTAGAGATTTGAGTAATGTTTGCTGTGACTTGTGGGCATATCTCGGAGTCAGAAACAGGGTTGAGGAGGTCGAATGACTCCTTGAGTTCAGAGGAGTGCAGGGACTGACCCTGAAGAAAAGCAGGTCCTGACAGCCAAGCTGTGCAGCTGAGAAGGGACGCTGTTACAGATCTAGAGCCATGGTCAGCTGGGTTCAGGTCTGTGGGGACTAACCTCCACTGGTTGGGGGATGTGGACTGTCGAATATGTTGGACCCTGTTGTTCACATATACGTAGAACCGTCTACTTTGGTTATGGATGTATCCTAGCACCACTTTGCTGTCCATATAATATGTGATGCTGTCAAACTTCAGATCAATCTCCTCTACTATGAACTCTGCAATCTCAACTGCTAATACTGCTGTGCACAGTTCCAATCAGGGTATGGTGAGGTCTGGCTGGGGTGCCAACTTGGCCTTACCAAAGACGAAGCCGACTTTGCTTTGTCCATCTTGAGTGGTGACCTTCAGATAAGCCACACCTGCAATGGCCTTAGCGGATGCGCCTGCAAAGACACAAAGTTCTTTGAATTGGGCATTTGAGTGAGAGAAGGACGTATGGGAGTGAGGTATTCGGATCTCCTGTAAGTCTTGAATTGAGTCTCTCCATCTGTCCCACTCTGCTTCCATCTCTTCAGGGAGGGGTGAATCCCACTCTTCAGCGTGTGTGGAGAGTTCCCTGAGGAGCAGCCTACCTTGTATGGTGACAGGGGCTAAGGAGCCGAGCGGGTCGTATAGGCTGTTGACTGTAGAGAGCATTCCTCTACGTGTGAAGGGTTTCTTGTCATCTAAGGCTTGGAATGTGAACGTGTCTGTTGCTATGTTACAAGACACTCCTAGGCTACGCTGTAGGGGGAGGTCATCAGTGAAGAGGCCTAGATCCTTGACGTCCTTAGCACGATCTTCAGGGGGGGAATGCCTCCATCACTGCTGGTCTGTTAGAGGCTATCTTGTGTAGCCTGAGGTTGGATAGTGCAAGTAGTTCCTGAGCTTGTCCAAGGGTACTGATGACCTTTGCTTCGGCCGGGAATGACTTCAGTGCATCGTCGACGTAGAACTCTCGTTCGATGAACCCTCTCACATCACTGCTAAAGTCATCTTCTTCTTCCTTGGCAGCCCTCCTTAGTCTGTATACGATGACAGCAGGGGACAGGCTATTCCCGAAGACATGGACATGCATTCTGTAGTCCACAATGTCTCTGTTGGTGTCGTTGTTGCGATACCGCAGGACGCGGAGGAAGTCTCTGTGGTCTTCTCTCACCACAAAGCAGTGAAACATGTGCTGGATATCGGCAGTGATGGCGATGGGCTCTTTCCTGAATCTCATGAGTACCCCCAAGAGGCTGTTGTTGAGATCGGGCCCTGTGAGGAGTACGTCGTTGAGAGAGACTCCCCGATATGGTGCACTGGAGTCATTCCCCACGCAGATCTGTTCCGGCTTTTTGGGGTGATAGACTCCGAAGAAAGGGAGGTAGCAACACTCTTGGCCTTCCTGAAGTGGGGGAGCTATCTCTGCATGATCGTTGACAAGCATTTGCTTGACAAGCTCTAGGAAGTGTACTTTCATCTTCGGCTTCTTCTCTAGTGTGCGACGGAGTGAGATGAGACGATTATAGGCATACTCCCTGTTGTTCGGCAGCCATCGTCTGGGGTTCTGGAAGGGTAAGGGTGCAACCCAGCTGTTAGAGCTGTCACAAGAGACCTCATTGTCCATAATCTGGAGGAATCTCATGTCGTCAATCGATGGAGCAAGTTTGTGGTCATTGGCAGAGCGACAGAAGGCTGACAGACCCGGGTTCTCTCCAGTGAGCATCATCTGTGTGCTGTTTGTGGAGATCAGCGCTGGGAGGTTCTGAGGCTGGGCCGTATGACTGAACTTCTCTGTCACTCGGATCTGACTACTGCATGGGGTAAGGTAACATGGACGACCATTCTCCAAGATGGAAGTCTTGAGTGTGCTCACCTGAGATGGCTTGTGAGCACCCTTGAGGCACACGTCTCCAACAATGACCCAGCCGAGGTCTAGCCTTTGGGTGAAAGGGGCGTCATGTGGACCGTTGATCTGTTTCCTTATCTTATGTACCCTCAGGATGTCCCTTCCCAACAACAGAAGTATGTCTGCGTCTGGATCAAGAGGTGGGATCTCATCTGCAATGCGTCTCAGATGACGGTGGTGATGAGCTGCATTCGGAGTGGGAATCTAAGAACGGTTGTCGGGGACTTGATTACATTCGATCAGTGTAGGAAGGGGGAGACAAGTGTATGTACCTTGAAGAAGGAACTATATTCTGCAGCCCCTGTATACTGCAGTACCAGTAGTGACCACCCCTGTATATAAGCCTGTGAAGTAACTTTGTATAGTAGTTCCAGTTTTGTCTCCATTCAGTAAACACCTGTTATAACCAACTTCTGCAGTCCGTGGCTCAATTACACACGGACGTTACACTGGCGACGAACAGATCCGAACTTACCTACAGTTCTGCACCACCTCACGGGGATCCATCCCTGAAGCAAAGTTGTTAGAGGTCGAGGCCAGAAGGAAGAAATCCAAAAAGAAAAAAAAACAAACAGAAGAAACGGGCGTCGACCATGGGCAACTGCCCTCTGATTCATCGAATTCGAAGATTTGCAGGAGACGCTGTCGAGAGCTGGGCTTGGTTATCCAGTCTATGGTGTTACAGCTAATCGGGCTGGTGGCAGGTAGTACACTGATCCTTCCTGGGCTGCGGCAGGCTAGAGCTCGATTGGGTTGCTTTTCAACGGGGCCGAGTAGCGTTGTCGGGAAGGGGAGGGAGAGAGCGAGGGTGGAGCACACAGGGCGCGGCCGGTGCTACGAAGCCGGGCAGCGTACAGACCCGAGAAGAGGGAGGAAAGTGTCCCATAGGGTCTGCTCTGATGATGGGAACAGTAATTAAAATAAAAGAAATTAGAAGTGCAGAAAGCCACGAGGAGCTGCAGATTGCCACAGGGACCGCGGAGAGCGGCGTTGGCAGCAGCGTGGGGGGGGAAGCGCGCGAAGACCGTAGGGCGCCGTCACCAAGGCATAAAAATGCCAGCAACAGCGCTAGCAGCAGCGGAAAAGACAGAAAGCGCGGGAGGCGCCATCTTAATCCAGCGGGGAAGAAGGCAAAGTGCGGGAGGCGCCATTTTGTTCAATCGGGGAAGAAGGCAAAGCGCGGGAGGCGCCATCTTAGATCACAGAAATCACAGAAACCCCACAGTGCAGATAGAGGCCATTTCGGCCCATCGAGCCTGCACCGACACATATCCCACCCGATCCCCGTAACCCCTACACCAACACATATCCCACCCTATCCCCGTAACCCCACGTATTTAATCCCCCTAACACTAAGGGTCAATTTATCATAGCCAATCAACCTAACCCGCACATCTTTGGACTGTGGGAGAAAACCGGAGCACCCGGAGAAAACCCACGCAAACACGGGGAGAATGTGCAAACTCCACACAGACAGTCACCTGAGGCCGGATTCGAACCCGGGTCCCTGGTGCTGTGAGGCAACAGTGCTAACCACTATGCCACCGTGCTCCAAGATGCCGAAGACTAGCAATATCACTGCCTTCGATAATGCAATAGAAGACTGAACCACGTATGTGGAAAGAGTCGAAGTATATTGCAAGGCAAATGAAGTAGCCGATGAGAAAAAGGCATCGGTACTACTAAACTTAATGGGCGCAAGAACATACGGCCTATTGCGGAACCTGATCACTCCAGTCAAACCGATGGCGAAGAGTTTTAACGAAATTGTTGCTATCCTACAGGAACACCTAAATTCTACACCGCTGCTGATAGCAGAAAGATTTAAATTCTACAAGAGAAATCAGCATAAAGATGAGAGCAATGCTGATTACCTTACGGAACTACGCAAGCTATCAAAGCACTGCCAGTTCGTAGCAGGACTGGCATATACCCTACGGGACAAATTTGTCTGTGGACTCCTGAGTGAAGGAACCCAGAAGAGGTTACTCTCAGAGAAAGAGCTGACGCTAGATAAGGCTTTCAGCGTGGCAGTATCATACGAAGCAGCAGCAAGGGGATCTGTGGAAATACAGCAAAAGCCACAGGAATACGGCACCCATGAAATGACATGGGGATTTGAAAAATGTTATTGCTGCGGCAGAACAACCCATGACCAGAAGGACTGCTGGTCCAAGGACAAAACATGCAGGCAATGCGGAAAGATGGGACACATTGCACGAGTTTGCAGGTCCAGGAAGAAGACTAACGACAACAAAAAGACTACTAAGGAAAAGTACAGGAAAGTACAAAAGATGACGGACAGTAGTTCCGAAGACCAGAAGAGCGATAGTGAATCCAGGAACAAGTGACTAAGCTGTCTCAAACTACACAACGTAATCACAAAAGAGGATCACCGAACCATTTGGGTCACCCTCACGATAGCAGGGTCCCAAGTCAAAATGGAATTAGACACAGGATCAGCCCTGAACGTCATGAATTGATGAGACTACGAGCGGCTATTCTCACACATACCCTTGAAAGACACATCCATTGTCTTGAAGACATATACGGGGCAGAAAGTATACCCCAGAGGGAAAATAAGGGTGCCTGTCGAATACAATGGCAAGGAAATACAGAAATTGTATCTGTACATACTGCAAGATGGTGGACCACCGTTATTGGGACGTGAATGGATCAGAAAGATAAGTTTAGATGGGCACTCCATTCAGGCACTGACGGTGGCTGGTAAAAAGGATGACGACGTCACACCTGGCCGATTGTCAAAAATCTTGGCTAACACTAAAGAGGTATTTCAACAAGAACTGGGAACTCTTAAAGGCATAACCGTCTCGATAAAAATAGAAGAGAATGCAATTCCCAAGTTCTTCAAAGCAAGACCGGTACCGTATGCAATTCGCCCAGCCGTCGAGGCAGAGCTGGAGAATCTGGAGAATGCAGGCATGTTAACTAAGGTAGACTGGAGCGAGTGGGCGACACCCATCGTTCCTGTCATGAAGAAAATGTTAAACAATAAGTCTGAGGAGCCAAGGAAGGTTCGCATCTGTGGGGACTTCAAGGTGACTGTGAACCCAATCCTTCACACAGTACAGTATCCTCTTCCGAGGATAGAAGATATTTTCACCTCATTATCTGGAGGGAAACGTTTTACAAAAATTGACCTAGCGCAAGCATATTTGCAGATGGAGGTTGAAGAGTCCTCTAGGAAATATCTCACGATAAACACTCACAAAGGTCTTTACCAGTATAATCGACTGGTATTCGGAGTTGCATCAGCTCCAGCTATATGGCAAAGAGCGATGGAACAAGTCCTGCAAGGGATTCCAGGGACTCGGTGTTACTTGGACGACATCCTAGTGATGGGTGAAAATGACAGTGAACACCTTGCCAACCTAGAGCAGGTGCTCACTAGTCTAAGAGAACATGGGCTACGAGCCAATCGTCCCAAGTGTGAGTTTTTTGAGAAACAAATATCATATTGTGGCCACGTGATTGATGAAGAGGGGTTACATAAGTCCCCTGACAAAATTGAAGCGGTAGTTAAGGCTCCAGCGCCTGAAAATGTGTCGCAACTGAGGTCATTCCTCGGATTGGTGAATTACTACCATAAGTTTTTGCCGAATTTGTCCACAATTCTGCACCCACTGAACGCCCTGCTACAAACTGGAGTAGCATGGAAATGGAGCGATGAATGTAAGCGGGTCTTTCCGAAGTGTAAAGGCCTGATCACTTCAAGAGAAGTATTGGCTCACTACAACCTATCACTACCGATAAGACTGGCGTGTGATGCGTCTCCCTACGGCGTTGGAGCGGTACCGTCACATAAATCCCTTGATGGTTCGGAGAGGCCGATAGCTTTTGCGTCACGCTCGTTAACTGCAGCCGAACGTAACTACACCCAGATTGACAGAGAGGCCCTCAGCCTGGTGTGTCTTATGTTCATTAATAAATAGACATTCTTATTGTGAACACAGCTAGCTTTCGCTAGACACTTTTATTGAGCACATGTGGACTAGGTACAGTATCTGTAGAGGCCTCCATCTTGACTGCTGCCTTGTGGGTAGCCTAGTGCCTCATGGGTAATGTAGTCTTAATATACATACAGCTGGGTAGTGTAGCCTTATATACAGCTCTACACAGCTCTACGGCTCCACCTAGTGTTCACAATAGAATGACATGTTATTGATCATTACATCCCCCTTTCTTTGAGGTTTAACAAAATCAATATCAATCAACTTTCAAGAAAACAATAAAGATAATATCAGTAACACTTTTGTTAGTGCTCTATAAACATAAACATTTTCAAAACAGTCAACACATTTTCAAAGCTTTACATTGTACTCAAAGATTAAGTCTATCAGGCTTTTTTACTTCACATGTGGATCTTCTCAACACGAGTAAGTCTGATGTGTCTTCATGCGATTGTTCTGGTGATGAATGACAAGATGCAGTTGCAGCATTGTCATCAATCTGCTCTTGAATAGATCGAGGTCTCCTTGCGATCTTTGCTTGGAGAGGGTGTCAGTGTTTCCTTCACTCTTCATGCCATAACTCTCAATGTAGTCAATGCACTCTCGAAAAACTGCTGGCAGCTGGATCCCATCATACAGCATAGTCCTCTCAGCAGCCTCGGCTAATGGAACACCAAAGATTGGCCTGAGGGAAGAAGGAGTATCCACCGGAATTGCTTCCTGCTCTGGTGCAGGCTTCTTCTTTTCTTTTTCTCTTTCCACTGCTTAACAACATCTGCTGCGGTTATATCTTTGGACTTTTTCTCCTTGTGCTTTTCCTCTTTGTGCTTTTCTTCCTTTGGCTTCTCTTTGACCTTAAAGTCTTTTTCTTTCTTCTTGGAGAAACTAGGCTTTTTGAAGACATGGATACCCTTTGGCCTTTTCATCCTTGATGGGCTCTCTGCTTCATCACCTGAGTCATCTGGTCTGCTTATGGCACAGATTATACGGTAGACTCTCTTGACCAGTTCTAAGTCTTCACAAGCTTTGTCACCTAGTATCGAATCAAGTCTTTCAGCCACAACAGAAAACATGAGATGATACACTTTGTCTTTGACTGTCACTTTAAGTCTGCATACACCTAAGCTATCTATTTTCTGTCCATTATAGCTCTTCAGTAGTACTGACTTTTTCTGAATTTTGGGCTTTTCTTTCATATTTTTTATGTCACTCATACTGATTAAGTTTGCTTTTGCCCCAGTGTCCAGTTTCAATGTAACTAATGCTCCATTTATCTGTAGTGGGATCATCTATTTGTCCACTTTTACTGCATTGACTTTATGTTCAGCATTGTCCATTTCTGAGGGCTGCACATTTTCTGTATCTTTTTTGATATCGTTACATGACACCATTCCTACAAAAAATGTCTCACTTAAATCAGTGTCCTCAATCACATTAACTTGTTGCCCTTTCGTTGTTTCTACTTTTGAAAAGCATTGTTTGGCAAAGTGATTCTTTCCATTACACTTTGTGCACATTTTTCCAAACACTGGGCATTGTCTTAACTGGCGTTTGTAACCACAGCATTTACAATTAAAAATGTCATCCTCCGATAGCTTTTCATTTCTGTTCTGCCCACGTTTCTTCCCCTTGTAGGACACAGCACCGACAGCAGCATTATCACTCATTACAATCACATCATTATTGATTTCACTGAAAGTCTTCGCATGCTTTCGAGCTAGCTCGCTGGCTTGGCATATTTTCACCGCATTTTCCAAATTTAGTTCGGTTTCTCTCAACAGACGTTCCCTGACTTTTTTATCATGAATACCAAACACAATCTGGTCATGAATCATGGATGCTTTGAGCTCAGAGAAATTACATGTCTGTGCTTTCAGTTTCAGATCAGTTATAAAGCTATCAAAAGTCTCATTTTGCTGCTGTGTCCTTGAACAGAACATGTATCTTTCATAGGTCTCATTCTTTTTGGGAGAGCAATGTGCATCAAATTTTTTTAGCACATCTTCTAATTTTTCTCTGTTCTCCTCTGGATTAAATACAAATGTATTAAATACCTCTATCGCCTGTGGGCCTGCAACCGTAAGCAGCAATGCTATCTTCCTTGCGTCTGGCTTCATACCGAATCTGATGGCTGCAATGTAGAGTTCGAATTGTTGTTTAAGTGTCTGCCAATTGTAGTCGATATTTCCTGTGAGTTTCAAACGCTCTGGTGGCTTCAAATTCACCATGTCACTTTTTACAATTTTCAGCAGATCTTCACCATCCTGGTACCATCTTATGTTCATTAATAAATAGACATTCTTATTATGAACACTGCTAGCTTTTGCTAGACACTTTTATTGAGCACATGTGGACTAGGTACAGTATCTGTAGAGGCCTCCATCTTGACTGCTGCCTTGTGGGTAGCCTAGTGTCTCATGGGTAATGTAGTCTTAATATACATACAGCTGGGTAGTGTAGTCTTATATACAGCTCTACACAGCTCTACGGCTCCACCTAGTGTCCACTATAGAATGACATGTTATTGATCATTACAGTGTGGGGGGTGAAGAAGTTCAATCACTACCTGCACGGACAGAAATTCACTCTACTAACTGATCATCAACCTCTTGTCTCCATTTTCAACCCTAAGAAGGGCGTCCCGATAATGACAGCACAACGGCTACAGAGGTGGTTCCTTTTCCTAGGGGCACACCAATATGACATTGAGTACAAAGGAACTAAACAGCATGGGAATGCTGATGGATTGTCGCGCCTACCGTTGCCGACGGTGGAAGAAGCACCTGCAGTGGATCCTGTGGAGATATTCCACTCAACCATAGTCGAAGGTCTACCTGTGACGAATGCAAACATAGAAAAGGAAACACGAAATGACCTGACACTCTCCAGGGTCTATGATTTAACGGTGAAGGGATGGCCAGCACATGGCGAACCACTGTTGCCAGCATTCTCGCCGAGAAGAGAACAGCTGTCAGTGTGCCGAGGAACCTTGATATGTGGATCCAGAGTAGTAATTCCACCCAAATTGAAGGATAGATTGCTCAATGAGCTTCATGAGGGCCATCTGGGAGGGGTAAAATGAAGAACTTAGCCAGAGCGTTTGTGTGGTGGCCGGGAATCGATAGAGAAATCGAAGAGATGACCAAGAGCTGTACAGGATGCCAGAAGGTCCAAAACGCCCCACCACAAGCCCCTCTACATCCATGGGAGTGGCCCTCATCTCCATGGCAAAGGGTACACATTGATTTTGCTGGTCCATTTATGGACTCGAAGTTTTTAATTGCGGTGGATGCACATTCAAAGTGGCCAGAGGTAATAAAAATGTCCTCAACCACCACAGAAAAAACTCACAGTCTTACGAACCATATTCGCCAGAAATGGGCTGCCTGAACAGATTTGCTCTGACAATGGACCACAGTTTGTGTCTGAAGAGTTCTGGAGGTTCTTAAAGAACAATGGTGTTAAGCATTACACATCCGCCCCATATCATCCAGCCACCAATGGATTGGCTGAGAGGTTTGTTCAAACATTCAAGAAGGCTATCAAGGTAATGTGTAATGAAGACATACCCCTACATGCGGTTACTAACCAAACTCCAGCCATGATGTTCTTCAATCGAAGACTAAGCTGCCGCTTGGATTTGGTTAAACCAAACATCAGAAGAGATGTGGAGAACAGGCAGTTTCAGAATATGAATGAAAGGCCAACCAGGAGTTTTAAGATAGGTCAACCAGTTTTGGCCCGGGGCTACCGCACAGAGAAATGGCAGCCAGGAACGATCTGCACACGGCAAGGACCTCTAATGTATACCGTGGACGTTGGAGAGAGCATTGTAAGATGCCATGCTGACTAGATTCTAGCGTCACTAGAAAATGTCAAATCTACACCACGATCCTATACACCTGGTGATGAAACCGAAGTACCAATTGCATCTACCTGAGAATCGGTGATATTGGAAGCAGACGAACCAAACAATGACGTTGATCCCGAATTAACTTTGCCAGAAGAACCTGATACCCCAAAGAATCACAGAAACCTCACAGTGCAGATAAAGGCCATTTCGGCCCATCGAGCCTGCACCGACACATATCCCACCCGATCCCCGTAACCCCTACACCAACACATATCCCACCCTATCCCCGTAACCCCACATATTTAATCCCCCTAACACTAAGGGTCAATTTTTATCATAGCCAATCAACCTAAAAGCACATCTTTGGACTGTGGGAGGAAACCGGCGCACCCGGAGAAAACCCACGCAAACACGGGGAGAATGTGCAAACTCCACACAGACAGTCACCCGAGGCCGGATTCGAACCCGGGTCCCTGGCGCTGTGAGGCAACAGTGCTAACCACTATGCCACCATGCTGCCCGAGGCGTTATCCGGACAGAATCAGGAGGCCTCCTCAAAGACTGAATTTATAATTGATTAACTTCAACTAATGTATATAGCAACTGTAATTGTAAATATGTTATTTAATTATTAATCGAATGTTATGTACTGTTTAGCTAAAAGGGGAGGAATTGTAGTGTATGTACCTTGAAGAAGGAACTGTATTCTGCAGCCCCTGTTTACTACAGTACCAGTAGTGACCACCCCTGTATATAAGCCTGTGAAGTAACTTTGTATAGTAGTTCCAGTTTTGTCTCCATTCAGTAAACACCTGTTATAACCAACTTCTGCAGTCCCTGTCTCAATTACACACGGACGTTACATTCCTGTCGGCTGACTCAACAACATAACCACAGGCCCTCCTGCTGGCTGTCTCTGAA
Source organism: Somniosus microcephalus (assembly GCF_052327205.1). Classification (NCBI taxonomy): domain Eukaryota; kingdom Metazoa; phylum Chordata; class Chondrichthyes; order Squaliformes; family Somniosidae; genus Somniosus; species Somniosus microcephalus. The sequence goes on from NC_140994.1 coordinate 111,274,392, forward strand.
AGTCCAACACACGTCTTCAACGTGTAAGGCGACGGACTTCCTTTGACCTTGAAGATGTCAAAGAACTCGGATCTTGCTAGAGAATGGTTGCTTTGTTCGTCTAGTATGGCATACATCTTTTCAGATTCCTGGCGACGTCCTACAGGATACACATTACGAGGCATATCTTGGAGCATGCTCTTGCGCTCACTCCTTCTCCACACACCTCGGTGCACTTGGATGTAATATCCGGACCGGCAGCTCCCTCTCTCTCCCCGCTGTGCTCTGAGGTGTGAGGAGGCGACTCTGACTTCCAAGGAGCTGGGCTTGGGTGGAGTGCTGAAATGTGCCGATCACTTTCACATTCTGTGCATTTTGCATCTACCTTGCAGTTCTTGGCAAGATGGTTCGTGGAAGAGCAGCACTTGAAACATATAGAGTTCTCTTTGAGATACTGTTTCCGATCTTCCAGGGACATCTATCTGAAGCCTCTGCACTTCCTTAATGGATGGGGCTTGTTATGGATGGGGCATTGTTTGCTCATATCCTCAGATTTCTTCTGATCCTTTGTGTTCTCGGTTGAAGACACTTGCACTTTGTGGACAGATATTTGTATCTTTCCATGTCTTTCAAACTTGTCTCTTCTGGCAAGTGCTGTGTGGGAGGAGAAGAGGTTGAAGCTGGGGTCGTTCCTGGCCTTGGCCTCTTTACGGATGAAGTTGGCAAACACAGAGAATGGAGGGAAGGTAACGTTGTGCTTTAGCTTGAACTCTGACCCGAATGATATCCACTTCTCCTGCAGATTGAATGGAAGCTTCTCAATGATGGGACTTACCCCTCTGGAAGTGTCTAAGTACGATAGGCCAGGTAGGTAGCCGTCCTGCTTTGCGGCTTCGAGTTCCGACAGCTGATCTCCAAGGTCGCGGAGTTTCTGGGGTTCCTTATTTTTCAACTTTGGAAAGTTCTCCAACCTGGCAAAGAGAGCCCTTTCAATGGCTTCAGGCGAGCCATAGCTTTCTTCCAGCCTCGCCCAAGCCATCTTCAACCCAGCTGGCGGATGTCCCACATTGACTGCTTTTATCCTGCGTGCCTGTCCGTTGGACTCTGGGCCGAGCCATTTGATAAGGAGGTCGAGCTCTTCTCCTGCTGACAGGTCTAAGCCTGATATGGCACCGTGGAAGGAGGACTTCCACGCCCGATAATTCTCTGGCCTATCATCAAACGTGGTTAACCCTGTAGTCACCAGCTGGCTGCGTGCAAGGTATTAGGCAAGGCCGTAGGTGCTGGGACCTATGCCAGGGTTGCCTTGAGTAGGGACTCTGTTGGGGGTCTCAAGGAAACGAAAGGGGGTTTGCTGCTGACTTTCTCTTTTCAGCATTCGATTCCTCTGCATCGTGTCTTCTGTTTTGCAGGGGAGGATCCTGCGACTTGAGGCATGCTGTCTATTTTGACCTTGATTGTTGCCATGGGGCATGTTATATGCAGTCCTTGTGTCTGTAGAGATGTGCGGGTCTTCATCCCTCTCTCTCGTAAACTGTATGTCGGCTTGGTCGCTCACATAATCTCTGTTGCGCTGTCGTCGACTCTGCTGTGGAACGGGAATTAAAGGTTTGCTAGCTGTCTCGGGATCAGCTTCCACTAAAACTGCCTCGAATACTTGTGCCTCAGCTAATGCAGCATCTAGCTCTTTTTCTTGCTGCAGTGCATCTAATGTGGCTTGGAGACGGGCCTGGTCAGTTTGGAGACGGGACTGTTCAACTTTTATTTCTATTTCTTTGTTGGCATACGCAGCTCTGGCTTGGGCTGCCTCTAGCTTAGCCCGCACTTTGGCGATGGCCATGCTTACCCTATAACCAGCTGATGACCGTGAACCAGCTTGCGATCTAGAACCAGCCGATGACCGTGAACCACCTGATGACCGTGAACCAGCTTGCGATCTAGAACCAGCCGATGACCATGAACCACCTGATGACCGTGAACCAGCTTGCGATCGAGAACCAGCCGACGACCGTGAACCAGCTAGCAATATGTAGTAACCAGAGCTTATAGACCGATTGTCACATTCTACAGTTTCATCTAACTGTTTAAGGTCTTCTACTCGCTGAGTTGCGTTTTCGGTATTATCTTCTGACATGTTAGTGTGAGGTAAGTGTGGTGTACAAGGTGAAGACTTAAGCTGGCTCTGTCGTGATGGCCTACTCTGAGTTCCTGCTGCTCCACTCTTCACAGCTAACCGTATTGCTGTCTTATCACTGTACTGGTCTCGCTAGACGGGCTCCTATCTAGTTATCCAGCCAGCTAAACACTCATTCAAATAATTCCTCGACAAGCGGGTTTGCTGTTTTGAAGCTTTACTTGAACAAATTTGTGAAACTGTAAACAAAGACAAAGTATGTTTTGTACATAGAACTGAGTACTATACATTAAATATTACATAAGATATATACATATTTATAACAATAGAATAGACTAATTGTATAACTAACTAGCACTGGAGCTAAACTTCGGTAACTACCAACTAATAACTTCTTATAAACAAAGTATTGTCAAATACTACACTGACAAAGTTGCTATCATGTTAACAAACAAAGATACTCTCAGAAATTGCGTCTCGCCTAGCATATAAGATGAGATGGCACAGGATTGAGAATCCCTTATGTCAGATTCTCCATAACTCTGCCAGGTTCTTCCTGGAATATTACTTCCGGGTTAAAACAGGAAGGTCAAATAACCTAATGCCATACACTAACACTGCTATACATTAACTACCACGAGAGGGTGCTATCTGCATGTAATAAGTCCAGAACAAATGGGGAGATAGGATATAATCATCTGTAAATTAGAGCTCATCCTATACTCTGCTGCCCGTGTCCTAATTTGCACCAAGTCTCATTCTCCCATCACCCCTGTCCTCACTAACCTTCATTGACTCCCGGACTAGCAACGCCTCAATTTAACTTCCTTGATTTCAAATCCTTCCATGGCCTCACCTCTCTCTATCTCTGTAACCTCCTCCAGCTCTACAACCCTCTGAGAACTCTGCGCTCCTCCAATTCTGGCTGCTTGTACATCCCCGATTTTAATCACTCCACCATTGGCGGCCATGCCTTCAGTCATCTAGGCCTAAGCTCTGGAATTCCTCCTTAAATTTCTCCGCCTCTCTACATCTCTCTCAGGTGTTGTTGTTGTTGCAGGTTGGGGCTGGAGTTCCCGATGGGAAAAGCACCAATGTGAAGAAAAATTGACAAGTTGAATGATCTGAGCAAGGAGCTGGATTAGAAACAGCGGCCTAGAAATTCAGTTCGGACGCTATTGCGGCGCTAAAGTCGGGCGCTCGGCAAATTTAGCGGCCGCCGGAAAGTGCAGGCGAGCTCGCCGAAATTCAGTAGATTTGGCCAACTTTTTGGCCGAGCGCTGCAAAAGGCGTTGGAACCCTGTGTTCAGGCGCTAATCCGGCGATGCAGCCTGATAACGCCGATTCCGGGCGCAGCGCAGGTGCGATCATGTGGTGAGTGTCAGCAGACACCCTGACGCCGGCCAGCTCTTAAAGGGGGAAGGGTCAACTTTGACTGCAGCCACGCCCTGCATGCTGCAGCCCTGCAACTAGACCTCAGGACTGGTTGTGTACCAAATCAACGCCTGGAGGTCATGGAGAGGGCCCGTGAAATAGCCCAGCGGTTCTCTGAGCATGCGCTGGGTGTGCTCCTTCATGGGGTACGCAAGAGAAGACGGGTCATGTGCCCGGCTAGTGGCAGGAAGGCTCCCAGGAGCCAGTTCAGGGAGGCGTGGACCAAAATTGCCCAGAGGGTCTCCTCCAACTCCGATGTTCCCAGGAGTGCGGACCAGTGCCGCAAGAAATACAATGACCTATGTCGGCTGGTCAAGGTGAGTACCCTTTCCAGTGTCCCCCTCATCCTTGCATGTGCACCTCCCATTAGGGCCAAAGGGACATCAAAGGTCTAATGCCCAGCCCTCCTGCCGCTGCAATGGCACTTGCATGTTAATCAATAGCTCTTTCTGCACTTATCACACTGTGCAAGCTATTCCACCATGGGAGGCCTCACACACAGCAACAGGGCACCACACTGTGCAAGCTATTCCACCATGGGAGGCCTCACACACAGCAACAGGGCACCACACTGTGCAAGCTATTCCACCATGGGAGGCCTCACACACAGCAACAGGGCACCACACTGTGCAAGCTATTCCACCATGGGAGGCCTCACACACAGCAACAGGGCACCACACTGTGCAAGCTATTCCACCATGGGAGGCCTCACACACAGCAACAGGGCACCACACTGTGCAAGCTATTCCACCATGGGAGGACTCACACACAACAACGGGGCACCACACTGTACTTAGACGCCCTCCTTTCTCTTGCAGGCCAAGCTGGCGAGGAACGCCAGGAGCCTGCGTGTCACTGGTGGAGGCCCTCGCGATTACCAGGAGCTAGCGGTTCTGGAAGAGAGGGTGGCCCGACTCCTGCGTCACCCGGTGATTGGGCCTGTGGCGCTCGGCGACGCCGACCCTATACTGGAACCCACTGGTAAGGACAGGACCGGGTGCACCTCTCTCCTTGCCCACGCGCATCAGATCTACATCCTTCCCCACTGGCCGAAAAATGCGCATAATGCACCAGTGCGGCCTCCCTCGCTGTCGGCCTGTCCTCACTCTAAAGCTACACTTGTGCCTTCCTGCTTTCAGCTGGTGAGGAGGAGGTGCTCCCTGAAGCCCAGACAGCCAGGCCCTCGGAGGAGGAGGACGTCGAGGAGCAGCAGGAAGGCGCCACCTCGGGGGAACCCTCCTCCGCTCCAGGAGATGGCAATGAAGGGGAGACGTCTGGCGTGCCGGAGAGCCAGGGGGAGGCGGGGTAGGGGAGCCCCGAACCTGGTCCCAGTGGCATGGACACACGCGGCAAGGCTCCGGCGGCACGCCAGCCTTCTGCCCAGAGGGGGGAGGCGGTGGAGGGGAGGGCAGAACCTGGTCCCAGTGGCGTGGCCGCACACGGCAAGGCTCCGGCGGCACGCCAGCCTTCTGGCCAGAGTGTGGAGGCACCCTCCAGTCCGGACTCGGACGTCGCCCAGGAGGTGCGCCTCCTGGACGAGATGTCGGCGGCGTCGGAGCGGCGGCACGTCGAATTCATGGAGGTGGTGGCACAGATGCCTCACGCCATCGAAAGCCTCGCACAAAGTGTGGTGGCTTTCGGCCAATCCCAGGCCAGGGGCCTGGAGCAATTCGCAGCAGCGCACGCCAGGGGGGTGGAGCTCCTTGTGGCAGCGCATGAGAGGGGGGTGCAACAACCCAAGGCAGCGCAGCACGCCAGTCGCCAGCTGAGAGGTGCTGGGCAGACAGTGGCACTGCAGATGCGGGCACATGCCGGCGAAGTTGGGTCACTGACTTCTGCCACCCTCGCACTGGCGCGGAGGCGTCGCCAGGCCAGCCGCCGCCCTGCTGCCGCACACCGGTCTGGCGACCAACAGTTTGGCGCGCTTGCTCCCCGGCCAGGCCGCCCGAGTGCACGTGTGTCTGGCAACCAGCGCGCGCCTGGCATCACCCACCTTGTCCCCATTGGTGCAGGCGAGCCTGCCACTCCCCCAGCCAGGGTGCAAGCAGCTGCTGCAGGCAGTGAAGAGGGCCACCCACAGCTGCAGCAGCCACCAGCCGGCCCCTCCCGGGCCCACCCTCGTGTAGGCCGACCCCCAAGGGCATCTGGCGAGACGCCTTGTCGCCCTGAAGATCCTTCCCCCAGCCTCGCCACAGCCTCACGGCCCAGCTTGAGGCGCAGCAGCAGGACGGGCCGGGGCAAAAGACGGCTGTCGACAGACTCGCCCTCTCGCCACACCGAATAGAGTGTGTTGAGCGAGGGTTTGGGTGATGCAGGGGCTTCTGTTCTGGGGGGCATTATGTTGTTTGGTTTTATGGGGGTGTTTGTGTTGTGGGGGGGGCTTGTTTTTGTTAGGCCAGTGAGGAAGGCCATTTGGATGGTGATGTTTTGTTAGTCCTCCCCAGGTTTTGGGAGTGACAGAAGTTTGTGACTGTTTTTTGGGGGTCTTCTCTGTTTTGCTCTTCCATGTGGGAAGGGCCCTGAGTTTTTGAAATAAAGATGTTTATTTATTCACCATGTGCAGGTGTCATGTTTCAAGTGGTTGTTGGGTTAACCGGCTGAGGGCTTGCGGAGCGGCTGCCTTCAGCTGCGTTCAGTGGCCCAGGCCATTCCCTGACAGGGGGCCTAGAAGTGTCGAGCAATAAGCCCCCGGCGGACGGCCCTTGGACCTTGTCACTCCCTCCTGGCCTGGTGCTCCTCCTCCTCAGGGTCCTCCTGCTCGTCCTCCTGAGGTGGTGGGGCAATGTCAGCTGGCAGTGCCTGAGTCCTGCGGATAGCCAGGTTGTGGAGCATGCAGCACACCACGACGAACTGGGAGACTCTATCCGGCGAATACTGAAGAGACCCGCCCGAACGATCCAGGCAACGGAACCGTTGCTTGAGGACGCCTATCGTTTGCTCTATTAGGTTCCTTGTGGCTTGATGGCTTTCGTTGTATGCCAGCTCCGCTGGGGTCCTGGGCGCGCGGAGCGGGGTCATGAGCCATCTGCACAAAGGGTAGCCCTTGTCCCCGATAAGCCATCCCCTTGGTGGAGGCTGTGCCTGGAACATGTCAGCCACAGTAGTCTGGCGCAGGATAAAGGCATCGTGGCTGCTTCCTGGGAAGCGGGCATTGACAGCTAGGATGCGCTGCCTGTGGTCACACACCAGCTGCACATTTAGGGAATGGTAGCCCTTCCGGTTGCGGTATTGCTCGGCATTGTGGATAGGTGCCCGCATAGCCACATGCGTGCAGTCAATGGCGCCCTGCACCATGGGGAAGCCCGCGATCCTGGCAAATCCGACTGCACGCTGCTCCTGCTTGTGTTGGGTCATGGGGAAGGAGATGAATTGGTGCCTCCTCGCGAAAAGTGCTTCGGTGACCTGTCGGATGCAGCGATGCGTGGCGAACTGGGAGATGTTCGCAATGTCCCCAGCAGCGGCTTGGAAGGAGCCGCTTGCATAAAAGCTGAGAGCCACCGTGACCTTCACTTCCACCGAGAGAGAAACCCTGGACATGAGCTGTGGCTGCAAATCTGCATGAAGCAGCTGGCAGATCTCTCCAACCACCTCCCTTCTGAAGCGCAGCCTCTTAACACAATGCGCCGCAGTCATGGTGAGATATGAGACCTGCTCCCGGTATTGCCTGACTGGGTAAGGCCTACGTTGGCGACGCCTAATGGCCCCTCTGCGTCTAGGCATGCCTGGCCCTCTCTCAAAGCGTCTGCGAGCCCTTCGCACAAAATGTAGCAACTGAGGGTTGGCCCCCCATGCAGCCCCCATTACAAAGTTCCAAAGAGCAAAATCACAAGGATGCAAATGTCAAAGCACTGGCTAGAAGCCAAAAATACCTCTCCTATGGTGTCCGAAATCAGTAATCTCTGTGCCTTGCTCTCTGTGCAGAAATCCAAACCAGTCAAGTCATTGCAGCGAAATGGCTGGCTTTTATGGGTGCGTGGATGTGCCCTTTAATTAGCGCCCCCGAATCCCACAGGGCCTCTGTTGAGTTCCATTTCACAGTTCTTAGCAGCGCCACGCCCACATCGGCCGGGCGCCACTGAATTTCCGGTTTGGGGCGCACAAACGGCGTTGCACGACGGAATGACGTCATAAGATGCGCGCGCAGCTGAGCGGGCGCTAACACTTTGCGCCGGCGCTAAAGCCCAGCTGAATTTCGGCGTAGGCGCAGATCCGGCGGTGCCCGGGCGCTAAGTGGATAGCGCCGGAAATCTGGCGCTAACGGCTGGCGCAAACAGCTGAATTTCTAGGCCAGCCTCTTTACACTTTGTTTACTCATGTGGATGAGAACAGGCAGAGTAATCATGGTCATCAGTAATAGATATATCCATCTGAACAGTACTGTCAATTACTAGCAGCAAGGAACCTGTGGAAACATTATGCCTACAACTTCCCCCAACACCTTGCCTAAATGACTGATCGAGCTTGTACGGAATGTTTCACATCTGTCTCTGTATGAACAGAGAAACAATGGCCTAGAAATTCAGCTGTTTGCGCCAGCCGTTAGCGCCAGATTTCCGGCGCTATCCACTTAGCGCCCGGGCACCGCCGGATCTGCGCCTACGCCGAAATTCAGCTGGGCTTTAGCGCCGGCGCAAAGTGTTAGCGCCCGCTCAGCTGCGCGCGCAGCTTATGATGTCATTCCGTCGTGCAACGCCGTTTGTGCGCCCCAAACCGGAAATTCAGTGGCGCACGGCCGATGTGGGCGTGGCGCTGCTAAGAACTGTGAAATGGAACTCAACAGAGGCCCTGTGGGATTCGGGGAGCGCTAATTAAAGGGCACATCCACTCACCCATAAAAGCCAGCCATTTCGCTGCAATGACTTGACTGGTTTGGATTTCTGCACAGAGAGCAAGGCACAGAGATTACTGATTTCGGACACCATAGGAGAGGTATTTTTGGCTTCTAGCCAGTGCTTTGACATTTGCATCCTTGTGATTTTGCTGTTTGGAACTTTGTAATGGGGGCTGCATGGGGGGCCAACCCTCAGTTGCTACATTTTGTGCGAAGGGCTCGCAGACGCTTTGAGAGAGGGCCAGGCATGCCTAGACGCAGAGGGGCCATTAGGCGTCGCCAACGTAGGCCTTACCCAGTCAGGCAATACCGGGAGCAGGTCTCATATCTCACCATGACTGCGGCGCATTGTGTTAAGAGGCTGCGCTTCAGAAGGGAGGTGGTTGGAGAGATCTGCCAGCTGCTTCATGCAGATTTGCAGCCACAGCTCATGTCCAGGGCGTCTCTCTCGGTGGAAGTGAAGGTCACGGTGGCTCTCAGCTTTTATGCAAGCGGCTCCTTCCAAGCCGCTGCTGGGGACATTGCGAACATCTCCCAGTTCGCCACGCATCGCTGCATCCGACAGGTCACCGAAGCACTTTTCGCGAGGAGGCACCAATTCATCTCCTTCCCCATGACCCAACACAAGCAGGAGCAGCGTGCAGTCGGATTTGCCAGGATCGCGGGCTTCCCCATGGTGCAGGGCGCCATTGACTGCACGCATGTGGCTATGCGGGCACCTATCCACAATGCCGAGCAATACCGCAACCGGAAGGGCTACCATTCCCTAAATGTGCAGCTGGTGTGTGACCACAGGCAGCGCATCCTAGCTGTCAATGCCCGCTTCCCAGGAAGCAGCCACGATGCCTTTATCCTGCGCCAGACTACTGTGGCTGACATGTTCCAGGCACAGCCTCCACCAAGGGGATGGCTTATCGGGGACAAGGGCTACCCTTTGTGCAGATGGCTCATGACCCCGCTCCGCGCACCCAGGACCCCAGCGGAGCTGGCATACAACGAAAGCCATCAAGCCACAAGGAACCTAATAGAGCAAACGATAGGCGTCCTCAAGCAACGGTTCCGTTGCCTGGATCGTTCGGGCGGGTCTCTTCAGTATTCGCCGGATAGAGTCTCCCAGTTCGTCGTGGTGTGCTGCATGCTCCACAACCTGGCTATCCGCAGGACTCAGGCACTGCCACCTGACATTGCCCCACCACCTCAGGAGGACGAGCAGGAGGACCCTGAGGAGGAGGAGCACCAGGCCAGGAGGGAGCGACAAGGTCCAAGGGCCGTCCGCCGGGGGCTTATTGCTCGACACTTCTAGGCCCCCTGTCAGGGAATGGCCTGGGCCACTGAACGCAGCTGAAGGCAGCCGCTCCGCAAGCCCTCAGCCGGTTAACCCAACAACCACTTGAAACATGACACCTGCACATGGTGAATAAATAAACATCTTTATTTCAAAAACTCAGGGCCCTTCCCACATGGAAGAGCAAAACAGAGAAGACTCCCAAAAAACAGTCACAAACTTCTGTCACTCCCAAAACCTGGGGAGGACTAACAAAACATCACCATCCAAATGGCCTTCCTCACTGGCCTAACAAAAACAAGCCCCCCCCACAACACAAACACCCCCATAAAACCAAACAACATAATGCCCCCCAGAACAGAAGCCCCCGCATCACCCAAACCCTCGCTCAACACACTCTATTCGGTGTGACGAGAGGGCGAGTCTGTCGACAGCCGTCTTTTGCCCTGGCCCGTCCTGCTGCTGCGCCTCAAGCTGGGCCGTGAGGCTGTGGCGAGGCTGGGGGAAGGATCTTCAGGGCGACAAGGCGTCTCGCCAGATGCCCTTGGGGGTCGGCCTACACGAGGGTGGGCCCGGGAGGGGCCGGCTGGTGGCTGCTGCAGCTGTGGGTGGCCCTCTTCACTGCCTGCAGCAGCTCCTTGCACCCTGGCTGGGGAAGTGGCAGGCTCGCCTGCACCAATGGGGACAAGGTGGGTGATGCCAGGCGCGCGCTGGTTGCCAGACACACGTGCACTCGGGCGGCCTGGCCGGGGAGCAAGCGCGCCAAACTGTTGGTCGCCAGACCGGTGTGCGGCAGCAGAGCGGCGGCTGGCCTGGCGACGCCTCCGTGCCAGTGCGAGGGTGGCAGAAGTCAGTGCCCCAACTGCGCCGGCATGTGCCCGCATCTGCAGTGCCATTGTCTGCCCAGCACCTCTCAGCTGGCGACTGGCGTGCTGCGCTGCCTCGGGTTGTTGCACCCCCCTCTCATGCGCTGCCACAAGGAGCTCCACCCCCCTGGCGTGCGCTGCTGCGAATTGCTCCAGGCCCCTGGCCTGGGATTGGCCGAAAGCCACCACACTTTGTGCGAGGCTTTCGATGGCGTGAGGCATCTGTGCCACCACCTCCATGAATTCGACGTGCCGCCGCTCCGACGCCGCCGACATCTCGTCCAGGAGGCGCACCTCCTGGGCGACGTCCGAGTCCGGACTGGAGGGTGCCTCCACACTCTGGCCAGAAGGCTGGCGTGCCGCCGGAGCCTTGCCGCGTGCGGCCACGCCACTGGGACCAGGTTCTGCCCTCCCCTCCACCGCCTCCCCCCTCTGGGCAGAAGGCTGGTGTGCCGCCGGAGCCTTGCCGCGTGTGTCCATGCCACTGGGACCAGGTTCGGGGCTCCCCTACCCCGCCTCCCCCTGGCTCTCCGGCACGCCAGACGTCTCCCCTTCATTGCCATCTCCTGGAGCGGAGGAGGGTTCCCCCGAGGTGGCGCCTTCCTGCTGCTCCTCGACGTCCTCCTCCTCCGAGGGCCTGGCTGTCTGGGCTTCAGGGAGCACCTCCTCCTCACCAGCTGAAAGCAGGAAGGCACAAGTGTAGCTTTAGAGTGAGGACAGGCCGACAGCGAGGGAGGCCGCACTGGTGCATTATGCGCATTTTTCGGCCAGTGGGGAAGGATGTAGATCTGATGCGCGAGGGCAAGGAGAGAGGTGCACCCGGTCCTGTCCTTACCAGTGGGTTCCAGTATAGGGTCGGCGTCGCCGAGCGCCACAGGCCCAATCACCGGGTGACGCAGGAGTCGGGCCACCCTCTCTTCCAGAACCGTTAGCTACTGGTAATCGTGAGGGCCTCCACAAGTGACACGCAGGCTCCTGGCGTTCCTCGCCAGCTTGGCCTGCAAGAGAAAGGAGGGCGTCTAAGTACAGTGTGGTGCCCCGTTGTTGTGTGTGAGTCCTCCCATGGTGGAATAGCTTGCACAGTGTGGTGCCCTGTTGCTGTGTGTGAGGCCTCCCATGGTGGAATAGCTTGCACAGTGTGGTGCCCTGTTGCTGTGTGTGAGGCCTCCCATGGTGGAATAGCTTGCACAGTGTGGTGCCCTGTTGCTGTGTGTGAGGCCTCCCATGGTGGAATAGCTTGCACAGTGTGGTGCCCTGTTGCTGTGTGTGAGGCCTCCCATGGTGGAATAGCTTGCACAGTGTGGTGCCCTGTTGCTGTGTGTGAGGCCTCCCATGGTGGAATAGCTTGCACAGTGTGATAAGTGCAGAAAGAGCTATTGATTAACATGCAAGTGCCATTGCAGCGGCAGGAGGGCTGGGCATTAGAACTTTGATGTCCCTTTGGCCCTAATGGGAGGTGCACATGCAAGGATGAGGGGGACACTGGAAAGGGTACTCACCTTGACCAGCCGACATAGGTCATTGTATTTCTTGCGGCACTGGTCCGCACTCCTGGGAACATCGGAGTTGGAGGAAACCCTCCGGGCAATTTTGGTCCACGCCTCCCTGAACTGGCTCCTGGGAGCCTTCCTGCCACTAGCCGGGCACACGACCCGTCTTCTCTTGCGTACCCCATGAAGGAGCACACCCAGCGCATGCTCAGAGAACCGCTGGGCTATTTCACGGGCCCTCTCCATGACCTCCAGGCGTTGATTTGGTACACAACCAGTCCTGAGGCCTAGTTGCAGGGCTACAGCATGCAGGGCGTGGCTGCAGTCAAAGTTGACCCTTCCCCCTTTAAGAGCTGGCCGGCGTCAGGGTGTCTGCTGACACTCACCACATGATCGCACCTGCGCTGCGCCCGGAATCGGCGTTATCAGGCTGCATCGCCGGATTAGCGCCTGAACACAGGGTTCCAACGCCTTTTGCAGCGCTCGGCCAAAAAGTTGGCCAAATCTACTGAATTTCGGCGAGCTCGCCTGCACTTTCCGGCGGCCGCTAAATTTGCCGAGCGCCCGACTTTAGCGCCGCAATAGCGTCCGAACTGAATTTCTAGGCCAATGAGTTGGAGCGAGTTGTTTTGACTGAAGTGCTGACAAGTGATGATGTAGATGATATAGTGAACAGTTCAAACACTAGAGCTTAAATCAGGGTGAAGAGATGACATCAGTGCAGCTGAAAGAACAGTGATGCAGTTTAAATGTTAATCCTCCCTGAAGGTCTGCAAAAATTAATAATCAAATCGAAATTTGGAATCAAAATCCAATTAAACATGGCATTCAACTAATATAGAGCACAAGAACAGGACACTGCTCTAGTACAGGAGACTACTTTAGTTCAGGACACTGCTCTAGTAGAGGACACTGCACTAGTACAGGACACTGCACTGGTACGGGACACAGCTCTAGTATGGGACACTGCTCTTGTACGGGACACTGCTCTAGTACGGGACACTGTTCTAATACTGGACACTGCTCTAATACTGGACACTGCTCAAGTACAGAACACTGCTCTAGTACGGGACACTGCTCAAGTACAGGACACCGCTCAAGTACAGGACACCGCTCAAGTAAAGGACACCACTCTAGTACATGACACGGCTCTAGTACGGGATACTGCTCTAATACAGGACACTGCTCTGGTACAGTACACTGCTCTAGTACAGGACACTGCTATAATTCAGGACACTGGTCCAATACAGGGCACTGCACTAGTACAGGACACTGCTCTAGTACAGGACACTGCTCTGGTACAGTACACTGCTCTAGTACAGGACACTGCTCTAATACAGGACACTGCTCTAGTACAGTACACTGCTCTAGTACAGGACACTGCTGTAATTCAGGACACTGGTCCAATACAGGGCACTGCTCTAGTACAGGACACTGCTCTAGTATGGGACACTGCTCTGGTACAGGACACTGCGCTTTTACAGGACACTGCTCTAATATGGGACAGTGCTCTAATACAGGACACTGCTCTAGTACAAGACACTGCTCTAGTACAGGACACTGCTCTAGTACAGGACACAGCTATAATTCAGGACACTGGTCCAATACAGGGCACTGCTGTAGTACAGGACACTGCTCTAATACTGGACACTGTTCAAGTACAGGACACTGCTCTAGCACAGTCACTGCTCTAGTACGGGACACTGCTCTAGTACAGGACACTGCTCTAATACGGGACACTGCCCTAGTATGGGACACTGCCCTAGTACAGGACACTGCTCTGGTACAGGACTCTGCTCTAGTACGTACACTGCTCTAGTACGGGACACTGCACTAGTATGGGACACTGCTCTAGTACAGGACACTGCTCTGGTACAGGACTCTGCTCTAGTATGGGACACTGCACTAATACGGGACACTGCTCTAGTATGGGACTCTGCTCTAGTATGGGACACTGCACTAGTACGGGACACTGCTCTAGTATGGGACACTGCTCTAGACCGGGACACTGCTCTAGAACGGGACACTGCTCTAGTATGGGACACTGCTCTAGTAAGGGAAACTGCTCTAGTAAGGGACACTGCTCTAGTACGGGACACTGCTCTAGTACGGGACACTGCTCTAATACTGGAGACTGCTCTAATACTGGACACTGCTCTAATATGGGACACTGCTCTAATACAGGATACTGCTCTAGTACATGACACTGCTCTAGTACGGGACACTGATTCAGTACAGGAAACTGCTCTAGTAAGGGGTATTGCTCTTGTAGGGGACACTGCCCTAGTACGGGACACTGCTCTAGTATGGGACACTGCTCTAGTACATGACACTGCTGTAGTACTGGACATTGCTCTAATACAGGACACTGCTCTTGTACAGGGCACTGCTCTAGTGCAGGACACTGCTATTATTCAGGACACTGGTCCAATACAGGGCACTGCTCTAGTACAGGACACTGCTCTAATACTGGACACTGCTCTAATACTGGACAATGCTCAAGTACAGGAAACTGCTCTAGTACGTGACACGGCTCTAGTATGGGACACGGCTCTAGTATGGGACACTGCTCTAGTATGGGACACTGCTCTAATATGGCACACTGCACTAGTATGGGACACTGCTCTAGCACAGGACACTGCTCTAGTACGGGACACTGCTTATGTACAGGACACTGCTCATATATGGGACACTGCTCTAGTACGGGACACTGCTCTAGTACGGGACACTGCTCTAGTATAGGACACTATTCTAGTACAGGACACTTCTCTAGTACTGGACACTGCTCTAGTAAGGGGTATTGCTCTTGTAGGGGACACTGCACTTGTACGGGACGCTGCTCTAGTACTGGACACTGCTCTAGTACGGGACACTGTTCTAATACTGGACACTGCTCTAATACTGGACACTGCTCAAGTACAGAACACTGCTCTAGTACGGGACACTGCTCAAGTACAGGACACCGCTCAAGTACAGGACACCGCTCAAGTAAAGGACACCACTCTAGTACATGACACGGCTCTAGTACGGGATACTGCTCTAATACAGGACACTGCTCTGGTACAGTACACTGCTCTAGTACAGGACACTGCTATAATTCAGGACACTGGTCCAATACAGGGCACTGCACTAGTACAGGACACTGCTCTAGTACAGGACACTGCTCTGGTACAGTACACTGCTCTAGTACAGGACACTGCTCTAATACAGGACACTGCTCTAGTACAGTACACTGCTCTAGTACAGGACACTGCTGTAATTCAGGACACTGGTCCAATACAGGGCACTGCTCTAGTACAGGACACTGCTCTAGTATGGGACACTGCTCTGGTACAGGACACTGCGCTTTTACAGGACACTGCTCTAATATGGGACAGTGCTCTAATACAGGACACTGCTCTAGTACAAGACACTGCTCTAGTACAGGACACTGCTCTAGTACAGGACACAGCTATAATTCAGGACACTGGTCCAATACAGGGCACTGCTGTAGTACAGGACACTGCTCTAATACTGGACACTGTTCAAGTACAGGACACTGCTCTAGCACAGTCACTGCTCTAGTACGGGACACTGCTCTAGTACAGGACACTGCTCTAATACGGGACACTGCCCTAGTATGGGACACTGCCCTAGTACGGGACACTGCTCTGGTACAGGACTCTGCTCTAGTACGTACACTGCTCTAGTACGGGACACTGCACTAGTATGGGACACTGCTCTAGTACAGGACACTGCTCTGGTACAGGACTCTGCTCTAGTATGGGACACTGCACTAATACGGGACACTGCTCTAGTATGGGACTCTGCTCTAGTATGGGACACTGCACTAGTACGGGACACTGCTCTAGTATGGGACACTGCTCTAGACCGGGACACTGCTCTAGAACGGGACACTGCTCTAGTATGGGACACTGCTCTAGTAAGGGAAACTGCTCTAGTAAGGGACACTGCTCTAGTACGGGACACTGCTCTAGTACGGGACACTGCTCTAATACTGGAGACTGCTCTAATACTGGACACTGCTCTAATATGGGACACTGCTCTAATACAGGATACTGCTCTAGTACATGACACTGCTCTAGTACGGGACACTGATTCAGTACAGGAAACTGCTCTAGTAAGGGGTATTGCTCTTGTAGGGGACACTGCCCTAGTACGGGACACTGCTCTAGTATGGGACACTGCTCTAGTACATGACACTGCTGTAGTACTGGACATTGCTCTAATACAGGACACTGCTCTTGTACAGGGCACTGCTCTAGTGCAGGACACTGCTATTATTCAGGACACTGGTCCAATACAGGGCACTGCTCTAGTACAGGACACTGCTCTAATACTGGACACTGCTCTAATACTGGACAATGCTCAAGTACAGGAAACTGCTCTAGTACGTGACACGGCTCTAGTATGGGACACGGCTCTAGTATGGGACACTGCTCTAGTATGGGACACTGCTCTAATATGGCACACTGCACTAGTATGGGACACTGCTCTAGCACAGGACACTGCTCTAGTACGGGACACTGCTTATGTACAGGACACTGCTCATATATGGGACACTGCTCTAGTACGGGACACTGCTCTAGTACGGGACACTGCTCTAGTATAGGACACTATTCTAGTACAGGACACTTCTCTAGTACTGGACACTGCTCTAGTAAGGGGTATTGCTCTTGTAGGGGACACTGCACTTGTACGGGACGCTGCTCTAGTACTGGACACTGCTCTAGTATGGGACACTGCTCTAGTACAGGACGCTGCTCTAGTACTGAATGCTGCTCTAGAACAGAAGGCTGCTCTAGTACTGGACACTGCTCTAGTAAAGGACACTGCTCTACTGCGGGACACTGCCCATGTACAGGACACTGCACTAGTACAGGACACTGCTCTAGTATGGGACACTGCTCTGGTATGGGACACTGCTCTAGTATGGGAAACTGCTCTAGTACAGGACACTGGTCTAATACGGGACACTGCTCTAGTATGGGACAATGCTCTGGTACAGGACACTGCCCAAGTACGGGACACTGCTCCAGTATGGGACACTGCTCCAGTACGGGACACTGCTCCAGTATGGGACACTGCTCTAGTACAGGACACTGCTCTAGTATGGGACACTGCTCTAGTATGGGACACTGCTCTAGTACAGGACACTGCTCTAGTACGGTACACTGCTTTGGTACAGGACTCTGCTCTAGTACGGGACACTGCCCATGTACAGGACACTGCTCTAGTATGGGACACTGCTCTAGTATGGGACATTGCTCTAGTACAGGACACTGCTCTAGTACGGGAAACTGCTCTAGTACAGGACTCTGCCCATGTACGGGACACTGCTCCAGTATGGGACACTGCTCCAGTATGGGAAACTGCTCTAGTACGGGACACTGCTCTAGTACGGGACACTGCTCAAGTACGGGACACTGCTCTAGTACAGGACTCTGCTCTAGGACGGGACACTGCTCAAGTATGGGACACTGCCCCAGTACGGGACACTGCCCATGTACAAAACACTGCTCTAGTACGGGACACTGCTCTAGTATGGGACACTGCTCTAGTACAGGACACTGCTCTAGTACAGGACACTGCTCTGGTACAGGACTCTGCTCTAGGATGGGACACTGTTCTAGTACTGGACACTGCTCTTGTATGGGACACTGCTCTAGTACGGGACACTGCTCTAGTACGGGACACTGCTCTAGTACTGGACACTGCTCTAGTATGGGACACTGCTCTAGTATGGGACACTGCTCTAGTATGGGACACTGCTCAATACGGGACACTGCTCTAGTATGGGACACTGCTCTAGTACGGGACACTGCTCTCTGAAAGGACACTGCTCTGGTACAGGGCTCTGCTCTGGTACAGGACTCTGCTCTGGTACAGGACTCTGCTCTGGTACAGTTCACTGCTCTAGGACAGGACACTGCTCTAGGACAGGACTCTGCTCTAGGACAGGACACTGCTCTAGTGCAGGACACTGGTCTAGTACAGGGCACTGGTCTAGTACAGGACACTTCTCTAGCACAGAACACTGCTCTGGCACAAGACTCTGCTCTGGCACAGGTCTCTGCTCTTGTACAGGACTCTGCTTTGGTACAGGACACTGCTCTAGTACGACACTGCTCTCGTACGGTACACTGCTCTCATACATGACACTGCTCTCATACAGCACACTGCTCTAGTACAGGACATACGAAGATACAAACATACGAATTAGGAGCAGGAGTCGGCCACTCGGCCCCTCGATCCTGCTCCACCATTCAATAAGATCATGGCTGATCTCTTTACTCCACATTCCCGCCTACCCCCGATAACTTTTCACCCCCTTGCTTACTAAGAATCTATCTGCTGCTGCCTTAAAAATATTCAAAGACTCTGCTTCCACCGCCCTCTGAGGAAAAGAGTTCCAAAGACTCAAGACCCGCTGTGAGAAAAAATGTCTCCTCATCTCTGTCTTAAATGGATGACCCCTTATTTTTAAACAGTGACCCCTAGTTCTAGATTCTCCCACAAGAGGAAACACCCTCTCCACATTCACCCTGTCAAGACCCCTCAGGATCTTATATGTTTCAATCAAGTCACCTCTTATTCTTCTAAACTCCAACGGATACAAGCCGAACCTGTCCAACCTTTCCTCATAAGACTTCCTGCCCATTCCAGGTATTAGTCTAGTAAACCTTCTCTGAACTGCTTCCAACGCATTTACATCCTTCCTTAAATAAGGAGACCAATACTGTACACAGTACTCCAAATGTGGTCTCACCAATGCCCTGTATAACTGAAGCATAACCTCTCTACTTTTGGATTCAATTCCCCTTGCAATAAACAATAACATTCTATTAGCTTTCCTAATTACTTGCTGTACCTGCATAGTAGCCTTTTGTGATTCATGCACTAGGACACCCAGATCCCTCTGCATCTCAGAGCTCTGCAATCTCTCACCATTTAGATAATATGCTTCTTTTTTATTCTTCCTGTCAAAATGGACAACTTCACATTTTCCCACATTGCACTCCATTTGCCAGATCTTTTCCAACTCACTTAACTTATCTATATCCCTTTGTAGCCTCCTTATGTCCTCTTCACAATTTACTTTCCTACCTATCTTTGTGTCATCAGCAAATTTAGCAACCATACCTTCGGTCCCTTCATCCAAGTCATTTATATAAATTGTAAAATACTGAGGCCCGAGCACCGATCCCTGTGGCACACCACTCATTGCATCTTGCCAATCAGAAAATGACCCATTTATGCCTACTCTCTGTTTCCTGTTAGCTAGCCAATCTTCTATCCATGCCATTATGTTACCCCCTACACCATGAGCTTTTATTTTCCGCAATAACCTTTGATGTGGCACATTATCAAATGCCTTCTGGAAATCTAAGTATGGTACATCCACCGGTTCCCCTTTATCCACAGCAGATGTTATTTCCTCAAAGAACTCCAATAAATTGGTTAAACATGATTTCCCTTCCACAAAACCATGTTGACTCTGCCTGCTAACTTTGAACTTTTCTAAATGCCCTGCTATAACATCTTTAATAATAGCTTCTAACATCTTCCCTATTTCAGATGTTAAGCTAACTGGCCTGTAGTTTCCTGCTTTCTGTCTCCCTCCCTTTTTGAATAAACATTCGCTATTTTCCAATCTAGTTGAACCTTCTCCGAATCTGGGGAATTTTGGAAAATTAATACCAACGCATTGTGGTAAACCACTGTTTGTATTCCACTGTGTACATGTCTGTACATGCCTCGGCTGACTCCTCCCACGAGTCCAGGTATAAAGGTGACTGCTCCACAGTCCTTCTGTATTCTGGACTGGTCGACCACTCGAGGCACACCTTCAATCTCTTGTTAATAAAAGCCTGTTAGTTACTCGCTTAACCTCAGTCTTTGAGTAATTGATAGCGCATCAATTTTATTAACAAGATTTTTTATAATGGAGAAGATCCTCACACCAGCATGCCTGGACTTAGACCATCGGGAGGCGGACGCATCCACCAAGTTTGCTCACTGGCTTAAGTGCTTTGAAAAATTCCTGATCGCCTCCGCTGCAACGGTCAAATCGGATGAGGACAAACTGGATGTCCTGATCTCCAAAGTGAACCACCGAGCGTACTCAGTCATCCAGGACGCGACCTCGTACATGGCTGCTCTCAAGCTTCTCAAGGACCAGTACACACGCCCAGTGAACAAGGTGTACGCCAGGCACCTCCTGGGGAGTCGTAAACAATAACCTGGCGAATCGACCGTGGAATACCTTCAGGCACTGTCTGTGCTTGGCCGGGCCTGTGGTTGTAAGGATGTAAAGGCCACCGTGTACACAGAGGAACTTATCCGGGACGCTTTTGTAGCGGGCCACAGGTCCAATTACACCCGACAGCGACTGTTGGAGCAGAGTGACCTCGACCTCAACAAGGCCTTTGAACTCGCACTATCATTGGACGCAGCCTGCCGGGGCATGGACGCCTACTCCTCTGCACGGTGGACGCCGCGGGGAATGACAGCCTGGGACACGGTAGGGCCGTCTAATAGCGCCGTGCCACCCCAGCCACATCCCAGCAACGGCCCAACTACTGCAGCAGTGTCCCAATGCCAGAAATGCTACTTCTGTGGCCAGGCCAAACACCCCAGAGCCCGCTGCCTGGCGAAAAATGCGATCTGCTCGGGCTGCGGGAAGAAGGGACACTACGCCAGCATCTGCAGGGCCAAAGCCACCCCGAACCCCAGCAGCGCTGCATGTGGGCCGTGCGGGCCGCCATCTTGGGCCTCCCCAGCCGTGTGCGAACCACCGGAACAGCAGCCATTTTGGACGCCTCCAGCCACATGGGGATCATGGACGCCGCCATCTTGGACGCCAGCCGCCATGTTGGCCCCCAACACCGCCTCATCTGATACCCGCAATGACACACCCACCCCTACGCTGGCCTCCGTTACGCTGGACCAAGCGAGACTGCACCAACTGGCCCGGTCCACAATGGACATTAAGGTAAATGGTCACGAAACAATCTGCCTTTTTGACTCTGGGAGCACAGAGAGCTTCATCCACCTGACACGGTGCGGCATTGCTCTCTCCCAGTCCTGCCTGCGCACCAGCGGATTTCTATGGCCTCCGAGTCCCAGTCGGTGGACATTGGTGGCTACTGCATGGTGACACTCTTAGTAGACGGGACTGTGTACGATAATTTTAAACTTCTGGTCCTGCCCCACCTCTGTGCTGCCGTTCTACTGGGGTTGGATTTTCAGTGCCACCTTAAAAGTGTTACGATGGCGTACGGCGGACCCCTCCCACCACTCACAGTCCGCAGCCAGCAGCTTCCAAATTGCCCGCCGCGCACCAGGTGCAACCTCTCCACACTCAGAGTCACCCCCCCCCACACTGTTTGCTAACCTCACCCCCGACTGTAAGCCCATCGCCACAAAGAGCAGGCGATACAGTGCCGGGGGCAGGGTTTTCATTAAAACCGAAGTGGAGCGGCTCCTGAAGGAGGGGATTATTGAGGGCAGCACTGGCCCCTTGCGAGCCCAGGTTGTGGTCGTTAAGACCGGCGAGAAGCAGTGCCTGGTCATCGACTACAGCTAGACAATAAATCGCTACACCCTGCTGGACGCTTACCCACTCCCCCGCATAGCTGATATGGTCAACCAGATTGCGCAGTATCGCGTCTTCTCGACCATTGACCTGAAATCAGCGTACCACCAGCTCCCTATCTGCCCTGAGGACCGCCAGTATACTGCCTTTGAGGCAAACGGCCGCCTCTATCACTTCCTTAGGGTTCCCTTTGGCGTCACCAATGGGGTCTCCGTCTTCCAAAGGGAGATGGACTGGATGGTCGATCAAAATGCGTTGCAGGCCACTTTCCCATATCTGGACAATGTGACCATCTGTGGCCATGACTTGCAGGACCATGACGCAAACCTCGAAAAATTCCTCTGCACCGCCCAACTCCTGAACCTGACGTATAACAAGGAGAAGTGCATATTCCGCACAACCCGCCTCGCCATCCTTGGCTGTGTTGTGGAACACGGAGTCATCAGTCCCGACCCCGACCGGATGCGTCCCCTTATGGAACTCCCACTGCCCCACTGCCTCAAGGCCCTGAAGAGGTGCCTAGGGTTTTTCTCCTATTACGCCCAGTGGGTCCCCTACTATGCGGACAAGGCCCGTCCGCTGATCAAGTCCACCTCTTTTCCCTTGATGGCAGAGGCCAGCTTAGCCTTCCACCGTATCAAGGAAGACATTGCCAAAGCCACCATGCACGCAGTGGACGAATCCATCCCCTTCCAGGTGGAAAGCGACGCGTCCGACTTTGCCCTGGCCGCTACCCTTAATCAGGCGGGGAGACCCATGGCCTTCTTTTCACGAACCCTCCAGGGCCCGGAGACCAGACACTCCGCTGTCGAGAAGGAGGCCCAGGCTATTGTGGAGGCTGTGCATCATTGGAGGCACTACCTGGCCGGAAAACGATTTACCCTGCTCACTGACCAGCGTTCAGTTGCTTTTATGTTTAACAACAAGCAGAGGGGCAAAATCAAAAACGACAAGATCTTGAGGTGGAGAATCGAACTTTCCAACTACAATTACGAGATCTTGTACCGGCCCAGGAAGCTCAATGAACCCCCGGATGCTCTATCGCGTGGCACCTGCACCAGCGCGCAGATCGATAGACTGCGGGCCCTCCACAATGACCTCTGCCACCCGGGGGTCACCAGGTTCTTCCACTTCATCAAGGCCCGCAACCTGCCTTACTCTATTGAGGAGGTCAGGACCATGACCAGGAACTGCCAAGTCTGCGCTGAGTGCAAACCGCACTTTTATAGACCAGACAGGGCTCACCTGATAAAAGCCACTCGCCCCTTCGAGTGCCTGAGCATTGATTTTAAAGGGCCTCTCCCCTCCTCCGACCGTAATGTGTACTTCCTCAACATTATTGATGAGTACTCCCGTTTCCCGTTCGCCATCGCCTGCCCGGACATGACCAGTGCCACGGTCATTAAATGTCTGAACGACCTCTTCAGCCTGTTCAGTTTCCCCAGCTATATCCATAGCGACCGGGGCTCATCGTTTATGAGCGATGAACACCGCCAGTACCTGCTCGCTAGGGGTATTGCCACAAGCAGGATCACCAGTTACAACCCCCGGGGGAACGGACAGGTGGAAAAAGAGAATGCGACAGTTTGGAAGGCTGCCCTGCTAGCCTTAAAGTCTAGGGGCCTTCCGACCTCCCGCTGGCAGGATGTGCTCCCCAATGCGCTCCACTCTATTCGGTCACTGCTCTGCACTGCCACTAACGCCACCCCTCATGAGAAAATGTTTGTCTTCCCAAGGAAGTCCACATCGGGGACATCGCTACCGCCATGGCTGATGTCCCCAGGGCCGGTCCTACTGAGAAGACACGTGAGGACCCATAAAACAGACCCCCTGGCCGAGAGGGTCGACCTCCTCCACGCCAACCCCCAGTATGCTTACATTGCGTACCCGGACGGGCGGGAGGACACAGTCTCCATACGAGACCTCGCACCCTCGGGGGCCCCAGTAACACACTACCCACTACCACCCCCCCCCCATGATCCAATATCCAACCCCAGCAGACGGCACGCCTGGGCCCCGCGACCCGCTCGACACCCACGAGGACTACACACCAGTGCCCCAGCCTACGCGGGACTCGACGCCGGAAGCTTCACTACCCCTGCCGTCACCACGCCGATCACAGTGGCAGACAAGACCTCCGGAGAGACTCCAATACACAAACTTTTAATACACTTCACCCCGCCGGACTCATTTTTAAACGAGGGGTGAATGTGGTAAACCACTGTTTGTATTCCACTGTGTACATGTCTGTACATGCCTCGGCTGACTCCTCCCATGAGTCCAGGTATAAAGGTGACTGCTCCACAGTCCCTCTGTATTCTGGACTGGTCGATCACTCGAGGCACACCTTCATTCTCTTGTTAATAAAAGCCTGTTAGTTACTCGCTTAACCTCAGTCTTTGAGTAATTGATAGCGCATCACGCATCAACTATCTCACTAGCCACTTCTTTTAAGACCCTAGGATGAAGTCCATCAGGACCTGAGGACTTGTCAGCCCGCAGCTCCAACAATTTGCTCAGTACCACTTCCCTGGTGACCCCACCTCATTGTTCTTTGATGTAATGTTTTCCTGACTGACCTGTTTGGACACCATTCACACCTTTAATTGCTCTGATTATCTCTCTGCCGAGGTGTGATAAATGGCAGTTGGAAAGATTAACTGTAAACATCTGACATTATTCTCTGACAATATAAGCTGTGTCTTTATGCATTTCTCCACTTCACCTGACGAAGGAGCAGTGCTCCGAAAGTTTGTGATTTCAAATAAAGCTGTTGGACTATAACCTGGTGTTGTGTGACTTCTTACATCTATAATTTTGTTGCGCTCCTTCCTCCCTTCCATTTCCTGGTTTACAGCTGTTTCTGGGATGTTACTTGTATCCTCTATAGTGAAGAGGAGGGATTCAAATTCCTTGGACATTGGAACCAGTTCTGGGAGAGGTGGGACCAGTACAAACGGGACAGTTTGCACCTGGGCAGGGCCGGGACCGATGTCCTAGGGGGAGTGTTTCCAAGTGCTGTTCGGGGGGGTTTCAACTAAAATCGCAGGGGGTTGGGAACCTGAGCAGGGAGAGAGAGGAAAGGAAAACAGGGATAAAAGCAAAAGATAGGAAGGAGAAAAACAGAAGTGGCAATCAGAGAAATCAACGGTTTAAATCCAACGTGGCCGCAGTAAATAATAATTCTAATAGGTCTAAGAGCGTTAAAAAAACAAGCCTGAAGGCTTTGTGTCTTAATGCGAGGAGCATTTGTAATAAGGTGGATGAATTGGCTGCGGAAATAGAGGTAAACAAATATGATTTGGTTGGGATTACGGAAACGTGGCTCAAGGATGGCCAAGACTGGGAACTCAACATCCAGGGGTATTCGATATTCAGGAAAGATAGGCAAAAAGGAAAGGGAGGTGGGGTAGCATTACTGGTTAAAGAAGGGATTAATACAATTGTAATGAAGGATATTAGCTCTGATGATGTGGAATCTGTATGGGTAGAATTGAGAAATACTAAGGGGAAAAAAACATTAGTGGGAGTGGTATATAGACCTCCAAACAGTAAGGCAGAGGTTGGGGATGGCATTAAAAGGGAAATTAAAGAAGTGGGCAATAAGGGCACAGTAGTCATCATGGGTGACTTTAATCTACATATAGATTAGGCCAACCAAATTAGTAACAATACTGTGGAGGAGGAATTCCTGGAGTGTTTACGGGATGGTTTCGTGGACCAATATGTCGAGGAACCAACCAGAGATCAGGCCATCTTAGACTGGGTATTATGTAACGAGAAAGGATTAATTAGCAATCTTGTTGTACGAGGCCCCTTTGGTCGGAGCGATCATAATATGATCGAATTCTTCATTAAGATGGAGAATGAAGTAGTTGACTCAGAGACAAGGGTCCTCAATTTAAATAAAGGAAACAACGATGGTCTGAGGAGCGAGTTGGGTAGGATTGATTGGGGAATGGCACTCAAAGGGTTGACAGTGGATAGGCAATGGCAAACATTCAAAGACCGAATGGATGAGCTACAGAATTTGTTCATCCCAGTTTGGCATAAAAATAAAACAAAAAAGGTGGCTCAACCGTGGCTAACAAGGGAAATTAGGGATAGCATAAGATCCAAGGAGAGGACATATAAATTGGCTAGAAAAAGCAATAATCCTGAGGATTGGGAGCAGTTTAGGAGTCAACAAAGGAAGACAAAGGGATTAATTAAGAAAGGGAAAATAGAATATGAAAGTAAGCTATCAGGGAACATAAAAACTGACTGTAAAAGCTATTATAGATATGTGAAGAGAAAAAGATTGGTGAAGTCAAGCGTAGGTCCCTTACAGTCAGAATCAGGGGAATTTATAATGGGAAACAAGGAAATGGCACACCAACTAAATACATACTTTGGTTCTGTCTTCACAAAGGAGGACACAAATAACCTCCCAGAGATGCCGGGGAACATAGGGTCTGATGAAAGGGAGGAACTGAAAGAAATCAGCATTTGTAGGGAAATGGTGTTAGGAAAATTGATGGGACTGAAGGCCGATAAATCCCCAGGGCCTGATGGTCTACATCCCAGGGTACTTAAGGATGTGGCCCTAGAGATAGTAGATGCATTGCTGGTCATCTTCCAGAACTCAATAGACTCTGGAATTGTACCCATGGATTGGAGGGTAGCTAATGTTACCCCACTATTCAAAAAAGGTGGTAGAGAAAAAGCAGGGAATTATAGACCGGTAAGCCTGACATCGATAGTGGGGAAAATGCTAGAGTCTATTATAAAAGATGTAATAGCAGAGCACTTGGAAAGCAGTGACAGGATCGGACAAAGTCAACATGGATTTACAAAAGGTAAATCATGCTTGACTAATCTACTGGAATTTTTTGAGGATGTAACTGGTAAAATAGATAAGGGAGAATCAGTGGATGTGGTGTATTTGGACTTTCAGAAGGCTTTCGATAAGGTCCCACATAAGAGATTAGCATGCAAAATTAAGGCACATTGGATTGGGGGCAAGGTATTGACTTGGATAGAGAACTGGTTGGCGGACAGAAAGCAAAGAGTTGGAATAAACGGGTCATTTTCCGAGTGGCAGGCAGTGACTAGTGGGGTACCGCAAGGATCGGTCCTAGGACCCCAGCTGTTCACAATATATATTAATGATCTGGACAAGGGAATTGGATGTAATATCTCCAAATTTGCAGAAGACACAAAGCTTGGTGGGAGGGTAAGCTGTGAGGAGGATGCCGTGAAACTCCAGTACGATTTGGACAGGTTGGGTGATTGGGCAGAAACATGGCAAATGCACTATAATGTGGATAAATGTGAGGTTATCCACTTTGGTGGCAAAAACATGAAGGCAGATTATTATTTGAATGGCAATAGATTGGGAGAAGGGGAAGTGCAAAGAAGCCTGGGTGTTATTGTGCACCAGTCGCTGAAGGTAAGCATGCAGGTGCAGCAGGCGGTTAAGAAGGCAAACTGTATATTGGCCTTCGTAGCAAGAGGGTTCAAGTACAGGAACAAGGATGTCTTGCTACAGTTGTACAGGGCCTTGGTGAGACCGCACCTTGAGTATTGAGTGCAGTTTTGGTCACCTTACCTGAGGAAGGACGTTCTTGCCATAGAGGGAATGCAGCGAAGATTCACCAGGCTGATACCTGGGATGGCAGGAATGACGTATGAGGAGAGATTGTGTCAATTGGGCTTATACTCACTGGAGTTTAGAAGATTGAGAGGGGATCTCATCGAAACCTGTAAAATTCTGTCAGGTCTGGACAGACTAGATGCAGGAAGGATGTTTCGGATGGCCGCGGAGTCCAGAACCAGGGGTCATAGTCTAAGGATAAGGGGTAAGCCATTTAGGACTGAAATGAGGAGGAATTTCTTCACCCAGAGAGTGGTGAACCTGTGGAATTCTCTGCCACAGAGGGCGGTGGAGGCCAGTTCATTAAATATATTCAAGAAAGATTTGGATATATTTCTTGAGGCTAAAGGGATCAAGGGATATGGGGAGAAGGCAGGGATAGGGTACTGAATTGAATGATCAGCCATGATCTCATTGAATGGCGGAGCAGGCTCGAAGGGCCGAATGGCCTACTCCTGCTCCTATCTTCTATGTTTCTATGTTTCTATGACTGATGCAAAATATCTGTTCAATTCAACTGCCATCTCCTTATTTTCCATTATTAATTCCCCAGTCTCACTTTTTATAGGACCAACACTCATTTTGTTAACTCGTTTCTTTTTTAAATATCTATAGAAACTCTTATTATCTGTTTTTATATTTCTAGCTAGCTTTCTCTCCTCTAATTTTTCTCTCCTTATTAATCTTTTAGTCATTCTTTGCTGTTTTTTATATTCTGTCCAATCTTTTTACCTGCCACCCATCTTTGCGCAATTATAGGCTTTTTCGTTAAGTTTAATACTATCTTTAACTTTTTTAGTTAAACACGGATGGTGTGTCCTCCCCTTGTAATTTTTCTTTCTTTTTGGAATGTATATATCTGTGTATTTTGAAATAACCCTTTAAATGTCTGCCACTGCAACTCTATTGACCTATCCCTTAACCTAATTTGCCAGTTCACTTTAGCTAGCTCTGCTTTCATGCCCTCATAATTGCCCTTATTTAAGTTTAAAATACTGGTCTTGGACCCACTCTTCTCTCTCAAACTGAATGTAAAATTCAATCATATTATGATTAGCGCTACCTAGGGGTGCCTTCACTATGAGGTCATTAATTAATCCTATCTTGTTGCACAATGCCAGATCTAGTATAGCCTGGTCTCTGGTTGGCTCCAGAACGTGCTGTTGTAAGAAACTATCCCGAAAACATTCCACGAACTCCTCATCTATGCCACCTTTGCCCATCTGATTATTCCAGTCTATATGCAGATTAAAATCCCCCATGATTATTGCCATACCCTTCTGACAAGCTCCCATTATTTCTTCCTTTACACTCCATCCTACCATGTGGTTACTGTTAGGGGGCCTGTACACCACTCCCACAAGTGACATCTTGCCTTTATTATTTCTCATCTTTACCCAAACCACTTCTACATCCTGGTTTCCTGAACTTAGGTCATCCCTCTCTATTCTGCTAATACCATAATTAATTAACAGAGCCACCCCTCCACCCTTTCCCACCTTCCTGTCCTTCCTAAATGTCATGTACCCTTCAATATTCAGGTCCCAATCTATGTCATTCTGCAGCCATATTTCTGTAATGGCTATCAGATCATATTTATTTATTTCTATTCACGCTATCAGTTCATCTGTTTTGTTTAGAATGCTATGTGCATTCAGATGCAGAGCCTTTAACTTTGTCCTTTTATTATTTTTGTAACCTCTAGCCTTATCTGTTGATTTACTCTTAGATTTGTACTCTCTATCCCTTCCTGTCATGGTCTTTTTATCATTTCCCATATTAATACCATTTTCTATTGCCTTGTCTCTAATCTTTGAATTAACACATCTTCCCAAATTTCCATGCCCCCAATATTTAGTTTAAGGCCCTAGTTATACGACGCGCCAGAACACTGTTCCCAGCATGGTTTAGGTGAAGACCGTCCCAACGATACAGATCCCACTTTCCCCAGTACTGGTGCCAGTGCCCCAGGTATTGAAACCCATTTCTCCCACAACAGTCTTTGAACCGCGCATTCATTTCTCTGATTTTGTTTACCCTTTGCCAATTTGCTCATGGCTCAGGTAATAATGCAGACTGCTCTGGTACGGGACTCTGCTCTGGTACGGGACTCTGCTCTGGTACGGGACTCTGCTCTGGTACGGGACACTGCTGCAGTACGGGACACTGCTGCAGTACGGGACACTGCTCCAGTATGGAACACTGCTCCAGTACGGGACACTGCTCCAATACGGGACACTGCTCTGGTACGGGACATTGCTCTCTTACAGGACACTGCTCTGGTATGGGACTCTGCTCTCTTACAGGACACTGTACCTGTACGGGACTCTGCTCGAGTCTGGGACTCTGCTCCGGTATGAGACACTGCTCTAGTACTGGACTCTGCTCGAGTATGGGACTCTGCGCCGATTGGGACTCTGCTCCGGTATGGGACTCTGCTCTGATATGGGACGTCCCATACGGGACTCTGCTCCAGTACTGGACTCTGCTCGAGTATGGGACACTGCTCTAGTATGGGGCATTGCTCTAGATACCCATCCACCTGCGCAGCTTCATTCCCTAAAACTAGGTTCAGAACCGTCCCCTCTCCATTTGGGCTTGCTACATACAGGCTAAAAAAGTTATCCTGAATGTATTTTAAGAATTCTGCTCCCTCTATGCCTTTCACACTTAATATTAGGGAAGTTGAAATCCGATACTATTACTGCACTATATTTGCACATCTCAGTTATCTGCCTACATATTTGCTCTTCTATCTCCCTCTGACTGTTTGGGGGTCTATAGTTCACTCCCAGCAGTGTGACTGCCCCTGTTTTGTTTTTCATTTCAACCCATATGGCCTCATTGGATGATCCTTCTAAGATATCCTCCCTCCTCACAGCTGGAATTGATTCTTTAATCAATATTGCAACACCCCTCCTTTTTTATCCCCCACTCTATCTTGTCTGAAAACCCTGTAACCAAGAATGTTGAGCTGCCATTCCTGCCCTTCTTTCAGCCATGTCTCAGTAATAGCTATAATACCATACTCCCACGTGTCTTTCTGTGCCCTCAGCTCATCTGCTTTATTCCCTAGACTCGTTGTGTTGAAGTATATACCATTTAGCACTGCCAAACTCCCTTGTTGTCTATTTCCTAGCCTTTGTTTCCTCTGCCTACCAAACTCACTTACTAATTTTCTGCCTTCCATTTCCAGCTTTGCTTCTCTCCCTTCTGAATCAACTCTCAGGTTCCCATCCCCCTTTAAGCTAGTTTAAACCCTCTCCAACAGCACTAGCAAACTCCGCTGTAAGAGTCATGAAAGTTTAAGAAAGTGTAAAGAAGAAAGAAAATACTTTAAAATATTGGTTAAATATTATGGTACAGTATGTATGTACATTTGTTTATTATTGATGCATATTCTAGTATAATATAATTAATTTACCTGACTGACTTATTGTATTGAGAAACCCCCTCTTTTCTTGTTCCAATAGTATAGGCTGAGAGACCCCCTTTATTCTTGCTACAATGGTACAGTCCTTAAGCTTGTCACATGATATCCAGCCATTTTACAGTTCAAGCATCATGAGGCTGGAGAAGGTAGAAGCTTTGATGGCTGGAGCAATACAGTTTTTGACCGTGTGCGTTTAAGCGTGTTTTGCTTTGTAATTCTGTTTGTAAGGTGTTCTAGTAAACAGTTAAAAGACAAAGTTATGGTTTGGAACGTTTTATTTCGACACGCGTCTACTCGTTGCTAAAGCCTCAAAGCTCAGTGGCTGCATATTGAAAATTAGTCAAAAACTAGCTCCCTAAGAAGGAAAGGATGGAATTGTCGGCGAATATACATGAATGGTCACGGAGCCAGACGACAATATAAGAAAGCGAAGGTACTGTGACTGTTACTTGCCTTGTTCATTCTATTGAGAAGCTAAATAAGAGCTGCGGGTAAAATGGCCGAGGCCTTATGGCGCCGTGAGGAGCTTCCCCCCCAGCCAGAAGGATTGTTGGCCAAAAGAGGGAAGTGAAGCTCCCCCCAAAGGCAATGGAAGAGAAGTTACATAGAAGCATAAATGCAAGGAGGGCTAAATTAGCTCAGATAACTGGAAAAATGAAGATAATTGATTGTCACATCGAAGATAATGCTAATATTAAGAAAGTTGAAGATATAATGCATTGTGATTTCTTCAAGTTGTATGAAGAATTTACTGTACTCAATGAAGATGTATTAGCACTTTTGTCTGAAGAAGAGGGAAATGCTGATCAGCACAACTGGTTTGATCTTAAATCATCTAACATTAAGGACTATGTCAAGGCCACAGAACAGTGGATGTTAAAGATTCATCAAGATGCTGATACAGCAGAGAAAGATAAAGATGACGATGAAGTCAGACCAGATGATAGCATTTCAGAAACTTCAGCCAGACTGAGCAAAAATCGAAAAGAAGGTAGCTCTTTTTCTGGACACAGGTCAGTCGCTTCTACCACATGCTCGTCGCGACGCATGAGAGAAGAGGTTGAACGGGCAGTGTTGATGGAGCGCGCAGCATCTTTAGTGGAGAAGCAAGCTCTTGAACGGGAAGAGGCCCAACTGCAGGCCCAACTGCAGGCCCAACTGTAGGGCAGCACGGTGGCATAGTGGTTAGCACTGTTGCCTCACAGCGCCAGGGACCCGGGTTCGAATCCGGCCTCGGCCGACTGTCTGTGTGGAGTTTGCACATTCTCCCCGTGTTTGCGTGGGTTTACTCTGGGTGCTCCGGTTTCCTCCCACAGTCCAAAGATGTGCAGGTTAGGTTGATTGGCTATGATAAATTGATCCTTAGTGTTCGGGGGATTAAATACGTGGGGTTACGGGGATAGGGTGGGATATGTGTTGGTGTAGGGGTTATGGGGATCGGGTGGGATATGTGTCGGTGCAGGCTCGATGGGCCGAAATGGCCTCTATCTGCACTGTGGGGTTTCTGTGATTCTGTGAACTGCAGGCCCAACTGAAGGCAAAGAAAGAACAGCTGGAGCTAAAAACAGCTATTGCGGTCTCAAATGCCAAGTTGAGTGTGTTTGAAGATTATGAAGGCTCACAGGATGGCATGAATGAATACTGCCAGTCAATGTTGTCACACAGAGTTGGATCCAGGGCATCTTCAAGTGTTAAGAGATTCTAAAGGCCATCTCCTGGCATTACAGCATGGAAGAGAGGCCTCTCCACTAACAGGAGCACGTGATGCTAACCCAGACGTCAGACGGTCTAGACTAGACCCTGCTGATGACCACCAGAGGCCTGAAGACACAGAGAGAAGCCTATACCGAGTGATGCAACGTCAGAACGAAATTACAGAGATGTTTGTAAAACAACAGAATCTGTTTCGACTCCCTCAAAGAGACATACCAGTGTTCCAAGGCGACCCACTCAAGTATAAATAAGCCCTTCATCAGATCCTTTGAACAAGCCATTGGCCTAGAAATTCAGTGGGCCTTGCGCCCACTTAGCGCCTAAAGAGGTCTTTTGCGCCGGTGGGGTGGTAGCGCTGAAATTGACTGCAGCGGTATTGGCGGCGGTAGCCATTAGCGCTGCGCCGGGACCGATGACGTCATCGGTGTGCGCGGTGGCCCGTAACGCCCCGAAACCGCGCCGATCCCCATATTTATTTGCGCCTGCCTCCTCCGAAGCGGGCGCAAACAGCGAAGAGAAAACGGGGCCGTCCTGCTGCCATAGTGGGGCGCTTTAAAGCTGAAGGTGCGGCCGGCCGCTTTTTCGGCGGCCGCCTGCCCGCACCTCCTTCCCCGGCCTCCTCCACCCACCCTGCGGCATTGCCGGCTGGTTTCCGTGGAGCCCGGCACTTCTCCGTTGTGCCGGGCTCTTTTGCTGGCACTCGCGATCGGGGCTCCGGCCGTTGCAGGCACCTCCCTCTTAAGAGAAGGGGGAGGCCTGCAGTACCGCAGCCTGCCGCACCGCATCGGGTGGCGCTGCGGCAACTAGCGCGCCGATATTCAGTTGCAGCGCCCCAAACGGAGGCGGGCACACCCTGGTATAGCGCCCGCTTCCGAATTGGGGCGCAGAAGACGAATATACGGCGTGCGCTAATGCCTCCCCGCCCAGCGCTAACTTCTGGGCGCGAGCGAGCTTCTAGTGAATTTCTAGGCCATTGACTCCAAAACAGAGAGCAGCAGTGATAAGTTGTACTACCTGGGACAGTACACCAGTGGTAAACCACAAGACCTGGTCAGAAGCTGTGAACACATGAGACCGGATCGGGGATACATAGAAGCCAGGAAGTTGCTGCAGGAGCACTATGGTAACGAGCTGAAGATAGCCACTGCATATATTGAAAAGGCTATCAAGTGGCCACAGATCAGATCGGAGGACGGGGAGGCATTGAACACATATGTTCTTTTTCTCATAGGATTTCGCAACACCATGGAGGATGTTGAATTCATGGAAGAGATGGACAATCCTATGACTATGAGAATCATCATCTCTAAGCTTCCTTACAGGATGAGAGAACAATGGAGAGGAACAGCCTTTGAGATAATGGAGAGACGGAAAAGTAGAGCCAGGTTTGCAGACTTAGTGAATTTCATAGACAAACAGGCTAAAATTGCTATGGACCCATTGTTTGGAAACATCCAGGATGTCAGCCCAACTACTGATGGAAGAGTGAAAGCCAAGCCTGCTGAATCAAAGATTCTCAGGAAAGGTGGTTCCAAGGGAAGCAGCTTTGCAACTATTGTCATTCAGGCTGGGGAAGAAAAGTCTCAGAACTCATCTCCCAAAAAGAGCAGCACAGTGACGCCTGCTAATGCCTTTCAGAAGCCATGTTTATTCTGCCAGAAGAATCATACATTGGGTTTCTGCAGTGACATCAAAGCACAGCCACATAAAGACAGAATTGAATTTCTGAAGTACAATGGCCTATGTTTTGGATGTCTCCCTCAGGGGCACCTGAGTAGAAACTGTGAGCAAAGAACAACATGCAGAGAGTGCACTCGGAAACATCCCAGTCTGCTGCATATCCACAAAGAAGAACAAGTCTCTAAGAAGAGTGAAGAAAACAATACCGACGAGAAGGTTGTTTCAAGTGCTCTGGTGTCGCTAGAACCAGAGACTTGTGGATTCACTGGGGCCGGTGACAGTATTTGTATTCTTGCCATCGTACCTGTAAAGATCAAGTCTAAGAGGAGCGAGAAGTTTGTGGAGACTTACGCCTTCATGGATCCAGGTAGTTCAGCAACGTTCTGCACAGAATCACTCATGCGACAGCTGAACGTTAGAGGCAGAAGAACAGAAATCCTATTACGCACCATGGGTCATGAGAAGTCAATGCAAAGTTATATCCTGTCAGACTTAGAAATGTGTGGACTTGAAGAGAAGGACTTCATAGACCTGCCTAATATTTTCACACAGAGGGAGATTCCTGTTAAAATAGGGAACTTAGCCCTGCAGAATGATGTGGAGAGATGGCCTTACCTGGAAAAGGTGCGTCTCCCATACATTGAAGCAGAAATTGGCCTATTAATTGGAGCCAATGCCTACAAAACTATGGAGCCATGGCAGGTGATAAACAGCAAGGATGACGGACCCTACGCCGTCAGGACAGCCCTTGGATGGGTAGTCAATGGACTGGTAAGGAGAGATGATGGCAACAAGTCGAACAAGGAGCGACGACAAAATGTCACAGTTAATCGTATCTCTATCGCAAGCATTGAAGAGCTGTTGATACAGCAGTTCAACGCAGACTTCTCAGAACGCAGCTGTGAGGAAAAGAGAGAGATGTCACAAGAAGACCATCAGTTCATGGATTTGATGACAAGGTCTACACAGTTCATTGATGGCCACTATCACATTGGTTTGCCACTGAGAAGACAGACCGCGAAGATGCCGAATAATCGCTGCATAGCAGAGCAGCGCGCCATCAGTCTAAAGAGAAAGCTGAACAAGAACCCTGACTTTCACGAAGACTACAAAGGCTTCATGAGAAACATCATAGCGAAAGGCTATGCTGTAAAAGTGCCAGAGGAACAGTTGAACAGAGAAGATGGAAGGGTCTGGTACATTCCTCATCACGGTGTGTATCACCCAAAGAAGAAAAAGATGGGTGTAGTGTTTGACTGCACCGCCTCATTCAGAGGAACTTCACTGAATGACCAGCTGCTTCAAGGTCCTGATCTTACTAATACCTCATTGGTGTCTTGACGAGGTTTAGACAAGAGCTCGTTGCCATGATGGCAGATATAGAATCAATGTTCTACCAAGTCAGAGTCCCTGATGAAGATGCTGATCTTCTGCGTTTCCTTTGGTGGCCAGATGGCGACGTTAGTCAAGCTATGGTGGAATGTAGAATGGCTGTACACTTGTTCGGAACCACATCATCTCCCAGCTGTGCAAGCTACGCTCTCAAAAAAACTGCAGAAGATGGCAAAGACAAAGCACCATCAGAGGCTGTGGAGACAATCTTCAGAAACTTTTATGTCGATGACTGTCTGAAGTCCGTGTCAACAGAAGACGATGCCATTGCACTGTCAAGAGACCTTAGAACTCTGTGTTCGAATGGAGGATTCCATCTGACTAAGTGGATAAGCAACAGCAGAGCAGTTCTAGCTTCTATCCCAGAAAAGGAATGAGCCACTGAAGTCAAAGATCTGGACCTGAGCCACGATGTCCTTTCTATTGAGAGAGCTCTTGGTGTACAATGGTGCATTGAGTCAGACACGTTCAACTTCCGAATAATGGTGAACGAAAGACCACCCACAAGACGAGGGATTCTCTCTGTGGTCACTTCCATCTACGACCTGTTAAGTCTGTGAGTTGTTCAAGTAATTAATACTCAGACTTAATCAGTAACAATAAAACAGGTCTTTACTGGTTGGCGGTAGGGACTACACTGAATACAAGATTACTGCACAGTGCTTATATACCGGTGTGTTCACCCCCGGTATTACGTCTACAGCAGCCTGAGAAAGTAGTACATCTCTTAAGGTGGAACAGGTTACATACACAACACTCCTCCCTTCTTAGCTTTATTGTCATCCCCCCATTTAACATAACGTAATAACATATATACATATATAACTTCATGTTTAACGTAACATATCACAGATTCAGTCTCTGCGGAAAACAGTTCACAGATTCAATCTCTGTGGTGTAGTCGGTTCACGTTACTCATTCAATAGTCCTTTCATGGATTTAACAGCTTGAACTTCCGAACTGATTTGGCTCCGTTCGGAGGGACCACGTGTGTGATCTGGTAGAGGTGATAATGGTTCAGATGGGTCATCTTCTGTTTTTACTTTTCCTTTTCTGCTTCTTGGAGACTCTCTGGGCTCCATTGTCAGCTGCCACAGCTGCCAGCTGCATGCGCAGTTCCTCCTTCTCTTCCTCCTGTTTCCGTCGTATAGCCAGCTTCTCCCAATGTTCCGTAGACTTTTGGTGCTCCTCCATGATTTCTGCACTTTGGGAGTCGAAGTTACAAGCTGGGCAGGACAGGACATCGTAATATTCGGTGTCGTCCACCAGGTCATGGTAATATTCGGTGTCGTCCTGAGCTAGACCAGTGAGAGGGTCGTCTATTTCCTCCATACCCAGCTGGACGTTAGCCAGCTCTTGTTCCAATCCAGACATCTTTCCTGAAGAGACTTCTTCATGTGTACCTCTGCATCCAGCTTTTTCTGGGCTTTCAGCAAGTCGTTTACTAGTGACCTCATTTGTGATTTTGCTACTTCAACTTCTTTTGGAGATTGATTGATCGGACTATTCAATCTCACTACCGGAGCAGCTGTTTCAGCGGTCTGTTGTTCTACGTTGACGTGAGTCAGCGTACTTTTGGCATCCAAGGGCTGCTCTGTTGCAGTCATCTCAGTCTGTGTTGCCACCTCAGCTCTTCCAATAACCTTTGAGAGCTCCGAACCCCTTTCGTTTGAATATTGAAGTTCGTGTTCAAGTTTTTCCCATTTCAGAGTCCTGTCCTTCAGCATATGCAGGAGTTGGCTGACCGTTAACTCCTCTGACATCAGACGTTTTGTGTGCTCCTGCTCCATTTGCTCCAGCAGCTGCTTCTGTTGTCTTTCCAGATGTTCCCACTCTATATCAAAGAACTCTTTCGTCGCATTCATCTCTTGCTCAAAACGGCGAATCATTTGTTCTAATTGCTGTTGCAGTTTGAAATGGAGTTGAGTTCGAGCCCGGTGTCCCTCAGAAATGTGCATGTCAGTAGACTGGACAGACTCAGAATTCTCTATCTCAGTGGAATTCTGTGCTGAAACTTTGTCTTTTGCACACGGGTTGGTCTTACCATCATCAGTTCCAGAGTCTGGGCTGATTATCTGCACCGAGTTCTCACTCTTTATGGCTTTTAGCGAATGCCAGTCCATATTTATGTTTCTAAACCACTCCCGGCCTAGTAGTGGTGGACCTCCTTCCGGTAGCACATATAAGTCCATTATTTGACTTCCTTCGCCCTTGTTGGCCACTGCAACCTTTATTGTCCCGATGGGGTACACTCTCTGCCCCGTGTAGGTTGTCAATATAATCTCCGTATCCTGTAGGGGAATATGTTGGAATAACCTTCTGTAATCTTTCTTATTCATGACCGACAATGCCGATCCAGTGTCCAATTCCATTTTTACTTGGACTCCTTCTATTTGAAGAGTAACCCAAATTGTCTGGAGGTCTGCACCCTTACCAACGTTGAGTACCCTTAAGCTAGCCAGTTCAATACTGCTTAAGCCAGCCAGTTCATTACTGCTAGCGTCTGAATCGGACTCCTGTTCGGCCACCTTGTGCACTTTTGCGTATTTTCCTTGCGGTGACTTCTTGTTGCTGGTCTTCTTCCCTGACCTGCATACTCTAGCTATGTGTCCAAGCCTACCACAAGTTCTACATTCTTGGTTTTTAAACCAACACTGGTTCTGATCATGCGTTGTCTTTCCACAACGATAACATTTGCCAGAACTCACACCCAATTTGTGTGCACTGAGCTCCGGTGACCGTAGCTGCATTACTGCCGTGCCTCTCGCTGCGGCTTCGTGTGCTGCTGCCATAGTGACCGCCTTCTCAAGCGTCAGCTCATTCTCCTCGAGCAGTCGCTTTTGTGTATCCTGTTTAAATAAACCACACACAAATTTGTCTCGTAGTGCATCTGTCAGTCCCGTTCCAAACTGGCAATATTTCGCTAATTTACGCAATTCCAGCAAATATTCAGCATTGCTTTCATGCTGTAGCTGCCTTCTGTCGTAAAATTTAAATCGTTCCGCTAGCATCAGCGGCGTGGGGTTTAGATGATCTTTCAGGACAGTAACAATCTCATCGAACGTCTTATCCGCCGGTTCATCTGGTGATAACAGGTGTTTCAATTGCCCGTATGTCTTCACACCCATTAAATTTAATAATGTTAGAGCTTTATCTTGGTCACGAATTTTATTGGCCTTACAATAATTTTTTACTCTTTCAACATATATGGCCCAAACTTCGAGGTCACTATCAAAGGTGCTAATAATCCTGTGTTTAGGCATTGTAGATTTGCAATTTCTCAGATTTTATTTTCTTTACTTGTTATCAAAGATGGCAGCTTCCCGCTCTTGCCGTCGTCCTCTGCCCACAAAATGGCGGTTTTCCCGCGCTTGGCGGTCTTCACCCGTCCCCCGACGCCGTCTCCCTTCAGCCCCCGAGTGCGGCCCTTATCTTCACCGCGATCGCCCGAGTGCGGCCCTTATCAGCGGATGCGATCGCTGGATCGTGAAGTGGCTCCCCACCGAAGCGGCTCTCGGCCCTTATCTTCTGTGCGATCGATAGCCCGCGCTGTGCACCGCGGCTCTCGCACCTTGAGCTTCTGCAGCCGCCGCGCCTTTCAGTCCGAGTGCGGCCCTTATCTCCTCCAACTTCCCCAGCCCTTTCTTTGCAGCCAACGCTGCTCGGCCTACCCACCACCGAGGTTGAAAAAGAAGCTGCAGGATGTCTTCTGTCCTCCAGTTTTCAGTCGCTGATGGAGGCTTCAGGGTCCTAATGCCTGTCGCTTCCAGTGGGGTGGTGAGATTTGAAACCTCTCTTCAACGTCCTGTCTGTGGACGAAGCCGCCGTGGAATAACTGCCGCAGGGTAAGAATCTGACTCGTCGCCAGTGTTAAGTCTGTGAGTTGTTCAAGTAATTAATACTCAGACTTAATCAGTAACAATAAAACAGGTCTTTACTGGTTGGAGGTAGGGACTACACTGAATACAAGATTACTGCACAGTGCTTATATACCGGTGTGTTCACCCCCAGTATTACGTCTACAGCAGCCTGAGAAAGTAGTACATCTCTTAAGGTGGAACAGGCTTAAGCTCTCTTAAGGTGGAACAGGTTACATACACAACACGACCCTCTTGGATTCCTGGCACCACTCATTCTGCCGGTGAAGCTGATCCTACGAGAGTTGTGTAGAGACAAGAGAAGATGGGATGAAGATATCCCAGAAGGTCAAGCTCAGAGATGGCTTAGAAGGTTGACAGATTTGCAACAACTTTCTAGCTTCAACGTCCGTAGATGCATCAAGCCTGTGAGTTTTGGAGTTACAAAGATGGCTCAACTACATCATTTCTCGGACGCCAGTGAGGACGGCTATGGCACGGCTACTTACCTCTTGCTGACAAATCAACAGGGCCAGAAACATTGTTCCTTCCTCATGGGGAAATCCAGGGTGGCTCCGCTGAAGCAGGTCACCATCCTGAGACTGGAGTTGACGGCAGCGGTTGTTGCAGTTAAAGTTGACAAGGTGATGCGAAAAGAGTTACAGCTCCCACTAGAAGAATCTGTCTTCTGGACGGATAACACTATAGTGCTGAAGTATATAGAAAATGAGACGATACGCTTCAAGACCTTCGTAGCAAACAGAATCTCATCCATTAGAGAAGCTACACAACCATCTCAGTGGAGGTATGTAAACACCTCAATAAACCCAGCAGATCAAGCCTCATGATGATTGAAGGCTGAAAACTTCATGAGGAGTGAAACTTGGATACACGGCCCAAGTTACCTGCTGGAAACAGAGAGATCATGGCCAGAAAGACCAGATATGCCAAGTCAGATTGCTGGAGACGACGTCGAAGTCAAGAGATCAGTCACAGCAAATCTCATAACTACGAAAGAGAACTTTGACATAGTGAACAAGCTTGTTAACCATTTATCAGGTTGGCACCAGTTGAGGAAAGCAGTTGCATGGTTTCTAAAGCTGAAGGAGTTGCTGCTACACCTGAGCGGTAAGAGAAAAAAGTATCGAGCCACTATCAGTCAGCCTGAAAGTAACCCTGATAAGCAGAGAATGCTTCTACAGCAGTATATGCACCAGCACAAGACCACATTGGGTAAGAATTCATTGACCGTGGAGGATTTGGCCAAGGCTGAGATGGAGATAGTTTGCTTCAGTCAAAGACAAAGATATCCAGAAGAAATTGAAGCTTTACAGCGAAATACTCCAATCAAGAAAGGTAGTCATATCTACAAGCTGGACCCTACACTCCAAGATGGAGTACTGAGGGTGGGAGGGCGACTAAACAAATCTGCTATGCTAGAGGAGGCCAAGCATCCTGCTATCCTTTCTAAGGACCTCCGGGTTGCTACTCTCATTCTTCAGCATATACACCAGAGTATTGGACACAGTGGGAGGAACCAAGTGCGTGCGAAGCTAAGACAAAGATACTGGATTCCAGGAGCTAATTCTGTAATAAGAAAAATACTCTCTGAATGCATTGTTTGCAGACGGTTACACGACCCTGGAAAGACTGATCACAAAGCTCTGCCTGCTACAAGAAGCAGCGTGAAAGCTTCCTGAACAAAAAGAAGGGGACATTTATATTGTAAATATGTTGAACTCATTCGTTTATGACTCTTAAGAATGTTTGAGTAATTGCTATACTTCATGTGCCTAGTCAATTAGGGGCCGGAATGTAAGAGTCATGAAAGTTTAAGAAAGTGTAAAGAAGAAAGAAAATACTTTAAAATATTGGTTAAATATTATGGTACAGTATGTATGCACATTTGTTTATTATTGATGCATATTCTAGTATAATACAGTTAATTTGCCTGACTGACTTATTGTATTGAGAAACCCCCTCTTTTCTTGTTCCAATAGTATAGGCTGAGAGACACCCTTTATTCTTGCTACAATGGTACAGCTTGTCACATGATATCCAGCCATTTTACAGTTCAAGCACCACGAGGCTGGAGAAGGTACAAGCTTTGATGGCTGGAGCAATACAGTTTTTGACCGTGTGCGTTTAAGCGTGTTTTGCTTTGTAATTCTGTTTGTAAGGTGTTACAGTAAACAGTTAAAAGACAAAGTTATGGTTTGGAACGTTTTATTTCGACATGCGTCTACTCGTTGCTAAAGCCTCAAAGCTCAGTGGCTGCATATTGGAAATTATGGAGCGCCACTTCACCCGCCATGAGGATATTGGTTCCAGTCCTGTTGAGGTGCAACCCATCCAGCTTGTACAGGTCCCACCTCCCCCAGAAACAGTCCCAATGCCTCAGGAATCTGAAGCCCTCCCTCCTGCAACATCTCTCCAGCCATGCATTCATCCACTCTATCCTCCTGTTTCTGTACTCACTAGCTCGTGTCACCAGGAGTAATCTGGAGATTACGTACCTTTGAGGTCCTGCTTTTTAACCTCCTTTCCTAGCTCCCTATAGTCTGCCTGCAGGACCTCATCCCTCTTTCTACCTATGTCGTTGGTACCGATGTGGACCACGACCTCAGGCTCTTCACCCTCCCCCCTCAGAGTGTCCTGCAGCCGTTCAGTGACATCCTTAACCCTGGAACCAGGGAGGCAAAATACCAACCTGGATTCACGTCTGCAGCCGCAGAAACACCTGTCTATTCCCCTAACTATTGTATCCCCTGCCACTATTGCTCTTCCACTATTTTTCATCCCCACCTGTGCAGCTGAGCCACCCATGGTGACATGGACTTGGCTCTGGCTGCACTCTCCAGAGGAACCATCGCCACCACCATCACCAGTGTCCAGAACTGAATACTGCTTCGCGAGCGAGATGCACTCGGGACTCCTGCAGTACCTGCCTGGTCCTCCTCTTCTGTCTGGCGATCACCCATTCCCTTTTTGACTGCACACTCTTAAACTGCGGGGTGAACACCTCCTGAAATGTGCCATCCATGTAATCCTCAGCCTCACGGATGTACTGCAGTGACTCCAGCTGTCGCTCGAGCTCCGAAGCTGCTGTAGCTGGCGACACTTCCCGCACACGTGGTCGTCCAGGCCACGAGAAGCGTCCAGGACTTCTCACATGGCACAGAATGTGTATTCCACGGGACTGAGCTGCCCTGCTCTGCCTCTATATAATATACAATGAACTACCTTGACAGAAATAAACATAAAAATTTAACAGAAAACACTCACCAGCTGCTCACCAACCAGCTCTCTCCCTCTATTAATAGGCTATGAACTAATTAGCAGAAATACACTTAAAACTTAACATAAAATACCCACTAGCTATTCACCAATTAGCTCCCTTGTGCAGACGTCGCTTCTGAATTCTGACGTCAATCCTGTGTTGAGTTCCTCTCGCTGACTCTGTGCCTCTCAGCTCTGGTCCCAGGCCTCCTCTCCACGCTTCTTTTATCCTCCTCTCTCCGTCTTTGTGCCTCTCACAGGTCTGCCGCTCAGCTCCGATGTGATGGAGCAGATTGTATATGTTGTTTGAGGGTCTAAGAGTCTGTTTCTTGTCCTCTGCCTGATTGGAATCAGCACAGGCTTTAATCTGAGTTACTGTGGGCTGCAATCTGCCACATGACATTTGATAACAAGGCCTGTTGAGTGGTTAAACAGGGTCTGTGCTGTTGGCGGGGGGCTTGTCTTGGTGGATTGTTTCAAGATGTTCTGGAGCTGCACTACGCTCATGATTGTCCTCACATCTTTTGTCTGTTTTCTTTTTACAGATAAGGTTGAAGATGAGCTGGAAATGGCAACAGTTTGCCATCGGCCTGAGGGCTTGGGACAACTGCAGGCCCAAACCAACTTCACCAAGAGGGAGCTGCAGGTGCTCTACAGGGGATTCAAGAATGTAAGAATCCTTCCTTCGATCTCAGCCTCACAACTCTCACTACACTATGTTTGGTTTGTTTTGATTTGGCTGAGAAAGTCCACAATTAAATCCGATTGCAGACTACAATTTGGGGATAACTCGAATTAAAACAGATAAGGATGCAGGGCAGGAATGTCAGGAG
Organism: Somniosus microcephalus; assembly: GCF_052327205.1. NCBI lineage: Eukaryota > Metazoa > Chordata > Chondrichthyes > Squaliformes > Somniosidae > Somniosus > Somniosus microcephalus. Next base: position 111,317,831 of record NC_140994.1, read on the forward strand.
GTCCTGAGGAGTTGTGTGAAGATAGAATCATCATGGATATAGTTCAGAGGTAGGAAGGGAAATGATGCAATTCTCAGTGTGCATTACTGGCCCCCAAACAGTGGAGATCAGATCGAGGGGGCGATCTGTGGACTGTTCAGATTTGATGTACACGAACAATAGGGCAATAATGTTGACTGGCCTTAACTATCCCAAGTTAGACTGGAATAAAAGTAATGCTTGTGCTCAATCTGGGGTACACCTTTTAGAATGTATTCAGAAGTGTGTCCTGGATCTGTTTCTAGACCAACAAGGAAAGGAGCATTGCTTGAATTAGTTCTGGGAAATGATGTGTGGCAAATAACTGATGTGAGCATAGGATAACAATTGGGAAATAACGACCACAATGCAGTGTCAGAATAGACCAGGACAACCAGGACTGGAAATAGGCAAAGTTCAGCAAAATATGAAGGGATCTGTAGGAAATTACCTGGGAGAAAACTTAGCAAACATGTTGACAGACCAGCAGTGGGAAATAAAAGAAAGACTTGCATTTCTACAGCGCCTTTCACAACCACAGGATGTCCCAAAGCGCTTTACAGCCAATGGGGTATTTTTTGAAGTGTAGTCACTGTTATAATGTGGAAAATCTTCAAATATGAGGTGGATAGAGTACAAAATAAATATATTGCTACAGATGAAAGGAAGGTGCAACCAAGAATAGAGTTCTGTGGATAAACAGCGAATTCAAACTAAACTGAAACTTGAAAGGGAGGCATATGATCAAGTTAGAACATAAGATAAGAACATATGAAATAGGAGCAGGAGTCAGCCATTTGCCCCATTGAGCCTGCTCCGTCATTCAATGAGATCATGGCTGATCTTCTACCACATCTCCACTTTCCTGCACTATCCCCATATCCCTTGATTCCCTTAATATCCAAAAATCTATCGATCTCTGTCTTGAATATACTCAACGACTGAGCCTCCACAGCCCTCTGGGGTAGAGAATTCCAAAGATTCACCACCCTCTGAGTGAAGAAATTTCTCCTCATCCCAGTCCTAAATGGCCGACCCCTTATTCTTAGACTGTGACCCCTGGTTCTAGACTCTTCAGCCAGCGGAAACATCCTCCCTGCATCTACCCTGTAAAGCCCTGTAAGAATTTTATACGTTTCAATGAGATCACTTCTCATTTTTAGGGCTAACTATCATGAGGAAAATAGAAAGTGTAGTGGGAGAACAGACAGGTTAAAAGGGAATATGGTAACCACACTAGCAGATTATATAAAAGGAAACTGAACTTTTTCTAAGCATAGAGAAATTGAAAGAATAGTTAGAGAGGGTAGGGCCACTCGGGGTTGAAGGGGGAGTTTAATTGTAGAGGATGAAGGATAAGCGGAGCTATTAAATTAATAATTGAGTCCGTTTTTACAACTAATGAAGTGCGAGTGGAGGTGTATGAGAGGAGGGCATGGAACAATCATTAGAGATAACTGGAGTAAAGGAAGTGGCTCTGAAGCAATGAGCAGTCACTGGGCACTGATGGCTGCACCCTGGGCTGGAGAGAGAAGTCAGACAGCAGAGGCTCTGGCCACCATTTCTCACTCCTCCTTAAATATGGAAATTGTGCCATGAGACTAAGAGTTGCTAATGTAACATCTCTTTTCAAGAAGGGAGAGGAGAACAAACTGGATAGGGATCAGTTAGCCTAACGTCAGTTGTGGGCAAATTCTTAGAATCCAGAATTAGAGATGAATTTAATGAGTATTTAGAACTGTATGGGTTAAACAAGGACAGCCAGCACAGATTGTTAAAGACAAGTTGTGCTTAAAAATGTAATGAGTTTCTTTGAAGAAGTGACCGATTAGATGAAGGGAATGCAGTGGTGTATGTGGATATAATATTGATGTATATTAATCACCTGTATTTGGGGATACAGGGCATAATTTCAACGTTTCAATACAAGAAAATGTAGCAAACAGCGAAGAAGATAGTAAGCAACTTCAGGAGGACATAGACAGGCTGGTGAAATCGGTGGACACGTGGCAGATGTAATTTAACACAGAGAAGTGTGAAGTGATGCATTTTGGGAGGAAGAATGAGGAGAGGCAATTTCAACTAAATGGTACAATTTTAAAGGGGGTGCAGGATCAGACTAGGGGGTGTATGTACACAAATCTTTGAAGGTGGCAGGATAAGTTGAGAAGGCTGTTAAAAAGCATCTGTGATCCTTGGCTTTATTAATAGAGGAATAGAGTACAAAAACAAGGACATTCTGCTAAAACTTTACAAAACACTGGCCGGGCCCCAGCTGGAATATTGTGCTCAATTCTGGACACCACACTGTAGGAAGGATGTCAAGCCTTGGAGAGGGTACAGCAGAGATTACTAGAATGGTACAAGGGATGAGGAACTTCAGTTACATGGAGAGACCAGAGAAGCTGGAGTTGTTCTCCTTAAAGCAGAGAAGGTGAAGGGGAGATTTGATAGAGGTGTTCAAAATCATGAAGGATTTTGATAGTTTCTCCTATTTACTCTATCTCCAGTGGCAGTAGGGTCAGTAACCAGAGGGCATGGATTTAAGGTGGTTGGCAAACAAACCAGAGGCGACATGAAGAAACATTTTTTTACACAGCGAGTTGTGATCTGGAATGCGCTGCCTGAAAGTGCGGCCGAAACACATTCAGTAGTAACTTTCATAAGGGAATTGGATAAATACTTGAAGGGAAAACAGTTTGCAGGGCTCTGGGGAAAGAGCAGAGGAGCGGGATTAATTGGATAGCTCTACCAAAGAGAAGGCACAGGCACGATGGGTCTACTGGCCTTCCTCTGTGCAGTGCCATTCAATGACGCTATGACACAGAAAACATTTAATAACCTGTCTGATTGGAGGTGTGTTGGAAATAATCAGCAATGTGGTAAAAGTGGAAAGGCATCAGCCTGGATAAAAAGTGGATTGATGGACAGGCAGCAAATAAGTGCTGCCGGGATTGCAGTAGGGCTTGGAGCGATGTACCCCAGGGGTCAGTGCTGGGAATGATGTACCCCAGGGGTCAGTGTGGGGAGAGATGTGCCCCAGGGGTCAGTGTGGGAGTGATGTTCCCCAGTGGTCACTGTGGGGAGAGATGTTCCCCAGGGGTCAGTGTGGGGAGTGATGTTCCCAAGGTGTCAGTGCAGGGAGTGATGATCCCCAGGGGTGACTGCTGGGAGTGATGTTCCCCAGGTGTCAGTGCAGGGAGTGATGTTCACCAGGGGTCAGTGCAGGGAGTGATGTTCCCCATGGGCCAGTGCTGGGAGTGATGTTCCCCAGCGGTCCGTGGAAGGTGTGATGTGCCCCAGGGGTCTGTGGTGGGAGTGATGTTCCCCAGGGGTCAGTGCTGGGAGTGATGTTCCCCAGGGGTCTGTGCTGGGAGTGATGTTCCCCAGTGGTCAGTGTGAGGAGTGATGTTCCCCAGGGTTCTGTGCTGGGAGTGATGTTCCCCAGGGGTCAGTGCTGGGAGTGATGTACCCCTGGGGTCAGTGCTGAGAGTGAGATTCTCCATGGGTCAGTGCTGGGAGTGATGTTCCCCAGGGGTCAGTGCTCGGAGTGATGTTCCCCAGGGGTCAATGCAGGGTGAGAAGTTCCCCAGGGGTCAGTGCTGGGAGTCATGTTCCCCAGGGGTCAGTGCAGGGAGTGATGTTCCCCAGGGGTCAGTGCCAGGATTGATGTTCCCCAGGGGTCAGTGCTGCGAGTGATGTTCCCCAGGGGTCAGTGCTGCGAGTGATGTTCCCCAGGGGTCAGTGTATGTAGTGACCTTCCACACGGGTCAGTGCAGGGAGTGATGTCCCCCAGGGATGGCTGCTGGGAGTGATGAGCCCCAGGGGTCAGTGCTGGAAGGGATGTTCCCCAGGGGTCAGTGTGGGGAGTGATGTTACACAGGTTTCAGTGCAGGGAGTGATGATCCCCAGGGGTCAATGCAAGCAGTGATGTTCCCCAGGGGTCAGTGCTGGGAGTGCTGTTCCCCAGTTGTCAGTGTGAGGAGTGATGATCCCCAGGGGCCAGTGCTTGGAGTGATGTACCCCAGGGGTCAGTGCTGGGAGTGAGGTTCTCTAGTGGTCTGTGCTGTGAGTGATGTTCCCCAGGCGTCAGTGCTGGGAGTGATGTAGCCCATGGGTCAGTGCAGGGAGTGCTGTTCCCCAGGGGTCTGTGCTGGGAGTGATGTTCTGCAGGATTCAGTGTTGGGAGTGGTGTACCCCAGGGGTCAGTGTGGGAGTGATGTTCCCCAGGTGTCAGTGTTGGGAGTGATGTTCCCCAGGGGTCAGTGCTGGGAGAGTGATGTTCCCCAGGGGTCAGTGCAGGGAGTGATGTTCCCCAGGGGTCAGTGCAGGGAGTGATGTTCCCCAGGGGTCAGTGCTGGGAGAGTGATGTTCCCCAGGGGCCAGTGCTGGGAGTGATGTTCCCCAGTGGTCAGTGTGAGGTGTGATGTACCCCATGGATCAGTGGTGGGAGTGATGTTCCCCAGGGGTCTGTGCTGGGAGTGATGTTCCCCAGGGGTCAGTGCTGGGAGTGATGTACCCCAGGGGTCAGTACTGGGAGTGATGTTCCCCAGGGGTCATTGCTGGGAGTGATGTACCCCAGGGGTCAGTGCTGGGAGTGATGTTCACCAGGTGTCAGTGCTGTGAGTGATGATCCCAAGGGGTCAGTGCTGGGAGGGATGTTCCCCAGTGGTCAGTGCTGGGAGTGATGTTCCCCAGGGGTCAATGCAGGGAGTGATGTTCCCCAGGGGTCAGTGCGGGGATTGATGTACATCAGGGGTCAGTGCTGGGAGTGATGTTCCCCAGGGGTCAGTGCTGGGAGTGATTAACACCAGGGGTCAGTGCTGGGAGTGATGTTCCCCAGGGGTGGCTGCTGGGAGTGATGTTCCCCAGGGGTCAGTGCTGGGAGTGATGTAACCCAGGGGTCAGTGCTGGAAGGGATGTTCCCCAGGGGTCAGTGTGGGGAGTGATGTTCCCCAGGTGTCAGTTTTGGGAGTGATGTACCCCAGGGGTCAGTGCTGGGAGTGAGGTTCTCCAGTGGTCAGTGCTGGGAGTCATGTTCCCCAGGCGTCAGTGCTGGTAGGGATGTTCTCAAGGGGTCAGTGCTGGGAGTGATATACCCCATGGGTCAGTGCAGGGAGTGCTGTTCACCAGGGATGATTGGTTGTAGTGATGTTCCCCAGGGGTCTGTGCTGGGAGTGATGTTCCCCAGGGGTCAGTGCTGGGAGTGATGTACCCCAGGGGTCAGTACTGGGAGTGATGTTCACCAGGTGTCAGTGCTGTGAGTGATGTTCCCAAGGGGTCAGTGCTGGGAGGGATGTTCCCCAGTGGTCAGTGCTGGGAGTGATGTTCCCCAGGGGTCAATGCAGGGAGTGAAATTCCCCAGGGGTCAGTGCGGGGATTGATGTACATCAGGGGTCAGTGCTGGGAGTGATGTTCCCCAGGGGTCAGTGCTGTGAGTGATTAACCCCAGGGGTCAGTGCTGGGAGTGATGTTCCCCAGGGGTGGCTGCTGGGAGTGATGTTCCCCAGGGGTCAGTGCTGGGAGTGATGTAACCCAGGGGTCAGTGCTGGAAGGGATGTTCCCCAGGGGTCAGTGTGGGGAGTGATGTTCCCCAGGTGTCAGTTTTGGGAGTGATGTACCCCAGGGGTCAGTGCTGGGAGTGAGGTTCTCCAGTGGTCAGTGCTGGGAGTGATGTTCCCCAGGCGTCAGTGCTCGTAGGGATGTTCTCAAGGGGTCAGTGCTGGGAGTGATATACCCAATGGGTCAGTGCAGGTAGTGCTGTCCCCAGGGGTCAGTGCTGGGAGTGATGTACCCCAGGGATCATTGGTGGGAGTGATGTTCCCCAGGGATCATTGGTGGGAGTGATGTTCCCCAGGGGTCAGTGAAGGGAGTGCTGTTCCCCAGGATTCAGTGTTGGTAGTGATGTTCCCCAGGGTTCAGTGTGGTAGTGATGTTCCCCAGGAGTCAGTGTTGGGAGTGATGTACCCCAGGAGTCTATGTGGGAGAGATGTTCCCCAGGGACCAGAGCTGGGAGTGAGGTTCCCCAGGGTTTAGTGCTGGGAGTGATGTTCCCAGGGGTCAGTGGTGGTAGTGATGTTCCCCGGGGATCAGTGCTGGGAGTGATGTTCCCAGGGATCAGTGCTGGGAGTGATGTTCCCCAGCGGTTGGTATGGTGAGCGATGGTCCACAGGGGCCCATGTGGGGAGGTGATGTTCCCCAGTGGTCAGTTTGGGTGTGTTGTTCCCCAGGGGTCAGTGCTGGGAGAGATGTTCCCCAGGGGTCAGTGCTGGGAGTGATGTTCCCCAGGGGTCAGTGCTGGGAGTGATGTTCCCCAGGGGCCAGTACTGGGAGAGTGATGTTCTACAGGGGTCAGTGCTGGAAATGATGTTCCCCAGTGGTCAGTGCTGGGAATGATGTTCCCCAGGGGCCAGTGCTGGGAGTTAGGTACCCTAGGGGTCAGTACTGGGAGTGATTTTCCCCATGGGTCAGTGCAGGGAGTGATGTACCCAGGGGTCAGTGCGGGAAGTGATGTTCCCCAAGGATCAGTTTTGGGAGTGATGTACCCCAGGTGTCAGTGCTGGGAGTGATGTTCCCCAGGGGTCAGTGCTGGGAGTGATGTTCCCCAGGGGTCAGTGTGGGGAGTGATGTTCCCCAGGGGTCACTGCAGGGAGTGGTGGACACCAGGGGTAAGTGGTGGGAGTGATGTTCCCCAGGGGTCAGTGCAGGGAGTGATGTTCGCCAGGTGTCAGTGCAGGGAGTGATGTACCCCAGGTGTCAGTGCTGGGATTGATTTTCACCAGGGGTCAGTGCTGGGAGTGTAGTTCCCCAGGGGTCAGTGCGGGGAGTTATGTTCCCCAGGGGTCAGTGCGGGGAGTGATGTTCCCCAGGGGCCAGTGGTGCGAGTGATGTTCCCCAGGGGTCAGTGTTGGGAGTGATGTTCCCTAGGGGTCAGTGCTGGGAGTGATGTTCCCAAGGGGCCAATGCTGGGGGTGATGTTTCCCAGGGGTCAGTGCTGGGAGTTATGTTCCCCAGAGTTCAGTGCTGGGAATGATGTTCCCCAGGCATCAGTGCTGGGAGTGATGTTCCCCGGGTGTCAGTGCAGGGAGTGATGTACCCCAGGGGTCAGTGCTGGGATTGATTTTCACCAGGGGTCAGTGCTGGGAGTGTAGTTCCCCAGGGGTCAGTGCGGGGAGTTATGTTCCCCAGGGGTCAGTGCGGGGAGTGATGTTCCCCAGGGGCCAGTGGTGCGAGTGATGTTCCCCAGGGGTCAGTGTTGGGAGTGATGTTCCCCAGGGGTCAGTGCTGGCAGTGATGTTCCCCAAGGATTAGTGCTGGGAATGATGTTCTCCAGGGGTCAGTGTGGGAGTCATGTTCCCCAGGGGTCAGTGCTGGGAGTGATGTTACCCAGGGGTCAGTGCTGGGAGTGATGTTCCCCAGGGGCCAATGTTTGGAGTGATGTTCCCCAGGGGTCAGTGCTGGGAGTGATGTTCCTCAGGGGCCCATGTGGGGAGTGATGTTCCCCAGGGGTCAGTGGTGGGAGTGACGTTCCCCAGGGGTCAGTGCTGGGTGTGGTGTACCCCAGAATTCAGTGTTGGGAGTGGTTTTCCCCAGGTTTCAGTTCTGGGAGGGACCTTCCCCAGGGGTCAGTGCTGTGAGTGATGTTCCCCAGGGGTCAGTGCTGTGAGTGATGTTCCCCAGGGATCAGTGCTGGGAATGATGTTCCCCAGGGGTCAGTGTATGGAGTGACCTTCCCCAGGGTTCAGTGCTGGGAATGATATTCCCCAGGAGTCAGTGCGGGGAGTGTTGTTCCCCAGGTTTCAGTGCTGGGAGTGATGTTCCCCAGGGGACAATGTATGGAGTGACCTTCCCCAGGTATCAATGCTGGGAGTGATGTTCCCCAGGGGCCAGTGCGGGGAGTGATGCTCCCCAGCGTTCAGTGCTGGGATTGATGTTCCCCAGTGTTCAGTGCTGGGAGTGATGTACCCCAGGGTCAGTGCTGGGAGTGATGATCACCAGGGATCAGTGTTGTGAGTGATGTTCCCCATGCGTCAGTGCAGGGAGTGATGTACCCCAGGGGTCAGTGCTGGGGGTGATGTTCCCCAGGGGTCAGTGCTGGGAGGGATGTTCCTCAGGGGCCAGTGCGGGGAGTGATGTTCCCCAGGTGTCAGTGCTGGGAGTGATGTACCCCAGGGGCCAGTGCTGGGAGTGATGTTCCCCAGAGGTCAGTGCTGGGAGTGATGTTCCCCAGGGGTCAGTGATGGGAGTGATGTTCCCCAGGGGTCAGTGCTGGGAGTGATCTTCCCCAGGTATCAGTGCTGGGAGTGATGTTCCCCAGGGGCCAGTGCGGGGAGTGATGTACCCCAGGGCCAGTGCTGGAAGTGATGATCCCCAGGGAACGTGTTGCGAGTGATGTTCCCCGTGGGTCAGTGCTGGGAGTGATGTTCCCCCGGGATCAGTGTATGGAGAGATTTTTCCCAGGAGTCAGTGTTGGGAGTGATGTACCCCAGGGGTCAGTGCTGGGAGTGATGTTCCCCCGGGATCAGTGCATGGAGAGATTTTTCCCAGGAGTCAGTGTTGGGAGTGATGTACCCCAGGGGTCAGTGTGGGAGTGATGTTCCCCAGGGGTCAGTGCTGGGAATGATGTTCCCCATGATTCAGTGACGGGAGTGATGTACACCTGGATGTCCGTGCTGGAAGTAATGTTCCCCAGGAGTCAGTGCTGGGAGTGATGTTCCCCAGGGGTCAGTGCTGGGAGTGATGTTCCGCAGGGGCCAGTGCTGGGAGTGTGTTCCCCAGGGGTCAGTGCTGGGAGTGATGTACCCCAGGGGCCAGTGCTGGGAGTGTGTACCCCAGGGGTCAGTGCTGGGAGTGATGTTCCCCAGGGGTCAGTGCTGGGAGTGATGTTCCCCAGGGGTCAGTGCTGGGAGTGACGTTTCCCAGGTTTCAGTGCTGGGAGTGATGTTCCCCAGTGGTCAGTGCTGGGAGTGATGTTCCCCAGTGGTCAGTGCTGGGAGTGACGTTTCCCAGGGTTCAGTGCTGGGAGTGATGTTCCCCATGGGTCAGTGCTGGGAGTAATGTTCCTCAGGGGCCCGTGTGGTGAGTGATGTTCCCCAGGGGTCAGTGCAGGCAGTGATGTTCCCCAGGGGTCAGTGTAGGGAGTGATGTACCCCAGGGTCAGTGTTGGGAGTGATGATCCCCAGGGGTGAGTGCTGGGAGTGATGTCCCCCAGGGGTCAGGGCTGGGAGTGATGTTTGTTGTATCCATGTGTTAATGGAGACACGGAAGGCAGGAGTTGGTTTCACAGGTGTTTACTGAACAAAGTCTGGAGGTGAACTCACAGATACAAGACAATATACAGGCTTATATAGCCCAAGTGGCCATTACTGGCATTACAGTACACAGGGGCTCTTAAAGGCACATATACCGCAATTCCTCCCCTTTTAGTCAACCAGTACAAAATATTTTAAGTAATTATTAATTAACATTTTACAAGAACAATAATCTACACATTTGCTGCAGTTAATCAATTATAAGTCAGTCTCTCTGGAGGCTTCTTGACTCGGTCCGGATGACGCCTCGGTGGTGTAGTAGTTTCTGGTGGTGTAGTAGGTTCTATTGGCAAGGCTGATTCGGCTTGAATGCCAGTGTCGGGTTCATCTGGTTCCAGTATCACCGGATCGGAGGTCGATACTATGGGTATCTCTACTTCATCATTAGGCGTATAGAGTTGTGGTGTAGGTTGTCCCTTTTCGGATGACTCTATGATCTGGTCAGCATGGCGCCTTATTATGCATTCTCCAATGTCCACGGTATACATCAGCGGTCCTAGTCGTGTGCAAATAGTTCCAGGCTGCCATTTCTCGGTACGGTAGCCCCTGGCCAAAAATTGTTGACCTATCTGGAAGGTTCTAGTTGGCCTTTCATTCATGCCTTGAAATTGTCGGTTCTCCACGTCCCTTCTGATGTTTGGCTTGATCAAATCCAGCTGGCATCTTAGGCTTCTATTGAAGAACATCATGGTGGGAGTTTGGTTTGTAACCACATGTGTTGCATTCCTGTATGCAAACAAGAAGTTATCTACCTTATGCTGAAGTTTTATGTCTTCATTACCCATGGCCTTTATGGCCTTCTTGAAGGTCTGGACAAACCTTTCAGCCAATCCATTGGTGGCGGGATGGTATGGGGCGGACGTGTAGTGCTTAACCCCATTGTTTTTTGAGAACTTCCTGAATTCTTCGGACAAAAATTGCGGTACATCATCAGAACAGATCTGTTCAGGCAGCCCATTCCCGGCAAATATGGTCCTTAATACTGTGATGGGTTTTTTCGTGGTGGTGGAGGACATCTTTATTACCTCCGGCCACTTGGAGTGTGCATCAACCGCTATTAAGAACATTGAGTCCATAAATGGACCAGCAAAGTCGATGTGTACCCTTTGCCATGAAGATGAGGGCCACTCCCATGGATGTAGAGGGGCTTGTGGTGGGGCGTTTTGACCTTCTGGCATCCTAGGCAGCTCTTGGTCATTTCTTCGATGTCTCCATCGATACCTGGCCACCACACAAACACTCTGGCTAGGTTCTTCATTTTCACTCCACCCAGATGCCCCTCGTGAAGCTCCTTTAGCACTTTATCCTGGAGTTTGGGTGGAATCACCACTCTGGATCCACACATCAAGGTTCCTCGGCACACTGACAGCTGTTCTCTTCTTTGCGAGCATGCTGGCAACAGTGGTTCGCCATGTGCTGGCCATCCCTTCACCGTTAAATCGTAGACTCGTGACAGAGTCGGGTCATTTCTCGTTTCCTTTTCAATAGCAGAATTTGTTACTGGTAGACATTCCACTATGGTTGAGTGGAACATCTCCACTGGGTCTACTGTACGTGCCTCTTCTACCGTTGGCAACGGTCGGCGCGATAAACCGTCAGCATTCCCATGCTGTTTTGATCCTTTGTATTCTATGTCATATTGGTGTGCCCCTAGGAAAAGGGACCACCTCTGTAGCCTTTGCGCTGTCATAATGGGAACACCCTTTTTAGGGTTGAATATGGAGACGAGGGGTTGATGGTCAGTCAACAAGGTAAGTTTTTGTCCGTGTAGGTAATGGTTGAATTTCTTTACTCCCCATATCAGGCTGAGTGCTTCCCTGTCGATCTGGGCATAGTTACGCTCAGCTGAGTTCAATGAGCGTGACGCAAAAGCTATCGGCCGCTCCGAGCCATCAGGGAATCTATGCCATAATACCGCTCCTACGCCGTAAGGGGATGCATCGCACACCAGTCTGATTGGCAGTGATGGGTTGTAATGAGCCAAAACTTCCTTGGACGTGATCAAGCCTTTGCATTTATGGAAGGCACGTTTACAGTCTTCGCTCCATTTCCAAATTACTCCCGTTTGTAGCAGTTCGTTAAGAGGGTGCAGAAGAGTTGACAAGTTCGGTAAAAATTTATGATAGTAATTTATCAATCCCAGGAACGACCTTAATTGTGAGACATTTTCAGGTGCTGGGGCTTCTATGACCGCTTCAATTTTTTCAGGTGACTTATGCAACCCTTCCTCGTTAATTATGTGGCCACAATATGATATTTGTTTCTGGAAAAATTCGCACTTGGGGCGATTTGCTCGTAGGCCCCGTTCTTTCAGCCTAGTGAGCACCTGCTCCAAATTGGCAAGGTGCTCGTTGTCGTTTTCTCCTGTTACAAGGATGTCGTCTAGGTAGCATTGAGTCCCCGGAATCCCTTGGAGGACTTGCTCCATAGCTCTTTGCCAGATAGCTGGAGCTGATGCTACTCCGAAAACCAGTCGATTGTACTGGTACAGGCCTTTGTGTGTATTTATCGTGAGATACTTTTTAGAGGCCTCTTCAACCTTCATCTGTAGATATGCCTGTGCCAAGTCAATTTTGGTGAAACGTTTCCCTCCGGATAGTGAGGCGAAAATATCTTCTATCCTCAGAAGAGGATACTGTACCATGTGAAGGACCGGGTTTACAGTCACCTTGAAGTCCCCACAGATGCGAATTTTTCTCTGTTCTTCAGATTTATCATTATTCAACGTTTTTTCATGACCGGGACGATGGGTGTTGCCCACTCGCTCGAATCTATCTTGGTTAATACGCCTGCCTTTTCCAAATTCTCCAGCTCTGCCTCGACTGCTGGACGAATTGCGTATGGCACCGGCCTTGCCTTAAAAAACTTGGGAATTGCCGCATCTTCCACTTTTATTGAGGCGGTGATGCCTTTCAAGGTTCCTAGTTTCTGTTGAAACACTTCCTTGGCGTTGGCCAAGATGTCTTTTAATTGTTCAGGTATGACGTCATCATCATTTTTTTTCTTACTGGTCACCGTCAGTGCCTGAATGGAGTGCCAGTCTAAATGTACCTTCTTGATCCATTCACGTCCCAACAGCGGTGGACCACCATCTTGCAGAACGTATAAATACAACTTCTGTATTTCCTTGCCGTTGTATACAACAGGCACCCTTATTTTCCCTTTGGGGTATGCTTTCTGCCCCGTATATGTTTTCAAGATAATGGATGTGTCTTTCAAAGGTATATGCGGAAATAGCTGCTCGTAATCCCGTCGACTTATGACGGTTAGAGCTGATCCTGTATCTAGCTCCATTTTAACTGGGGACCCCGCTATCGTGAGGGTAACCCAAATGGTCTGGTAATCTTCTTTGGCAATTACATTATGTAATTTGAGACAGCTTAGTCTCTTGTTTCCGGAGCCGCTATCGCTCTTCTGGTCTTCGGAGATACAGTCCGTCATCATTTGTACCTTTCTGTACTTTTCCTTATTGAATTTTTTCCTGTCTGTGGATTTTTTGTGTCCAGATCGGCATACACGTGCAATGTGTCCAATCTTTCCGCATTGCCTGCATGCTTTGTCCTTGAACCAGCAGTCCCTCTGGTCATGGGTGGATCTGCCGCAGCGATAACATCTCTCGAAACCCTGTGTCATTTCATGGGTGCCGAAGTCTTGTGTCTTTTGCTGTATCTCTGCAGTTCCTCTTGCGGCTGCTTCGTATGATACAGCCATACTGAAAGCCTTGTCCAGTGTCAAATCTTTCTCAGAAAGTAGCCTTTTCTGTGTTCCTTCACTTAGGAGACCGCAGATGAATTTGTCTCGAAGAGAATCTGCCAGTCCTGCCCTGAATTGGCAGTGCTTTGATAGCTTCCTTAATTCGGTGAGGTAATCAGCGTTACTTTCATTCTTGTGCTGATTCCTCTTGAAGAATTTGAATTGTTCCGCTATCAGCAGCGGTGTTGGGTTTAAGTGCTCCTGTAGGGTATCAACAATCTCCTTAAAATTCTTGTCCTTTGGTTTGGCTGGAGTGATTAAGTTTCGTAACAGCCCGTATGTCCTTGCGCCCATTAGATTTAGAAGTACTGATGCCTTTTTATCATTTTCTATTCCATTTTCTGTGCAATATACCTCCACTCTTTCCACATATGTGGTCCAATCCTCTATATCATTATCGAAAGCATTAATATTGCCAGCCTTAGGCATTCTGGAAAAAAAATGGAGCTTACCGCGCTTTCCTTTCTTCCCTGCAGATAAGAAATGGCACTCCCCGCGCTTTCCCGCCGATGCTGCTGCTGACAACGCTGTTTTCTGCGGATTTTATTTACAGGTGGAGACTCGTTCCCGCCGGACTCTCTGGGACTTTTCTGTCCCTCTGCTTCGTCCGAACGCCAAACTGCTTTGCAGCGCCGGCCGTCTCCCGAGTGCTCATCCCCCGTCTCTGTTTGCCTCCGCCTTCGCTGCTCGGCCCCGCTGCAGAGCCAGCCGATGGAGCCCCAGCCCGCCGCCCAGGAAGGATTATTGCAGTACCTGCCACCAGCTCGGCTAGCTGGTGAAACCACAGTTTCTTTTGTTTTTTTTTTCTTTCTTGCTTTTCTTCGACTTTCGTCTGAGGATTCGATCTCCTTGAGGTGCTGCCGAATTGCAGGTAAGTCCGTTTCCAATTCGTCGCCACTGTTGTATCCGTGTGTTAATAGAGACACGGAAGGCAGGAGTTGGTTTCACAGGTGTTTACTGAACAAAGTCTGGAGGTGAACTAACAGATACAAGACAATATACAGGCTTATATAGCCCGATTGGCCATTACCGGCATTACAGTACACAGGGGGCTCTAAAAGGCACATACACCACAATGTTCCCCTTGGGTCAGTGCTGGGAGTGATGTTCTCCAGGGGTCAGTGTGGGGAGCGATGTTCCCCAGGGATCAATGCTGGGAGTGATGTACCCCAGGGGCCAGTGTGGGACTGATGTACCCCAGGGGCCAGTGCTGGGAGTGATGTACCACATTTGTCAGTGCAGCGAGTGATATTCCCCAGGGGTCAGTGCTGGGAGTGTTGTTCCCCAGGGGCCAGTGTATGGAGTGACCTTCCCCAGGGGTCAGTGTGAGGAGTGATGTATCCCAGGGGTCAGTGTTGTGTGTGATGTTCCCCAGGGGTCAGTGCAGGGAGTGATGTTCCCCTGGGTCAGTGCAGGGAATGATGTTCCCCAGGGGTCAGTGCTGGGAGTGATGTTCCCCATGGTTCTGTGCTGTGAGTGATGTTCCCCAGGGGTTAGTGCTGGGAGTGATGTTCCAGAGGGGTCAGTGCTGGGAATGATGCTCCCCAGGGGTCAATGCTGGGAGTGATGTTCCCCATGGTTCTGTGCTGTGAGTGATGTTCCCCAGGGGTCAGTGCTGGGAGTGATGTTCCAGAGGGGTCAGTGCTGGGAGTGATGCTCCCCAGGGGTCAGTGTTGGGAATGATGTTCCCCAGGGGTCAGTGCTGGGAGTGATGGTCCCCAGGGGTCAGTGCTGGGAGTGATGTTCCCCAGGGGTCAGTGCTGGGAGGGATGTTCCCCAGGGGTCAGTGTAGGGAGTGATGTACCACAGGGGTCAGTGCTGGGAGTGATGTTCCCCAGGGGTCAGTGCTGAGAGCAATGTTCCCCAGGAGTCAGTGTTGCGAGGGATGTTCCCCAAGGGTCAGTGCTGGGAGTGATGTTCCTCAGGGGTCAGTGCTGGGAGGGATGTTCCCCATGGGTCACTGCGGGGAGTGCTGTTCCCCAGGGGTCAGTGCTGGGAGTGATGTACCCCAGGGGTCAGTGGTGGAATTGATGTACCCCAGGGTTCAGTGTTGGGAGTGATGTACCCCAGGTGTCAGTGCTGGGAGTGATGTTCCCCAGGGGTCAGTTCTGGGAGTGATGTTCCCCAGGGGTCAGTGCTGGGAGGGATGTTCCCCATGGGTCAGTGCGGGGACTGATGTTCTCCAGGGGTCAGTGCTGGGAGTGATGTTCCCCAGGGGTCAGGTCTGGGAGGGATGTTCCCCAGGGGTCAGGTCTGGGAGGGATGTTCCCCAGGGGTCAGTGCTGGGAGTGATGTTCCCCAGGGGTCAGGTCTGAGAGTAATGTTCTCCAAGGGTCAGTGCTGGGAGCGATATTCCCCAGGGGTCAGTGCTGGGAGTGTTGTTCCCCAGGGGTCAATGTATGGAGTGACATTCCCCCAGGGGTCAGTGTGGGGAGTGATGTTCCCCAGGGGTCAGTGCAGGGAGTGATGTTCCCCAGGGGTCAGTGATGGGAGTGATGTTCCCAGTGGTCAGAGTGTGGGGTGATGTACCTAGTGTCAGTGCTGGGAGAGATGTTCTGCAGGGGTCAGTGCTGGGAGTGATGTTCTGCAGGGGTCAGTGTTGCGAGGGATGTTCCCCAGAGGTCAGTGCGGGGATTGATGTTCCCCAGGGGTCAGTTTTGGAAGTGATGTACCCCAGGGATCTGTGCTGGGAGTGATGTTCCCCAGGGGTCAGTGCTGGGAGGGATGTTCCACAGGGGTTAGTGTTGGGAGCGATGTACCTCAGGGGTCAGTGTTGGGAGCGATGTTCCCAGGAGTCAGTGTTGCGAGTGATGTACCTCAGGGGTCAGTGTTGGGAGCGATGTTCCCAGGAGTCAGTGTTGCGAGTGATGTTCCCCAGGTGTCAGTGTTGCGAGTGATGTTCCCCAGGGGTCAGTGCTGGGAGGGATGTTCCCCATGGGTCAGTGCGGGGAGTGATGTTCCCCAGGGGTCAGTGCTGGGAGGGATGTTCCCCATGGGTCAGTGCGGGGAGTGATGTTCCCCAGGGGTCAGTGCTGGGAGTGATGTTCCCGAGGGGTCTGTGCTGGGAGGGATGTTCCCCAGGGTTCAGTTTTGGGACTGATGTTCCCCAGGGGTCAGTGTTGGGAGTGATGTACCCCAGGTTTCAGTGCTGGGAGTGATGTTCCCCAGGGGTCAGTTCTGGGAGGGATGTTCCCCAGGGGTCAGGTCTGGGAGTGATGTTCCCCAGGGGTCAGGTCTGGGAGTGATGTTCTCCAAGGGTCAGTGCTGGGAGTGGTATTCCCCAGGGGTCAGTGCTGGGAGTGTTGTTCCCCAGGGGTCAGTGTATGGAGTGACCTTCCCCCAGGGGTCAGTGTGGGGAGTGATGTTCCCAGGGGTCAGTGTGGGGAGCGATGTTCCCCAGGGGTCAGGGCTGGGAGTGATGTTCTGCAGCGGTCAGTGCTGTGAGTGATGTTCCCCAGGGGTCAGTGCTGGTAGTGATGATCTGCAGGGGTCAGTGTTGCGAGGGATGTTCCCCAGGGGTCAATGCGGGGAGTGATGTTCCCATGGGGTCAGTGTTGGGAGTGATGTACCCCAGGTGTCAGTGCTGGGAGTGATGTTCCCCAGGGGTCAGTGCTGGGAGTGATGTACCCCAGGTGTCAGTGCTGGGAGTGATGTTCCCCAGGGGTCAGTGCTGGGAGGGATGTTCCCCAGGGGTCAGTGTGGGAAGTGCTTTTCCCCAGGGGTCAGTGCTGGGCGTGATGTTCCCCGGGGGTCAGTGCTGGGAGGGATGTTCCCCAGGGGTCAGTGCGGGAAGTGATGTTCCCCAGGGGTCAGTGCAGGTAGTGATGTACCCCAGGGTTCAGTGGTGGAAGTGATGTACCCCAGGGTTCAGTGTTGGGACTGATGTTCCACAGGGGTCAGTGTTGGGAGTGATGTACCCCAAGTGTCAGTGCTGGGAGTGATGTTCCCCAGGGGTCAGTTCTGGGAGTGATTTTCCCCAGGGGTCAGGTCTGGGAGTGATGTTCTCCAAGTGTCAGTGCTGGGAGTGATGTTCCCCATAGGTCATTGCTGGGAGTGATATTCCCCATGGGTCAGTGCTGGGAGTGTTGTTCCCCAGGGGTCAGTGTATGGAGTGACCTTCCCCCAGGGGTCAGTGTGGGGAGTGATGTTCCCAGGGGTCAGTTCTGGGAGTGATGTTCCCCATGGGTCAGTGCAGGGAGTGATGTTCGCCAGGGGTCAGTGCTGGGAGTGATGTTCCCCAGGTGTCAGTGCAGGTAATGATGTTCCCCAGGGGTTAGTGCTGGGAGTGATGTTCCCCAGGGGTCAGTGCAGGGAGTTATGTTCCCCAGGGGACAGTGCATGGAGTGATGTTCCCCCGGGGGTCAGTGCAGGGAGTGATGTTCCCCAGCGGTCGGTGCTGGGAGGGACGTTCCACAGAGGTCAGTGCTGGGAGTGATGTTCCTCAGGCGTCTCTGCTGGGAGTGATGTTACCCAGTGGTCAGTGCTGGGAGTGATGTTCCCCAGGGTTCAGTGCTGGGAGTGATGATCCCCAGGGGTCAGTGCTGGGAGTGATGATCCCCAGGGGTCATTGCTGGGCGTGATGTTCCCCAGGGGTCATTGCTGGGAAGGATCTTCCCCATGGGTCAGTGTGGGGAGTGATGTTCACCAGGGGTCAGTGCTTGGAGTGATGTACCCCAGGGGTCAGTGCTGGGAGTGATGTTCCTCAGATGTCAGTGCTTGGAGTGATACACGCCAGGTTTCAATGCTAGGAGTGGTGGTCCCCATGGGTCAGTGCTGGGAGTGATGTTCCCCAGGGCTCAGTCCTGGGAGTGATGTACCCCAGGAGTCAGGGCTGTGAGTGAGGTTCCCCAGGGGTCAGTGCAGGGAGTGAGGTTCCCCTGGTGTCAGTGCTGGGAGTGATGTTCCCCAGGGGCCAGTTTTGAGTGTGTTGTACCCCAGGGGTCAGAGCTGTGAGTGAGGTTCCCCAGGGCTCAGTGCAGGGAGTGAGGTTCCCCTGGGGTCACTGCTGGGAGTGATGTTCCCCAGGGGCCAGTTTTGGGAGTGATGTTCCCCAGTTGTCAGTGTGGGGAGTGATGTTCCCCAAGGCTCAGTGTGGGGAGTGATGTTCCCCAGTGGTCAGTGTGCGGGAGTGATGTTCCCCAGTGGTCAGTGTGGGGAGTGATGTTCCCCAGAGTTCTGTGCTGGGAGTGATGAACCCCAGGGTTCAGTGCTGGGGGTGATGTTCTACAGTGTCACTGCTGGGAGTGCTGCTCCCCAGTGGTCAGTGCTGCGAGTGATGTTCTCCAGCAGTCAGTGCTGGAAGTGATGTTCCCCAGGGGTCAGTGCTGGAAGTGATGTTCCCCAGGCGTCAGTGTGGGGAGTGATTTTCCCCAGGGGTCAGTGCTGGTCGTGATGTACCCCAGGGTTCAGTGCTGGAATGATGTTAGAGTCATAGAGTCATAGATTTATACAGCACAGAAAGAGGCCCTTCAGCCCATCGCGTCCGCGCCTGCCATCAAGCCCTGTCTAACCTAATCCCATTTTCCAGCATTTGGTCCGTAGCCTTGTAAGCTATGGCATTTCAAGTGCTCAACCAAATGCTTCTTGAATGTTGTGAGGTTTCCTGCCTCTACCACCCTTTCAGGCAGTGAGTTCCAGATTCCAACCACCCTCTGGGTGAAAAAGTTTTCCTCAAATCCCCTCTAAACCTCCTGCCCCTTACCTTGAATCTATGCCCCCTTGTTATTGACCCCTCTACTAAGGGAAAAAGTTCCTTTCTATCTAGTCCCAGTCATGGGAGCTTGCAAGATCACATTTCGTTGTTCATGTACTTGTGCAATGACAATAAAGTTGAATTATTATTATTATTATTATTATTTTGTACACCTCAATCAGGTCCCCCCTCAGCCTTCTCTGCTCCAAGGAAAACAACACCAGCCTGTCCTGTCTTTCTTCATAGCTGAAGCGCTCCAGCCCAGGTAACATCATGGTGAATCTCCTCTGCACCCTCTCCAAAGCAATCACATCCTTCCTATAGTGTGGCGATCGGAACTGCACACAGTACTCCAGCTGTGGCCTAACCAGCGTTTTGTACAGCTCCATCATAACCTCCCTGCTCTTATATTCTATGCCTCGGCTAATGAATGCAAGTATCCCATATGCCTTTTTAACCACCTTATCCACCTGTTCTGCTGCCTTCAGGGATCTATGTACATGCACACCAAGGTCCCTCTGATCCTTTGTCTTTCCTAGGGTCTTACCATTCATTGTGTATCCCCTTGCCTTGTTAGACCCTCCAAAATGCATCACCTCACACTTTTCAGGGTTAAATTCCATTTGCCACTGTTCCGCCCATCTGACCAACCCATCTATATCGTCCTGCAGACTGAGGCTACCCTCCTCGCTATTTACCACCCCACAAATTTTCGTGTCATCTGCGAACTTACTGATCATACCTTTTACATTCACATCCAAATCATTAATGTAGACCACAAACAGCAAGGGACCCAGCACCGATCCCTGCGGTACCCCACTGGACACAGGCATCCAGTCACAAAAACGACCTTCGACCATCACCCTCTGCCTTCTGCCACTAAGCCAGTTTTGGATCCAATGTGCCAAGGCACCCTGGATCCCATGGCCTCTTACATTCTTGACCAGTCTCCTATGTGGGATTTTATCGAAAGCCTTACTGAAATCCATGTATACCACATCCACTGCACTTCCCTCATCCACACACCTATTCACCCCTTCAAAAAATTCAATCAAATTGGTCAGACATGATCTTCCCTTGACAAAGCCATGCTGACTATCCTTGATTAATACTTGCCTCTCCAAGTGGAGACTAATTCTGTCCCTTAGAATTTTTTCCAATAATTTCCCTACCACTGATGTTAAGCTCACTGGCCTGTAATTCTCTGGTTTATCCCTACTACCCTTCTTGAATAATGGTAATACGTTAGCTGTTCTCCAGTCCTCTGGCACATCCCCTGTGGCCAGAGAGTTTCTGAAAATTTGTGTCAGAGCCCCTGCAATCTCCTCCTTTGCCTCACACAGCAGCCTGAGATACATCTCATCCGGGCCTGGGGATTTATCCACTTTTAAGCCTGCTAAAACCGTTAGTACCTCCTCCCTCTCGATGCTAATATGTTCAAGTATATCACAGTCCCCCTGCCCTATTTCTATGTCTACATTGTCCTTCTCCATAGTGAACACAGATGCAAAAAATTGATTTAAAACCCCACCTACATCTTTTGGCTCCACACACAGATTGCCACTTTTGTCCCTAATGGGCCTACTCTTTCCCTAGTTATCCTCTTGCCCTTAATATACTTATAAAACACCTTAGGATTTTCCTTTATTTTGCTCGCCAGTGTTATTTCATGGCCCCTCCTCACTGTCCTAATTTCTTTTTTAAGTATCCCCCTGCACTTTTTATACTCCTCTAGGGCTTCCTTTGTCTTTCGTCCTTTGTATCTGCCAAAAGCCCCCCTTTTTCCTAATCCATTCTCGTATATCTCTTGACATCCAAGGTTCCCTGGGCTTGTTGGTCCCACCCTTGACCTTTACGGGAACATGTGGCCATTGTACTCTCTCAATTTCCTTTCTGAAAGACTCCCATTGCTCTGATGTGGATTTTCCTACAAGTAGCTGATCGCAGTCCACTTTGGCCGGATCCTGCCTTATCATATTAAATTCGACCTTCCCCCAATTTAGAACCTTTATTTCTGGTCCATCTCTGTCCTTTTCCATGACTACCTTAAATCTCACCGAATTATGGTCACTGTCACCAAAGTGCTCACCTACTAACACTTCTACCACTTGCCCGGCCACATTCCCTAGAATTAGGTCTAGTACCACCCCCCTCTCTTGTAGGACTTTCTACATGCTGGCTCAAAAAGCTCTCCTGGATGCACTTTAAGAATTCTGCACCCTCTAAGCCTATCACACTCTGACTATTCCAGTTAATATTTGGGAAGTTGAAATCCCCCACTATTATTACCCTATTATTTGCACATTTCTCTGAGATTTGCCTATATATCTGTTCCTCTATCTCCCCCTGACTGTTTGGGGGCCTATTGTACACTCCCAGCAAAGTGCTTGCCCCCTTTTTGTTTTTAAGTTCTACCCATATGGCCTCATTAGAGGAACCTGTCAATATATCATCCCTCCTTACAGCAGTAATTGACTCCTTAATTAATATTGCGACACCCCCTCCTCTTTTACAACCCCCCTCTGTCTCGCCTGAAGATTCTATACCCCGGAATATTGAGCTGCCAGTCTTGCCCCTCCCTCAACCATGTCTCCGTGATAGCAACAATATCATACTCCCATGTGTTCATCAACACCTTCAGTTCATCCACCTTATTCGCAAGACTCCTTGCATTAAAATAAATGCCATCCAGCCTTGCCCTACTCCCTTGTGCCATTACATATTTGCTCTGCCTTCCAAGCTGACTTGTTTTTTCCTCTATATTTCGCTGTACATCACCCCCTATTATAGCTCCACTCTGTATCCCATCCCCCTGCCAAGTTAGTTTAAACCCCCCCCCCCACAACAGTGCTCGCAAACCTCCCCGTAAGGATATTTGTCCCATTCTGGTTCAGGTGCAACCCGTCCGACTTGTAGAAGTCCTACCTTCCCCAGATGCAGACCCAGTGATCCAGGAAACTAAAGCCCTCCCTCCTGCACCAACTCTTTAGCCACGCATTCATCTGCTCTATCCTTCTATTCCTATACTCACTAGCACGTGGCACCGGGAGTAATCCAGAGATTACAACCTTTGAGGTCCTGCTCTTTAATCTGCTTCCTAGCTCCCTAAATTCTTGCTGCAGGACCTCATCCCTCTTCCTACCCATGTCGTTGGACCAAATGTGAACCACGACCTCTGCCTGTTCATCCTCCCCCTTCAGAATGCCCTGCAGCCGTTCAGTGACATCCTTGACCCTGGCAACAGGGAGGCAACAAACGATCCTGGAGTCATGTCTATGGACACAGAAACGCCTATCTGTTCCCCGTTGGGTCAATGTGGGGAGTGATGTTCCCCAGGGGTCAGTGCTGGGCGTGATGTTCCCAGGGGTCAGTGCTGGAAGTGATGTTCCTCAGGGGTCAGTGTGGGGAGTGATGTTCCCCAGGGGTCAGTGTGGGGAGTGATGTTCCCCAGGTATCAATATGGGGAGTGATGTTCCCCAGGGGTCAGTGTGGGGAGTGATGTTCCCCAGGGGTCAGTGCTGGGAGTGATGTTCCCCAGGTATCAATATGGGGAGTGATGTTCCCCAGGGGTCAGTGCTGGGAGTGATGTTCCCCGTTGGGTCAATGTGGGGAGTGATGTTCCCCAGGGGTCAGTGTGGGGAGTGATGTTCCCCAGGGGTCAGTGTGGGGAGTGATGTTCCCCAGGGGTCAGTGTGGGGAGTGATGTTCCCCAGGTATCAATATGGGGAGTGATGTTCCCCAGGGGTCAGTGCTGGGAGTGATGTTCCCCAGGGGTGTAGGGGGGCATCTATTAACTGGTTTATGGTAACGTACCTGGCCAGCAGCCTTTTTGCCTGCTGCACTGTAAACCAATTTTAACAGCGGTTCCGAATCGCTACCCAACCTTTCAGTTCTGACTGGAGGACTTACAATTAATGATGTTAAAGCGGACAATTGGTTTGGATATGAGCAAAGTCAAAATTTATTAAACTAAAGAACCATAATCAAATATAAACTATACCACACGAGCATAGTAAATGCAACAAAAGTATATAACAAGGGGGTACAGACGGCAAAAACGAGGGATACAATGACTACAATGTTACTTAAACAATCTTAGTAATTCCCTTAAATCACCACCCCAAACTACTTGCTAGGTTGTTTTGTTGAGGAGTCAGAACACCCTGCTCACCTGTGGTCCAGCGAAGTAAAAAGAGAGAGCAAGATAGCTTCTCAGCAGCTATCTTTGTACCTGTGTGCTGCTGCCGCTCTGTCTGGAAAAATTCCCACCTGAAGTTCCAGTACACAAACAAAAGGACTGTGATTGGTTGCTGAATTGCTTGTCTGAACATAGCCAGCCATAATCGGCCTTTGGTCAAGTGGGCAACTCCTGACCTCCCTGGTTTGATTGACAGGTCTTTCATGCTCCTGCCATTCTGTCTGGCCAGTACACAAAAAAAGGACTGTGATTGGTTGCTGAATCATAGCCAGCCATAACAACTTGTCTCTGTGACCTCGGGTCAAGTGGACAACTCCTGACCTCCCTGGTTTGATTGACAGGTCTTTCACACAAACACATTACAAGCTGCTTAGCTGACTGCGATTGGTTGCTGAACATAGCTAGCCATAACAACCTGTCTATGTGGCCTCGGGTCAAGTGGGCAACTCCTGACCTCCCTGGTTTGATTGACAGGTCTTTCACACAAACACATTACAAGCTGTAACCTCTGTGTTTGACCGGGCTCAAAAGCACAAATTTTAATCAAGATGTTCTTTCTCAATGTGTGTGAATACTTCCATGAATTTCCTCGATTCCGTTGTAGTCCAGCTCAGCCTAGCTCAGCAGTCTTTCGTGGCTCTGAGCATGCTTTAAAACATTGATCTGACCCAGAGGCAATTCAAAACACATAAATCTTCATCCACGATGTGGACCAAAGTATCTCTTGTTTTCAGGGGAATTTTGCGAAACTCCTACAGGGGTCAGTGCTGGGAGTGATGTTCCGCAGGGGTCAGTGCTGGGAGTGATGCTCCCCAGGGGTCAGTGCTGGGAGTGATGTTCCCCAGGGGTCAGTGCTGGGAGAGATGTTCCCCAGGAGTCAGTGAAGAGAGTGATGTTCCCCAGGGGTCAGTTTTGGTAGTGATGTTCCCCAGGTGTCAGTGAAGGGACTGTTGTTCCCCAGTGGTCAGTGCTGGGAGTGATGTGCCCCAGGGGTCAGTGCTAGGAGTGATGTTCCCCAGGGGTCATTGCTGGTAGTGATGTTCCCCAGGGGTCAGTGCTGGTAGTGAAGTACCCCGGAGTCAGTGCGGGGAGTGATGTTCCCCAGGGGTCAGTGCTGCGAGTGATGTTCCCCAGGGGTCAGTACTGGAAGTGATGTTCCCCAGGGGTCAGTACTGGGAGTGATGCTCCCCAGGGGTCAGTGCTGGGAGTGATTTTCCCCAGGGGTCAGTGCTCGGAGTGATGTTCCCCAGGGGTCAGTGGTAGGAGTGATGTTCCCCAGGAGTCAGTGAGGAGAGTGATGTTCCCCAGGGGTCAGTCCTGCGAGTGATGGTCTGTAGGGGTCAGTGCTGGGAGTGATGGTCCCCAGGGGTCAGTGCGGGGAGTGATGAACCCCAGGGGTCAGTGCTGTTCCCCAGGGTTCAGTGCTGGGAGTGATGTTCCACAGGGGTCAGAATGTAGCGATATGTACCCCAGGGGTCTGTGTTGTGAGTGATGTACCACAGCGGTCAGAGTGGGAGTGATGTTCCCCAGGGGGCAGTGCTGGGAGTGATTTTCCCCAGGGGTCAGCTCTGGGAGTGATGTTTCCCAGGGATCAGTGCAGGGAGTGAGGTTCCCCAGTGGTCAGTGCTGGGAGTGATGTTCCCCAGGGGTCAGTGCAGGGAGTGAGGTTCCCCTGGGGTCAGTGCTGGGAGTGATGTTCCCCAGGGGTCAGTATGGGAGTGATGATCCCCATGGGTCAGTGCTGGGAGTGATGTTCCCCAGGGGTCAGTGTGGGAGCGATGTGCCCCAGGGGTCAGTGTGGGAGAGATGTGCCCCATGGGTCAGTGCTGGGAGTGATGCTCCCCAGGGGTCAGTGTGGCAGTGATGTGCCCCAGAGGTCAGTGCTGGGAGTGATGTTTCCCAGGGGTCAGTGCTGGGAGTGACATACACCAGGGGCCAGTGCTGGGAGTGATGTTACCCAGTGGTATGTGCTGGCAGTGATGTTCCCCAGGGATCAGTGCTGGGAGTGATGTTCCCCAGGGTTCAATGAGGAGATTGATGTTCCCAGGGGTCAGTGTGAGCAGTGATGTTCCACAGGGGTCTGTGCTGTGAATGATGTTCCCCATGGGTCAGAGCTGGGAGTGATGTACCTGAGGGGTCAGAGTTTAGAGTGATGTTCCCCAGGGGTCAGTGCGGGGAGTGATGTTCCCCAGGGGTCAGTGCTGGGAGTGATGTTCCCCAGGGATCAGTGCTGGGAGAGATGTTCACCAGGAGTCAGAGCTGGGAGTGATGTACCTGAGGGGTCAGAGTTTAGAGTGATGTTCCCCAGGGGTCAGTGTGAGGAGTTATGTTCCCCAGGGGTCATTGCGGGGAGTGATATTCTCCAGGGGTCAGTGTGGGGAGTGATATTCTCCAGGGGTCAGTTCTGGGAGTGATGTTCCCCACGGGTCAGTGCTGGGAGTGATGTACCCGAGGGGTCAGAGTGCTGAGTGATGTTCCCCAGAGATCAATGCTGGGAGTGATGTTCCCAAGGGGTCAGTGCGTTGATTGATGTTCCCCAGGGGACAGTGCTGGGAGTGATGTTCCCCAGGGGTCAGTTCTGGGAGTGATGTTCCCCAGGGGTCAGTTCTGGGAGAGATGTACCGCAGTTGCCAGTGCTGGGGCTGACTTTCCCAGGGGTCAGTTCTGGGACTGATGTTCTCCAGTGTACAGTGTGGGGAGTGATGTACCCCAGGGGTCAATGCTGGGAGTGATGTTCCCCGGGGGCCAGTGCTGGGAGTGATGTACCCTGGGGGTCAGTGCTGGGAGTGATGTTCCCCAGGGGACAGTGTTGGGAGTGATGTTTCCCGGGGGTCACTGCTGGGAGTGATGTTCCCCGGGGGTCAGTGCTAGGAGTGATGTTCCCCGGGGGTCAGTGCTGGGAGTGATCTTCCCCAGGGGTCAGTGCTGGGAGTGATGTTCCCCAGGGGTCAGTGCTGGGCATGATGTTCCCCAGGGGTCAGTGCTGGGAGTGATGTTCCCCAGGGTCAGTGCTGGGAGTGATGTTACCCGGGGGTCAGTGCTGGGAGTGATCTTCCCCGGGGGTCAGTGCTGGGAGTGATGTTCCCCGGGGGTCAGTGCTGGGAATGATGTTCCCCATGGGTCAGAGCTGGGAGTGATGTACCTGAGGGGTCAGAGTTTAGAGTGATGTTCCCCAGGTGTCAGTGTTGGGAGTGATGTTCCCCGGGGGTCAGTGCTGGGAGTGATGTTCCCCGGGGGTCAGTGCTAGGAGTGATGTTCCCCGGGGGTCAGTGCTGGGAGTGATCTTCCCCGGGGGTCAGTGCTGGGAGTGATGTTCCCCGGGGGTCAGTGCTGGGCATGATGTTCCCCAGGGGTCAGTGCTGGGAGTGATGTTCCCCGGGGTCAGTGCTGGGAGTGATGTTTCCCGGGGGTCAGTGCTGGGAGTGATCTTCCCCGGGGGTCAGTGCTGGGAGTGATGTTCCCCGGGGGTCAGTGCTGGGAATGATGTTCCCCAGAAGTCGGTGCTGGGAGTGATGTTCCCCGGGGTCAGTGCTGGGAGTGATCTTCCCCAGGGGTCAGTGCTAGGAGTGATGTTCCCCGGGGGTCAGTGCTGGGAGTGATGTTCACCGGGGGTCAGTGCTGCGAGTGATGTTCCCCGGGGGTCAGTGCTGGGACTGATGTTCCCCGGGGGTCAGTGCTGCGAGTGATGTTCCCCGGGGGTCAGTGCTGGGAGTGATGTTCCCCAGGGGTCAGTGCTGGGAGTGATGTTCCCCGGGGGTCAGTTCTGGGAGTAATGTTCCCCAGTGGTAAGTGCTGCGAATGATGTACCTCAGGGGTCAGTGCTGGAAGTGATGTTCCCCAGGAGTCCGTGTGGGGAGTGATGCTGCCCAGGGGAGTGATGTTCCCCAGGGATCAGTGTGTGGAGCGATGTACCCCAGGGTTCAGTGCTGGGAGTGACGTTCCCCAGGGGCCAGTGCTAGGAGTGATGTTCCCCAGGAGTCAGTGCTGGAAGTGACATTACCCAGGCATCACTGCTGGGATTGATGTACCCCAGGGGTCAGTGCAGGGAGTGATGTTCCCCAGGGGTCAGTGCTGTAAGAGATGTTCCCCAGGGGTCAGTGCTGGGAGTGACATTCCGCAGTCGTCAGTTCTGGGAGTGACGATCCCCAGGGGTCAGTGTGGGAGTGATGTGCTCCAGTGGCCAGTGGTAGGAGTGATATACCCCAGGGGTCAGTGCTGGTAGTGATGTACCCCAGGGGCCATTGCTGGGAGTGATGTTCCCCAGGGTTCAGTGCTGGTAGTGTTGTACCCGGAGACAGTGCTAGGAGTGATGTTCCTCAGGGGTCAGTGCTGGGAGTGATGTTCTCCAGCGGTCAGTGCTGGGAGAGTTGTTCCCCAGGGCTCAGTGCTGGCAGTGATGTTCCCAAGGGGTCAGTGTGAGGAGTTATGTTCCCCAGGGGTCATTGCGGGGAGTGATATTCTCCAGGGGTCAGTGTGGGGAGTGATATTCTCCAGGGGTCAGTTCTGGGAGTGATGTTCCCCACGGGTCAGTGCTGGGAGTGATGTACCCGAGGGGTCAGAGTGCTGAGTGATGTTCCCCAGAGATCAATGCTGGGAGTGATGTTCCCAAGGGGTCAGTGCGTTGATTGATGTTCCCCAGGGGACAGTGCTGGGAGTGATGTTCCCCAGGGGTCAGTTCTGGGAGTGATGTTCCCCAGGGGTCAGTTCTGGGAGAGATGTACCGCAGTTGCCAGTGCTGGGGCTGACTTTCCCAGGGGTCAGTTCTGGGACTGATGTTCTCCAGTGTACAGTGTGGGGAGTGATGTACCCCAGGGGTCAATGCTGGGAGTGATGTTCCCCGGGGGCCAGTGCTGGGAGTGATGTACCCTGGGGGTCAGTGCTGGGAGTGATGTTCCCCAGGGGACAGTGTTGGGAGTGATGTTCCCCGGGGGTCAGTGCTGGGAGTGATGTTCCCCGGGGGTCAGTGCTAGGAGTGATGTTCCCCGGGGGTCAGTGCTGGGAGTGATCTTCCCCGGGGGTCAGTGCTGGGAGTGATGTTCCCCAGGGGTCAGTGCTGGGCATGATGTTCCCCAGGGGTCAGTGCTGGGAGTGATGTTCCCCAGGGTCAGTGCTGGGAGTGATGTTACCCGGGGGTCAGTGCTGGGAGTGATCTTCCCCGGGGGTCAGTGCTGGGAGTGATGTTCCCCGGGGGTCAGTGCTGGGAATGATGTTCCCCATGGGTCAGAGCTGGGAGTGATGTACCTGAGGGGTCAGAGTTTAGAGTGATGTTCCCCAGGGGTCAGTGTTGGGAGTGATGTTCCCCGGGGGTCAGTGCTGGGAGTGATGTTCCCCGGGGGTCAGTGCTAGGAGTGATGTTCCCCGGGGGTCAGTGCTGGGAGTGATCTTCCCCGGGGGTCAGTGCTGGGAGTGATGTTCCCCGGGGGTCAGTGCTGGGCATGATGTCCCCAGGGGTCAGTGCTGGGAGTGATGTTCCCCGGGGTCAGTGCTGGGAGTGATGTTTCCCGGGGGTCAGTGCTGGGAGTGATCTTCCCCGGGGGTCAGTGCTGGGAGTGATGTTCCCCGGGGGTCAGTGCTGGGCATGATGTTCCCCAGGGGTCAGTGCTGGGAGTGATGTTCCCCGGGGGTCAGTGCTGGGAGTGATGTTTCCCGGGGGTCAGTGCTGGGAGTGATCTTCCCCGGGGGTCAGTGCTGGGAGTGATGTTCCCCGGGGGTCAGTGCTGGGAATGATGTTCCCCAGAAGTCGGTGCTGGGAGTGATCTTCCCCAGGGGTCAGTGCTAGGATTGATGTTCCCCGGGGGTCAGTGCTGGGAGTGATGTTCACCGGGGGTCAGTGCTGTGAGTGATGTTCCCCGGGGGTCAGTGCTGGGCATGATGTTCCCCAGGGGTCAGTGCTGGGAGTGATGTTCCCCAGGGTCAGTGCTGGGAGTGATGTTACCCGGGGGTCAGTGCTGGGAGTGATCTTCCCCGGGGGTCAGTGCTGGGAGTGATGTTCCCCGGGGGTCAGTGCTGGGAATGATGTTCCCCATGGGTCAGAGCTGGGAGTGATGTACCTGAGGAGTCAGAGTTTAGAGTGATGTTCCCCAGGGGTCAGTGTTGGGAGTGATGTTCCCCGGGGGTCAGTGCTGGGAGTGATGTTCCCCGGGGGTCAGTGCTAGGAGTGATGTTCCCCGGGGGTCAGTGCTGGGAGTGATCTTCACCGGGGGTCAGTGCTGGGAGTGATGTTCCCCGGGGGTCAGTGCTGGGCATGATGTTCCCCAGGGGTCAGTGCTGGGAGTGATGTTCCCCGGGGTCAGTGCTGGGAGTGATGTTTCCCGGGGGTCAGTGCTGGGAGTGATCTTCCCCGGGGGTCAGTGCTGGGAGTGATGTTCCCCGGGGGTCAGTGCTGGGAATGATGTTCCCCAGAAGTCGGTGCTGGGAGTGATGTTCCCCGGGGTCAGTGCTGGGAGTGATCTTCCCCAGGGGTCAGTGCTAGGAGTGATGTTCCCCGGGGGTCAGTGCTGGGAGTGATGTTCACCGGGGGTCAGTGCTGCGAGTGATGTTCCCCGGGGGTCAGTGCTGGGACTGATGTTCCCCGGGGGTCAGTGCTGCGAGTGATGTTCCCCGGGGGTCAGTGCTGGGAGTGATGTTCCCCAGGGGTCAGTGCTGGGAGTGATGTTCCCCGGGGGTCAGTTCTGGGAGTAATGTTCCCCAGTGGTAAGTGCTGCGAATGATGTACCTCAGGGGTCAGTGCTGGAAGTGATGTTCCCCAGGAGTCCGTGTGGGGAGTGATGCTGCCCAGGGGAGTGATGTTCCCCAGGGATCAGTGTGTGGAGCGATGTACCCCAGGGTTCAGTGCTGGGAGTGACGTTCCCCATGGGCCAGTGCTAGGAGTGATGTTCCCCAGGAGTCAGTGCTGGAAGTGACATTACCCAGGCATCACTGCTGGGATTGATGTACCCCAGGGGTCAGTGCAGGGAGTGATGTTCCCCAGGGGTCAGTGCTGTAAGAGATGTTCCCCAGGGGTCAGTGCTGGGAGTGACATTCCGCAGTCGTCAGTTCTGGGAGTGACGATCCCCAGGGGTCAGTGTGGGAGTGATGTGCTCCAGTGGCCAGTGGTAGGAGTGATATACCCCAGGGGTCAGTGCTGGTAGTGATGTACCCCAGGGGCCATTGCTGGGAGTGATGTTCCCCAGGGTTCAGTGCTGGTAGTGTTGTACCCGGAGACAGTGCTAGGAGTGATGTTCCTCAGGGGTCAGTGCTGGGAGTGATGTTCTCCAGCGGTCAGTGCTGGGAGAGTTGTTCCCCAGGGCTCAGTGCTGGCAGTGATGTTCCCAAGGGGTCAGTGTGAGGAGTTATGTTCCCCAGGGGTCATTGCGGGGAGTGATATTCTCCAGGGGTCAGTGTGGGGAGTGATATTCTCCAGGGGTCAGTTCTGGGAGTGATGTTCCCCACGGGTCAGTGCTGGGAGTGATGTACCCGAGGGGTCAGAGTGCTGAGTGATGTTCCCCAGAGATCAATGCTGGGAGTGATGTTCCCTAGGGGTCAGTGCGTTGATTGATGTTCCCCAGGGGACAGTGCTGGGAGTGATGTTCCCCAGGGGTCAGTTCTGGGAGTGATGTTCCCCAGGGGTCAGTTCTGGGAGTGATGTTCCCCAGGGGTCAGTTCTGGGAGAGATGTACCGCAGTTGCCAGTGCTGGGGCTGACTTTCCCAGGGGTCAGTTCTGGGACTGATGTTCTCCAGTGTACAGTGTGGGGAGTGATGTACCCCAGGGGTCAATGCTGGGAGTGATGTTCCCCGGGGGCCAGTGCTGGGAGTGATGTACCCTGGGGGTCAGTGCTGGGAGTGATGTTCCCCAGGGGACAGTGTTGGGAGTGATGTTCCCCGGGGGTCAGTGCTGGGAGTGATGTTCCCCGGGGGTCAGTGCTAGGAGTGATGTTCCCCGGGGGTCAGTGCTGGGAGTGATCTTCCCCGGGGGTCAGTGCTGGGAGTGATGTTCCCCAGGGGTCAGTGCTGGGCATGATGTTCCCCAGGGGTCAGTGCTGGGAGTGATGTTCCCCAGGGTCAGTGCTGGGAGTGATGTTACCCGGGGGTCAGTGCTGGGAATGATGTTCCCCATGGGTCAGAGCTGGGAGTGATGTACCTGAGGGGTCAGAGTTTAGAGTGATGTTCCCCAGGGGTCAGTGTTGGGAGTGATGTTCCCCGGGGGTCAGTGCTGGGAGTGATGTTCCCCGGGGGTCAGTGCTAGGAGTGATGTTCCCCGGGGGTCAGTGCTGGGAGTGATCTTCCCCGGGGGTCAGTGCTGGGAGTGATGTTCCCCGGGGGTCAGTGCTGGGCATGATGTTCCCCAGGGGTCAGTGCTGGGAGTGATGTTCCCCGGGGTCAGTGCTGGGAGTGATGTTTCCCGGGGGTCAGTGCTGGGAGTGATCTTCCCCGGGGGTCAGTGCTGGGAGTGATGTTCCCCGGGGGTCAGTGCTGGGAATGATGTTCCCCAGAAGTCGGTGCTGGGAGTGATGTTCCCCGGGGTCAGTGCTGGGAGTGATCTTCCCCAGGGGTCAGTGCTAGGAGTGATGTTCCCCGGGGGTCAGTGCTGGGAGTGATGTTCACCGGGGGTCAGTGCTGCGAGTGATGTTCCCCGGGGGTCAGTGCTGGGACTGATGTTCCCCGGGGGTCAGTGCTGCGAGTGATGTTCCCCGGGGGTCAGTGCTGGGAGTGATGTTCCCCAGGGGTCAGTGCTGGGAGTGATGTTCCCCGGGGGTCAGTTCTGGGAGTAATGTTCCCCAGTGGTAAGTGCTGCGAATGATGTACCTCAGGGGTCAGTGCTGTAAGAGATGTTCCCCAGGGGTCAGTGCTGGGAGTGACATTCCGCAGTCGTCAGTTCTGGGAGTGACGATCCCCAGGGGTCAGTGTGGGAGTGATGTGCTCCAGTGGCCAGTGGTAGGAGTGATATACCCCAGGGGTCAGTGCTGGTAGTGATGTACCCCAGGGGCCATTGCTGGGAGTGATGTTCCCCAGGGTTCAGTGCTGGTAGTGTTGTACCCGGAGACAGTGCTAGGAGTGATGATCCTCAGGGGTCAGTGCTGGGAGTGATGTTCTCCAGCGGTCAGTGCTGGGAGAGTTGTTCCCCAGGGCTCAGTGCTGGCAGTGATGTTCCCAAGGGGTCAGTGTGAGGAGTTATGTTCCCCAGGGGTCATTGCGGGGAGTGATATTCTCCAGGGGTCAGTGTGGGGAGTGATATTCTCCAGGGGTCAGTTCGGGGAGTGATGTTCCCCACGGGTCAGTGCTGGGAGTGATGTACCCGAGGGGTCAGAGTGCTGAGTGATGTTCCCCAGAGATCAATGCTGGGAGTGATGTTCCCAAGGGGTCAGTGCGTTGATTGATGTTCCCCAGGGGACAGTGCTGGGAGTGATGTTCCCCAGGGGTCAGTTCTGGGAGTGATGTTCCCCAGGGGTCAGTTCTGGGAGAGATGTACCGCAGTTGCCAGTGCTGGGGCTGACTTTCCCAGGGGTCAGTTCTGGGACTGATGTTCTCCAGTGTACAGTGTGGGGAGTGATGTACCCCAGGGGTCAATGCTGGGAGTGATGTTCCCCGGGGGCCAGTGCTGGGAGTGATGTACCCTGGGGGTCAGTGCTGGGAGTGATGTTCCCCAGGGGACAGTGTTGGGAGTGATGTTCCCCGGGGGTCAGTGCTGGGAGTGATGTTCCCCAGGGGTCAGTGCTGGGAGTGATGCTCTCCAGGGGACAGTGCTGGGAGTGATGTTCCCCAGGGGTCAGTGCTCGGTGTGATGTTCCCGAGGTGTCAGTGCTGGGAGTGATGTTCCCCAGGAGTCAGTGAAGAGAGTGATGTTCCCCAGGGGTGAGTGCTGGGAGTGATGATCCGCAGGGGTCAGTGCAGAGAATGATGTTCCCCAGGGGTCAGTGCTGGGAGTGATGTTCCCCAGGGGTCAGTGCTGGGAGTGAGGTTCCCCAGGTTTCAGTGCAGGGGGAGTGAGGGTCACCTGGGGTCATTGCTGGGAGTGATGTTCCCCAGGAGTTAGTGGTGGGAGTGATGTTCCCCAGGGGTCAGTTTTGGTAGTGATGTTCCCCAGGTGTCAGTGCAGGGACTGTTGTTCCCCAGTGGTCAGTGCTGGGAGTGATTTTCCCAAGGGGTCAGTGCTGGGAGTGATGTGCCCCAGGGGTCAGTGCTAGGAGTGATGTTCCCCAGGGGTCAGTGCTGGTAGTGATGTTCCCCAGGTGTCAGTGCTGGTAGTGATGTACCCCAGGGGCCATTGCTGGGAGTGATGTTCCCCAGGGTTCAGTGCTGGTAGTGTTGTACCCGGAGACAGTGCTAGGAGTGATGTTCCTCAGGGGTCAGTGCTGGGAGTGATGTTCTCCAGCGGTCAGTGCTGGGAGAGTTGTTCCCCAGGGCTCAGTGCTGGCAGTGATGTTCCCAAGGGGTCAGTGTGAGGAGTTATGTTCCCCAGGGGTCATTGCGGGGAGTGATATTCTCCAGGGGTCAGTGTGGGGAGTGATATTCTCCAGGGGTCAGTTCTGGGAGTGATGTTCCCCACGGGTCAGTGCTGGGAGTGATGTACCCGAGGGGTCAGAGTGCTGAGTGATGTTCCCCAGAGATCAATGCTGGGAGTGATGTTCCCAAGGGGTCAGTGCGTTGATTGATGTTCCCCAGGGGACAGTGCTGGGAGTGATGTTCCCCAGGGGTCAGTTCTGGGAGTGATGTTCCCCAGGGGTCAGTTCTGGGAGAGATGTACCGCAGTTGCCAGTGCTGGGGCTGACTTTCCCAGGGGTCAGTTCTGGGACTGATGTTCTCCAGTGTACAGTGTGGGGAGTGATGTACCCCAGGGGTCAATGCTGGGAGTGATGTTCCCCGGGGGCCAGTGCTGGGAGTGATGTACCCTGGGGGTCAGTGCTGGGAGTGATGTTCCCCAGGGGACAGTGTTGGGAGTGATGTTCCCCGGGGGTCAGTGCTGGGAGTGATGTTCCCCAGGGGTCAGTGCTGGGAGTGATGCTCTCCAGGGGACAGTGCTGGGAGTGATGTTCCCCAGGGGTCAGTGCTCGGTGTGATGTTCCCGAGGTGTCAGTGCTGGGAGTGATGTTCCCCAGGAGTCAGTGAAGAGAGTGATGTTCCCCAGGGGTGAGTGCTGGGAGTGATGATCCGCAGGGGTCAGTGCAGAGAATGATGTTCCCCAGGGGTCAGTGCTGGGAGTGATGTTCCCCAGGGGTCAGTGCTGGGAGTGAGGTTCCCCAGGTTTCAGTGCAGGGGGAGTGAGGGTCACCTGGGGTCATTGCTGGGAGTGATGTTCCCCAGGAGTTAGTGGTGGGAGTGATGTTCCCCAGGGGTCAGTTTTGGTAGTGATGTTCCCCAGGTGTCAGTGCAGGGACTGTTGTTCCCCAGTGGTCAGTGCTGGGAGTGATTTTCCCAAGGGGTCAGTGCTGGGAGTGATGTGCCCCAGGGGTCAGTGCTAGGAGTGATGTTCCCCAGGGGTCAGTGCTGGTAGTGATGTTCCCCAGGTGTCAGTGCTGGTAGTGATGTTCCCCGGAGTCAGTGCTGGGCGTGATGTTCCCCAGGGGTCAGTGCTGCGAGTGATGTTCCACAGGGGTCAGTACTGGAAGTGATGGTCCCAAGGGGTCAGTGCTGGGAGTGATGAACCCCAGGGGTCAGTGCTGGGGGTAATGATCCCCAGGGGTCAGTGCTGGGAGTGATGTTCCCCAGGGGTCAGTGCTCGGAGTGATGTTCCCCAGGGGTCTGTGCTAGGAGTGATGTTCCCCAGGAGTCAGTGAGGAGAGTGATGTTCCCCAGGGATCAGTGCTGGGAGTGATGATCCCTAGGGGTCAGTGCTGGGAGTGATGGTCCCCAGGGGTCAGTGCAGGGAGTGATGTACCCCAGGGGGCAGTGCTGGGACTGATGTTCCACAGGGGTCAGAATGTAGCGATATGTACCCCAGGGTTCAGTGTTGTGAGTGATGTACCCCAGCGGTCAGAGTGGGAGTGATGTTCCCCAGGGGGCAGTGCTGGGAGTGATGTTCCCCAAGGGTCAGTGCTGGGAGTGATGTTCTCCAGGGGTCAGTGCTGGGAGTGATTTTCCCCAGGTGTCAGTGCTGGGAGTGATTTTCCCCAGGGGTCAGCGCTGGGAGTGATGTTTCCCAGGGATCAGTGCAGGGAGTGAGGTTCCCCAGTGGTCAGTGCTGGGAGTGATGTTCCCCAGGAGTCAGTGCAGGGAGTGTGGTTCCCCTGGGGTCAGTGCTGTGAGTGATGTTCCCCAGGTGTCAGTATGGGAGTGATGTTCCCCATGGGTCAGTGCTGGGAGTGATGTTCCCCAGGGGCCAATGTGGGAGTGATGTGCCCCAGGGGTCAGTGCTGGGAGTGATGTTTCCCAGGGGTCTGTGCTGGGAGTGACATACACCAGGGGCCAGTGCTGGGAGTGCTGTTTCCCAGTGATATGCGCTGGCAGTGAGGTTCCCCAGGGGTCAGTGCTGGGAGTGATGTTCCCCAGGGTTCAATGAGGAGATTGATGTTCCCCAGGGGTCAGTGTGAGGAGTGATGTTCCACAGGGGTCAGTGCAGGGAGTGATATTCTCCAGGAGTCAGTCCTGGGAATGATGTTCTCCAGGCGTCAGTGCTGTGAGTGATGTTCCCCATGGGTCAGAGCTGGGAGTGATGTACCTGAGGGGTCAGAGTTTAGAGTGATGTTCCCCATGGGGTCAGTGCTGGGAGTGATGTTCCCCGGGGGTCAGTGCTGGGAGTGATGTACCCCGGGGGTCAGTGCTGGGAGTGATGTTCTCCGGGGGTCAGTGCTGTGAGTGATGTTCCCCGTGGGTCAGTGCTAGGAGTGATGTTCCCCAGGGGTCAGTGCTGGGAGTGATGTTCCCCAGGGGTCAGTGCTGGGACTGATGTTCCCCGGGGGTCAGTGCTGGGAGTGATGTTCCCCGGGGGTCAGTGCTGGGAGTGATGTACCCGAGGGGTCAGAGTGCTGAGTGATGTTCCCCAGGTGTCAGTGCTGGGAGTGTGAAACTCCCCCCCCCCGCAGTATCATATACCCCCCCCCCCGGTGTGAAACTCGCCCCCGGTGGGAAGAGTAGCTTGCCTTTCAAAAGCTAGGCTTTATTAACCATAAAAAACCAGCTAGTACATGTTGAGCACCCAGTCTCAACCACTGTAGAAAACTGAATTTAAGATGGCCACCACAGGTCACATGGAATCAGCTAACCAATAAGTTTACAGTATATATCTCAAGGCAGGAAAACAGGCATCCAATTACAATGCTTCTTATAAAACAAGAATAATCACCACATTCACCCCTCCTTTTAAAATATACTTCAACCTAGGTAGCCTTTACAGTTTACAATTAGTTATTTATGACTAGAGCAATAGATGTATAATGCCTTCAACAATTTTAAAATTTTACTATTAATTTATTAATTATTTTAAAACTCCATTTTTAATCGGTCGACCGGATATCTTGTTCGTGTCGACCTTCTTAGCCTTGATGGAGTTCCTTGCCCTCCCACACCAGGAGACACAGAAATATCTTCTGCAGGGAGGCTATCAATATCCCGATTATCAACCGTTTCCGGATTGGAAGTCCCATTAGAAGGTAGACTGGGAGGGTCATGAACATCCATCGTGGGCAGACTAAGAGAATTGTAAGTGTCTGCAATAGGATTGGAAATGTTCGTAGTATCTGTGACCACATCAACATTATCTGAATTATGGCTATTGTTAATGTCCTCAGGAGAGGGCTGCCCACCACAAGGAGCTAAGCCTTTAACTGAAACTGTACTTTCTTTCCCATCTTGGAATCGAATGTGAGCATATTTGGAATTTGCCTCCAACAGCTCCACCTCCTCCACTAAAGGATCATACTTTGACAGTCTAACATGGCATCGGAGCAGCACAGGTCCCTGCATAGTAAACCATGAAGGTACCGAATATCCCATAGTGGATCTCCGTGGATAGTTGAAGAGCCTTTCATGGGGGGCCACATTAGTAGCCGTTGAAAGCAATGATCTAATGGAATGCAGGGCAGCAGGCAGTACCATTTCCCACTGTGTATTCTTAAGGTTCCGGGATGTCAAAGCCAACATAACTGCCTTCCAGATCACCCCATTGTATCGTTCGCACTGTCCATTACCCTGGGGATTATACGGGGTAGTTCTGCTAGTAGAAATTCCCCGACTCTGGAGGTATTCCTTCAACTGGGAAGACATAAAAGAACTTCCCTGATCCGAATGGATATACGCAGGCATCCCAAAGATGACAAAAAGTTGAGTCAGACATTTAATAACTGTAGCAGCTGATACATCTGCACAAGGAAAAGCAAAAGGGAACCTTGAAAACTCATCCACAACAGTAAATATATATCGATTCTGAGTCGTTGAAGGAAGAGGCCCCTTAAAATCAATGCTCAGGCGTTCATAGGGAGAAGTAGCCTTTATAAGATGAGCTCGTTGAGGCTTAAAGAAATTCAGTTTACACCGGGCGCAGACAGAGCATGACGAAGTCATCCGCTTGACGTCTTCAACTGAAAAGGGCAAATTCTTACTGCGTACGAAGTGTATCATCCTCGTAACACCAGGATGGCACAAAGCATTATGAAGATTAATAAGCGTATCTCCGTGAAGCACAGAACAATAAGCCCTCGACAGCGCATCAGCGGCAACATTATCCTTCCCCGGACGATAGACTATATCGAAATGATAACATGCCAACTCGATCCTCCACCTCATTATTTTATCATTCTTAATCTTTCCGAAATGTTTGACATCAAACATGAAGGACACAGATTTTTGGTCAGTTACTAACGTAAAATGTCGTCCAGATAAATAATGTCTCCATTTACGCAGTGCTTCTACTATTGCGTACGCCGCTTTCTCTATTGATGAATGTCTCTGCTCACTATTGCTCAGAGTACATGAGAAAAATGCCACAGGTCTTCCATTTTGCTTCAGGGTAGCCCCAATTGCAAAATCGGAAGCGTCTGTCTCAATCACAAAGGGAACCTGCTCATCAATAGAATGCACAACTGCTCCAAGGATATCCTTTTTAAGATTATCAAAACACATCCTGGCCTCCCATGATAGAGGATATGTCATAACCCGAATAAGGGGCCGGATCTTCTGGGAGAAGCTTGCAATCCAATTAGAATAATAAGAAAACAGTCCAACAACTCGTTGCAAGGCCTTAGAATTAGTAGGGCAAGGTAACTCAATCAGTGGTCGCAGCCGTTCTGGATCTGGTTTAATCTTGTTTCCCGAGATAATATACCCCAGTAAATTTACCTCGGTGGTCGAAAAGATATACTTCTCTTTATTGAAAGTTAAGCCAACTTTTTCCGCAACTTGAAGGAATCTTTCTAGATTAAAATCGTGCTCCACCCTTGATTTGCCACACACAGTGATGTCATCTAAATATGAGAAGGTTTCAGAGAGAGAGTTATCACTTATAAAAGCATCCATTGCCCGTTGAAAACAGGCGACACCGTTAGCAACACCGAATGGTACTCAGCAAAACTGGTACAGCTTTCCGCCAGCTTCAAAGGCCGTATACGGTTTGTCCCTCTTAGCGATAGGAATCTGATGATAAGCACTCTTTTGGTCAATAGTGCTAAAAACCGTATATTGAGATACTTTATTGATAAGCTCATCAATCTTAGGCAGGGGGTACGCATCTAATTGAGTATACCTGTTAATAGTTTGAGAGTAGTCTATCACCATTCGCTTCTTATGTCTCTCATTAGTGGTGACAACTACCTGTGCCCGCCAGGGCGAAAAACTAGGTTCAACGATTCCTTTCGATAAAAGACGTTGAACTTCAGAATTAATAAATTCTTTATCCTGACTGCTATACCTTCTTGACTTGGTAGCAATTGGCTTACAGTCCGGCATCAAATTGGAAAAAAGTGATAATGGAATAATGAATAAAGAAGTTAATCCACAAATAGACAAAGGTGGCTTGGTTCCTCCGAAAGAAAGACTGAGGGACTCATGTAATTGAAGCACATCATGACCAATCAAAATGTCCGCACAGAGATTAGGCAGAACGGATAGGCATATATCAGTATACGTATTACCTAGGTGAATTAATTTCACAAGGCAACAACCAGCTACTTGTGAGGTGAGAGTCGTCTGAGCCATACACACCTGATGGGAAACAGGCGAAATTTTCAAATGCTTCTCCCTCACAAACTGAAGACTTATAAAGCTCTCAGTACTGCCCGTATCTATAAGGGCCTTCACATTTAACCCATTAACTTGGGCCATAACTATAGCTTTGTTTAGGCCATGGGAAAAGGCGGCAGAAACTGATGCAATAAACGCCCTATCTAAAGGCTGAATGGTCGCAGAGGAGGCAACCGATTTGCAAACACATGCATAATGACCTCCCTTGCTGCATTTACTACACACAGCCTCCCGGCCAGGGCACTTCAGATGGGGGTGCCGGGCATTCCCGCAAAAATAACACTTCTGAATCCTAGAGGCAACAGCTGCCGAAGTAGAAACTGTTTCGGAATCTGGCAAACCACTCCTATTAAATCCACGTAACTCCCTTTCATCCGGAACTGCCGAAACCACGGTCGCAGGCCGATCAAAAAGAGCATAAGAATGAGAACTTGTCTGAGCCAAATCCAATGTAGAGGCTTGCTCAAAAACACTCTTAAGATCCAAGGTCTTATTTTCTAATAACCGCTGACGAATTGATCTAGACAGTAATCCATTAATAAATGCATCCCGTACCGACTCTTCCTTATGTTCTTCTGCAGACACGGCCTTATAATTACAGTTAGCACCAAGGCGCCGGAGTGCTTGTAAATAAGCATCCAAGGATTCTCCTGCCTGCTGCCTACGGGCAGATAAAAGGTGATGTGCAAATACCTCATTTTTGGGTTTAACAAATATTTTTCCAACGTAGCAATAGCCAATTCATAAGTTTCACAGTCCAAAATATACTTCTACACATCCGGAGCAATGTAGTTGATTAGTATATACAACTTATTCAGAGATTGCTGATCCAACACACCCAAAAAGTTTTTAAATGTACGATACCAATGTTTCCATTGATCATCCACTCCTGCAGAATTAGGGTCAGCATTAAATCGTTCTGGTCGAAGATATCGTTCCATTATAGCAAAAGGTTAATAAATTGAAATAAAGAGTAGATTGCCTTTCAAAAGCTAGGCTTTATTAACGTTAAAAAACCAGCACGTACATGTTGAGCACCCAGTCTCAACCACTGTAGAAAACTGAATTTAAGATGGCCACCACAGGTCACATGGAATCAACTAACCAATAAGGTTACAGCATATATCTCAAGGCAGGAAAACAGGCAACCAATTACAATGCTTCTTATAAAACAAGAATAATCACCACAGTACCCCAGGGGTCAGTGTGGCGAATAATGTTCCCCAGTGGTTATTGCTGAGAGTGATGATCCCAAGGGGTCAGTGGTGGGAGTGATGTGACCCTGGGTTCAGTGCTGGGAGTGATGTTCCCCAGGGGTCAGTGCTGGGAGTGATGTTCCGCAGGTGTCAGTGCTGGGAGTGATGTTCCACAGGGGTCAGTTCTGGGAGTGATGTTCTCCAGGGGTCACGGCTGGGAGTGATGTACCAAAGGGGTCAGTGCTGGGAGGGACATTGCCCAGTGGTCAGTGCTGGGATTGATGTACCCCAGGGGTCAGTGTGGGAGTGATGTTCACCAGGGGTCAGTGCTGGGAATGATGTTCCCCAGGGGTCAGTGCTGCGAGTGATGTTCCCCAGAGGTCAGTGCTGGGAGAGATGTTCCCCAGGGATCAGTGCTGGGAGTGATGTTCCCCAGGGGTCAGTGCTGGGAATGATGTTCCCCAGGGGTCAGTGTAGGGTGTGATGTTTTCCAGGGGTCAGTGCTGGGTGTGATGTTCCCCAGGGATCAGTGCTGGGAATGATGTACCCCAGGGGTCAGTGCAGGGAGTGATGATCCCCAGGGGTCACTGCTGAGAGTGATGATCCCCAGGGGCCAGTGGTGGGAGTGATGTTCCCAATGGGTCAGTGCTGGGAGTGATGTAACCCAGGGGTCAGTGCTGGGAGTGATGTACCACAGGGGTCATTGCTGGGAGTGATGAACCACAGGGCTCAGTGCTGGGAGTGATGAACCCCAGGGGTCATTGCTGGGAGTGATGTTCCAGCGGGGTCAGCACTGGGAGTGATGTAACACAGGGGTCAGTGCTGGGAGTAATGTTCCCCAGGGGTCAATGCAGGGAGTGATGTTCCGCAGGGGTCAGTTCTGGGAGTGATGTTCCCCTGGTGTCAGTGCTGAGAGTGATGTTCCGCAGTGGTCAGTTCAGGGAGTGATGTTCTCCAGGTTTCAGTGCGGGGAGTGTTGATCCCCAGGGGTCAGTGTTGGGAGTGATGAACCCCAGGGGTCATTGCTGGGAGTGCTGAACCCCAGGGGTCAGTGCTGGCAGTGATGAACCCCAGGGGTCCATGATGGGAGTGATGTTACCCATGAGTCAGTGTTGGGAGTGATGTACCCCAGGGGTAAGTGCTGGGAATGATGAACCTCAGGGGTCGGTGCTGGGAGTGATGTTGCCCAGGGGTCGGTGCTGGGAGTGATGTTCCCCAGGCGTCAGTGTTGGGAGTGATGTACCCCAGGGGTCAGTGCTGGGAGTGTTGAACCACAGGGGTCAGTGCTGGGAGTGTTGTTCCCCACGGTCAGTACTGGGAGTGATGTACCCCAGGTTTCAGTGCTGGGAGTGATATACCCCAGGGATCAGTGTGGGAGTGATGTTCCACAGAGGTCCGTATGGGAGTGATGTTCCCCAGGCATCAGTGCTGGGAGTGATGTTGCCCAGAGGTCAGTGCTGAGAGTGATATTCCCCAGGGTTTCTGTTCTGGAAGTGATGTTCCACAGGGGTCAGTGGTGGGAGTGATGTTCTCCAGGTGTCAGTTCTGGGAGTGATGTACCGCAGAGGTCCGTGCCGGGAGTGTTGTTCCCCAGGGGTCAGTGCTGGGAGTGATCTTCCCCAGGGGTCAGTGCTGGGAGTGATGTTCCCCACGCGTCAGTGCTGGGAATGCCATTCCCCAGGGGTCGGTGCTGGGAATGATGTTCCCCAGGGGTCAGTGTGGGGTGTGATGTACCCCAGTGGTCAGTGTTGGGAGCGTTGTATCCCAGGGGTCATTGTGGGGAGCGATGTTCCCCAGGGGTCAGTGCTGGGAGTGATGTTCCCCAGAGGTCAGTGGGGGTGTGATGTTCCCCAGGGGTCAGTGTCGGAGTGATGTTCTTCAGGGGTCAGTGAGGAAAATGTTGTTCCCCAGGGGTCAGTGCCAGGAGTGATGTTCCCCAGGGGTTAGTGCTGTGAGTGATGCTCCCCAGAGGTCTGTGCTGGGAGTGATGTATCCCAGGGGTCAGTGTGTGGAGTGATGCTCACCGGGGTCAGTGTGGGGAGCGACATTCCCCAGGGGACCGTGCTGGGAGTGATGGTCCCCACGGGTCAGTGCTGGGAGTGATGTTCCCCAGTGGTCAGTGCTGGGAGTGATGTTCACCAGTGGTCACTGCTGAGAGTGATGATCCCCAGGGGTCAGTGGTGGGAGTGATGTAACCCAGGGATCAGTGCTGGGAGTGATGTTACCCAGGGGATAGTGCTGGGAGTGATGTTCCCCACGGGTCAGTGCTGGGAGGGCCGTTCCCCATGGGTCAGTGCTGGGAGTGATGTTCCAGCGGGGTCAGCGTTGGGAGTGATGTAACCCAGTGGTCAGTGCAGGGAGTGATGTTCTGCAGGGTTCAGTTCTGGGAGTAATGTTCCCCTGGTGTCAGTGCTGGGAGTGATGTTCTGCAGGTGTCAGTTCTGGGAGTGATGTTCTCCAGGGGTCAGTGTTGGGAGTGATGTTCCCCAGGGGTCAGTGTTGGGACTGATGAACCCCAGGAGTCAGTGCTGGGAGTAATGTACCACAGGGGTCAGTGTTGGGAGTGATGAACACCAGGGGTCAGTGCTGTGAGTGATGTTCCCCATGGGTCAGTGTTGGGAGTGATGTACCCCAGAGGTAAGTGCTGGGAGTGATGAACCTCAGGGGTAAGTGCTGGGAGTGAGGTGCTCCAGGGGTCAGTGCTGGGAGTGATTTTCCTCAGGGGTCAGTGCGGGGAGTGATGTTCCCCAGGGGTCGGTGCTGGGAGTGAGGTGCCCCAGGGGTCAGTGCTGGGAGTGATCAAGCCCAGTGGTCAGTGTTGGGAGTGATGTACCCCAGGGTTCAGTGCTGGGTGTGATGAACCCCAGGGGTCACTGCTGGGAGTGATGTTCCCCATGATCAGTGCTGGGAGTGATGCACCCCAGGGGTCAGTGCTGGGAGTGATGCTCCCCAGGGGTCACTGCTGGGAGTGATGTTCCCCAGGGTCAGTGCTGGGAGTGATGTACCCCAGGGGTCAGTGCTGGGATTGATGCTCCCCAGGGGTCAGTGTGGGAGTGATGTTCCACAGTGGTCAGAGTGGGAGTGATGTTACACAGGAGTCAGTGTGGGAGTGATGTTCCCCAGGGGTCAGTGCTGGGGGTTATGTTCCCCAGGGGTCAGTGCTGGGAGTGATGTTCCCCAGGGGTCAGTGCAGGGATTGATGTTCCCCATGGGTCAGTGCTGGGTGTGATATACCCCAGGGGTCTGTGCGGCGAGTAATGTTCCCCAGTGGTTACTGCTGAGAGTGATGAGCCCCAAAGGTCAGTGCTGGAAGTGATTTACCCCAGGGGTCACTGCTGGTAGTGATGAACCCCAGGGGTCAGTGCTGGGAGAGATGTTTCCCATGGGTCAGTGTTGGGAGTGATGTACCCCAGGGGTAAGTGCTGGGAATGATGAACCTCAGGGGTCGGTGCTGGGCGTGATGTTACCCAGGCGTCGGTGCTGGGAGTGATGATCCCCAGGGGTCAGTGTTGGGAGTGATGTGCCCCAGGGTTCAGTGCTGGGAGTGAAGAACCCCAGGGGTCAGTTCTGGGAGTGTTGTTCCCCAGGGTCAGTGCTGGGCGTGATGTACCCCAGGGGTCAGTGCTGGGAGTGATGTTCCCCAGGGGTCAGTGTGGGAGTGATATTCCACAGGGGTCCGTGTGGGAGTGATGTTCCCCAGGCATCAGTGCTGGGAGTGATGTTGCCCAGATATCAGTGCTGGGAGTGATATTCCCCAGGGGTTCTGTTCTGGGAGTGATGTTCCCCAGGGGTCAGTGGTGGGAGTGATGTTCTCCAGGTGTCAGTTCTGAGAGTGATGTACCCCAGGGGTTCGTGCTGGGAGTGTTGTTCCCCAGGGGTCCGTGCTGGGAGTGATGTTCCCCAGGGGTCAGTGCTGGGAGTGATGTTCCCCAGGGGTCGGTTCTGGGAATGATGTTCCCCAGGTGTCAGTGTGGTGTGTGATGTGCCCCAGTGGTCAGTGTTGGGAGCGATGTACCCCAGGGGTCATTGTGAGGAGCGATGTTCCCCAGCGTGTCAGTGCTGGCAGTGATGTTCCCCAGGGGTCAGTGGGTATGTGATGTTCCTCAGCGGTCAGTGTGGGAGTGATGTTCTTCAGGGGTCAGTGAGGACAATGTTGTTCCCCAGGGTACAGTGCCAGGAGTGATGTTCCCCAGGGGTTAGTGCTGTGAGTGATGCTCCCCAGAGGTCTGTGCTGGGAGTGATGTACCCCAGGATTCAGTGTGTAGAGTGATGCTCACCAGGGATCAGTGTGGGGAGCGACGATCCCCGGGGGACTGTGCTGGGAGTGATGGTCCCCACGGTTTCAGTGCTGGGAGTGATGTTCCCCAGGGGTCAGTGCTGGGAGTGATGTTCCCGAGGGGTCAGTGCTGGGAGTGATGTACCCCAGGGGTCAGTGCAGGGAGTGATGTTCACCA
This sequence comes from Somniosus microcephalus, assembly GCF_052327205.1. Classification (NCBI taxonomy): domain Eukaryota; kingdom Metazoa; phylum Chordata; class Chondrichthyes; order Squaliformes; family Somniosidae; genus Somniosus; species Somniosus microcephalus. The sequence continues at coordinate 111,362,603 of NC_140994.1, forward strand.
GTGGTCACTGCTGAGAGTGATGATCCCCAGGGGTCAGTGCTGGGAGTGATGTAACCCAGGGATCAGAGCTGGGAGTGATGTACGCACGGGTCAGTGCTGGGAGTGTCGTTCCCCATGGGTCAGTGCTGGGAGTGATGTTCCAGCGGGGTCAGCGTTGGGAGTGATGTAACCCAGTGGTCAGTGCAGGGAGTGATGTTCTGCAGGGTTCAGTTCTGGGAGTAATGTTCCCCTGGTGTCAGTGCTGGGAGTGATGTTCTGCAGGTGTCAGTTCTGGGAGTGATGTTCTCCAGGGGTCAGTGTTGGGAGTGATGTTCCCCAGGGGTCAGTGTTGGGACTGATGAACCCCAGGAGTCAGTGCTGGGAGTAATGTACCCCAGGGGTCAGTGTTGGGAGTGATGAACACCAGGGGTCAGTGCTGTGAGTGATGTTCCCCATGGGTCAGTGTTGGGAGTGATGTACCCCAGAGGTAAGTGCTGGGAGTGATGAACCTCAGGGGTCAGTGCTGGGAGTGAGGTGCTCCAGGGGTCAGTGCTGGGAGTGATTTTCCTCAGGGGTCAGTGCGGGGAGTGATGTTCCCCAGGGGTCGGTGCTGGGAGTGAGGTGCCCCAGGGGTCAGTGCTGGGAGTGATCAAGCCCAGTGGTCAGTGTTGGGAGTGATGTACCCCAGGGTTCAGTGCTGGGTGTGATGAACCCCAGGGGTCACTGCTGGGAGTGATGTTCCCCATGATCAGTGCTGGGAGTGATGCACCCCAGGGGTCAGTGCTGGGAGTGATGCACCCCAGGGGTCAGTGCTGGGAGTGATGCTCCCCAGGGGTCACTGCTGGGAGTGTTGTTCCCCAGGGTCAGTGCTGGGAGTGATGTACCCCAGGGGTCAGTGCTGGGATTGATGCTCCCCAGGGGTCAGTGTGGGAGTGATGTTCCACAGTGGTCAGAGTGGGAGTGATGTTACACAGGAGTCAGTGTGGGAGTGATGTTCCCCAGGGGTCAGTGCTGGGGGTTATGTTCCCCAGGGGTCAGTGCTGGGAGTGATGTTCCCCAGGGGTCAGTGCAGGGATTGATGTTCCCCATGGGTCAGTGCTGGGTGTGATATACCCCAGGGGTCTGTGCGGCGAGTAATGTTCCCCAGTGGTTACTGCTGAGAGTGATGTTCCACAGGAGTCAGTGTGGGAGTGATGTTCCCCAGGGGTCAGTGCTGGGGGTTATGTTCCCCAGGGGTCAGTGTGGGAGTGATGTTCCCCAGGGGTCAGTGCTGGGGGTGATGTTCCCCAGGGGTCAGTGCTGGGAGTGATGTTCCCGAGGGGTCAGTGCTGGGAGTGATGTACCCCAGGGGTCAGTGCAGGGAGTGATGTTCACCAGTGGTCACTGCTGAGAGTGATGATCCCCAGGGGTCAGTGCTGGGAGTGATGTAACCCAGGGATCAGAGCTGGGAGTAATGTACGCACGGGTCAGTGCTGGGAGTGTCGTTCCCCATGGGTCAGTGCTGGGAGTGATGTTCCAGTGGGATCAGCGTTGGGAGTGATGTAACCCAGTGGTCAGTGCAGGGAGTGATGTTCCGCAGGGGTCAGTTCTGGGAGTCATGTTCCCCTGGTATCAGTACTGGGAGTGATGTTCCGCAGGTGTCAGTTCTGGGAGTGATGTTCTCCAGGGGTCAGTGTTGGGAGTGATGTTCCCCAGGGGTCAGTGTTGGGAGTGATGAATCCCAGGAGTCACTGCTGGGAGTGATGTACCCCAGGGGTCAGTGTTGGGAGTGATGAATACCAGGGGTCAGTGCTGGGAGTGATGATCCCCATGGGTCAGTGTTGGGAGTGATGCACCCCAGGGGTAAGTGCTGGGAGTGATGAACCTCAGGGGTCAGTGCTGGGAGTGATGTTCCCCAGGGGTCGGTGTTGGGAGTTAGGTACCCCAGGGGTCAGTGCTGGGAGTGATCAAGCCCAGTGGTCAGTGTTGGGAGTGATGAGCCTCAGGGGTATGTGCTGGGAGTTATGTTCCCCAGTGGTCAGTGTTGGGAGTGATGTACCCCAGGGGTCAGTGCTGGGTGTGATGATCCCCAGGTTTCACTGCTGGGAGTGATGTTCCCCAGGGTCAATGCTGGGAGTGATGTACCCCAGGGGTCAGTGCTGGGAGTGATACTCCCCAGGGGTCAGTGTGGGAGTGATGTTCCACAGGGGTCGGTGTGGGAGTGATGTTCCCCAGGGGTAAGTGCTGGGAGTGATGTTCCGCAGGGGTCAGTGCTGGGAGCGATGTTCCCCAGGGGTCAGTGCTGGAAGTGATGTTCCCCAGGGATCAGTGCTGGGAGCGATGTTCCCCAGGGGTCTGTGCTGGGAGTGATGTAACCCAGGGTTCAGTGCTGGTAGTGATGTTACCCAGAGGTCAGTGCTGGGAGTGATGTTCCCCAAGGGCCAGTGCTGGGAGCGATGTTCCGCAGGGGTCAGTGCTGGGAGCAATGTTCCGCAAGGGTCAGTGCTGGGAGTTTTTAAGTCTGTGTGTCCCAGTTATGCTTATTATAAATCACTGGACACAGACCACAAGAATAACTTTTAACAGGTCTTTACCATTCGGAGGTCAGGGCTGAACTGCCCAGCAAGTCCTTACACAACGTATATATACCGGTGTGGTCACCACCGGTATTACAGTATACAGCAGCCAAGAGAAAGTAGCACATCTCTTAATGTAGTTCTCTTAAGGTGAAACAGGTTACATACACCACAATCCTCCCTTTTTAGCTTAACAGTTATATCCCCATTTAACATAACATAATAACATATAGATATATATATATACAACTTCATGCAAAACAGTTCAAAGTTTCAGTCTCTGAGGAGGCCTCCTGATTCGAGTTGGATAACGCCTTTCAGGGGTCTCTGACTCTCGTTGCTGGGGCGACTCATCTAGTTGATCTCTTATGGATTGGACATCATCCTCAGGTACATTCACTTCTGAGGTAATTGCTTCAGGTTCACTAACTTCTTCCACGGTTGTCTCTGCCGTAACCCTGGGTTCGACCCTTGTTCCTGATTCTACCAGTTGGTCAGCATGACGCCGTATTACATTTCACCGGTATCTACCGCATAGTGGTTAGCACTGTTGCCTCACAGCGCCAGGGACCCGGGTTCGAATCCGGCCTCGGGCGACTGTCTGTGTGGAGTTTGCACATTCTCCCCGTGTTTGCGTGGGTTTCCTTCGGGTGCTCCGGTTTCCTCCCACAGTCCAAAGATGTGCAGGTTAGGTTGATTGGCTATGATAAATTGACACTTAGTGTTAGGGGGATTAAATACGTGGGGTTACGGGGATAGGGTGGGATATGTGTTGGTGTAGGGGTTACGGGGATGGGGTGGGATATGTGTCGGTGCAGGCTCGATGGGCCAAAATGGCCTCTATCTGCACTGTGGGGTTTCTGTGATTTCTGTGATTTCTGTGTACATCAGGGGTCCTTGTCTGGCCCGAATTGTTCCAGATTGCCATTTCTCGTTTTTATAGTCCCGGGCTAACACTGGTTGTCCTATTTTGAAACTCCGAGTGGTCTTGTTATTTATATGCTGGAACTGTTTGTTTTCAACTTCCCTCCGCACATTTGGTTTTAACAATTCCAACCTGGACCGCAACCTCCTGTTGTAGAACATCATGGCAGGACTTTGGTTTGTAACTGCATGAGTGGCATTTCGATATGCCAGTAGGAATTTGTCCACCTTGTGTTGTAGTGGAATCTGATCTTCACTCATGGCTTTATTGCTTTTTTGAACGTTTGTACAAATCTCTCGGCCAACCCGTTTGTAGTTAGATGATATGGGGCAGAGGTATAATGTTTCACCCCATTCTTCTTCATGAATTTCTGGAATTCTTCTGACGCGAACTGCGGTCCGTTGTCTGAACATATTTGTTCTGGCAATCCATTTCTTGCAAATATCGTTCTTAGCACCGCGATCGTCTTTTCCGAGGTAGTGGTAGTCATCTTAATCACTTCTGGCCATTGAGAATGTGCGTCCACCGCAATTAAAAACGTGGAGTCCATGAATGGACCAGCAAAGTCAATATGTACACGTTGCCATGGGGTTGAAGGCCATTCCCATGGATGCAGCGGTGCAATCGGAGGTGCATTTTGCACTTTTTGGCACCCTGAGCAGCTTTTCATCAGATCCTCTATCTGTTGGTCGATACCCGGCCACCACACATAAGCCCTAGCAAGGCTTTTCATCTTGACTCCCCCCAGATAACCTTCATGCAGTTCCTTTAGAACTCTCTCTCTTAACTTAGGAGGAATAATCACCCTTGTTCCATACATCAATGTTCCTTGACAGACGGACAGCTGTTCTCATCTTGCTGAGAATGCCGGTAACAGTGGATCACCATGTGCTGGCCATCCCTTCACTGTCACTTCGTAGACCCGGGACAGTGTCGGGTCGTTCCTGGTTTTTGAACCAGAACTGGTTCTGATCGTGTGTTGTCTTTCCACAACGATAACATTTTACTGTACCCAAGACCATTTGATTGGTGCTGAGTTCCGGTGACCGTAGCTGCATTTCCGCAGTGCCTCTCTCTGCGGCTTCGTGCGATGCTGCAATAGTGACAGCTTTATCAAGCGTAAGATCATTCTCCTCAAGCAGTCGCTTTTGTGTTCCTTCTTTTAACAATCCACACACAAATGTATCTCTCAGCGCATCTGCTAGTCCTGTTCAAAACTGACAGTACATTGATAGCTTACGCAGTTCAATTAAAAATTCAGCTTTGCTTTCGTCTTTCAGCTGCGTTCTTCTGTAAAATTTAAATCGTTCCGCTATCATCAGCGGCGTGGGGTTTAAATGATTTTTCAGGACAGTAACAATATTCGCGAAAGTCTGATCCGTCGGTTTATCTGGTGATAGAAGGTGCTTCAATAGCCCGTATGTCTTTGCACCCATTGAGCTTAATAAGGTTAGTGCTTTCTCATCATCTGGTACCTTATTTGCTTTACAATAAACTTCCATGCGTTCTACATACGTGGTCCAGTCTTCGATATTGCTATCAAAGATATTAATGTTCCCATGTTTAGGCATCCTTGCAAGTTTTTTAATTTTTCTTTTTCTCAAAATGGCGGCTTCCCGCGCTTGGCGGTCTTTCCCGCGCTCGTCCTCTTCCCCCGCCGAATACAATGGTGGATTCCCGCGTTTGCCTGCTTCCCCCGCTGGCTGCAATTGCGATTGCCGTGCTCCTGCCGTTCTAGTCTCCCCAGCGGTTCTCAATTCCCTGACGCTGCTTTTACTCCCCCGCGGTTCCCGTGGGCATTCACGCTTCCCCTGCTGTTGTGCCTCTCAGCCCCGCATGCAGCCCGGTCCTTTACACCGGCTGCGTTTGAGTTCTCCGCGGCTCTCGTGCCTTAAGCTGCCCCAGTCGCAGCGCCTCTCGGCCTCGATTGCAGCCCGGCCCTTTTCATCGGCCGTGGTCGAGTTCTCCGCCCTTTGTCCTCCGTTTTCCCTCCCCCACTCCAAAGTCAACGCGGCCGACTTTCTGCTCGTGTCACCGATCGGCTTACCCAGCACCGTGGTAGAAGGGATGATCACTGCCTGTCGCTGATGGAGGGCTCCGTGGTCAGAATTTTTCTCTTTAACCCGGGTTCTCGATGCCTCCCGTGCGATGGTGCTCAGCAGGATGATGAGGGTGGATGCCTCTTCTCGACACCCGTTCTGAGGACGAAGCTGCCTTGGATGTAAAACTGCCACAGGGTAAGATCGGACTCGTCGCCACTGTTAAGTCTGTGTGTCCCAGTTATGATTATTATAAATCACTGGACACAGACCACAAGAATAACTTTTAACAGGTCTTTACTATTCGGAGGTCAGGGCTGAGCTGCCCAGCAAACCCTACACAACGTTTATATACCGGTGTGGTCACCAACGGTATTACAGTATACAGCAGCCAAGAGAAAGTAGTACATTTCTTAAGGTAGATCTCTTAAGGAGGAACAGGTTACATACACCACAGGAGTGATGTTCCACAGGGGTCAGTTCTGAGAGTGATGTTCTCCAGCGGTCAGAGCTGGGAGTGATGTACCACAGGGGTCAGTGCTGGGAGGGATGTTGCCCAGGGGTCAGTGCTGGGAGTGATGTACCCCATGGGTCAGCGTGGGAGTGATGTTCACCAGCGGTCAGTGTGGGAGTGATGAACCCCAGGGGTCAGTGTTGGGAGTGATGTACCCCAGGGGTCAGTGCTGGGAGTGATGAACACCAGGGGTCAGTGTTGGGAGTGATATGCCCCAGGGTTCAGTGCTGGGAGTGTAGTTACTCAGGGGTCAGTGCGGGGATTGATGTTCCCCAGGGGTCAGTGCGGGGAGTGATGTACCCCAAGGGTCGGTGCTTGGAGTGATGGTCCCCAGGGGTCGGTGCTGGGAGTGATGATCCCCAGGGGTCGGTGCTGGGAGTGATGTTCCCCAGGGATCAGTGCTGGGAGTGATGTTCCCCAGGGGTCAGTGCTGGGAGTGATGTATCCCAGGGGTCAATGTGGGGAACGATGTTCCCCAGGGGTCAGTGCTGGGAGTGATTTTCCCCAGGTTTCAGTGTGGGGAGTGATGTTCCCCAGGGGTCCGTGTGGGAGTGATGTTCTTCAGGGGTCAGTGAGGAGAATGATGTTCCCCAGGGGTCAGTGTTGTGAATGATGCTCCCCAGAGGTCAGTGCTGGGAGTGATGTACCCTAGGGGACAGTGTGTCGAGTGATGCTCCCCAGGGGTCAGTGTGGGGAGCGATGTACCCTAGGGGACAGTGTGTCGAGTGATGCTCCCCAGGGGTCAGTGTGGGGAGCGATGTTCACCAGGGGACAGAGCTGTGAGTGATGTACCCCAGGGATCAGTGCTGGTAGTGATGAACCCCAGGAGTCAGTGCTGGGAGTGACGTTCCCCATGGGTCAGTTTTGGGAGTGATGTTCCTCAGGGGTCAGTGCGGGGAGTGTTGTTCCCCAGGTATCACTGCGGGGAGTGATGTACCCCAGGGGTCGGTGCTGGGAGTGATGTTCCCCAGGGTTGTGTGCTGGGAGTGATGTTCCCCAGGGGCCAGTGTTGGGAGTGATGTACCCCAGGGGTCAATGCTGGGAGTGTTGAAACCCAGGGGTCAGTGTTGTGAGTGATGTGCCCCAGGGGTCAGAGCTGGGAGTGATAAACCTCAGGGGTCAGTGCTGGGAGTGATGTGCCCCAGGGGTCAGTGCTGGGTGTGATGTTCCTCAGGGGTATGTGCTGGGAGTGATGTGCCCCAGGGGTCAGTGCTGGGTGTGATGTTCCTCAGGGGTATGTGCGGGGAGTGTTGTTCCCCAGCTGTCACTGCGGGGAGTGATGTACCCCAGGTGTCCGTGCTGGGAGTGATGTTCCCCAGGGGTATGTGCTGGGAGTGATGTTCCCCAGGGGTCAGTGTTGGGAGTGATGTGCTCCAGGGGTCAGTGCTGGGAGTGTTGAACCCCAGGGGTCAGTGTTGTGAGTGATGTTCCCCAGGGTCAGTGCTGGGTGTGATGTTCCCCAGGGGTCAGTGTGGGATTGATGTTCCACAGGGATCAGTGTGGGAGTGATGTTCCCCAGGGGTCAGTGCTGGGAGTGATGTAGCCCAAAGTTCAGTGCTGGGAGTGTTATTCCCCAGGGGTTCAGTTCTGGGAGTGATGTTCCCCAGGGGTCACTGCTGGGAGTGATGTTCCCTAGGGTTTAGTTCTGGGAGTGTTCCCCAGGGGTCAGTTCTGGGAGTGTTGTTCCCCAGGGGTCACTGCTGGGAGTGATGTTCCCCAGGGTACAGTGCTGGAAGTGATGTTCCCCAGGAGTCATTGCGGGGATAGACGTTCCCCATGGGTCAGGGCTGGGAGTGGTGTACCCCAGGGTTCAGTGTGGGGTGTGATGTACCCCAGGGGTTACTGCTGAGAGTGATGATCCCAGCGGTCAGTGCTGGGAGTGGTGTACCCCAGGGGTCTGTGCGGGGCATGATGTTCCCCAAGGGTTACTGCTGAGAGTGATGATCCCAGGGGTCAGTGCTGGGAGTAATGTTCCACAGAGGTCACTGCTGGGAGTGATGTTCTCCAGGGGTCAGTGCTAGGAGTGATGTACCACAGGGGTCAGTTCTGGGAGGGATGTTGCCCAGGGGTCAGTGCTGGGAGTGATGTACCCCAGGGTTCAGTGTGGGAGTGATGTTCACCAGGGGTCACTGCTGGGAGTGATGTACCCCAGGGTTCGTTGCTGGGAGTAATGAATCCTAGGGGTCAGTGCTAGGAGTGATGTAACCCAGGGGCCAGTGCTGGGAGTGATGAACTCCAGGGGTCAGTGCGGACAGTGATGTTCCACATGGGTGTCTTGGGAGTGATGTAACCCAGGGGTCCGTGCTGGGAGTGATGAACCCCCTGGGTCAGTGTTGGGTGTGATATGCCCCAGGGGTCAGTGCTGGGAGTGATGTTCCTCAGGGGTCAGTGCGGGGATTGATGTTCCCCAGGGGTCAGTGCTGGGAGTGATGCTCCCCAGGGGTCAGTGTGGGAGTGATGTTCCACAATGGTCAGAGTGGGAGTGATGTTACACAGGAGTCAGTGTGGGAGTGATGTTCCCCAGGGGTCAGTGCTGGGAGTTATGTTCCCCTGGGGTCAGTGCGGGGAGTGATGTTCCCCATGGGTCAGTGCTGGGAGTGATGTTCCCCTGGGGTCAGTGCTGGGTGTGATATACCCCAGGGGTCAGTGCGGCGAGTAATGTTCCCCAGTGGTTACTGCTGAGAGTGATGAGCCCCAGGGGTCAGTGTTGGGAGTGATGAACCCCAGGGGTCAGTGCTGGTAGTGATGATCCCCAGGGGTCAGTGCTGGTAATGATGAACCTCAGGTGTCAGTGCTGGGAGTGATGTTACCCAGGGGTCGGTGCTGGGAGTGATGTTCCCCAGGGGTCAGTGTTGGGAGTGATGTACCCCAGGGTTCAGTGCTGGGAGTGAAGAACCCCAGGGGTCATTGCTTGGAGTGTTGTTCCCCAGGGGTCAGTGCTGGGAGCGATGTTCCCCAGGGGTCAGTGCTGGGAGTGATGTTCCGCAGGGGTCAGTGCTGGGAGCGATGTTCCGCAGGGGTCAGTGCTGGGAGTTGTTAAGTCTGTGTGTCCCAGTTATGCTTATTATAAATCACTGGACACAGACCACAAGAATAACTTTTAACAGGTCTTTACTATTCGGAGGTCAGGGCTGAACTGCCCAGCAATTCCCTACACAACGTTTATATACCGGTGTGGTCACCACCGGTATTACAGTATACAGCAGCCAAGAGAAAGTAGTACATCTCTTAAGGTAGTTCTCTTAAGGTGGAACAGGTTACATACACCACAATCCTCCCTTTTTAGCTTAACAGTTATATCCCCATTTAACATAACATAATAACATATAGATATATATATATACAACTTCATGCAAAACAGTTCAAAGATTCAGTCTCTGAGGAGGCCTCCTGATTCGAGTTGGATAACGCCTTTCAGGGGTCTCTGATTCTCGTTGCTGGGGTGACTCATCTAGTTGATCTCTTATGGATTGGACATCATCCTCAGGTACATTCACTTCTGAGGTAATTGCTTCAGGTTCACTAACTTCTTCCACGGTTGTCTCTGCCGTAACCCTGGGTTCGACCCTTGTTCTCGATTCTACCAGTTGGTCAGCATGATGCCGTATTACATTTTCACCAATATCTACCGTGTACATCAGGGGTCCTTGTCTGGCCCGAATTGTTCCAGATTGCCATTTCTCGTTTTTATCGTCCCGGGCTAACACTGGTTGTCCTATTTCGAAACTCCAAGTGGTCTTGTTATTTATATGCTGGAACTGTTTGTTTTCAACTTCCCTCCGCACATTTGGTTTTAACAATTCCAACCTGGACCGCAACCTCCTGTTATAGAACATCATGGCAGGACTTTGGTTTGTCACTGCATGAGTGGCGTTTCGATATGCCAGTAGGAATTTGTCCACCTTGTGTTGTAGTGGAATCTGATCTTCACTCATGGCTTTATTGCTTTTTTGAACGTTTGTACAAATCTCTCGGCCAACTCGTTTGTAGTCAGATGATATGGGGCAGAGGTATAATGTTTCACCCCATTCTTCTTCATGAATTTCTGGAATTCTTCTGACACGAACTGCGGTCCGTTGTCTGAACATATTTGTTCTGGCAATCCATTTCTTGCAAATATCGTTCTTAGCACCGCGATCGTGTTTTCCGAGGTAGTGGTAGTCATCTTAATCACTTCTGGCCATTTAGAATGTGCGTCCACCGCAATTAAAAACATGGAGTCCATGAATGGACCAGCAACGTCAATATGTACACGTTGCCATGGGGTTGAAGGCCATTCCCATGGATGCAGCGGTGCAATCGGAGGTGCATTTTGCACTTTTTGGCACCCTGAGCAGCTTTTCATCAGATCCTCTATCTGTTGGTCAATACCCGGCCACCACACATAAGCCCTAGCAAGGCTTTTCATCTTGACTCCCCCCAGATAACCTTCATGCAGTTCCTTTAGAAATCTCTCTTAACTTAGGAGGAATAATCACCCTTGTCCCATACATCAATGTTCCTTGACAGACGGACAGCTGTTCTCATCTTGCTGAGAATGCCGGTAACAGTGGATCACCATGTGCTGGCCATCCCTTCACTGTCACTTCGTAGACCCGGGACAGTGTCGGGTCGTTCCTGGTTTTTGAACCAGCACTGGTTCTGATCATGCGTTGTCTTTCCACAACGATAACATTTTACTGTACCCAAGGCCATTTGATTGGTGCTGAGTTCCGGTGACCGTCGATGCATTTCCGCAGTGCCTCTCGCTGCGGCTTCGTGCGATGCTGCAATAGTGACAGCTTTATCAAGCGTAAGATCATTCTCCTCAAGCAGTCGCTTTTGTGTTCCTTCTTTTAACAATCCACACACAAATTTATCTCTCAGCGCATCTGCTAGTCCTGTTCAAAACTGACAGTACATTGATAGCTTACGCAGTTCAATTAAAAATTCAGCGTTGCTTTCGTCTTTCAGCTGCGTTCTTCTGTAAAATTTTAATCGTTCCACTATCATCAGCGGCGTGGGGTTTAAATGATTTTTCAGGACAGTAACAATATTCGCGAAAGTCTGATCCGTCGGTTTATCTGGTGATAGAAGGTGCTTCAATAGCCCGTATGTCTTTGCACCCATTGAGCTTAATAAGGTTAGTGCTTTCTCATCATCTGGTACCTTATTTGCTTTACAATAAACTTCCACGCGTTCTACATACGTGGTCCAATCTTCAATATCGCTATCAAAGGTATTAATGTTCCCATGTTTAGGCATCCTTGCAAGTTTTTTAATTTTTCTTTTTCTCAAAATGGCCGCTTCCCGCGCTTGTCTTCTTCCCCCGCCTACTAAAATGGCGGCTTCCCGCGCTTGGCGGTCTTTCCCGCGCTCGTCCTCTTCCCCCGCCGAATACAATGGCGGATTCCCGCATTTGCCTTCTTCCTCCGCTGGCTGCAATGGCGATTGCCGTGCTGCTGCCGTTCTAGTCTCCCCAGCGGTTCTCAATTCCCCGACGCTGCTTTTACTCCCCCGCAGATCCCGTGGGCATTCACGCTTCCCCTGCTGTTGCGCCTCTCAGCCCCACATGCAGCCCGGTCCTTTACACCGGCTGCGTTTGAGTTCTCCGTGGCTCTCGTGCCTTAAGCTGCCCCAGTCGCTGCGCCTCTCGGCCTCGATTGCAGCCCGGCCCTTTTCATCGGCCATGGTCGAGTTCTCCGCCCTTTATCCTCCATTTTCCCTCCCCCACTCCACAGTCAACGCGGCCGACTTTCTGCTCGTGTCACTGATCGGCTTACCCAGCAAGGTGGTAGCAGGGATGATCACTGCCTGTCGCTGATGGAGGGCTCCGTGGTCAGAATTTTTCTTTTTAACCCGGGTTCTCGATGCCTCCCGTGCAATGGTGCTCAGCAGGATGATGAGGGTGGATGCCTCTTCTTGATGCCCGTTCTGAGGACGAAGCTGCCTTGGATGTAAAACTGCCGCAGGGTAAGATCGGACTCATCACCACTGTTAAGTCTGTGTGTCCCAGTTATGCTTATTATAAATCACTGGACACAGACCACATGAATAACTTTTAACAGGTCTTTACTATTCGGAGGTCAGGGCTGAACTGCCCAGCAAATCCCTACACAATGTTTATATACCGGTGTGGTCACCACCGGTATTACAGTATACAGCAGCCAAGAGAAAGTAGTACATTTCTTAAGGTAGTTCTCTTAAGGTGGAACAGGTTACATACACGACAGGAGTGATGTTCCACAGGGGTCAGTTCTGAGAGTGATGTTCTCCAGCGGTCAGTGCTGGGAGTGATGTACCACAGGGGTCAGTGCTGGGAGGGATGTTGCCCAGGGGTCAGTGCTGGGAGTGATGTACCCCATGGGTCAGCGTGGGAGTGATGTTCACCAGCGGTCAGTGTGGGAGTGATGTACCCCAGGGGTCAGTGCTGGGAGTGATGAACCCCAGGGGTCAGTGTTGGGAGTGAAATGCCCCAGGGGTCAGTGCTGGGAGTGATGTTACTCAGGGGTCAGTGTTGGGAGTGATATGCCCCAGGGGTCAGTGCTGGGAGTGATGTTACTCAGGGGTCAGTGCGGGGAGTGATGTTCCCCAGGGGCCGGTGCTTGGAGTGATGTACCCCAAGGGTCGGTGCTTGGAGTGATGGTCCCCAGGGGTCGGTGCTGGGAGTGATGATCCCCAGGGCTCGGTGCTGGGAGTGTTGCTCCCCAGGGGTCAGTGCTGGGAGTGATGTTCCCCAGGGGTCAGTGTGGTGTGTGATGTTCCCCAGGGGTTACTGCTGAGAGTGATGATCCCAGCGCTCAGTGCTGGGAGTGGTGTACCCCAGGGGTCAGTGCGGGGCATGGTGTTCCCCAGGGGTTACTGCTGAGAGTGATGATCCCAGGGGTCAGTGCTGGGAGTAATGTTCCACAGAGGTCACTGCTGGGAGTGATGTTCTCCAGGGGTCAGTGCTGGGAGTGATGCACCACAGGGGCCAGTTCTGGGAGGGATGTTGCCCAGGGGTCAGTGCTGGGAGTGATGTACCCCAGGGTTCAGTGTGGGAGTGATGTTCACCAGGGGTCACTGCTGGGAGTGATGTACCCCAGGGTTCGGTGCTGGGAGTAATGAAACCTAGGGGTCAGTGCTGGGAGTGATGTTACCCAGGGGCCAGTTTTGGCAGAGCTGAACCCCAGGGGTCAGTGCTGGGAGTGATTAACCCCAGGGGTCAGTGCGGACAGTGATGTTCCACATGGGTGTCTTGGGAGTGATGTAACCCGGGGGTCCGTGCTGGGAGTGATGAACCCCCGGGGTCTGTGTTGGGTGTGATATGCCCCAGGGGTCAGTGTGGTAGTGATGTTCCACAATGGTCAGAGTGGGAGTGATGTTACACAGGAGTCAGTGTGGGAGTGATGTTCCCCAGGGGTCAGTGCTGGGGGTTATGTTCCCCAGGGGTCAGTGCGGGGAGTGATGTTCCCCAGGGGTCAGTGCGGGGAGTGATGTTCCCCATGGGTCAGTGCTGGGTGTGATATACCCCAGGGGTCAGTGCGGCGAGTAATGTTCCCCAGTTGTTACTGCTGAGAGTGATGAGCCCCAGGGGTCAGTGCTGGGAGTGATGAACCCCAGGGGTCAGTGCTGGTAGTGATGAACCCCAGGGGTCAGTGCTGGGAGAGATGTTTCCCATGGGTCAGTGTTGGGAGTGATGTACCCCAGGGGTAAGTGCTGGGAATGATGAACCTCAGGGGTCGGTGCTGGGAGTGATGTTACCCAGGGGTCGGTGCTGGGAGTGATGTTCCCCACGGTTCAGTGCTGGGAGTGAAGAACCCCAGGGGTCAGTGCTGGGAGTGTTGTTCCCCAGGTTCAGTGCTGGGAGTGATGTACCCCAGGGGTCAGTGCTGGGAGTGATGTTCCCCAGGGGTCAGTGTGGGAGAGATGATCCACAGGGGTCCGTGTGGGAGTGATGTTCCCCAGGCATCAGTGCTGGGAGTGATGTTGCCCAGATATCAGTGCTGGGAGTGATATACCCCAGGGGTTCTGTTCTGGGAGTGATGTTCCCCAGGGGTCAGTGGTGGGAGTGATGTTCTCCAGGTGTCAGTTCTGAGAGTGATGTACCCCAGGGGTCCGTGCTGGGAGCGTTGTTCCCCAGGGGTCCGTGCTGGGAGTGATGTTCCCCAGGGGTCAGTGCTGGGAGTGATGTTCCCCAGGGGTCAGTGCTGGGAGTGATGTACCCCAGGGGTCATTGTGGGGAGCGATGTTCCCCAGGGTGTCAGTGCTGGCAGTGATGTTCCCCAGGGGTCAGTGGGGTTGTGATGTTCCTCAGTGGACAGTGTGGGAGTGATGTTCTTCAGGGGTCAGTGAGGACAATGTTGTTCCCCAGGGTTCAGTGCTGGGAGTGATGTTCCCCAGGGGTAAGTAGTGGGAGTGATGTGCCCCAGGTTTCAGTGCTGGGAGTGATGTACCCCAGGTGTCAGTACTGGTAGTGATGAACCCCAGGGGTCAGTGCTGGGAGTGATGTTCCCCAGGGGTCAGTGCAGGGAGTGATGTTCCCCAGGTGTCGGTTCTGGGAGTGATGTTCCCCAGGGTTCGGTGCTGGGAGTGATGTATCCCAGGGGTCAGTGTTGAGAGTGATGAGCCCCAGGGGAATGTGCTGGGAGTGATGTTCCCCAGGATCAGTGCTGGGAGTGATTTACCCCAGGTGTCAGTGCTGGGAGTGATGTTCCCCAGGTGTCAGTGTGGGAGTGATGTTCCCCAGGGGTCAGTGCTGGGAGTGATGTTGCCCAGAGCTCAGTGCTGGGAGTGATATTCACCAGGGTGTCAGTTCTGGGAGTGATGTTTCCCAGGGGTTACTGCTGGGTGTGTCGTTCCCCAGGGGTCAATGCTGGGAGTTATGTTCCCCAGGGGTCAGTGCTGAGAGTGATGATCCCCAGGGGTCAGATGTGGGAGTGATGTGCCCCAGGGTTCAGTGGTGGGAGTGATGTTCCCCAGGGGTCAGTGCTGGGAGTGATATTCCCCAGGGGTCTGTGCTCGGAGTGATGTAACCCAGGGGTCAGTGCTGGAAGTGATGTTCCCCAGGGATCAGTGTTGGGAGCGATGTTCCCCAGGGGTCTGTGCTTGGAGTGATGTAACCCAGGGTTCAGTGCTGGTAGTGATGTTACCCAGGGGTCAGTGCTGGGAGCGATGTTCCCCAAGGGTCAGTGCTGGGAGCGATGTTCCCCAGGGGTCTGTGCTTGGAGCGATGTTCCGCAGGGGTCAGTGCTGGGAGCGATGTTCCGCAGGGGTCAGTGCTGGGAGCGATGTTCCCCAGGGGTCTGTGCTTGGAGTGATGTAACCCAGGGTTCAGTGCTGGTAGTGATGTTACCCAGGGGTCAGTGCTGGGAGTGATGTTCCCCAAGGGTCAGTGCTGGGAGCGATGTTCCGCAGGGGTCAGTGCTGGGAGCGATGTTCCGCAGGGGTCAGTGCTGGGAGTTGTTAAGTCTGTGTGTCCCAGTTATGCTTATTATAAATCACTGGACACAGACAACAAGAATAACTTTTAACAGGTCTTTACTATTCGGAGGTCAAGGCTGAACTGCCCAGCAAATCCCTGCACAACGTTTATATACCGGTGTGGTCACCACCGGTATTACAGTATACAGCAGCCAAGAGAAAGTAGCACATCTCTTAAGGTAGCTCTCTTAAGGTGGAACAGGTTACATCCACCACAATCCTCCCTTTTTAGCTTAACAGTTATATCCCCATTTAACATAACATAATAACATATAGATATATATATATACAACTTCATGCAAAACTGTTCAAAGATTCAGTCTCTGAGGAGGCCTCCTGATTCGAGTTGTATAACGCCTTTCAGGGGTCTCTGATTCTCGTTGCTGGGGTGACTCATCTAGTTGATCTCTTATGGATTGGACATCATCCTCAGGTACATTCACTTCTGAGGTAATTGCTTCAGGTTCACTAACTTCTTCCACGGTTGTCTCTGCTGTAACCCTGGGTTCGACCCTTGTTCTCGATTCTACCAGTTGGTCAGCATGACGCCGTATTACATTTTCACCAATATCTACCGTGTACATCAGGGGTCCTTGTCTGGCCCGAATTGTTCCAGATTGCCATTTCTCGTTTTTATAGTCCCGGGCTAACACTGGTTGTCCTATTTCGAAACTCCGAGTGGTCTTGTTATTTATATGCTGGAACTGTTTGTTTTCAACTTCCCTCCGCACATTTGGTTTTAACAATTCCAACCTGGACCGCAACCTACTGTTATAGAACATCATGGCAGGACTTTGGTTTGTCACTGCATGAGTGGCGTTTCGATATGCCAGCAGGAATTTGTCCACCTTGTGTTGTAGTGGAATCTGATCTTCGCTCATGGCTTTATTGCTTTTTTGAACGTTTGTACAAATCTCTCGGCCAACCCGTTTGTAGTTAGATGATATGGGGCAGAGGTATAATGTTTCACCCCATTCTTCTTCATGAATTTCTGGAATTCTTCTGACACGAACTGCGGTCCGTTGTCTGAACATATTTGTTCTGGCAATCCATTTCTTGCAAATATCGTTCTTAGCACCGCGATCGTCTTTTCCGAGGTAGTGGTAGTCATCTTAATCACTTCTGGCCATTTAGAATGTGCGTCCACCGCAATTAAAAACATGGAGTCCATGAATGGACCAGCAACGTCAATATGTACACGTTGCCATGGGGTTGAAGGCCATTCCCATGGATGCAGCGGTGCAATCGGAGGTGCATTTTGCACTTTTTGGCACCCTGAGCAGCTTTTCATCAGATCCTCTATCTGTTGGTCGATACCCGGCCACCACACATAAGCCCTAGCAAGGCTTTTCATCTTGACTCCCCCCAGATAACCTTCATGCAGTTCCTTTAGAACTCTCTCTCTTAACTTAGGAGGAATAATCACCCTTGTTCCATACATCAATGTTCCTTGACAGACGGACAGCTGTTCTCATCTTGCTGAGAATGCCGGTAACAGTGGATCACCATGTGCTGGCCATCCCTTCACTGTCACTTCGTAGACCCGGGACAGTGTCGGGTCGTTCCTGGTTTTTGAACCAGCACTGGTTCTGATCGAGCGTTGTCTTTCCACAACGATAACATTTTACTGTACCCAAGACCATTTGATTGGTGCTGAGTTCCGGTGACCGTAGCTGCATTTCCGCAGTGCCTCTCTCTGCGGCTTCGTGCGATGCTGCAATAGTGACAGCTTTATCAAGCGTAAGATCATTCTCCTCAAGCAGTCGCTTTTGTGTTCCTTCTTTTAACAATCCACACACAAATTTATCTCTCAGCGCATCTGCTAGTCCTGTTCCAAACTGACAGTACTTTGATAGCTTACGCAGTTCAATTAAAAATTCAGCGTTGCTTTCGTCTTTCAGCTGCGTTCTTCTGTAAAATTTAAATCGTTCCGCTACCATCAGCGGCGTGGGGTTTAAATGATTTTTCAGGACAGTAACAATATTCGCAAAAGTCTGATCCGTCGGTTTATCTGGTGATAGAAGGTGCTTCAATAGCCCGTATGTCTTTGCACCCATTGAGCTTAATAAGGTTAGTGCTTTCTCATCATCTGGTACCTTATTTGCTTTACAATAAACTTCCATGCGTTCTACATACGTGGTCCAGTCTTCGATATTGCTATCAAAGGTATTAATGTTCCCATGTTTAGGCATCCTTGCAAGTTTTTTAATTTTTCTTTTTCTCAAAATGGCGGTTTCCCACGCTTGTCTTCTTCCCCCGCCTACTAAAATGGCGGCTTCCCGCGCTTGGCAGTCTTTCCCGCGCTCGTCCTCTTCCCCCGCCGAATACAATGGCGGATTCCCACGTTTGCCTTCTTCCCCCGCTGGCTGCAATTGCGATTGCCGTGCTCCTGCCGTTCGAGTCTCCCCAGCGGTTCTCAATTCCCTGACGCTGCTTTTACTCCCCCGCGGTTCCCGTGGGCATTCACGCTTCCCCTGCTGTTGTGCCTCTCAGCCCCGCATGCAGCCCGGTCCTTTACACCGGCTGCGTTTGAGTTCTCCGCGGCTCTCGTGCCTTAAGCTGCCCCAGTCGCAGCGCCTCTCGGCCTCGATTGCAGCCCGCCCCTTTTCATCGGCCGTGGTCGAGTTCTCCGCCCTTTGTCCTCCGTTTTCCCTCCCCCACTCCACAGTCAACGCGGCCGACTTTCTGCTGTGTCACTGATCGGCTTACCCAGCACCGTGGTAGAAGGGATGATCACTGCCTGTCGCTGATGGAGGGCTCCGTGGTCAGAATTTTTCTTTTTAACCCGGGTTCTCGATGCCTCCCGTGCGATGGTGCTCAGCAGGATGATGAGGGTGGATGCCTCTTCTCGACACCCGTTCTGAGGACGAAGCTCCCTTGGATGTAAAACTGCCACAGGGCAAGATCGGACTCGTCGCCACTGTTAAGTCTGTGTGTCCCAGTTATGATTATTATAAATCACTGGACACAGACCACAAGAATAACTTTTAACAGGTCTTTACTATTCTGAGGTCAGGGCTGAACTGCCCAGCAAACCCTACACAACGTTTATATACCGGTGTGGTCACCAACGGTATTACAGTATAAAGCAGCCAAGAGAAAGTAGTACATTTCTTAAGGTAGATCTCTTAAGGTGGAACAGGTTACATACACGACAGGAGTGATGTTCCACAGGGGTCAGTTCTGAGAGTGATGTTCTCCAGCGGTCAGAGCTGGGAGTGATGTACCACAGGGGTCAGTGCTGGGAGGGATGTTGCCCAGGGGTCAGTGCTGGGAGTGATGTACCCCATGGGTCAGCGTGGGAGTGATGTTCACCAGCGGTCAGTGTGGGAGTGATGTTCACCAGGGGTCAGTGCTGGGAGTGATGAACCCCAGGGGTCAGTGTTGGGAGTAATGTACCCCAGGGGTCAGTGCTGGGAGTGATGAACACCAGGGGTCAGTTTTGGGAGTGATATGCCCCAGGGATCAGTGCTGGGAGTGAAGTTACTCAGGGGTCAGTGCGGGGATTGATGTTCCCCAGGGGTCAGTGCGGGGAGTGATGTTCCCCAGGGGCCGGTGCTTGGAGTGATGTACCCCAAGGGTCGGTGCTTGGAGTGATGGTCCCCAGGGGTCGGTGCTGGGAGTGATGTTCCCCAGGGATCAGTGCTGGGAGTGATGTTCCCCAGGGGTCAGTGCTGGGAGTGATGTATCCCAGGGGTCAATGTGGGGAGCGATGTTCCCCAGGGGTCAGTGCTGGGAGTGATTTTCCCCAGGTTTCAGTGGGGGGAGTGATGTTCCCCAGGGGTCCGTGTGGGAGTGATGTTCTTCAGGGGTCAGTGAGGAGAATGATGTTCCCCAGGGGTCAGTGCTGTGAGTGATGTTCCCAAAGGGTCAGTGTTGTGAATGATGCTCCCCAGAGGTCAGTGCTGGGAGTGATGTACCCTAGGGGACAGTGTGTCGAGTGATGCTCCCCAGGGGTCAGTGTGGGGAGCGATGTTCCCCAGGGGACAGAGATGTGAGTGATGTACCCCAGGGATCAGTGCTGGTAGTGATGAACCCCAGGAGTCAGTGCTGGGAGTGATGTTCCCCATGGGTCAGTGTTGGGAGTGATGTTCCTCAGGGGTCATTGCGGGGAGTGTTGTTCCCCAGGTGTCACTGCGGGGAGTGATGTACCCCAGGGGTCGGTGCTGGGAGTGATGTTCCCCAGGGTTATGTGCTGGGAGTGATGTTCCCCAGGGGTCAGTGTTGGGAGTGATGTACCGCAGGGGTCAGTGCTGGGAGTGTTGAAACCCAGGGGTCAGTGTTGTGAGTGATGTGCCCCAGGGGTCAGAGGTGGGAGTGATAAACCTCAGGGGTCAGTGCTGGGAGTGATGTGCCCCAGGGGTCAGTGCTGGGTGTGATGTGCCCCAGGGGTCAGTGCTGGGTGTGATGTTCCTCAGGGGTCTGTGCGGGGAGTGTTGTTCCCAAGGTGTCACTGCGGGGAGTGATGTACCCCAGGTGTCCGTGCTGGGAGTGATGTTCCCCAGGGATATGTGCTGGGAGTGATGTTCCCCAGGGGTCAGTGTTGGGAGTGATGTACCCCAGGGGTCAGTGCTGGGAGTGTTGAACCCCAGGGGTCAGTGTTGTGAGTGATGTTCCCCAGGGTCAGTGCTGGGAGTGATGTTCCCCAGGTTCAGTGTGGGATTGATGTTCCAGAGGGATCAGTGTGGGAGTGATGTTCCCCAGGGGTCAGTGCTGGGAGTGATGTAGCCCAAAGTTCAGTGCTGGGTGTGTTATTCCCCAGGGGTTCAGTTCTGGGAGTGATGTTCCCCAGGGGTCACTGCTGGGAGTGATGTTCCCCAGGGGTCATTGCGGGGATAGACGTTCCCCATGGGTCAGTGCTGGGAGTGATGTACCTCAGGGTTCAGTGTTGTGTGTGATGTTCCCCAGGGGTTACTGCTGGGAGTGATGTTCCCCAGGGGTCATTGCGGGGATAGAAGTTCCCCATGGGTCAGTGCTGGGAGTGGTGTACCTCAGGGTTCAGTGTGGGGTGTGATGTTCCCCAGGGGTTACTGCTGAGAGTGATGATCCCAGCGCTCAGTGCTGGGAGTGGTGTAACCCAGGGGTCAGTGCGGGGCATGATGTTCCCCAAGGGTTACTGCTGAGAGTGATGATCCCAGGGGTCAGTGCTGGGAGTAATGTTCCACAGAGGTCACTGCTGGGAGTGATGTTCTCCAGGGGTCAGTGCTGGGAGTGATGTACCACAGGGGTCAGTTCTGGGAGGGATGTTGCCCAGGGGTCAGTGCTGGGAGTGATGTACCCCAGGGTTCAGTGTGGGAGTGATGTTCACCAGGGGTCACTGCTGGGAGTGATGTACCCCAGGGTTCGGTGCTGGGAGTAATGAATCCTAGGGATCAGTGCTAGGAGTGATGTAACCCAGGGGCCAGTGCTGGGAGTGATGAACCCCAGGGGTCAGTGCGGACAGTGATGTTCCACATGGGTGCCTTGGGAGTGATGTAACCCAGTGGTCCGTGCTGGGAGTGATGAACCCCCTGGGTCAGTGTTGGGTGTGATATGCCCCAGGGGTCAGTGCTGGGAGTGATGTTCCTCATGGGTCAGTGCGGGGATTGATGTTCCCCAGGGGTCAGTGCTGGGAGTGATGCTCCCCAGGGGTCAGTGCGGGGAGTGATGTTCCCCATGGGTCAGTGCTGGGTGTGATATACCCCAGGGGTCACTGCGGCGAGTAATGTTCCCCAGTGGTTACTGCTGAGAGTGATGAGCCCCAGGGGTCAGTGCTGGGAGTGATGAACCCCAGGGGTCAGTGCTGGTAGTGATGAACCCCAGGGGTCAGTGCTGGTAGTGATGAACCCCAGGGGTCAGTGCTGGGAGAGATGTTTCCCATGGGTCAGTGTTGCGAGTGATGTACCCCAGGGGTAAGTGCTGGGAATGATGAACCTCAGGTGTCGGTGCTGGGAGTGATGTTACCCAGGGGTCGGTGCTGGGAGTGAGGTACTCCAGCGGTCAGTGCTGGGAGTGATGTACCACAGGGGTCACTGCTGGGAGGGATGTACCCCATGGTCAGCGTGGGAGTGATGTTCGACAGCGGTCAGTGTGGGAGTGATGTACCCCAGGGGTCAGTGGTGGGAGTGATGAACCCCAGGGGTCAGTGTTGGGAGTGATATGCCCCAGGGGTCAGTGCTGGGAGTGATGTTACTCAGGGGTCAGTGTTGGGAGTGATATGCCCCAGGGATCAGTGCTTGAGTGATGTTACTCAGGGGTCAGTGTGGGGATTGATGTACCCCAGGGGTCAGTGCGGGGAGTGATGTTCCCCAGGGGCCGGTGCTTGGAGTGATGTACCCCAAGGGTCGGTGCTTGGAGTGATGGTCCCCAGGGGTGGGTGCTGGGAGTGATGATCCCCAGGGCTTGGTGCTGGGAGTGATGTACCCCAGGGGTCAGTGCTGGGAGTGATGTTCCCCAGGGGTCAGTGCTGGGAGTGATGTACCCCAGGGGTCAATGTGGGGAGCGATGTTCCCCAGGGGTCAGTGCTGGGAGTGATTTTCCCCAGGTTTCAGTGGGGGGAGTGATGTTCCCCAGGGGTCCATGTGGGAGTGATGTTCTTCAGGGGTCAGTGAGGAGAATGATGTTCCCCAGGGGTCAGTGCTGTGAGTGATGTTCCCCAGGGGTCAGCGCGTGGGAGTGATGTACCACAGGGGTCAGTGCTGGAAGGGACATTCCCAGGGGTCAGTGCTGGGAGTGATGTACCCCAGGGGTCAGTGTGGGAGTGATGTTCACCAGGGGTCAGTGCTGGGATTGATGAACCCCAGGGGTCAGTGCTGGGAGTGATGAAGTCCAGGGGTCAGTGCTAGGAGTGCTTTTCCCCAAGGGTCAGTTTTGGGACTGATGAACCCCAGGGGTCAGTGCTGGGAGTGATGAACCCCAGGGGTCGGTGCTGGGAGTGATGGTCCCCAGGGGTCGGTGCTGGGAGTGATGTTCCCCATTGGTCAGTGCTGGGAGTAATGTTCCCCAGGGGTCGGTGCTGGCAGTGATGGTCCCGACGGGGTCAGTGCTGGGAGTGATGTTCCCCAAGGGTCAGTGCTGGGAGCGATGTACCCCAGTGGTCAGTCTGCGGAGCGATGTTCCTCAGGGGTCAGAGATGAGAGTGATTTTCCCCAGGGTTCACTGGGGGGAGTGATGTGCCCCACAGGTCAGTGTGGGAGTGATGTTCTTCAGGGGTCAGTGAGGAGAATGATGTTCACCAGGGGTCAGTGTTGTGAGCATTGCCTCCCAGAGCTCAGTGCTGGCAGCGATGTACCCCAGTGGTCAGTGTGTGGAGTGCTTCTCTCCAGGGGTCAGAGATGTGAGTGATGTTCCCCAGGGTTCAGAACTGGGAGTGATGTTCCCCAGGGGTCTGTGCTGGGAGTGATGATCCCCAGGTGTCAGTGCTGGGTGTGATGTTCCCAGGGGTCAGTGCTGGGAGTGATGTACCACAGGGGTCAGTGCTGGGAGGGACATTGCCCAGGGGTCAGTGCTGGGAGTGATGAACCCCAGGGGTCAGTGTGGGAGTGATGTTCACCAGGGGTTAGTGCTGGGAGTGATGTACCCCAGGGTTCGGTGCTGAGAGTGTTGAACCCCAGGTGTCAGTGCTGGGAGTGATGAAGCCCAGGGGTCAGTGCTAGGAGTGATGTCCCCCAGGGGTCAGTTTTGGGAGTGATGAACCCCAGGGGTCTGTGCTGGGAGTGATGGTCCCCACGGGGTCAGTGCTGGGAGTGATGTTCCCTATGGTTCAGTGCTGGGAGCGATGTACCCCAGGGGTCAGTATGGGGAGCGATGTTCCTCAGTGGTCAGTGCTGGGAGTGATGTTGCCCAGGTTTCACTGGGGGGAGTGATGTTCCCCAGGTGTCAGTGTGGGAGTGATATTCTTCAGGGGTCAGTGAGGAGAATGATGTTCCCCAGGGGTCAGAGCTGTTTGTGATGTTCCCCAGGGTTCAGTGCTGGGAGTGATGTTCCCCAGGGGTCAGTGGTGGGAGTGATGTACCCCAGGGGTAAGTGCTGGGAGTGATGAACCTCAGGGGTCAGTGCTGGGAGTGATGTGCCCCAGGTTTCAGTGCTGGGAGTGATGTGCCCCAGGTGTCAGTGCTGGGAGTGATGTACCCCAGGGGTCAGTGCTGGGAGTGATGTTCCCCAGGGGTTGGTGCTGGGTTTGATGTTCCCTAGGGGTCGGTGCTGGGAGTGTTGTTCCCCAGGGGTGTGTGCTATTAGTGATGTTCCCCAGCGGTCAGTGCTGGGAGTGATGAACTCCAGGGGTCAGTGCTGGGAATGATGTTCCCCAGTGGTCAGTGCTTGGAGTGCCGTTCCCCAGGGGTCAGTGCCGGGAGTGATGTTCCCTAGTGGCCTGTGCTGGGAGTGATGTAACCCAGGGGTCAGTGCTGGAAGTAATGTTCCCCAGGGATCAGTGCTGGGAGCGATGTTCCCCAGGGGTCTGTGCTGGGAGTGATGTAACCCAGGGGTCAGTGCTGGGAGCGATGTAACCCAGGGTCCAGTGCTGGGAGTGATGTTCCCCAGGGGTCAGTGCTGGGAGTGATGTAACCCAGGGGTCTGTGCTGGGAGTGATGTAACCCAGGGTCCAGTGCTGGGAGTGATGTTCCCCAGGGGTCAGTGCTGGGAGTGATCTTCCGCAGGGGTCAATTCAGGGAGTGATGTTCTCCAGCGGTCAGTGCTGGGAGTGATGTACAACAGGGGTCAGTGCTGGGAGGGATGATGCCCAAGTGTCAGTGCTGGGAGTGATGTACCCCTGGTTTCTGTGTGGGAGTGATGTTCACCAGGGGTTAGTGTGGTAGTGATGTTCACCAGGGGTCAGTGCTGGGAGTGATGTACCCCAGGGTTCGGTGCTGGGATTAATGAACATCAGGGGTCAGTGCTGGGAGTGATGTTCCCCAGCGGTCAGTGCTGGGAGTGTTGAATCCCAGGGATCAGTGCTGGGAGTGATGAACCCCAGGGGTCAGTGCTGGGAGTGTGGAACCCCAGGGGTCAGTGTTGGGAGTGATGTACCACAGGGGTCAGTGTTGGGAGTGATGTGCCCCAGGGGTCAGTGCTGGGAGTGATGTTCCTCAGGGTTCAGTGGAGGGATTGATGTTCCCCAGTAGTCAGTGCGGGGAGTGATGTTCCCCAGGGGTCAGTGCTGGGAGTGATGTTCCCCAGGGGTCGGTGCTGGGAGTGATGGTCCCCACGGGGTCAGTGCTGTGAGTGATATTCCCCAGGGGTCAGTGCTGGGAGTGATGTACCCCAGGGGTCAATGTGGGGAATGCTGTTCACCAGGGGTCAGTGCAGGGCGTGATTTTCCCCAGTGTTCAGTGGGGGGAGAGATGTTTCCCAGGGGTCAGTGTGGGAGTGATGTTCTTCAGGTGTCAGTGAGGAGAATGATGTTCCCCAGGGCTCAGTGTTGTGAGTGATGTTCCCCAGGGGTCAGTGCTGGGAGTGATGTACCCCAGGGGTCAATGTGGGGAATGCTGTTCACCAGGGGTCAGTGCAGGGCGTGATTTTCCCCAGGGTTCAGTGGGGGGAGAGATGTTTCCCAGGGGTCAGTGTGGGAGTGATGTTCTTCAGGTGTCAGTGAGGAGAATGATGTTCCCCAGGGCTCAGTGTTGTGAGTGATGTTCCCCAGGGGTCAGTGCTGGGATTGAAGGTCCCCACGGGGTCAGTGCTGGGAGTGATGTTCCCCAGGGATCAGTGCTAGGAGTGATGAACCTCAGGGGTCAATGTGGGGAGTGCTGTTCCCAGGGGTCAGTGCAGGGAGTGATTTTTCCCAGGGTTCAGTGTGGGGAGCGATGTTCCCCAGGGGACAGAGCTGTGAGTGATGTACCCCAGGTTCAGTGATTGTGGTGATGAACCCCAGGGGTCAGTGCTGGGAGTGATGTTCCCCAGGGGTCAGTGCTGGGAGTGATGAACCTCTTGCGTCATTGCTGGGAGTGATGTGCCCCAGCGATCAATGCTGGGAGTGATGTTCCTCAGGGGTCAGTGCGGGGAGTGTTGTTCCCCAGGTGTCACTGCGGGGAGTGATGTACCCCAGGGGTCGGTGCTGGGAGTGATGTTCCCCAAGGATCGGTGCTGGTAGTGATGTTCCCCAGGGGTATGTGCTGGGAGTGATGTTCCCCAGGGGTCAGTGCGAGGAGTGATGTTTCCAGGGGTCAGTGCTGTGAGTGATGCCCCCCAGACATCAGTGCTGAGAGTGATGTACCCAGGGGTCAGGGGTGGGAACGATGTACCCCAGGGGTCAGTGTGGGGTGTGATGTACCCCAGTGGTCAGTGTGGGGAGCGCTGTTCCCCAGGGGACAGTGCTGAGAGTGATGTACCCCAGTGTTCAGTGCTGGGATTGATGTTCACCAGGGGTCAGTGGTGGGAGTGATGTACGACAGGGGTCAGTGCTGGGAGAGACGAACACCAGGGGTCAGTGTGGAGTGATGTTTCCCAGGGATCAGTGCTGGGAGTGAAGTTCGCCAGGGGTCAGTGGGGGGAGTGATGTTCCCAGGGGTCAGTGTGTGGAGGGATATTCCCCAGGGGTCAGTGCTGGGAGTGATGCTCCCCAGGGGACAATGCTGCGAGTGATGTTCCCCAGGGGTCACTGTTGAGCGTGATGTTCCCCAGGGGTCACTGTTGGGAGTGAGGTTCCCCAGGGGTCATTGCTGGGAGTGATGTTCCCAGGGGTCAGTGCAGGAGTGATGTTCACCAGGGGTCAGTGCAGGGAGTGTTGTTCCCCAGGGGTCGGTGCTGGGAGTGCGGTACCCCAGGGGTCAGTGCTGGGAGTGATGTTCCCCAGGGGTCAGTGTTGGGAGTGATGTACCCCAGGGGTCAGTGCTGGGAGTGATGAATCCCTGGGGTCAGTGCTGGGAGTGATGTACCCCAGGGGTCAGTGCTGGGAGTGATGAACCCCAGGGGTCAGTGCTGGGAGTGATGTACCCCAGGGGTCAGTGTGGGAGTGATGTTCACCAGGGGTCAGTGCAGGGAGTGTTGTTCCCCAGGGGTCGGTGCTGGGAGTGCGGTACCCCAGGGGTCAGTGCTGGGAGTGATGTTCCCCAGGGGTCAGTGTTGGGAATGATGTACCCCAGGGTCAGTGCTTAGTGTGATGTACCCCAGGGGTCAGTGCTGGGAGTGATGTTCCCCAGGGGTCACTGTTGGGAATGATGTACCCCAGGGTCAGTGCTTAGTGTGATGTACCCCAGGGGTCAGTGCTGGGCGTGATGTTCCCCAGTGTTCCGTGCCAGGAGTGATGTTGCACAGGGGTCAGTGTGGGACTGATGTTCCCCAGGGGTCAGTGCCAGGAGTGATGTTCCCCAGGGGTCAGTGTGTGAGTGATGTTGCACAGGGGTCAGTGTGGGACTGATGTTCCCCAGGGGTCAGTGCTGGGAGTGATGTTCCCCAGGGGTCAGTGGATGAGTGATGTTCCCTAGGGGCCAGTGTGTGGAGTGATATTCTCCAGGGGTCAGTGCTGGGAGTGATGTTCCCCAATGCTCAGTGCTGGTAGTGATGTTCCCCACAGGTCAGTGCTGGGAGTGATGTTCCGCAGGGGTCAGTTCTGGGTGTGATGTTCTCCAGGTGTCAGTGCTGGGAGTGATGTACCACAGGGGTCAGTGCTGGGAGGGATGTTGCCCAGGAGTCAGTGTTGGGATTGATGAACCTCAGGGGTCAGTGCTGGGAGTAAAGTGCACCAGGGGCCAGTGCTGGGAGTGATGTTCCTCAGGGGTCAGTGCGGGGAGTGTTGTTCCCCAGGGGTCGGTGCTGGGAGTGTGGTACCCCAGGGGTCAGTGCTGGGAGTGATGAACCCCCGGGTTCAGTGCTGGGAGTGATGTTCCCCAGGGTCAGTGCTGGGAGTGATGTACCCCAGGGGTCAGTGCTGGGAGTGATGCTCCCCAGGGGTCAGTGTGGGAGTGATGTTCCACAGGGGTCAGTGTGGGAGTGATGTTCCACAGGGGTCAGTGTGGGAGTGATGTTCCTCAGGGGTCAGTGCTGGGAGTGATGTTCCCCAGGGGTCAGTGCTGGGAGTGATGTTCACCAAGGGTCAGTGCTGGGAGTGCCATTCCCCAGGGGTCAGTGCGGGGAATGATGTTCCCCATGGGTCAGTGCTGGTAGTGATTGCAATGATATCAGCAAATATAGATGATATTTCCCTGTTCGATTATGATGCCTTAACAGCATGTTTGCATGTATTGATTGCTTGTGCCTGACCAGCAGAGGGCATGTGACAGAGACATGCAAGGCAGTTCAGTTTAGTTTCAGTTTCCTTCTAGATGCATCACTAGCCTGATGTCTCCTGTAAATGCTGTTAACAAAAGTTGAACATGCTTTAGATTAAAAGACTTTCTCTTTCATAAATGTCTCTTCTTTGAACCCACAAAGAAATCAATACAGTGATGTACCCCAGGGTTCAGTGCGGTGAGTAATATTCCCCAGTGGTTACTGCTGAGAGTGATGATCCCCAGGGGTCAGTGCTGGGAGTGATGTTCCCCAGGGGTCTGTGCTGGGAGTGATGTTCCCCAGGTGTCAGTGCTGGGAGTGATGTTCCCAGGGGTCAGTGCTGGGAGTGATGTACCACAGGGGTCAGTGCTGGGAGGGACATTGCCCAGGGGTCGGTGCTGGGAGTGATGGTCCCCAGGGGTCGGTGCTGGGAGTGATGTTCCCCAGTGGTCAGTGCTGGGAGTGATGTTCCCCAGGGGTCGGTGCTGGCAGTGATGGTCCCCACGGGGTCAGTGCTGGGAGTGATGTTCCCCAAGGGTCAGTGCTGGGAGCGATGTACCCCAGTGGTCAGTGCTGGGAGTGATGAACCCCAGGGGTCAGTGCTGGGAGTGATGAACCCCAGGGGTCAGTGCTGGGAGTGATGAACCCCAGGGGTCAGTGCTGGGAGTGATGTTCCCCAGCGGTCAGTGCTGGGAGTGTTGAATCCCAGGGGTCAGTGCTGGGAGTGATGAACCCCAGGGGTCAGTGCTGGGAGTGTGGAACCCCAGGGGTCAGTGTTGGGAGTGATGTACCACAGGGGTCAGTGTTGGGAGTGATGTGCCCCAGGGGTCAGTGCTGGGAGTGATGTTCCTCAGGGTTCAGTGGAGGGATTGATGTTCCCCAGTAGTCAGTGCGGGGAGTGATGTTCCCCAGGGGTCAGTGCTGGGAGTGATGTTCCCCAGGGGTCGGTGCTGGGAGTGATGGTCCCCACGGGGTCAGTGCTGTGAGTGATATTCCCCAGGGGTCAGTGCTGGGAGTGATGTACCCCAGGGGTCAATGTGGGGAATGCTGTTCACCAGGGGTCAGTGCAGGGCGTGATTTTCCCCAGGGTTCAGTGGGGGGAGAGATGTTTCCCAGGGGTCAGTGTGGGAGTGATGTTCTTCAGGTGTCAGTGAGGAGAATGATGTTCCCCAGGGCTCAGTGTTGTGAGTGATGTTCCCCAGGGGTCGGTGCTGGCAGTGATGGTCCCCACGGGGTCAGTGCTGGGAGTGATGTTCCCCAAGGGTCAGTGCTGGGAGCGATGTACCCCAGTGGTCAGTGTGCGGAGCGATGTTCCTCAGGGGTCAGAGAAGAGAGTGATTTTCCCCAGGGTTCACTGGGTGGAGTGATGTGCCCCACAGGTCAGAGTGGGAGTGATGTTCTTCAGGGGTCAGTGAGGAGAATGATGTTCACCAGGGGTCAGTGTTGTGAGTGATGTTCCCCAGGGGTCAGTGTTGTGAGCATTGCCTCCCAGAGCTCAGTGCTGGCAGCGATGTACCCCAGTGGTCAGTGTGTGGAGTGGTTCTCTGCAGGGGTCAGAGATGTGAGTGATGTTCCCCATGGTTCAGAACTGGGAGTGATGTTCCCCAGGGGTCTGTGCTGGGAGTGATGATCCCCAGGTGTCAGTGCTGGGTGTGATGTTCCCAGGGGTCAATGCTGGGAGTGATGTACCACAGGGGTCAGTGCTGGGAGGGACATTGCCCAGGGGTCAGCGCTGGGAGTGATGAACCCCAGGGGTCAGTGTGGGAGTGATGTTCACCAGGGGTCAGTGCTGGGCGTGATGTACCCCAGGGTTCGGTGCTGGGAGTGTTGAACCCCAGGGGTCAGTGCTGGGAGTGATGAAGCCCAGGTGTCAGTGCTAGGAGTGATGTTCCCCAGGGGTCAGTTTTGGGAGTGATGAGCCCCAGGGGTCAGTGCTGGGAGTGATGAACCCCAGGGGTCAGTGCAGAGAGTGATGTTCCCCAGGGGACAGAGCAGTGAGTGATGTACCCGAGGTTCAGTGATTGTGGTGATGTTCCCCAGGGGTCGGTGCTGGGATTCATGTTCCCCAGGGGTAAGTGCTGGGAGTGATGAACCTCGTGCGTCATTGCTGGGAGTGATGTGCCCCAGCGATCAATGCTGGGAGTGATGTTCCTCAGGGGTCAGTGCAGGGAGTGTTGTCCCCAGTTGTCACTGCGGGGAGTGATGTACCCCAGGGTCGGTGCTGGGAGTGATGTTCCCCAAGGATCGGTGCTGGTAGTGATGTGCCCCAGGGGTATGTGCTGGGAGTGATGTTCCCCAGGGGTCAGTGCGAGGAGTGATGTTTCCAGGGGTCAGTGCTGTGAGTGATGCCCCCCAGACATCAGTGCTGAGAGTGATGTACCCCAGGGGTCAGGGGTGGGAACGATGTACCCCAGGGGTCAGTGTGGGGTGTGATGTACCCCAGTGGTCAGTGTGGGGAGCGCTGTTCCCCAGGGGACAGTGCTGAGAGTGACGTACCCCAGTGTTCAGCGCTGGGATTGATGTTCACCAGGGGTCAGTGGTGGGAGTGATGTACGACAGGGGTCAGTGCTGGGAGTGATGAACACCAGGGGTCAGGGTGGAGTGATGTTTGCCAGGGATCAGTGCTGGGAGTGATGAACCCCAGGGGTCAGTGCTGGGAGTGATGAACCCCAGGGGTCAGTGCTGGGAGTGATGTTCCCCAGCGGTCAGTGCTGGGAGTGTTGAATCCCAGGGGTCAGTGCTGGGAGTGATGAACCCCAGGGGTCAGTGCTGGGAGTGTGGAACCCCAGGGGTCAGTGTTGGGAGTGATGTACCACAGGGGTCAGTGTTGGGAGTGATGTGCCCCAGGGGTCAGTGCTGGGAGTGATGTTCCTCAGGGTTCAGTGGAGGGATTGATGTTCCCCAGTAGTCAGTGCGGGGAGTGATGTTCCCCAGGGGTCAGTGCTGGGAGTGATGTTCCCCAGGGGTCGGTGCTGGGAGTGATGGTCCCCACGGGGTCAGTGCTGTGAGTGATATTCCCCAGGGGTCAGTGCTGGGAGTGATGTACCCCAGGGGTCAATGTGGGGAATGCTGTTCACCAGGGGTCAGTGCAGGGCGTGATTTTCCCCAGGGTTCAGTGGGGGGAGAGATGTTTCCCAGGGGTCAGTGTGGGAGTGATGTTCTTCAGGTGTCAGTGAGGAGAATGATGTTCCCCAGGGCTCAGTGTTGTGAGTGATGTTCCCCAGGGGTCAGTGCTGGGATTGAAGGTCCCCACGGGGTCAGTGCTGGGAGTGATGTTCCCCAGGGATCAGTGCTAGGAGTGATGAACCTCAGGGGTCAATGTGGGGAGTGCTGTTCCCAGGGGTCAGTGCAGGGAGTGATTTTTCCCAGGGTTCAGTGTGGGGAGCGATGTTCCCCTGGGGACAGAGCAGTGAGTGATGTACCCCAGGTTCAGTGATTGTGGTGATGAACCCCAGGGGTCAGTGCTGGGAGTGATGTTCCCCAGGGGTAAGTGCTGGGAGTGATGAACCTCTTGCGTCATTGCTGGGAGTGATGTGCCCCAGCGATCAATGCTGGGAGTGATGTTCCTCAGGGGTCAGTGCGGGGAGTGTTGTTCCCCAGGTGTCACTGCGGGGAGTGATGTACCCCAGGGGTCGGTGCTGGGAGTGATGTTCCCCAAGGATCGGTGCTGGTAGTGATGTTCCCCAGGGGTATGTGCTGGGAGTGATGTTCCCCAGGGGTCAGTGCGAGGAGTGATGTTTCCAGGGGTCAGTGCTGTGAGTGATGCCCCCCAGACATCAGTGCTGAGAGTGATGTACCCAGGGGTCAGGGGTGGGAACGATGTACCCCAGGGGTCAGTGTGGGGTGTGATGTACCCCAGTGGTCAGTGTGGGGAGCGCTGTTCCCCAGGGGACAGTGCTGAGAGTGATGTACCCCAGTGTTCAGTGCTGGGATTGATGTTCACCAGGGGTCAGTGGTGGGAGTGATGTACGACAGGGGTCAGTGCTGGGAGAGACGAACACCAGGGGTCAGTGTGGAGTGATGTTTCCCAGGGATCAGTGCTGGGAGTGAAGTTCGCCAGGGGTCAGTGGGGGGAGTGATGTTCCCAGGGGTCAGTGTGTGGAGGGATATTCCCCAGGGGTCAGTGCTGGGAGTGATGCTCCCCAGGGGACAATGCTGCGAGTGATGTTCCCCAGGGGTCACTTTTGAGCGTGATGTTCCCCAGGGGTCACTGTTGGGAGTGAGGTTCCCCAGGGGTCATTGCTGGGAGTGATGTTCCCAGGGGTCAGTGCAGGAGTGATGTTCACCAGGGGTCAGTGCAGGGAGTGTTGTTCCCCAGGGGTCGGTGCTGGGAGTGCGGTACCCCAGGGGTCAGTGCTGGGAGTGATGTTCCCCAGGGGTCAGTGTTGGGAGTGATGTACCCCAGGGGTCAGTGCTGGGTGTGATGAACCCCTGGGGTCAGTGCTGGGAGTGATGTACCCCAGGGGTCAGTGCTGGGAGTGATGAACCCCTGGGGTCAGTGCTGGGAGTGATGTACCCCAGGGGTCAGTGTGGGAGTGATGTTCACCAGGGGTCAGTGCAGGGAGTGTTGTTCCCCAGGGGTCGGTGCTGGGAGTGCGGTAGCCCAGGGGTCAGTGCTGGGAGTGATGTTCCCCAGGGGTCAGTGTTGGGAATGATGTACCCCAGGGTCAGTGCTTAGTGTGATGTACCCCAGGGGTCAGTGCTGGGAGTGATGTTCCCCAGGGGTCACTGTTGGGAATGATGTACCCCAGGGTCAGTGCTTAGTGTGATGTACCCCAGGGGTCAGTGCTGGGCGTGATGTTCCCCAGTGTTCCGTGCCAGGAGTGATGTTGCACAGGGGTCAGTGTGGGAGTGATGTTGCACAGGGGTCAGTGTGGGACTGATGTTCCCCAGGGGTCAGTGCTGGGAGTGATGTTCCCCAGGGGTCAGTGGATGAGTGATGTTCCCTAGGGGCCAGTGTGTGGAGTGATATTCTCCAGGGGTCAGTGCTGGGAGTGATGTTCCCCAATGCTCAGTGCTGGTAGTGATGTTCCCCACAGGTCAGTGCTGGGAGTGATGTTCCGCAGGGGTCAGTTCTGGGTGTGATGTTCTCCAGGTGTCAGTGCTGGGAGTGATGTACCACAGGGGTCAGTGCTGGGAGGGATGTTGCCCAGGAGTCAGTGTTGGGATTGATGAACCTCAGGGGTCAGTGCTGGGAGTAAAGTGCACCAGGGGCCAGTGCTGGGAGTGATGTTCCTCAGGGGTCAGTGCGGGGAGTGTTGTTCCCCAGGGGTCGGTGCTGGGAGTGTGGTACCCCAGGGGTCAGTGCTGGGAGTGATGAACCCCCGGGTTCAGTGCTGGGAGTGATGTTCCCCAGGGTCAGTGCTGGGAGTGATGTACCCCAGGGGTCAGTGCTGGGAGTGATGCTCCCCAGGGGTCAGTGTGGGAGTGATGTTCCACAGGGGTCAGTGTGGGAGTGATGTTCCACAGGGGTCAGTGTGGGAGTGATGTTCCTCAGGGGTCAGTGCTGGGAGTGATGTTCCCCAGGGGTCAGTGCTGGGAGTGATGTTCACCAAGGGTCAGTGCTGGGAGTGCCATTCCCCAGGGGTCAGTGCGGGGAATGATGTTCCCCATGGGTCAGTGCTGGTAGTGATTGCAATGATATCAGCAAATATAGATGATATTTCCCTGTTCGATTATGATGCCTTAACAGCATGTTTGCATGTATTGATTGCTTGTGCCTGACCAGCAGAGGGCATGTGACAGAGACATGCAAGGCAGTTCAGTTTAGTTTCAGTTTCCTTCTAGATGCATCACTAGCCTGATGTCTCCTGTAAATGCTGTTAACAAAAGTTGAACATGCTTTAGATTAAAAGACTTTCTCTTTCATAAATGTCTCTTCTTTGAACCCACAAAGAAATCAATACAGTGATGTACCCCAGGGTTCAGTGCGGTGAGTAATATTCCCCAGTGGTTACTGCTGAGAGTGATGATCCCCAGGGGTCAGTGCTGGGAGTGATGTTCCCCAGGGGTCTGTGCTGGGAGTGATGTTCCCCAGGTGTCAGTGCTGGGAGTGATGTTCCCAGGGGTCAGTGCTGGGAGTGATGTACCACAGGGGTCAGTGCTGGGAGGGACATTGCCCAGGGGTCGGTGCTGGGAGTGATGGTCCCCAGGGGTCGGTGCTGGGAGTGATGTTCCCCAGTGGTCAGTGCTGGGAGTGATGTTCCCCAGGGGTCGGTGCTGGCAGTGATGGTCCCCACGGGGTCAGTGCTGGGAGTGATGTTCCCCAAGGGTCAGTGCTGGGAGCGATGTACCCCAGTGGTCAGTGTGCGGAGCGATGTTCCTCAGGGGTCAGAGATGAGAGTGATTTTCCCCAGGGTTCACTGGGGGGAGTGATGTGCCCCACAGGTCAGAGTGGGAGTGATGTTCTTCAGGGGTCAGTGAGGAGAATGATGTTCACCAGGGGTCAGTGTTGTGAGTGATGTTCCCCAGGGGTCAGTGTTGTGAGCATTGCCTCCCAGAGCTCAGTGCTGGCAGCGATGTACCCCAGTGGTCAGTGTGTGGAGTGGTTCTCTGCAGGGGTCAGAGATGTGAGTGATGTTCCCCATGGTTCAGAACTGGGAGTGATGTTCCCCAGGGGTCTGTGCTGGGAGTGATGATCCCCAGGTGTCAGTGCTGGGTGTGATGTTCCCAGGGGTCAATGCTGGGAGTGATGTACCACAGGGGTCAGTGCTGGGAGGGACATTGCCCAGGGGTCAGCGCTGGGAGTGATGAACCCCAGGGGTCAGTGTGGGAGTGATGTTCACCAGGGGTCAGTGCTGGGAGTGATGTACCCCAGGGTTCGGTGCTGGGAGTGTTGAACCCCAGGGGTCAGTGCTGGGAGTGATGAAGCCCAGGTGTCAGTGCTAGGAGTGATGTTCCCCAGGGGTCAGTTTTGGGAGTGATGAGCCCCAGGGGTCAGTGCTGGGAGTGATGAACCCCAGGGGTCAGTGCAGAGAGTGATGTTCCCCAGGGGACAGAGCAGTGAGTGATGTACCCCAGGTTCAGTGATTGTGGTGATGTTCCCCAGGGGTCGGTGCTGGGATTCATGTTCCCCAGGAGTAAGTGCTGGGAGTGATGAACCTCGTGCGTCATTGCTGGGAGTGATGTGCCCCAGCGATCAATGCTGGGAGTGATGTTCCTCAGGGGTCAGTGCAGGGAGTGTTGTCCCCAGGTGTCACTGCGGGGAGTGATGTACCCCAGGGGTCGGTGCTGGGAGTGATGTTCCCCAAGGATCGGTGCTGGTAGTGATGTGCCCCAGGGGTATGTGCTGGGAGTGATGTTCCCCAGGGGTCAGTGCGAGGAGTGATGTTTCCAGGGGTCAGTGCTGTGAGTGATGCCCCCCAGACATCAGTGCTGAGAGTGATGTACCCCAGGGGTCAGGGGTGGGAACGATGTACCCCAGGGGTCAGTGTGGGGTGTGATGTACCCCAGTGGTCAGTGTGGGGAGCGCTGTTCCCCAGGGGACAGTGCTGAGAGTGACGTACCCCAGTGTTCAGCGCTGGGATTGATGTTCACCAGGGGTCAGTGGTGGGAGTGATGTACGACAGGGGTCAGTGCTGGGAGTGATGAACACCAGGGGTCAGGGTGGAGTGATGTTTGCCAGGGATCAGTGCTGGGAGTGATGAACCCCAGGGGTCAGTGCTGGGAGTGATGAACCCCAGGGGTCACTGTTGTGAGTGATGTTCCCCAGGGGTCAGTGTTGTGAGTGATGCCTCCCAGAGGTCAATGCTGGCAGTGATGTTCCCCAGGGGTCAGTGGTGGGAGTGATGTACCCCAGGAGTAAGTGC
The DNA here is from genome assembly GCF_052327205.1 of Somniosus microcephalus. Taxonomy (NCBI): domain Eukaryota; kingdom Metazoa; phylum Chordata; class Chondrichthyes; order Squaliformes; family Somniosidae; genus Somniosus; species Somniosus microcephalus. The sequence continues at coordinate 111,398,050 of NC_140994.1, forward strand.
TGGGAGTGATGAACCTCAGGGGTCAGTGCTGGGAGTGATGTGCCCCAGGTGTCAGTGCTGGGAGTGATGTTCCTCAGGGGTCAGTGCATGGAGTGATGTTACCCAGGGGTCACTGCGGTGAGTGATGTACCCCAGGGGTCAGTGCTGGGAGTGATGTTCCCCAGGGGTATGTGCTATTAGTGATGTTCCCCAGCGGTCAGTGCTGGGAGTGATGAACTCCAGGGGTCAGTGCTGGGAATGATGTTCCCCAGTGGTCAGTGCGGGGAGTGATGTTCCCCATGGGTCAGTGCTGGGAATGATGTTCCCCAGGTGTCAGTGCTGGGAGTGATGTTCCCCATGGGTCAGTGCTGGGAGTGTTGTTCCCCAGGTGTCAGTGCTGGGAGTGCCATTCCCCAGGGGTCAGTGCCGGGAGTTATGTTCCCCAGTGGTCTGTGCTGGGAGTGATGTAACCCATGGGTCAGTGCTGGAAGTAATGTTCCCCAGGGATCAGTGCTGGGAGCGATGTTCCCCAGGGGTCTGTGCTGGGAGTGATGTAACCCAGGGTCCAGTGCTGGGAGAGATGTTACCCAGAGGTCAGTGCTGGGAGTGATGTTCCCCAGGGGTCAGTGCTGGGAGTGATGTTCCGCAGGGGTCAGTGCTGGGAGTGATGAACCCCAGGGGTCAGTGTTGGGAGTGATATGCCCCAGGGGTCTGTGCTGGGAGTGATGTTCCTCAGGGGTCAGTGCAGGGATTGATGTTCCCCAGTCGTCATTGCGGGGAGTGATGTTCCCCAGGGGTCCGTATGGGAGTGATGTTCCCCAGGGGTCCGTATGGGAGTGATGTTCCCCAGGGGTCGGTGCTGGGAGTGATGTTCCCCAGGGGTCAGTGCTGGGAGTGATGGTCCCCACGGGGTCAGTGCTGTGAGTGATGTTCCCCAGGGGTCAGTGCTGGGAGTGATGTACCCCAGGGGTCAATGTGGGGAATGCTGTTCACCAGGGGTCAGTGCAGGGCGTGATTTTCCCCAGGGTTCAGTGGGGGGAGAGATGTTTCCCAGGGGTCAGTGTGGGAGTGATGTTCTTCAGGTGTCAGTGAGGAGAATGATGTTCCCCAGGGCTCAGTGTTGTGAGTGATGTTCCCCAGGGGTCAGTGCTGGGATGATGGTCCCCACGGTGTCAGTGCTGGGAGTGATGTTCCCCAGGGATCAGTGCTAGGAGTGATGAACCTCAGGGGTCAATGTGGGGAGTGCTGTTCCCCAGGGGTCAGTGCAGGGAGTGATTTTCCCCAGGGTTCAGTGTGGGGAGCGATGTTCCCCAGGGGACAGAGCAGTGAGTGATGTACCCCAGGTTCAGTGATTGTGCTGATGAACCCCAGGGGTCAGTGCTGGGAGTGATGTTCCCCAGGGGTAAGTGCTGGGAGTGATGAACCTCGTGCGTCATTGCTGGGAGTGATGTGCCCCAGCGATCAATGCTGGGAGTGATGTTCCTCAGGGGTCAGTGCGGGGAGTGTTGTTCCCCAGGTGTCACTGCGGGGAGTGATGTACCCCAGGGGTCGGTGCTGGGAGTGATGTTCCCCAAGGATCGGTGCTGGTAGTGATGTTCCCCAGGGGTCAGTGCGTGGAGTGATGTTTCCAGGGGTCAGTGTTGTGAGTGATGCCCCCCAGACATCAGTGCTGAGAGTGATGTACCCCAGGGGTCAGGGGTGGGAACGATGTGCCCCAGGGGTCAGTGTGGGGTGTGATGTACCCCAGTGGTCAGTGTGGGGAGCGCTGTTCCCCAGGGGACAGTGCTGAGAGTGACGTACCTAAGTGTTCAGTGCTGGGATTGATGTTCACCAGGGGTCAGTGGTGGGAGTGATGTACGACAGGGTTCAGTGCTGGGAGTGACGAACACCAGGGGTCAGGGTGGAGTGATGTTTCCCAGGGATCAGTGCTGGGAGTGATGAACCCCAGGGGTCAGTGCTGGGAGTGATGAACCCCAGGGGTCAGTGCAGAGAGTGATGTTCCCCAGGGGTCGGTGCTGGGAGTGTTGGTCCCCACGGGGTCAGTGCTGGGAGTGATGTTCCCTATGGTTCAGTGCTGGGAGCGATGTACCCCAGGGGTCAGTGTGGGGAGCGATGTTCCTCAGTGGTCAGTGCTGGGAGTGATGTTGCCCAGGTTTCACTGGGGGGAGTGATGTTCCCCAGGTGTCAGTGTGGGAGTGATATTCTTCAGGGGTCAGTGAGGAGAATGATGTTCCCCAGGGGTCAGTGTTGTGAGTGATGTTCCCCAGGGGTCAGTGTTGTGAGTGATGCCTCCCAGAGGTCAATGCTGGCAGTGATGTACCCCAGGGTCAGTGTGTGGAGTGATACACCCCAGGGGTCAGAGCTGTTTGTGATGTTCCCCAGGGTTCAGTGCTGGGAGTGATGTTCCCCAGGGGTCAGTGGTGGGAGTGATGTACCCCAGGAGTAAGTGCTGGGAGTGATGAACCTCAGGGGTCAGTGCTGGGAGTGATGTGCCCCAGGTGTCAGTGCTGGGAGTGATGTTCCTCAGGGGTCAGTGCATGGAGTGATGTTACCCAGGGGTCACTGCGGTGAGTGATGTACCCCAGGGGTCAGTGCTGGGAGTGATGTTCCCCAGGGGTTGGTGCTGGGTTTGATGTTCCCAAGGGTCGGTGCTGGGAGTGTTGTTCCCCAGGGGTGTGTGCTATTGGTGATGTTCCCCAGCGGTCAGTGCTGGGAGTGATGAACTCCAGGGGTCAGTGCTGTGAATGATGTTCCCCATGGGTCAGTGCTGGGAGTGATGTCCCCCAGGTGTCAGTGCTGGGAGTGATATTCCCCAGGGGTTCAGTTCTGGGAGTGATGTACCCCAGGGGTCAGTGCTTGGAGTGCCGTTCCCCAGGGGTCAGTGCCGGGAGTTATGTTCCCTAGTGGTCTGTGCTGGGAGTGATGTAACCCAGGGGTCAGTGCTGGAAGTAATGTTCCCCAGGGATCAGTGCTGGGAGCGATGTTCCCCAGGGGTCAGTGCCGGGAGTTATGTTCCCTAGTGGCCTGTGCTGGGAGTGATGTAACCCAGGGGTCAGTGCTGGAAGTAATGTTCCCCAGGGATCAGTGCTGGGAGCGATGTTCCCCAGGGGTCTGTGCTGGGAGTGATGTAACCCAGGGTCCAGTGCTGGGTGTGATGTTACCCAGGGGTCAGTGCTGGGAGTGATGTTCCCCAGGGGTCAGTGCTGGGAGTGATGTTCCGCAGGGGCCAGTGCTGGGAGTGATGATCCTCAGAAGTCAGTTCTGGGAGTGATGTTCTCCAGCGGTCAGTGCTGGGAGTGATGTACAACAGGGGTCAGTGCTGGGAGGGATGATGCCCAGGGGTCAGTGCTGGGAGTGATGTACCCCTGGTTTCTGTGTGGGAGTGATGTTCACCAGGGGTTAGTGTGGTAGTGATGTTCACCAGGGGTCAGTGCTGGGAGTGATGTACCCCAGGGTTCGGTGCTGCGATTAATGAACACCAGGGGTCAGTGCTGGGAGTGATGTTCCCCAGCGGTCAGTGCTGGGAGTGTTGAATCCCAGGGGTCAGTGCTGGGAGTGATGAACCCCAGGGGTCAGTGCTGGGAGTGTGGAACCCCTGGGGTCAGTGTTGGGAGTGGTGTACCACAGGGGTCAGTGTTGGGAGTGATGTGCCCCAGGGGTCAGTGCTGGGAGTGATGAACCCCAGGGGTCAGTGTTGGGAGTGATATGCCCCAGGGGTCAGTGCTGGGAGTGATGTTCCTCAGGGGTCAGTGCAGGGATTGATGTTCCCCAGTAGTCAGTGCGGGGAGTGATGTTCACCAGGGGTCGGTGCTGGGAGTGATGTTTCCCAGGGGTCGGTGCTGGGAGTGATGTTCCCCAGGGGTCAGTGCTGGGAGTGATGGTCCCCACGGGGTCAGTGCTGTGAGTGATGTTCCCCAGGGGTCAGTGCTGGGAGTGATGTACCCCAGGGGTCAATGTGGGGAATGCTGTTCACCAGGGGTCAGTGCAGGGCGTGATTTTCCCCAGGGTTCAGTGGGGGGAGAGATGTTTCCCAGGGGTCAGTGTGGGAGTGATGTTCTTCAGGGGTCAGTGAGGAGAATGATGTTCCCCAGGGCTCAGTGTTGTGAGTGATGTTCCCCAGGGGTCAGTGCTGGGATTGATGGTCCCCACGAGGTCAGTGCTGGGAGTGATTTTCCCCAGGGATCAGTGCTAGGAGTGATGAACCTCAGGGGTCAATGTGGGGAGTGCTGTTCCCCAGGGGTCAGTGCAGGGAGTGATTTTCCCCAGGGTTCAGTGTGGGGAGCGATGTTCCCCAGGGGACAGAGCTGTGAGTGATGTACCCCAGGTTCAGTGATGGTGGTGATGAACCCCAGGGGTCAGTGCTGGGAGTGATGTTCCCCAGGGGTAAGTGCTGGGAGTGATGAACCTCGTGCGTCATTGCTGGGAGTGATGTGCCCCAGCGATCAATGCTGGGAGTAATGTTCCTCAGGGGTCAGTGCGGGGAGTGTTGTTCCCCAGGTGTCACTGCGGGGAGTGATGTACCCCAGGGGTCGGTGCTGGGAGTGATGTTCCCCAAGGATCGGTGCTGGTAGTGATGTTCCCCAGGGGTCAGTGCGAGGAGTGATGTTTCCAGGGGTCAGTGCTGTGAGTGATGCCCCCCAGACATCAGTGCTGAGAGTGATGTACCCCAGGGGTCAGGGGTGGGAACAATGTACCCCAGGGGTCAGTGTGGGGTGTGATGTACCCCAGTGGTCAGTGTGGGGAGCGCTGTTCCCCAGGGGACAGTGCTGAGAGTGACGTACCCCAGTGTTCAGTGCTGGGATTGATGTTCACCAGGGATCAGTGGTGGGAGTGATGTACGACAGGGGTCAGTGCTGGGAGTGATGAACACAAGGGGTCAGTGTGGAGTGATGTTTCCCAGGGATCAGTGCTGGGAGTGAAGTTCCCCAGGGGTCAGTGGGGGGAGTGATGTTCCCAGGGGTCAGTGTGTGGAGGGATATTCCCCAGGGGTCAGTGCTGGGAGTGATGTGCCCCAGGGGTCAGTGTGGGAGTGATGTTCACCAGGGGTCAGTGCAGGGAGTGTTGTTCCCCAGGGTTTGGTGCTGGGAGTGCGGTACCCCAGGGGTCAGTGCTGGGAGTGATGAACCCCTGGGGTCAGTGCTGGGAGTGATGAAGCCCAGGGGTCAGTGCTGGGAGTGATGTTCCCCAGGGGTCAGTGTTGGGAATGATGTACCCCAGGGTCAGTGCTTAGTGTGATGTACCCCAGGGGTCAGTGCTGGGCATGATGTTCCCCACTGTTCAGTGCCAGGTGCGATGTGCCCCAGGGGTCAGTGTGGGAGTGATGTTGCACAGGGGTCCGTGAGGGACTGATGTTCCCCAGGGGTCAGTGCTGGGAGTGATGTTCCCCAGGGGTCAGTGGATGAGTGATGTTCCCTAGGGGCCAGTGTGTGGAGTGATATTCTCCAGGGGTCAGTGCTGGGAGTGATGTTCCCCAAGGCTCAGTGCTGGTAGTGATGTTCCCCACAGGTCAGTGCTGGGAGTGATGTTCCGCAGGGGTCAGTTCTGGGAGTGATGTTCTCCAGGTGTCTGTGATGGGAGTGATGTACCACAGGGGTCAGTGCTGGGAGGGATGTTGCCCAGGAGTCAGTGTTGGGATTGATGAACCTCAGGGGTCAGTGTTGGGAGTAAAGTGCACCAGGGGCCAGTGCTGGGAGTGATGTTCCTCAGGGGTCAGTGCGGGGAGTGTTGCTCCCCAGGGGTCGGTGCTGGGAGTGCGGTACCCCAAGGGTCAGTGCTGGGAGTGATGAAACCCCGGGGTCAGTGCTGGGAGTGATGTACCCCAGGGTCAGTGCTGGGAGTGATGTTCCCCAGGGGTCAGTTTTGGGAGTGATGAACCCCAGGTGTCAGTGCTGGGAGTGATGAACCCCAGGTGTCAGTGCAGAGAGTGATGTTCCCCAGGGGTCAGTGCTGGGAGTGATGGTCCCCACGGGGTCAGTGCTGGGAGTGATGTTCCCTATTGGTCAGTGCTGGGAGCGATGTACCCCAGGGGTCAGTGTGGGGAGCGATGTTCCTCAGTGGTCAGTGCTGGGAGTAATGTTCCCCAGGTTTCACTGGGGTGAGTGATGTTCCCCAGGTGTCAGTGTGGGAGTGATGTTTTCAGGGGTCAGTGAGGAGAATGATGTTCCCCAGGGGTCAGTGTTGTGAGTGATGCCTCCCAGAGGTCAATGCTGGCAGTGATGTACCCCAGGTTCAGTGTGTGGAGTGATACACCCAGGGGTCAGAGCTGTTTGTGATGTTCCCCAGGGTTCAGTGCTGGGAGTGATGTTCCCCAGGGGTCAGTGGTGGGAGTGATGTACCCCAGGAGTAAGTGCTGGGAGTGATGAACCTCAGGGGTCAGTGCTGGGAGTGATGTGCCCCAGGTGTCAGTGCTGGGAGTGATGTTCCTCAGGGGTCAGTGCATGGAGTGATGTTACCCAGGGGTCACTGCGGTGAGTGATGTACCCCAGGGGTCAGTGCTGGGAGTGATGTTCCCCAGGGGTTGGTGCTGGGTTTGATGTTCCCTCGGGGTCGGTGCTGGGAGTGTTGTTCCCCAGGGGTATGTGCTATTAGTGATGTTCCCCAGGGGTCAGTGCTGGGAGTGATGAACTCCATGGGTCAGTGCTGGGAATGATGTTCCCCAGTGGTCAGTGTGGGGAGTGATGTTCCCCATGGGTCAGTGCTGGGAGTGATGTCCCCCAGGTGTCATTGCTGGGAGTGATAATCCACAGGGGTTCAGTTCTGGGAGTGATGCCCCCAGGGGTCAGTGCTGGGAGTGTTGTTCCCCAGGGGTCAGTGCCGGGAGTTATGTTCCCCAGTGGTCTGTGCTGGGAGTGATGTAACCCAGGGGTCAGTGCTGGAAGTAATGTTCCCCAGGGAACAGTGCTGCGAGCGATGTTCCCCAGGGGTCTGTGCTGGGAGTGATGTAACCCAGGGTCCAGTGCTGGGAGTGATGTTACCCAGGGGTCAGTGTTGGGAGTGATGTTCCCCAGGGTTCAGTGCTGGGAGTGATGTTCCGCAGGGGTCAGTGCTGGGAGTGATGTTCCTCAGGGGTCAGTTCTGGGAGTGATGTTCTCCAGCGGTCAGTGCTGGGAGTGATGTACAACAGGGGTCAGTGCTGGGAGGGATGATGCCCAGGGGTCAGTGCTGGGAGTGATGTACCCCAGGTTTCTGTGTGGGAGTGACGTTCACCAGGTGTTAGTGTGGTAGTGATGTTCACCAGGGGTCAGTGCTGGGAGTGATGTACCCCAGGGTTCGGTGCTGGGAGTAATGAACCCCAGGGGTCAGTGCTGGGAGTGATGTTCCCCAGCGGTCAGTGTTGGGAGTGTTGAATCCCAGTGGTCAGTGCTGGGAGTGATGAACCCCAGGGGTCAGTGCTGGGAGTGTGGAACCCCAGGGGTCAGTGCTGTGAGTGATGTACCCCAGGGGTCAGTGTTGGGAGTGATGTGCCCCAGGGGTCAGTGCTGGGAGTGATGAACCCCAGGGGTCAGTGTTGGGAGTGATATGCCCCAGTGGTCAGTGCTGGGAGTGATGTTCCTCAGGGGTCAGTGCAGGGATTGATGTTCCCCAGTAGTCAGTGCGGGGAGTGATGTTCCCCAGGGGTCGGTGCTGGGAGTGATGTTTCCCAGGGGTCGGTGCTGGGAGTGATGTTCCCCAGTGGTCGGTGCTGGGAGTGATGGTCCCCACGGGGTCAGTGCTGTGAGTGATGTTCCCCAGGGGTCGGTGCTGGGAGTGATGTTCCCCAGTGGTCGGTGCTGGGAGTGATGGTCCCCACGGGGTCAGTGCTGTGAGTGATGTTCCCCAGTAGTCAGTGCGGGGAGTGATGTTCCCCAGGGGTCGGTGCTGGGAGTGATGTTTCCCAGGGGTCGGTGCTGGGAGTGATGTTCCCCAGGGGTCAGTGCTGGGAGTGATGTTCCCCAGGGGTCAGTGCTGGGAGTGATGTTCCCCAGGGGTCAGTGCTGGGAGTGATGTACCCCAGGGGTCAATGTGGGGAATGCTGTTCCCCAGGGGTCAGTGCAGGGCGTGATTTTCCCCAGGGTTCAGTGGGGGGAGAGATGTTTCCCAGGGGTCAGTGTGGGAGTGATGTTCTTCAGGGGTCAGTGAGGAGAATGATGTTCCCCAGGGCTCAGTGTTGTGAGTGATGTTCCCCAGGGGTCAGTGCTGGGAGTGATGGTCCCCACGGGGTCAGTGCTGGGAGTCATGTTCCCCAGGGATCAGTGCTAGGAGTGATGAACATCAGGGGTCAGTGCAGGGAGTGATTTTCCCCAGGGTTCAGTGTGGGGAGCGATGTTCCACAGGGGATAGAGCTGTGAGTGATGTACCCCAGGTTCAGTGATTGTGGTGATGAACCCCAGGGGTCAGTGCTGGGAGTGATGTTCCCCATGGGTCAGTGTTGGGAGTGATGTACCCCAGGGGTAAGTGCTGGGAGTGATGAACCTCGTGCGTCATTGCTGGGAGTGATGTGCCCCAGCGATCATTGCTGGGAGTGATGTTCCTCAGGGGTCAGTGTGGGGAGTGCTGTTCCCCAGGTGTCACTGCGGGGAGTGATGTACCCCAGGGGTCGGTGCTGGGAGTGATGTTCCCCAAGGATCGGTGCTGGTAGTGATGTTCCCCAGGGGTATGTGCTGGGAGTGATGTTCCCCAGGGGTCAGTGCGAGGAGTGATGTTTCCAGGGGTCAGTGCTGTGAGTGATGCCCCCCAGACATCAGTGCTGAGAGTGATGTACCCCAGGGGTCAGGGGTGGGAACGATGTACCCCAGGGGTCAGTGTGGGGTGTGATGTACCCCAGTGGTCAGTGTGGGGAGCGCTGTTCCCCAGGGGACAGTGCTGAGAGTGATGTACCCCAGTGTTCAGTGCTGGGATTGATGTTCCCCAGGGGTCGGTGCTGGGAGTGTTGTCCCCAGGGGCATGTGCTGGGAGTGATGTTCCCCAGGGGTCAGTGCTGGGAGTGTTGTCCCCAGGGGCATGTGCTGGGAGTGATGTTCCCCAGGGGTCAGTGCTGGGAGTGATGAACTCCAGGGGTCAGTGCTGGGAATGATGTTCCCCAGGGGTCAGTGCAGGGAGTGATGTTCCCCATGTGTCAGTGCTGCGAGTGATGTTCCCCAGGTGTCGGTGCTGGGAGTAATATTCCCCAGGGGGTCAGTTCTGGGAGTGATGTACCCCAGGGGTCAGTGCTGGGAGTTTTGCTCCCCAGGGGTCAGTGCTGGGAGTTATGTTCCCCAGTGGTCTGTGCTGGGAGTGATGTTCCCCAGGTGTCAGTGCTGGGAGCGTTATTCCCCAGGGTGTCAGTTCTGGGAGTGATGTACCCCAGGGGTCAGTGCTGGGAGTTTTGCTCCCCAGGTGTCAGTGCTGGGAGTGCCATTCCCCAGGGGTCAGTGCTGGGAGTTATGTTCCCCAGTGGTCAGTGCAGGGAGTGATGTTCCCCAGGGGTCGGTGTGGGGAGTGATGTTCCCCATGGGTCAGTGCTGGGAGTGGTGTACCCCAGGGTTCAGTGCGGGGAGTGATGTTCCCCAGGGGTTACTGCTGAGAGTGATGTTCCCCAGGGGTCTGTGCTGGGAATGATGTAATCCAGGGTTCAGTGCTGGGAGTGATGTTACCCAGGGGTCAGTGCTGGGAGTGATGTTCCCCAGGGGTCAGTGCTGGGAGCGATGTTCCGCAGGGGTCAGTTCTGGGAGTAATGATCTTCAGCGGTCAGTGCTGGGAGTGATGTACAACAGGGGTCAGTGCTGGGAGCGATATTGCCCAGGGGTCAGTGCTGGGAGTGATGTACCCCAGGGGTCAGTGCTGGGAGTTTTGCTCCCCAGGGGTCAGTGCTGGGAGTTATGTTCCCCAGTGGTCTGTGCTGGGAGTGATGTTCCCCAGGGGTCGGTGTGGGGAGTGATGTTCCCCATGGGTCAGTGCTGGGAGTGGTGTACCCCAGGGTTCAGTGCTGGGAGTGATGTAACCAAGGGGTCAGTGCTGGAAGTAATGTTACCCAGGGATCAGTGCTGGGAGCGATGTTCCCCAGGGTCTGTGCTGGGAATGATGTAATCCAGGGTTCAGTGCTGGGAGTGATGTTACCCAGGGGTCAGTGCTGGGAGTGATGTTCCCCAGGGGTCAGTGCTGGGAGCGATGTTCCGCAGGGGTCAGTTCTGGGAGTGTTGTTCCCCAGGGTTCCGTGGTGGGAGTGATGTTCCCCAGGGGTCAGTGCTGGGAGGGATGTTCCCCAGGGTTCACTGGGGGGAGTGATGTTCACCAGTTGTCAGTGTGGGAGTGATGTTCCCCAGGGGAGTGATGTTCCCCAGGGGTCAGTGTTGTGAGTGATGTTCCCCAGGGGTCAGTGTTGTGAGTGATGCCTCCCAGAGGTCAGTGCTGGCAGTGGTGTACCCCAGGGTCAGTGTGTGGAGTGATACACCCCAGGGGTCAGAGCTGTGTGTGATGCTTCCCAGGGTTCAGTGCTGGGAGTGATGTTCCCCAGGGGTAAGTGGTGGGAGTGATGTACCCCAGGAGTAAGTGCTGGGAGTGATGAACCTCAGGGGTCAGTGCTGGGAGTGATGAACCCCCGGGGTCAGTGCTGGGAGTGATGAAGCCCAGGGGTCAGTGCTGGGAGTGATGTTCCCCAGGGGTCAGTGTTGGGAATGATGTACCCCAGGGTCAGTGCTTAGTGTGATGTTCCCCAGGGGTCAGTGTGTGAGTGATGTTCCCCAGGGGTCAGTGCTGGGAGTGATGTTCCCCAGGGGTCAGTGGATGAGTGATGTTCCCTAGGGGCCAGTGTGTGGAGTGATATTCTCCAGGGGTCAGTGCTGGGAGTGATGTTCCCCAATGCTCAGTGCTGGTAGTGATGTTCCCCACAGGTCAGTGCTGGGAGTGATGTTCCGCAGGGGTCAGTTCTGGGAGTGATGTTCTCCAGGTGTCAGTGCTGGGAGTGATGTACCACAGGGGTCAGTGCTGGGAGGGATGTTGCCCAGGAGTCAGTGTTGGGATTGATGAACCTCAGGGGTCAGTGTTGGGAGTAAAGTGCTCCAGGGGCCAGTCCTGGGAGTGATGTTCCTCAGGGGTCAGTGCGGGGAGTGTTGTTCCCCAGGGGTCGGTGCTGGGAGTGATGTACCCCAGGGGTCAATGTGGGGAATGCTGTTCACCAGGGGTCAGTGCAGGGCGTGATTTTCCCCAGGGTTCAGTGGGGGGAGAGATGTTTCCCAGGGGTCAGTGTGGGAGTGATGTTCTTCAGGGGTCAGTGAGGAGAATGATGTTCCCCAGGGCTCAGTGTTGTGAGTGATGTTCCCCAGGGGTCAGTGCTGGGATTGATGGTCCCCACGAGGTCAGTGCTGGGAGTGATTTTCCCCAGGGATCAGTGCTAGGAGTGATGAACCTCAGGGGTCAATGTGGGGAGTGCTGTTCCCCAGGGGTCAGTGCAGGGAGTGATTTTCCCCAGGGTTCAGTGTGGGGAGCGATGTTCCCCAGGGGACAGAGCTGTGAGTGATGTACCCCAGGTTCAGTGATGGTGGTGATGAACCCCAGGGGTCAGTGCTGGGAGTGATGTTCCCCAGGGGTAAGTGCTGGGAGTGATGAACCTCGTGCGTCATTGCTGGGAGTGATGTGCCCCAGCGATCAATGCTGGGAGTAATGTTCCTCAGGGGTCAGTGCGGGGAGTGTTGTTCCCCAGGTGTCACTGCGGGGAGTGATGTACCCCAGGGGTCGGTGCTGGGAGTGATGTTCCCCAAGGATCGGTGCTGGTAGTGATGTTCCCCAGGGGTCAGTGCGAGGAGTGATGTTTCCAGGGGTCAGTGCTGTGAGTGATGCCCCCCAGACATCAGTGCTGAGAGTGATGTACCCCAGGGGTCAGGGGTGGGAACAATGTACCCCAGGGGTCAGTGTGGGGTGTGATGTACCCCAGTGGTCAGTGTGGGGAGCGCTGTTCCCCAGGGGACAGTGCTGAGAGTGACGTACCCCAGTGTTCAGTGCTGGGATTGATGTTCACCAGGGATCAGTGGTGGGAGTGATGTACGACAGGGGTCAGTGCTGGGAGTGATGAACACAAGGGGTCAGTGTGGAGTGATGTTTCCCAGGGATCAGTGCTGGGAGTGAAGTTCCCCAGGGGTCAGTGGGGGGAGTGATGTTCCCAGGGGTCAGTGTGTGGAGGGATATTCCCCAGGGGTCAGTGCTGGGAGTGATGTGCCCCAGGGGTCAGTGTGGGAGTGATGTTCACCAGGGGTCAGTGCAGGGAGTGTTGTTCCCCAGGGTTTGGTGCTGGGAGTGCGGTACCCCAGGGGTCAGTGCTGGGAGTGATGAACCCCTGGGGTCAGTGCTGGGAGTGATGAAGCCCAGGGGTCAGTGCTGGGAGTGATGTTCCCCAGGGGTCAGTGTTGGGAATGATGTACCCCAGGGTCAGTGCTTAGTGTGATGTACCCCAGGGGTCAGTGCTGGGCATGATGTTCCCCACTGTTCAGTGCCAGGTGCGATGTGCCCCAGGGGTCAGTGTGGGAGTGATGTTGCACAGGGGTCCGTGAGGGACTGATGTTCCCCAGGGGTCAGTGCTGGGAGTGATGTTCCCCAGGGGTCAGTGGATGAGTGATGTTCCCTAGGGGCCAGTGTGTGGAGTGATATTCTCCAGGGGTCAGTGCTGGGAGTGATGTTCCCCAAGGCTCAGTGCTGGTAGTGATGTTCCCCACAGGTCAGTGCTGGGAGTGATGTTCCGCAGGGGTCAGTTCTGGGAGTGATGTTCTCCAGGTGTCTGTGATGGGAGTGATGTACCACAGGGGTCAGTGCTGGGAGGGATGTTGCCCAGGAGTCAGTGTTGGGATTGATGAACCTCAGGGGTCAGTGTTGGGAGTAAAGTGCACCAGGGGCCAGTGCTGGGAGTGATGTTCCTCAGGGGTCAGTGCGGGGAGTGTTGCTCCCCAGGGGTCGGTGCTGGGAGTGCGGTACCCCAAGGGTCAGTGCTGGGAGTGATGAACCCCCGGGGTCAGTGCTGGGAGTGATGTACCCCAGGGTCAGTGCTGGGAGTGATGTTCCCCAGGGGTCAGTTTTGGGAGTGATGAACCCCAGGTGTCAGTGCTGGGAGTGATGAACCCCAGGTGTCAGTGCAGAGAGTGATGTTCCCCAGGGGTCAGTGCTGGGAGTGATGGTCCCCACGGGGTCAGTGCTGGGAGTGATGTTCCCTATTGGTCAGTGCTGGGAGCGATGTACCCCAGGGGTCAGTGTGGGGAGCGATGTTCCTCAGTGGTCAGTGCTGGGAGTAATGTTCCCCAGGTTTCACTGGGGTGAGTGATGTTCCCCAGGTGTCAGTGTGGGAGTGATGTTTTCAGGGGTCAGTGAGGAGAATGATGTTCCCCAGGGGTCAGTGTTGTGAGTGATGCCTCCCAGAGGTCAATGCTGGCAGTGATGTACCCCAGGTTCAGTGTGTGGAGTGATACACCCAGGGGTCAGAGCTGTTTGTGATGTTCCCCAGGGTTCAGTGCTGGGAGTGATGTTCCCCAGGGGTCAGTGGTGGGAGTGATGTACCCCAGGAGTAAGTGCTGGGAGTGATGAACCTCAGGGGTCAGTGCTGGGAGTGATGTGCCCCAGGTGTCAGTGCTGGGAGTGATGTTCCTCAGGGGTCAGTGCATGGAGTGATGTTACCCAGGGGTCACTGCGGTGAGTGATGTACCCCAGGGGTCAGTGCTGGGAGTGATGTTCCCCAGGGGTTGGTGCTGGGTTTGATGTTCCCTCGGGGTCGGTGCTGGGAGTGTTGTTCCCCAGGGGTATGTGCTATTAGTGATGTTCCCCAGGGGTCAGTGCTGGGAGTGATGAACTCCATGGGTCAGTGCTGGGAATGATGTTCCCCAGTGGTCAGTGTGGGGAGTGATGTTCCCCATGGGTCAGTGCTGGGAGTGATGTCCCCCAGGTGTCATTGCTGGGAGTGATAATCCACAGGGGTTCAGTTCTGGGAGTGATGTCCCCCAGGGGTCAGTGCTGGGAGTGTTGTTCCCCAGGTGTCAGTGCTGGGAGTGCCATTCCCCAGGGGTCAGTGCCGGGAGTTATGTTCCCCAGTGGTCTGTGCTGGGAGTGATGTAACCCAGGGGTCAGTGCTGGAAGTAATGTTCCCCAGGGAACAGTGCTGCGAGCGATGTTCCCCAGGGGTCTGTGCTGGGAGTGATGTAACCCAGGGTCCAGTGCTGGGAGTGATGTTACCCAGGGGTCAGTGTTGGGAGTGATGTTCCCCAGGGTTCAGTGCTGGGAGTGATGTTCCGCAGGGGTCAGTGCTGGGAGTGATGTTCCTCAGGGGTCAGTTCTGGGAGTGATGTTCTCCAGCGGTCAGTGCTGGGAGTGATGTACAACAGGGGTCAGTGCTGGGAGGGATGATGCCCAGGGGTCAGTGCTGGGAGTGATGTACCCCAGGTTTCTGTGTGGGAGTGACGTTCACCAGGTGTTAGTGTGGTAGTGATGTTCACCAGGGGTCAGTGCTGGGAGTGATGTACCCCAGGGTTCGGTGCTGGGAGTAATGAACCCCAGGGGTCAGTGCTGGGAGTGATGTTCCCCAGCGGTCAGTGTTGGGAGTGTTGAATCCCAGTGGTCAGTGCTGGGAGTGATGAACCCCAGGGGTCAGTGCTGGGAGTGTGGAACCCCAGGGGTCAGTGCTGTGAGTGATGTACCCCAGGGGTCAGTGTTGGGAGTGATGTGCCCCAGGGGTCAGTGCTGGGAGTGATGAACCCCAGGGGTCAGTGTTGGGAGTGATATGCCCCAGTGGTCAGTGCTGGGAGTGATGTTCCTCAGGGGTCAGTGCAGGGATTGATGTTCCCCAGTAGTCAGTGCGGGGAGTGATGTTCCCCAGGGGTCGGTGCTGGGAGTGATGTTTCCCAGGGGTCGGTGCTGGGAGTGATGTTCCCCAGTGGTCGGTGCTGGGAGTGATGGTCCCCACGGGGTCAGTGCTGTGAGTGATGTTCCCCAGGGGTCGGTGCTGGGAGTGATGTTCCCCAGTGGTCGGTGCTGGGAGTGATGGTCCCCACGGGGTCAGTGCTGTGAGTGATGTTCCCCAGTAGTCAGTGCGGGGAGTGATGTTCCCCAGGGGTCGGTGCTGGGAGTGATGTTTCCCAGGGGTCGGTGCTGGGAGTGATGTTCCCCAGGGGTCAGTGCTGGGAGTGATGTTCCCCAGGGGTCAGTGCTGGGAGTGATGTTCCCCAGGGGTCAGTGCTGGGAGTGATGTACCCCAGGGGTCAATGTGGGGAATGCTGTTCCCCAGGGGTCAGTGCAGGGCGTGATTTTCCCCAGGGTTCAGTGGGGGGAGAGATGTTTCCCAGGGGTCAGTGTGGGAGTGATGTTCTTCAGGGGTCAGTGAGGAGAATGATGTTCCCCAGGGCTCAGTGTTGTGAGTGATGTTCCCCAGGGGTCAGTGCTGGGAGTGATGGTCCCCACGGGGTCAGTGCTGGGAGTCATGTTCCCCAGGGATCAGTGCTAGGAGTGATGAACATCAGGGGTCAGTGCAGGGAGTGATTTTCCCCAGGGTTCAGTGTGGGGAGCGATGTTCCACAGGGGATAGAGCTGTGAGTGATGTACCCCAGGTTCAGTGATTGTGGTGATGAACCCCAGGGGTCAGTGCTGGGAGTGATGTTCCCCATGGGTCAGTGTTGGGAGTGATGTACCCCAGGGGTAAGTGCTGGGAGTGATGAACCTCGTGCGTCATTGCTGGGAGTGATGTGCCCCAGCGATCATTGCTGGGAGTGATGTTCCTCAGGGGTCAGTGTGGGGAGTGCTGTTCCCCAGGTGTCACTGCGGGGAGTGATGTACCCCAGGGGTCGGTGCTGGGAGTGATGTTCCCCAAGGATCGGTGCTGGTAGTGATGTTCCCCAGGGGTATGTGCTGGGAGTGATGTTCCCCAGGGGTCAGTGCGAGGAGTGATGTTTCCAGGGGTCAGTGCTGTGAGTGATGCCCCCCAGACATCAGTGCTGAGAGTGATGTACCCCAGGGGTCAGGGGTGGGAACGATGTACCCCAGGGGTCAGTGTGGGGTGTGATGTACCCCAGTGGTCAGTGTGGGGAGCGCTGTTCCCCAGGGGACAGTGCTGAGAGTGATGTACCCCAGTGTTCAGTGCTGGGAGTGATGTTCCCCAGGGGTCAGTGGTGGGAGTGATGTACGAAAAGGGTCAGTGCTGGGAGTGACGAACACCAGGGGTCAGTGTGGAGTGATGTTTCCCAGGGATCAGTGCTGGGAGTGAAGTTCCCCAGGGGTCAGTGGGGGGAGTGATGTTCCCCAGGGGTCTGTGCTGGGAGTGATGTTCCCCAGGGCTCACTGTTGGGCGTGATGTTCCCCAGGGGTCACTGTTGGGAGTGATGTTCCCCAGGGGTCATTGCTGCGAGTGATGTTCCCAGGGGTCAGTGCTGGGAGTGATGTTCCCCAAGTGTCAGTGCTGGGAGTGGTGTTGCCCAGAGGTCAGTGCTGGGAGTGATATTCTACATGATTCAGATCTGGGAGAGATGTTCCCCAGGGGTCAGTGCTGGGAGTGATGGTCCCCATGGGTCAGTTCTGGGAGAGTTGTTCCCCAGGGTTCCGTGGTGGGAGTGATGTTCCCCAGGGGTCAGTGCTGGGAGTGATGTACCCCAGGGGTCAATGTGGGGAATGCTGTTCCCCAGGGGTCAGTGCAGGGCGTGATTTTCCCCAGGGTTCAGTGGGGGGAGAGATGTTTCCCAGGGGTCAGTGTGGGAGTGATGTTCTTCAGGGGTCAGTGAGGAGAATGATGTTCCCCAGGGGTCAGTGCAGGGAGTGATTTTCCCCAGGGTTCAGTGTGGGGAGCGATGTTCCCCTGGGGACAGAGCTGTGAGTGATGTACCCCAGGTTCAGTGATTGTGCTGATGAACCCCAGGGGTCAGTGCTGGGAGTAATGTTCCCCATGGGTCAGTGTTGGGAGTGATGTACCCCAGGGGTAAGTGCTGGGAGTGATGAACCTCGTGCGTCATTGCTGGGAGTGATGTGCCCCAGCGATCATTGCTGGGAGTGATGTTCCTCAGGGGTCAGTGCAGGGAGTGTTGTCCCCAGGTGTCACTGCGGGGAGTGATGTACCCCAGGGGTCGGTGCTGGGAGTGATGTTCCCCAAGGATCGGTGCTGGTAGTGATGTACCCCAGGGGTCGGTGCTGGGAGTGATGTTCCCCAAGGATCGGTGTTGGTAGTGATGTTCCCCAGGGGTCTGTGCTGGGAGTGATGTTCCCCAGGGGTCAGTGCGAGGAGTGATGTTTCCAGGGGTCAGTGCTGTGAGTGGTGCCCCCCAGACATCAGTGCTGAGAGTGTTGTACCCCAGGGGTCAGGGGTGGGAACGATGTACCCCAGGGGTCAGTGTGGGGTGTGATGCACCCCAGTGGTCAGTGTGGGGAGCGCTGTTCCCCGGGGTCAGTGCTGGGAGTGACGAACACCAGGGGTCAGTGTGGAGTGATGTTTCCCAGGGATCAGTGCTGGGAGTGAAGTTCCCCAGGGGTCAGTGGGGGGAGTGATATTCCCCAGGGGTCAGTGTGTGGAGGGATATTTCCCAGGGGTCAGTGCTGGGAGTGATGTTCCCCAGGGGACAATGCTGGGAGTGATGTTCCCCAGGGGTCACTGTTGGGCGTGCTGTTCCCCAGGGGTCACTGTTGGGAGTGATGTTCCCCAGGGGTCATTGCTGCGAGTGATGTTCCCAGGGGTCAGTGCTGGGAGTGATGTTCCCCAAGTGTCAGTGCAGGGAGTGGTGTTGCCCAGAGGTCAGTGCTGGGAGTGATATTCTACAGGGGTCAGATCTGGGAGAGATGTTCCCCAGGGGTCAGTGCTGGGAGTGATGGTCCCCATGGTTCAGTTCTGGGAGTGTTGTTCCCCAGGGTTCCGTGGTGGGAGTGATGTTCCCCAGGGGTCAGTGCTGGGAGGGATGTTCCCCAGGGTTCACTGGGGGGAGTGATGTTCACCAGTTGTCAGTGTGGGAGTGATGTTCCCCAGGGGTCAGTGTTGTGAGTGATGTTCCCCAGTGGTCAGTGCGGGGAGTGATGTTCCCCATGGGTCAGTGCTGGCAGTGATGTACCCCAGGGTCAGTGTGTGGAGTGATACACCCCAGGGGTCAGAGCTGTGTGTGATGTTCCCCAGGGTTCAGTGCTGGGAGTGATGTTCCCCAGGGGTCAGTGGTGGGAGTGATGTACCCCAGGAGTAAGTGCTGGGAGTGATGAACCTCAGGGGTCAGTGCTGGGAGTGATGTGCCCCAGGGGTCAGTGCTGGGAGTGATGTTCCTCAGGGGTCAGTGCAGGGAGTGCTGTTACCCAGGGGTCACTGCGGTGAGTGTTGTACCCCTGGGGCCAGTGCTGGGTTTGATGTTCCCCAGGGGTCGGTGCTGGGAGTGTTGTCCCCAGGGGCATGTGCTGGGAGTGATGTTCCCCAGGGGTCAGTGCTGGGAGTGTTGTCCCCAGGGGCATGTGCTGGGAGTGATGTTCCCCAGGGGTCAGTGCTGGGAGTGATGAACTCCAGGGGTCAGTGCTGGGAATGATGTTCCCCAGGGGTCAGTGCAGGGAGTGATGTTCCCCATGTGTCAGTGCTGCGAGTGATGTTCCCCAGGTGTCGGTGCTGGGAGTAATATTCCCCAGGGGGTCAGTTCTGGGAGTGATGTACCCCAGGGGTCAGTGCTGGGAGTTTTGCTCCCCAGGGGTCAGTGCTGGGAGTTATGTTCCCCAGTGGTCTGTGCTGGGAGTGATGTTCCCCAGGTGTCAGTGCTGGGAGCGTTATTCCCCAGGGTGTCAGTTCTGGGAGTGATGTACCCCAGGGGTCAGTGCTGGGAGTTTTGCTCCCCAGGTGTCAGTGCTGGGAGTGCCATTCCCCAGGGGTCAGTGCTGGGAGTTATGTTCCCCAGTGGTCAGTGCAGGGAGTGATGTTCCCCAGGGGTCGGTGTGGGGAGTGATGTTCCCCATGGGTCAGTGCTGGGAGTGGTGTACCCCAGGGTTCAGTGCGGGGAGTGATGTTCCCCAGGGGTTACTGCTGAGAGTGATGTTCCCCAGGGGTCTGTGCTGGGAATGATGTAATCCAGGGTTCAGTGCTGGGAGTGATGTTACCCAGGGGTCAGTGCTGGGAGTGATGTTCCCCAGGGGTCAGTGCTGGGAGCGATGTTCCGCAGGGGTCAGTTCTGGGAGTAATGATCTTCAGCGGTCAGTGCTGGGAGTGATGTACAACAGGGGTCAGTGCTGGGAGCGATATTGCCCAGGGGTCAGTGCTGGGAGTGATGTACCCCAGGGGTCAGTGCTGGGAGTTTTGCTCCCCAGGGGTCAGTGCTGGGAGTTATGTTCCCCAGTGGTCTGTGCTGGGAGTGATGTTCCCCAGGGGTCGGTGTGGGGAGTGATGTTCCCCATGGGTCAGTGCTGGGAGTGGTGTACCCCAGGGTTCAGTGCTGGGAGTGATGTAACCAAGGGGTCAGTGCTGGAAGTAATGTTACCCAGGGATCAGTGCTGGGAGCGATGTTCCCCAGGGTCTGTGCTGGGAATGATGTAATCCAGGGTTCAGTGCTGGGAGTGATGTTACCCAGGGGTCAGTGCTGGGAGTGATGTTCCCCAGGGGTCAGTGCTGGGAGCGATGTTCCGCAGGGGTCAGTTCTGGGAGTGTTGTTCCCCAGGGTTCCGTGGTGGGAGTGATGTTCCCCAGGGGTCAGTGCTGGGAGGGATGTTCCCCAGGGTTCACTGGGGGGAGTGATGTTCACCAGTTGTCAGTGTGGGAGTGATGTTCCCCAGGGGTCAGTGTTGTGAGTGATGTTCCCCAGGGGTCAGTGTTGTGAGTGATGCCTCCCAGAGGTCAGTGCTGGCAGTGGTGTACCCAAGGGTCAGTGTGTGGAGTGATACACCCCAGGGGTCAGAGCTGTGTGTGATGCTTCCCAGGGTTCAGTGCTGGGAGTGATGTTCCCCAGGGGTAAGTGGTGGTAGTGATGTACCCCAGGAGTAAGTGCTGGGAGTGATGAACCTCAGGGGTCAGTGCTGGGAGTGATGAACCCCCGGGGTCAGTGCTGGGAGTGATGAAGCCCAGGGGTCAGTGCTGGGAGTGATGTTCCCCAGGGGTCAGTGTTGGGAATGATGTACCCCAGGGTCAGTGCTTAGTGTGATGTTCCCCAGGGGTCAGTGTGTGAGTGATGTTCCCCAGGGGTCAGTGCTGGGAGTGATGTTCCCCAGGGGTCAGTGGATGAGTGATGTTCCCTAGGGGCCAGTGTGTGGAGTGATATTCTCCAGGGGTCAGTGCTGGGAGTGATGTTCCCCAATGCTCAGTGCTGGTAGTGATGTTCCCCACAGGTCAGTGCTGGGAGTGATGTTCCGCAGGGGTCAGTTCTGGGAGTGATGTTCTCCAGGTGTCAGTGCTGGGAGTGATGTACCACAGGGGTCAGTGCTGGGAGGGATGTTGCCCAGGAGTCAGTGTTGGGATTGATGAACCTCAGGGGTCAGTGTTGGGAGTAAAGTGCTCCAGGGGCCAGTCCTGGGAGTGATGTTCCTCAGGGGTCAGTGCGGGGAGTGTTGTTCCCCAGGGGTCGGTGCTGGGAGTGATGAACCCCCGGGGTCAGTGCTGGGAGTGATGTACCCCAGGGTCAGTGCTGGGAGTGATGTTCCCCAGGGGTCAGTTTTGGGAGTGATGAACCCCAGGGGTCAGTGCTGGGAGTGATGAACCCCAGGGGTCAGTGCAGAGAGCGATGTTCCCCAGGGGTCGGTGCTGGGAGTGATGGTCCCCACGGGGTCAGTGCTGGGAGTGATGTTCCCTATGGGTCAGTGCTAGGAGTGATGTACCCCAGGGGTCAGTGTGGGGAGCGATGTTCCTCAGTGGTCAGTGCTGGGAGTGATGTTCCCCAGGTTTCACTGGGGTGAGCGATGTTCCGCAGGTGTCAGTGTGGGAGTGATGTTTTCAGGGGTCAGTGAGGAGAATGATGTTCCCCAGGGGTCAGTGTTGTGAGTGATGTTCCCCAGGGGTCAGTGTTGTGAGTGATGCCTCCCAGAGGTCAATGCTGGCAGTGATGTACCCCAGGGTCAGTGTGTGGAGTGATAGACCCCAGGGGTCAGAGCTGTTTGTGATGTTCCCCAGGGTTCAGTGCTGGGAGTGATGAACCTCAGGGGTCAGTGGTGGGAGTGATGTACCCCAGGAGTAAGTGCTGGGAGTGATGAACCCCAGGTGTCAGTGCTGGGAGTGATGTTCCTCAGGGGTCAGTGCATGGAGTGATGTTACCCAGGGGTCACTGCGGTGAGTGATGTACCCCAGGGGTCGGTGCTGGGAGTGTTGTTCCCCAGTGGTCAGTGCGGGGAGTGATGTTCCCCATGGGTCAGTGCGGGGAGTGATGTTCCCCATGGGTCAGTGCGGGGAGTGATGTTCCCCATGGGTCAGTGCTGGGAGTGATGTCCCCCAGGTGTCGGTGCTGGGAGTGCCGTTCCCCAGGGGTCAGTGCTGGGAGTGCCGTTCCCCAGGGGTCAGTGCCGGGAGTTATGTTCCCCAGTGGTCTGTGCTGGAAGTAATGTTCCCCAGGGATCAGTGTTGGGAGCGATGTTCCCCAGGGGTCTGTGCTGGGAGTGATGTAACCCAGGGTCCAGTGCTGGGAGTGATGTTACTCAGGGGTCAGTGCTGTGAGTGATGTTCCCCAGGGGTCAGTGCAGGGAGTGATGTTCCGCAGGGGTCAGTGCTGGGAGTGATGTTCCTCAGGGGTCAGTTCTGGGAGTGCTGTTCTCCAGCGGTCAGTGCTGGGAGTGATGTACAACAGGGGTCAGTTCTGGGAGTGTTGTTCCCCAGGGTTCCGTGGTGGGAGTGATGTTCCCCAGGGGTCAGTGCTGGGAGGGATGTTCCACAGGGTTCACTGGGGGGAGTGATGTTCACCAGTTGTCAGTGTGGGAGTGATGTTCCCCAGGGGTCTGTGTTGTGAGTGATGTTCCCCAGGGGTCAGTGTTGTGAGTGATGCCTCCCAGAGGTCAGTGCTGGCAGTGGTGTACCCCAGGGTCAGTGTGTGGAGTGATACACCCCAGGGGTCAGAGCTGTGTGTGATGTTTCCCAGGGTTCAGTGCTGGGAGTGATGTTCCCCAGGGGTCAGTGGTGGGAGTGATGTACCCCAGGAGTAAGTGCTGGGAGTGATGAACCTCAGGGGTCAGTGCTGGGAGTGATGAACCCCCGGGGTCAGTGCTGGGAGTGATGAAGCCCAGGGGTCAGTGCTGGGAGTGATGTTCCCCAGGGGTCAGTGTTGGGAATGATGTACCCCAGGGTCAGTGCTTAGTGTGATGTACCCCAGGGGTCAGTGCTGGGCGTGATGTTCCCCAGTGTTCAGTGCCAGGAGTGATGTTCCCCAGGGGTCAGTGTGGGAGTGATGTTGCACAGGGGTCAGTGTGGGACTGATGTTCCCCAGGGGTCAGTGCTGGGAGTGATGTTCCCCAGGGGTCAGTGGATGAGTGATGTTCCCTAGGGGCCAGTGTGTGGAGTGATATTCTCCAGGGGTCAGTGCTGGGAGTGATGTTCCCCAATGCTCAGTGCTGGTAGTGATGTTCCCCACAGGTCAGTGCTGGGAGTGATGTTCCGCAGGGGTCAGTTCTGGGTGTGATGTTCTCCAGGTGTCAGTGCTGGGAGTGATGTACCACAGGGGTCAGTGCTGGGAGGGATGTTGCCCAGGAGTCAGTGTTGGGATTGATGAACCTCAGGGGTCAGTGTTGGGAGTAAAGTGCTCCAGGGGCCAGTGCTGGGAGTGATGTTCCTCAGGGGTCAGTGCGGGGAGTGTTGTTCCCCAGGGGTCGGTGCTGGGAGTGCGGTGCCCCAGGGGTCAGTGCTGGGAGTGATGAACCCCCGGGGTCAGTGCTGGGAGTGATGTACCCCAGGGTCAGTGCTGGGAGTGATGTTCCCCAGGGGTCAGTTTTGGGAGTGATGAACCCCAGGGGTCAGTGCTGGGAGTGATGAACCCCAGGGGTCAGTGCAGAGAGCGATGTTCCCCAGGGGTCGGTGCTGGGAGTGATGGTCCCCACGGGGTCAGTGCTGGGAGTGATGTTCCCTATGGGTCAGTGCTAGGAGCGATGTACCCCAGGGGTCAGTGTGGGGAGCGATGTTCCTCAGTGGTCAGTGCTGGGAGTGATGTTCCCCAGGTTTCACTGGGGTGAGTGATGTTCCGCAGGTGTCAGTGTGGGAGTGATGTTTTCAGGGGTCAGTGAGGAGAATGATGTTCCCCAGGGGTCAGTGTTGTGAGTGATGTTCCCCAGGGGTCAGTGTTGTGAGTGATGCCTCCCAGAGGTCAATGCTGGCAGTGATGTACCCCAGGGTCAGTGTGTGGAGTGATAGACCCCAGGGGTCAGAGCTGTTTGTGATGTTCCCCAGGGTTCAGTGCTGGGAGTGATGTTCCCCAGGGGTCAGTGGTGGGAGTGATGTACCCCAGGAGTAAGTGCTGGGAGTGATGAACCTCAGGGGTCAGTGGTGGGAGTGATGTACCCCAGAATTAATGCTGGGAGTGATGAACCTCAGGGGTCAGTGCTGGGAGTGATGTTCCTCAGGGGTCAGTGCATGGAGTGATGTTACCCAGGGGTCACTGCGGTGAGTGATGTACCCCAGGGGTCACTGCGGTGAGTGATGTACCCCAGGGGTCAGTGCTGGGAGTGATGTTCCCCAGGGGTTGGTGCTGGGTTTGATGCTCCCTAGGTGTCGGTGCTGGGAGTGTTGTTCCCCAGGGGTGTGTGCTATTAGTGATGTTCCCCAGGGGTCAGTGCTGGGAGTGATGAACTCCAGGGGTCAGTGCTGGGAATGATGGTCCCCAGTGGTCAGTGCGGGGAGTGATGTTCCCCATGGGTCAGTGTGGGGAGTGATGTTCCCCATGGGTCAGTGCGAGGAGTGATGATCCCCATGGGTCAGTGCTGGGAGTGATGTACCCCATGGGTCAGTGCTGGGAGTGATGTTCCCCAGGTGTCAGTGCTGGGAATGTTGTTCCCCAGGTGTCAGTGCTGGGAGTGCCGTTCCCCAGGGGTCAGTGCCGGGAGTTATGTTCCCCAGTGGTCTGTGCTGGGAGTGATGTAACCCAGGGGTCAGTGCTGGAAGTAATGTTCCCCAGGGATCAGTGCTGGGAGCGATGTTCCCCAGGGGTCTGTGCTGGGAGTGATGTAACCCAGGGTCCAGTGCTGGGAGTGATGTTACTCAGGGGTCAGTGCTGGGAGTGATGTTCCCCAGGGGTCAGTTCTGGGAGTGATGTACAACAGGGGTCAGTGCTGGGAGGGATGATGCCCAGGGGTCAGTGCTGGGAGTGATGTACCCCAGGTTTCTGTGTGGGAGTGATGTTCACCAGGGGTTAGTGTGGTAGTGATGTTCATCAGGGGTCAGTGCTGGGAGTGATGTACCCCAGGGTTCGGTGCTGGGCGTAATGAACCCCAGGGGTCAGTGCTGGGAGTGATGTTCCCCAGCGGTCAGTGTTGGTAGTGTTGAATCCCAGGGGTCAGTGCTGGGAGTGATGAACCACAGGGGTCAGTGCTGGGAGTGTGGAACCCCAGGGGTCAGGGTTGGGAGTGATGTACCCCAGGGGTCAGTGTTGGGAGTGATGTGCCCCAGGGGTCAGTGCTGGGAGTGATGAACCCCAGGGGTCAGTGTTGGGAGTGATATGCCCCAGGGGTCAGTGCTGGGAGTGATGTTCCTCAGGGGTCAGTGCAGGGATTGATGTTCCCCAGTAGTCAGTGCGGGGAGTGATGTTCCCCAGTGGTCGGTGCTGGGAGTGATGTTTCCCAGGGGTCGGTGCTGGGAGTGATGTTCCCCAGGGGTCGGTGCTGAGAGTGATGGTCCCCACGGGGTCAGTGCTGTGAGTGATGTTCCCCAGGGGTCAGTGCTGGGAGTGATGTACCACAGGGGTCAATGTGGGGAATGCTGTTCCCCAGAGGTCAGTGCAGGGCGTGATTTTCCCCAGGGTTCAGTGGGGGGAGAGATGTTTCCCAGGGGTCAGTGTGGGAGTGATGTTCTTCAGGTGTCAGTGAGGAGAATGATGTTCCCCAGGGCTCAGTGTTGTGAGTGATGTTCCCCAGGGGTCAGTGCTGGGAGTGCTGGTCCCCACGGGGTCAGTGCTGGGAATCATGTTCCCCAGGGATCAGTGCTAGGAGTGATGAACATCAGGGGTCAATGTGGGGAGTGCTGTTCCCCAGGGGTCAGTGCAGGAGTGATTTTCCCCAGGGTTCAGTGTGGGGAGCGATGTTCCCCAGGGGACAGAGCTGTGAGTGATGTACCCCAGGTTCAGTGATTGTGGTGATGAACCCCAGGGGTCAGTGCTGGGAGTAATGATCCCCATGGGTCAGTGTTGGGAGTGATGTACCCCAGGGGTAAGTGCTGGGAGTGATGAACCTCGTGCGTCATTGCTGGGAGTGATGTGCCCCAGCGATCATTGCTGGGAGTGATGTTCCTCAGGGGTCAGTGCGGGGAGTGTTGTTCCCCAGGTGTCACTGCGGGGAGTGATGTACCCCAGGGGTCGGTGCTGGGAGTGATGTTCCCCAAGGATCGGTGTTGGTAGTGATGTTCCCCAGGGGTCTGTGCTGGGAATGATGTTCCCCAGGGGTCAGTGCGAGGAGTGATGTTTCCAGGGGTCAGTGCTGTGAGTGATGCCCCCCAGACATCAGTGCTGAGAGTGTTGTACCCAAGGGTCAGGGGTGGGAACGATGTACCCCAGGGGTCAGTGTGGGGTGTGATGCACCCCAGTGGTCAGTGTGGGGAGCGCTGTTCCCCAGGGGTCAGTGCTGGGAGTGACGAACACCAGGGGTCAGTGTGGAGTGATGTTTCCCAGGGATCAGTGCTGGGAGTGAAGTTCCCCAGGTGTCAGTGGGGGGAGTGATGTTCCCCAGGGGTCAGTGTGTGGAGGGATATTCCCCAGGGGTCAGTGCTGGGAGTGATGTTCCCCAGGGGACAATGCTGGGAGTGATGTTCCCCAGGGGTCACTGTTGGGCGTGATGTTCCCCAGGGGTCACTGTTGGGAGTGATGTTCCCCAGGGGTCATTGTTGGGAGTGATGTTCCCCAGGGGTCATTGCTGCGAGTGATGTTCCCAGGGGTCAGTGCTGGGAGTGATGTTCCCCAAGTGTCAGTGCTGGGAGTGGTGTTGCCCAGAGGTCTGTGCTGGGAGTGATATTCTACAGCGGTCAGATCTGGGAGAGATGTTCCACAGGGGTCAGTGCTGGGAGTGATGGTCCCCATGGGTCAGTTCTGGGAGTGTAGTTCCCCAGGGTTCCGTGGTGGGAGTGATGTTCCCCAGGGGTCAGTGCTGGGAGGGATGTTCCCCAGGGTTCACTGGGGGGAGTGATGTTCACCAGTTGTCAGTGTGGGAGTGATGTTCCCCAGGGGTCAGTGTTGTGAGTGATGTTCCCCAGGGGTCAGTGTTGTGAGTGATGCCTCCCAGAGGTCAGTGCTGGCAGTGATGTACCCCAGGGTCAGTGTGTGGAGTGATACACCCCAGGGGTCAGAGCTGTGTGTGGTGTTCCCCAGGGTTCAGTGCTGGGAGTGATGTTCCCCAGGGGTCAGTGGTGGGAGTGATGTACCCCAGGAGTAAGTGCTGGGAGTGATGAACCTCAGGGGTCAGTGCTGGTAGTGATGTGCCCCAGGGGTCAGTGATGGGAGCGATGTTCCTCAGGGGTCAGTGCAGGGAGTGCTGTTACCCAGGGGTCACTGCGGTGAGTCTTGTACCCCAGGGTTCAGTGCTGGGAGTGATGTTCCCCAGGGGTCAGTGGTGGGAGTGATGTACCCCAGGAGTAAGTGCTGGGAGTGATGAACCTCAGGGGTCAGTGCTGGTAGTGATGTGCCCCAGGGGTCAGTGCTGGGAGTGATGTTCCTCAGGGGTCAGTGCAGGGAGTGCTGTTACCCAGGGGTCACTGCGGTGAGTGTTCTACCCCTGGGGCCAGTGCTGGGAGTGATGTTCCCCAGGGGTTTGTGCTGGGTTTGATGTTCCCCAGGGGTCGGTGCTGCGAGTGTTGTCCCCAGGGGTATGTGCTGGGAGAGATGTTCCCCAGGGGTCAGTGCTGGGAGTGATGTTCCCCAGGTGTCAGTGCTGGGAGCGTTATTCCCCAGGGTGTCAGTTCTGGGAGTGATGTACCCCAGGGGTCAGTGCTGGGAGTTTTGCTCCCCAGGTGTCAGTGCTGGGAGTGCCATTCCCCAGGGGTCAGTGCTGGGAGTTATGTTCCCCAGTGGTCAGTGCAGGGAGTGATGTTCCCCAGGGGTCGGTGTGGGGAGTGATGTTCCCCATGGGTCAGTGCTGGGAGTGGTGTACCCCAGGGTTCAGTGCGGGGAGTGATGTTCCCCAGGGGTTACTGCTGAGAGTGATGTTCCCCAGGGGTCTGTGCTGGGAATGATGTAATCCAGGGTTCAGTGCTGGGAGTGATGTTACCCAGGGGTCAGTGCTGGGAGTGATGTTCCCCAGGGGTCAGTGCTGGGAGCGATGTTCCTCAGGGGTCAGTTCTGGGAGTAATGATCTTCAGCGGTCAGTGCTGGGAGTGATGTACAACAGGGGTCAGTGCTGGGAGCGATATTGCCCAGGGGTCAGTGCTGGGAGTGATGTACCCCAGGGGTCAGTGTTGGGAGTGATGTGCCCCAGGGGTCAGTGCTGGGAGTAATGAACCCCAGGGGTCAGTGTTGGGAGTGATGTACCCCAGGGGTCAGTGTTGGGAGTGATATGCCCCAGGGTTCAATGCTGGGAGTGATGTTCCTCAGGGGGCAGTGCAGGGATTGATGTTCCCCAGGAGTCAGTGCGGGGAGTGATGTTCCCCAGGGGTCGGTGCTTGGAGTGATGTACCCCAGGGTTCAGTGTTGGGAGTGATGTTCCCCAGGGGTCAGTGCTGGGAGTGATGTTCCCCAAGTGTCAGTGCTGGGAGTGGTGTTGCTCAGAGGTCAGTGCTGGGAGTGATATTTTACAGGGGTCAGTTCTGGGGGAGATGTTCCCCAGGGGTCAGTGCTGGGAGTGATGGTCCCCATGGGTCAGTGCTGGGAGTGATGTTCCCCAGGGTTCAGTGGTGGGAGTGATGTTCCCCAGGGGTCAGTGCTGGGAGGGATGTTCCCCAGGGTTCAGTGGTGGGAATGATGTCCCAGAGGGGTCAGCACTGGGAGTGATGCTCCCCAGGGGTCAGTGCTGAGAGTGATGAACCCCAGGGGTCAGTGTTGGGACTGATATGCCCCAGGGGTCATTGCTGGGAGTGATGTTCCCCAGGGGTCAGTGTTGGGAGTGATGTACCCCAGGGGTCAGTGCTGGGAGTGATGAACCCCAGGGGTCAGTGCTGGGAGTGATGTTCCCCAGGGTCAGTGCTGGGAGTGATGTTCCCCAGGGGTCAATGCTGGGAGTGATGTTGCCCAGAGGACAGTGCTGCGAGTGATATTCCCCAGGGGTTCAGTTCTGGGAGTGATGTTCCCCAGGGGTCAGTGATGGGAGTGATGTTCCCCATGCGTCACTGCTGGGAGTTATGTTCCGCAGGAGTCAGTGCAGGGAGCGATGTTCCCCATGGGTCAGTGCTGTGAGTGGTGTACCCCAGGTGTCAGTGCGGGGTGTGATGTTCCCCAGGGGTTACTGCTGAGAGTGATGATCCCAGGGGTCAGTGGTGGGAGTGATGTAACCCAGGGGTCAGTGCTGGGAGTGATGTTCTGCAGGGTTCAGTGCTGGGAGTGATGTTCCACAGGGGTCATTTCTGGGAGTGATGTTCTCCAGGGGTCAGTTCTGGGAGGGATGTTGCCCAGGGCTCAGTGCTGGGATTGATGTACCCCACGCGTCAGTGTGGGAGTGATGTTCACCAGGGGTCAGTGCTGGGAGTGAAGTTTCCCAGGGGTCAGTGCTGGGAGTGATGTACCCCAGGGTTCGGTGCTGGGAGTGATGAACCCCAGGTGTTAGTGCTGGGAGTGATGTTACCCTTCGGTCAGTTTTAGCAGTGATGAAACCGAGGTGTCAGTGCTGTAAGTGATGAACCCAGGGGTCAGTGCGGACAGTGATATTCGCTATGGCTGTGTTGGGAGTGATGTCCCCCAGGGGTCCGTGCTGGGAGTGATGAACCCCAGGGGTCAGTGTTGGGAGTTATATGCCCCAGGGATCAGTGCTGGGAGTGATGTTCCTCAGGGGTCAGTGCAGGGATTGATATTCCCCAGGGGTCACTGTTGGGAGTGATGTTCCCCAGGGGTCACTGTTGGGAGTGATGTTCCCCAGGGGTCACTGTTGGGAGTGATGTTCCCAAGGGTTCATTGCTGTGAGTGATGTTCCCAGTGTTCAGTTTTGGGACTGATGTTCCCCAGGGGTCAATGCTGGGAGTGATGTTCCCCAAGTGTCAGTGCTGGGAGTGATATTCTACAGGGGTCAGTTCTGGGAGAGATGTTCCCCAGGGGTCAGTGCTGGGAGTGATGGCCCCCATGGGTGAGTGCTGGGAGTGATGTTCCCCAGGTTTCAGTGGTGGGAGTGATGTTCCCCAGGGGTCAGTGCTGGGCGGGATGTTCCCCAGGGGTCAGTGCGGGGTGTGATGTTCCCCAGGGGTCGGTGCTGGGAATGATGTTCCCCTGGGTTCAGTGGTGGGAATGATGTTCCAGAGGGTTCAGCGCTGGGAGTGATGCTCCCCAGCGGTCAGTGCTGGCAGTGATGAACGCCAGGGGTCAGTGTTGGGACTGATATGCCCCAGGGGTCAGTGCTGGGAGTGATGTTCCTCAGGGGTCAGTGTTGGGAGTGATGTACCCCAGGGGTCAGTGCTGGGAGTGATGAACCCCAGGGGTCAGTGCTGGGAGTGATGTTCCCCAGGGGTCAATGCTGGGAGTGATGTTGCCCAGATATCAGTGCTGCGAGTGATATTCCCCAGGGGTCAGTGCTGGGAGTGATGTTCCTCAGGGGTCAGTGTTGGGAGTGATGTTCCCCAGTGGTCAGTGTTGGGATTGATGTTTCCCAGGCATCACTGCTGGGAGTTATGTTCCCCAGCAGTCAGTGCAGGGAGCGATGTTCCCCATGGGTCAGTGCTGGGAGTGGTGTACCCCAGGGGTCTGTGCGGGGCGTGATGTTCCCCAGGGGTTACTGCTGAGAGTGATGATCCCAGGGGTCAGTGGTGGGAGTGATGTAACCCAAGGGACAGTGCTGTGAGCGATGTTCTGCAGGGGTCATTGCTAGGAGTGATGTTCCACAGGGGTCATTTCTGGGAGTGATGTTCTCCAAGGGTCAGTTCTGGGAGGGATGTTGCCCAGGGGCCAGTGCTGGGAGTGATGTACCCCAGGCGTCAGTTTGGGACTGAAGTTCACCAGGGTTCAGTGCTGGGAGTGATGTTCCCCAGGGTTCAGTGCTCGGAGTGATGTTCCCCAGGGTTCGGTGCTGGGAGTAATGAACCCCAGGGGTTAGTGCTGGGAGTGATGATACCCAGGGGTCAGTTTTGGCAGTGATGAACCCGAGGGGTCAGTGCTGTAAGTGTTGAAACCCAGGGGTCAGTGTGGACAGTGATGTTCCCCATGGGTGTGTTGGGAGTGATGTCCCCCAGGGGTCCGTGCTGGGAGTGATGAACCCCAGGGGTCAGTGTTGGGAGTTATATGCCCCAGGAGTCAGTGCTGGGAGTGATGTTCCTCAGGAGTCAGTGCAGAGATTGATGTTCCCAGGGGTCACTGTTGGGAGTGATGTTCCCCGGGGGTCACTGTTGGGAGTGATGTTCCCCAGGGGTCACTGTTGGGAGTGATGTTCCCCAGGGGTCAGTGCTGGGAGTGATGTTCCCCAAGTGTCAGTGCTGGGAGTGGTGTTGCCCAGAGGTCAGTGCTGGGAGTGATATTCTACAAGGGTCAGTTCTGGGAGAGATGTTCCCCGGGGGTCAGTGCTGGGAGTGATGGTCCCCATGGGTCAGTGCTGGGTGTGATTTTCCCCAGGGTTCAGTGGTGGGAGTGATGTTCCCCAGGGGTCAGTGCTGGGAGGGATGTTCCCCAGGGGTCAGTGCGGGGTGTGATGTTCCCCAGGGGTCAGTGCGGGGTGTGATTTTCCCCAGGGTTCAGTGGTGGGAGTGATGTTCCCCAGGGGTCAGTGCTGGGAGGGATGTTCCCCAGGGGTCAGTGCTGGGAGGGATGTTCCCCAGGGGTCAGTGCGGGGTGTGATGTTCCCCAGGGGTCAGTGCTGGGAATGATGTTCCCCAGGGTTCAGTGGTGGGAATGATGTTCCAGATGGGTCAGCGCTGGGAGTGATGCTCCCCAGGGGTCAGTGCTGGCAGTAATGAACCCCAGGAGTCAGTGTTGGGACTGATATGCCCCAGGGGTGAGTGCTGGGAGTGATGAACCACAGGGGTCAGTGCTGGGAGTGATGTTCCCCAGGGTCAGTGCTGGGAGTGACGTTCCCCAGGGGTCAATGCTGGGAGTGATGTTGCCCAGAGGTCAGTGCTGCGAGTGATATTCCCCAGGGGTTCAGTTCTGGGAGTGATGTTCCCCAGGGGTCAGTGTTGGGAGTGATGTACCCCAGGGGTCAGTGCTGGGAGTGATATTCCCCAGGGGTTCAGTTCTGGGAGTGATGTTCCCCAGGGGTCAGTGTTGGGAGTGATGTACCCCAGGGGTCAGTGCTGGGAGTGATGTGCACCAGGGTCATTGCTTAGAGTGATGTTCCCCAGGGGTCAATGCTGGGAGTGATGTTGCCCAGGGGTTCAGTTCTGGGAGTGATGTTCCCCAGGGGTCAGTGGAGGGAGTGATGTTCCCCAGGCATCACTGCTGGGAGTTATGTTCCCCAAGAGTCAGTGCAGGGAGCGATGTTCCCCATGGGTCAGTGCTGGGAGTGGTGTACCCCAGGTGTCAGTGTGGGGCGTGATGTTCCACAGGGGTTACTGCTGAGAGTGATGATCCCAGGGGTCAGTGGTGGGAGTGATGTCACCCATGGGTCAGTGCTGGGAGCGATGTTCTGCAGGGGTCAGTGCTGGGAGTGATGTTCCACAGGGGTCATTTCTGGGAGTGATGTTCTCCAGGGGTCATTTCTGGGAGGGATGTTGCCCAGGGCACAGTGCTCGGATTGATGTACCCCAGGCGTCAGTGTGGGAGTGATGTTCAGCAGGGGTCAGTGCTGGGAGTGATGTTCCCCAGGGGTCAGTGTGGGGATCGATGTTCCCCAGGGGTCAGTGTTGGGAGCGATGTTCCCCAGGGGTCAGTGGGGGGAGTGATGTACCGCAGGGGTCAGTGCTGGGCGTGATGAACCCCAGGGGTATGTGCTGGGAGTGATGTTCCCCAGGGGTCAGTGTTGGGAGTGATGTACCCCAGGGGTCAGCGCTGGGAGTAATGAACCCCAGGGGTTAGTGCTGGGAGTGATGTTACCCAGGGGTCAGTTTTGGCAGTGATGAACCCGAGGGGTCAGTGCTGTAAGTGATGAATCCCAAGGGTCAGTGCGGACAGTGATGTTACCCATGGGTGTGTTGGGAGTGATGTACCCCAGAGTTCCGTGCTGGGAGTGATGAACCGCAGGGGTCAGTGTTGGGAGTTATATGCCCCAGGGGTCAGTGCTGGGAGTGATGTTCCTCAGGGGTCAGTGCAGGGATTGATGTTCCCCAGGGGTCAATGTGGGCAGTGATGTACCCCAGGGGTCGATGCTTGGAGTGATGGCCCCAGGGGTCAGTCCTGGGAGTGATGTTCCCCAGGGGTCGGTGCTGGGAGTGATGTTCCCCAGGTGACGGTGCTGGGAGTGATGGTCCCCACGGGGTCAGTGCTGGGAGTGATGCTCCCCAGAGGTCAGTGCTGGGAGCAATGTACCCCAGGGGTCAGTGTGTGGAGTGATGCTCCCCAGTGTTCAGTGCTGGGAGTGATGTTCCCCAGGGGTCAGTGGTGGGAGTGATGTGCCCCAGGGTACAGCGCAGGGAGTAATGTACCCCAGGGGTCAGAGCTGGGAGTGATCAACCCCAGGGGTCAGTGCTGCGAGTGATGTACCCCAGGGGTCGGTGCTGGGCGTGATGTTCCCCAGTGTTCAGTGCCAGGAGTGATGTTCCCCAAGGGTCAGTGTGGGAGTGATGTTCCACAGGGGTCAGTTTGGGAGTGATGTTCCCCAGGGCTCTGTGTTGGGAGTGATGTTCCCCAGTGGTCAGTTCTGGGAGAGATGCTCCCCAGGGGTCAGTTCTGGGAGTGATGTACCATAGGGGTCAGTGCTGGGAGGGATGTTGCCCAGGGGTCAGTGCTGGGAGTGATGTATCCCAGGGTTCAGTGTGGGAGTGACATTCACCAGGGGTCAGTGCAGGGAGTGATGTACCCCAGGGGTCAGTGTTGGGTGTGATGTTCCCCAGGGGTCAGTGTTGATAGTGATGAACCCCAGGGATCAGTGCTGGGAGTGATGAACTCCAGGGGTCAGAGTTGGGAGTGATGTGCCCCATATGTCAGTGTTGGGAGGGATGTTCCTCAAGGGTCAATGCGGGGAGTGATGTTCCCCAGGGGTCGGTGCTGTGAGTGATATTCCCCAGGGGTCGGTGATGGGAGTGATGTTCCCCAGGGGTCGATGTTGGGAGTGATGGTCCCCACGGGGTCAGTGCTGGCAGTGATGTTCCCCAGTGGTCAGTGCTGGGATGTGCTGTTCCCCAGGGGTCGGGGATGGGCGTGATGTTCCCCATTGGTCAGTGTGGGAATGATGTTCCCCAGGGGTCAGTGCTGGGAGCGATGTTCCCCAGCGGTCAGTGGGGGAGTGATGTACCACAGGGGTCAGTGCTGGGAGTGATGAACCCCAGGGGTATGTGCTGGGTGTGATGTTCCCCAGGGGTCAGTGTTGGGAGTGATGTTCCCCGGGGGTCACTGTTGGGAGTGATGTTCCCCAGGGGTCACTGTTGGGAGTGATGTTCCCCAGGGGTCAGTGCTGGGAGTGATGTTCCCCAAGTGTCAGTGCTGGGAGTGGTGTTGCCCAGAGGTCAGTGCTGGGAGTGATATTCTACAAGGGTCAGTTCTGGGAGAGATGTTCCCCAGGGGTCAGTGCTGGGAGTGATGGTCCCCATGGGTCAGTGCTGGGTGTGATTTTCCCCAGGGTTCAGTGGTGGGAGTGATGTTCCCCAGGGGTCAGTGCTGGGAGGGATGTTCCCCAGGGGTCAGTGCGGGGTGTGATGTTCCCCAGGGGTCAGTGCGGGGTGTGATTTTCCCCAGGGTTCAGTGGTGGGAGTGATGTTCCCCAGGGGTCAGTGCTGGGAGGGATGTTCCCCAGGGGTCAGTGCTGGGAGGGATGTTCCCCAGGGGTCAGTGCGGGGTGTGATGTTCCCCAGGGGTCAGTGCTGGGAATGATGTTCCCCAGGGTTCAGTGGTGGGAATGATGTTCCAGATGGGTCAGCGCTGGGAGTGATGCTCCCCAGGGGTCAGTGCTGGCAGTAATGAACCCCAGGAGTCAGTGTTGGGACTGATATGCCCCAGGGGTGAGTGCTGGGAGTGATGAACCACAGGGGTCAGTGCTGGGAGTGATGTTCCCCAGGGTCAGTGCTGGGAGTGACGTTCCCCAGGGGTCAATGCTGGGAGTGATGTTGCCCAGAGGTCAGTGCTGCGAGTGATATTCCCCAGGGGTTCAGTTCTGGGAGTGATGTTCCCCAGGGGTCAGTGTTGGGAGTGATGTACCCCAGGGGTCAGTGCTGGGAGTGATATTCCCCAGGGGTTCAGTTCTGGGAGTGATGTTCCCCAGGGGTCAGTGTTGGGAGTGATGTACCCCAGGGGTCAGTGCTGGGAGTGATGTGCACCAGGGTCATTGCTTAGAGTGATGTTCCCCAGGGGTCAATGCTGGGAGTGATGTTGCCCAGGGGTTCAGTTCTGGGAGTGATGTTCCCCAGGGGTCAGTGGAGGGAGTGATGTTCCCCAGGCATCACTGCTGGGAGTTATGTTCCCCAAGAGTCAGTGCAGGGAGCGATGTTCCCCATGGGTCAGTGCTGGGAGTGGTGTACCCCAGGTGTCAGTGTGGGGCGTGATGTTCCACAGGGGTTACTGCTGAGAGTGATGATCCCAGGGGTCAGTGGTGGGAGTGATGTCACCCATGGGTCAGTGCTGGGAGCGATGTTCTGCAGGGGTCAGTGCTGGGAGTGATGTTCCACAGGGGTCATTTCTGGGAGTGATGTTCTCCAGGGGTCATTTCTGGGAGGGATGTTGCCCAGGGCACAGTGCTCGGATTGATGTACCCCAGGCGTCAGTGTGGGAGTGATGTTCAGCAGGGGTCAGTGCTGGGAGTGATGTTCCCCAGGGGTCAGTGTGGGGATCGATGTTCCCCAGGGGTCAGTGTTGGGAGCGATGTTCCCCAGGGGTCAGTGGGGGGAGTGATGTACCGCAGGGGTCAGTGCTGGGCGTGATGAACCCCAGGGGTATGTGCTGGGAGTGATGTTCCCCAGGGGTCAGTGTTGGGAGTGATGTACCCCAGGGGTCAGCGCTGGGAGTAATGAACCCCAGGGGTTAGTGCTGGGAGTGATGTTACCCAGGGGTCAGTTTTGGCAGTGATGAACCCGAGGGGTCAGTGCTGTAAGTGATGAATCCCAAGGGTCAGTGCGGACAGTGATGTTACCCATGGGTGTGTTGGGAGTGATGTACCCCAGAGTTCCGTGCTGGGAGTGATGAACCGCAGGGGTCAGTGTTGGGAGTTATATGCCCCAGGGGTCAGTGCTGGGAGTGATGTTCCTCAGGGGTCAGTGCAGGGATTGATGTTCCCCAGGGGTCAATGTGGGCAGTGATGTACCCCAGGGGTCGATGCTTGGAGTGATGGCCCCAGGGGTCAGTCCTGGGAGTGATGTTCCCCAGGGGTCGGTGCTGGGAGTGATGTTCCCCAGGTGACGGTGCTGGGAGTGATGGTCCCCACGGGGTCAGTGCTGGGAGTGATGCTCCCCAGAGGTCAGTGCTGGGAGCAATGTACCCCAGGGGTCAGTGTGTGGAGTGATGCTCCCCAGTGTTCAGTGCTGGGAGTGATGTTCCCCAGGGGTCAGTGGTGGGAGTGATGTGCCCCAGGGTACAGCGCAGGGAGTAATGTACCCCAGGGGTCAGAGCTGGGAGTGATCAACCCCAGGGGTCAGTGCTGCGAGTGATGTACCCCAGGGGTCGGTGCTGGGCGTGATGTTCCCCAGTGTTCAGTGCCAGGAGTGATGTTCCCCAAGGGTCAGTGTGGGAGTGATGTTCCACAGGGGTCAGTTTGGGAGTGATGTTCCCCAGGGCTCTGTGTTGGGAGTGATGTTCCCCAGTGGTCAGTTCTGGGAGAGATGCTCCCCAGGGGTCAGTTCTGGGAGTGATGTACCATAGGGGTCAGTGCTGGGAGGGATGTTGCCCAGGGGTCAGTGCTGGGAGTGATGTATCCCAGGGTTCAGTGTGGGAGTGACATTCACCAGGGGTCAGTGCAGGGAGTGATGTACCCCAGGGGTCAGTGTTGGGTGTGATGTTCCCCAGGGGTCAGTGTTGATAGTGATGAACCCCAGGGATCAGTGCTGGGAGTGATGAACTCCAGGGGTCAGAGTTGGGAGTGATGTGCCCCACATGTCAGTGTTGGGAGGGATGTTCCTCAAGGGTCAATGCGGGGAGTGATGTTCCCCAGGGGTCGGTGCTGTGAGTGATATTCCCCAGGGGTCGGTGATGGGAGTGATGTTCCCCAGGGGTCGATGTTGGGAGTGATGGTCCCCACGGGGTCAGTGCTGGCAGTGATGTTCCCCAGTGGTCAGTGCTGGGATGTGCTGTTCCCCAGGGGTCGGGGATGGGCGTGATGTTCCCCATTGGTCAGTGTGGGAATGATGTTCCCCAGGGGTCAGTGCTGGGAGCGATGTTCCCCAGCGGTCAGTGGGGGAGTGATGTACCACAGGGGTCAGTGCTGGGAGTGATGAACCCCAGGGGTATGTGCTGGGTGTGATGTTCCCCAGGGGTCAGTGTTGGGATTCATGTACCCCAGGGATCAGTGCTGGGAGTGATGAACCCCAGGGGTCAGTGCTGGGAGTGATGTTCCCCAGGGGTCAGTGGGGTAGTGATGTTCCCCAGGGGTTTGTGATGGAGTGATGGTAACCACGGGGTCAGTGCTGGGAGTGAAGTTCCCCAGGGGTCTGTGTTTGGAGTGATGTTCCCCAGGGGTAAGTGCTGGAAGTGATGTTGCCCAGGTGTCAGTGCTGTGATTGATGTCAGTGTTGGGAGCGATGTACCCCAGGGGTCAGTGTGGGGAGCGATGTTCCCCAGGGTACAGTTCTGGGACTGATGTTCCCCAGGGGTCAGTGCAGGGAGTGACGTTCCCCAGGGGTCAGTTCTGGGGGTGATGTTCCCCATGGGTCAGTGCTGGGATTGATGTACCCCAGGGATCAGTGCTGGGAGTGATGTACGCAAGGGGTCAGTGCTGGGAGTGATGTTCCCCAGGGGTCAGTGCAGGGAGTGATGTTTCCCAGGGATCAGTGCTGGGAGTGACGATCCCCAGGGGTCAGTGTGGGGAGTGATGGACCCCAGGGGTCAGTGCTGGGAGGGAAGTTCCCCAGGTGTCAGTGTGTGAATGCTGTTGCCCAGGGTTCAGTGCTGGGAGAAATTTTCCCCAGGGTTCAGTGTGGGAGTGATGTTCCCCAGGGGTCAGAGAGGTGAAAGATGTTCCCCAGGGTTCAATGCTGGGAGTGATGTTCCCCAGGGGTCCGTGCTGGGTGTAATCATCCCCAGGGGTCAGTGCAGGGAGTAATGTTCCCCAGGGATCTGTGCTGGGAGTGATCATCCGCAGGGGTCTGCGCTGGGAGGGATGTTCCCCATTGGTCAGTGCTGGGAGTGATGTTCCCTAATGGTCAGTGCTGGGAGTGATGTTCCCCAGGGGTCAGTGCTGGGAGTGATGTTCCCCAGGTGTCACTGTTGGGAGTGATGTTCCCCAGGGGTCTTTGCTGGCAGTGATGTTCCCCAGGGGTCAGTGCTGGGAGTGATGTTCCCCAATGGTCAGTGCTGGGAGTGATGTTCCCCATTGGTCAGTGCTGGGAGCGATGTTCCCCAATGGTCAGTGCTGGGAGTGATGTTCCCCAGGGGTCAGTGCTGGGAGTGATGTTCCCCAGGTGTCACTGTTGGGAGTGATGTTCCCCAGGGGTCTTTGCTGGGAGTGATGTTCCCCAGGGGTCACTGCTGGGAGTGATGATCCCCAGCGATCAATGCTGGTAGTGGTGTTCCCCAGGGGTCAGTGCTGGCAGTGATGTTCCCCAGGGGTCAGTGTGGGGAGCGATGTTCCCCAGGGGACAGTGTGGGGAGTGATGGTCCCCAGGGTACAGTTCTGGGAGTGATGTACCCCAGGGGTCAGTGCAGGGAGTGACGTACCCCAGGGGTCAGCTCTGGGAGTGATGTTCCCCAGGTGTCAGTGCAGGGAGTGACGTTCCCCAGGTGTCACTGCTGAGAGTGATGTTCCCCAGAGGTCAGTGCTGGGAGTGATGTTCCCCAGGGGTTAGTGCTGGCAGTGATGTTCCCCAGGTGTTAGTGCTGGG
Source organism: Somniosus microcephalus (assembly GCF_052327205.1). Taxonomy (NCBI): domain Eukaryota; kingdom Metazoa; phylum Chordata; class Chondrichthyes; order Squaliformes; family Somniosidae; genus Somniosus; species Somniosus microcephalus. The sequence continues at coordinate 111,436,286 of NC_140994.1, forward strand.
AGTGATGGTCCCCAGGGGTCCGTGCTGGGAGTGATCTTCCACAGGGGTCAGTGCAGGGAGTGATGATCCCCAGGGGTCTGCGCTGGGAGTGATGTTCCCCAGTGGTCAGTGCTGGGAGTGATGTTCCACCGGGGTCAGCGCTGAGAGTGATGTTCCCCAAGGGTCAGTGAAGGGAGTGCTTTTCCCCAGGTGTTAGTGCAGGGAGTGATGTTTCCAATGGTCAGCGCTGGGAGTGACGTTCCTCCGGGGTCACTGCTGGGAGGAATGTTCCCCATTGGTCAGTGCTGGGAGTGATGACCCCTAGGGGTCAGTTCAGGGAGTCATGTACCCCAGGTGCTTGTGCTGTGAGTGATGTTCCCCTGGGGCCAGTGCTGGGAGTGATGTTCCCCAGGTGTCATTGTGGGAGTGTTGTATCCCAGGCGTATGTTCGGTGAGTGATGTTCCCCAGGTGTCAATGGGGGGAGTGATGTTCCCCAGAGGTCAGTGTGGGAGTGATGTTCCCCAGGGATCAGTGCTGGGAGTGATGTACCCCAGAGGTCAGTGCGGTGAGTGATGTTTCCCAGGGGTCAGTGGGGGGAGTGATGCTCCCCAGGGGTCAGTGTGGGAGTGATGCTCCCCAGGGGTCAGAGCTGGGAGTGATGTTCCCCAGGGGTCAGTGTGTGGAGTGATGTTCCCCAGGGGTCAGTGTTGGGATTGGTGAACCCCAGGGGTCAGTGTTGAGAGTGCTGAACCCCAGGGGTCAGTGCTGGGAGTGATGTTCCCCAGGGGTCAGTGTTGGGAGTGATATACCCCAGGGGTCAGTGCTGGGAGTGACGTACTGCAGGGGTTGCTGCTGGCAGTGATGTTCCCCAGGGGTCAGTTCTGGGAGTGATGTTACCAAGGAATCAATGCTGGGAGTGATGTTCCCCAGGGTTCAGTGCTGGTAGTGATGTTCCCCAGGGGTCATTGTGGGAGTGATGTTCCCCAGGGGTCAGTGCTGGGAGTGATGTACCCCAGGGGTCAGCGTGTGGAGCGATGTACCCCAGGGGTCACTGTTGGGAGTGATGTTCCCCAGGGGTCAGTGATGGGAGTGATGTTCCCTAGGGATCACTGTTGGGAGTGATGTTCCCCAGGGGTCTTTGCTGGGATTGGTGTTTCCCAGCGGCCAGTGCTGGGAGTGTTGATCCCCAGGGGTCAGTGCTGGGACTGATGTTCCCCAGGGGTCAGTGCTGGGAGTGGATTTCCCCAGGGGTCACTGTTTGGAGTGATGTTCCCCAGGGGTAAGTGCTGGGACTGATGTACCCCAGGGATCAGTGCTGGGAGTGATGTACCCAAGGGGTCAGTGCTGGGAGTGATGTTCCCCAGGGGTCAGTGCAGGGAGTGATGTTTCCCAGGGATCAGTGCTGGGTGTGACGTTCCCCAGGGGTCAGTGCGGGGAGTGATGGACCCCAGGGGTCAGTACTGGGAGGGATGTTCCCCAGGGCTCAGTGTGTGAATGATGTTGCCCAGGGGTCAGTGCTGTGATTGATGTCAGTGTTGGGAGCGATGTACCCCAGGGGTCAGTGTGGGGAGCGATGTTCCCCAGGGTACAGTTCTGGGACTGATGTTCCCCAGGGGTCAGTGCAGGGAGTGACGTTCCCCATGGGTCAGTGAGGTGAAAGATGTTCCCCAGGGGACAGTGTGGGGAGTGATGGTCCCCAGGGTACAGTTCTGGGAGTGATGTACCCCAGTGGTCAGTGCAGGGAGTGACGTACCACAGGGGTCAGCTCTGGGAGTGATGTTCCCCAGGTGTCAGTGCAGGGAGTGACGTTCCCCAGGGGTCACTGCTGAGAGTGATGTTCCCCAGAGGTCAGTGCTGGGAGTGATGTTCCCCAGGGGTTAGTGCTGGCAGTGATGTTCCCCAGGTGTTAGTGCTGGGAGTGATGGTCCCCAGGGGTCTGCGCTGGGAGTGATGTTCCCCAGTGGTCAGTGCTGGGAGTGATGTTCCACCGGGGTCAGCGCTGAGAGTGATGTTCCCCAAGGGTCAGTGAAGGGAGTGCTTTTCCCCAGGTGTTAGTGCAGGGAGTGATGTTTCCAATGGTCAGCGCTGGGAGTGACGTTCCTCCGGGGTCACTGCTGGGAGGAATGTTCCCCATTGGTCAGTGCTGGGAGTGATGACCCCCAGGGGTCAGTTCAGGGAGTCATGTACCCCAGGTGCTTGTGCTGTGAGTGATGTTCCCCTGGGGTCAGTGAGGGGTGTGATGTTCCCTAGGGGTCAGTGCTGGGAGTGATGTTCCCCAGGTATCATTGTGGGAGTGTTGTATCACAGGCGTATGTTCGGTGAGTGATGTTCCCCAGGTGTCAATGGGGGGAGTGATGTTCCCCAGAGGTCAGTGTGGGAGTGATGTTCCCCAGGGATCAGTGCTGGGAGTGATGTACCCCAGAGGTCAGTGTGGTGAGTGATGTATCCCAGGGGTCAGTGGGGGGAGTGATGCTCCCCAGGGGTCAGTGTGGGAGTGATGTTCCCCAGGGGTCAGTGTGGTGAGTGATGTACCCCAGAGGTCAGTGTGGTGAGTGATGTATCCCAGGGGTCAGTGGGGGGAGTGATGTTACCCAGGTGTCAGTGCTGGGAGTGATGTTCCCCAGGGGTCAGTTGTGGGAGTGATGTACCCCAGGGGTCAGTGCTGGGAGTGTTGCTCCCCAGGGGACAGCGCTGGGAGTGATGTTCCCCAGGGGTCAGTGTGTGGAGTGATGTTCCCCAGGTGTCAGTGCTGGGAGTGATGTTCCCCAGGGTTCAGTGCTTGGAGTGATGTTCCCCCTCGGTCATTGCAGGGAGTGATGTTCCCCATGGGTCATGCTGGGATTCATGTTTCCCAGGGGTCAGTGCTGTGAGTGATGTTCACCAGGGGTCAGTGTTTGGAGTGATGGACCCCAGGGGTCAGTCTTGGGAGTGATGAACCCCAGGGGTCAGTGCTGGGTGTGATGTTCCCAAGTGGTCAGTGTTGGCAGTGATGTACCCCGGGGGTTAGTGCTCGGAGTGGCGTATCCCAGGGTCAGTGCTGGGAGCGATGAACCCCAGGGGTCAGTGCTGGGATTGATGTTCCCCAGGGGTCAGTGCTGTGAGTGATGTTCTGCAGGGGTCTGTTCTGCGAGTGATGTTCTCCAAGGGTCAGTGTGTGGAGTGATGTACCCCAGGGGTCAGTGTTGGGAGAGATGTTCCCCAGGATTCAGTGCTGGGAATGACATTCCCCAAGGGTCAGCGCAGGGAGTGATGTTCCCCAGGGGTCAGTGCTGGAAGTGATGTTCCCCACGGGTCAGTGCTGGGAGTGACATTCCCCAGGGATCAGGGCTGGGAGTGACGTTCCCCAGGGATCAGTGCTGGGAGTGATGTACACAAGGGGTCAGTGCTGGGGGTGATGAACCCCAGGAGTCAGTGCTGGGAGTGATGTTCCCCAGGGGTCACTTTTGTAGGTGATGAACCCCAGGGGTCAGTGCTGGGAGTGATGAACCCCAGGGGTCAGTGCTGGGAGTGATATTCCCCAGGGGTCAGTGTTGGGAGTAATGTTCCCCAGGGGTCAGTGTGAGGAGTGATGTTCCCCAGGTGTCAGTGCTGGGAGTGATGTTCCCCAGGGGTCAGTGCTGGGAGTGATGCTCCCCAGGGTTCAGTATGTGGAGTGATGCTCCCCAGGGGTCAGAGCTGGGAGTGATGTTCCCCAGGGGTCTGTGTGTGGAGTGATGTTCCCCAGGTGTCAGTGCTGGGAGTGATGTTCCCCAGGGATCAGTGCTGGGAGTGATGTTCCACCTGGGTCAGTGCTGGGAGTGATGTTCCCCATGGGTCAGTGCTGGGATTGATGTTCCCCAGGGGTCAGTGCTGTGAGTGATGTTCCCCAGCGGTTAGTGTGTGGAATGATGTTCCCTAGGTGTCAGTGCTGGGAGTGATGTTTCCCAGGGATCAGTGCTGGGAGTGATGTTCTACCTGGGTCAGTGCTGGGAGTGATGTTCCCCAGGGATCAGTGCTGGGAGTGATGTTCCACCTGGGTCAGTGCTGGGAGTGATGTTCCCCATGAGTCAGTGCTGGGATTGATGTTTCCCAGGGGTCAGTGCTGTGAGTGATGTTCTCCAGGGGTCAGTGTGTGGAGTGATGTACCCCAGGGGTCAGTGTTGGGAGAGATGTTCCCCAGGATTCAGTGCTGGGAATGACATTCGCCAGGGGTCAGTGCAGGGAGTGATGTTCCCCAGGAGTCAGTGCTGGGAGTGATGATCCCCACGGGTCACTGCTGGGAGTGACATTCCCCAGGGATCAGTGCTGGGAGTGATGTACACCAGGGGTCAGTGCTGGGTGTGATGAACCCCAGGGTTCAGTGTTGGGAGTGACGAACCCCAGGGGTCAGTGCTGGGAGTGATGAACCCCAGTAGTCAGTGCTGAGAGTGATGTTCCCCAGGGGTCAGTGTTGGGATTGGTGAACCCCAGGGGTCAGTGTTGAGAGTGCTGAACCACAGGGGTCAGTGCTGGGAGTGATGTTCCCCAGGGGTCAGTGTTGGGAGTGATATACCCCAGGGGTCAGTGCTGGGAGTGACGTACCGCAGGGGTTGCTGCTGGCAGTGATGTTCCCCAGGGGTCAGTTCTGCGAGTGATGTTACCAAGGAATCAATGCTGGGAGTGATGTTCCCCAGGGTTCAGTGCTGGTAGTGATGTTCCCCAGGGATCATTGTGGGAGTGATGTTCCCCAGGGGTCAGTGCTGGGAGTGATGTACCCCACGGGTCAGCGTGTGGAGCGATGTACCCCAGGGGTCAGTGCTGGGACGGATGTTCCCCAGGGGTCAGTGATGGGAGTGATGTTCCCTAGGGATCACTGTTGGGAGTGATGTTCCCCAGGGGTCTTTGCTGGGATTGGTGCTTCCCAGCGGCCAGTGCTGGGAGTGTTGATCCCCAGGGGTCAGTGCTGGGACTGATGTTCCCCAGGGGACAGTGCTGGGAGTGGTGTTCCCCAGGGGTCACTGTTTGGAGTGATGTTCCCCAGGGGTAAGTGCTGGAAGTGATGTTGCCCAGGGGTCAGTGCTGTGATTGATGTCAGTGTTGGGAGCGATGTACCCCAGGGGTCAGTGTGGGGAGCGATGTTCCCCAGGGTACAGTTCTGGGACTGATGTTCCCCAGGGGTTTGTGATGGAGTGATGGTAACCACGGGGTCAGTGCTGGGAGTGAAGTTCCCCAGGGGTCAGTGTTTGGAGTGATGTTCCCCAGGGGTAAGTGCTGGAAGTGATGTTGCCCAGGGGTCAGTGCTGTGATTGATGTCAGTGTTGGGAGCGATGTACCCCAGGGGTCAGTGTGGGGAGCGATGTTCCCCAGGGTACAGTTCTGGGACTGATGTTCCCCAGGGGTCAGTGCAGGGAGTGACGTTCCCCAGGGGTCAGTTCTTGGGGTGATGTTCCCCATGGGTCAGTGCTGGGATTGATGTACCCCAGGGATCAGTGCTGGGAGTGATGTACCCAAGGGGTCAGTGCTGGGAGTGATGTTCCCCAGGGGTCAGTGCAGGGAGTGATGTTTCCCAGGGATCAGTGCTGGGAGTGACGTTCCCCAGGGTTCTGTGCGGGGAGTGATGGACCCCAGGGGTCAGTGCTGGGAGGGATGTTCCCCAGGGCTCAGTGTGTGAATGCTGTTGCCCAGGGTTCAGTGCTGGGAGAAATTTTCCCCAAGGTTCAGTGTGGGAGTGATGTTCCCCAGGGGTCAGAGAGGTGAAAGATGTTCCCCAGGGTTCAATGCTGGGAGTGATGTTCCCCAGGGGTCCGTGCTGGGTGTAATCATCCCCAGGGGTCAGTGCAGGGGGTGATGTTCCCCAGGGATCTGTGCTGGGAGTGATCATCCGCAGAGGTCTGTGCTGGGAGGGATGTTCCCCATTGGTCAGTGCTGGGAGTGATGTTCCCCAATGGTCAGTGCTGGGAGTGATGTTCCCCAGGGGTCAGTGCTGGGAGTGATGTTCCCCAGGTGTCACTGTTGGGAGTGATGTTCCCCAGGGGTCTTTGCTGGGAGTGATGTTCCCCAGGGGTCACTGCTGGGAGTGATGATCCCCAGTGGTCAATGCTGGTAGTGGTGTTCCCCAGGGGTCAGTGCTGGCAGTGATGTTCCCCAGGGGTCAGTGTGGGGAGCGATGTTCCCCAGGGGACAGTGTGGGGAGTGATGGTCCCCAGGGTACAGTTCTGGGAGTGATGTACCACAGGGGTCAGTGCAGGGAGTGACGTACCCCAGGGGTCAGCTCTGGGAGTGATGTTCCCCAGGTGTCAGTGCAGGGAGTGACGTTCCCCAGGGGTCACTGCTGAGAGTGATGTTCCCCAGAGATCAGTGCTGGGTGTGATGTTCCCCAGGGGTTAGTGCTGGCAGTGATGTTCCCCAGGTGTTAGTGCTGGGAGTGATGGTCCCCAGGGGTCCGTGCTGGGAGTGATCTTCCACAGGGGTCAGTGCAGGGAGTGATGATCCCCAGGGGTCAGCGCTGGGAGTGATGTTCCACCGGGGTCAGCGCTGAGAGTGATGTTCCCCAAGGGTCAGTGAAGGGAGTGCTTTTCCCCAGGGGTTAGTGCAGGGAGTGATGTTTCCAATGGTCAGCGCTGGGTGTGATGTTCCTCCGGGGTCACTGCTGGGAGGAATGTTCCCCATTGGTCAGTGCTGGGAGTGATGAACCCCAGGGGTCAGCTCGGGGAGTCATGTACCCCAGGTGCTTGTGCTGTGAGTGATGTTCCCCTGGGGTCAGTGAGGGGAGTGATGTTCCCTAGGGGTCAGTGCTGGGAGTGATGTTCCCCAGGTGTCATTGTGGGAGTGTTGTATCCCAGGCGTATGTTCGGTGAGTGATGTTCCCCAGGGGTCAGTGGGGGGAGTGATGTTCCCCAGAGGTCAGTGTGGGAGTGATGTTCCCCAGGGATCAGTGCTGGGAGTGATGTACCCCAGAGGTCAGTGCGGTGAGTGATGTTTCCCAGGGGTCAGTGGGGGGAGTGATGCTCTCCAGGGGTCAGTGTGGGAGTGATGTTCCCCAGGGGTCAGTGTGGGAGTGATGTTCCCCAAGGGTCAGTGCTGGGAGTGATGTTGCCCAGGTGTCAGTGCTGAGAGTGATGTTACCCAGGTATCAGTGCTGGGAGTGATGTTCCCCAGGGGTCAGTTGTGTGTGTGATGCACCCCAGGGGTCAGTGCTGGGAGTGTTGTTCCCCACGGGGCAGCGCTGGGAGTGATGTTCCCCAGGTGTCAGTGCTGGGGTGATGTTCCCCAGGATTCAGTGCTTGGAGTGATGTTCCCCCTGGGTCAGTGCAGGGAGTGATGTTCCCCATGGGTCATGCTGGGATTCATGTTTCCCAGGGGTCAGTGCTGTGAGTGATCTTCTGCAGGGGTCTGTTCTGCGAGTGATGTTCTCAAGGGGTCAGTGTGTGGAGTGATGTACCCCAGGGGTCAGTGTTGCGAGAGATGTTTCCCAGGATTCAGTGCTGGGAATGACATTCCCCAGGGGTCAGTGCAGGGAGTGACGTTCCCCAGGGATCAGTGCTGGGAGTGATGTACATCAGGGGTCAGTGCTGGGAGTGATGTTCCCCAGGGGTCAGTGTTTGGAGTGATGAACCCCAGGGGTCAGTCTTGGGAGTGATGAACCCCAGGGGTCAGTGCTGGCAGTGATGTTCCCCAGGGGTCAGTGTGGGGAGCGATGTTCCCCAGGGGACAGTGTGGGGAGTGATGGTCCCCAGGGTACAGCTCTGGGAGTGATGTACCACAGGGGTCAGTGCAGGGAGTGACGTACCCCAGGGGTCAGCTCTGGGAGTGATGTTCCCCAGGTGTCAGTGCAGGGAGTGACGTTCCCCAGGGGTCACTGCTGAGAGTGATGTTCCCCAGAGATCAGTGCTGGGAGTGATGTTCCCCAGGGGTTAGTGCTGGCAGTGATGTTCCCCAGGTGTTAGTGCTGGGAGTGATGGTCCCCAGGGGTCCGTGCTGGGAGTGATCTTCCACAGGGGTCAGTGCAGGGAGTGATGATCCCCAGGGGTCAGCGCTGGGAGTGATGTTCCACCGGGGTCAGCGCTGAGAGTGATGTTCCCCAAGGGTCAGTGAAGGGAGTGCTTTTCCCCAGGGGTTAGTGCAGGGAGTGATGTTTCCAATGGTCAGCGCTGGGAGTAATGTTACTCCGGGGTCACTGCTGGGAGGAATGTTCCCCATTGGTCAGTGCTGGGAGTGATGAACCCCAGGGGTCAGCTCGGGGAGTCATGTACCCCAGGTGCTTGTGCTGTGAGTGATGTTCCCTAGGGGTCAGTGCTGGGAGTGATGTTCCCCAGGTGTCATTGTGGGAGTGTTGTATCCCAGGCGTATGTTCGGTGAGTGATGTTCCCCAGGGGTCAGTGGGGGGAGTGATGTACCCCAGAGGTCAGTGCGGTGAGTGATGTTTCCCAGGGGTCAGTGGGGGGAGTGATGCTCCCCAGGGGTCAGTGTGGGAGTGATGTTCCCCAGGGGTCAGTGTGGGAGTGATGTTCCCCAAGGGTCAGTGCTGGGAGTGATGTTGCCCAGGTGTCAGTGCTGGGAGTGATGTTCCCCAGGGGTCAGTTGTGTGTGTGATGCACCCCAGGGGTCAGTGCTGGGAGTGTTGTTCCCCACGGGGCAGCGCTGGGAGTGATGTTCCCCAGGTGTCAGTGCTGGGAGTGATGTTCCCCAGGGTTCAGTGCTTGGAGTGATGTTCCCCCTGGGTCAGTGCAGGGAGTGATGTTCCCCATGGGTCATGCTGGGATTCATGTTTCCCAGGGGTCAGTGCTGTGAGTGATCTTCTGCAGGGGTCTGTTCTGCGAGTGATGTTCTCAAGGGGTCAGTGTGTGGAGTGATGTACCCCAGGGGTCAGTGTTGCGAGAGATGTTCCCCAGGATTCAGTGCTGGGAATGACATTCCCCAGGGGTCAGTGCTGGGAGTGATGTTCCCCAGGGGTCAGTGTTTGGAGTGATGAACCCCAGGGGTCAGTCTTGGGAGTGATGAACCCCAGGGGTCAGTGCTGGGTGTGATGATCCCAAGGGGTCAGTGTTGGGAGTGATGTACCCCGGGGGTTAGTGCTCAGAGTGACGTATCCCAGGGTCAGTGCTGGGAGCGATGAACCCCAGGGGTCAGTGCTGGGATTGATGTTCCCCAGGGGTCAGTGCTGTGAGTGATGTTCTGCAGGGGTCTGTTCTGCGAGTGATGTTCTCCAGGGGTCAGTGTGTGGAGTGATGTACCCCAGGGGTCAGTGTTGGGAGTGATATACCCCAGGGGTCAGTGCTGGGAGTGACGTACTGCAGGGGTTGCTGCTGGCAGTGATGTTCCCCAGGGGTCAGTTCTGGGAGTGATGTTACCAAGGAATCAATGCTGGGAGTGATGTTCCCCAGGGTTCAGTGCTGGTAGTGATGTTCCCCAGGGGTCATTGTGGGAGTGATGTTCCCCAGGGGTCAGTGCTGGGAGTGATGTACCCCAGGGGTCAGCGTGTGGAGCGATGTACCCCAGGGGTCACTGTTGGGAGTGATGTTCCCCAGGGGTCAGTGATGGGAGTGATGTTCCCTAGGGATCACTGTTGGGAGTGATGTTCCCCAGGGGTCTTTGCTGGGATTGGTGTTTCCCAGCGGCCAGTGCTGGGAGTGTTGATCCCCAGGGGTCAGTGCTGGGACTGATGTTCCCCAGGGGTCAGTGCTGGGAGTGGATTTCCCCAGGGGTCACTGTTTGGAGTGATGTTCCCCAGGGGTAAGTGCTGGGACTGATGTACCCCAGGGATCAGTGCTGGGAGTGATGTACCCAAGGGGTCAGTGCTGGGAGTGATGTTCCCCAGGGGTCAGTGCAGGGAGTGATGTTTCCCAGGGATCAGTGCTGGGTGTGACGTTCCCCAGGGGTCAGTGCGGGGAGTGATGGACCCCAGGGGTCAGTACTGGGAGGGATGTTCCCCAGGGCTCAGTGTGTGAATGATGTTGCCCAGGGGTCAGTGCTGTGATTGATGTCAGTGTTGGGAGCGATGTACCCCAGGGGTCAGTGTGGGGAGCGATGTTCCCCAGGGTACAGTTCTGGGACTGATGTTCCCCAGGGGTCAGTGCAGGGAGTGACGTTCCCCATGGGTCAGTGAGGTGAAAGATGTTCCCCAGGGGACAGTGTGGGGAGTGATGGTCCCCAGGGTACAGTTCTGGGAGTGATGTACCCCAGTGGTCAGTGCAGGGAGTGACGTACCACAGGGGTCAGCTCTGGGAGTGATGTTCCCCAGGTGTCAGTGCAGGGAGTGACGTTCCCCAGGGGTCACTGCTGAGAGTGATGTTCCCCAGAGGTCAGTGCTGGGAGTGATGTTCCCCAGGGGTTAGTGCTGGCAGTGATGTTCCCCAGGTGTTAGTGCTGGGAGTGATGGTCCCCAGGGGTCTGCGCTGGGAGTGATGTTCCCCAGTGGTCAGTGCTGGGAGTGATGTTCCACCGGGGTCAGCGCTGAGAGTGATGTTCCCCAAGGGTCAGTGAAGGGAGTGCTTTTCCCCAGGTGTTAGTGCAGGGAGTGATGTTTCCAATGGTCAGCGCTGGGAGTGACGTTCCTCCGGGGTCACTGCTGGGAGGAATGTTCCCCATTGGTCAGTGCTGGGAGTGATGACCCCCAGGGGTCAGTTCAGGGAGTCATGTACCCCAGGTGCTTGTGCTGTGAGTGATGTTCCCCTGGGGTCAGTGAGGGGTGTGATGTTCCCTAGGGGTCAGTGCTGGGAGTGATGTTCCCCAGGTATCATTGTGGGAGTGTTGTATCACAGGCGTATGTTCGGTGAGTGATGTTCCCCAGGTGTCAATGGGGGGAGTGATGTTCCCCAGAGGTCAGTGTGGGAGTGATGTTCCCCAGGGATCAGTGCTGGGAGTGATGTACCCCAGAGGTCAGTGTGGTGAGTGATGTATCCCAGGGGTCAGTGGGGGGAGTGATGCTCCCCAGGGGTCAGTGTGGGAGTGATGTTCCCCAGGGGTCAGTGTGGGAGTGATGTTCCCCAAGGGTCAGTGCTAGAGTGATGTTGCCCAGGTGTCAGTGCTGGGAGTGATGTTACCCAGGTGTCAGTGCTGGGAGTGATGTTCCCCAGGGGTCAGTTGTGGGAGTGATGTACCCCAGGGGTCAGTGCTGGGAGTGTTGCTCCCCAGGGGACAGCGCTGGGAGTGATGTTCCCCAGGGGTCAGTGTGTGGAGTGATGTTCCCCAGGTGTCAGTGCTGGGAGTGATGTTCCCCAGGGTTCAGTGCTTGGAGTGATGTTCCCCCTCGGTCATTGCAGGGAGTGATGTTCCCCATGGGTCATGCTGGGATTCATGTTTCCCAGGGGTCAGTGCTGTGAGTGATGTTCACCAGGGGTCAGTGTTTGGAGTGATGGACCCCAGGGGTCAGTCTTGGGAGTGATGAACCCCAGGGGTCAGTGCTGGGTGTGATGTTCCCAAGTGGTCAGTGTTGGCAGTGATGTACCCCGGGGGTTAGTGCTCGGAGTGGCGTATCCCAGGGTCAGTGCTGGGAGCGATGAACCCCAGGGGTCAGTGCTGGGATTGATGTTCCCCAGGGGTCAGTGCTGTGAGTGATGTTCTGCAGGGGTCTGTTCTGCGAGTGATGTTCTCCAAGGGTCAGTGTGTGGAGTGATGTACCCCAGGGGTCAGTGTTGGGAGAGATGTTCCCCAGGATTCAGTGCTGGGAATGACATTCCCCAAGGGTCAGCGCAGGGAGTGATGTTCCCCAGGGGTCAGTGCTGGAAGTGATGTTCCCCACGGGTCAGTGCTGGGAGTGACATTCCCCAGGGATCAGGGCTGGGAGTGACGTTCCCCAGGGATCAGTGCTGGGAGTGATGTACACAAGGGGTCAGTGCTGGGGGTGATGAACCCCAGGAGTCAGTGCTGGGAGTGATGTTCCCCAGGGGTCACTTTTGTAGGTGATGAACCCCAGGGGTCAGTGCTGGGAGTGATGAACCCCAGGGGTCAGTGCTGGGAGTGATATTCCCCAGGGGTCAGTGTTGGGAGTAATGTTCCCCAGGGGTCAGTGTGAGGAGTGATGTTCCCCAGGTGTCAGTGCTGGGAGTGATGTTCCCCAGGGGTCAGTGCTGGGAGTGATGCTCCCCAGGGTTCAGTATGTGGAGTGATGCTCCCCAGGGGTCAGAGCTGGGAGTGATGTTCCCCAGGGGTCTGTGTGTGGAGTGATGTTCCCCAGGTGTCAGTGCTGGGAGTGATGTTCCCCAGGGATCAGTGCTGGGAGTGATGTTCCACCTGGGTCAGTGCTGGGAGTGATGTTCCCCATGGGTCAGTGCTGGGATTGATGTTCCCCAGGGGTCAGTGCTGTGAGTGATGTTCCCCAGCGGTTAGTGTGTGGAATGATGTTCCCTAGGTGTCAGTGCTGGGAGTGATGTTTCCCAGGGATCAGTGCTGGGAGTGATGTTCTACCTGGGTCAGTGCTGGGAGTGATGTTCCCCAGGGATCAGTGCTGGGAGTGATGTTCCACCTGGGTCAGTGCTGGGAGTGATGTTCCCCATGAGTCAGTGCTGGGATTGATGTTTCCCAGGGGTCAGTGCTGTGAGTGATGTTCTCCAGGGGTCAGTGTGTGGAGTGATGTACCCCAGGGGTCAGTGTTGGGAGAGATGTTCCCCAGGATTCAGTGCTGGGAATGACATTCGCCAGGGGTCAGTGCAGGGAGTGATGTTCCCCAGGAGTCAGTGCTGGGAGTGATGATCCCCACGGGTCACTGCTGGGAGTGACATTCCCCAGGGATCAGTGCTGGGAGTGATGTACACCAGGGGTCAGTGCTGGGTGTGATGAACCCCAGGGTTCAGTGTTGGGAGTGACGAACCCCAGGGGTCAGTGCTGGGAGTGATGAACCCCAGTAGTCAGTGCTGAGAGTGATGTTCCCCAGGGGTCAGTGTTGGGATTGGTGAACCCCAGGGGTCAGTGTTGAGAGTGCTGAACCACAGGGGTCAGTGCTGGGAGTGATGTTCCCCAGGGGTCAGTGTTGGGAGTGATATACCCCAGGGGTCAGTGCTGGGAGTGACGTACCGCAGGGGTTGCTGCTGGCAGTGATGTTCCCCAGGGGTCAGTTCTGCGAGTGATGTTACCAAGGAATCAATGCTGGGAGTGATGTTCCCCAGGGTTCAGTGCTGGTAGTGATGTTCCCCAGGGATCATTGTGGGAGTGATGTTCCCCAGGGGTCAGTGCTGGGAGTGATGTACCCCACGGGTCAGCGTGTGGAGCGATGTACCCCAGGGGTCAGTGCTGGGACGGATGTTCCCCAGGGGTCAGTGATGGGAGTGATGTTCCCTAGGGATCACTGTTGGGAGTGATGTTCCCCAGGGGTCTTTGCTGGGATTGGTGCTTCCCAGCGGCCAGTGCTGGGAGTGTTGATCCCCAGGGGTCAGTGCTGGGACTGATGTTCCCCAGGGGACAGTGCTGGGAGTGGTGTTCCCCAGGGGTCACTGTTTGGAGTGATGTTCCCCAGGGGTAAGTGCTGGAAGTGATGTTGCCCAGGGGTCAGTGCTGTGATTGATGTCAGTGTTGGGAGCGATGTACCCCAGGGGTCAGTGTGGGGAGCGATGTTCCCCAGGGTACAGTTCTGGGACTGATGTTCCCCAGGGGTTTGTGATGGAGTGATGGTAACCACGGGGTCAGTGCTGGGAGTGAAGTTCCCCAGGGGTCAGTGTTTGGAGTGATGTTCCCCAGGGGTAAGTGCTGGAAGTGATGTTGCCCAGGGGTCAGTGCTGTGATTGATGTCAGTGTTGGGAGCGATGTACCCCAGGGGTCAGTGTGGGGAGCGATGTTCCCCAGGGTACAGTTCTGGGACTGATGTTCCCCAGGGGTCAGTGCAGGGAGTGACGTTCCCCAGGGGTCAGTTCTTGGGGTGATGTTCCCCATGGGTCAGTGCTGGGATTGATGTACCCCAGGGATCAGTGCTGGGAGTGATGTACCCAAGGGGTCAGTGCTGGGAGTGATGTTCCCCAGGGGTCAGTGCAGGGAGTGATGTTTCCCAGGGATCAGTGCTGGGAGTGACGTTCCCCAGGGTTCTGTGCGGGGAGTGATGGACCCCAGGGGTCAGTGCTGGGAGGGATGTTCCCCAGGGCTCAGTGTGTGAATGCTGTTGCCCAGGGTTCAGTGCTGGGAGAAATTTTCCCCAAGGTTCAGTGTGGGAGTGATGTTCCCCAGGGGTCAGAGAGGTGAAAGATGTTCCCCAGGGTTCAATGCTGGGAGTGATGTTCCCCAGGGGTCCGTGCTGGGTGTAATCATCCCCAGGGGTCAGTGCAGGGGGTGATGTTCCCCAGGGATCTGTGCTGGGAGTGATCATCCGCAGAGGTCTGTGCTGGGAGGGATGTTCCCCATTGGTCAGTGCTGGGAGTGATGTTCCCCAATGGTCAGTGCTGGGAGTGATGTTCCCCAGGGGTCAGTGCTGGGAGTGATGTTCCCCAGGTGTCACTGTTGGGAGTGATGTTCCCCAGGGGTCTTTGCTGGGAGTGATGTTCCCCAGGGGTCACTGCTGGGAGTGATGATCCCCAGTGGTCAATGCTGGTAGTGGTGTTCCCCAGGGGTCAGTGCTGGCAGTGATGTTCCCCAGGGGTCAGTGTGGGGAGCGATGTTCCCCAGGGGACAGTGTGGGGAGTGATGGTCCCCAGGGTACAGTTCTGGGAGTGATGTACCACAGGGGTCAGTGCAGGGAGTGACGTACCCCAGGGGTCAGCTCTGGGAGTGATGTTCCCCAGGTGTCAGTGCAGGGAGTGACGTTCCCCAGGGGTCACTGCTGAGAGTGATGTTCCCCAGAGATCAGTGCTGGGTGTGATGTTCCCCAGGGGTTAGTGCTGGCAGTGATGTTCCCCAGGTGTTAGTGCTGGGAGTGATGGTCCCCAGGGGTCCGTGCTGGGAGTGATCTTCCACAGGGGTCAGTGCAGGGAGTGATGATCCCCAGGGGTCAGCGCTGGGAGTGATGTTCCACCGGGGTCAGCGCTGAGAGTGATGTTCCCCAAGGGTCAGTGAAGGGAGTGCTTTTCCCCAGGGGTTAGTGCAGGGAGTGATGTTTCCAATGGTCAGCGCTGGGAGTGATGTTCCTCCGGGGTCACTGCTGGGAGGAATGTTCCCCATTGGTCAGTGCTGGGAGTGATGAACCCCAGGGGTCAGCTCGGGGAGTCATGTACCCCAGGTGCTTGTGCTGTGAGTGATGTTCCCCTGGGGTCAGTGAGGGGAGTGATGTTCCCTAGGGGTCAGTGCTGGGAGTGATGTTCCCCAGGTGTCATTGTGGGAGTGTTGTATCCCAGGCGTATGTTCGGTGAGTGATGTTCCCCAGGGGTCAGTGGGGGGAGTGATGTTCCCCAGAGGTCAGTGTGGGAGTGATGTTCCCCAGGGATCAGTGCTGGGAGTGATGTACCCCAGAGGTCAGTGCGGTGAGTGATGTTTCCCAGGGGTCAGTGGGGGGAGTGATGCTCTCCAGGGGTCAGTGTGGGAGTGATGTTCCCCAGGGGTCAGTGTGGGAGTGATGTTCCCCAAGGGTCAGTGCTGGGAGTGATGTTGCCCAGGTGTCAGTGCTGAGAGTGATGTTACCCAGGTATCAGTGCTGGGAGTGATGTTCCCCAGGGGTCAGTTGTGTGTGTGATGCACCCCAGGGGTCAGTGCTGGGAGTGTTGTTCCCCACGGGGCAGCGCTGGGAGTGATGTTCCCCAGGTGTCAGTGCTGGGGTGATGTTCCCCAGGATTCAGTGCTTGGAGTGATGTTCCCCCTGGGTCAGTGCAGGGAGTGATGTTCCCCATGGGTCATGCTGGGATTCATGTTTCCCAGGGGTCAGTGCTGTGAGTGATCTTCTGCAGGGGTCTGTTCTGCGAGTGATGTTCTCAAGGGGTCAGTGTGTGGAGTGATGTACCCCAGGGGTCAGTGTTGCGAGAGATGTTTCCCAGGATTCAGTGCTGGGAATGACATTCCCCAGGGGTCAGTGCAGGGAGTGACGTTCCCCAGGGATCAGTGCTGGGAGTGATGTACATCAGGGGTCAGTGCTGGGAGTGATGTTCCCCAGGGGTCAGTGTTTGGAGTGATGAACCCCAGGGGTCAGTCTTGGGAGTGATGAACCCCAGGGGTCAGTGCTGGCAGTGATGTTCCCCAGGGGTCAGTGTGGGGAGCGATGTTCCCCAGGGGACAGTGTGGGGAGTGATGGTCCCCAGGGTACAGCTCTGGGAGTGATGTACCACAGGGGTCAGTGCAGGGAGTGACGTACCCCAGGGGTCAGCTCTGGGAGTGATGTTCCCCAGGTGTCAGTGCAGGGAGTGACATTCCCCAGGGGTCACTGCTGAGAGTGATGTTCCCCAGAGATCAGTGCTGGGAGTGATGTTCCCCAGGGGTTAGTGCTGGCAGTGATGTTCCCCAGGTGTTAGTGCTGGGAGTGATGGTCCCCAGGGGTCCGTGCTGGGAGTGATCTTCCACAGGGGTCAGTGCAGGGAGTGATGATCCCCAGGGGTCAGCGCTGGGAGTGATGTTCCACCGGGGTCAGCGCTGAGAGTGATGTTCCCCAAGGGTCAGTGAAGGGAGTGCTTTTCCCCAGGGGTTAGTGCAGGGAGTGATGTTTCCAATGGTCAGCGCTGGGAGTAATGTTACTCCGGGGTCACTGCTGGGAGGAATGTTCCCCATTGGTCAGTGCTGGGAGTGATGAACCCCAGGGGTCAGCTCGGGGAGTCATGTACCCCAGGTGCTTGTGCTGTGAGTGATGTTCCCTAGGGGTCAGTGCTGGGAGTGATGTTCCCCAGGTGTCATTGTGGGAGTGTTGTATCCCAGGCGTATGTTCGGTGAGTGATGTTCCCCAGGGGTCAGTGGGGGGAGTGATGTACCCCAGAGGTCAGTGCGGTGAGTGATGTTTCCCAGGGGTCAGTGGGGGGAGTGATGCTCCCCAGGGGTCAGTGTGGGAGTGATGTTCCCCAGGGGTCAGTGTGGGAGTGATGTTCCCCAAGGGTCAGTGCTGGGAGTGATGTTGCCCAGGTGTCAGTGCTGGGAGTGATGTTCCCCAGGGGTCAGTTGTGTGTGTGATGCACCCCAGGGGTCAGTGCTGGGAGTGTTGTTCCCCACGGGGCAGCGCTGGGAGTGATGTTCCCCAGGTGTCAGTGCTGGGAGTGATGTTCCCCAGGGTTCAGTGCTTGGAGTGATGTTCCCCCTGGGTCAGTGCAGGGAGTGATGTTCCCCATGGGTCATGCTGGGATTCATGTTTCCCAGGGGTCAGTGCTGTGAGTGATCTTCTGCAGGGGTCTGTTCTGCGAGTGATGTTCTCAAGGGGTCAGTGTGTGGAGTGATGTACCCCAGGGGTCAGTGTTGCGAGAGATGTTCCCCAGGATTCAGTGCTGGGAATGACATTCCCCAGGGGTCAGTGCTGGGAGTGATGTTCCCCAGGGGTCAGTGTTTGGAGTGATGAACCCCAGGGGTCAGTCTTGGGAGTGATGAACCCCAGGGGTCAGTGCTGGGTGTGATGATCCCAAGGGGTCAGTGTTGGGAGTGATGTACCCCGGGGGTTAGTGCTCAGAGTGACGTATCCCAGGGTCAGTGCTGGGAGCGATGAACCCCAGGGGTCAGTGCTGGGATTGATGTTCCCCAGGGGTCAGTGCTGTGAGTGATGTTCTGCAGGGGTCTGTTCTGCGAGTGATGTTCTCCAGGGGTCAGTGTGTGGAGTGATGTACCCCAGGGGTCAGTGTTGGGAGAGATGTTCCCCAGGATTCAGTGCTGGGAATGACATTCCCCAAGGGTCAGCGCAGGGAGTGATGTTCCCCAGGGGTCAGTGCTGGAAGTGATGTTCCCCACGGGTCAGTGCTGGGATTGACATTCCCCAGGGATCAGGGCTGGGAGTGACGTTCCCCAGGGATCAGTGCTGGGAGTGATGTACACAAGGGGTCAGTGCTGGGGGTGATGTACACAAGGGGTCAGTGCTGGGGGTGATGAACCCCAGGAGTCAGTGCTGGGAGTGATGTTCCCCAGGGGTCAGTTTTGGGAGTGATGAACCCCAGGGGTCAGTGCTGGGAGTGATAAACCCCAGGGGTCAGTGCTGGGAGTGATATTCCCCAGGGGTCAGTGTTGGGAGTGATGTTCCCCAGGGGTCAGTGTGAGGAGTGATGTTCCCCAGGTGTCAGTGCTGGGAGAGATGTTCCCCAGCGGTCAGTGCTGGGAGTGATGTTCCCCAGGGGTCAGTGCTGGGACTGATATTCCCCAGGGGTCAGTGTGAGAAATGTTGTTCCCCAGGTGTCAGTGCTGGGAGTGATATTCCTCAGGGGTCAGTGCTGGGAGTGATGTTCCCCAGGGTTCAGGGCTGGGAGTGATGTTCCCCACGGGTCAGTGCTGGGAGTGACGTTCCCCAGGGATCAGTGCTGGGAGTAATGTACACCAGGGCTCAGTGTTGGGAGTGACGAACCCCAGGGGTCAGTGCTGGGAGTGATGAACCCCAGGGGTCAGTGCTGGGAGTGATGTTCCCCAGGGGTCAGTGTTGGGAGTGATGAACCCCAGGGGTCAGTGTTGGGAGCGATGAACCCCAGGGGTCAGTGCTGGGAATGATGTTCCCCCGGGGTCAGTGTTGGCATTGAAGTACCCCGGGGGTCAGTGCTGGGAGTGACGTACCCCAGGGTCAGTGCTGGGAGTAATGAACCCCAGCGGTCAGTGTTGGGATTGATGTACCCCAGGGGTCAGTGTTGGGATTGATGTTCCCCAGGGGTCAGTGTTGGGATTGATGTACCCCAGGGGTCAGTGTTGGGAGTGACGTACCCCAGGGTCGGTGCTGGCAATGATGATCCCCAGGGCTCAGTGCCGGGCGTGATGTTCCCAAGGAATCAGTGCTGGGAGTGATGTTCCCCAGGGATCAGTGCTGGGAGTGATGTTCCCCAGGGTTTAGTGAGGAGAATGATGTTTCCCATGGATCAGTGCTGGGAGTGATGTTCCCCAGGGGTCATTGTGGGAGTGATGTTCCCCAGGGGTCAGTGCTGGGAGTGCTGTTCCCCAGGGGTCAGCGTGTGGAGCGATGTACCCCAGGGTTCAGTGTGGGAGTGATGTTCCCCTTGGGATCAGTGCTGGGAGTGATGTTCCCCAGGGGTAACTGTTGGGAGTGATGTTCCCCAGGGGTCAGTGCTGGGAGTGTTGATCCCCATGGGTCAGTGCTGGGAATGCTGCTCCCCAGGGGTCAGTGCTGGGACTGAAGTTCCCCAGGGGTCAGTGCTGGGAGTGGTGTTCCCCAGGGGTCAGTGCTGGAAGTGATGTTCCCCAGGGGTCAGTGCTGTGATTCATGCCCCCCAGGGGTCAGTGTTAGGAGCGATGTACCCCAGGAGTCAGTGTCGGGAGCAATGTTCCCCAGGGGACAGTGCATGGTATGATGGCCCCCAGGGTACAGTTCTGGGAGTGATGTTCCCAGGGGTCAGTGCAGGGAGTGACGTTCCCCAGGGGTCACTGCTGAGAGTGATGTTCCACATGGGTCAGTGCTGGGATTGATGTACCCCAGGGGTCAGTGTTGGGAGAGATGTTCCCCAGGGATCAGTGCTGGGAGTGATGTACCCCATGGGTCAGTGCTGGGAGTGATGTTCCCCAGGGGTCAGTGTTGGAGTGACGTTTCCCAGGGATCAGTGCTGGGAGTGACGTTCCCCAGGGGTCAGTGCGGTGAGTGATGGACCCTAGGGGTCAGTGCTGGGAGGGAAGTTTCCCAGGGGCAGTGTGTGAATGCTGTTCCCCAGGGTTCAGTGCTGGGAGGGATGTTCCCCAGGGGTCAGTGAGCAGAATGATGTTCCCCAGGGTTCACTGCTGGGAGTGATGTTCCCCAGGGTCCGTGCTGGGAGTGATCTTCCCCAGGGGTCAGTGCTGGGAGTGATGTTCCCCAGTGGTCTGTGCTGGGAGTGATGTTCCCCAGGGGTCAGTGCTGGGAGTGATGTTCCTCAGGGGTCATTGTGGGGTAGTGATGTTCCCCAGGGGTCAGTGTGGGGAGTGATGTAACCCAGGGATCTGTGCTGGGAGTGATGTTCCCCAGGGGTCGGTGCTGGGAGTGATGTTACCCAGAGGTCGGTGCTGGGAGGGATGGTCCCCACGATATCAGTGCTGGGAGTGATGTTTCCCAGGGGTCAGTGCTGGGAGTGATGTTCCCCAGGGATCGGTGCTGGGAGTGATGTTCCCCAGGGATCAGTGTGGGAGTGATGTTACCCAGGGGTCAGTGTGGGGTGTGATGTTACCCAGTGGTCAGTGTTGGGGGCGATGTACCCCAGGGGTTAGTGTGTGGAGCGATGTTCCCCAGGGGTCAGTGCTGGGAGTGATGTTCCCCAGTGGTCTGTGCTGGGAGTGATGTTCCCCAGGGGTCAGTGGGGGGAGTGAAGTTCCCCAGGTGTCAGTATGGGAGTGATGTTCTTCAGGGGTCAGTGAGGAGAATGATGTTCCCCAGGGGTCTGTTATGGGTTTTAAATCACAAAGTTTTCTCTCTCTAGATGCCTCTCTCGCTTGCACAGTAAAACCGTGAGTGGTTCGACCCACTCGCCCCTTAGATTCTGTACTCTGGACTTTGGGGCAGGAACTACAATGTAGTGAAAACTCTTGTAGACCAAGTTTGATGAAACAAAATGGAATTTTTTTGCATAATGTAAAACAAATCAAAATTCAAGCAAATAAGAGGGTACATGGGAGGGAAAAACACAAACGAATCATAACGACACAATATTAACTAAGGCAAGTACAGGCATATTATACTCTACAAAGATCATCATGAAATGGGAAAACACACGGAAGATCGAGGAACAACAAGTCATGTTAAGTATACCCTTAACTGTCCACCCCCTTAAACCTATCTAGATCTGATTATGAAGGGCCAGAAACATGCTCACCAATCCAACTAGGACGTGTAAGGTTTTGAAACAGGTCTGCGTTTGATCCTTTCAGGCGTCCCGTCTCCACGTGGTTGGTGGAGGCCCAGCGAGCTGTACCACACCTCTCTCCTGAGGTGGGGGTTGGGGACGGCTGGACACCGGCTGGTCTGGATGTCGGCGGGGTCGGGTATCGTCTGCTCGACCCCGGTCAGAGGAGCCTCGGGCTGGCCCCCATCGTTTCTTCTGTAGTTTTTTATTGTCTCTTCTCCCGAGCCGGAGTGGTTCGATGGCCTCCCGTTTCGTCAATGGCCCGGGTTTGGTCGATGATCTCCCGATGTTTTACCCCGGGACGGGACGTCGGCTCGAATCATCTTCTTCTCCTTCTTCTAGCGATGATGCTACCGATACGATGGTAGCACCACGATGGCTTCTCCTTTTTTTCCTACCCCTAGGTTCCCAGATATACTTCTCATCAGAAGCCCTTATCTCGCGCCAAAATCAGGTTAATCTTTTGTTTTAATTTTGGCGGGCTGGGAGCACAACGGGGTAGTTATTATATTTTAAACTGTTCTTGGATGGCCGCTAACGGGATATCTCTGGTCTGGAATGACCTTCATTGTATTTAATGTCCTGGTGATGTCCTTAATGGGTCCTTGATGCTCTTCTCATGAATATGAAACTGTTCTCTTTTGTCTGGGTAAACATTCAGATGGCCTTTATCTACAGGCCGATCTTGACTGGATCTGCATCCAATCTATATGTATATGTGGGTGTCTGTTTTCATTCTCTCAGAAACGGCTTCCAGAATTTACTGTGGGCTGAATCCACAAAGCTGTCTGAGGACTGCAGGAACCATTTTAAAGTGTCCCAATAAGTTGGTCACGGGGTCTGGTGGCCATTTTGAATGCCCCTTTTTCCCAGGCTTCTTTTTAAACAGTCTTTAAAATCATGGCCTCTTCTGCCATTCGACCCTTTATAATATAAGGTTCAATTTAGCGAATCCTACACTCCCCCCTGATGATACTGTAACTTGCTTGAAGTATCATAATTCTGGGTGAGCAAAATTTTCTGACTTTCCATAATCAAACCATCCCCAGTATTTACCTATCTATGACCCCACGACACATGTATTTCCCATTTCAGAAAAACCTAGTGTACATTAAGCATCTATAGATGGCAATACTTCAGATGTGAAATTTGACATACTCACTTCAAGGCGTGGAGGGGGGCCTAATACCCTTACATCACCTGGTGCATACACACTATTTTTAATAATAACAACACATCTAATAAACTTCAAGAATCCAAATAAAATACACACACAAAAAATCAAATGCGCATGAATACATATCAAAATAATACAGAGGAGGGAGGGAAAACTTCAACTTTATACAGAGCAGCTAAAATCGAAACAGGTGTCTCTTCTACCCGCACATAATGCTCCCTCCATTCCCCTCTTTTCTCATACGTTCGCGAATGTTTGACCCTTTTACAGTGTACAAACAGTAAATAAACTACAATGATAAACTGGCACACTACAAGAATGTGGAAGGCTATCCTAATCCAAGATGGGACTTCTATATTAGTGAACAGGTCCCACCACGGCGGGGTCACTATATCCAATATGTCTGCCCCTATCTCTAAAGTGTTCTGCTCCAGTGTATCAAAATGTTTCTGTGAAACAACAATGGCTTTTAATATCTTGGTGAGGTGTTCAGGGAGAGGGGGAATGATATATCCAAAATGTGTAAAGAATCGCTACAGATCGGTGAAATTCTCTTTAACAGTGATGTGAACAGTGGAATGTTCAGGAATGGGGACAATTCGCTCATGGGCCACTTGAACTTCTGCCCTGGGCTTGAAACAGAAGCTGCTGTCACTAACCGGACACCAACTGTGCTGTCCATGTTGGTAGTGGGGCGCTGCAGTGGTGACACAGTATGTCCCACCTCCTATATATGCCACCTGCGGGGGCACATGACCTTGTGCCTTTGCCTCCATCGTGCAATTTATAGGCTCTGCACCAGCAGTTCTGAACCGCACTGTGGTTTTGAATGGGCATTCAAGTGCTGGGGACACAGGATGATGTGTGCTCCCGGCTCCGGCACCCCGCGAGGTTGGTACCCATCATTGCATGCTCCCATCGAATGACGTACGGTGGGACCCCTGTGTAGCGAATGTGCGCACCCCACTGAATGACTCCAATGTTCTCCACCCTGTATACCGGGGCGGGTTTAGCTGTCTTTCCCATCACCGGCATTCTTACCACTATACCCATAATGGTGTGATTAGACCGTCCACAGTCCATTGGGACTGGGTAGGCTTCTGAAGCTAGTCTGAGTTGGCACGGACTCAATGCATTCGCAAAAGGGTGGAGGGCTGCGAGGTGCTTGTTG
This sequence comes from Somniosus microcephalus, assembly GCF_052327205.1. Classification (NCBI taxonomy): domain Eukaryota; kingdom Metazoa; phylum Chordata; class Chondrichthyes; order Squaliformes; family Somniosidae; genus Somniosus; species Somniosus microcephalus. The sequence continues at coordinate 111,459,403 of NC_140994.1, forward strand.
CTAATCCAGGAGGGGACTAAACCTTGTTTCAAATCCTCCAGATTACTGCGGCCCTCGCCCAGTAACCACGCCCCGTATAGCACACAAGCTTCGTTCTGCGCAGCCTGATTGGATGCATTCCGATCCTCCCTGATGAGAGCATTTACCGTTTTGGCGTGTTTCTCCAGCTCAGCTATTATCTCCTTTAAGTGTAGTGTCATAGCCTGGTCCTCACGTAAATCAGAACCCACTACCTTGTTCTCGTCAGTCAGTACCTTTCTTAACTGTGTTTTCAAACCACTGATTTGGGTTTCCAGCTCCACATCATCCAGTGTGTTGATGACTGAAGTTCCTGTAATAAAAGCTGTGAAAATATCATTTACTGCACCCCTTCTTTGCCTCCCTATCCTGTCCAAGACCTCATGTGGTGTGGTGTACAATTCGGCTCTGTCGATATCGGCAAAGTCGAATTTGTAAAACTGTTTAAACATGTTTGTTAACAGGACCTGGTACAATTATTCCATTTCCTTGGGGCACCACTCGGGCAAGCGCACCTCGGTGAGTTTCAAAATCACCGAAGCCACCGCATAGTGTATCCCTTGGTACAGCACCTGACCTGTGGGTACTAATACCAATCCATTCCCGGGTCCCTTAATAATGGTGGGGCACCCTTCCTTGCGGGCTTTGGCTACCGGAATCGTGGGCAGGGGCTTGCGGGGGTGGGTGATGAGCTCAGTGGTGTTTACTGGGATCTGAGAGTATTGGACTCCGCACGCCCATGCGCTGACGTCCCACCTCATTCCTTGTCCAGCATCCTGCCACTGCCTTTGGAAAAAGATGGAGATGCCTGTGGGGCAAGCGCGTTCTGAATCCTACATAAAGATGTAGATTCCCTCATCTGGTTCCCACCATTTGTCCCAACAGACACTCAACCCCCTATGAGTCCCCGTAATAGTCCGATGGGTGTTGTTATCCAATCTCTCCCACTCGACCGTGGAGTTCTTCATGGTGCTGCTCAACTTGTGCAGCCACCACCAGCGATTCAAAGGCACATGTCCATTGCACACCAGGCAAATCTTCTTCCCGATGGTAATGCTGACTCTGGGTGCTATGATCCGCACCCTGGGGCACATCAGAGATGTCTCTCTCTATGCAAACCCCGTCTGGCTTGAGTATTCAGTAGAGTTTGACCCCAGCCAGCCTGGCCATCTTCCTTCGTGGAAGTAGGCAGCAGTCTCTTCAGCGTCCCGCGGGCCGGTTCCATCAATCGCGATGGGGCCTCTGTTGCCAGAGCACCCGTACACTGTGGAGTCCTTAGTGCGGCCCTGATAGGCCACACTGTACCCGATCATCATGGCCATGACAAGGATCCTGCTCATCTTTCTCCTGGATCCTGCAACAAATTAAACAATGCCGCCAGCCTCCCGAGAGATTCTGGCTTAGGTGAAGGCATGATCGGGTCTTTCGACCTCGATCCCAAAACAACACACACATACTGGGCAGATTCAAAACTACTTATAACTCTAATTACTTTAATATTTACACAACTTACTCAAAAACTTAAACTTATGTACAGCACCGCCCGTCCCCGGGCGGCTTGCCTAATCTCTGATTAGACTGCAGCTTGCTGCTCCCTGTGGCGGGGCTGCAGTGACCTGTGGCTTGGGTTCCTCACAGCCTTTTGCTGTCAACTGGGGACTGCGTTCTGCCAGGGGTTTCCCAAGTCTGCGTTTACTGAAGGTGGGGGAATCGGGCCAGGGCTTCCTTGGCTGGGGCGACCTGCGAGGGGGTGCCTTTGGTGAGGCTCCCGTAGCGAGTGGACCTTTGGGTGGAACCTTGGCTCTCTCAGCCCGTGGCTCCTCCACAACTGCCGGCTTCGGCTCCCTTCCCTCAGGCTCCGCCCCTTTGGGATTTGGGTCTGTGGCAGACAACTCCTCCTCACCTGTCCCTACAGGTGGCGGATCTCCGCCCCCAATTTCTACCTCACCCAAACTTGAGTCGAGGGTGGGATCTCCGTCCTCCGACTCCACCTCCTCCAGAATCGTATCAGGGGCTTGGCCCAGCTGTTCGGGCTCCTCGGCTCCGATAGCGTTCGGATCAGGGGGAGGGCCTTGATCTTCGGGCTCCTCCTCATCCGACTCCCAGGCAATAGGGGAAACCTCCCCCCAGGTGGGCGGGACAGCTTCTCCTTCCAAGCAGGCTACAACGCCAGCCTGTGGGGTCTGTGACTTTTTGCACGCCTCAGGCTGAAGATTTTCACCCTAAGACTTGGCTTCGGTTGCTGGTACCCTTGCACCTGGCTTAAACAGTTTGCACCACTTTATGTGAAACCACTTGTTGCGTCGGTGTACCTCCACTGTGCGACGGGCGGGGACCGGTGGATCTTGTACCGATTCCTGTCTATCCTGGTCTGTGCCTCTCTCGCCAGCGCAGAGGGTCAGACACAGGAATTTGACTTCCCGCCGGCCGACCCGTGCTTTCGTTGGGTTGGCCTTGGCATCCTCTATCCCTTTCATGCCCGCACCCGCTCCCCAGAGACAGTGATTTCTCAGGTCCACAAGGATCCTGTGGGCTACCAAGAAATCGGCCCCAAGGACCCCTGTTCCACCTCCCACCTCCCACTTCATTAGCGTACACTTCCACGTGGTGCAAAGTGGTCCTAAATGAATGGAGAGGGGAATGGAATATGCGCCAGCCTGTTCTTCGCCTGGGATGCCCGATAGAAGACAGGTAACCTTGGTGGACAGAAGTGAGGTGACAGGGTCATCTGTATGGATCACGGTGCATGATGCCCCCGTATCCAACAGATAGAGCCCCTTCACCTCCCCCACCTCAAATTCCACAAGGGGTCGCCTCCAGATATCATATCGCAGCGCGCACAGGTAGACAGGCTGTGCTGGCTCTAGTCATTTGGGCACAGCAGTCAGGGTTTCGGGAACGACAGGACCAGTGGTGACGGCTATCTTCCCCTGCGCGATCATCAGAGACCGCATTGTCTCCATGATTGATTCAATCGCAGCGGGATCCATAGCTGCACCAACTCCTTGTGCTGGGGCAGGAGCTAAGGCTTGGGTTTGGGCTGGTGCTGGGGCAGCGGTCTGGGCTTGGGCTTGCGCTGCGGGAAATATTCTCTTATTATCCTTCCATGGATTTCTACAGTCCTTGCGCAAATGTCCATCCTTCCCACACCCGTAGCAATTGAGCTTGGCATGGGCAGGGCGATTCCCCTCCTTGTCCGAGTCCCAGGCCATAGAGGAAACCTTACCCCAGGGGTCAGTGCTGGGAGTGATGTTCCACAGGTGTCAGTGTGGGAGTGATGTTCCCATGGGGTCAGTGTGTGGAGTGATATTCCCCAGGGGTCAGTGCTGGGAGTTTGATGTTCCCTAGGGGTCAGTGCAGGCAGTGATGGTCCCCAGGGGTAAGTGCTGGGAGTGATGATCCCCAGTGGTCAGTGCTTGGAGTGATGTTCCCCAGGGGACATTGCAGGGAGGGATGTTCCCCAGGGGTCAGTGCTGGGAGTGATGTTCCCCATGGGTCAGTGCTTGGAGTAATGTTCCAGCGGGGTCACCGCTGGGAGTGATGTAACCCAGGGGTCAGTGCTGGGAGTGATGTTCCCCAGGGGTCAGTACAGGGAGTGACGTTCCACAGGTGTCAGTTCTGTGAGTGATGTTCCTCAGGTGTCAGTGCTGGGAGTGATGTTCCCAAGGGTCAGTGCTGGGTGTGTTGTTCCTCAGGGGTCAGTGTTGGGAGTGATGTACCCCAGGGATCAGTGCACGGAGTGATGTTCCCCAGGGTTCAGTGCGGGGAGTGATGTTCCCCAGGGGCCAGTGCTGGGAGTGATGTTCCCCAGTGGTCAGTTGTGGGAGTGATGTACCCCAGGACTCAGTGCTGGGAGTTTTGTTCCCCAGGGGTGAGTGCTGGGAGTGATGTTCCCCAGGGGTCAGTGCTCGGAGTGATGTTCCTCACGGGCCAGTGTTGGGAGTGATGTTCCCCAGGGGTCAGTGCAGGGTGTGATGTTCCCCATGGGTCAGTGCTGGGAGTGATGTTCCCCCGGGGTCCGCGCTGGGAGTGATGTTCCCCAGGGGTCAGTGTGTGGAGTGATGCTCCCCAGGGATCAGTGTGTGGAGTGATGCTCCCCAGGGGTCAGAGCTGGGAGTGATGTTCCCCAGGGGTCAGTTTGTGGAGTGATGTTCCACAGGTGTCAATGCTGGGAGTGATGTTCCCCAGGGATCAGTGCAGGGAGTGATGTTCCACAGGTGTCAGTTCTGGGAGTGATGTTCCTCAGGTGTCAGTGCTGGGAGTGATGTTCCCCACGGTCAGTGCTGGGTGTGGTGTTCCGCAGGGGTCAGTGTTGTGAGTGATGTACCCCAGGGATCAGTGCAGGGAGTGATGTTCCCCAGGGTTCAGTGCGGGGAGTGATGTTCCCCAGGGGCCAGTGCTGGGAGTGACGTTCCCCAGGGGTCAGTTGTGGGAGTGATGTACCCCAGGGGTCAGTGCTGGGAGTGTTGTTCCCCAGGGGTCAGTGCTGGGAGTGATGTTCCCCAGGGGTCAGTGCTGGGAGTGATGTTCCCCAGGGGCCAGTGCTGGGAGTGAAGTTACCCAGGGGTCAGTGCTGGGAGTGATGTTCCCCAGGGGTCAGTGCTGGGAGTGATGTTCCCCAGGGGCCAGTGCTGGGAGTGAAGTTACCCAGGGGTCAGTGCGGGGTGTGATGTTCCCCATCGGTCAGTGCTGGGAGTGATGTTCCACCGGGGTCAGCGCTGGGAGTGATGTGCCCCAGGGGTCAGTGTGTGGAGTGATGCTCCCCAGGGTTCAGTATGTGGAGTGATGCTCCCCAGGGGTCAGAGCTGGGAGTGATGTTCCCCAGGGGTCAGTGTGTGGAATGATGTTCCCCAGGTGTCAGTGCTGGGAGTGATGTTCCCCAGGGATCAGTGCTGGGAGTGATGTTCCCCCTGGGTCAGCGCTGGGAGTGATGTTCCCCATGGGTCAGTGCTGGGATTGATGTTCCCCAGGGGTCAGTGCTGTGAGTGATGTTCTGCAGGGGTCTGTTCTGCGAGTGATGTTCTCCAGGGGTCTGTGTGTGGTGTGATGTACCCCAGGGGTCAGTGTTGGGGAGATGATCCCCAGGATTCAGTGCTGGGAATGACATTCCCCAGGGGTCAGTGCAGGGAGTGATGTTCCCCATGGGTCAGTGCTGGGATTGATGTTCCCCAAGTGTCATTGTGGGAGTGATGTACCCCAGGGGTCTGTTCGGTGAGTGATGTTCCCCAGGGGTCACTGGGTGGAGTGATGTTCCCCAGAGGTCAGTGTGGGAGTGATGTTCCCCAGGGATCAGTGCTGGGAGTGATGTACCCCAGAGGTCAGTGCGGTGAGTGATGTTTCCCAGGGGTCAGTGGGGGGAGTGATGCTCCCCAGGTGTCAGTGTGGGAGTGATGTTCCCCAGGGGTCATTGTTGGGATTGATGTACCCCAGGGGTCAGTGCTGGGAGTGACGTACCCCAGGGGTCGGTGCTGGCAATGATGATCCCCAGGGGTCAGTGCTAGGCATGATGATCCCCAGGGATCAGTGCTGGGAGTGATGTTCCCCAGGGGTCATTTTGGGAGTGATGTTCCCCAGGTGTCAGTGCTGGGAGTGATGTTCCGCAGGGGTCAGCGTGTGGAGCGATGTACCCCAGGGGTCAGTGTGGGAGTGATGTTTCCCTTGGGATCAGTGCTGGGAGTGATGTTCCCCAGTGGTCACTGTTGGGAGTGATGTTCCCCAGGGGTCAGTGCTGGGAGTGTTGATCCCCAGGGTTCAGTGCTGGGACTGCTGTTCCCCAGGGGTCAGTGCTGGGACTGATGTTCCCCAGGGATCAGTCCTGGGAGTGGTGTTCCCCAGGGGTCAGTTCTGGAAGCGATGTTCCCAAGGGTCAGTGCTGGGTGTGTTGTTCCGCAGGGGTCAGTGTTGTGAGTGATGTACCCCAGGGATCAGTGCTGGGAGTGATGTTCCCCAGGGTCGAGTGCTGGGAGTGATGTTCCCCAGGGGTCAGTTGTGGGAGTGATGTTCCCCAGGGTCGAGTGCTGGGAGTGATGTTCCCCAGGGGTCAGTTGTGGGAGTGATGTACCCCAGGGGTCAGTGCTGGGAGTGTTGTTCCCCAGGGGTCAGTGCTGGGAGTGATGTTCCCCAGAGGTCAGTGCTGGGAGTGATGTTCCTCACGGGCCAGTGTTGGGAGTGATGTTCCCCATGGGTCAGTGCAGGGTGTGATGATCCCCATGGGTCAGTGCTGGGAGGGATGTTCCCCCGTGTCCGCGCTGGGAGTGATGTTCCCCAGGGGTCAGTGTGTGGAGTGATGCTCCCCAGGGATCAGTGTGTGGATTGATGCTCCCCAGGGGTCAGAGCTGGGAGTGATGTTCCCCAGGGGTCAGTGTGTGGAGTGATGTTCCCCAGGTGTCAGTGCTGGGAGTGATGTTCCCGAGGGATCAGTGCAGGGAGTGATGTTCCACAGGTGTCAGTTCTGGGAGTGATGTTCCTCAGGTGTCAGTGCTGGGAGTGATGTTCCCCAGGGGTCAGTGCTGGGAGTGATGTTCCCCAGGGGCCAGTGCTGGGAGTGATGTTCCCCAGGGGTCAGTGCGGGGTGTGATGTTCCCCATCGGTCAGTGCTGGGAGTAATGTTCCACCTGGGACAGCGCTGGGAGTGATGTGTCCCAGGGGTCAGTGTGTGGAGTGATGCTCCCCAGGGTTCAGTATGTGGAGTGATGCTCCCCAGGGGTCAGAGCTGGGAGTGATGTTCCCCAGCGGTTAGTGTGTGGAATGATGTTCCCCAGGTGTCAGTGCTGGGAGTAATGTTCCCCAGGGATCAGTGCTGGGAGTGATGTTCCCCCTGGGTCAGTGCTGGGAGTGATGTTCCCCATGGGTCAGTGCTGGGATTGATGTTCCCCAGGGGTCAGTGCTGTGAGTGATGTTCTGCAGGGGTCTGTACTGCGAGTGATGTTCTCCAGGGGTCAGTGTGTGGTGTGATGTACCCCAGGGGTCAGTGTTGGGAGAGATGTTCCCCAGGATTCAGTGCAGGGAATGACATTCCCCAGGGGTCAGTGCAGCGAGTGATGTTCCCCAGGGGCCAGTGCTGGGAGTGAAGTTACCCAGGGGTCAGTGCTGGGAGTGATGTTCCCCAGGGGTCAGTGCTGGGAGTGATGTTCCCCAGGGGCCAGTGCTGGGAGTGAAGTTACCCAGGGGTCAGTGCGGGGTGTGATGTTCCCCATCGGTCAGTGCTGGGAGTGATGTTCCACCGGGGTCAGCGCTGGGAGTGATGTGCCCCAGGGGTCAGTGTGTGGAGTGATGCTCCCCAGGGTTCAGTATGTGGAGTGATGCTCCCCAGGGGTCAGAGCTGGGAGTGATGTTCCCCAGGGGTCAGTGTGTGGAATGATGTTCCCCAGGTGTCAGTGCTGGGAGTGATGTTCCCCAGGGATCAGTGCTGGGAGTGATGTTCCCCCTGGGTCAGCGCTGGGAGTGATGTTCCCCATGGGTCAGTGCTGGGATTGATGTTCCCCAGGGGTCAGTGCTGTGAGTGATGTTCTGCAGGGGTCTGTTCTGCGAGTGATGTTCTCCAGGGGTCTGTGTGTGGTGTGATGTACCCCAGGGGTCAGTGTTGGGGAGATGATCCCCAGGATTCAGTGCTGGGAATGACATTCCCCAGGGGTCAGTGCAGGGAGTGATGTTCCCCATGGGTCAGTGCTGGGATTGATGTTCCCCAAGTGTCATTGTGGGAGTGATGTACCCCAGGGGTCTGTTCGGTGAGTGATGTTCCCCAGGGGTCACTGGGTGGAGTGATGTTCCCCAGAGGTCAGTGTGGGAGTGATGTTCCCCAGGGATCAGTGCTGGGAGTGATGTACCCCAGAGGTCAGTGCGGTGAGTGATGTTTCCCAGGGGTCAGTGGGGGGAGTGATGCTCCCCAGGGGTCAGTGTGGGAGTGATGTTCCCCAGGGGTCATTGTTGGGATTGATGTACCCCAGGGGGTCAGTGCTGGGAGTGACGTACCCCAGGGGTCGGTGCTGGCAATGATGATCCCCAGGGGTCAGTGCTGGGCATGATGATCCCCAGGGATCAGTGCTGGGAGTGATGTTCCCCAGGGGTCATTTTGGGAGTGATGTTCCCCAGGTGTCAGTGCTGGGAGTGATGTTCCGCAGGGGTCAGCGTGTGGAGCGATGTACCCCAGGGGTCAGTGTGGGAGTGATGTTTCCCTTGGGATCAGTGCTGGGAGTGATGTTCCCCAGGGGTCACTGTTGGGAGTGATGTTCCCCAGTGGTCAGTGCTGGGAGTGTTGATCCCCAGGGTTCAGTGCTGGGACTGCTGTTCCCCAGGGGTCAGTGCTGGGACTGATGTTCCCCAGGGATCAGTCCTGGGAGTGGTGTTCCCCAGGGGTCAGTTCTGGAAGCGATGTTCCCAAGGGTCAGTGCTGGGTGTGTTGTTCCGCAGGGGTCAGTGTTGTGAGTGATGTACCCCAGGGATCAGTGCTGGGAGTGATGTTCCCCAGGGTCGAGTGCTGGGAGTGATGTTCCCCAGGGGTCAGTTGTGGGAGTGATGTTCCCCAGGGTCGAGTGCTGGGAGTGATGTTCCCCAGGGGTCAGTTGTGGGAGTGATGTACCCCAGGGGTCAGTGCTGGGAGTGTTGTTCCCCAGGGGTCAGTGCTGGGAGTGATGTTCCCCAGAGGTCAGTGCTGGGAGTGATGTTCCTCACGGGCCAGTGTTGGGAGTGATGTTCCCCACGGGTCAGTGCAGGGTGTGATGATCCCCATGGGTCAGTGCTGGGACGGATGTTCCCCCGTGTCCGCGCTGGGAGTGATGTTCCCCAGGGGTCAGTGTGTGGAGTGATGCTCCCCAGGGGTCAGAGCTGGGAGTGATGTTCCCCAGGGGTCAGTGTGTGGAGTGATGTTCCCCAGGTGTCAGTGCTGGGAGTGATGTTCCCGAGGGATCAGTGCAGGGAGTGATGTTCCACAGGTGTCAGTTCTGGGAGTGATGTTCCTCAGGTGTCAGTGCTGGGAGTGATGTTCCCCAGGGGTCAGTGCTGGGAGTGATGTTCCCCAGGGGCCAGTGCTGGGAGTGATGTTCCCCAGGGGTCAGTGCGGGGTGTGATGTTCCCCATCGGTCAGTGCTGGGAGTAATGTTCCACCTGGGACAGCGCTGGGAGTGATGTGTCCCAGGGGTCAGTGTGTGGAGTGATGCTCCCCAGGGTTCAGTATGTGGAGTGATGCTCCCCAGGGGTCAGAGCTGGGAGTGATGTTCCCCAGCGGTTAGTGTGTGGAATGATGTTCCCCAGGTGTCAGTGCTGGGTGTAATGTTCCCCAGGGATCAGTGCTGGGAGTGATGTTCCCCCTGGGTCAGTGCTGGGAGTGATGTTCCCCATGGGTCAGTGCTGGGATTGATGTTCCCCAGGGGTCAGTGCTGTGAGTGATGTTCTGCAGGGGTCTGTACTGCGAGTGATGTTCTCCAGGGGTCAGTGTGTGGTGTGATGTACCCCAGGGGTCAGTGTTGGGAGAGATGTTCCCCAGGATTCAGTGCAGGGAATGACATTCCCCAGGGGTCAGTGCAGCGAGTGATGTTCCCCAGGGGTCAGTGCTGGGATTGATGATCCCCACGGGTCAGTACTGGGAGTGACGTTCCCCAGGGATCAGTGCTGGGAGTGATGTTCACCAGGGGTCAGTGCTGGGTGTGATGAACCCCAGGGTTCAGTGTTGGGAGTGGTGAACCCCAGGGGTCAGTGCTGGGAGTGATGAACCCCAGGGGCCAGTGCTGGGAGTGATGTTCCCCAAGGGTCAGTGTTGGGATTGGTGAACCCCAGGGGTCAGTGTTGAGAGTGCTGAACCCCAGGGGTCAGTGCTGGGAGTGATGGTCCCCAGGGGTCAGTGTTGGGAGTGATATACCCCAGGGGTCAGTGCCGGGAGTGATGTACCGCAGGGGTTGCTGCTGGCAGTGATGTTCCCCAGGGGTCAGTGCTGGGAGTGATGTTACCAAGGAATCAGTGCTGGGAGTGATGTTCCCCAGGGTTCAGTGCTGGGAGTGATGTTCCCCAGGGGTCAGTGAGGAGAATTATGTTCCCCAGGGATCGGTGCTGGGAGTGATGTTCCCCAGGGCTCATTGTGGGAGTGATATTCCCCAGGGGTCAGTGCTGGGAGTGATGAACCCCAGGGGTCAGTGCTGGGAGTGATGGTCCCCAGGGGTCAGTGCTGGGAATGATGTTCCCTAGGGATCACTGTTGGGAGTGATGTTCCCCAGCGGTCTTTGCTGGGATTGGTGTTCCCCAGCGGTCAGTGCTGGGAGTGTTGATCCCCAGGGGTAAGTGCTGGGAGTGGTGTTCCCCAGGGGTCTGTGTTTGGAGTGATGTTCCCCAGGGGTAAGTGCTGGAAGTGATGTTGCCCAGGGGTCAGTGCTGTGATTGATGTCCCCCAGGGGTCAGTGTTGGCAGCGATTTACCACAGGGGTCAGTGTGGGGAGCGATGTTCCCCAGGGTACAGTTCTGGGAGTGATGTTCCCCAGGGGTCAGTGCAGGGAGTGACGTTCCCCAGGGGTCAGTTCTGGGGGTGATGTTCCCCATGGGTCAGTGCTGGGATTGATGTACCCCAAGGATCAGTGCTGGGAGTGATGTAGCCAAGGGGTCAGTGCTGGGAGTGATGTTCCTCACGGGCCAGTGTTGCGAGTGATGTTCCCCAGGGGTCAGTGCTGGGAGTGATGTTCCCCCGTGGTCCGCGCTGGGAGTGATGTTCCCCAGGGGTCAGTGTGTGGAGTGATGCTCCCCAGGGGTCAGAGCTGAAGTGATGTTCCCCAGGGGTCAGTTTGTGGAGTGATGTTCCACAGGTGTCAATGCTGGGAGTGATATTCCCCAGGGATCAGTGCAGGGAGTGATGTTCCACAGGTGTCAGTTCTGGGAGTGATGTTCCTCAGGTGTCAGTGCTGGGAGTGATGTTCCCCACGGTCAGTGCTGGGTGTGATGTTCCCCAGGGTTCAGTGCGGGGAGTGATGTTCCCCAGGGGCCAGTGCTGGGAGTGACGTTCCCCAGGGGTCAGTTGTGGGAGTGATGTACCCCAGGGGTCAGTGCTGGGAGTGTTGTTCCCCAGGGGTCAGTGCTGGGAGTGATGTTCCCCAGGGGCCAGTGCTGGGAGTGATGTTCCCCAGGGGCCAGTGCTGGGAGTGAAGTTACCCAGGGGTCAGTGCGGGGTGTGATGTTCCCCATCGGTCAGTGCTGGGAGTGATGTTCTACCGGGGTCAGCGCTGGGAGTGATGTGCCCCAGGGGCCAGTGTGTGGAGTGATGCTCCCCAGGGTTCAGTATGTGGAGTGATGCTCCCCAGGGGTCAGAGCTGGGAGTGATGTTCCCCAGGGGTCAGTGTGTGGAATGATGTTCCCCAGGTGTCAGTGCTGGGAGTGATGTTCCCTAGGGATCAGTGCTGGGAGTGATGTTCCCCCTGGGTCAGTGCTGGGAGTGATGTTCCCCATGGGTCAGTGCTGGGATTGATGTTCCCCAGGGGTCAGTGCTGTGAGTGATGTTCTGCAGGGGTCTGTACTGCGAGTGATGTTCTCCAGGGGTCAGTGTGTGGTGTGATGTACCCCAGGGGTCAGTGTTGGGAGAGATGTTCCCCAGGATTCAGTGCAGGGAATGACATTCCCCAGGGGTCAGTGCAGCGAGTGATGTTCCCCAGGGGTCAGTGCTGGGATTGATGATCCCCACGGGTCAGTGCTGGGAGTGACGTTCCCCAGGGATCAGTGCTGGGAGTGATGTTCACCAGGGGTCAGTGCTGGGTGTGATGAACCCCAGGGTTCAGTGTTGGGAGTGGTGAACCCCAGGGGTCAGTGCTGGGAGTGATGAACCCCAGGGGCCAGTGCTGGGAGTGATGTTCCCCAAGGGTCAGTGTTGGGATTGGTGAACCCCAGGGGTCAGTGTTGAGAGTGCTGAACCCCAGGGGTCAGTGCTGGGAGTGATGGTCCCCAGGGGTCAGTGTTGGGAGTGATATACCCCAGGGGTCAGTGCCGGGAGTGATGTACCGCAGGGGTTGCTGCTGGCAGTGATGTTCCCCAGGGGTCAGTGCTGGGAGTGATGTTACCAAGGAATCAGTGCTGGGAGTGATGTTCCCCAGGGTTCAGTGCTGGGAGTGATGTTCCCCAGGGGTCAGTGAGGAGAATGATGTTCCCCAGGGATCGGTGCTGGGAGTGATGTTCCCCAGGGCTCATTGTGGGAGTGATATTCCCCAGGGGTCAGTGCTGGGAGTGATGTACCCCAGGGGTCAGCGTGTGGAGCGATGTACCCCAGGGGTCAGTGCTGGGAGTGATGTTCCCCAGGGGTCAGTGCTGGGAATGATGTTCCCTAGGGATCACTGTTGGGAGTGATGTTCCCCAGCGGTCTTTGCTGGGATTGGTGTTCCCCAGCGGTCAGTGCTGGGAGTGTTGATCCCCAGGGGTAAGTGCTGGGAGTGGTGTTCCCCAGGGGTCTGTGTTTGGAGTGATGTTCCCCAGGGGTAAGTGCTGGAAGTGATGTTGCCCAGGGGTCAGTGCTGTGATTGATGTCCCCCAGGGGTCAGTGTTGGCAGCGATTTACCACAGGGGTCAGTGTGGGGAGCGATGTTCCCCAGGGTACAGTTCTGGGAGTGATGTTCCCCAGGGGTCAGTGCAGGGAGTGACGTTCCCCAGGGGTCAGTTCTGGGGGTGATGTTCCCCATGGGTCAGTGCTGGGATTGATGTACCCCAAGGATCAGTGCTGGGAGTGATGTAGCCAAGGGGTCAGTGCTGGGAGTGATGTTCCTCACGGGCCAGTGTTGCGAGTGATGTTCCCCAGGGGTCAGTGCTGGGAGTGATGTTCCCCCGTGGTCCGCGCTGGGAGTGATGTTCCCCAGGGGTCAGTGTGTGGAGTGATGCTCCCCAGGGGTCAGAGCTGAAGTGATGTTCCCCAGGGGTCAGTTTGTGGAGTGATGTTCCACAGGTGTCAATGCTGGGAGTGATATTCCCCAGGGATCAGTGCAGGGAGTGATGTTCCACAGGTGTCAGTTCTGGGAGTGATGTTCCTCAGGTGTCAGTGCTGGGAGTGATGTTCCCCACGGTCAGTGCTGGGTGTGATGTTCCCCAGGGTTCAGTGCGGGGAGTGATGTTCCCCAGGGGCCAGTGCTGGGAGTGACGTTCCCCAGGGGTCAGTTGTGGGAGTGATGTACCCCAGGGGTCAGTGCTGGGAGTGTTGTTCCCCAGGGGTCAGTGCTGGGAGTGATGTTCCCCAGGGGCCAGTGCTGGGAGTGAAGTTACCCAGGGGTCAGTGCTGGGAGTGATGTTCCCCAGGGGTCAGTGCTGGGAGTGATGTTCCCCAGGGGCCAGTGCTGGGAGTGAAGTTACCCAGGGGTCAGTGCGGGGTGTGATGTTCCCCATCGGTCAGTGCTGGGAGTGATGTTCTACCGGGGTCAGCGCTGGGAGTGATGTGCCCCAGGGGTCAGTGTGTGGAGTGATGCTCCCCAGGGTTCAGTATGTGGAGTGATGCTCCCCAGGGGTCAGAGCTGGGAGTGATGTTCCCCAGGGGTCAGTGTGTGGAATGATGTTCCCCAGGTGTCAGTGCTGGGAGTGATGTTCTCTAGGGATCAGTGCTGGGAGTGATGTTCCCCCTGGGTCAGTGCTGGGAGTGATGTTCCCCATGGGTCAGTGCTGGGATTGATGTTCCCCAGGGGTCAGTGCTGGGAGTGATGTTCCCCAGGTGTCAGTGCTGGGAGTGATGTTCCCCAGGGATCAGTGCTGGTAGTGATGTTCCCCCTGGGTCAGTGCTGGGAGTGATGTTCCCCATGGGTCAGTGCTGGGATTGATGTTCCCCAGGGGTCAGTGCTGTGAGTGATGTTCTGCAGGGGTCTGTTCTGCGAGTGATGTTCTCCAGGGGTCTGTGTGTGGTGTGATGTACCCCAGGGGTCAGTGTTGGGGAGATGATCCCCAGGATTCAGTGCTGGGAATGACATTCCCCATGGGTCAGTGCTGGGATTGATGTTCCCCAAGTGTCATTGTGGGAGTGATGTACCCCAGGGGTCTGTTCGGTGAGTGATGTTCCCCAGGGGTCACTGGGTGGAGTGATGTTCCCCAGAGGTCAGTGTGGGAGTGATGTTCCCCAGGGATCAGTGCTGGGAGTGATGTACCCCAGAGGTCAGTGCGTCGAGTGATGTTTCCCAGGGGTCAGTGGGGGGAGTGATGCTCCCCAGGGGTCAGGGTGGGAGTGATGTTCCCCAGGGGTCAGTGTTGGGATTGATGTACCCCAGGGGTCAGTGCTGGGAGTGACGTACCCCAGGGGTCGGTGCTGGCAATGATGATCCCCAGGGGTCAGTGCTGGGCATGATGTTCCCAAGGAATCAGTGCTGGGAGTAATGTTCCCCAGGGATCAGTGCTGGGAGTGATGTTCCCAAGGGGTCAGTGAGGAGAATGATGTTCCCCATGCATCAGTGCTGGGAGTGATGTTCCCCAGGGGTCATTTTGGGAGTGATGTTCCCCAGCTGTCAGTGCTGGGAGTGATGTTCCCCAGGGGACAGCGTTTGGAGCGATGTACCCCAGGGGTCAGTGTGGGAGTGATGTTTCCCTTGGGATCAGTGCTGGGAGTGATGTTCCCCAGGGGTCACTGTTGGGAGTGATGTTCCCCAGGGGTCAGTGCTGGGAGCGATGTTCCCCAGGGATCAGTCCTGGGAGTGGTGTTCCCCAGGGGTCAGTTCTGGAAGTGATGTTCCCAAGGGTCAGTGCTGGGTGTGTTGTTCCGCAGGGGTCAGTGTTGGGAGTGATGTACCCCAGGGATCAGTGCACAGAGTGATGTTCCCCAGGGGTCAGTGCTGGGAGTGTTGATCCCCAGGGGTCAGTGCTGGGACTGCTGTTCCCCAGGGGTCAGTGCTGGGAGTGATGTTCCCCAGGGGCCAGTGAGGAGAATGATGTTCCCCAGGGATCAGTGCTGGGAGTGATGTTCCCCAGGGGTCAGCGTGTGGAGCGATGTACCCCAGGGGTCAGTGTGGGAGTGATGTTTCCCTTGGGATCAGTGCTGGGAGTGATGTTCCCCAGGGGTCATTGTGGGACTGCTGTTCCCCAGGGGTCAGTGCTGGGAGTGATGTTCCCCAGGGGTCAGCGTGTGGAGCGATGTACCCCAGGGGTCAGTGTGGGAGTGATGTTTCCCTTGGGATCAGTGCTGGGAGTGATGTTCCCCAGGGGTCACTGTTGGGAGTGATGTTCCCCAGTGGTCAGTGCTGGGAGTGTTGATCCCCAGGGTTCAGTGCTGGGACTGCTGTTCCCCAGGGGTCAGAGCTGGGACTGATGTTCCCCAGAGATCAGTCCTGGGAGTGGTGTTCCCCAGGGGTCAGTTCTGGAAGTGATGTTCCCAAGGGTCAGTGTTGGTGTGTTGTTCCGCAGGGGTCAGTGTTGTGAGTGATGTACCCCAGGGATCAGTGCACAGAGTGATGTTCCCCAGGGTTCAGTGCTGGGAGTGATGTTCCCCAGGGTCGAGTGCTGGGAGTGATGTTCCCCAGGGGTCAGTTGTGGGAGTGTTGTACCCCAGGGGTCAGTGCTGGGAGTGTTGTTCACCAGGGGTCAGTGCTGGGAGTGATGTTCCCCAGGGGTCAGTGCTGGGAGTGATGTTCCTCATGGGCCAGTGTTGGGAGTGATGTTCCCCATGGGTCAGTGCTGGGAGGGATGTTCCCCCGGGGTCCGCGCTGGGAGTGATGTTCCCCAGGGGTCAGTGTGTGGAGTGATGCTCCCCAGGGATCAGTGTGTGGATTGATGCTCCCCAGGGGTCAGAGCTGGGAGTGATGTTCCCCAGGGGTCAGTGTGTGGAGTGATGTTCCCCAGGTGTCAGTGCTGGGAGTGATGTTCCCGAGGGATCAGTGCAGGGAGTGATGTTCCACAGGTGTCAGTTCTGGGAGTGATGTTCCCGAGGGATCAGTGCAGGGAGTGATGTTCCACAGGTGTCAGTTCTGGGAGTGATGTTCCTCAGGTGTCAGTGCTGGGAGTGATGTTCCCCAGGTGTCAGTGCTGGGAGTGATGTTCCCCAGGGGCCAGTGCTGGGAGTGATGTTCCCCAGGGGTCAGTGCGGGGTGTGATGTTCCCCATCGGTCAGTGCTGGGAGCAATGTTCCACCTGGGACAGCGCTGGGAGTGATGTGTCCCAGGGGTCAGTGTGTGGAGTGATGCTCCCCAGGGGTCAGAGCTGGGAGTGATGTTCCCCAGCGGTTAGTGTGTGGAATGATGTTCCCCAGGTGTCAGTGCTGGGAGTGATGTTCCCCAGGGATCAGTGCTGGGAGTGATGTTCCCCCTGGGTCAGTGCTGGGAGTGATGTTCCCCATGGGTCAGTGCTGGGATTGATGTTCCCCAGGGGTCAGTGCTGTGAGTGATGTTCTGCAGGGGTCTGTACTGCGAGTGATGTTCTCCAGGGGTCAGTGTGTGGTCTGATGTACCCCAGGGGTCAGTGTTGGGATTGATGATCCCCACGGGTCAGTGCTGGGAGTGACGTTCCCCAGGGATCAGTGCTGGGAGTGATGTTCACCAGGGGTCAGTGCTGGGTGTGATGAACCCCAGGGTTCAGTGTTGGGAGTGGTGAACCCCAGGGGTCAGTGCTGGAAGTGATGTTACCAAGGAATCAGTGCTGGGAGTGATGTTCCCCAGGGTTCAGTGCTGGGAGTGATGTTCCCCAGGGGTCAGTGAGGAGAATGATGTTCCCCAGGGATCGGTGCTGGGAGTGATGTTCCCCAGGGCTCAATGTGGGAGTGATATTCCCCAGGGGTCAGTGCTGGGAGTGATGTACCCCAGGGGTCAGCGTGTGGAGTGATGTACCCCAGGGGTCAGTGCTGGGAGTGATGTTCCTCAGGTGTCAGTGCTGGGAGTGATGTTCCCCAGGTGTCAGTGCTGGGAGTGATGTTCCCCAGGGGCCAGTGCTGGGAGTGATGTTCCCCAGGGGTCAGTGCGGGGTGTGATGTTCCCCATCGGTCAGTGCTGGGAGCAATGTTCCACCTGGGACAGCGCTGGGAGTGATGTGTCCCAGGGGTCAGTGTGTGGAGTGATGCTCCCCAGGGGTCAGAGCTGGGAGTGATGTTCCCCAGCGGTTAGTGTGTGGAATGATGTTCCCCAGGTGTCAGTGCTGGGAGTGATGTTCCCCAGGGATCAGTGCTGGGAGTGATGTTCCCCCTGGGTCAGTGCTGGGAGTGATGTTCCCCATGGGTCAGTGCTGGGATTGATGTTCCCCAGGGGTCAGTGCTGTGAGTGATGTTCTGCAGGGGTCTGTACTGCGAGTGATGTTCTCCAGGGGTCAGTGTGTGGTCTGATGTACCCCAGGGGTCAGTGTTGGGATTGATGATCCCCACGGGTCAGTGCTGGGAGTGACGTTCCCCAGGGATCAGTGCTGGGAGTGATGTTCACCAGGGGTCAGTGCTGGGTGTGATGAACCCCAGGGTTCAGTGTTGGGAGTGGTGAACCCCAGGGGTCAGTGCTGGGAGTGATGTTACCAAGGAATCAGTGCTGGGAGTGATGTTCCCCAGGGTTCAGTGCTGGGAGTGATGTTCCCCAGGGGTCAGTGAGGAGAATGATGTTCCCCAGGGATCGGTGCTGGGAGTGATGTTCCCCAGGGCTCAATGTGGGAGTGATATTCCCCAGGGGTCAGTGCTGGGAGTGATGTACCCCAGGGGTCAGCGTGTGGAGTGATGTACCCCAGGGGTCAGTGCTGGGAGTGATGTTCCCCAGGGGTCAGTGCTGGGAATGATGTTCCCTAGGGATCACTGTTGGGAGTGATGTTCCCCAGCGGTCTTTGCTGGGATTGGTGTTCCCCAGCGGTCAGTGCTGGGAGTGTTGATCCCCAGGGGTCAGTGCTGGGAGTGGTGTTCCCCAGGGGTCTGTGTTTGGAGTGATGTTCCCCAGGGGTAAGTGCTGGAAGTGATGTTGCCAGGGGTCAGTGCTGTGATTGATGTCCCCCAGGGGTCTGTGTTGGCAGCGATTTACCACAGGGGTCAGTGTGGGGAGCGATGTTCCCCAGGGTACAGTTCTGGGAGTGATGTTCCCCAGGGGTCAGTGCAGGGAGTGATGTTCCCCAGGGGTCAGTTCTAGGGGTGATGTTCCCCATGGGTCAGTGCTGGGATTGATGTACCCCAAGGATCAGTGCTGGGAGTGATGTAGCCAAGGGGTCAGTGCTGGGAGTGATGTTCCTCACGGGCCAGTGTTGGGAGTGATGTTCCCCAGGGGTCAGTGCAGGGTGTGATGTTCCCCATGGGTCAGTGCTGGGAGTGATGTTCCCCCGGGGTCCGCGCTGGGAGTGATGTTCCCCAGGGGTCAGTGTGTGGAGTGATGCTCCCCAGGGATCAGTGTGTGGAGTGATGCTCCCCAGGGGTCAGAGCTGGGAGTGATGTTCCCCAGGGGTCAGTTTGTGGAGTGATGTTCCACAGGTGTCAATGCTGGGAGTGGTGTTCCCCAGGGATCAGTGCTGGGAGTGATGTTCCCCACGGTCAGTGCTGGGTGTGGTGTTCCGCAGGGGTCAGTGTTTTGAGTGATGTACCCCAGGGATCAGTGCAGGGAGTGATGTTCCCCAGGGTTCAGTGCGGGGAGTGATGTTCCCCAGGGGCCAGTGCTGGGAGTGACGTTCCCCAGGGGTCAGTTGTGGGAGTGATGTACCCCAGGGGTCAGTGCTGGGAGTGTTGTTCCCCAGGGGTCAGTGCTGGGAGTGATGTTCCCCAGGGGTCAGTGCTGGGAGTGATGTTCCCCAGGGGCCAGTGCTGGGAGTGAAGTTACCCAGGGGTCAGTGCGGGGTGTGATGTTCCCCTTCGGTCAGTGCTGGGAGTGATGTTCCACCGGGGTCAGCGCTGGGAGTGATGTGCCCCAGGGGTCAGTGTGTGGAGTGATGCTCCCCAGGGTTCAGTATGTGGAGTGATGCTCCCCAGGGGTCAGAGCTGGGAGTGATGTTCCCCAGGGGTCAGTGTGTGGAATGATGATCCCAGGTGTCAGTGCTGGGAGTGATGTTCCCCAGGGATCAGTGCTGGGAGTCATGTTCCCCCTGGGTCAGCGCTGGGAGTGATGTTCCCCATGGGTCAGTGCTGGGATTGATGTTCCCCAGGGGTCAGTGCTGTGAGTGATGTTCTGCAGGGGTCTGTTCTGCGAGTGATGTTCTCCAGGGGTCTGTGTGTGGTGTGATGTACCCCAGGGGTCAGTGTTGGGGAGATGATCCCCAGGATTCAGTGCTGGGAATGACATTCCCCAGGGGTCAGTGCAGGGAGTGATGTTCCCCATGGGTCAGTGCTGGGATTGATGTTCCCCAAGTGTCATTGTGGGAGTGATGTACCCCAGGGGTCTGTTCGGTGAGTGATGTTCCCCAGGGGTCACTGGGTGCAGTGATGTTCCCCAGAGGTCAGTGTGGGAGTGATGTTCCCCAGGGATCAGTGCTGGGAGTGATGTACCCCAGAGGTCAGTGCGGTGAGTGATGTTTCCCAGGGGTCAGTGCGGGGAGTGATGCTCCCCAGGGGTCAGTGTGGGAGTGATGTTCCCCAGGGGTCAGTGTTGGGATTGATGTACCCCAGGGGTCAGTGCTGGGAGTGACGTACCCCAGGGGTCGGTGCTGGCAATGATGATCCCCAGGGGTCAGTGCTGGGCATGATGTTCCCAAGGAATCAGTGCTGGGAGTAATGTTCCCCAGGGATCAGTGCTGGGAGTGATGTTCCCAAGGGGTCAGTGAGGAGAATGATGTTCCCCATGCATCAGTGCTGGGAGTGATGTTCCCCAGGGGTCATTTTGGGAGTGATGTTCCCCAGGTGTCAGTGCTGGGAGTGATGTTCTCCAGGGGTCAGCGTGTGGAGCGATGTACCCCAGGGGTCAGTGTGGGAGTGATGTTTCCCTTGGGATCAGTGCTGGGAGTGATGTTCCCCAGTGGTCACTGTTGGGAGTGATGTTCCCCAGGGGTCAGTGCTGGGAGTGTTGATCCCCAGGGGTCCGTGCTGGGACTGCTGTTCCCCAGGGGTCAGTGCTGGGACTGATGTTCCCCAGGGATCAGTCCTGGGAGTGGTGTTCCCCAGGGGTCAGTTCTGGAAGTGATGTTCCCAAGGGTCAGTGCTGGGTGTGTTGTTCCGCAGGGGTCAGTGTTGGGAGTGATGTACCCCAGGGTTCAGTGCTGGGAGTGATGTTCCCCAGGGTTCAGTGCTGGGAGTGATGTTCCCCAGGGTCGAGTGCTGGGAGTGATGTTCCCCAGGGGTCAGTTGTGGGAGTGATGTACCCCAGGGGTCAGTGCTGGGAGTGTTGTTCCCCAGGGGTCAGTGCTGGGAGTGATGTTCCTCACGGGCCAATGTTGGGAGTGATGTTCCTCATGGGTCAGTGCAGGGTGTGATGATCCCCATGTGTCAGTGCTGGGAGGGATGTTCCCCCGTGTCCGCGCTGGGAGTGATGTTCCCCAGGGGTCAGTGCTGGGAGTGTTGTTCCCCAGGGGTCAGTGCTGGGAGTGATGTTCCTCACGGGCCAATGTTGGGAGTGATGTTCCTCATGGGTCAGTGCAGGGTGCGATGATCCCCATGGGTCAGTGCTGGGAGGGATGTTCCCCCGTGTCCGCGCTGGGAGTGATGTTCCCCAGGGGTCAGTGTGTTGAGTGATGCTCCCCAGGGATCAGTGTGTGGATTGATGCTCCCCAGGGGTCAGAGCTGGGAGTGATGTTCCCCAGGGGTCAGTGTGTGGAGTGATGTTCCCCAGGTATCAGTGCTGGGAGTGATGTTCCCGAGGGATCAGTGCAGGGAGTGATGTTCCACAGGTGTCAGTTCTGGGAGTGATGTTCCTCAGGTGTCAGTGCTGGGAGTGATGTTCCCCAGGGGTCAGTGCTGGGAGTGATGTTCCCCAGGGGCCAGTGCTGGGAGTGATGTTCCCCAGGGGTCAGTGCGGGGTGTGATGTTCCCCATCGGTCAGTGCTGGGAGTAATGTTCCACCTGGGACAGCACTGGGAGTGATGTGTCCCAGGGGTCAGTGTGTGGAGTGATGCTCCCCAGGGTTCAGTATGTGGAGTGATGCTCCCCAGGGGCCAGAGCTGGGAGTGATGTTCCCCAGCGGTTAGTGTGTGGAATGATGTTCCCCAGGTGTCAGTGCTGGGAGTGATGTTCCCCAGGGATCAGTGCTGGGAGTGATGTTCCCCCTGGGTCAGTGCTGGGAGTGATGTTCCCCATGGGTCAGTGCTGGGATTGATGTTCCCCAGGGGTCAGTGCTGTGAGTGATGTTCTGCAGGGGTCTGTACTGCGAGTGATGTTCTCCAGGGGTCAGTGTGTGGTCTGATGTACCCCAGGGGTCAGTGTTGGGAGAGATGTTCCCCAGGATTCAGTGCTGGGAATGACATTCCCCAGGGGTCAGTGCAGGGAGTGATGTTCCCCAGGGGTCAGTGCTGGGATTGATGATCCCCACGGGTCAGTGCTGGGAGTGACGTTCCCCAGGGATCAGTGCTGGGAGTGATGTTCACCAGGGGTCAGTGCTGGGTGTGATGAACCCCAGGGTTCAGTGTTGGGAGTGGTGAACCCCAGGGGTCAGTGCTGGGAGTGATGAACCCCAGGGGTCAGTGCTGGGAGTGATGTTCCCCAGGGGTCAGTGTTGGGAGTGGTGAAACCCAGGGGTCAGTGTTGTGAGTGCTGAACCCCAGGGGTCAGTGCTGGGAGTGATGGTCCCCAGGGGTCAGTGTTGGGAGTGATATACCCCAGGGGTCAGTGCCGGGAGTGATGTACCGCAGGGGTTGCTGCTGGCAGTGATGTTCCCCAGGGGTCAGTGCGGTGTGTGATGTTCCCCATCGGTCAGTGCTGGGAGCAATGTTCCACCTGGGACAGCGCTGGGAGTGATGTGTCCCAGGGGTCAGTGTGTGGAGTGATGCTCCCCAGGGTTCAGTATGTGGAGTGATGCTCCCCAGGGGTCAGAGCTGGGAGTGATGTTCCCCAGCGGTTAGTGTGTGGAATGATGTTCCCCAGGTGTCAGTGCTGGGAGTGATGTTCCCCAGGGGTCAGTGTGTGGAGTGATGCTCCCCAGGGATCAGTGTGTGGATTGATGCTCCCCAGGGGTCAGAGCTGGGAGTGATGTTCCCCAGCGGTTAGTGTGTGGAATGATGTTCCCCAGGTGTCAGTGCTGGGAGTGATGTTCCCCAGGGATCAGTGCTGGGAGTGATGTTCCCCCTGGGTCAGTGCAGGGAGTGATGTTCCCCATGGGTCAGTGCTGGGATTGATGTTCCCCAGGGGTCAGTGCTGTGAGTGATGTTCTGCAGGGGTCTGTTCTGCGAGTGATGTTCTCCAGGGGTCAGTGTGTGGAGTGATGTACCCCAGGGGTCAGTGTTGGGAGAGATGTTCCCCAGGATTCAGTGCAGGGAATGACATTCCCCAGGGGTCAGTGCAGGGAGTGATGTTCCCCAGGGGTCAGTGCTGGGATTGATGATCCCCACGGGTCAGTGCTGGGAGTGACGTTCCCCAGGGATCAGTGCTGGGAGTGATGTTCACCAGGGGTCAGTGCTGGGTGTGATGAACCCCAGGGTTCAGTGTTGGGAGTGGTGAACCCCAGGGGTCAGTGCTGGGAGTGATGAACCCAAGGGGCCAGTGCTGGGAGTGATGTTCCCCAGGGGTCAGTGTTGGGATTGGTGCACCCCAGGGGTCAGTGTTGAGAGTGCTGAACCCCAGGGGTCAGTGCTGGGAGCGATGGTCCCCAGGGGTCAGTGTTGGGAGTGATATACCCCAGGGGTCAGTGCCGGGAGTGATGTACCGCAGGGGTTGCTGCTGGCAGTGATGTTCCACAGGGGTCAGTGCTGGGAATAATGTTACCAAGGAATCAGTGCTGGGAGTGATGTTCCCCAGGGTTCAGTGCTGCGAGTGATGTTCCCCAGGGGTCAGTGAGGAGAATGATGTTCCCCAGGGATCGGTGCTGGGAGTGATGTTCCCCAGGGCTCATTGTGGGAGTGATATTCCCCAGGGGTCAGTGCTGGGAGTGATGTACCCCAGGGGTCAGCGTGTGGAGCGATGTACCCCAGGGGTCAGTGCTGGGAGTGATGTTCCCCAGGGGTCAGTGCTGGGAATGATGTTCCCTAGGGATCACTGTTGGGAGTGATGTTCCCCAGCGGTCTTTGCTGGGATTGGTGTTCCCCAGCGGTCAGTGCTGGGAGTGTTGATCCCCAGGGGTCAGTGCTGGGAGTGTTGATCCCCAGGGGTCAGTGCTGTGATTGATGTCCCCCAGGGGTCAGTGTTGGCAGCGATTTACCACAGGGGTCAGTGTGGGGAGCGATGTTCCCCAGGGTACAGTTCTGGGAGTGATGTTCCCCAGGGGTCAGTGCAGGGAGTGACGTTCCCCAGGGGTCAGTTCTAGGGGTGATGTTCCCCATGGGTCAGTGCTGGGATTGATGTACCCCAAGGATCAGTGCTGGGAGTGATGTAGCCAAGGGGTCAGTGCTGGGAGTGATGTTCCTCACGGGCCAGTGTTGGGAGTGATGTTCCCCAGGGGTCAGTGCAGGTTGTGATGTTCCCCATGGGTCAGTGCTGGGAGTGATGTTCCCCCGGGGTCCGCGCTGGGAGTGATGTTCCCCAGGGGTCAGTGTGTGGAGTGATGCTCCCCAGGGATCAGTGTGTGGAGTGATGCTCCCCAGGGGTCAGAGCTGGGAGTGATGTTCCCCAGGGGTCAGTTTGTGGAGTGATGTTCCACAGGTGTCAATGCTGGGAGTGATGTTCCCCACGGATCAGTGCAGGGAGTGATGTTCCACAGGTGTCAGTTCTGGGAGTGATGTTCCTCAGGTGTCAGTGCTGGGAGTGATGTTCCCCACGGTCAGTGCTGGGTGTGGTGTTCCGCAGGGGTCAGTGTTTTGAGTGATGTACCCCAGGGATCAGTGCAGGGAGTGATGTTCCCCAGGGTTCAGTGCGGGGAGTGATGTTCCCCAGGGGCCAGTGCTGGGAGTGACGTTCCCCAGGGGTCAGTTGTGGGAGTGATGTACCCCAGGGGTCAGTGCTGGGAGTGTTGTTCCCCAGGGGTCAGTGCTGGGAGTGATGTTCCCCAGGGGTCAGTGCTGGGAGTGATGTTCCCCAGGGGCCAGTGCTGGGAGTGAAGTTACCCAGGGGTCAGTGCGGGGTGTGATGTTCCCCATCGGTCAGTGCTGGGAGTGATGTTCCCTCCGGGTCCGCGCTGGGAGTGATGTTCCCCAGGGGTCAGTGTGTGGAGTGATGCTCCCCAGGGATCAGTGTGTGGAGTGATGCTCCCCAGGGGTCAGAGCTGGGAGTGATGTTCCCCAGGGGTCAGTTTGTGGAGTGATGTTCCACAGGTGTCAATGCTGGGAGTGGTGTTCCCCAGGGATCAGTGCTGGGAGTGATGTTCCCCACGGTCAGTGCTGGGTGTGGTGTTCCGCAGGGGTCAGTGTTTTGAGTGATGTACCCCAGGGATCAGTGCAGGGAGTGATGTTCCCCAGGGTTCAGTGCGGGGAGTGATGTTCCCCAGGGGCCAGTGCTGGGAGTGACGTTCCCCAGGGGTCAGTTGTGGGAGTGATGTACCCCAGGGGTCAGTGCTGGGAGTGTTGTTCCCCAGGGGTCAGTGCTGGGAGTGATGTTCCCCAGGGGTCAGTGCTGGGAGTGATGTTCCCCAGGGGCCAGTGCTGGGAGTGAAGTTACCCAGGGGTCAGTGCGGGGTGTGATGTTCCCCTTCGGTCAGTGCTGGGAGTGATGTTCCACCGGGGTCAGCGCTGGGAGTGATGTGCCCCAGGGGTCAGTGTGTGGAGTGATGCTCCCCAGGGTTCAGTATGTGGAGTGATGCTCCCCAGGGGTCAGAGCTGGGAGTGATGTTCCCCAGGGGTCAGTGTGTGGAATGATGATCCCAGGTGTCAGTGCTGGGAGTGATGTTCCCCAGGGATCAGTGCTGGGAGCCATGTTCCCCCTGGGTCAGCGCTGGGAGTGATGTTCCCCATGGGTCAGTGCTGGGATTGATGTTCCCCAGGGGTCAGTGCTGTGAGTGATGTTCTGCAGGGGTCTGTTCTGCGAGTGATGTTCTCCAGGGGTCTGTGTGTGGTGTGATGTACCCCAGGGGTCAGTGTTGGGGAGATGATCCCCAGGATTCAGTGCTGGGAATGACATTCCCCAGGGGTCAGTGCAGGGAGTGATGTTCCCCATGGGTCAGTGCTGGGATTGATGTTCCCCAAGTGTCATTGTGGGAGTGATGTACCCCAGGGGTCTGTTCGGTGAGTGATGTTCCCCAGGGGTCACTGGGTGCAGTGATGTTCCCCAGAGGTCAGTGTGGGAGTGATGTTCCCCAGGGATCAGTGCTGGGAGTGATGTACCCCAGAGGTCAGTGCGGTGAGTGATGTTTCCCAGGGGTCAGTGCGGGGAGTGATGCTCCCCAGGGGTCAGTGTGGGAGTGATGTTCCCCAGGGGTCAGTGTTGGGATTGATGTACCCCAGGGGTCAGTGCTGGGAGTGACGTACCCCAGGGGTCGGTGCTGGCAATGATGATCCCCAGGGGTCAGTGCTGGGCATGATGTTCCCAAGGAATCAGTGCTGGGAGTAATGTTCCCCAGGGATCAGTGCTGGGAGTGATGTTCCCAAGGGGTCAGTGAGGAGAATGATGTTCCCCATGCATCAGTGCTGGGAGTGATGTTCCCCAGGGGTCATTTTGGGAGTGATGTTCCCCAGGTGTCAGTGCTGGGAGTGATGTTCTCCAGGGGTCAGCGTGTGGAGCGATGTACCCCAGGGGTCAGTGTGGGAGTGATGTTTCCCTTGGGATCAGTGCTGGGAGTGATGTTCCCCAGTGGTCACTGTTGGGAGTGATGTTCCCCAGGGGTCAGTGCTGGGAGTGTTGATCCCCAGGGGTCCGTGCTGGGACTGCTGTTCCCCAGGGGTCAGTGCTGGGACTGATGTTCCCCAGGGATCAGTCCTGGGAGTGGTGTTCCCCAGGGGTCAGTTCTGGAAGTGATGTTCCCAAGGGTCAGTGCTGGGTGTGTTGTTCCGCAGGGGTCAGTGTTGGGAGTGATGTACCCCAGGGTTCAGTGCTGGGAGTGATGTTCCCCAGGGTTCAGTGCTGGGAGTGATGTTCCCCAGGGTCGAGTGCTGGGAGTGATGTTCCTCACGGGCCAATGTTGGGAGTGATGTTCCTCATGGGTCAGTGCAGGGTGTGATGATCCCCATGTGTCAGTGCTGGGAGGGATGTTCCCCCGTGTCCGCGCTGGGAGTGATGTTCCCCAGGGGTCAGTGCTGGGAGTGTTGTTCCCCAGGGGTCAGTGCTGGGAGTGATGTTCCTCACGGGCCAATGTTGGGAGTGATGTTCCTCATGGGTCAGTGCAGGGTGCGATGATCCCCATGGGTCAGTGCTGGGAGGGATGTTCCCCCGTGTCCGCGCTGGGAGTGATGTTCCCCAGGGATCAGTGTGTGGATTGATGCTCCCCAGGGGTCAGAGCTGGGAGTGATGTTCCCCAGGGGTCAGTGTGTGGAGTGATGTTCCCCAGGTATCAGTGCTGGGAGTGATGTTCCCGAGGGATCAGTGCAGGGAGTGATGTTCCACAGGTGTCAGTTCTGGGAGTGATGTTCCTCAGGTGTCAGTGCTGGGAGTGATGTTCCCCAGGGGTCAGTGCTGGGAGTGATGTTCCCCAGGGGCCAGTGCTGGGAGTGATGTTCCCCAGGGGTCAGTGCGGGGTGTGATGTTCCCCATCGGTCAGTGCTGGGAGTAATGTTCCACCTGGGACAGCACTGGGAGTGATGTGTCCCAGGGGTCAGTGTGTGGAGTGATGCTCCCCAGGGTTCAGTATGTGGAGTGATGCTCCCCAGGGGCCAGAGCTGGGAGTGATGTTCCCCAGCGGTTAGTGTGTGGAATGATGTTCCCCAGGTGTCAGTGCTGGGAGTGATGTTCCCCAGGGATCAGTGCTGGGAGTGATGTTCCCCCTGGGTCAGTGCTGGGAGTGATGTTCCCCATGGGTCAGTGCTGGGATTGATGTTCCCCAGGGGTCAGTGCTGTGAGTGATGTTCTGCAGGGGTCTGTACTGCGAGTGATGTTCTCCAGGGGTCAGTGTGTGGTCTGATGTACCCCAGGGGTCAGTGTTGGGAGAGATGTTCCCCAGGATTCAGTGCTGGGAATGACATTCCCCAGGGGTCAGTGCAGGGAGTGATGTTCCCCAGGGGTCAGTGCTGGGATTGATGATCCCCACGGGTCAGTGCTGGGAGTGACGTTCCCCAGGGATCAGTGCTGGGAGTGATGTTCACCAGGGGTCAGTGCTGGGTGTGATGAACCCCAGGGTTCAGTGTTGGGAGTGGTGAACCCCAGGGGTCAGTGCTGGGAGTGATGAACCCCAGGGGTCAGTGCTGGGAGTGATGTTCCCCAGGGGTCAGTGTTGGGAGTGGTGAAACCCAGGGGTCAGTGTTGTGAGTGCTGAACCCCAGGGGTCAGTGCTGGGAGTGATGGTCCCCAGGGGTCAGTGTTGGGAGTGATATACCCCAGGGGTCAGTGCCGGGAGTGATGTACCGCAGGGGTTGCTGCTGGCAGTGATGTTCCCCAGGGGTCAGTGCGGTGTGTGATGTTCCCCATCGGTCAGTGCTGGGAGCAATGTTCCACCTGGGACAGCGCTGGGAGTGATGTGTCCCAGGGGTCAGTGTGTGGAGTGATGCTCCCCAGGGTTCAGTATGTGGAGTGATGCTCCCCAGGGGTCAGAGCTGGGAGTGATGTTCCCCAGCGGTTAGTGTGTGGAATGATGTTCCCCAGGTGTCAGTGCTGGGAGTGATGTTCCCCAGGGGTCAGTGTGTGGAGTGATGCTCCCCAGGGATCAGTGTGTGGATTGATGCTCCCCAGGGGTCAGAGCTGGGAGTGATGTTCCCCAGCGGTTAGTGTGTGGAATGATGTTCCCCAGGTGTCAGTGCTGGGAGTGATGTTCCCCAGGGATCAGTGCTGGGAGTGATGTTCCCCCTGGGTCAGTGCAGGGAGTGATGTTCCCCATGGGTCAGTGCTGGGATTGATGTTCCCCAGGGGTCAGTGCTGTGAGTGATGTTCTGCAGGGGTCTGTTCTGCGAGTGATGTTCTCCAGGGGTCAGTGTGTGGAGTGATGTACCCCAGGGGTCAGTGTTGGGAGAGATGTTCCCCAGGATTCAGTGCAGGGAATGACATTCCCCAGGGGTCAGTGCAGGGAGTGATGTTCCCCAGGGGTCAGTGCTGGGATTGATGATCCCCACGGGTCAGTGCTGGGAGTGACGTTCCCCAGGGATCAGTGCTGGGAGTGATGTTCACCAGGGGTCAGTGCTGGGTGTGATGAACCCCAGGGTTCAGTGTTGGGAGTGGTGAACCCCAGGGGTCAGTGCTGGGAGTGATGAACCCAAGGGGCCAGTGCTGGGAGTGATGTTCCCCAGGGGTCAGTGTTGGGATTGGTGCACCCCAGGGGTCAGTGTTGAGAGTGCTGAACCCCAGGGGTCAGTGCTGGGAGCGATGGTCCCCAGGGGTCAGTGTTGGGAGTGATATACCCCAGGGGTCAGTGCCGGGAGTGATGTACCGCAGGGGTTGCTGCTGGCAGTGATGTTCCACAGGGGTCAGTGCTGGGAATAATGTTACCAAGGAATCAGTGCTGGGAGTGATGTTCCCCAGGGTTCAGTGCTGCGAGTGATGTTCCCCAGGGGTCAGTGAGGAGAATGATGTTCCCCAGGGATCGGTGCTGGGAGTGATGTTCCCCAGGGCTCATTGTGGGAGTGATATTCCCCAGGGGTCAGTGCTGGGAGTGATGTACCCCAGGGGTCAGCGTGTGGAGCGATGTACCCCAGGGGTCAGTGCTGGGAGTGATGTTCCCCAGGGGTCAGTGCTGGGAATGATGTTCCCTAGGGATCACTGTTGGGAGTGATGTTCCCCAGCGGTCTTTGCTGGGATTGGTGTTCCCCAGCGGTCAGTGCTGGGAGTGTTGATCCCCAGGGGTCAGTGCTGGGAGTGTTGATCCCCAGGGGTCAGTGCTGTGATTGATGTCCCCCAGGGGTCAGTGTTGGCAGCGATTTACCACAGGGGTCAGTGTGGG
Source organism: Somniosus microcephalus (assembly GCF_052327205.1). NCBI lineage: Eukaryota > Metazoa > Chordata > Chondrichthyes > Squaliformes > Somniosidae > Somniosus > Somniosus microcephalus. The sequence continues at coordinate 111,488,304 of NC_140994.1, forward strand.
GAGCGATGTTCCCCAGGGTACAGTTCTGGGAGTGATGTTCCCCAGGGGTCAGTGCAGGGAGTGACGTTCCCCAGGGGTCAGTTCTAGGGGTGATGTTCCCCATGGGTCAGTGCTGGGATTGATGTACCCCAAGGATCAGTGCTGGGAGTGATGTAGCCAAGGGGTCAGTGCTGGGAGTGATGTTCCTCACGGGCCAGTGTTGGGAGTGATGTTCCCCAGGGGTCAGTGCAGGTTGTGATGTTCCCCATGGGTCAGTGCTGGGAGTGATGTTCCCCCGGGGTCCGCGCTGGGAGTGATGTTCCCCAGGGGTCAGTGTGTGGAGTGATGCTCCCCAGGGATCAGTGTGTGGAGTGATGCTCCCCAGGGGTCAGAGCTGGGAGTGATGTTCCCCAGGGGTCAGTTTGTGGAGTGATGTTCCACAGGTGTCAATGCTGGGAGTGATGTTCCCCACGGATCAGTGCAGGGAGTGATGTTCCACAGGTGTCAGTTCTGGGAGTGATGTTCCTCAGGTGTCAGTGCTGGGAGTGATGTTCCCCACGGTCAGTGCTGGGTGTGGTGTTCCGCAGGGGTCAGTGTTTTGAGTGATGTACCCCAGGGATCAGTGCAGGGAGTGATGTTCCCCAGGGTTCAGTGCGGGGAGTGATGTTCCCCAGGGGCCAGTGCTGGGAGTGACGTTCCCCAGGGGTCAGTTGTGGGAGTGATGTACCCCAGGGGTCAGTGCTGGGAGTGTTGTTCCCCAGGGGTCAGTGCTGGGAGTGATGTTCCCCAGGGGTCAGTGCTGGGAGTGATGTTCCCCAGGGGCCAGTGCTGGGAGTGAAGTTACCCAGGGGTCAGTGCGGGGTGTGATGTTCCCCATCGGTCAGTGCTGGGAGTGATGTTCCACCGGGGTCAGCGCTGGGAGTGATGTGCCCCAGGGGTCAGTGTGTGGAGTGATGCTCCCCAGGGTTCAGTATGTGGAGTGATGCTCCCCAGGGGTCAGAGCTGGGAGTGATGTTCCCCAGGGGTCAGTGTGTGGAATGATGTTCCCCAGGTGTCAGTGCTGGGAGTGATGTTCCCCAGGGATCAGTGCTGGGAGTGATGTTCCCCCTGGGTCAGCGCTGGGAGTGATGTTCCCCATGGGTCAGTGCTGGGATTGATGTTCCCCAGGGGTCAGTGCTGTGAGTGATGTTCTGCAGGGGTCTGTTCTGCGAGTGATGTTCTCCAGGGGTCTGTGTGTGGTGTGATGTACCCCAGGGGTCAGTGTTGGGGAGATGATCCCCAGGATTCAGTGCTGGGAATGACATTCCCCAGGGGTCAGTGCAGGGAGTGATGTTCCCCATGGGTCAGTGCTGGGATTGATGTTCCCCAAGTGTCATTGTGGGAGTGATGTACCCCAGGGGTCTGTTCGTTGAGTGATGTTCCCCAGGGGTCACTGGGTGGAGTGATGTTCCCCAGAGGTCAGTGTGGGAGTGATGTTCCCCAGGGATCAGTGCTGGGAGTGATGTACCCCAGAGGTCAGTGCGGTGAGTGATGTTCCCCAGGGGTCACTGGGTGCAGTGATGTTCCCCAGAGGTCAGTGTGGGAGTGATGTTCCCCAGGGATCAGTGCTGGGAGTGATGTACCCCAGAGGTCAGTGCGGTGAGTGATGTTTCCCAGGGGTCAGTGGGGGGAGTGATGTTCCCCAGGGGTCAGTGTTGGGATTGATGTACCCCAGGGGTCAGTGCTGGGAGTGACGTACCCCAGGGGTCGGTGCTGGCAATGATGATCCCCAGGGGTCAGTGCTGGGCATGATGTTCCCAAGGAATCAGTGCTGGGAGTAATGTTCCCCAGGGATCAGTGCTGGGAGTGATGTTCCCAAGGGGTCAGTGAGGAGAATGATGTTCCCCATGCATCAGTGCTGGGAGTGATGTTCCCCAGGGGTCATTTTGGGAGTGATGTTCCCCAGGTGTCAGTGCTGGGAGTGATGTTCCCCAGGGGTCAGCGTGTGGAGCGATGTACCCCAGGGGTCAGTGTGGGAGTGATGTTTCCCTTGGGATCAGTGCTGGGAGTGATGTTCCCCAGGGGTCACTGTTGGGAGTGATGTTCCCCAGGGGTCAGTGCTGGGAGTGTTGATCCCCAGGGGTCAGTGCTGGGACTGCTGTTCCCCAGGGGTCAGTGCTGGGACTGATGTTCCCCAGGGATCAGTCCTGGGAGTGGTGTTCCCCAGGGGTCAGTTCTGGAAGTGATGTTCCCAAGGGTCAGTGCTGGGTGTGTTGTTCCGCAGGGGTCAGTGTTGGGAGTGATGTACCCCAGGGATCAGTGCACAGAGTGATGTTCCCCAGGGTTCAGTGCTGGGAGTGATGTTCCCCAGGGTCGAGTGCTGGGAGTGATGTTCCCCAGGGGTCAGTTGTGGGAGTGATGTACCCCAGGGGTCAGTGCTGGGAGTGTTGTTCCCCAGGGGTCATTGCTGGGAGTGATGTTCCCCAGGGGTCAGTGCTGGGAGTGATGTTCCTCACGGGCCAATGTTGGGAGTGATGTTCCCCATGGGTCAATGCAGGGTGTGATGATCCCCATGGGTCAGTGCTGGGAGGGATGTTCCCCCGTGTCCGCGCTGGGAGTGATGTTCCCCAGGGGTCAGTGTGTGGAGTGATGCTCCCCAGGGATCAGTGTGTGGATTGATGCTCCCCAGGGGTCAGAGCTGGGAGTGATGTTCCCCAGGGGTCAGTGTGTGGAGTGATGTTCTCCAGGTGTCAGTGCTGGGAGTGATGTTCCCGAGGGATCAGTGCAGGGAGTGATGTTCCACATGTGTCAGTTCTGGGAGTGATGTTCCTCAGGTGTCAGTGCTGGGAGTGATGTTCCCCAGGGGTCAGTGCTGGGAGTGATGTTCCCCAGGGGCCAGTGCTGGGAGTGATGTTCCCCAGGGGTCAGTGCGGGGTGTGATGTTCCCCATCGGTCAGTGCTGGGAGTAATGTTCCACCTGGGACAGCACTGGGAGTGATGTGTCCCAGGGGTCAGTGTGTGGAGTGATGCTCCCCAGGGTTCAGTATGTGGAGTGATGCTCCCCAGGGGCCATAGCTGGGAGTGATGTTCCCCAGCGGTTAGTGTGTGGAATGATGTTCCCCAGGTGTCAGTGCTGGGAGTGATGTTCCCCAGGGATCAGTGCTGGGAGTGATGTTCCACCTGGGTCAGTGCTGGGAGTGATGTTCCCCATGGGTCAGTGCTGGGATTGATGTTCCCCAGGGGTCAGTGCTGTGAGTGATGTTCTGCAGGGGTCAGTGTGTGGTCTGATGTACCCCAGGGGACAGTGTTGGGGAGATGATCCCCAGGATTCAGTGCTGGGAATGACATTCCCCAGGGGTCAGTGCAGCGAGTGATGTACCCCAAGGATCAGTGCTGGGAGTGATGTAGCCAAGGGGTCAGTGCTGGGAGTGATGTTCCCCAGGGGTCAGTGCAGGGAGTGATGTTTCCCAGGGATCAGTGCTGGGAGTGACGTTCCCCAGGGGTCAGTGCGGGGAGTGATGTTCCCCAGGGATCAGTGCTGGGAGTGACGTTCCCCAGGGGTCAGTGTGGGGAGTGATGGACCCCAGGGGTCAGTGCTGGGAGGGAAGTTCCCCAGGGGTCAGTGTGGGGAGTGACGTTCCCCAGGGGTCAGTGCTGGGAGGGAAGTTCCCCAGGGGTCAGTGCTGGGAGAAATGATCCCAAGGTTTCAGTGTGGGAGTGATGTTCCCCAGGGCTCAGTGAGCTGAAAGATGTTCCCCAGGGTTCAATGCTGGGAGTGATGTTCCCCAGGGGTCCGTGCTGGGTGTAATCTTCCCCAGGGGTCAGTGCAGGGAGTGATGTTCCCCAGGGATCTGTGCTGGGAGTGATCATCCGCAGGGGTCTGTGCTGGGAGGGATGTTCCCCATTGGTCAGTGCTGGGAGTGATGTTCCCCAGGGATCTGTGCTGGGAGTGATCATCCGCAGGGGTCTGTGCTGGGAGGGATGTTCCCCATTGGTCAGTGCTGGGAGCGATGTTCCCCAATGGTCAGTGCTGGGAGTGATGTTCCCCAGGGGTCAGTGCTGGGAGTGATGTTCCCCAGGTGTCACTGTTGGGAGTGATGTTCCCCAGGGGTCTTTGCTGGGAGTGATGTTCCCCAGGGGTCACTGCTGGGAGTGATGATCCCCAGCGGTCAATGCTGGTAGTGGTGTTCCCCAGGGGTCAGTGCTGGCAGTGATGTTCCCCAGGGGTCAGTGTGGGGAGCGATGTTCCCCAGGGGACAGTGTGGGGAGTGATGGTCCCCAGGGTACAGTTCTGGGAGTAATGCACCCCAGGGGTCAGTGCAGGGAGTGACGTTCCCCAGGGGTAAGCTCTGGGAGTGATGTTCCCCAGGGGTCAGTGCAGGGAGTGACGTTCCCCAGGGGTCACTGCTGAGAGTGATGTTCCCCAGAGGTCAGTGCTGGGAGTGATGTTCCCCAAGGGTTAGTGCTGGGAGTGATGTTCCCCAGGTGTTAGTGCTGGGAGTGATGGTCCCCGAGGGTCCATGCTGGGAGTGATCTTCCCCAGGCGTCAGTGCAGGGAGTGAGGATCCCCAGGGGTCTTCGCTGGGAGTGATGTTTCCCAGGGGTCAGCGCTGGGACTAATGTTCCACCGGGGTCAGCGCTGAGAGTGATGTTCCCCAGGGGTCTTCGCTGGGAGTGATGTTCCCCAGGGGTCAGCGCTGGGAGTGATGTTCCACCGGGGTCAGCGCTGGGAGTGATGTTCCCCAAGGGTCAGTGAAGGGAGTGCTTTTCCCCAGGGTTTAGTGCAGGGAGTGATGTTCCCCAATGGTCAGCGCTGGGAGTGATGTTCCTCCGGGGTCACTGCTGGGAGGGATGTTCCCCATTGGTCAGTGCTGGGAGTGATGAAACCCAGGGGTCAGTTCGGGTGTCTTGTACCCCATGTGCTTGTGCTGTGAGTGATGTTCCCCTGGGGTCAGTGAGGGGAGTGTTGTTCCCTAGGGGTCAGTGCTGGGAGTGATGTTCCCCAGGTGTCATTGTGGGAGTGATGTACCCCAGGGGTCTGTTCGGTGAGTGATGTTCCCCAGGGGTCACTGGGTGGAGTGATGTTCACCAGAGGTCAGTGTGGGAGTGATGTACCCCAGAGGTCAGTGCGGTGAGTGATGTTTCCCAGGGGTTAGTGGGGGGAATGATGCTCCCCAGGGGTCAGTGTGGGATTGATGTTCCCCAGGGGTCAGTGTTGGGATTGATGTACCCCAGGGGTCAGTCCTGCGAGTGACGTACCCCAGGGTCGGTGCTGGCAATGATGATCCCCAGGGGTCAGTGCTGGGCGTGATGTTCCCAAGAAATCAGTGCTGGGAGTGATGTTCCCCAGGGATCAGTGCTGGGAGTGATGTTCCCCAGGGGCCAGTGAGGAGAATGATGTTCCCCATGGATCAGTGCTGGGAGTGATGTACCCCAGGGGTCATTGTGGGAGTGATGTTCCCCAGGGGTCAGTGCTGGGAGTGATGTTCCCCAGGGGTCAGTGTGTGGAGCGATGTACCCCAGGGGTCAGTGTGGGAGTGATATTCCCCTTGGGATCAGTGCTGGGAGTGATGTTCCCCAGGGGTAACTGTTGGGAGTGATGTTCCCCAGGGGTCAGTGCTGGGAGTGTTGATCCCCATGGGTCAGTGCTGGGAATGCTGCTCCCCAGGGGTCAGTGCTGGGACTGAAGTTCCCCAGGGGTCAGTGCTGGGAGTGGTGTTCCCCAGGGGTCAGTGCTGGAAGTGATGTTCCCCAGGGGTCAGTGCTGTGATTCATGCCCCCCAGGGGTCAGTGTTAGGAGCGATGTACCCCAGGAGTCAGTGTCGGGAGCAATGTTCCCCAGGGGACAGTGCATTGTGTGATGGTCCCCAGGGTACAGTTCTGGGAGTGATGTTCCCCAGTGGTCAGTGCAGGGAGTGACGTTCCCCAGCGGTCACTGCTGAGAGTGATGTTCCACATGGGTCAGTGCTGGGATTGATGTACCCCAGGGGTCAGTGTTGGGAGAGATGTTCCCCAGGGATCAGTGCTGGGAGTGATGTACCCCAGGGGTCAGTGCTGGGAGTGATGTTCCCCAGGGGTCAGTGCTGGGAGTGACGTTTCCCAGGGATCAGTGCTGGGAGTGACGTTCCCCAGGGGTCAGTGCGGTGAGTGATGGACCCCAGGGGTCAGTGCTGGGAGGGAAGTTTGCCAGGGGCAGTGTGTGAATGCTGTTCCCCAGGGGTCAGTGCTGGGAGGGATGTTCCCCAGTGGTCAGTGAGGAGAATGATGTTCCCCAGGGTTCACTGCTGGGAGTGATGTTCACCAGGGGTCAGTGCTGGGTGTGATGAACCCCAGGGGTCAGTGTTGTGAGTGCTGAACCCCAGGGGTCAGTGCTGGGAGTGATGGTCCCCAGGGGTCAGTGTTGGGAGTGATATACCCCAGGGGTCAGTGCCGGGAGTGATGTACCGCAGGGGTTGCTGCTGGCAGTGATGTTCCCCAGGGGTCAGTGCTGGGAGTGATGTTACCAAGGAATCAGTGCTGGGAGTGATGTTCCCCAGGGTTCAGTGCTGGGAGTGATGTTCCCCAGGGGTCAGTGAGGAGAATGATGTTCCCCAGGGATCGGTGCTGGGAGTGATGTTCCCCAGGGTTCAGTGCTGGGAGTGATGTTCCCCAGGGGTCAGTGAGGAGAATGATGTTCCCCAGGGGTCAGTGCTGGGAGTGATGTACCCCAGGGGTCAGCGTGTGGAGCGATGTACCCCAGGGGTCAGTGCTGGGAGTGATGTTCCCCAGGGGTCAGTGCTGGGAATGATGTTCCCTAGGGATCACTGTTGGGAGTGATGTTCCCCAGCGGTCTTTGCTGGGATTGGTGTTCCCCAGCGGTCAGTGCTGGGAGTGTTGATCCCCAGGGGTCAGTGCTGGGAGTGGTGTTCCCCAGGGGTCAGTGTTTGGAGTGATGTTCCCCAGGGGTAAGTGCTGGAAGTGATGTTGCCCAGGGGTCAGTGCTGTGATTGATGTCCCCCAGGGGTCAGTGTTGGCAGCGATTTACCACAGGGGTCAGTGTGGGGAGCGATGTTCCCCAGGGTACAGTTCTGGGAGTGATGTTCCCCAGGGGTCAGTGCAGGGAGTGACGTTCCCCAGGGGTCAGTTCTGGGGGTGATGTTCCCCATGGGTCAGTGCTGGGATTGATGTACCCCAAGGATCAGTGCTGGGAGTGATGTAGCCAAGGGGTCAGTGCTGGGAGTGATGTTCCCCAGGGGTCAGTGAGCTGAAAGATGTTCCCCAGGGTTCAATGCTGGGAGTGATGTTCCCCAGGGGTCCGTGCTGGGTGTAATCTTCCCCAGGGGTCAGTGCAGGGAGTGATGTTCCCCAGGGATCTGTGCTGGGAGTGATCATCCGCAGGGGTCTGTGCTGGGAGGGATGTTCCCCATTGGTCAGTGCTGGGAGCGATGTTCCCCAATGGTCAGTGCTGGGAGTGATGCTCCCCAGGGGTCAGTGCTGGGAGTGATGTTCCCCAGGTGTCACTGTTGGGAGTGATGTTCCCCAGGGGTCTTTGCTGGGAGTGATGTTCCCCAGGGGTCACTGCTGGGAGTGATGATCCCCAGTGGTCAATGCTGGTAGTGGTGTTCCCCAGGGGTCAGTGCTGGCAGTGATGTTCCCCAGGGGTCAGTGTGGGGAGCGATGTTCCCCAGGGGACAGTGTGGGGAGTGATGGTCCCCAGGGTACAGTTCTGGGAGTAATGCACCCCAGGGGTCAGTGCAGGGAGTGACGTTCCCCAGGGGTAAGCTCTGGGAGTGATGTTCCCCAGGGGTCAGTGCAGGGAGTGATGTTCCCCAGGTGTTAGTGCTGGGAGTGATGGTCCCCGAGGGTCCATGCTGGGAGTGATCTTCCCCAGGCGTCAGTGCAGGGAGTGAGGATCCCCAGGGGTCTTCGCTGGGAGTGATGTTCCCCAGGGGTCAGCGCTGGGACTAATGTTCCACCGGGGTCAGCGCTGAGAGTGATGTTCCCCAGGGGTCTTCGCTGGGAGTGATGTTCCCCAGGGGTCAGCGCTGGGAGTGATGTTCCACCGGGGTCAGCGCTGGGAGTGATGTTCCCCAAGGGTCAGTGAAGGGAGTGCTTTTCCCCAGGGTTTAGTGCAGGGAGTGATGTTCCCCAATGGTCAGCGCTGGGATTGATGTTCCTCCGGGGTCACTGCTGGGAGGGATGTTCCCCATTGGTCAGTGCTGGGAGTGATGAAACCCAGGGGTCAGTTCGGGAGTCTTGTACCCCATGTGCTTGTGCTGTGAGTGATGTTCCCCTGGGGTCAGTGAGGGGAGTGTTGTCCCCTAGGGGTCAGTGCTGGGAGTGATGTTCCCCAGGTGTCATTGTGGGAGTGATGTACCCCAGGGGTCTGTTCGGTGAGTGATGTTCCCCAGGGGTCAGTGGGGGGAGTGATGTTCACCAGAGGTCAGTGTGTGAGTGATGTTCCCCAGGGATCAGTGCTGGAAGTGATGTACCCCAGAGGTCAGTGCGGTGAGTGATGTTTCCCAGGGGTTAGTGGGGGGAATGATGCTCCCCAGGGGTCAGTGTGGGATTGATGTTCCCCAGGGGTCAGTGTTGGGATTGATGTACCCCAGGGGTCAGTGCTGGGAGTGACGTACCCCAGGGTCGGTGCTGGCAATGATGATCCCCAGGGGTCAGTGCTGGGCGTGATGTTCCCAAGAAATCAGTGCTGGGAGTGATGTTCCCCAGGGATCAGTGCTGGGAGTGATGTTCCCCAGGGGCCAGTGAGGAGAATGATGTTCCCCATGGATCAGTGCTGGGAGTGATGTACCCCAGGGGTTATTGTGGGAGTGATGTTCCCCAGGGGTCAGTGCTGGGAGTGATGTTCCCCAGGGGTCAGTGTGTGGAGCGATGTACCCCAGGGGTCAGTGTGGGAGTGATATTCCCCTTGGGATCAGTGCTGGGAGTGATGTTCCCCAGGGGTAACTGTTGGGAGTGATGTTCCCCAGGGGTCAGTGCTGGGAGTGTTGATCCCCATGGGTCAGTGCTGGGAATGCTGCTCCCCAGGGGTCAGTGCTGGGACTGAAGTTCCCCAGGGGTCAGTGCTGGGAGTGGTGTTCCCCAGGGGTCAGTGCTGGAAGTGATGTTCCCCAGGGGTCAGTGCTGTGATTCATGCCCCCCAGGGGTCAGTGTTAGGAGCGATGTACCCCAGGAGTCAGTGTCGGGAGCAATGTTCCCCAGGGGACAGTGCATTGTGTGATGGTCCCCAGGGTACAGTTCTGGGAGTGATGTTCCCCAGTGGTCAGTGCAGGGAGTGACGTTCCCCAGCGGTCACTGCTGAGAGTGATGTTCCACATGGGTCAGTGCTGGGATTGATGTACCCCAGGGGTCAGTGTTGGGAGAGATGTTCCCCAGGGATCAGTGCTGGGAGTGATGTACCCCAGGGGTCAGTGCTGGGAGTGATGTTCCCCAGGGGTCAGTGCTGGGAGTGACGTTTCCCAGGGATCAGTGCTGGGAGTGACGTTCCCCAGGGGTCAGTGCGGTGAGTGATGGACCCCAGGGGTCAGTGCTGGGAGGGAAGTTTGCCAGGGGCAGTGTGTGAATGCTGTTCCCCAGGGGTCAGTGCTGGGAGGGATGTTCCCCAGTGGTCAGTGAGGAGAATGATGTTCCCCAGGGTTCACTGCTGGGAGTGATGTTCACCAGGGGTCAGTGCTGGGTGTGATGAACCCCAGGGGTCAGTGTTGTGAGTGCTGAACCCCAGGGGTCAGTGCTGGGAGTGATGGTCCCCAGGGGTCAGTGTTGGGAGTGATATACCCCAGGGGTCAGTGCCGGGAGTGATGTACCGCAGGGGTTGCTGCTGGCAGTGATGTTCCCCAGGGGTCAGTGCTGGGAGTGATGTTACCAAGGAATCAGTGCTGGGAGTGATGTTCCCCAGGGTTCAGTGCTGGGAGTGATGTTCCCCAGGGGTCAGTGCAGGGAGTGATGTTCCCCAGGGGTCACTGCTGAGAGTGATGTTCCCCAGAGGTCAGTGCTGGGAGTGATGTTCCCCAAGGGTTAGTGCTGGGAGTGATGTTCCCCAGGTGTTAGTGCTGGGAGTGATGGTCCCCGAGGGTCCATGCTGGGAGTGATCTTCCCCAGGCGTCAGTGCAGGGAGTGAGGATCCCCAGGGGTCTTCGCTGGGAGTGATGTTCCCCAGGGGTCAGCGCTGGGACTAATGTTCCACCGGGGTCAGCGCTGAGAGTGATGTTCCCCAGGGGTCTTCGCTGGGAGTGATGTTCCCCAGGGGTCAGCGCTGGGAGTGATGTTCCACCGGGGTCAGCGCTGGGAGTGATGTTCCCCAAGGGTCAGTGAAGGGACTGCTTTTCCCCAGGGTTTAGTGCAGGGAGTGATGTTCCCCAATGGTCAGCGCTGGGATTGATGTTCCTCCGGGGTCACTGCTGGGAGGGATGTTCCCCATTGGTCAGTGCTGGGAGTGATGAAACCCAGGGGTCAGTTCGGGAGTCTTGTACCCCATGTGCTTGTGCTGTGAGTGATGTTCCCCTGGGGTCAGTGAGGGGAGTGTTGTCCCCTAGGGGTCAGTGCTGGGAGTGATGTTCCCCAGGTGTCATTGTGGGAGTGATGTACCCCAGGGGTCTGTTCGGTGAGTGATGTTCCCCAGGGGTCAGTGGGGGGAGTGATGTTCACCAGAGGTCAGTGTGTGAGTGATGTTCCCCAGGGATCAGTGCTGGAAGTGATGTACCCCAGAGGTCAGTGCGGTGAGTGATGTTTCCCAGGGGTTAGTGGGGGGAATGATGCTCCCCAGGGGTCAGTGTGGGATTGATGTTCCCCAGGGGTCAGTGTTGGGATTGATGTACCCCAGGGGTCAGTGCTGGGAGTGACATACCCCAGGGTCGGTGCTGGCAATGATGATCCCCAGGGGTCAGTGCTGGGCGTGATGTTCCCAAGAAATCAGTGCTGGGAGTGATGTTCCCCAGGGATCAGTGCTGGGAGTGATGTTCCCCAGGGGCCAGTGAGGAGAATGATGTTCCCCATGGATCAGTGCTGGGAGTGATGTACCCCAGGGGTTATTGTGGGAGTGATGTTCCCCAGGGGTCAGTGCTGGGAGTGATGTTCCCCAGGGGTCAGTGTGTGGAGCGATGTACCCCAGGGGTCAGTGTGGGAGTGATATTCCCCTTGGGATCAGTGCTGGGAGTGATGTTCCCCAGGGGTAACTGTTGGGAGTGATGTTCCCCAGGGGTCAGTGCTGGGAGTGTTGATCCCCATGGGTCAGTGCTGGGAATGCTGCTCCCCAGGGGTCAGTGCTGGGACTGAAGTTCCCCAGGGGTCAGTGCTGGGAGTGGTGTTCCCCAGGGGTCAGTGCTGGAAGTGATGTTCCCCAGGGGTCAGTGCTGTGATTCATGCCCCCCAGGGGTCAGTGTTAGGAGCGATGTACCCCAGGAGTCAGTGTCGGGAGCAATGTTCCCCAGGGGACAGTGCATTGTGTGATGGTCCCCAGGGTACAGTTCTGGGAGTGATGTTCCCCAGTGGTCAGTGCAGGGAGTGACGTTCCCCAGCGGTCACTGCTGAGAGTGATGTTCCACATGGGTCAGTGCTGGGATTGATGTACCCCAGGGGTCAGTGTTGGGAGAGATGTTCCCCAGGGATCAGTGCTGGGAGTGATGTACCCCAGGGGTCAGTGCTGGGAGTGATGTTCCCCAGGGGTCAGTGCTGGGAGTGACGTTTCCCAGGGATCAGTGCTGGGAGTGACGTTCCCCAGGGGTCAGTGCGGTGAGTGATGGACCCCAGGGGTCAGTGCTGGGAGGGAAGTTTGCCAGGGGCAGTGTGTGAATGCTGTTCCCCAGGGGTCAGTGCTGGGAGGGATGTTCCCCAGTGGTCAGTGAGGAGAATGATGTTCCCCAGGGTTCACTGCTGGGAGTGATGTTCACCAGGGGTCAGTGCTGGGTGTGATGAACCCCAGGGGTCAGTGTTGTGAGTGCTGAACCCCAGGGGTCAGTGCTGGGAGTGATGGTCCCCAGGGGTCAGTGTTGGGAGTGATATACCCCAGGGGTCAGTGCCGGGAGTGATGTACCGCAGGGGTTGCTGCTGGCAGTGATGTTCCCCAGGGGTCAGTGCTGGGAGTGATGTTACCAAGGAATCAGTGCTGGGAGTGATGTTCCCCAGGGTTCAGTGCTGGGAGTGATGTTCCCCAGGGGTCCGTGAGGAGAATGATGTTCCCCAGGGATCGGTGCTGGGAGTGATGTTCCCCAGGGTTCAGTGCTGGGAGTGATGTTCCCCAGGGGTCAGTGAGGAGAATGATGTTCCCCAGGGGTCAGTGCTGGGAGTGATGTACCCCAGGGGTCAGCGTGTGGAGCGATGTACCCCAGGGGTCAGTGCTGGGAGTGATGTACCCCAGGGGTCAGCGTGTGGAGCGATGTACCCCAGGGGTCAGTGCTGGGAGTGATGTTCCCCAGGGGTCAGTGCTGGGAATGATGTTCCCTAGGGATCACTGTTGGGAGTGATGTTCCCCAGCGGTCTTTGCTGGGATTGGTGTTCCCCAGCGGTCAGTGCTGGGAGTGTTGATCCCCAGGGGTCAGTGCTGGGAGTGGTGTTCCCCAGGGGTCAGTGTTTGGAGTGATGTTCCCCAGGGGTAAGTGCTGGAAGTGATGTTGCCCAGGGGTCAGTGCTGTGATTGATGTCCCCCAGGGGTCAGTGTTGGCAGCGATTTACCACAGGGGTCACTGTGGGGAGCGATGTTCCCCAGGGTACAGTTCTGGGAGTGATGTTCCCCAGGGGTCAGTGCAGGGAGTGACGTTCCCCAGGGGTCAGTTCTGGGGGTGATGTTCCCCAAAGGTCAGTGCTGGGATTGATGTACCCCAAGGATCAGTGCTGGGAGTGATGTAGCCAAGGGGTCAGTGCTGGGAGTGATGTTCCCCAGGGGTCAGTGCGGGGAGTGATGTTTCCCAGGGATCAGTGCTGGGAGTGACGTTCCCCAGGGGTCAGTGCTGGGATTGATGTACCCCAAGGATCAGTGCTGGGAGTGATGTTCCCCATGGGTCAGTGCTGGGATTGATGTACCCCAAGGATCAGTGCTGGGAGTGATGTAGCCAAGGGGTCAGTGCTGGGAGTGATGTTCCCCAGGGGTCAGTGCGGGGAGTGATGTTTCCCAGGGATCAGTGCTGGGCGTGACGTTCCCCAGGGGTCAGTGTGGGGAGTGATGGACCCCAGGGGTCAGTGCTGGGAGTGATGTACCCCAGGGGTCAGCGTGTGGAGCGATGTACCCCAGGGGTCAGTGCTGGGAGTGATGTTCCCCAGGGGTCAGTGCTGGGAATGATGTTCCCTAGGGATCACTGTTGGGAGTGATGTTCCCCAGCGGTCTTTGCTGGGATTGGTGTTCCCCAGCGGTCAGTGCTGGGAGTGTTGATCCCCAGGGGTAAGTGCTGGGAGTGGTGTTCCCCAGGGGTCAGTGCGGGGAGTGATGTTTCCCAGGGATCAGTGCTGGGAGTGACGTTCCCCAGGGGTCAGTGTGGGGAGTGATGGACCCCAGGGGTCAGTGCTGGGAGGGAAGTTCCCCAGGGGTCAGTGTGGGGAGTGATGGACCCCAGGGGTCAGTGCTGGGAGTGATGTTCCCCAGGGGTCAGTGCAGGGAGTGACGTTCCCCAGGGGTCTGCGCTGGGAGGGATGTTCCCCATTGGTCAGTGCTGGGAGCGATGTTCCCCAATGGTCAGTGCGGGGAGTGATGTTCCCCAGGGGTCAGTGCTGGGAGTGATGTTCCCCAGGGGTCAGTGCTGGGAGTGATGTTCCCCAGGTGTCACTGTTGGGAGTGATGTTCCCCAGGGGTCTTTGCTGGGAGTGATGTTCCCCAGGGGTCACTGCTGGGAGTGATGATCCCCAGTGGTCAATGCTGGTAGTGGTGTTCCCCAGGGGTCAGTGCTGGCAGTGATGTTCCCCAGGGGTCAGTGTGGGGAGCGATGTTCCCCAGGGGACAGTGTGGGGAGTGATGGTCCCCAGGGTACAGTTCTGGGAGTAATGCACCCCAGGGGTCAGTGCAGGGAGTGACGTTCCCCAGGGGTAAGCTCTGGGAGTGATGTTACCCAGGGGTCAGTGCAGGGAGTGATGTTCCCCAGGGGTCACTGCTGAGAGTGATGTTCCCCAGAGGTCAGTGCTGGGAGTGATGTTCCCCAAGGGTTAGTGCTGGGAGTGATGTTCCCCAGGTGTTAGTGCTGGGAGTGATGGTCCCCGAGGGTCCATGCTGGGAGTGATCTTCCCCAGGCGTCAGTGCAGGGAGTGAGGATCCCCAGGGGTCTTCGCTGGGAGTGATGTTCCCCAGGGGTCAGCGCTGGGACTAATGTTCCACCGGGGTCAGCGCTGAGAGTGATGTTCCCCAGGGGTCTTCGCTGGGAGTGATGTTCCCCAGGGGTCAGCGCTGGGAGTGATGTTCCACCGGGGTCAGCGCTGGGAGTGATGTTCCCCAAGGGTCAGTGAAGGGAGTGCTTTTCCCCAGGGTTTAGTGCAGGGAGTGATGTTCCCCAATGGTCAGCGCTGGGAGTGATGTTCCTCCGGGGTCACTGCTGGGAGGGATGTTCCCCATTGGTCAGTGCTGGGAGTGATGAAACCCAGGGGTCAGTTCGGGAGTCTTGTACCCCATGTGCTTGTGCTGTGAGTGATGTTCCCCTGGGGTCAGTGAGGGGAGTGTTGTTCCCTAGGGGTCAGTGCTGGGAGTGATGTTCCCCAGGTGTCATTGTGGGAGTGATGTACCCCAGGGGTCTGTTCGGTGAGTGATGTTCCCCAGGGGTCAGTGGGGGGAGTGATGTTCACCAGAGGTCAGTGTGTGAGTGATGTTCCCCAGGGATCAGTGCTGGAAGTGATGTACCCCAGAGGTCAGTGCGGTGAGTGATGTTTCCCAGGGGTTAGTGGGGGGAATGATGCTCCCCAGGGGTCAGTGTGGGATTGATGTTCCCCAGGGGTCAGTGTTGGGATTGATGTACCCCAGGGGTCAGTGCTGGGAGTGACGTACCTCAGGGTCGGTGCTGGCAATGATGATCCCCAGGGGTCAGTGCTGGGCGTGATGTTCCCAAGAAATCAGTGCTGGGAGTGATGTTCCCCAGGGATCAGTGCTGGGAGTGATGTTCCCCAGGGGCCAGTGAGGAGAATGATGTTCCCCATGGATCAGTGCTGGGAGTGATGTACCCCAGGGGTTATTGTGGGAGTGATGTTCCCCAGGGGTCAGTGCTGGGAGTGATGTTCCCCAGGGGTCAGTGTGTGGAGCGATGTACCCCAGGGGTCAGTGTGGGAGTGATATTCCCCTTGGGATCAGTGCTGGGAGTGATGTTCCCCAGGGGTAACTGTTGGGAGTGATGTTCCCCAGGGGTCAGTGCTGGGAGTGTTGATCCCCATGGGTCAGTGCTGGGAATGCTGCTCCCCAGGGGTCAGTGCTGGGACTGAAGTTCCCCAGGGGTCAGTGCTGGGAGTGGTGTTCCCCAGGGGTCAGTGCTGGAAGTGATGTTCCCCAGGGGTCAGTGCTGTGATTCATGCCCCCCAGGGGTCAGTGTTAGGAGCGATGTACCCCAGGAGTCAGTGTCGGGAGCAATGTTCCCCAGGGGACAGTGCATTGTGTGATGGTCCCCAGGGTACAGTTCTGGGAGTGATGTTCCCCAGTGGTCAGTGCAGGGAGTGACGTTCCCCAGCGGTCACTGCTGAGAGTGATGTTCCACATGGGTCAGTGCTGGGATTGATGTACCCCAGGGGTCAGTGTTGGGAGAGATGTTCCCCAGGGATCAGTGCTGGGAGTGATGTACCCCATGGGTCAGTGCTGTGATTGATGTACCCCAGGGGTCAGTGTTGGGAGAGATGTTCCCCAGGGATCAGTGCTGGGAGTGATGTACCCCAGGGGTCAGTGCTGGGAGTGATGTTCCCCAGGGGTCAGTGCTGGGAGTGACGTTTCCCAGGGATCAGTGCTGGGAGTGACGTTCCCCAGGGGTCAGTGCGGTGAGTGATGGACCCTAGGGGTCAGTGCTGGGAGGGAAGTTTGCCAGGGGCAGTGTGTGAATGCTGTTCCCCAGGGGTCAGTGCTGGGAGGGATGTTCCCCAGTGGTCAGTGAGGAGAATGATGTTCCCCAGGGTTCACTGCTGGGAGTGATGTTCACCAGGGGTCAGTGCTGGGTGTGATGAACCCCAGGGGTCAGTGTTGTGAGTGCTGAACCCCAGGGGTCAGTGCTGGGAGTGATGGTCCCCAGGGGTCAGTGTTGGGAGTGATATACCCCAGGGGTCAGTGCCGGGAGTGATGTACCGCAGGGGTTGCTGCTGGCAGTGATGTTCCCCAGGGGTCAGTGCTGGGAGTGATGTTACCAAGGAATCAGTGCTGGGAGTGATGTTCCCCAGGGTTCAGTGCTGGGAGTGATGTTCCCCAGGGGTCAGTGAGGAGAATGATGTTCCCCAGGGATCGGTGCTGGGAGTGATGTTCCCCAGGGTTCAGTGCTGGGAGTGATGTTCCCCAGGGGTCAGTGAGGAGAATGATGTTCCCCAGGGGTCAGTGCTGGGAGTGATGTACCCCAGGGGTCAACGTGTGGAGCGATGTACCCCAGGGGTCAGTGCTGGGAGTGATGTTCCCCAGGGGTCAGTGCTGGGAATGATGTTCCCTAGGGATCACTGTTGGGAGTGATGTTCCCCAGCGGTCTTTGCTGGGATTGGTGTTCCCCAGCGGTCAGTGCTGGGAGTGTTGATCCACAGGGGTAAGTGCTGGGAGTGGTGTTCCCCAGGGGTCAGTGTTTGGAGTGATGTTCCCCAGGGGTAAGTGCTGGAAGTGATGTTGCCCAGGGGTCAGTGCTGTGATTGATGTCCCCCAGGGGTCAGTGTTGGCAGCGATTTACCACAGGGGTCAGTGTGGGGAGCGATGTTCCCCAGGGTACAGTTCTGGGAGTGATGTTCCCCAGGGGTCAGTGCAGGGAGTGACGTTCCCCAGGGGTCAGTTCTTGGGGTGATGTTCCCCATGGGTCAGTGCTGGGATTGATGTACCCCAAGGATCAGTGCTGGGAGTGATGTAGCCAAGGGGTCAGTGCAGGGAGTGACGTTCCCCAGGGGTCAGTGCTGGGAGTGATGTTCCCCATGGGTCAGTGCTGGGATTGATGTACCCCAAGGATCAGTGCTGGGAGTGATGTAGCCAAGGGGTCAGTGCTGGGAGTGATGTTCCCCAGGGGTCAGTGCGGGGAGTGATGTTTCCCAGGGATCAGTGCTGGGAGTGACGTTCCCCAGGGGTCAGTGTGGGGAGTGATGGACCCCAGGGGTCAGTGCTGGGAGGGAAGTTCCCCAGGGGTCAGTGTGTGAATGCTGTTGCCCAGGGGTCAGTGCTGGGAGAAATGATCCCAAGGTTTCAGTGTGGGAGTGATGTTCCCCAGGGCTCAGTGAGCTGAAAGATGTTCCCCAGGGTTCAATGCTGGGAGTGATGTTCCCCAGGGGTCCGTGCTGGGTGTAATCTTCCCCAGGGGTCAGTGCAGGGAGTGATGTTCCCCAGGGATCTGTGCTGGGAGTGATCATCCGCAGGGGTCTGCGCTGGGAGGGATGTTCCCCATTGGTCAGTGCTGGGAGCGATGTTCCCCAATGGTCAGTGCTGGGAGTGATGTTCCCCAGGGGTCAGTGCTGGGAGTGATGTTCCCCAGGTGTCACTGTTGGGAGTGATGTTCCCCAGGGGTCTTTGCTGGGAGTGATGTTCCCCAGGGGTCACTGCTGGGAGTGATGATCCCCAGCGGTCAATGCTGGTAGTGGTGTTCCCCAGGGGTCAGTGCTGGCAGTGATGTTCCCCAGGGGTCAGTGTGGGGAGCGATGTTCCCCAGGGGACAGTGTGGGGAGTGATGGTCCCCAGGGTACAGTTCTGGGAGTAATGCACCCCAGGGGTCAGTGCAGGGAGTGACGTTCCCCAGGGGTAAGCTCTGGGAGTGATGTACCCCAGGGGTCAGTGCAGGGAGTGACGTTCCCCAGGGGTCACTGCTGAGAGTGCTGTTCCCCAGAGGTCAGTGCTGGGAGTGATGTTCCCCAAGGGATAGTGCTGGGAGTGATGTTCCCCAGGTGTTAGTGCTGGGAGTGATGGTCCCCGAGGGTCCATGCTGGGAGTGATCTTCCCCAGGCGTCAGTGCAGGGAGTGAGAATCCCCAGGGGTCTTCGCTGGGAGTGATGTTCCCCAGGTGTCAGCGCTGGGACTAATGTTCCACCGGGGTCAGCGCTGAGAGTGATGTTCCCCAAGGGTCAGTGAAGGGAGTGCTTTTCCCCAGGGTTTAGTGCAGGGAGTGATGTTCCCCAATGGTCAGCGCTGGGAGTGATGTTCCTCCGGGGTCACTGCTGGGAGGGATGTTCCCCATTGGTCAGTGCTGGGAGTGATGAAACCCAGGGGTCAGTTCGGGGAGTCTTGTACCCCATGTGCTTGTGCTGTGAGTGATGTTCCCCTGGGGTCAGTGAGGGGAGTGTTGTTCCCCAGGTGTCATTGTGGGAGTGATGTACCCCAGGGGTCTGTTCGGTGAGTGATGTTCCCCAGGGGTCAGTGGGTGGAGTGATGTTCACCAGAGGTCAGTGTGTGAGTGATGTTCCCCAGGGATCAGTGCTGGGAGTGATGTACCCCAGAGGTCAGTGCGGTGAGTGATGTTTCCCAGGGGTTAGTGGGGGGAATGATGCTCCCCAGGGGTCAGTGTGGGATTGATGTTCCCCAGGGGTCAGTGTTGGGATTGATGTTCCCCAGGGGTCAGTGCTGGGAGTGACGTACCCCAGGGTCGGTGCTGGCAATGATGATCCCCAGGGGTCAGTGCTGGGCGTGATGTTCCCAAGAAATCAGTGCTGGGAGTGATGTTCCCCAGGGATCAGTGCTGGGAGTGATGTTCCCCAGGGGCCAGTGAGGAGAATGATGTTCCCCATGGATCAGTGCTGGGAGTGATGTTCCCCAGGGGTCATTGTGGGAGTGATGTTCCCCAGGGGTCAGTGCTGGGAGTGATGTTCCCCAGGGGTCAGTGTGTGGAGCGATGTACCCCAGGGGTCAGTGTGGGAGTGATATTCCCCTTGGGATCAGTGCTGGGAGTGATGTTCCCCAGGGGTCACTGTTGGGAGTGATGTTCCCCAGGGGTCAGTGCTGGGAGTGTTGATCCCCATGGGTCAGTGCTGGGAGTGTTGATCCCCATGGGTCAGTGCTGGGAATGCTGCTCCCCAGGGGTCAGTGCTGGGAGTGGAGTTCCCCAGGGGTCAGTGCTGGAAGTGATGTTCCCCAGGGGTCAGTGCTGTGATTCATGACCCCCAGGGGTCAGTGTTAGGAGCGATGTACCCCAGGAGTCAGTGTCGGGAGCAATGTTCCCCAGGGGACAGTGCATTGTGTGATGGTCCCCAGGGTACAGTTCTGGGAGTGATGTTCCCCAGTGGTCAGTGCAGGGAGTGACGTTCCCCAGGGGTCACTGCTGAGAGTGATGTTCCACATGGTTCAGTGCTGGGATTGATGTACCCCAGGGGTCAGTGTTGGGAGAGATGTTCCCCAGGGATCAGTGCTGGGAGTGATGTACCCCAGGGGTCAGTGCTGGGAGTGATGTTCCCCAGGGGTCAGTGCTGGGAGTGACGTTTCCCAGGGATCAGTGCTGGGAGTGACGTTCCCCAGGGGTCTGTGCGGTGAGTGATGGACCCCAGGGGTCAGTGCTGGGAGGGAAGTTTGCCAGGGGCAGTGTGTGAATGCTGTTCCCCAGGGGTCAGTGCTGGGAGGGATGTTCCCCAGTGGTCAGTGAGGAGAATGATGTTCCCCAGGGTTCACTGCTGGGAGTGATGTTCCCCAGGGGTCCGTGCTGGGAGTGATCTTCCCCAGGTGTCAGTGCAGGGAGTGATGTTCCCCAGGGGTCTGCGCTGGGAGTGATGTTCCACCGGGGTCAGCGCTGGGAGTGATGTTGCCCTAGGGTGAGTGAAGGGAGTGATATTCCCCTGGGGTCAGTGCAGGGAGTGATGTTCCCCAATGGTCAGCGCTGGGAGTGATGTTCCCCCGGGGTCAGTGCTGGGAAGAATGTTATCCATTGGTCAGTGCTGGGAGTGATGAACCCCAGGGGTCAGTGCGGTGAGTGATGTTTCCCAGGGGTCAGTGCGGGGAGCAATGTTCCCCAGGGGTCAGTGTGGGAGTGATGTTCCCCAGGGGTCAGTGCTGGGAGTGTTGTTCCCCAGGTGTCTGTGCTGGGAGTGATGTTCCACCGGTGTCAGCGCTGGGAGTGATGTTCCCCAGGGTTCTGTGAAGGGAGTGATGTTCCCCAGGGATCAGTGCAGTGAGTGATGTTCCCCAATGGTCAGCGCTGGAAGTGATGTTCCCCCGGGGTCAGTGCTGGGAGGGATGTTCCCCATTGGTCAGTGCTGGGTGTGATGAACCCCAGTGGTCAGTTCGGGGAGTCATGTACCCCAGGTGCCCGTGCTGTGAGTGATGTTCCCCAGGGGTCAGTGAGGGGAGTGATGTTCCCTAGGGGTCAGTGCTGGGAGTGATGCTCCCCAGGTGTCATTGCTGGGAGTGATGTACCCCAGGGGTCAGTTCGGTGAGTGATGTTCCCCAGGGGTCAGTGGGGGGAGTGATGTTCCCCAGGGGTCAATGTGGGAGTGATGTTCCCCAGGGATCAGTGTGGGAGTGATGTTCCCCAGGGGTCAGTGCTGGTTTGAGATCTCGGGTCCACATTAAGCACTGGTTTGTATTCTGGAGTCCACATTCAGAACTGGTGTGTGTTCTGAAGTCTACATTCAGCGCTGGTTGTTCTCGATTCCACATTCAACGCTGGTTGTGTTTTTCAATTCACATTCAGCGCTGGTTTGTGTTCTTAATTCCACATTCAGCGCTGGTTTTTGTTCACGAGACCACATTCAGCGCTGGTTTGTGTTCACGAGTCCACATTCAGCGTTGGTTTGTGTTCTCGAGTCCGCATTCTGCGCTGCTTTGTGTTCTCGAGGCCACATTCTGCCCTGGTTTGTGTGCTCGAGTCCACATTCAGTGCTGGTTTGGTTTCTCGAGTCCACATTCAGCGTTGGTTTGTGTTCCCGTGTCAGCATTCTGTGCTGGTTTGTGTTCTCGAGTTCACATTCAGTGCTGGTTTGTGTTCTCAAGTTCACATTCAGGGCTAGTTTGTGTTCAGCAGTCCACATTCAGTGCTGATATGTGTTCTCGAATCCGCATTTAGCCCTGATTTTTGTTATCGAGTCCACATTCAGAGCTGCTTTGTGTTTTCGAGTTCACATTCAGCGCTACTTTATATTCTGGAGTCCTCATTCAGTGCTGGTTTGTGTTCTGGTGTCCATATTCAGCACTGTTTTGTGTTTCTCGAGTCCACATTTAGCGCTGGTTTTGCTCTCGATTCCACATTCAGCACTAGTTTGTGTTGTCGAGTCTACATTCAGCGATGGTTTGTGTACTCGAGTTCACATTCAGCGCTGCTTTGTGTTTCTGAAGTCCATTATCAACGCTGGTTTGTGTTCTCGAGTCCACATTCAGCACTGGTTTGTGTTCTCGGTCCACATTCTGTGCTGGTTTGTGTTCTCGAGTCCACATTCAGGGCTGGTTTCTGTCCTCGAGTCCACATTCTGCACTGGTTTCTGTTCTCGAGTCCACATTCAACACTGGTTTGTGTTCTCGAGTCCAAATTCAGTGCTGGCTGGGCTCTCGATTCCACACTCAGGGCTGGTTTTGTTCTGAAGTCCACATTCAATGCTGGTTTGTGTTCTTCAGTTTACATTCAGCGCTGGTTTGTTTTCTCGAGTCCACATTCAGCGCTGGTTTGTGTTTTCGAGTCTATATTCAGCACTGGTTCTGTTCTCAATTCCACATTCAGTGCTGGTTTGTGTTCTCGATTCCACATTCAGCACTGGTTTGTGTTCTCGATTCCACATTCAGCACTGGTTTGTGTGCTCGAGTCCACATTCAGTGCTGGTTTATGTTCTCGAGTCCACATTCAGTGCTGGTTTATGCTCTCGAGTCCACATTCATTGCTGGTTCGTGTTGTTGAGTGCACATTCAGCGATGGTTTGTGTTCTCCAGTCCACATTCAGCACTGGTTTCTGTTCTCGAGTCCACATTCAGCGCTGGTTTGTGTACTCGAGTCCACATTCATCACTGGTTTATGTGGCCGAGTCCACATTCAGTGCTGGTTTGTGTTCCCGAGTCCACATTCAGTGCTTGTTTGTGTTCCCGAGTCCACATTCAGCGCTAGTTTGTGTTCTTGAGTTCACTTTCAATGCTGGTTTCTATTCTCGAGTCCACATTCAGCACTGGTTTGTGTTGTCGAGTCCACATTCAGCGATGGTTTGTGTACTCGAGTCCACATTCAGTGCTGGTTTGTGTTCTTCAGTCCAAATGCAGTGCTGGTTTGTGTTCTGGAGTCCACATTCAGCGCTGGTTTGGGTTCTCGAGTCCACATTCAGCGCTGGTTTGTGCTGTCGAGTCGAAAATTCAGCACTGGTTTGAGTTCTTGAGTCCACATTCAATGCTGGTTTGTGTTGTCAAATCCACATACAGTGCTGGTTTATGTTCTCAAGTCCCCATTCAGCACTGCTTTTTGTTCACGAGTCCACATTCAGCACTGGTTTTTGTTCTCCATTCCATATTCAGCACTGGCTTGGGTTCTCGAGTCCACCTTCAGCGCTGGTTTGTGTTCTCGAGTCCACATTCAGCACTGGTTTGTGTTCTCGATTCCACATTCAGCGCTGGTTTGTGTTCTCGAGTCCACTTTCAGTGCTGGTTTGTGTTCTCAAGTCCACTTTCAGTGCTGGTTTGTGTTCTCGAGTCCACATTCAGCGCTGGTTTGTGTTCTCGAGTCCACTTTCAGCGCTGGTTTGTGTTCTCAAGTCCGCATTAAGCAGTGGTTTGTGTACTCGAGTCCACATTCTGCACTAGTTTGTGTTGTCAAGTCCAAATTCAGCGATGCTTTTTGTGCTCGAGTTCACAGTCAGCACTGGTTTGTGTTTTTGAGTCAATATTCAGCCCCGGTTTGTATTCTTTTGTCCAAATTCAGCTCTGGTTTGTGTTCTGGAGTCCACATTCAGCACTGACTGGTATGTTTTCTCAAGTCAAAATTCTGCGTTGTTTTCTGTTCTCGGGTCCACCTTCAGTGCTGGTTTGTGTACTTGAGTCCACATTCATCACTTGTTTGTGTTCTTCAGTCCACATTCATCACTGGTTTGTGTTCACGATTCCACGTTAAAGGCTGGTTTGTGTTCTCGAGTTATCATTCAGCACTGGTTTGTGTTTTCGAGTCCACATTCAGCACTGGTTTGTGTTCACAATTCCACGTTAAAGGCTGGTTTGTGTTCTTGAGTTATCATTCAGCACTGGTTTGTGTTTTTGAGTCCACATTCAGCACTGGTTTGAGTTCTGGAGCCCACAATCAGCGGTGGCTTGTGTTCTCGAGCCCACATTCAGTGCTAGTTTGTGTTCTGAAGTCCACTTTCAACGCTGGTTTGCTTTCTTCAGTTCACATTCAGCACTGGTTTGTGTTCTCGAGTTATCATTCAGCACTGGTTTGTTTTCTTCAGTTCACATTCAGCACTGGTTTGAGTTCTTGAGCCCACACTCAGCGGTCGTTTCTGTTCTCGAGCCCACATTCAGCGCTAGTTTGTGTTCTGAAGTCCACATTCAACGCTGGTTTGTTTTCTTCAGTTAACATTCAGCACTGGTTTGTGTTCTTGAGTCCACATTCAGCGCTGGTTTGTGTTCTCGAGTCCACATTCAGCGCTGGTTTGTGTTCTCGAGTCGACATTCTGTGATGGTTTTTGATCTGGAGTCCACATTCAGCGCTGACTTCTGTTCTCGAGTCCACATTCAGCGCTGGTTTGTGTTGTCGAGTTCACATTCAGCACTGGTTTGAGTTCTCGAGTCCACATTCAATGCTGGTTTGTGTTGTCGAATCCACCTTCAGTGCTGGTTTGTGTTCTCTAGTTCACATTCAGCACTGGTTTGAGTTCTCGAGTCCACATTCAGTGCTGGTTTGTGTTCTCGATTCCACATTCAGTGCTGGTTGTGCTCTCGATTCCACATTCAGCACTGGTTGTGCTCTTGATTCCACATTCAGCGCTGGTTTGTGTTTTCGAGCTCACATTCAGCGCTGGTTTGTGTTCTCGAGTCCACAATCAGCGGTGGTTTGTGTTCTCGAGTCCACATTCAGCACTGGTTTGTGTTGTTGAGTGCACATTCAGCGATGGTTTGTGTTTGCGAGTCCACATTCAGCGCTGGTTTGTGCTCTCGAGTCCACATTCAGCGCTGGTTTGTGTTCTCGAGTCCACATTCAGCGATGGATTGTGTTCTCGAGTTCACATTCAGCGCTAGTATGTATTCTCGAGTCCACATTTTGCCCTGGTTTCTATTCTCGAGTCCACATTCAGCGCTGGTTTGTGTTGTCGAGTCCAAATGCAGTGCTGGTTTGTGTTCTCGATTCCACATTAAAGGCTGGTTTCTGTTCTCGAGTCCGCATTCAGTGCTGGTTTCTGTTCTCGAGTCCACATTCAGTGACGGTTTGTATTCTCGATTCCACATTCAGTGCTGGTTTGTGTTCTCAAGTCCACATTCAGCGCTGGTTTGTGTTCTCAATTCCACATTCAGCGCTGCTTTGTGTTCCCGAGTCCACTTTCAGCGCTGGTTTGTGTTCTCGAGTCCGCATTTAGCAGTGGTTTGTGTACTCGAGTCCACATTCTGCACTAGTTTGTGTTGTCAAGTCCACATTCAGTGATGCTTTGTGTGCTCGAGTTCACAGTCAGCACTGGTTTGTGTTTTTGAGTCAATATTCAGCCCTGGTTTGTGTTCTGGTGTCCAAATTCAGCTCTGTTTTGTGTTCTGGAGACAACATTCAGCGCTGGTATGTTTTCTCAAGTCCAAATTCTGCGTTGTTTTCTGTTCTCGGGTCCACCTTCAGTGCTGGTTTTTGTACTCGAGTCCACATTCATCACTGGTTTGTGATCTTAAGTCCACATTCAGCGCTGGTTTGTGTTTTCGATTCCACATTAAAGGCTGGTTTGTGTACTCGAGTTATCATTCAACGCTGGTTTGTGTTTTTGAGTCCACATTCAGCACTGGTTTGAGTTCTCAACCCCCACTCAGCAATGGTTTGTGTTCTCCATTCCACATTCAGGACTGTTTTGAATTATCGAGTCCACCTTCAGTGCTGGTTTGTGTTCTCGAGTCCACATTCAAAATCAAATCAAATCAAATCAAATCAACTTTTATTGTCATTGTTAGTGCACAAGTGCAGTACAACGAAATGTAGGCTTGCGGCTCCCGAGAGTGTACATTTAGATTAAGACATTTAAACATTCACAGAATCACAGAATCACAGAAACCCCACAGTGCAGATAGAGGCCATTTCGGCCCATCGAGCCTGCACCGACACATATCCCACCCGATCCCCGTAACCCCTACACCAACACATATCCCACCCTATCCCCGTATTTAATCCCCCTAACACTAAGGGTCAATTTATCATAGCCAATCAACCTAACCCGCACATCTTTGGACTGTGGGAGGAAACCGGAGCACCCGGAGGAAACCCACGCAAACACGGGGAGAATGTGCAAACTCCACACAGAGAGTCACCCGAGGCCGGATTCGAACCCGGGTCCCTGGCGCTGTGAGGCAACAGTGCTAACCACTATGCCATTTGGCTTGTAATACATTAACATAAACATAACCATAATAAAGTGCATTGGCAGATGTGCAGGCTTTAGAGTTTATTTGTGGAGTTCAGTAGGATGACAGCCCTGGGAAAGAAGCTGTTCCTAAATCTGGTCGTACGGGTGCGAATGCATCTGTAGCGTCTCCCAGATGGCAGGAGGGCGAACAGACTGTGGCTGGGGTGGGTAGGGTCGCTAGTTTGTGCTTTCGAGTCCAAATTCAGCATGGGTTTGTGTGCTCGAGTCCACATTCAGCACTGGTTTGTGTTCTTCAGTCCACATTCATCACTTGTTTGTGTTCTTCAGTCCACATTCAGTGCTGGTTTGTGTTCTCGATTCCACATTAAAGGCAGGTTTGTGTTCTTGAGTTATCATTCAGCGCTGGTTTGTGTTTTCGAGTCCACATTCAGCGGTGGTTTGTGTTCTCGAGCCCACATTCAGCGCTGGTTCGTGTTCTGGAGTCCACATTCTGCGATGGTTTCTGTTCTCCAGTCTACAGTCAGCGCTAGTTTCTGTTCTCGAGTTCACATTCAGCGCTAGTTTGTATTCTCGAGTCCGCATTTTGCCCTGGTTTGTGTTCTCGAGTCCACATTGTGGGCTGGTTTGTGTTCTCGAGTTCACTTTCAACACTGGTTTCTATTCTCGAGTCCACATTCAGCACTGGTTTGTGTTCTCCATTCCACATTAAAGGCTGGTTTCTGTTCTCGAGACCACATTCAGCGCTGGTTTGTGTTCTCGAGTCCACATTCAGTGCTGGTTGTGCTCTCGATTCCACATTCAGCATTGGTTTGTTTTTTCGAGTCCACATTCAGAGCTGGTTTCAGTCCTCGAGTCCACATTCCACGCTGGTTTGTGTTCTTGAGTCCACATTCTGTGCTGGTTTTGCGCTCGATTCCACATTCAGTGCTGGTTGTGCTCTCCAGTCCATGTTCAGTGATTGTTTATGTTCTGCAGTCCACATTCAGCGCTGGTTTGCGATCTCGAGTCCACATTCAGTGCTGGTTGTGCTCTTGATTCCACATTCAGCGCTGGTTTGTGTTTTCAAGTCCACATTCAGAGCTGATTTCTGTTCTCGAGTCCACATTCAGCTATGGTTTGTGTACTTCAGTCCACATTCAGCGCTGGTTTGTGTTGTCGAGTTTACATTCAGCACTGGTTTGAGTCCTCAAGTCCACATTCAATGCTGGTTTGTTTTGTTGAATCCACATTCAGTGCTGGTTTCAGTACTCGAGTCCACATTCAGCACTGTTTTGTGTTCTCGAGTCCACATTCAGCAATGGTTTGTGTTCTCCATTCCACTTTCAGCGCTGGTTTGAGTTCTCAAGTCCACATTCAGCACTGGTTTGTGTTCTGGAGTCCACATTCAGCGCTGGTTTGTGTTCTCAAGTCCACATTCTGCGCTGGTTTCTTTTCTCCAGTCTACAGTCAGCGCTAGTTTGTGTTATCGAGTTCACATTCAGCGCTAGTTTGTATTCTCGAGTCCACATTTTGCCCTGGTTTGTGTACTCGAGTCCACATTCAGCGCTGGTTTGAGTCTCGAGTTCACATTTTGGGCTGGTTTGTGTTCTTGAGTTCACTTTCAATGCTGGTTTCTATTCTCGAGTCCACATTCAGCAATGGTTTGTGTTCTTGAGTCCACATTCAGCGCTGGTTTGTGTTCTTCAGTCCACATTCAGTGCTGGATAGTGTTCTCGATTCCACATTAAAGGCTGGTTTGTGTTCTCAGGTGTGTGCCCAGGTCCTTCAATGGGGGCACTCTTCTCGATTGACTGGTCATCCTGAGATCCGTCGGACTCTCGAGTTCCTTAAGAGGAGGTTCTGGTGGCCCTCAATTGAAGCCGACACCGGGGCCTTTGTCTCCGCTTGTCCCGTCTGTGCCCAGAACAAGACATCCCAACAACCTCTGCTTGGTTTCCTGCATCTCTTGCCCATCCCCAGCCGTCCCTGGTCTCATCGCCCTGGATTTCATCACTGGGCTACCTCCATCTGAGGGATTCACTACCATCCTAGTTGTGGTCGATCGCTTTTCCAAGGCTGCTCACTTCGTCCCTCTTGTCAAGCTTCCCTCTGCCAGGGAGACCACCCAGCTGGTTGTCCAGCATGTCTTCTGCCTCCATGGCTTGCCCCTGGATGTCATCTCTGACCGTGGTCCCCAGTTCTCATCCAGGTTCTGGAAGGCTTTTTGTTCCCTCCTGGGCGCTTCCATCAGTCTCTCCTCTGGGTTCCACCCACAGTCTAACGGCCAGACTGAGAGAACCAACCAAGATCTGGAGACGGTGCTAAAAAGCTTTGTGTCCCCCAATCCTTCCACCTGGAGTAAGTATCTGGTCTGGGCAGAGTACGTGCACCATACCCTTCAGAGCTCCTCCACTGGCCTCTCACCTTTTGAATGTCAATATGGCTTCCAACTGCCACTCTTCCCTGAATAGGAGAGGGAGGTAGAAGTCCCGGCTGCCCAGGGGTTCTTCCAACACTGCCGCTGTACCTGGAGGAGGGTCCGATCCGCCTTGCAGCTCGCTTCTTCTCGGCAGAAAGTGCAGGCTGACTGACACTGCCGCCCAGCTCCTCGGTTCCGGACCGGACAGAAGGTCTGGCTGTCTACCCGGAATCCTCTGCTCCATGTGGAGTCCCGCAAGTTGGCTCCCCGGTTCATCGGACCTTTTAGGATTTTGGAAAAAGTTAACCCTGTGGCCTACTGGCTCCTCCTTCCTCGGTCGATGAAGATACATCCCACGTTCCATGTCTCTCACCTCAAGCCGGTACTTACCAGTCCCTTGGTTCCTACTTCCAGACCTCCCCCGCCGCCCCGCATGATTGACAGTCAGCAAGCCCACACTGTCCGTTGCCTCCTTGATAGTCGCCGGGTTAGGAGGAGCATTCAATACCTGGTCGACTGGGAGGGTTATGGTCCTGAAGAGTGTTCCTGGGTTCCGGCCTGGGACATTTTGGATCCTGAACTCATCAGGGATTTTTGCCATCGCCACCCTGATCGGCCAGGAGGAACATCAGGAGCCGTTCCTAGGGGAAGGGGTCCTGTGAGGTTGCCGGTTAGTTCCCTCAGTAACCCCTAGATGGCACCTTCACTTGTTTGTTTCCCTTTGCTAATTTGTTACTAGTTTACTTAACTGCCTTTTATCAGGTTTATTGGTTTCACCTGTTTTTGCTTGTATTTAAGTTCTGTGGTTTCTTCCCTCTGTGCTCAGTCTTGACAAGCCATTTGCCTAGTGGTAGCTTGTCTTGAGCTCCTATGTTTGTAACTGTTTACCTATGTGATTCTGGTAAAGTACTTTTATTTAAGACTGCATACCTGCTTCTCGCCTCGTCTGTCTGCACTTGGGTCCAGAACCAGCCTCGCCCTGACAGATTTCTGTTCTCAAGTCCGCATTCAGCGCTGGTTAGTGTTCTTGAGTCCACATTCAGTGCTGGTTGTGCTCTCGATTCCACATTCAGCGCTGGTTTGTGTTCTCGAGTCCACATTCAGTGATGGTTTGTGTTCTGGAGTACACATTCAGTGCTGGTTTGTGTTCTGGAGTCCACATTCAATGTTGGTTTGTGTTGTCAAATCCACATTCAGCGCTGGTTTCTGTTCTCGAGTCCACATTCAGGGCTAGTTTGTGTTCAGCAGTCCACATTCAGTGCTGCTATGTGTTCTCGTATCCGCATTTAGCCCTGGTTTGTGTTCTGGAGTCCACATTCTGCGCTGGTTTCTGTTCTCCACTCTACAGTCAGTGCTAGTTTGTGTTCTCGAGTTCACATTCAGCGCTAGTTTGTGTTCATCAGTCCACATTCAGCGCTGATTTGTGTTCTCAATTCCACATTAAAGGCTGGTTTCTGTACTCGAGCCCACATTCAGCGCTGTTTTGTGTGCTCGAGTCCACATTCAGTGCTGGTTGAGCTCTCGATTCCACATTCAGTGCTGGCTTGTGTTCTTGAGTCCACATTCAGTGATTGTTTTTGGTTTGGAGTCCACATTCAGCGCTGGTTTGTGTTCTCGAGTCCACATTCAGTGCTGGTTTGTGTTGTCGAGTCCACATTTAGCACTGGTTTGAGTTCTCGAGTCAACCTTCAAAGCTGGTTTGTGTTGTCAAATCCACATTCAGTGCTGGTTTTTGTTCTCGAGTCCACATCCAGCACTGTTTTGTGTGCTCGATTCCACATTCAGCAATGTTTTGTGTTCTCCATTCCACATTCAGTGCTGGTTTGTGTTCTTGAGTCAACATTCAGCGCTGGTTTGTGTTGTCGAGTCCATATTCAGCACTGGTTTGTGGTCTCGAGTCCGCATTCAGTGCTGGTTTGTGTTCTGAAGTCCAAATTCAACGCTGGTTTGTTTTCACCAGTGCACATTCAGCGCTGGTTTGTGTTCTCGAGTTCACATTCAGCGCTGGTTTGTGTCTCGAGTTCACATTGTGGGCTGGTTTGTGTTCTCGAGTTCACTTTCAATGCTGGTTTCTATTCTCGAGTACACATTCAGCGCTGAATTGTGTTGTTGAGTCCACATTCAGCGATGGTTTGTGTACTCGACTCTATTTTTAGCGCTGGTTTGTGTGCTCGCGTCCACATTCAGTGCTGGATGTGCTCTCGAGTCCACATTCAGCGCTGGTTTGGGTTCTCGAGTCCACATTCAGCACTGGTTTGTGCTCTCGATTCCACATTCAGCGCTGGTTTGTGTTCTCAAGTCCACATTCATCGCTGGTTTGTGTTCCCGAGTCCACATTTAGCACTGGTTTGTGCTCTCGATTCCACATTCAGCGCTGGTTTGTGTTCTCAAGTCCACATTCTGCGCTGGTTTCTTTTCTCCAGTCTACAGTCAGCGCTAGTTTGTGTTATCGAGTTCACATTCAGCACTAGTTTGTATTCTCGAGTCCACATTTTGCCCTGGTTTGTGTACTCGAGTCCACATTCAGCGCTGGTTTGAGTCTCGAGTTCACATTTTGGGCTGGTTTGTGTTCTTGAGTTCACTTTCAATGCTGGTTTCTATTCTCGAGTCCACATTCAGCAATGGTTTGTGTTCTTGAGTCCACATTCAGCGCTGGTTTGTGTTCTTCAGTCCACATTCAGTGCTGGATAGTGTTCTCGATTCCACATTAAAGGCTGGTTTGTGTTCTCAGGTGTGTGCCCAGGTCCTTCAATGGGGGCACTCTTCTCGATTGACTGGTCATCCTGAGATCCGTCGGACTCTCGAGTTCCTTAAGAGGAGGTTCTGGTGGCCCTCAATTGAAGCCGACACCGGGGCCTTTGTCTCCGCTTGTCCCGTCTGTGCCCAGAACAAGACATCCCAACAACCTCTGCTTGGTTTCCTGCATCTCTTGCCCATCCCCAGCCGTCCCTGGTCTCATCGCCCTGGATTTCATCACTGGGCTACCTCCATCTGAGGGATTCACTACCATCCTAGTTGTGGTCGATCGCTTTTCCAAGGCTGCTCACTTCGTCCCTCTTGTCAAGCTTCCCTCTGCCAGGGAGACCACCCAGCTGGTTGTCCAGCATGTCTTCTGCCTCCATGGCTTGCCCCTGGATGTCATCTCTGACCGTGGTCCCCAGTTCTCATCCAGGTTCTGGAAGGCTTTTTGTTCCCTCCTGGGCGCTTCCATCAGTCTCTCCTCTGGGTTCCACCCACAGTCTAACGGCCAGACTGAGAGAACCAACCAAGATCTGGAGACGGTGCTAAAAAGCTTTGTGTCCCCCAATCCTTCCACCTGGAGTAAGTATCTGGTCTGGGCAGAGTACGTGCACCATACCCTTCAGAGCTCCTCCACTGGCCTCTCACCTTTTGAATGTCAATATGGCTTCCAACTGCCACTCTTCCCTGAATAGGAGAGGGAGGTAGAAGTCCCGGCTGCCCAGGGGTTCTTCCAACACTGCCGCTGTACCTGGAGGAGGGTCCGATCCGCCTTGCAGCTCGCTTCTTCTCGGCAGAAAGTGCAGGCTGACTGACACTGCCGCCCAGCTCCTCGGTTCCGGACCGGACAGAAGGTCTGGCTGTCTACCCGGAATCCTCTGCTCCATGTGGAGTCCCGCAAGTTGGCTCCCCGGTTCATCGGACCTTTTAGGATTTTGGAAAAAGTTAACCCTGTGGCCTACTGGCTCATCCGTCCTCGGTCGATGAAGATACATCCCACGTTCCATGTCTCTCACCTCAAGCCGGTACTTACCAGTCCCTTGGTTCCTACTTCCAGACCTCCCCCGCCGCCCCGCATGATTGACAGTCAGCAAGCCCACACTGTCCGTTGCCTCCTTGATAGTCGCCGGGTTAGGAGGAGCATTCAATACCTGGTCGACTGGGAGGGTTATGGTCCTGAAGAGTGTTCCTGGGTTCCGGCCTGGGACATTTTGGATCCTGAACTCATCAGGGATTTTTGCCATCGCCACCCTGATCGGCCAGGAGGAACATCAGGAGCCGTTCCTAGGGGAAGGGGTCCTGTGAGGTTGCCGGTTAGTTCCCTCAGTAACCCCTAGATGGCACCTTCACTTGTTTGTTTCCCTTTGCTAATTTGTTACTAGTTTACTTAACTGCCTTTTATCAGGTTTATTGGTTTCACCTGTTTTTGCTTGTATTTAAGTTCTGTGGTTTCTTCCCTCTGTGCTCAGTCTTGACAAGCCATTTGCCTAGTGGTAGCTTGTCTTGAGCTCCTATGTTTGTAACTGTTTACCTATGTGATTCTGGTAAAGTACTTTTATTTAAGACTGCATACCTGCTTCTCGCCTCGTCTGTCTGCACTTGGGTCCAGAACCAGCCTCGCCCTGACAGATTTCTGTTCTCAAGTCCGCATTCAGCGCTGGTTAGTGTTCTTGAGTCCACATTCAGTGCTGGTTGTGCTCTCGATTCCACATTCAGCGCTGGTTTGTGTTCTCGAGTCCACATTCAGTGATGGTTTGTGTTCTGGAGTACACATTCAGTGCTGGTTTGTGTTCTGGAGTCCACATTCAATGTTGGTTTGTGTTGTCAAATCCACATTCAGCGCTGGTTTCTGTTCTCGAGTCCACATTCAGGGCTAGTTTGTGTTCAGCAGTCCACATTCAGTGCTGCTATGTGTTCTCGTATCCGCATTTAGCCCTGGTTTGTGTTCTGGAGTCCACATTCTGCGCTGGTTTCTGTTCTCCACTCTACAGTCAGTGCTAGTTTGTGTTCTCGAGTTCACATTCAGCGCTAGTTTGTGTTCATCAGTCCACATTCAGCGCTGATTTGTGTTCTCAATTCCACATTAAAGGCTGGTTTCTGTACTCGAGCCCACATTCAGCGCTGTTTTGTGTGCTCGAGTCCACATTCAGTGCTGGTTGAGCTCTCGATTCCACATTCAGTGCTGGCTTGTGTTCTTGAGTCCACATTCAGTGATTGTTTTTGGTTTGGAGTCCACATTCAGCGCTGGTTTGTGTTCTCGAGTCCACATTCAGTGCTGGTTTGTGTTGTCGAGTCCACATTTAGCACTGGTTTGAGTTCTCGAGTCAACCTTCAAAGCTGGTTTGTGTTGTCAAATCCACATTCAGTGCTGGTTTTTGTTCTCGAGTCCACATCCAGCACTGTTTTGTGTGCTCGATTCCACATTCAGCAATGTTTTGTGTTCTCCATTCCACATTCAGTGCTGGTTTGTGTTCTTGAGTCAACATTCAGCGCTGGTTTGTGTTGTCGAGTCCATATTCAGCACTGGTTTGTGGTCTCGAGTCCGCATTCAGTGCTGGTTTGTGTTCTGAAGTCCAAATTCAACGCTGGTTTGTTTTCACCAGTGCACATTCAGCGCTGGTTTGTGTTCTCGAGTTCACATTCAGCGCTGGTTTGTGTCTCGAGTTCACATTGTGGGCTGGTTTGTGTTCTCGAGTTCACTTTCAATGCTGGTTTCTATTCTCGAGTACACATTCAGCGCTGAATTGTGTTGTTGAGTCCACATTCAGCGATGGTTTGTGTACTCGACTCTATTTTTAGCGCTGGTTTGTGTGCTCGCGTCCACATTCAGTGCTGGATGTGCTCTCGAGTCCACATTCAGTGCTGGTTTGGGTTCTCGAGTCCACATTCAGCACTGGTTTGTGCTCTCGATTCCACATTCAGCGCTGGTTTGTGTTCTCAAGTCCACATTCATCGCTGGTTTGTGTTCCCGAGTCCACATTTAGCACTGGTTTGTGCTCTCGATTCCACATTCAGCGCTGGTTTGTGTTCTCAAGTCCACATTCAGCGCTGGTTTGTGTTCTCGAGTTCACATTCAGCACTGGTTTGTGCTCTCGAGTCCACATTCAGCGCTGGTTTGTGTTCCTGAGTTCAGATTCAGCGCTGGTTTGTTTTCTCGTGTCCACATTCAGCACTGGTTTGTGTTCTCGAGTCCACATTCAGCACTGGTTTATGTGCCCGTGTCCACATTCAGCGCTGGTTTATTTTCTCAAGTCCACATTCAGCACTGGTTTGTGCTCTCGAGTCCACATTCAGCGCTGGTATGTGTTCCTGAGTTCAGATTCAGCGCTGGTTTGTTTTCTCGTGTCCACATTCAGCACTGGTTTGTGTTCTCGAGTCCACATTCAGCACTGGTTTGTGTGCCCGTGTCCACATTCAGCGCTGGTTTCTTTTCTCGAGTCCACATTCAGCACTGGTTTGTGTTCTCGAGTCCACATTCAGCGCTGGTTTCTTTTCTCGAGTTCACATTCAGTGCTGGTTTGTGTTCTGGAATCTGCATTCAGCACTGGTTTGTGTTCTGGTGTCCACATTCAATGCTGGTTTGTGTTCTGGAGACCACATTCAGTGCTGGTTTGTGTTGTCGATTCCACACTCAGCACTAGTTTGTGTTGTCGAGTCCACATTCAGCGATTGTTTGTGTTCTCGACTTCACATTCTGCGCTGGTTTGAGTTCTCGAGTCCACATTCAGCGCTGGTTTGTGTCCTCGATTTCACATTCAGCATTGCTTTGTGTTCTGAATCCCACATTCTGCACTGGTTTGTGTTATCGAGTCCACATTCAGCGCTAGTTTGTGTTCTCGAGGCCACATTCTGCCCTGGTTTGTGTTCTCGAGTCCACATTCAGTGCTGGTTTGGTTTCTGGATTCCACATTCAGCGTTGGTTTTTGTTCTCGAGTCTGCATTCTGTGCTGGTTTGTGTTCGCAAGTTCACATTCAGCACAGGTTTGTGTTCTCGAATTCACATTCAGGCCTAGTTTGTGTTCAGCAGTCCACAGTCAGTGCTGCTATGTGTACTCGAATCCACATTTAGCCCTGGTTTGTGTTCTGTAGTCCACATTCAGTGCTGGTTTGTGTTCTCGAGTCCACATTCAGTGCTGGTTTGTGTTGTCAAGTCCACATTCAATGCTGCTTTGTGTTCTGGAGTCCACATTCAGCCCTGCTTTATATTCTGGAGTCCACATTCAGTGCAGGTTTTTGCTCTCGAGTCCACATTCAGTGCTGGTTTTTGTTCTCGAGTCCACATTCAGTGCTGGTTTGTGTTGTTAAGTCCACATTCAGTGCTGGTTTGTGTTCTTGTGTCCACATTCAGCACTGGTTTCTGTTCTCCAGTCCACATTCAGTGCTGGTTGGTGTTCTCGAGTCCACATTCAGCGATGGTTTGTGCGCTCGAGTCCATTTTCAGCGATGATTTGTGGAATCGAGTCCACATTCATCGCTGCTTTGTGTTCTTGATTCCACATTCAGCGCTGGTTTGTGTTGTCGAGTCCACATTCAGCACTGGTTTGTGTTCTTGAGTCCACATTCAGGGCTGGTTTGTGTACTCGAGTCCACATTCAGTGATGGTTTGTTTACTCAAGTCCACATTCAGTGATAGTTTGTATTCTCGAGTCCACATTCAGGGCTGGTTTGTGTGCTCGAGTCCACATTCAGGGCTGGTTTGTGTGCTCGAGTCCACATTCAGTGCTGGTTTGTGTATTCGGTCCCACATTCAGTGATGGTTTGTGTTCTCGAGTCCACATTCAGCGCTGGTTTGTGTACTCGAGTCCACATTCAGTGATGGTTTGTGTGCTCGGGTCCACATTCAGTGATGGTTTGTGTTCTCGAGTCCACATTCAGTGATGGTTTGTGTACTCGAGTCCACATTCAGTGCTGGTTTGTGTACTCGAGTCCACATTCATCACTGGTTTGTGTCCTTGAGTCCACATTCATCACTGGTTTCTGTGCCCGAGTCCACATTCAGCACTGGTTTGTGTTCCGAAGTTCACATTCAGCGCTGGTTTGTTTACTCGATTCCACATTCAGCGCTGCTTTGAGTTCTCAATTCCAATTTCCGCGCTGGTTTGTGTTCTCGAGTCCACTTTCAGCGCTGGATTTTGTTCTCATGTCCACATTCATACTTGTTTGTGTTTTCGCGTCAACATTCAGTGATGGTTTGTGTTCTGGAGTCAACATTCAGTGATGCTTTGTGTCCTGGATTCCACATTCAGCCCTGCTTTATATTCTGGAGTCCTCATTCAGCGCTGGTTTGTGTTCTGGAGACCAGATTTAGCGCTGGTTTTGCTCTCGACTCCACATTCAGTGGTGGTTTGTGTTCTCAAGTCCAAATTCAGTGCTGGTTTGTGTTCTCGAGTCCACATTCAGTGCTGGTTTGTGTTCTGGAGACCACATTTAGCACTTGTTTAGCTCTCGATTCCACATTAATCACTTGTTTGTGTGCCCGAGTCCACATTCAACTCTTGTTTGTGTTCTTCAGTCCACATTCAGCACTGGTTTGTGTTGTCGAGTTCACATTCAGTGCTGGTTTGTGTTCTCCAGTCTACATTTAGCACTGGTTTGTGTGCTCGAGTCTACGTTCAGTGCTGGTTTGTATTGTCGAGTTCACATTCAGTGCTAGTTTGTGTTCTCGAGTCCACATTCAGCACTGGTTTGTTTTTTCGAGTCCACATTCAGCGCTGGTTTGTGTTCTCGAGTCCAAATTCAGTACTGGTTTGAGTTCTCGAGTCCACATTCAGCGCTGGTTTGTGTCCTCGATTTCACGTTATGCATTGGTTTGTGTTCTGAATCCCACATTCTGCACTGGTTTGTGTTCTCGAGTCCACATTCAGCGCTAGTTTGTGTTCTCGAGGCCACATTCAGTGCTGGTTTGTGTTCTCCAGTCCACATTCAGCACTGGTTTGTGTTCTCGATTCCACATTCAGCGCTGGTTTGTGTTATTGATTCCCCATTCAGTGCTGGTTTTTGTTGTAGATTCCACATTCAGTGCTGGTTTGTGTTCTCGAGTCCACATTCAGAGCTGGTTTGTGCTCTCGAGTTCACATTCAGCCCTGCTTTATATTCTGGAGTCCTGATTCAGTGCTGGTTAGTGTTTATCGAGTCGACATTCTTTGCAGGTTTTTGTTCTCGTGTCCATATTCAGTGCTGGTTGGATTTCTGGAATCCACAGTCAGCACTGGTTTATGTTCTGGTGTCCACATTCAGCGCTGGTTTGTGTTCTGCAGACCACATTCAGCGCTGGTTTTGCTCTCAATTGCAGATTAGTGGTGGTTTGTGTTCTCGAGTTCACATTCACCACTGGTTTTGTTCTCGAGTTCACATTAAGCACTGGTTGTGTTCTGAAGTCCACATTCAATGCTGCTTTTTGTTCTGGAGTCCACATTCAGTGCTGATTTGTGTTCTTCAGCCCACATTCAATGCTGCTTTGTATTCTGGAGTCCACATTCAGCCCTGCTTTATATTCTGGAGTTCATATTCAGCGCTGGTTTGTGTTTTCGAGTCCACATTCAGCGATCGTATGTGTTCTCGAGTTCACATTCAGCGCTGGTTTGTGTTCTCGAGTACACATTCAGCGTTGGTTTGTGTTTTCGAGTTCACATTCAGCGATGGTTTGTGTGCTCGAGTTCACATTCAGCACTGGTTGTGTTCTTCAGTCCACATTCAGTGATGGTTTGTGTTCTCGAGTCCACATTCTGCACTAGTTTGTGTTGTCGAGTCCACATTCAGCGATGGTTTGTGTTCTCGACTTCACATTCAGCGCTGGTTTGTGTTTTTGAGTCCATATTCAGCACTGGTTTGTGTTTTTGCGTCCATATTCAGCACTGGTTTGTGTTTTTGTGTTCATGTTCAGCGTTGGTTTGTGTTTTTGTGTCCATATTCAGCGCTGGTTTGTGTTCTTGAGTGCACATTCAGCACTGGTTCTGCTCTCGGTTCCACATTCAGCACTGGTTTTTGTTCTCGAGTCTGCATTCTGTGCTGTTTTGTGTTCGCAAGTTCACATTCAGCACTGGTTTGTGTTCTCGAATTCACATTCAGGCCTAGTTTGTGTTCAGCAGTCCACAGTCAGTGCTGCTATGTGTACTCGAATCCACATTTAGCCCTGGTTTGTGTTCTGTAGTCCACAATCTGCGCTGGTTTGTGTTGTCGAGTCCACATTCAATGCTGCATTGTGTTCTGGAGTCCACATTCAGCCCTGCTTAATATTCTGGAGTCCACATTCAGCGCTGGTTTGTGTTTATCGAGTCATCATTCAGTGCAGGTTTTTATTCTCGAGTCCACATTCAGTGCTGGTTTATGTTGTCGAGTTCACATTCAGCACTGGTTTGTGTTCTGGAGTCCACATTCAATGCTGCTTTGTGTTCTGGAGTCCGCTTTCAGCCCTGCTTTATATTCTGGAATCCTCATTTAGCGCTGGTTTGTGTTTATCGAGTCGACATTCAGTGCAGGTTTTTGTTCTTGTGTCCATATTCAGTGCTGGTTTGTGTTCTGGAATCCACATTAAGCACTGGTTTGTGTTCTGGAGTCCGCATTCAGTGCTGGTTTGTGTTCTGGAGACCACATTCAGTGCTGGTTTGTGTTCTGGAGACCAAATTTAGCGCTGGTTTTGCTCTCGATTCCCAAGTCAGCGATGGTTTGTGTGCTCGAGTCCACATTCAGAGCTGGTTTTTATCTCGATTCCACATACAGCGCTGCTTTGTGTTCTCCAGTTCACATTCAGCACTGGTTTGTGTTTTTGAGTCCGCATTCAGCGCTGGTTTGTGTACTCAAGTGCAAATTCAGCGCTGGTTTGTGCTCTCGAGTCCACATTCAGCACTGGTTTATGTTCTCGAGTCCACATTCAGCACTGGTTTGTGATCTCGAGTCCACATTCAGCACTGGTTTGTGTTCTCAAGTCCGCATTCAGCGCTGGTTTTTATTCTCGAGTCCACATTCAGTGCAGTTTTTTGTTCTTGTGTCCATAATCAGTGCTGGTTTGTGTTCTGGAATCCACATTCAGCACTGATTTGTGTTCTGGAGTCCACATTCAGTGCTGGTTTGTGTTCTGGAGTCCACATTCAGCGCTGATTTGTGTTCTGGAGTCTACATTCAGCGCTGATTTCTGTTCTGGTGTCCACATTCAGCACTGGTTTTTGTTCTGGAGACCACATTCAGCACTGGTTTGTGTTCTGGAGTCCAAATTTTGCGCTGCTTTTGCTCTCGATTGCACATTCTGTGATGGTTTGTGTTCTCGAGTCCACATGCAGAGCTGGTTTTGTTCTTGAGTACACATTAACACTGGTTTGTGTTCTCGAATCCACATTCAGCGTTAGTTTGTGTTCTCGAGTCCACATTCAGGGCTGGATTGTGTTCTTCAATCCACATTCAGCACTGGTTTGTGTAATCGAGTCCACATTCAGCACTGGTTTGTGTTCCCGAGTCCACATTCAGCGCTGGTTTGTGTTCTCGCGTCCATATTTGGGGCTAGTTTATGTACTCGAGTCCACATTCAGGGCTGGATTGTTTTCTGGAGTTCACGTTCAGTGTACTTCAGTGTGAATTTCACTTCAAGACAATAAACAGTAATCCTCTTTTACCACAGCTCATCCTCTTCACCACTTTTCTCCTTTTTTCCAGGAATGTCCCAGTGGGGTTGTCAATGAAGAGACTTTTAAGCAGATTTACTCGCAGTTCTTTCCACACGGAGGTGAGTGACTGAGATCCATGAAACTTTTCCAGTAATCAAAGCAATTTCAAGTCACTTACTTTTGTCAAAATTTCCTGCTGACTCCATGAAAAGAATCACTGTAGGAGCATGGGAATTGTTGGCTCAGAAAAAGCCCAAGGTCCATCTAATTCACCTTCCACAATCCTTGTTGTCTCATAATACAACAATAATGCAGTGCTTGACTCATCATAACAACCAATCAGTTTTACAGAGTCTAGAACAGACCCAGGCATGAGGTGAGGGAAAGCATCGTGGTGGAGAGCTTTGGGAACCACAGCCTGTTCACCTGTTCCTCCCGAGCATGTTACTCACCACACATCATGTCTCAAATTACTCATACACTGTTTCCAAAATGTTATTTTCTGAAAGAAATCTATCTAATTTGCATTTGAATTAATCAATACTAACTGCTTCTGTCATCTCCCGGGGGAGTCTGATCCAGAGATTGACCACTTGCTCACTGATATAATGGCTCGGATAGTTCCGGAGAGACAGGGAGGGTGTGGGAATGGGAGGGCAGTTTAGCGCTCGGGAAACCCAGAAGATCACGTTTCCCTCAGGTCATTTAATACAGGACCTGGTTACCATGCTTGAAATCTGTTTCCCGGCAACAGCCAGTAAGATTGAGAGGCTGTCGGGCGCTTCGGCCTTCGGCACCAGACTGCAGCCGGGGAGAGGAGGGAGGGAGAGAGATCGGGGCAACATCGATGGGAGGCCCCAGAGAGATCTGGTGTCAGGAGGGCATCAATGGGGGTCCAGAGGGACTGGGGGGAGCGAAGAGATCGGGGTTCGGGATGACATCGATTGGGGGTCCCGCAGAGATCTGGAGTCAGGAGGGCATCAATGGGGTCCGGAGAGATTGGGGGTGAACATCAACATGGAGGGGGGGCCCGGAGAGATCGGGGGAGCCATGGAGGAGATCGCAGGGGACATATCGGATTGTGCGGGGTGGGGGGGGGTCCGATTGCTTGGTGTGGGAAGCATCTAAGCTTGGTAGGCTTTGGGGCAAACACTCCTACTCCTCCTGGCCCAGAAGCAATGCTGCAAAAGGCATTTACCTGTTCCATGCAGCAGCCCTCGCCTCTCCTTAGCTGTCGGGTTTCCTAAGGCCAGCATTAAAGGTTAAACAGAGTTTACATCTTAGGCACAAAGCCTCATTAGAATATTTAAATGAGTGACCCACCTCCTGGGAGCAGGCTGGTTACCCGCCCCCATTCCTCCTCCCTTAAAATCAGACATGGGCAGGTTTGAGGCCGGTTGGGTTCGGGCTTGAGATTTTTAAAATGTAATTTACCTCCAACCCATCAGTTTTGGGGGTTAAAATTCACCCCAATGTTTTCACCGATTAGTTTTTGAATTTACCCCTGTTTAAGCTCTGGCCATGTCCTCAGGTTCTAATGGCCTGAGGACCTTCCACATCCTCCTTCAGGGGCCATCCTCCAGGTAGGAGTACTAACGATACATGCAGGTTGGCTATTGAAACATGAAGCGTGCCACACCTGGGGATGATACTGCCCGGGGGCTCTCAGGCAAGTTGCAGCAGCCAAACTGCAGCTGGCCGGATACTAGTTAGCTCAGTTCGGAGTGAGGGGGGGAACTGGGGCCTGTTCGGAAGTTGATTTAATTCATGTATTTGCCTGAAACATATTGCAAAGAGAATCTGCGCCGAGCATTCCACTGAAGGCGCCTCACAATGAACCGCATTATTCTAGAGAGAGTGAGCAGCCTGTAGAGAATTATTATAAATAAAATTACAGCTTGCTGTGAATTATAATCTAGATCATTTACAGAATGTAGTGAGCTATTATAGAGCAGTTAAAGACTGTAGTGAGTTATTATAGAGAGCAGTTACAGACAGCAGTGATTTATTATATAGAGCAGTTACAGGCTGTAGTGAGTTATTATAGAGCAGTTACAGGCTGTAGTGAGTTATTAAATAGAGCAGTTATGGACTGTGGTGAGTTATTATATAGAGCAGTTACAGACTGTAGTGAGTTATTAAATAGAGCAGTTATGGACTGTGGTGAGTTATTATAGTGCAGTTACAGACTGTAGTGAGTTATTATAGAGCAGATAGTCTGTAGTGAGTTATTATGGAGCAGTTACAGACTGTAGTGAGTTATTATGGAGCAGTTACAGACTGTAGTGAGTTATTATATAGAGCAGTTACAGACTGTAGTGAGTTATTACATAGAGCAGTTATGGACTGTGGTGAGTTATTATAGTGCAGTTACAGACTGTAGTGAGTTATTATAGAGCAGTTAGTCTGTAGTGAGTTATTATGGAGCAGTTACAGACTGTAGTGAGTTATTATAGCGAGCAATTACAGACTGTAATTCTAAAAGGTGTAAGAGTGTTAAAAAAACAAGCCTGAAAGCCTTGGCCTAGAAATTGGGTTGGTAGCGCCGGCGCTGAGCACCTAAAGAGACCTAGAATTGGGGCGAAGCCCTATGTTGGGGCGGACGCTATGAAGATAGCGACAACTCAGATATTAACTATATATTTAGCGCCTGCGCTAAGTGTTTGCGCGCGCCCACGAGCGCAAGCAGTTCATGATGTCATTTCAGTGTGCAACGCCTTCTAGGATCGCCTGAGCGCATATTGGGTGGCGCCCGGAGCCTTAGCGCCCAGCGCTATTAGTGACAGTTCGAAGGAGGGCTAACAGGCCCTTCTCGAATTAGGGGGGCGCTATTTAAAGGGGACAGCTTTAGTGCAGAATCTTCTGCCACTTGGCCTGCTCATAGCGATCGTTGCTAGAGAGTGTTGGCGAGCTAATGTGGAGCGGAGTTCTGGGAATTTAGCTTTACAGTACTTGGGTCCTTCAAACCTGTCCGAAGCACTTGCAGCACTACACCTAAAAGCCTTTTGACCAATTGGCATTGGAATGAGAGTTTGTTTGGAGGGCGACGGCATCATCAGCCAACACTGTGAAGAGGCAGAGAGACACGGGAGAGAGGGCCGGGATTGGCCAGAAGGAGGAGGGGCAATGGAGGTCGGCCAATCTGACGGGAAGCTGCGAGGGTCTTTAGGCAGCAGGTGACAAGCCTTGACATGTCGGAGGAGCAGTGTTTCGGAAGGCTCCGATTCTGCAGGGACATTGTTGCTGATCTGTGCCACCTGTTTGGTCAGGGTCTGCAGCCGCGTGAACGCTGCAGAACCTCTCTGTCCGTGATGGCTAAACTGACTGATGGCCTCCATTTTTATGCCAACGGATCCTTTCAGTCAGCCATTGGGGACATTGCGCCTGTCGCTCAGGTTGCAGTCCACTGTTGCATCCGGCAAGTTACAGAAGCCCTTTATAGGCGAAGGCGTCAAATCATGACCTTCCTTCGGACCCTGCACAAGCAGGCGGAGGGCGCGCAGGGTGTCGCTTCTATTGCGGACTTGCCCATGGTGCAGGGGTCGACTGACAGCACACACGTGGCTTTGAGGGTGCCATGCCATCATCCTTAGCACTTCCGCAACCGCAAGTGGTTGCACTCCCTCAACATGCAGCTGGTCTGTGACCACCGGCAAATCATCATGGCAGTCACCGCGCATTTCCCAGGGTGCAGCCACGATGCCTTTATCCTGCGGTTGACCTCAGTTTGTCACCTTTTTGAGGGGCTGCCTCGAAGACGAGGCTGGCTTACTGGGGACAAGGGCTATCCTTTCTGGCCATGGCTGATGACAACACTCCGGGTGGCCGACACCCCAGCAGAAGAGCTGATCAGCAGTGGCCATCAGGCGACCAGGCACAGTAAACAGCACACTGTTGGTGTTGTCAAAAAGCGTTTCCAATGTCTGGAACATTCGGGGGGATCCCTGCAGTACTCGCCGCAGCAAGTGGCACACATCGTCGTCGTCTGCTGCATGCTCCACAACTTGGCAAATCGACGCACCCAGCCAATTCCAGCTGTCCCTCAATGACCAGCAGAGCAGGCGGAGGAGGAGGAGTATGAGGAGGAGGAGGAGGAAGAGCAGGCGGAGGAGGAGGAGGAGGAGGAGGAAGAGCAGGCAGAGGAGGAGGAGGAGGAGGAAGAGCAGGCGGAGGAGGAGGAGGACGAGCAGGCGGATGAGGAGGAGGAGGAGGAGGAGGAGGAAGAGCAGGCGGAGGAGGAGGAGGAGGAGGAGGAGGAAGAGCAGGCGGAGGAGGAGGAGGAGGAGGAAGAGCAGGCGGAGGAGGAGTATGAGGAGGAGGAGGAGGAAGAGCAGGCGGAGGAGGAGTATGAGGAGGAGGAGGAGGAGGAGGAGGAAGATGGAAGGGCTGCTGAAAGTGGAAGGGCCATACGTCAGAGGCTCATCTGGACTCATGTCGAGACCCCTGTGGCGGAATGATGAGAGTCTTAACTCATGCGCACTTTGGATGTTTGACGGCATCTGAATGCCAGCATCACTGAAACTAGTCACATGCACCATGCCACATTGAAACTTCTGTTTACTGGCACAAAAGTCTTTCATTACAGCTAAACAACGTAATGTCAACAGAAACCATGACTTTCAAAATAACTGAACTGTTCGGCAAAGCCGCAAAACTCAACAAACCTTCTGCAAATATAACAACAGGTGAGGGTGTCCTTGAATTTGGACAAGCAAATATCTCAGCACCTCCCTCTACAACTGGCCCCTTGAGGGAGAACGACTTCTCTTTCGTGCCCGGCCCCTTCCCTCCCTGCTGCTTCTACATAATTGGACCCCAGTGGCGGCCTCAAGGCTGGGGGACGCCTGCTGACTGTCTGGAAGCGCAGAAGCCCCTGAGGGATGGCCTGGCCGACCTCTGGGCTTGGAGGGTGCAGACGCAGGAAGCTTGATGTGACCATGGCTGGAAGCAGTGTGGCCTGCAGGTGGTGGCAGCTGCAATGCAGGCGTCCCAGCGCTGGCATGTGCAGTGGTCTTCTGTCGAGAGAGGACACCTGCACCATGGTCGGACGACACACTGGCTATCTGAGGGGAGCGGCTCGGCTCATCCGCCACAATCGCATGCTCCACTGATTGCTGGCCTTGTATGGGACTGGAAGGGCCCGGGGTGATCCTAACTGATGCAGAGAGGGTGGCTACAGTGAGAGATTGC
Organism: Somniosus microcephalus; assembly: GCF_052327205.1. Taxonomy (NCBI): domain Eukaryota; kingdom Metazoa; phylum Chordata; class Chondrichthyes; order Squaliformes; family Somniosidae; genus Somniosus; species Somniosus microcephalus. The sequence continues at coordinate 111,532,734 of NC_140994.1, forward strand.
GTTGCGTCAATCTGGCTGTGGAGGAGCCCAGCAAGTGACTGCGTGGCAACAGTGAGGACCTGTGTGCCAGGTGCCAGTGCTTCGGAGAAGGCCTGGACAGTTCTTCCCATTGCTTCGGACAAGCCAGGTGCCGACTGCTCCACTGCCTCGGACAAGCCCTGCACAGACCTTTCCAGGGATTGTCCGAAGCCCTGAACAGTCCTTTCCATAGCCGACTCAAAGCCATGGACAGTCCTCTCCATTGTTGGGCCGAAGCCCTGGATAGTCCTGTCCATTGTTGCCCCGAAGCCCTGGATAGACCTGCCCATTGTTGCCCCGAACACCTGCAGAGTCCTGTCCATTGTTGCCCCAAAGCCCTGGAGAGTCCTCTCCATTGTTGCCCCGAAGTCCAACATACTCTTAGCCAATGAATCTATTGACTCAGGCATCTTCTCGACTGCAGCCATCAGCTCCATGTGTCTGACCCGGGCCTGTTTGCTCATCTCAGCCAGGCGACACACCTCATCTGCACTCTGTGCAGCAGTCATAACGACCTGCCTTGCCCTCCGGGGAGACGGTGGCCGAACTTGCCTATCCCCCGTGCGTTGCTGCATGCTGCTTGGTCCGGCAACTGGTTCATCCTCAGAGCTTCCCCCCTCCCCTCCAGGGGACTACTATCCCCAGTCTGTAGATGTTTAGCTCCCCAGATTCTGCAACGGCTGGTCCGGATTCCTCCTGGTCCTCGCCTCTGGTGGCACTGGCACTGGCAGCTTCAGCACGTTGAGCCTGAGTTGGTGCTGCTTCATCTGAAAGTGGGAGGTGGAAGAGTGGCTTTAGCAAAAGGACAGCTTTGCTGAAAGGCATGCGAGATTGCGGCAAGGCTCTGACATGGCTGCACACTGAGGATGCATGCTGGCGGGGGCACCAAGTGGAAGGCAACAGGTGACAAAGGTGACAGTCTTACCCTCGCTGTCGGTAATGGGGTCTGCAGATGCAGTGGTCACAGGACCAGACAGACGTCCTCCAAGTATCTGGTGCACTCTCTCCTCCAGATCCGTCAGAGTGACCACTTGTGGAGGTCCGCCACTGGTTCGACGCTGCTCCTTCCGGATCATCGCCAGCTTGGACTGCAGGGGAAAGAAGGGGAAGTTCTGTAACATGATGCCTTGAGAGATCATCGCAAGCCCCCCATGGTGCAAGAGCCCTTACATGAGGCCTTGAGAGATCATCACATGCCCCCCATCGTGCAAGAGCCCTTACATGAGGCCTTGAGACATCTGTCCATGTGTGTGCCCAGAAAGGGCCATGGGTGCATGCTGACAGATGGCCACTGGGGCATCATTGCAGCAGGGTGCCCGAAGTCAGCTGCAGATGGAGGGAATCAGAAGATTGCTAAACCATCACTCACCCTAACGTACCGTGTGAGATCGTTGAATTTCTTCCTGCACTGAACAGGGGTCCTGGTCGCCATGCTGCTGGAGTTGACCCTGACAGCAACCTCCCTCCAAGATCGTCGGTAAGCCTTCTGATTCGGCCTCTTGCCATTATCCAGATACAGGACCTCTCGACGGCGTTCAACTGCAGCCATCAAGTGGTCCAGAGCCTCAGTGCTGAAGCGCTCTGCTCTCTGTCTAACCTTCTCCATGCTGAGCAACTTTGTACCGCCAGACAAGGGCGAGCGCCGAATCTGAGGCCTACAGGGCATTGGGTGTCGAAGCTCAAGCTGACTGACCCACCCCTTTAAGAGCCGGCCGGCGCCTGGAGGTCTCGTGGTTTCCCGTAATTGAGATCACCTGCGCTGCGCCCGTCCGCGTCGATATTGAGTAGCGCCTGAACATTTGCGCCTTAAGTGCACCGTGCAATGGCTGAATTAGTGCCTCAATCCACTTTGGGGGCGATGCAACCCAATATCTCGCCAGGCAACGATAACTTTAGTCTGGCTATAAACTTAGCACTCTGCCAGTTCTAACGCCTCAAGCGAGGCTATACCCAATTTCTAGGCCCTTGTGTCTTAATGCGAGGAGCATTCTTAATAAGTTGGATGAATTAGCTGCGCAAATAGAGGTAAACAGATATGATATGATTGGGATTACGTAAACATGGCTCCAGGGTGACCAAGGCTGGGAACTCAACATGCAGGGGTATTCAGTATTCAGGAAAGATAGGCAAAAAGGAAAAGGAGGTGGGGTAGCATTGCTGGTTAAAGAGGGGATTAACACAATTGAAAGGAAGGATAATAGCTCTGATGATGTGGAATCTGTATGGGTAGAGCTGAGAAATACCAAGGGGCAGAAAACATTAGTAGGAGTGGTATACAGACCTCCAAACAGTAATGCGGAGATTGGGGATGGCATTAAACAGGAACTTAGAGATGCATGCAATAAGGGCACAGCAGTTATCATGGGTGACTTTACATATAGATTGGGCTAACCAAATTAGTAAAAATACTGTGGAGGAGGAATTTCTACACTGTATACGGGATGGTTTCCTGGACCAATATGTCAAGGAACCAACTACAGATCAGGCCATCTTAGACTGGATATTAAGTAATGAGTGAGGATTAATTAGCAATGTTGTTGTGCGAGTCTTTTTGGGGCGGAGTGATCATAATATGATAGAATTCTTCATTAAGATGGAGAGGGAAGTAGTTGACTCAGACACTAGGGTCCTGAATTTAAATAAAGGAAACTATGATGGTATGAGGCGCGAGTTGGCTAGGATGGATTGGGGAATGTTACTTAAAGGGTTGACGTTGGATAGGCAATGGCAAGCATTTAAAGATCCCATGGATGAACTACAGAATTTGTTCATCCCTGTTCGGCATAAAAATTAAACAAAAAAGGTGACTCAACCGTGGCTAACAAGGGAAATTAGGGATAGCATAAGATCCAAGGAGAAGACATATAAATTGGCCAGAAAAAGTAGTAAACCTGAGGATTGGGAGCAGTTTAGGATTCAGCAAAGGAGGACAAAGGGATTAATTAAGAGGGGGGAAATAGAGTATGAGAGTAAGCTTGCAAGGAACATAAAAACTGACTGTAAAAGCTTTTATAGATATGTGAAGAGAAAAAGATTGATGAAGTCAAGCATAGGTCCGTGGCAGTTAGAATCAGGGGAATTTATAATGGGGAACAGAGAAATGGCAGTCCAATTAAATACATACTTTGGTTCTGTTTTCACAAAGGAGGACACAAATAACCTCCCAGAGATGTCAGGGAAATTAGGGTCTAATGAGAGGGAGGAACTGAAAGAAATCAGTATTTGTAGGGAAATGGTGTTAGGGAAATTGATGGCCGATAAATCCCCAGGGCCTGATAAATTACATCCTCGGGTACTTAAGGAAGTGGCCCTAGAAATATTAGATGCATTGCTGATCATCTTCCAAAATTTGATAGACTCTGGAACAGTTTCCATGGATTGGAGGGTACCTAATGTTTCCCCACTATTCAAAAAAGACGGTAGAGAGAAAATGGGGAATTATGTAAGACTGACATCGGTAGTGGGGAAAATGCTAGAGTCCACTATAAATGATGTAATAGCAGAGCACTTGGAAAACAGTGACATGATCGGACAAAGTCAACATGGATTTACAAAAGGTAAATCGTGCTTGACTAATCTACTGGAGTTTTTTGAGGATGTAACTGGTAGAATAGATAAGGGAGAACCAGTGGATGTGGTGTATTTGGACATTCAGAAGGCTTTCCAAAAAGTCCCGCAAAAGAGATTAGGGTGTAAAGTTAAGGCACATGGGATTGGGGGCAAGGTACTGACTTGGATAAAGAACTGGTTGGCAGACAGGAAGCAAAGAGTTGGAATAAATGCCTCTTTTTCCGAGTGGCAGGCAGTGACTAGTAGGGTACCGCAGGGATCGGTGCTAGGACCCCAGCTATTCACAATAAATATAAATAATCTAGACGAGGGAACTAGATGTAATATCTGCAAGTTTGCAGGCGACACAAAGCTGGGTGGATGTGTGTGCTGTGAGGAGGATGCTGAGAAACTCCAGTATGATTTGGACAGGTTGGGTGATTGGGCAGAAGCATGGCAGATGCAGTATAATGTGGATAAATGTGAGGTTATCCACTTTGGTGGCAAAAACAGGAAGGCAGATTATTATCTGAACGGCAATAGATTGGGAGAAGGGGAAGTGCAATGAGAGCTGGGTGTCCTTGTGCACCAGGCGCTGAAGAAAAGCATGCAGGTGCAGCAGGCGGTTAAGAAGGCAAATGTATGTTGGCCTTCGTAGCGAGAGGGTTCGAGTACAAGAACTAGGATATCTTGCTGCAGTTGTACAGGGCCTGGGTGAGACCACACCTTGAGCATAGTGTGCAGATTTGTTCACCTGATCTGAGGAAGGATGTTCTTGCCATGGAGGGAGTGCAGCGAAGATTCACCAGACTGATACCTGGGATGGCAGGAATGATGTAGGAGGAGAGATTGGGTCGATTGTGCTTATCCTTGCTGGAGTTTAGAAGAATGAGAGGGGATCTCATTGAAACTTATAAAATTCTAACAGGACTGGACAGAATGGATGCAGGAAGGATGTTCCCGATGGCCGGGGAGTCCAGAACCAGGGGTCACAGTCTAAGGATAAGGGGTAAGCCATTTAGGACACAGATGAGGAGGAATGTCTTCACCCAGAGAGTGGTGAACCTGTGGAATTCTCTACGACAGAAGGCAGTGGAGGCCAATTCATTAAATATATTCAAGAAGGAGTTGGATATATTTCTTAAGGCTAAAGGGACCAAGGGATATGGGGAGAAGGCAGGGACAGGATACTGAATTTGGATCATCAGCCATGATCTCATTGAATGGCGGAGCAGGCTCGAGGGGCCGAATGGCCTACTCCTGCTCCTATCATATGTGTTTCTATGTAATGAGTTATTATAGAGCAGGTACGGAGTGTAATGAGTTATTAAAGAGCAGTTACAGTCTGCAGTGAGTTATTATAGAGCAGTTACAGACTGTAGTGAGTTATTATAGAGAGCAGTTACAAGCTGTAATAAGTTATTATTGGGAGCATTTACAAACTGTAATGAGTTATGATAGAGCAGTTACAGACTGTACTGATTTATTATAGTTACAGACTGTAGTGAGTTATAATAGAACACTGACAGACTAAGGTGAGTTATTATAGAGCACAGTTACAGACTAGTGAGTTATTATAGTGCAGTTACAGACTGCAGTGTGTTATTACAGAGCAGTTACAGACTGCAGTGTGTTATTACAGAGCAGTTACAGACTGTAGTGAGTTATTATAGAGGAGATACAGACTGCAGTGTGTTATTACAGAGCAGTTACTGCCTGTAGTGAGTTATTACAGACAGTTACTGACTCGAGTGAGATATTATAGAGCAGTTACAGACTGCAGTGTGTTATTACAGAGCAGCTACAGTCAGCAGTGAGTTATTATAGAGCAGTTACAGACTGTACTGATTTATTATAGTTACAGACTGTAGTGAGTTATAATAGAACACTTACAGACTATGGTGAGTTATTATAGAGAGCAGTTACAGACTAGTGAGTTATTATAGAGCAGTTACAGACTACTGATTTATTATAGTTACAGACTGCAGTGTGTTATTACAGAGCAGTTACTGACTGTAGTGAGTTATTATAGAGCAGTTACAGACCGCAGTGTGTTATTACAGAGCAGTTACAGACTGCAGTGAGTTATTACAGAGCAGTTACAGACTGTAGTGAGTTATTATAGAGCAGTTACAGACTGTAGTGAGTTATTACAGAGCAGTTACTGACTCTAGTGAGTAATTATAGAGCAGTTACAGACTGCAGTGTGTTATTACAGAGTAGCTACAGTCTGTAGTGAGTTATTATAGAGCAGTTACAGACTGCAGTGTGTTATTACAGAGTAGCTACAGTCTGTAGTGAGTTATTATAGAGCAGTTACAGACTGTACTGATTTATTATAGTTACAGACTGCAGTGAGTTATAATAGAACACTTACAGACTATGGTGAGTTATTATAGAGAGCAGTTACAGACAAGTGAGTTATTATAGAGCAGTTACAGACTGTAGTGAGTTATTATAGAGGAGTTACAGACTGCAGTGTGTTATTACAGAGCAGTTACTGACTGTAGTGAGTTATTACAGACAGTTACTTACTCTAGTGAGATATTATAGAGCAGTTACAGACTGCAGTGTGTTATTACAGAGCAGCTACAGTCAGTAGTGAGTTATTATAGAGCAGTTACAGACTGTACTGATTTATTATAGTTACAGACTGCAGTGAGTTATAATAGAACACTTACAGACTATGGTGAGTTATTATAGAGAGCAGTTACAGACAAGTGAGTTATTATAGAGCAGTTACAGACTGTACTGATTTATTATAGTTACAGACTGCAGTGTGTTATTACAGAGCAGTTACTGACTGTAGTGATTTATTATAGAGCAGTTACAGACTGCAGTGTGTTATTACAGAGCAGTTACAGACTGGTGAGTTATTACAGAGCAGTTACAGACTGTAGTGAGTTATTATAGAGCAGTTACAGACTGTAGTGAGTTATAATAGAACACTTACAGACTATGGTGAGTTATTATAGATAGCAGTTACAGACTGTAGTGATTCATTATGGAGCAGTTACAGACTGCAGTGTGTTATTATAGAGCAGTTTCAAATTGTGAATTATTATAGAGCAGTTACAGACTGCAGTGTGTTATTATAGAGTAGTTACAGACTAGTGAATTATTATAGAGCAGCTACAGGCTGTAGTGGGCTATTATAGAGCAGTTACAGACTGTAGTGAGTTATTATAGAGCAGTTACAGACTGCAGTGTGTTATTATAAAGCAATTTCAGACTAGTGAATTAGTATAGAGCAGCTACAGACTGCAGTGTGTTATTACAGAGCAGTTACAGACTGCAGTGTGTTATTACAGAGCAGTTACAGACTGTAGTGAGTTATTATAGAGGAGTTACAGACTGCAGTGTGCTATTACAGAGCAGTTACTGACCTAGTGAGCTATTATAGACCAGTTGCAGACTGTAGTGAGTTATAATGGAACACCTACAGACTATGGTGAGTTATTATAGAGAGCAGTAACAGACTATTGACTAATTATAGAGCAGTTACAGACTGCAGTGTGTTATTACAGAGCAGTTACAGAATGTGGTGAGTTATTACAGGGCAGTTACAGACTGTAGTGAGTTATTATAGAGCAGTTACAGACTGTAGTGAGTTATTATAGAGCAGTTACAGACTGCAGTGTGTTATTACAGAGCAGTTACAGACTGTAGTGAGTTATTATAGAGCAGTTACAGACTGCAGTGTGTTATTATAGAGCAGTTACAGACTGTAGTGAGTTATTATAGAGCAGTTACAGACTGTAATGTGTTATTACAGAGCCGTGACAGACTGTAGTGAGTTATTATAGAGCAGTTACAGACTGTAGTGAGTTATTATAGAGCTCTTACAGACTGTACTGATTTATTATAGTTACAGACTGTAGTGAGTTATAATAGAACACTTACAGACTATGGTGAGTTATTATAGAGAGCAGTTACTGACTAGTTAGTTATTATAGAGCAGTTACAGACTGCAGTGTGTTATTACAGAGCAGTTACAGACTGTAGTGAGTTATTATAGAGCAGTTACAGACTGCAGTGTGTTATTATAGAGCAGTTACAGACTGTAGTGTGTTATTACTGAGCAGTTACAGACTTCAGTGTGTTATTACAGGGCAGTTACAGACTGTAGTGTGTTATTACAGAGCAGTTACAGACTGTAGTGAGTTATTATAGTGCAGTTACAGACTGCAGTTTGTTATTACAGAGCAGTTACAGACTGTAGTGAGTTATTATAGAGCAGTTACAGACGGTAGTGAGTTATTATGGAGCAGTTACAGACTGTAGTGGGTTATTATATAGCAGTTACAGACTGTAGAGAGTTATTATAGAGCAGTTACAGACTGCAGTGTGTTATTATAGAGCAGTTTCAGACTAGTGAATTATTATAGAGCAGTTACAGACTGCAGTGTGTTATTATAGAGCAGTTACAGACTAGTGAATTATTATAGAGCAGTTACAGACTGTAGTGTGTTATTATAGAGCAGTTACAAACTGTAGTGAGTTATTATAGAGCAGTTACAGACTGTAGTGAGTTATTATAGAGCAGTTACAGACTGCTGTGTGTTATTATAGAGCAATTTCAGACTTAGGAATTATTATAGAGCAGCTACAGACTGCAGTGTGTTATTATAGAGCAGTTACAGACTGCAGTGTGTTATTACAGAGCAGTTACAGACTCTAGTGAGTTATTGTAGAGCAGTTACAGAGTGTAGTGAGTTATAATAGAACACTTACAGACTATGGTGAGTTACTATAGAGAGCAGTTACAGACTAGGGAGTAATTATAGAGCAGTTACAGACTGCAGTGTGTTATTACAGAGCAGTTATAGACTGTAGTGATTTATTACAGAGCAGTTACAGACTGTAGTGAGTTATTATAGAGCAGTTACAGACTGTAGTGAGTTTTTATAGAGCAGTTACAGACTGCAGTGTGTTATTACAGAGCAGTTACAGACAGAAGTGAGTTATTATAGAGCAGTTACAGACTGCAGTGTGTTATTACAGAGCAGTTACAGACTGTAATGAGTTATTATAGAGCAGTTACAGACTGCAGTGTGTTATTATAGAGCAGTTACAGACTGTAGTGAGTTATTATAGAGCAGTTACAGACTTTGTGACTTATTATAGAGCAGTTACAGACTGTAGTGAGTTATTATAGAGCAGTTACAGACTGCAGTGTGTTATTACAGAGCAGTTACAGACTGTAGTGAGCTATTATAGAGCAGTTACAGACTGCAGTGTGTTATTACAGAGCAGTTACAGATTGTAGTGATTTATTATAGAGCAGTTACAGACTGTTGTGAGTTATTATAGAGCAGTTACAGACTGTAGTGAGTTATTATAGAGCAGTTACAGACTGTAGTGTGTTATTACAGAGCAGTTACAGACTGCAGTGTGTTATTACAGAGCAGTTACTGACTGTAGTGAGTTATTACAGAGCAGTTACATACTGTAGTGAGTTATTATAGAGCAGTTACAGACTGCAGAGTGTTATTACAGAGCAGTTACAGACTGTAGTGAGTTGTTATAGAGCAGTTACAGATTGCAGTGTGTTATTATAAAGCAGTTACAGACTGTAGTGAGTTATTATAGAGCAGTTACAAACTGTACTGTGTTATTATAGAGCAGTTACAGACTGTAGTGAGTTATTATAGAGCAGTTACAGAATGTAGTGAGTTATTATAGAGCAGTTACAGATTGTAGTGAGTTATTATAGAGCAGTTACACACTGCAGTGTGTTATTATAGAGCAGTTACAGACGAGTGAATTATTATAGAGTAGTTACAGACTAGTGGGTTATTACAGAGCAGTTGCAGACTGTAGTGAGTTATTAAAGAGCAGTTACAGACTGCAGTGGGTTATTATAGAGCAGTAACAGACTGAAGTGTGTTATTATAGAGCAGTTTCAGACAAGAGAATTATTATAGAGCAGCTACAGACTGCAGTATGTTATTATCGAGCAGTCACAGACTGCAGTGTGTTATTACTCAGCAGTTACTGACTCTAGTGAGTTATTATAGAGCAGTTACAGACAGCAGTGTGTTATTAGAGAGCAGTTACAGACTGTAGTGAGTTATAATAGAACACTTACAGACTATGATGAGTTATTATAGATAGAAGTTACAGACTAGTGAGTTATTATAGAGCACTTACAGACTGTACTGATTTATTATAGTTACAGACTGTAGTCAGTTATAATAGAACACTTACAGACTATGGTGAGTTATTATAGAGAGCAGTTACAGACTGCAGTGCGTTACTACAGAGCAGTTACAGACTGTAGTGAGTTATTATAGAGCAGTTACAGACTGTAGTGTGTTATTACTGAGCAGTTACAGACTGCAGTGTGTTATTACAGAGCAGTTACAGACTGTAGTGAGTTATTATAGAGCAGTTACAGACTGTAGTGAGTTATTATAGAGCAGTTACAGACTGTAGTGAGTTATTATAGAGCAGTTACAGACTGCAGTGAGTTATTGTAGAGCAGTTGCAGACTGCAGTGTGCTATTACAGAGCAGTTACGGACTGTTGTGAGTTATTATAGAGCAATTACAGACTGCAGTGTGTTATTACAGAGCAGTTACAGACTGTAGTGAGTTATTATAGAGCAGTTACAGACTGTAGTGAGTTATTATAGAGCAATTACAGACTGCAGTGTGTTATTATAGAGCAGTTACAGACTGTAGTGAGTTATTATAGAGCGGTTACAGACTGCAGTGGGTTATTATAGAGCAGTTACAGACTGTAGTGAGTTATTATAGAGCAGTTACAGACTGTAGTGGGTTATTATAGAGCAGTTACAGACTGCAGTGAGCTATTATAGAGCAGTTACAGACTGCAGTATGATATTATAGAGCAGTTTCAGACTAGTGAATTATTATAGAGCAGATACAGACTGCAGTGTGTTATTATAGAGCAGTTACAGACTAGTGAATTATTATAGAGCAGCTACAGGCTGTAGTGGTGTAGTGGCTTATTATAGAGCAGTTACAGACTGTACTGAGTTGTTATCGAGCAGTTACAGACGGTAGTGGGTTATTATAGAGCAGTTACAGACTGCAGTGGGTTATTATAGAGCAGTTACAGACTGTAGTGAGTTATTATAGAGCAGTGACAGACTGTAGTGGGTTATTATAGAGCAGTTACAGACTGTAGTGTGTTATTATAGAGCAGTTACAGACTGCAGTGTGTTATTATAGAGCAGTTTCAGACTAGTGAATTATTATAGAGCAGATACAGACTGCAGTGTGTTATTATAGAGCAGTTACAGACTAGTGAATTATTATAGAGCAGCTACAGGCTGTAGTGGCTTATTATAGAGCAGTTACAGACTGTAGTGAGTTATTATAGAGCAGTTACAGACTGTAGTGAGTTATTATAGAGCAGTTACAGACTGCAGTGTGTTATTATAGAGCAATTTCAGACTAGTGAATTATTATAGAGCAGCTACAGAATGCAGTGTGTTATTATAGAGCAGTTACAGAATGCAGTGTGTTATTACAGAGCAGTTACAGACTGTAGTGAGTTATTATAGAGGAGCTACAGACTGCAGTGTGTTATTACAGAGCAGTTACTGACCTAGTGAGCTATTATCGAGCAGTTGCAGACTGCAATGAGTTATAATGGAACACCTACAGACTATGGTGAGTTATTATAGAGAGCAGTTACAGACCAGTGACTAATTATAGAGCAGTTACAGACTGCAGTGTGTTATTACACAGCAGTTAGACTGTAGTGAGTTATTACAGAGCAGTAGCAGAATGTAGTGAGTTATTATAGAGCAGTTACAGACTGTAGTGAGTTATTATAGAGCAGTTACAGACTGCAGTGTGTTATTACAGAGCAGTTACAGACTGTAGTGAGTTATTATACAGCAGTTACAGGCTGCAGTGTGTTATTATAGAACAGTTACTGACTGTAGTGAGTTACTACAGACAGTTACTGACTCTAGTGAGATATTATAGAGCAGTTACAGACTGCAGTGTGTTATTACAGAGCAGCTACAGTCAGTAGTGAGTTATTATAGAGCAGTTACAGACAGTACTGATTTATTATAGTTACAGACAGCAGTGTGTTATTACAGAGCAGTTACTGACTGTAGTGTGTTATAACAGAGCAGTTACAGACTGCAGTGGCTTATTACAGAGCAGTTACAGACTGTAGTGAGTTAATATAGAGCAGTTACAGACTGTAGTGAGTTATTACAGAGCAGTTACTGACTCTAGTGAGTAATTATAGAGCAGTTACAGACTGCAGTGTGTTATTACAGAGCAGCTACAGTCTGTAGTCTGTTATTATAGAGCAGTTACAGACTGTAGTGAGTTATAATAGAACACTTACAGACTATGGTGAGTTATTATAGATAGCAGTTACAGACTAGTGACTTATAATAGAGCACTTACAGACTGTACTGATTTATTATAGTTACAGACTGTAGTGAGTTATAATAGAACACTTACAGACTACGGTGAGTTATTATAGAGAGCAGTTACAGACTAGTGTGTTATTACTGAGCAGTTACAGACTGCAGTGTGTTATTACAGAGCAGTTACAGACTATAGTGAGTTATTATAGAGCAATTACAGGCTGCAGTGTGTTATTACAGAGCAGTTACATACTGCAGTGAGTTATTATAGAGCAGTTACAGACTGTAGTGTGTTATTATAGAGCAGTCACAGACTGCAGTGTGTTAATATAGAGCAGTTACAGACTGTAGTGAGTTATTATAGAGCAGTTACAGACTGCAGTGTGTTATTATAGAGCAGTTACAAACTGTACTGATTTATTATATTTACAGACTGTAGTGAGTTATAATAGAACACTTACAGACTAAGGTGAGTTATTATAGAGAGCAGTTACAGACTAGTGAGTTATTATAGTGCAGTTACAGACTGCAGTGTGTTATTACAGAGCAGTTACAGACTGCAGTGTGTTATTACAGAGCAGTTTCAGACTGTAGTGAGTTATTATAGAGGAGTTACAGACTGCAGTGTGTTATTACAGAGCAGCTTCAGACTGCAGAGTGTTATTATAGAGCAGTTACAAACTGTAATGAGTTATGATAGAGCAGTTACAGACTACTGATTTATTATAGTTACAGACTGTAGTGAGTTATAATAGAACACTTACAGACTATGGTGAGTTATTATAGAGAGCAGTTACAGACTAGTGAGTTATTATAGAGCAGTTACAGACTGTACTGATTTATTATAGTTACAGACTGCAGTGTGTTATTACAGAGCAGTTACTGACTGTAGTGAGTTATTATAGAGCAGTTACAGACTGCAGTGTGTTATTACAGAGCAGTTACAGAGTGTAGTGAGTTATTACAGAGCAGTTACGGACTGTAGTGAGTTATTATAGAGCAGTTACAGACTGTAGTGAGTTATTAAAGAGCAGTTACTGACTCTAGTGAGTAATTATAGAGCAGCTACAGACAGCAGTGTGTTATTACAGAGCAGCTACAGTCTGTAGTGAGTTATTATAGAGCAGTTACAGATTGTAGTGAGTTATAATAGAACACTTACAGACTGTGGTGAGTTATTATAGATAGCAGTTACAGACTAGTGAGTTATTATAGAGCACTTACAGACTGTACTGATTTATTATAGTTACAGACTGTAGTGAGTTATAATAGAACACTTACAGACTATGGTGAGTTATTATAGAGAGCAGTTACAGACTAGTGAGTTATTATAGAGCAGTTACAGACTGCAGTGTGTTATTACAGAGCAGTTACAGACTAGTGTGTTATTACTGAGCAGTTACAGACTGCAGTGTGTTATTACAGAGCAGTTACAGACTGTAATGAGTTATTATAGAGCAGTTACAGATTGTTGTGAGTTATTATAGAGCAGGTACAGACAGTAGTGAGTTATTGTGGAGCAGTTACAGACTGCAGTGTTTTATTACAGAGCAGTTACAGACTGTCGTGAGTTATTATAGAGCAATTACAGACTGCAGTGTGTTATTACAGAGCAGTTACAGACTGTAGTGAGTTATTATAGAGCAGTTACAGACTGTAGTGAGTTATTATAGAGCAGTTACAGACTGTAGTGAGTTATTATAGAGCAGTTACCGACTGTAGTGAGTTATTATAGAGCAGTTACAGACTGTAGTGAGTTATTATAGAGCAGTTACAGACTGTCGTGAGTTATTATGGGGCAGTTACAGACTGTAGTGGGTTATTATAGAGCAGTTACAGACTGTAGTGAGTTATTGTAGAGCAGTTACAGACTGCACTGTGTTATTATAGAGCAGTTACGGACTGGTGAATTATTATAGAGCAGCTACAGACTGTAGTGGGTTATTAAGGGGCAGTTACAGACTGCAGTGATTCATTATAGAGCAGTTACAGACTGCAGTGTGTTATTATAGAGCAGTTTCAAACTAGTGAATTATTATAGAGCAGTTACAGACTGCGGTGTGTTATTATAGAGTAGTTACAGACTAGTGAATTATTATAGAGCAGCTACAGAATGCAGTGTGTTATTATAGAGCAGTTACAGACTGCAGTGTGTTATTACAGAGCAGTTACAGACTGTAGTGAGTTATTATAGAGGAGTTACAGACTGCAGTGTGTTATTACAGAGCAGTTACAGACTGTAGTGAGTTATTATAGAGGAGTTACAGACAGCAGTGTGTTATTACAGAGCAGTTACTGACCAAGTGAGCTATTATAGAGCAGTTGCAGACTGTAGTGAGTTATAATGGAACACCTACAGACTATGGTGAGTTATTATAGAGAGCAGTTACAGACTATTGTCTAATTATAGAGCAGTTACAGACTGCAGTGTGTTATTGCAGAGCAGTTACAGACTGTAGTGAGTTATTACAGAGCAGTTACAGACTGTAGTGAGTTATTATGGAGCAGTTTCAGACTGTAGTGAATTATTATAGAGCAGTTACAGACTGCAGTGTGTTATTATAGAGCAGTTACAGACTATTGAATTATTATAGAGCAGTTACAGATTGTAGTGGGTTATTATAGAGCAGTTACAGACTGTAGTGTGTTATTATAGAACAGTTACAGGCTGTAATGTGTTATTACAGAGCAGTGACAGACTGTAGTGAGTTATTATAGAGCAGTTACAGACTGCAGTGTGTTATTATAGAGCAGTTACAGACTGTAGTGAGTTATTATAGAGCAGTTACAGACTGTAATGAGTTATTACAGAGCAGTGACAGACTGTAGTGAGTTATTATAGAGCAGTTACAGACTGTAGTTAGTTATTACAGAGCACTTACAGACTGTACTGGTTTATTATAGTTACAGACTGTAGTGAGTTATAATAGAACACTTACAGACTATGGTGAGTTATTATAGAGAGCAGTTACAGACTAGTTAGTTATTATAGAGCAGTTACAGACTGCAGTGTGTTATTACAGAGCAGTTAAAGACTGTAGTGTGTTATTATAGAGCAGTTACAGACTGTAGTGTGTTATTACTGTGCAGTTACAGACTTCAGTGTGTTATTACAGGGCAGTTACAGACTGTAGTGTGTTATTACAGAGCAGTTACAGACTGTAGTGAGATATTATAGAGCAGTTACAGATAGCAGTGTGTTATTACAGAGCAGTTACAGACTGTAGTGAGTTATTGTAGAGCAGTTACATACTGCAGTGTCTTATTACAGAGCAGTTACAGACTGTAGTGAGTTATTATAGTGCAGTTACAGACTGCAGTGTGTTATTACAGAGCAGTTACAGACTGTAGTGAGTTATTATAGAGCAGTTACAGACTGTTGTGAGTTATAGAGCAGTTGCAGACTGCAGTGTGTTATTATAGAGCAGTTACAGACTGTAGTGAGTTATTATAGAGCAGTTACAGACTGTCGTGAGCTATTATAGAGCAGGTACAGACTGTAGTGAGTTATTATGGAGCAGTTACACACTGTTGTGTGTTATTATAGAGCAGTTACAGACTGCAGTGTGTTATTATAGAGCAGTTACTGACAATGAATGATTATAGAGCAGCTACAGGCTGTAGTGGGTTATTATAGAGCAGTTACAGACTGTAGTGATTCATTATAGAGCAGTTACAGACTGCAGTGTGTTATTATAGAGCAGTTTCAGGCTAGTGAATTATTATAGAGCAGTTACAGAGTGCAGTGTGTTATTATAGAGCAGTTACAGACTAGTGAATTATTATAGAGCAATTACAGACTGTAGTGTGTTATTATAGAGCAGTTACAAACTGTAGTGAGTTATTATAGAGCAGTTACAGACTGTAGTGAGTTATTATAGAGCAGTTACAGACTGCTGTGAGTTATTATAGAGCAATGTCAGACTTAGGAATTATTATAGAGCAGCTACAGACTGCAGTGTGTTATTATAGAGCAGTTACAGACTGCAGTGTGTTATTACAGAGCAGTTACAGACTCGAGTGAGTTATTATAGAGCAGTTACAGACTGTAGTGAGTTATAATAGAACACTTACAGACTATGGTGAGTTATTATAGAGAGCAGTTACAGACTTGTGAGTAATTATAGAGCAGTTACAGACTGCAGTGTGTTATTACAGAGCATTTATAGACTGTAGTGATTTATTACAGAGCAGTTACAGACTGTAGTGAGTTATTATAGAGCAGTTACAGACTGTAGTGAGTTATTATAGAGCAGTTACAGACTGCAGTGTGTTATTACAGAGCAGTTACAGACAGTAGTGAGTTATTACAGAGCAGCTACAGACTGCAGTGTGTTATTACAGAGCAGTTACAGACTGTAATGAGTTATTATAGAGCAGTTACAGACTGTAGTGAGTTATTATAGAGCAGTTACAGACTGCAGTGTGTTATTACAGAGCAGTTACAGACTGTAGTGAGTTATTACAGAGCAGTTACTGACTTAGTGAGTTATTATAGAGCAGTTACAGACTGTAGTGAGTTATTATAGAGCAGTTACAGACTGCAGTGTGTTATTACAGAGCAGTTACATACTGTAGTGAGTTATTATAGAGCAGTTACAGACTGCAGTGTGTTATTACAGAGCAGTTACAGACTGTAGTGAGTTATTATAGAGCAGTTACAGACAGCAGTGTGTTATTATAGAGCAGTTACAGACTGTAGTGATTTGTTATAGAGCAGTTACAGACTGTTGTGAGTTATTATAGAGCAGTTACAGACTGTAGTGAGTTATTATAGAGCAGTTACAGACTGCAGTGTGTTATTACAGAGCAGTTACAGACTGCAGTGTGTTAATGCAGAGCAGTTCCAGACTGTAGTGAGTTATTATAGAGCAGTTACATACTGTAGTGAGTTATTATAGAGCAGTTACAGACTGCAGTGTGTTATTACAGAGCAGTTACAGACTGTAGTGAGTTATTATAGAGCAGTTACAGACTGCAGTGTGTTATTATAAAGCAGTTACAAACTGTACTGTGTTATTATAGAGCAGTTACAGAATGTAGTGAGTTATTATGGAGCAGTTACAGATTGTAGTGAGTTATTATAGAGCAGTTACAGACTGTAGTGAGTAATTATAGAGCAGTTACAGACTGTCGTGTGTTATTATGGAGCAGTTTCAGACTAGTGAATTATTATAGAGCAGTTACAGACTGCAGTGTGTTATTATAGAGCAGTTACAGACTAGTGAATTATTATAGAGCAGTTACAGACTGTTGTGGGTTATTATAGAGCAGTTACAGACTGTAGTGACTTATTATAGAGCAGTTACAGACTGCAGTGTGTTATTATGGAGCAGATTCAGACTCGTCAATTTATAGAGCAGTTACAGACTGCAGTGGGTTATTATAGAGCAGTTACAGACTGTAGTGAGTTATTATAGAGCAGTTACAGACTGTAGTGTGTTATTATAGAGCAGTAACAGACTGAAGTGTGTTATTATAGAGCAGTTTCAGACAAGAGAATTATTATAGAGCAGCTACAGACTGCAGTATGTTATTATAGGGCAGTTACTGACTCTAGTGAGTTATTATAGAGCATTTACAGACTGCAGTGTGTTATTACAGAGCAGCTACACTCTGTCGTGAGTTATTTTAGAGCAGTTACAGACTGTAGTGAGTTATAATAGAACACTTACAGACTATGATGAGTTATTTTCGATAGCAGTTACAGACTAGTGAGTTATTATAGAGCACTTACAGACTGTACTGATTTATTATAGTTGCAGACTGTAGTCAGTTATAATAGAACACTTACAGACTATGGTGAGTTATTATAGAGAGCAGTTACAGACTAGTGAGTTATTATAGAGCAGTTACAGACTGCAGTGTGTTACTACAGAGCAGTTACAGACTGTAGTGTGTTATTACTGAGCAGTTACAGTCTGCAGTGTGTTATTACAGAGCAGTTACAGACTGTAGTGAGTTATTATAGAGCAGTTACAGACTGTAGTGAATTATTGTAGAGCAGTTACAGACTGCAGTGTGTTATTACAGAGCAGTTACAGACTGTAGTGTGTTATTACTGAGCAGTTACAGACTGCAGTGTGTTACTACAGAGCAGTTACAGACTGTAGTGTGTTATTACTGAGCAGTTACAGTCTGCAGTGTGTTATTATAGAGCAGTTACAGACTGCAGTGTGTTATTACAGAGCAGTTACAGACTGCAGTGATTATTGTAGAGCAGTTACAGACTGCAGTGTGTTATTACAGAGCAGTTACGGACTGTAGTGAGTTATTATAGAGCAATTACAGACTGCAGTGTGTTATTACAGAGCAGTTACAGACTGTAGTGAGTTATTGTAGAGCAGTTACAGACTGCAGTGAGTTATTATAGAGCAGTTACAGACTGCAGTGTGTTATTATAGAGCAGTTACAGACAGTAGTGAGTTATTATAGAGCAGTTACAGAATGTAGTGAGTTATTATAGAGCAGTTACAGACTGTACTGAGTTATTATAGAGCAGTTACAGACTGTACTGAGTTATTATAGGGCAGTTACAGACTGTAGTGGGTTATTATAGAGCAGTTACAGACTGTAGTGAGTTATTACAGAGCAGTTACAGACTGTAGTGGGTTATTATAGAGCAGTTACAGACTGTAGTGAGTTATTATAGAGCAGTTACAGACTGTAGTGGGTTATTATAGAGCAGTTACAGAGTGTAGTGAGTTATTATAGAGCAGTTACAGACTGCAGTGTGTTATTATAGAGCAGTTTCAGACTAGTGAATTATTATAGAGCAGATACAGACTGCAGTGTGTTATTATAGAGCAATTTCGGACTTGTGAATTATTATAGAGCAGCTACAGAATGCAGTGTGTTATTATAGAGCAGTTACAGACTGTAGTGAGTTATTATAGAGGAGTTACAGACTGTAGTGTGTTATTACAGAGCAGTTACTGACCTAGTGAGCTATTATAGAGCAGTTGCAGACTGTAGTGAGTTATAATGGAACACCTACAGACTATGGTGAGTTATTATAGAGAGCAGTTACAGGCTAGTGATGTATTATAGAGCAGTTACAGACTGTAGTGAGTTATTACAGAGCAGTTACAGACTGTAGTGAGTTATTATAGAGCAGTTACAGACTGTAGTGAGTTGTTATAGAGCAGTTACAGACTGCAGTGTGTTATTACAGAGCAGTTACAGACTGTAGTGAGTTATTACAGAGCAGTTACAGAATGTAGTGAGTTATTATAGAGCAGATACAGACTGTAGTGAGTTGTTATAGAGCAGTTACAGACTGCAGTGTGTTATTACAGAGCAGTTACAGACTGTAGTGAGTTATTACAGAGCAGTTACAGAATGTAGTGAGTTATTAAAAAGCAGATACAGACTGTAGTGAGTTGTTATAGAGCAGTTACAGACTGCAGTGTGTTATTACAGAGCAGTTACAGACTGTAGTGAGTTATTATACAGCAGTTACAGACTGCAGTGTGTTATTATAGAGCAGTTACTGACTGTAGTGAGTTATTATAGAGCAGTTACAGACTGTAATGTGTTATTACAGAGCAGTGACAGACTGTAGTGAGTTGTTATAGAGCAGTTACAGACTGTAATGAGTTATTATATAGCTCTTACAGACTGTACTGATTTATTATAGTTACAGACTGTAGTGAGTTATAATAGAACACTTACAGACTATGGTGAGTTATTATAGAGAGCAGTTACAGACTAGTGAGTTATTATAGAGCAGTTACAGACTGCAGTGTGTTATTACAGAGCAGTTACAGACTGTAGTGAGTTATTGTAGAGCAGTTACAGACTGCAGTGTCTTCTTCCAGAGCAGTTACAGACTGTAGTGAGTTATTATAGTGCAGTTACAGACAGCAGTGTGTTATTACAGAGCAGTTACAGACGGTAGTGAGTTATTATAGAGCAGTTACAGACTGTAGTGAGTTATTATAGAGCAGTTACAGACTGCAGTGTGTTATTATAGAGCAGTTACAGACTGTAGTGTGTTATTATAGAGCAGTTACAGACTGTAGTGAGTTATTATAGAGGAGTTGCAGACTGTAGTGAGTAATTATAGAGCAGTTACAGACTGTAGTGTGTTATTACAGGGCAGTTACAGACTGTAGTGTGTTATTACAGAGCAGTTACAGACTGTAGTGAGATATTATAGAGCAGTTACAGACTGCAGTGTGTTATTACAGAGCAGTTACAGACTGTAGTGAGTTATTATAGTGCAGTTACAGACTGCAGTGTGTTATTACAGAGCAGTTACAGACTGTAGTGAGTTATTATAGAGCAGTTACAGACTGTAGTGAGTTATTATAGAGCAGTTGCAGACTGCAGTGTGTTATTATAGAGCAGTTACAGACTGTAGTGTGTTATTCTAGAGCAGTTACAGACTGTAGTGAGTTATTATAGAGCAGTTACAGACTGTAGTGAGCTATTATAGAGCAGTTACAGACTGTAGTGAGTTATTATGGAGCCGTTACAGACTGTAGTGTGTTATTATAGAGCAGTTACAGACTGCAGTGAGTTATTATAGAGCAGTTACAGACTGCAGTGTGTTATTATAGAGCAGTTACTGATAATGAATTATTTTCGAGCAGCTACAGACTGTAGTGGGTTATTATAGAGCAGTTACAGACTGTAGTGATTCATTATAAAGCAGTTACAGACTGCAGTGTGTTATTATAGAGCAGTTTCAGACTAGTGAATTATTATAGAGCAGTTACAGACTAGTGAATTATTATAGAGCAGTTACAGACTGTAGTGTGTTAATATAGAGCAGTTACAAACTGTAGTGTCTTTTTATAGAGCAGTTACAGACTGTAGTGAGTTATTATAGAGCAGTTACAGACTGCTGTGAGTTATTATAGAGCAATTTCAGACTTAGGAATTATTATAGAGCAGCTACAGACTGCAGTGTGTTATTATAGAGCAGTTACAGACTGCAGTGTGTTATTACAGAGCAGTTACAGACTGTAGTGAGTTATAATAGAACACTTACAGACTATGGTGAGTTATTATAGAGAGCAGTTACAGACTAGTGAGTAATTATAGAGCAGTTACAGACTGCAGTGTGTTATTACAGAGCAGTTATAGACTGTTGTGATTTATTACAGAGCAGTGACAGACTGTAGTGAGTTATTATAGAGCAGTTACAGACTGTAGTGAGTTATTATAGAGCAGTTACAGACTGCAGTGTGTTATAACAGAGCAGTTGCAGACTGGAATGAGTTTTAAACAGCAGTTACAGACTGTAGTGAGTTATTATAGGGCAGTTACAGACTGCAGTGCGTTATTACAGAGCAGTTACATACTGTAGTGAGTTATTATAGAGCAGTTACAGACTAGTCTGTTATTATAAAGCAGTTACAGACTGTAGTGAGTTATTACAGAGCAGTTACATACTGTAGTGAGTTATTATAGAGCAGTTACAGACTTAGTGAGTTATTATAGAGCAGTTACAGACTGTAGTGAGTTATTATAGAGCAGTTGCAGACTGCAGTGTGTTATTATAGAGCATTTACAGACTGTAGTGAGTTATTATAGAGCAGTTACAGACTAGTGTGTTATTATAAAGCAGTTACAGACTGTAGTGAGTTATTATAGAGCAGTTACAAACTGTACTGTTTTATTATAGAGCAGTTACAGACTGTAGTGAGTTATTATAGAGTAGTTACAGAATGTAGTGAGTTATTATAGAGCAGTTACAGATTGTAGTGTGTTTTTCTAGAGCTGTTACTGATAATGAATTATTAAAGAGCAGCTACAGACTGTAGTGGGTTATTATAGAGCAGTTACAGACTGTAGTGATTCATTATAGAGCAGTTACAGACTGCAGTGTGTTATTATAGAGCAGTTTCAGACTAGTGAATTATTATAGAGCAGTTACAGACTGCAGTGTGTTATTATAGAGCAGTTACAAACTGTAGTGTCTTATTATAGAGCACTTACAGACTAGTGAGTTATTATAGAGCAGTTACAGACTGCAGTGTGTTATAACAGAGCAGTTACAGACTGGAATGAGTTATTAAACAGCAGTTACAGACTGCAGTGAGTTATTATGGAGCAGTTACAGACTGCAGTTTGTTATTACAGAGCAGTTACAGACTGTAGTGAGTTATTACAGAGCAGTTACAGACTTAGTGAGTTATTATCGAGCAGTTACAGACTGTAGTGAGTTATTATAGAGCAGTTGCAGACTGCAGTGTGTTATTACAGAGCAGTTACATACTGTAGTGAGTTATTATAGAGCAGTTAGAGACTGCAGTGTGTTATTACAGAGCAGTTACAGACTGTAGTGAGTTATTATAGAGCAGTTACAGACAGCAGTGTGTTATTATCGAGCAGTTACAGACAGTAGTGATTTATTATAGAGCAGTTACAGACTGCTGTGAGTTATTATAGAGCAGTTACAGACTGCAGTGTGTTATTATAAAGCAGTTACAGACTGTAGTGAGTTATTATAGAGCAGTTACAAACTGTACTGTGTTATTATAGAGCAGTTACAGACTGCAGTGAGTTATTATAGAATAGTTACAGAATGTAGTGAGTTATTATAGAGCAGTTACAGATTGTAGTGAGTTATTATCGAGCAGTTACAGACTGTAGTGAGATATTATAGAGCAGTTACAGACTGTAGTGTGTTATTATGGAGCACTTTCAGACTAGTGAATTATTATGGAGCAGTTACAGACTGCAGTGTGTTATTATAGAGCAGTTACAGACTAGTGAATTATAATAGAGCAGTTACAGACTGTAGTGGGTTATTATAGAGCAGTTACAGACTGTCGTGGCTTATTATAGAGCAGTTACAGACTGCAGTGTGTTATTATAGAGCAGATTCAGACTAGTCAATTTATAGAGCAGTTACAGACTGCAGTGGGTTATTATAGAGCAGTTACAGACTGTAGTGAGTTATTATAGAGCAGTTACAGACTGTAGTGTGTTATTATAGAGCAGTAACAGACTGAAGTGTGTTATTATAGAGCAGTTTCAGACAAGAGAATTATTATAGAGCAGCTACAGACTGCAGTATGTTATTATAGAGCAGTTACAGACTGCAGTGTGTTATTACAGAGCTGTTACTGACTCTAGTGAGTTATTATAGAGCAGTTACAGACTACAGTGTGTTATTACAGAGCAGCTACACTCTGTAGTGAGTTATTTAAAGCAGTTACAGACGATAGTGAGTTATAATAGAACACTTACAGACGATGATGAGTTATTATAGATAGCAGTTACACACTAGTGAGTTATAATAGAGCACTTACAGACTGAACTGATTTATTATAGTTACAGACTGTAGTCAGTTAAAGTAGAACACTTACAGACTATGGTGAGTTATTATAGAGAGCAGTTACAGACTAGTGAGTTATTATAGAGCAGTTATAGACTGCAGTGTGTTACTACAGAGCAGTTACAGACTGTAGTGTGTTATTACAGAGCAGTGACAGACTGTAGTGAGTTATTATAGAGCAGTTACAGACTGTAGTGAGTTATTATATAGCACTTACAGACTGTACTGATTTATTATAGTTACAGACTGTAGTGAGTTATAATAGAACACTTACAGACTATGGTGAGTTATTATAGAGAGCAGTTACAGACTAGTGAGTTATTATAGAGCAGTTACAGACTGCAGTGTGTTATTACAGAGCAGTTACAGACTGTAGTGAGTTATTATAGAGCAGTTACAGACTGCAGTGTATTATTATAGAGCAGTTACAGACTGTAGTGTGTTATTACTGAGCAGTTACAGACTTCAGTGTGTTATTACAGAGCAGTTACAGACTGTAGTGAGTTATTACAGAGCAGTTACAGACTGTAGTGAGATATTATAGAGCAGTTACAGACTGCAGTGTGTTATTACAGAGCAGTTACCGACTGTAGTGAGTTATTGTAGAGCAGTTACAGACTGCAGTGTCTTATTACAGAGCAGTTACAGACTGTAGTGAGTTATTATAGTGCTGTTACAGACAGCAGTGTGTTATTACAGAGCAGTTACAGACGGTAGTGAGTTATTATAGAGCAGTTACAGACTGTAGTGAGTTATTATAGAGCAGTTACAGACTGTAGTGAGTTATTATAGAGCAGTTACAGACTGTAGTGTGTTATTATAGAGCAGTTACAGACAGCAGTGTGTTATTACAGAGCAGTTACAGACGGTAGTGAGTTATTACAGAGCAGTTATAGACTGTAGTGAATTATTATAGAGCAGCTACAGACTGTAGTGAGTTATTATAGAGCAGTTACAGACTGCAGTGTGTTATTACAGAGCAGTTACAGACAGTAGTGAGTTATTATAGAGCAGTTACAGACTGCAGTGTGTTATTATAGAGCAGTTACAGACTGTAGTGAGTTATAGAGCAGTTACAGACTGCAGTGTGTTATTACAGAGCAGTTACAGACAGTAGTGAGTTATTATAGAGCAGTTACAGAATTAGTGAGTTATTATAGAGCAGTTACAGACTGCAGTGAGTTATTATAGAGCAGTTACAGACTGCAGTGTGTTATTACAGAGCAGTTACTGACTGTAGTGAGTTATTAAAGAGCAGTTACAGACTGCAGTGTGTTTTTATAGAGCGGTTACAGACTGTAGTGATTTATTATAGAGCAGTTACAGACTGTTGTGAGTTATTATAGAGCAGTTACAGACTGTAGTGAGTTATTATAGAGCAGTTACAGACTGTAGTGAGTTATTATAGAGCAGTTACAGAATGTAGTGAGTTATTATAGAGCAGTTACAGATTGTAATGATTTATTATGGAGTAGTTACAGACTGCAGTGAGTTATTATAGAGCAGTTACAGACTGTAGTGAGTTATTATAGAGCAGTTTCAGACCAGTGAATTATTATAGAGCAGTTACAGACAGCAGTGTGTTATACAGCAGTTAAAGACTAGTGAATTATTATAGAGCAGTTACAGACTGTAGAGGGTTTTTATTGAGCAGTTACAGACTGTAGTGAGTTATTACAGAGCAGTTACAGACTGTAGTGAGTTATTATAGAGCAGTTACAGACTGAAGTGTGTTATTATAGAGCAGTTTCAGGCTAGTGAATTATTATAGAGCAGCTACAGACTGCAGTATGTTATTATAGAGCAGTTACAGACTGCAGTGTGTTATTACAGAGAAGTTACTGACTCCAGTGAGTTATTATAGTGCAGTTACAGACTGTACTGATTTATTATAGTTACAGACTGTCGTGAGTTATAATAGAACACTTACAGACTATAGTGAGTTATTATAGAGAGCAACGACAGACTAGTGAGTTATTATAGAGCAGTTACATACTGCAGTGCGTTATTACAGATCAGTTACAGACTGTAGTGAGTTATTACAGAGCAGTTACAGACTGCAGTGTGTTATTACAGAGCAGTTACAGACTGTAGTGAGTTATTATAGAGCAGTTACATACTGCAGTGCGTTATTACAGATCAGTTACAGACTGTAGTGAGTTATTACAGAGCAGTTACAGACTGCAGTGTGTTATTACAGAGCAGTTACAGACTGTAGTGAGTTATTACAGAGCAGTTACAGACTGCAGTGCGTTATTACAGTGCAGTTACAGACTGTAGTGAGTTATTAAAGAGCAGTTACAGACTGTAGTGAGTTATTATAGAGCAGTTACAGACTGCAGTGTGTTATTATAGAGCAGTTACAGACTAAAGTGATTTATTATAGAGCAGTTGCAGACTGTAGTGAGTTATTATAGAGCAGTTACAGACTGTAGTGAGTTATTACAGATCAGTTACAGACTGTAGTGAGTAATTATAGAGCAGTTACAGACTGTAGTGAGTTATTATAGAGCAGTTACAGACTGCAGTGTGTTATTGTAAAGCAGTTACAGGCTGTAGTGAGTTATTATTGAGCAGTTACAAACTGTTGTGTGTTATTATAGAGCAGTTACAGACTGTAGTGAGTTATTATAGAGCAGTTGCAGAATGTAGTGAGTTATTATAGAGCAGTTACAGATTGTAGTGATTTATTATGGAGCAGTTACAGACTGTAGTGAGTTATTATAGAGCAGTTACAGGCTGTAGTGTGTTATTATAGAGCAGTTTCAGACTAGTGAATTATTATAGAGCAGTTACAGACAGCAGTGTGTTATTATAGAGCAGTTAAAGACTAGTGAATTATTATACCGCAGTTACAGACTGTAGTGAGTTATTATAGAGCAGTTACAGACTGCAGTGTGTTATTATAGAGCAGTTACAGACTGCAGTGTGTTATTACAGAGCAGTTACAGACTGTAGTGAGTAATTATAGAGCAGTTACAGACTGTAGTGAGTTATTATAGAGCAGTTACAGACTGCAGTGTGTTATTGTAAAGCAGTTACAGGCTGTAGTGAGTTATTATTGAGCAGTTACAAACTGTTGTGTGTTATTATAGAGCAGTTACAGACTGTAGTGAGTTATAGAGCAGTTACAGAATGTAGTGAGTTATTATAGAGCAGTTACAGATTGTAGTGATTTATTATGGAGCAGTTACAGACTGTAGTGAGTTATTATAGAGCAGTTACAGACTGTAGTGAGTTATTATAGAGCAGTTACAGGCTGTAGTGTGTTATTATAGAGCAGTTTCAGACTAGTGAATTATTATAGAGCAGTTACAGACAGCAGTGTGTTATTATAGAGCAGTTAAAGTCTAGTGAATTATTATACCGCAGTTACAGACTGTAGTGAGTTATTATAGAGCAGTTACAGACTGCAGTGTGTTATTACAGAGCAGTTACAGACAGTAGTGAGTTATTATAGAGCAGTTACAGACTGCAGTGTGTTATTACAGAGCAGTTACAGACTGTAGTGAGTTATTATAGAGCAGTTACAAACTGTTGTGTGTTATTATAGAGCAGTTACAGCATGTAGTGAGTTATTATAGAGCAGTTACAAATTGTAGTGATTTATTATGGAGCAGTTACAGACTGTAGTGAGTTATTATAGAGCAGTTTCGGACTAGTGAATTATTATAGAGCAGTTACAGACAGCAGTGTGTTATTATAGAGCAGTTACAGACTGTAGTGAGTTATTATAGAGCAGTTACAGACTGCAGTGTGTTATTATAGAGCAGATTCAGACTAGTGAATTATTATAGGGCAGTTACAGACTGCAGTGGGTTATTATAGAGCAGTTACAGACTGCAGTGAGTTATTATAGAGCAGTTACAGACTGTAGTGAGTTATTATAGAGCAGTTACAGACAGTAGTGAGTTATTATAGAGCAGTTACAGACTGTAGTGAGTTATTATAGAGCAGTTACAGACTGTACTGAGTTATTATAGGGCAGTTACAGACTAGTGGGTTATTATAGAGCAGTTACAGACTGTAGTGGGTTATTATAGAGCAGTTACAGACTGTAGTGAGTTATTATAGAGCAGTTACAGACTGTAGTGGGTTATTATAGAGCAGTTACAGACTGTAGTGAGTTATTATAGAGCAGTTACAGACTGCAGTGTGTTATTATAGAGCAGTTACAGACTAGTGAATTATTATAGACCAGCTACAGACTGTAGTGGGTTATTATAGAGCAGTTACAGACTGTAGTGATTCATTATAGAGCAGTTACAGACTGCAGTGTGTTATTATAGAGCAGTTTCAGACTGGTGAATTATTATAGGGCAGATACAGACTGCAGTGTTTTATTATAGAGCAGGTACAGACTAGTGAATTATTATAGAGCAGCTACAGGCTGTAGTGGGTTATTATAGAGCAGTTACAGACTGCAGTGTGTTATTATAGAGCAATTTCAGACTAGTGAATTATTATAGAGCAGCTACAGAATGCAGTGTGTTATTATAGAGCAGTTACAGACTGCAGTGTGTTATTACAGAGCAGTTACAGACTGTAGTGAGTTATTATAGAGGAGTTACAGACTGCAGTGTGTTATTACAGAGCAGTTACTGACCTAGTGAGCTATTATCGAGCAGTTGCAGACTGTAGTGAGTTATAATGGAACACCTACAGACTATGGTGAATTATTATAGAGAGCAGTTACAGACTAGTGACGAATTATAGAGCAGTTACAGACTGCAGTGTGTTATTACAGAGCAGATACAGACTGTAGTGAGTTATTACAGAGCAGTTACAGAATGTAGTGAGTTATTATAGAGCAGTCACAGATTGTCGTGAGTTATTATAGAGCAGTTACAGACTGCAGTGTGTTATTACAGAGCAGTTACAGACTGTAGTGAGTTATTATACAGCAGTTACACACTGCAGTGTGTTATGAAAGAGCAGTTACTAACTGTAGTGAGTTATTATAGAGCAGTTACAGACTGTAATGTGTTATTACAGAGCAGTGACAGACTGTAGTGAGTTATTATCGAGCAGTTACAGACTGTAGTGAGTTATAATAGAACATTTACAGACTATGGTAAGTTATTATAGAGAGCAGTTACAGACTAGTGAGTTATTATAGAGCAGTTACAGACTGCAGTGTGTTATTACAGAGCAGTTACAGACTGTATTGAGTTATTATAGAGCAGTTACAGACTGCAGTGTGTTATTACAGAGCAGTTACCGACTGTAGTGAGTTATTGTAGAGCAGTTACAGACTGCAGTGTCTTATTACAGTGCAGTTACAGACTGTAGTGAGTTATTATAGTGCAGTTACAGACAGCAGTGTGTTATTACAGAGCAGTTACAGACGGTAGTGAGTTATTATAGAGCAGTTACAGACTGTAGTGAGTTATTATAGAGCAGTTACAGACTGCAGTGTGTTATTATAGAGCAGTTACAGACTGTAGTGTGTTATTATAGAGCAGTTACAGACTGTAGTGAGTTATTATAGAGCAGTTACAGACTGTAGTGAGTTATTATAGAGCAGTTACAGACTGTAGTGTGTTATTATAGAGCAGTTACAGGCTGCAGTGAGTTATTATGGAGCAGTTACAGACTGTAGTTTGTTATTATAGAGCAGTTACAGACTGTAGTGAGTTATTATAGATCAGTTACAGACTGCAGTGTGTTATTATAGAGCAGTTACAGACTAGTGAATTATTATAGAGCAGTTACTGACTGTAGTGAGTTATTATAGAGCAGTTACAGACTGTAATGTGTTATTACAGAGCAGTGACAGACTGTAGTGAGTTATGAAAGAGCAGTTACAGACTGTAGTGAGTTATTATATAGCACTTACAGACTGTACTGATTTATTATAGTTACAGACTATAGTGAGTTATAATAGAACACTTACAGACTATGGTGAGTTATTATAGAGAGCAGTTACAGACTGGTGAGTTATTATAGAGCAGTTACAGACTGCAGTGTGTTATTACACAGCAGTTACAGACTGAAGTGAGTTATTATAGAGCAGTTACATACTGCAGTGTGTTATTATGGAGCAGTTACAGACTGTAGTGTGTTATTACTGAGCAGTTACAGACTTCAGTGTGTTATTCAGAGCAGTTACAGACTGTAGTCAGTTATTACAGAGCAGTTACAGACTGTAGTGAGTTATTATAGAGCAGTTACAGACTTTAGTGAGATATTATAGAGCAGTTACAGACTGCAGTGTGTTATTACAGAGCAGTTACCGACTTTAGTGAGTTATTGTAGAGCAGTTACAGACTGCAGTGTCTTATTACAGAGCAGTTACAGACTGTAGTGAGTTATTATAGTGCAGTTACAGACAGCAGTGTGTTATTAGAGAGCAGTTACAGACGGTAGTGAGTTATTATAGAGCAGTTAAAGACTGTCGTGAGTTATTATAGAGCAGTTACAGACTGCAGTGTGTTATTATAGAGCAGTTACAGACTGTAGTGTGTTATAAAAGAGCAGTTACAGACTGTAGTGAGTTATTATAGAGCAGTTACAGACTGTAGTGAGTTATTATAGAGCACTTACAGACTGTAGTGAGTTATTATAGAGCAGTTACAGACTGTTGTTAGTTATTATGGAGCAGTTACAGACTGTAGTGTGTTATTATAGAGCAGTTACAGACTGTAGTGAGTTATTATAGATCAGTTACAGACTGCAGTGTGTTATTATAGAGCAGTTACAGACTAGTGAATTATTATAGAGCAGCTACAGACTGTAGTGGGTTATTATAGAGCAGTTACAGACTGTAGTGAGTTATTATAGAGCAGTTACAGACTGCAGTGTGTTATTATAGAGCAGTTACAAACTGTAGTGAGTTATTATAGAGCAGTTACAGACTGTAGTGAGTTATAATAGAACACTTACAGACTATGGTGAGTTATTATAGAGAGCAGTTACAGACTAGTGAGTAATTATAGAGCAGTTACAGACTGCAGTTTGTTATTACAGAGCAGTTATAGACTGTAGTGAGTTATTATAGAGCAGCTACAGACTGTAGTGAGTTATTATAGAGCAGTTACAGACTGCAGTGTGTTATTACAGAGCAGTTACAGACAGTAGTGAGTTATTATAGAGCAGTTACAGACTGCAGTGTGTTATTATAGAGCAGTTACAGACTGTAGTGAGTTATTATAGAGCAGTTACAGACTGCAGTGTGTTATTACAGAGCAGTTACAGACAGTAGTGAGTTATTATAGAGCAGTTACAGAATTAGTGAGTTATTATAGAGCAGTTACAGACTGCAGTGAGTTATTATAGAGCAGTTACAGACTGCAGTGTGTTACTACAGAGCAGTTACTGACTGTAGTGAGTTATTAAAGAGCAGTTACAGACTGCAGTGTGTTTTTATAGAGCGGTTACAGACTGTAGTGATTTATTATAGAGCAGTTACAGACTGTTGTGAGTTATTATAGAGCAGTTACAGACTGTAGTGAGTTATTATAGAGCAGTTACAGAATGTAGTGAGTTATTATAGAGCAGTTACAGATTGTAATGATTTATTATGGAGTAGTTACAGACTGCAGTGAGTTATTATAGAGCAGTTACAGACTGTAGTGAGTTATTATAGAGCAGTTTCAGACCAGTGAATTATTATAGAGCAGTTACAGACGGCAGTGTGTTATTATACAGCAGTTAAAGACTAGTGAATTATTATAGAGCAGTTACAGACTGTAGAGGGTTATTATTGAGCAGTTACAGACTGTAGTGAGTTATTACAGAGCAGTTACAGACTGTAGTGAGTTATTATAGAGCAGTTACAGACTGAAGTGTGTTATTATAGAGCAGTTTCAGGCTAGTGAATTATTATAGAGCAGCTACAGACTGCAGTATGTTATTATAGAGCAGTTACAGACTGCAGTGTGTTATTACAGAGAAGTTACTGACTCCAGTGAGTTATTATAGTGCAGTTACAGACTGTACTGATTTATTATAGTTACAGACTGTCGTGAGTTATAATAGAACACTTACAGACTATAGTGAGTTATTATAGAGAGCAACGACAGACTAGTGAGTTATTATAGAGCAGTTACATACTGCAGTGCGTTATTACAGATCAGTTACAGACTGTAGTGAGTTATTACAGAGCAGTTACAGACTGCAGTGTGTTATTACAGAGCAGTTACAGACTGTAGTGAGTTATTATAGAGCAGTTACAGACTGCAGTGCGTTATTACAGTGCAGTTACAGACTAGTGAGTTATTAAAGAGCAGTTACAGACTGCAGTGTGTTATTATAGAGCAGTTACAGACTGCAGTGTGTTATTACAGAGCAGTTACAGACTGTAGTGAGTAATTATAGAGCAGTTACAGACTGTAGTGAGTTATTATAGAGCAGTTACAGACTGCAGTGTGTTATTGTAAAGCAGTTACAGACTGTAGTGAGTTATTATTGAGCAGTTACAAACTGTTGTGTGTTATTATAGAGCAGTTACAGACTGTAGTGAGTTATTATAGAGCAGTTACAGAATGTAGTGAGTTATTATAGAGCAGTTACAGATTGTAGTGATTTATTATGGAGCAGTTACAGACTGTAGTGAGTTATTATAGAGCAGTTACAGACTGTAGTGTGTTATTATAGAGCAGTTACAGGCTGTAGTGTGTTATTATAGAGCAGTTTCAGACTAGTGAATTATTATAGAGCAGTTACAGACAGCAGTGTGTTATTACAGAGCAGTTACAGACAGTAGTGAAGATGGGGGAGAGCCAGTAGATGGGGGAGAGCCAGTAGATGTGGTGTACCTGGACTTCCAAAAGGCCTTCGATAAGGTCCCACATAAAAGATTAGCATGGAAAATTGAGGCTCATGGGATAAAGGGGAAAGTTTTGGCGTGGATAGGGAACTGGCTGTCAGATAGAAAACAGAGAGTTGGAATAAACGGCTCATTTTCTGAATGGCAGGCAGTAACAAGTGGGGTACCACAGGGATCTGTCCTGGGCCCCCAGCTGTTCACAATTTACATTAATGACCTGGATCAGGGAGTCGGATGCAGCATTTCCAAATTTGCAGACGACACTAAACTAGGAGGTGGGGTGGGCTCAGAGGAAGAGACCAGGAAGCTCCAGAGCGATTTGGACAGACTGGGCGATTGGGCGGATAAATGGCAGATGCACTATAATGTGGACAAGTGCGAAGTTATCCACCTTGGGTGCAGGAACGGGAGGGCAAATTATTATTTAAATGGCAATAGATTGGGAGAGGGGGAAGTACAGAGAGACCTGGGTGTTCTTGTACACCAGTCACTGAAGGCGAGCATGCAGGTGCAACAGGCGGTCAAGAAGGCAAACGGTATGCTGGCCTTCATAGCAAAAGGGTTAGAATACAGGAACAGGGATACCTTGCTGCAGCTGTACAGGGCACTGGTGAGACCACACCTCGAGTACTGTGTACAGTTTTGGTCGCCTCATCTGAGGAAGGATGTTCTTGCCATGGAGGGGGTGCAGCGGCGATTCACCAGGCTGATACCAGGAATGGCGGGAATGACCTATGAGGAGAGACTATGTAGTTTAGGGATGTACACACTGGAGTTTAGAAGATTGAGAGGGGACCTCATAGAAGTGTATAAAATTCTGACAGGTCTAGACAGACTGGATGCAGAAGGAATGTTTCCCTTGGCGGGTGAGAACAGAACTAGAGGACATAATTTAAGGATAAGGGCTAAACCATTTAGGACAGAGATGAGGGGGAATTTCTTCACTCAGAGAGTGGTGAACCTGTGGAACTCATTGCCACAGAGGGCAGTGTACGCCAGCTCATTAAATATATTTAAGAGGGAATTAGATATATTTCTACGGGCAAAAGGGGTTAAGGGTTACGGAGAGAAGGCGGGGATGGGATACTGAATTAAAGGATCAGCCATGATCTCATTAAATGGCGGAGCAGGCACGAAGGGCCGAATGGCCTACTCCTGCTCCTATCTTCTATGTATCTATGTATCTATGTATTATAGAGCAGTTACAGACTGCAGTGTGTTATTACAGAGCAGTTACAGACTGTAGTGAGTTATTATAGAGCAGTTACAAACTGTTGTGTGTTATTATAGAGCAGTTACAGCATGTAGTGAGTTATTATAGAGCTGTTACAAATTGTAGTGATTTATTATGGAGCAGTTACAGACTGTAGTGAGTTATTATAGAGCAGTTTCGGACTAGTGAATTATTATAGAGCAGTTACAGACAGCAGTGTGTTATTATAGAGCAGTTACAGACTGTAGTGAGTTATTATAGAGCAGTTACAGACTGCAGTGTGTTATTATAGA
Organism: Somniosus microcephalus; assembly: GCF_052327205.1. Lineage (NCBI taxonomy): Eukaryota > Metazoa > Chordata > Chondrichthyes > Squaliformes > Somniosidae > Somniosus > Somniosus microcephalus. Next base: position 111,566,235 of record NC_140994.1, read on the forward strand.
GCAGATTCAGACTAGTGAATTATTATAGGGCAGTTACAGACTGCAGTGGGTTATTATAGAGCAGTTACAGACTGTAGTGAGTTATTATAGAGCAGTTCCAGACAGTAGTGAGTTATTATAGAGCAGTTACAGACTGTAGTGAGTTATTATAGAGCAGTTACAGACTGTACTGAGTTATTATAGGGCAGTTACAGACTGTAGTGGGTTATTATAGAGCAGTTACAGACTGTAGTGAGTTATTATAGAGCAGTTACAGACTGTAGTGGGTTATTATAGAGCAGTTACAGACTGTAGTGAGTTATTATAGAGCAGTTACAGACTGTAGTGGGTTATTATAGAGCAGTTACAGACTGTAGTGAGTTATTATAGAGCAGTTACAGACTGCAGTGTGTTATTATAGAGCAGTTACAGACTAGTGAATTATTATAGACCAGCTACAGACTGTAGTGGGTTATTATAGAGCAGTTACAGACTGTAGTGATTCATTATAGAGCAGTTACAGACTGCAGTGTGTTATTATAGAGCAGTTTCAGACTGGTGAATTATTATAGAGCAGATACAGACTGCAGTGTTTTATTATAGAGCAGGTACAGACTAGTGAATTATTATAGAGCAGCTACAGGCTGTAGTGGGTTATTATAGAGCAGTTACAGACTGCAGTGTGTTATTATAGAGCAATTTCAGACTAGTGAATTATTATAGAGCAGCTACAGAATGCAGTGTGTTATTATAGAGCAGTTACAGACTGCAGTGTGTTATTACAGAGCAGTTACAGACTGTAGTGAGTTATTATAGAGGAGTTACAGACTGCAGTGTGTTATTACAGAGCAGTTACTGACCTAGTGAGCTATTATCGAGCAGTTGCAGACTGTAGTGAGTTATAATGGAACACCTACAGACTATGGTGAATTATTATAGAGAGCAGTTACAGACTAGTGACGAATTATAGAGCAGTTACAGACTGCAGTGTGTTATTACAGAGCAGATACAGACTGTAGTGAGTTATTACAGAGCAGTTACAGAATGTAGTGAGTTATTATAGAGCAGTCACAGATTGTCGTGAGTTATTATAGAGCAGTTACAGACTGCAGTGTGTTATTACAGAGCAGTTACAGACTGTAGTGAGTTATTATACAGCAGTTACACACTGCAGTGTGTTATGAAAGAGCAGTTACTAACTGTAGTGAGTTATTATAGAGCAGTTACAGACTGTAATGTGTTATTACAGAGCAGTGACAGACTGTAGTGAGTTATTATCGAGCAGTTACAGACTGTAGTGAGTTATAATAGAACACTTACAGACTATGGTAAGTTATTATAGAGAGCAGTTACAGACTAGTGAGTTATTATAGAGCAGTTACAGACTGCAGTGTGTTATTACAGAGCAGTTACAGACTGTATTGAGTTATTATAGAGCAGTTACAGACTGCAGTGTGTTATTACAGAGCAGTTAACGACTGTAGTGAGTTATTGTAGAGCAGTTACAGACTGCAGTGTCTTATTACAGTGCAGTTACAGACTGTAGTGAGTTATTATAGTGCAGTTACAGACAGCAGTGTGTTATTACAGAGCAGTTACAGACGGTAGTGAGTTATTATAGAGCAGTTACAGACTGTAGTGAGTTATTATAGAGCAGTTACAGACTGCAGTGTGTTATTATAGAGCAGTTACAGACAGTAGTGTGTTATTATAGAGCAGTTACAGACTGTAGTGAGTTATTATAGAGCAGTTACAGACTGTAGTGAGTTATTATAGAGCAGTTACAGACTGTAGTGTGTTATTATAGAGCAGTTACAGACTGCAGTGAGTTATTATGGAGCAGTTACAGACTGTAGTTTGTTATTATAGAGCAGTTACAGACTGTAGTGAGTTATTATAGATCAGTTACAGACTGCAGTGTGTTATTATAGAGCAGTTACAGACTAGTGAATTATTATAGAGCAGTTACTGACTGTAGTGAGTTATTATAGAGCAGTTACAGACTGTAATGTGTTATTACAGAGCAGTGACAGACTGTAGTGAGTTATGAAAGAGCAGTTACAGACTGTAGTGAGTTATTATATAGCACTTACAGACTGTACTGATTTATTATAGTTACAGACTATAGTGAGTTATAATAGAACACTTACAGACTATGGTGAGTTATTATAGAGAGCAGTTACAGACTGGTGAGTTATTATAGAGCAGTTACAGACTGCAGTGTGTTATTACAGAGCAGTTACAGACTGAAGTGAGTTATTATAGAGCAGTTACATACTGCAGTGTGTTATTATGGAGCAGTTACAGACTGTAGTGTGTTATTACTGAGCAGTTACAGACTTCAGTGTGTTATTCAGAGCAGTTACAGACTGTAGTCAGTTATTACAGAGCAGTTACAGACTTTAGTGAGATATTATAGAGCAGTTACAGACTGCAGTGTGTTATTACAGAGCAGTTACCGACTTTAGTGAGTTATTGTAGAGCAGTTACAGACTGTAGTGAGTTATTATAGTGCAGTTACAGACAGCAGTGTGTTATTAGAGAGCAGTTACAGACGGTAGTGAGTTATTATAGAGCAGTTAAAGACTGTCGTGAGTTATTATGGAGCAGTTACAGACTGCAGTGTGTTATTATAGAGCAGTTACAGACTGTAGTGTGTTATAAAAGAGCAGTTACAGACTGTAGTGAGTTATTATAGAGCAGTTACAGACTGTAGTGAGTTATTATAGAGCACTTACAGACTGTAGTGAGTTATTATAGAGCAGTTACAGACTGTTGTTAGTTATTATGGAGCAGTTACAGACTGTAGTGTGTTATTATAGAGCAGTTACAGACTGTAGTGAGTTATTATAGATCAGTTACAGACTGCAGTGTGTTATTATAGAGCAGTTACAGACTAGTGAATTATTATAGAGCAGCTACAGACTGTAGTGGGTTATTATAGAGCAGTTACAGACTGTAGTGAGTTATTATAGAGCAGTTACAGACTGCAGTGTGTTATTATAGAGCAGTTACAGACTGTAGTGTGTTATTATAGAGCAGTTACAGACTGTAGTGAGTTATTATAGAGCAGTTACAGACTGTAGTGAGTTATTATAGAGCAGTTACAGACTGTCGTGAGTTATTATAGAGCAGTTACAGACTGTAGTTAGTTATTATGGAGCAGTTACAGACTGTAGTGTGTTATTATAGAGCAGCTACAGACTGTAGTGAGTTATTATAGATCAGTTACAGACTGCAGTGTGTTATTATAGAGCAGTTTCAGACTAGTGAATTATTATAGAGCAGTTACAGACTGCAGTGTGTTATTATAGAGCAGTTACAGACAAGTGAATTATTATGGAGCAGTTACAGACTGTAGTGAGTTATCATAGAGCAGTTACAGACTGCAGTGTGTTATTATAGAGCAATTTCAGACTAGTGAGTAATTATAGAGCAGCTACAGACTGCAGTATGTTATTACAGAGCAGTTATAGACTGTAGTGAGTTATTACAGAGCAGTTACAGACTGTAGTGAGTTATTATAGAGCAGTTACAGACTGTAGTGAGTTATTATAGAGCAGTTACAGACTGCAGTGTGTTATTACAGAGCAGTTACAGAAAGTAGTGAGTTATTATAGAGCAGTTACAGACTGCAGTGTGTTATTACAGAGCAGTTGCAGACTGTAGTGAGTTATTATAGAGCAGTTACAGACTGCAGTGTGTTATTATAGAGCAGTTACAGACTGTAGTGAGTTATTATAGAGCAGTTACAGACTGCAGTGTGTTATTACAGAGCAGTTACAGACTGTAGTGAGTTATTATAGAGCAGTTACAGAATTAGTGAGTTATTATAGAGCAGTTACAGACTGCAGTGAGTTATTATAGAGCAGTTACAGACTGCAGTGTGTTATTACAGAGCAGTTACTGACTGTAGTCAGTTATTATAGAGCAGTTACAGACTGCAGTGTGTTATTACAGAGCAGTTACAGACTGTAGTGAGTTATTAAAGAGCAGTTACAGACTAGTGAATTATTATAGAGCAGTTACTGACTGTAGTGAGTTATTATAGAGCAGTTACAGACTGTAATGTGTTATTACAGAGCAGTGACAGACTGTAGTGAGTTATTATAGAGCAGTTACAGACTGTAGTGAGTTATTATATAGCACTTACAGACTGTACTGATTTATTATAGTTACAGACTATAGTGAGTTATAATAGAACACTTACAGACTATGGTGAGTTATTATAGAGAGCAGTTACAGACTAGTGAGTTATTATAGAGCAGTTACAGACTGCAGTGTGTTATTACAGAGCAGTTACAGACTGAAGTGAGTTATTATAGAGCAGTTACATACTGCAGTGTGTTATTATGGAGCAGTTACAGACTGTAGTGTGTTATTACTGAGCAGTTACAGACTTCAGTGTGTTATTACAGAGCAGTTACAGACTGTAGTCAGTTATTACAGAGCAGTTACAGACTGTAGTGAGATATTATAGAGCAGTTACAGACTGCAGTGTGTTATTACAGAGCAGTTACCGACTTTAGTGAGTTATTGTAGAGCAGTTACAGACTGCAGTGTCTTATTACAGAGCAATTACAGACTGTAGTGAGTTATTATAGTGCAGTTACAGACAGCAGTGTGTTATTAGAGTGCAGTTACAGACGGTAGTGAGTTATTATAGAGCAGTTAAAGACTGTCGTGAGTTATTATAGAGCAGTTACAGACTGTAGTGTGTTATAAAAGAGCAGTTACAGACTGTAGTGAGTTATTATAGAGCAGTTACAGACTGTAGTGAGTTATTATAGAGCACTTACAGACTAGTGAGTTATTATAGATCAGTTACAGACTGCAGTGTGTTATTATAGAGCAGTTACAGACTAGTGAATTATTATAGAGCAGCTACAGACTGTAGTGGGTTATTATAGAGCAGCTACAGACTGTCGTGAGTTATTATAGAGCAGTTACAGACTGCAGTGTGTTATTATAGAGCAGTTACAGACAGTAGTGTGTTATTATAGAGCAGTTACTGACTGTAGTGAGTTATTATAGAGCAGTTACAGACTGTAGTGAGTTATTATAGAGCAGTTACAGACTGTAGTGAGTTATTATAGAGCAGTTACAGACTGTAGTTAGTTATTATGGAGCAGTTACAGACTGTAGTGTGTTATTATAGAGCAGCTACAGACTGTAGTGAGTTATTATAGATCAGTTACAGACTGCAGTGTGTTATTATAGAGCAGTTTCAGACTAGTGAATTGTTATAGAGCAGTTACAGACTGCAGTGTGTTATTATGGAGCAGTTACAGACAAGTGAATTATTATGGAGCAGTTACAGACTGTGGTGTGTTATTATAGAGCAGTTACAAACTGTAGTGAGTTATTATAGAGCAGTTACAGACTGCAGTGTGTTATTATAGAGCAATTTCAGACTAGTGAGTAATTATAGAGCAGCTACAGACTGCAGTGTGTTATTACAGAGCAGTTATAGACTGTAGTGAGTTATTACAGAGCAGTTACAGACTGTAGTGAGTTATTATAGAGCAGTTACAGACTGCAGTGTGTTATTACAGAGCAGTTACAGAAAGTAGTGAGTTATTATAGAGCAGTTACAGACTGCAGTGTGTTATTACAGAGCAGTTGCAGACTGTAGTGAGTTATTATAGAGCAGTTACAGACTGCAGTGTGTTATTATAGAGCAGTTACAGACTGTAGTGAGTTATTATAGAGCAGTTACAGACTGCAGTGTGTTATTACAGAGCAGTTACAGACTGTAGTGAGTTATTATAGAGCAGTTACAGAATTAGTGAGTTATTATAGAGCAGTTACAGACTGCAGTGAGTTATTATAGAGCAGTTACAGACTGCAGTGTGTTATTACAGAGCAGTTACTGACTGTAGTGAGTTATTATAGAGCAGTTACAGACTGCAGTGTGTTATTACAGAGCAGTTACAGACTGTAGTGAGTTATTAAAGAGCAGTTACAGACTGCAGTGTGTTTTTATAGAGCGGTTACAGACTGTAGTGATTTATTATAGAGCAGTTACAGACTGTTGTGAGTTATTATAGAGCAGTTACAGACTGTAGTGAGTTATTATAGAGCAGTTACAGACTGTAGTGAGTTATTATAGAGCAGTTACAGAATGTAGTGAGTTATTATAGAGCAGTTACAGATTGTAGTGATTTATTATGGAGTAGTCACAGACTGCAGTGAGTTATTATAGAGCAGTTACAGACTGTAGTGAGTTATTATAGAGCAGTTACAGACTGTAGTGTGTTATTATAGAGCAGTTAAAGACAAGTGAATTATTATAGAGCAGTTACAGACTGTAGAGGGTTATTATAGAGCAGTTACAGACTGTAGTGAGTTGTTATAGAGCAGTTACAGACTGCAGTGTGTTATTATAGAGCAGATTCAGACTAGTGAATAATTAGAGAGCAGTTACAGACTGCAGTGGGTTATTATTGAGCAGTTACAGACTGTAGTGAGTTATTACAGAGCAGTTACAGACTGTAGTGAGTTATTATAGAGCAGTTACCGTCTGAAGTGTGTTATTATAGAGCAGTTTCAGGCTAGTGAATTATTATAGAGCAGCTACAGACTGCAGTATGTTATTATAGAGCAGTTACAGACTGCAGTGTGTTATTACAGAGAAGTTACTGACTCCAGTGAGTTATTATAGTGCAGTTACAGACTGTACTGATTTATTATAGTTACAGACTGTAGTGAGTTATAATAGAACACTTACAGACTATAGTGAGTTATTATAGAGAGCAGCGACAGACTCGTGAGTTATTATAGAGCAGTTACATACTGCAGTGCGTTATTACAGATCAGTTACAGACTGTAGTGAGTTATTACAGAGCAGTTACAGACTGCAGTGTGTTATTACAGAGCAGTTACAGACTGTAGTGAGTTATTATAGAGCAGTTACAGACTGCAGTGCGTTATTACAGTGCAGTTACAGACTGCAGTGTGTTATTATAGAGCAGTTACAGACTGTAGTGAGTTATTATAGAGCAGTTACAGACTGCAGTGTGTTATTACAGAGCAGTTACAGACTGTAGTGAGTAATTATAGAGCAGTTACAGACTGTAGTGAGTTATTATAGAGCAGTTACAGACTGCAGTGTGTTATTGTAAAGCTGTTACAGACTGTAGTGAGTTATTATTGAGCAGTTACAAACTGTTGTGTGTTATTATAGAGCAGTTACAGACTGTAGTGAGTTATTATAGAGCAGTTACAGAATGTAGTGAGTTATTATAGAGCAGTTACAGATTGTAGTGATTTATTATGGAGCAGTTACAGACTGTAGTGAGTTATTATAGAGCAGTTACAGACTGTACTGAGTTATTATAGAGCAGTTACAGGCTGTAGTGTGTTATTATAGAGCAGTTTCAGACTAGTGAATTATTATAGAGCAGTTACAGACAGCAGTGTGTTATTATAGAGCAGTTAAAGACCAGTGAATTATTATAGCGCAGTTACAGACTGTAGTGAGTTATTATAGAGCAGTTACAGACTGCAGTGTGTTATTACAGTGCAGTTACAGACAGTAGTGAGTTATTATAGAGCAGTTACAGACTGCAGTGTGTTATTACAGTGCAGTTACAGACTGTAGTGAGTTATTATAGAGCAGTTACAAATTGTAGTGATTTATTATGGAGCAGTTACAGACTGTAGTGAGTTATTTTCGAGCAGTTACAGACTGTAGTGAGTTATTATAGAGCAGTTTCAGACTAGTGAATTATTATAGAGCAGTTACAGACAGCAGTGTGTTATAGAGCAGTTAAAGACTAGTGAATTATTATAGAGCAATTACAGACTGTAGAGGGTTATTATAGACCAGTTACAGACTGTAGTGAGTTATTATAGAGCAGTTACAGACTGCAGTGTGTTATTATAGAGCAGATTCAGACGAGTGAATTATTATAGGGCAGTTACAGACTGCAGTGGGTTATTATAGAGCAGTTACAGACTAGTGAGTTATTATAGAGCAGTTACAGACTGTACGGAGTTACTATAGAGCAGTTACAGACTGCAGTGTGTTATTACAGAGCAGTTACAGACTGTAGTGAGTTATTATAGAGCAGTTACAGACTGCAGTGTGTTATTATAGAGCAGATTCAGACGAGTGAATTATTACAGAGCAGTTACAGACTGCAGCGGGTTATTATAGAGCAGTTACAGACTGTAGTGAGTTATTATAGTGCAGTTACAGACTGTAGTGAGTTATTATAGAGCAGTTACAGACTGCAGTGTGTTATTACAGAGAAGTTGCTGACTCCAGTGAGTTATTATAGAGCAGTTACAGACTGCACTGATTTATTATAGTTACAGACTGTAGTGAGTTATAATAGAACACTTACAGACTATGGTGAGTTATTATAGAGAGCAGCGACAGACTAGTGATGTATTATAGAGCAGTTACATACTGCAGTGTGTTATTACAGAGCAGTTACAGACTGTAGTGAGTTATTACAGAGCAGTTACAGACTGTAGTGAGTTATTATAGAGCAGTTACAGACTGTAGTGAGTTATTATTGAGTAGTTACAGGCTGCAGTGTGTTATTATTGAGCAGTTACAGACTGGAGTGAGTTATTATAGAGCAGTTACAGACTGTAGTCAGCTTTTATAGAGCAGTTACAGATTTTAGTGAGTTATTATAGAGCATTACAGACGGTAGTGAGTTATTATAGAGCAGTTACAGACTGTCGTGATTTATTATAGAGCAGTTACAGACTGTAGTGAGTTATTATAGAGCAGTTACAGACTAGTGAATTATTATAGAGCAGTTACAGACTGCAGTGTGTTATTATAGAGCATTTACAGACTGTAGTGAGTTATAGAGCAGTTACAGACTGTAGTGAGTTATTATACAGCAGTTACAGACTAGTGAATTATTATAGAGCAGTTACAGACTGTAGTGGGTTATTATAGAGCAGTTACAGACTGTAGTGACTTATTATAGAGCAGTTACAGACTGCAGTGTGTTATTACAGAGCAGATTCAGACTAGTCAATTTATGGAGCAGTTACAGACTGCAGTGGGTTATTATAGAGCAGTTACAGACTGTAGTGACTTATTATAGAGCAGTTACAGACTGTAGTGTGTTATTATAGAGCAGTAACAGACTGAAGTGTGTTATTATAGAGCAGTTTCAGACAAGAGAATTATTATAGAGCAGCTACAGACTGCAGTATGTTATTATAGAGCAGTTACAGACTGCAGTGTGTTATTACAGAGCAGTTACTGTCTCTAGTGAGTTATTATAGAGCAGTTACAGACTGCAGTGTGTTATTACAGAGCAGCTACACTCTGTAGTGAGTTATTTTTAGAGCAGTTACAGACTGTAGTGAGTTATAATAGAACACTTACAGACTATGATGAGTTATTATAGATAGCAGTTACACACTAGTGAGTTATTATAGAGCACTTACAGACTGAACTGATTTATTATAGTTACAGACTGTAGTCAGTTAAAATAGAACACTTACAGACTATGGTGAGTTATTATAGAGAGCAGTTACAGACTAGTGAGTTATTATAGAGCAGTTACAGACTGCAGTGTGTTACTACAGAGCAGTTACAGACTGTAGTGTGTTATGACTGAGCAGTTACAGTCTGCAGTGTGTTATTACAGAGCAGTTACAGACTGTAGTGAGTTATTATAGAGCAGTTACAGACGGTAGTGAATTATTATAGAGCAGTTACAGACTGCAGTGTGTTATTACAGAGCAGTTACAGACTGCAGTGAGTTATTGTGGAGCAGTTACAGACTGCAGTGTGTTATTACAGAGCAGTTACGGACTGTAGTGAGTTATTATAGAGCAATTACAGACTGCAGTGTGTTATTACAGAGCAGTTACAGACTGTAGTGAGTTATTATAGAGCAGTTACAGACTGCAGTGAGTTATTATAGAGCAGTTACAGACTGCAGTGTGTTATTATAGAGCAGTTACAGACTGTAGTGAGTTATTATAGAGCAGTTACAGACAGTAGTGAGTTATTATAGAGCAGTTACAGACTGTAGTGAGTTATTATAGAGCAGTTACAGACTGTACTGAGTTATTATAGGGCAGTTACAGACTGTAGTGGGTTATTATAGAAGCAGTTACAGACTGTAGTGAGTTATTATAGAGCAGTTACAGACTGTAGTGGGTTATTATAGAGCAGTTACAGACTGTAGTGAGTTATTATAGAGCAGTTACAGACTGTAGTGGGTTATTATAGAGCAGTTACAGACTGTAGTGAGTTATTATAGAGCAGTTACAGACTGCAGTGTGTTATTATAGAGCAGTTACAGACTAGTGAATTATTATAGACCAGCTACAGACTGTAGTGGGTTATTATAGAGCAGTTACAGACTGTAGTGATTCATTATAGAGCAGTTACAGACTGCAGTGTGTTATTATAGAGCAGTTTCAGACTAGTGAATTATTATAGAGCAGATACAGACTGCAGTGTTTTATTATAGAGCAGGTACAGACTAGTGAATTATTATAGAGCAGCTACAGGCTGTAGTGGGTTATTATAGAGCAGTTACAGACTGTAGTGAGTTATTATAGAGCAGTTACAGACTGTAGTGTGTTATTATAGAGCAGTTACAGACTGTAGTGTGTTATTAAAGAGCAGCTACAGGCTGTAGTGGGTTATTATAGAGCAGTTACAGACTGCAGTGTGTTATTATAGAGCAATTTCAGACTAGTGAATTATTATAGAGCAGCTACAGAATGCAGTGTGTTATTATAGAGCAGTTACAGACTGCAGTGTGTTATTACAGAGCAGTTACAGACTGTAGTGAGTTATTATAGAGGAGTTACAGACTGCAGTGTGTTATTACAGAGCAGTTACTGACCTAGTGAGCTATTATAGAGCAGTTGCAGACTGCAGTGTCTTATTACAGTGCAGTTACAGACTGTAGTGAGTTATTATAGTGCAGTTACAGACAGCAGTGTGTTATGAAAGAGCAGTTACTAACTGTAGTGAGTTATTATAGAGCAGTTACAGACTGTAATGTGTTATTACAGAGCAGTGACAGACTGTAGTGAGTTATTATAGAGCAGTTACAGACTGTAGTGAGTTATAATAGAACACTTACAGACAATGGTAAGTTATTATAGAGAGCAGTTACAGACTAGTGAGTTATTATAGAGCAGTTACAGACTGCAGTGTGTTATTACAGAGCAGTTACCGACTGTAGTGAGTTATTGTAGAGCAGTTACAGACTGCAGTGTCTTATTACAGTGCAGTTACAGACTGTAGTGAGTTATTATAGTGCAGTTACAGACAGCAGTGTGTTATGAAAGAGCAGTTACTAACTGTAGTGAGTTATTATAGAGCAGTTTACAGACTGTAATGTGTTATTACAGAGCAGTGACAGACTGTAGTGTGTTATTATAGAGCAGTTACAGACTGTAGTGAGTTATAATAGAACACTTACAGACAATGGTAAGTTATTATAGAGAGCAGTTACAGACTAGTGAGTTATTATAGAGCAGTTACAGACTGCAGTGTGTTATTACAGAGCAGTTACAGACTGTATTGAGTTATTATAGAGCAGTTACAGACTGCAGTGTGTTATTACAGAGCAGTTACCGACTGTAGTGAGTTATTGTAGAGCAGTTACAGACTGCAGTGTCTTATTACAGTGCAGTTACAGACTGTAGTGAGTATTATAGTGCAGTTACAGACAGCAGTGTGTTATTACAGAGCAGTTACAGATGGTAGTGAGTTATTATAGAGCAGTTACAGACTGTAGTGAGTTATTATAGAGCAGTTACAGACTGCAGTGTGTTATTATAGAGCAGTTACAGACTGTAGTGTGTTATTATAGAGCAGTTACAGACTGTAGTGAGTTATTATAGAGCAGTTACAGACTGTAGTGAGTTATTATAGAGCAGTTACAGACGGTAGTGTGTTATTATAGAGCAGTTACAGACTGTAGTGAGTTATTATAGAGCAGTTACAGACTGCAGTGTGTTGCAGAGCAGTTACAGACTGTAGTGAGTTATAGAGCAGTTACAGACTGCAGTGTGTTATTATAGAGCAGTTACGGACTTGTAGTGAGTTATTATAGAGCAGTTACAGACTGTAGTGAGTTATTATAGAGCAGTTACAGACTGCAGTGTGTTATTATAGAGCAGTTACAGACTGTAGTGAGTTATTATAGAACAGTTACAAACTGTAGTGAGTTATTATAGGGCAGTTACAGAATGCTGTGTGTTATTATAGAGCAGTTTCAGACTGCAGTGTGTTATTATAGAGCAGCTTACAGACTAGTGAATTATTATAGAGCAGTTACAGACTGTAGTGTGTTATTATAGAGCAGTTACAGACTGTAGTGTGTTATCAAAGAGCAGTTTCAGAATAGTGAATTATTATAGAGCAGTTGCAGACAGCAGTGGGTTATTATAGAGCAGTTACTGAATCTAGTGAGTTATTATGGAGCAGTTACAGGCTGTAGTGAGTTATAATAGAACATGTCCAGACTATGGTGAGTTATTATAGAGCACAGTTACAGACTAGTGAGCAATTATAGAGCAGTTACAGACAGCAGTTTGTTATTATAGAGCAGTTATAGACTGTAGTGAGTTATTATAGAGCAGTTACAGACTGCAGTGTGTTAATACAGAGCAGTTACAGACTGCAGTGAGTTATTATAGAGCAGTTACAGACTGCAGTGTGTTATTACAGAGCAGTTACAGAATGCATTGAGTTATTATAGAGCAGTTACAGACAGCAGTGTGTTATTATGGAGCAGCTACAGACTGTAGTGAATTATTATAGAGCAGTTACAGACTGCAGTGTGTTATTACATAGCAGTTACAGACTGGAGTGAGTTATTACAGAGCAGGTTACAGACAGTAGTGAGTTATTATAGAGCAGTTACAGACCGTATTGTGTTATTATAGAGCAGTTACAGACTGTAGTGAGTTATTATGGAGCAGTTGCAGACTGCAGTGTGTTATTACAGAGCAGTTACAGACTGCAGTGTGTTATTATGGAGCAGTTACAGACTGTAGTGAGTTATTATAGAGCAGTTACAGACTGTAGTGAGTTATTATAGAGCAGTTACAGACTAGTGAATTATTATAGAACAGTAACAGACTGTAGTGGGTTATTATAGAGCAGTTACAGATTGCAGTGGGTTATTATAGAGCAGGTACAGACTGCAGTGTGTTATTAAAGAGCAGTTTCAGAATAGTGAATTTTTATAGAGCAGTTACAGACTGCAGTGGGTTATTATAGACCAGTTACAGACTGAAGTGTGTTATTATAGAGCAGTTTCAGACTAGTGAATTATTATAGAGCAGCTATAGACTGCAGTGTGTTATTTTTGAGCAGTTACAGACTGCAGTGTGTTATTACAGAGCAGTTACTGACTCGAATGAGTTATTATAGAGCAGTTACAGACTGTACTGATTTATTATAGTTACAGACTGTAGTGAGTTATAATAGAACACTTACAGACTATGGTGAGTTATTATAGAGAGCAGTTACAGACTAGTGATTTATTATAGAGCAGTTACAGACTGTAGTGAGTTATTATAGAGCAGTTACAGACTGCAGTGTGTTATTACAGAGTTGTTACAGACTGCAGTGAGTTATTATACAGCAGTTACAGACTGCAGTGTGTTATTACAGAGCAGTTACAGACTGGAGTGAGTTATTATAGAGCAGTTACAGACTGCAGTGTGTTATTATAGAGCAGTTACAGACTGCAGTGAGTTATTATAGAGCAGTTACAGACTGTAATGTGTTATTACAGAGCAGTTACGGACTGTAGTGAGTTATTATAGAGCAATTACAGACTGCAGTGTGTTATTACAGAGCAGTTACAGACTGTAGTGAGTTATTATAGAGCAGTTACAGACTGCAGTGAGTTATTATAGAGCAGTTACAGACTGCAGTGTGTTATTATAGAGCAGTTACAGACAGTAGTGAGTTATTATAGAGCAGTTACAGACTGCAGTGAGTTATTATAGAGCAGTTACAGACTGCAGTGTGTTATTATAGAGCAGTTACAGACTGTAGTGAGTTATTATAGAGCAGTTACAGACTGTAGTGAGTTATTATAGAGCAGTTACATACTAGTGAATTATTATAGAGCAGCTACAGACTGTAGTGGGTTATTATAGAGCAGTTACAGACTGTAGTGTGTTATTATAGAGGAGTTACAGACTGCAGTGTGTTATTATAGAGCAGTTACAGACTCGTGAATTATTATAGAGCAGTTACAGACTGCAGTGTGTTATTACAGAGCAGTTACAGACTTGTGAATTATTATAGAGCAGTTACAGACTGTAGTGTGTTATTACAGAGCAGTTACAGCCTGCAGTGTGTTATTATAGAGCAGTTGCAGACTAGTAAATTATTATAGAGCATTTACAGACTGCAGTGTGTTATTACAGAGCAGTTACAGACTGTAGTGAGTTATTATAGAGCAGTTACAGACTGTAGGGAGTTATTGTAGAGCAGTTACAGACTGTAGTGAGTTATTATAGAGCAGTTACAGAAGGTTGTGAGTTATTTTTGAGCAGTTACAGTCTGCAGTGTGTTATTACAGAGCAGTTACAGACTAGTGTGTTATTACTGAGCAGTTACAGACTGCAGTGTGTTATTACACAGCAGTTACAGACTGTAGTGAGTTATTATAGAGCAGCTACAGACTGTAGTGAGTTATTATAGAACAGGTACAGACTGTAGTGAGTTATTGTAGAGCAGTTACAGACTGCAGTGTGTTATTACAGAGCAGTTACAGTCTGCAGTGAGTTATTATAGAGCAGTTACAGACTGTAGTGTGTTATTATAGAGCAGTTACAGACTGCAGTGTGTTATTACAGAGCAGTTACAGACTGTAGTGAGTTATTATAGAGGAGTTACAGACTGCAGTGTGTTATTACAGAGCAGCTACAGTCAGTAGTGAGTTATTATACAGCAGTTACAGACTACTGATTTATTATAGTTACAGACTGTAGTGAGTTATAATAGAACACTTACAGACTATGGTGAGTTATTATAGAGAGCAGTTACAGACTAGTGAGTTATTATAGAGCAGTTACAGACTGTACTGATTTATTATAGTTACAGACTGCAGTCTGTTATTACAGAGCAGTCACTGACTGTAGTGACCTTTTATAGAGCAGTTACAGACTGCAGTGTGTTATTTCAGAGCAGTTACAGAGTGTAGTGAGTTATTACAGAGCAGTTACAGACTGTAGTGAATTATTATAGGGCAGTTACAATCTGTAGTGAGTTATTACAGAGCAGTTACTGACTCTAGTGAGTAATTATAGAGCAGTTACAGACTGCAGTGTGTTATTACAGAGCAGCTACAGTCTGTAGTGAGTTATTATAGAGCAGTTACAGACTGTAGTGAGTTATAATAGAACACTTACAGACTATGGTGAGTTATTATAGATAGCAGTTACAGACTGTAGTGAGTTATTATAGAGCAGTTACAGACTGCAGTGTGTTATTATAGTGCAGTTACAGACTGTACTGAGTTATTATAGAACAGTTACAAACTGTAGTGAGTTATTATAGAGCAGTTACAGAATGCTGTGTGTTATTATAGAGCAGTTTCAGACTAGTGAATTATTATAGAGCAGTTACAGACTGCAGTGTGTTACTATAGAGCTGTTACAGACTAGTGAATTATTATAGAGCAGTTACAGACTGTAGTGGGTTATTATAGAGCAGTTACAGACTGTAGTGAGTTATTATAGAGCAGTTACAGACTGCAGTGTGTTATTAAAGAGCAGTTTCAGAATAGTGAATTATTATAGAGCAGTTGCAGACAGCAGTGGGTTATTATAGAGCAGTTACAGACTTAGTGAGTTATTATAGAGCAGTTACAGATTGCAGTGAGTTATTATAGAGCAGTTACAGACTGCAGTGTGTTATTACAGAGCAGTTACAGACTGTACTGAGTTATTATACAGCAGTTACAGACTGTAGTGTGTTATTACAGAGCAGTTTCAGACTGCAGTGTGTTATTACAGAGCAGTTACAGACTGTAGTGAGTTATTACAGAGCAGTTACAGACTGTAGTGAGTTATTATAGAGCAGTTACAGACTGCAGTGTGTTATTACAGAGCAGTTACAGACTGTAGTGAGTTATTATAGAGCAGTTACAGACTGCAGTGTGTTATTATGGAGCAGTTACAGACTGTAGTGAGTTATTATAGAGCAGTTACAGACTGTAGTGAGTTATTATAGAGCAGTTACAGACTGCAGTGTGTTATTATAGAGCAGTTACAGACTGTAGTGAGTTATTATAGAGCAGTTACAAACTGTAGTGAGTTATTATAGAGCAGGTACAGACTGCAGTGTGTTATTAAAGAGCAGTTTCAGAATAGTGAATTATTATAGAGCAGCTGTAGACTGCAGTGTGTTATTATAGAGCAGTTACAGACTGCAGTGTGTTATTACAGAGCAGTTACTGACTCGAGTGAGTTATTATAGAGCAGTTACAGACTGTACTGATTTATTATAGTTACAGACTGTAGTGAGTTATAATAGAACACTTACAGACTACGGTGAGTTATTATAGAGAGCAGCTACAGACTAGTGAGCTATTATAGAACAGTTACAGACTGCAGAGTTTTATTACAGAGCATTTACAGACTGTAGTGAGTTATTATAGAGCAGTTACAGGCTGCAGTGTGTTATTATAGAGCAGTTACAGACTGTAGTGAGTTATTATAGAGCAGTTACAGACTGTAGTGAGTAATTATAGAGCAGTTACAGACTGTAGTGAGTTATTATAGAGCAGTTACAGACTGTAGTGAGTTATTACAGAGCAGTTACAGACAGTAGTGAGTTATTATAGAGCAGTTACAGACTGTAGTGAGTTATTATAGAGCAGTTACAGACTGTAGTGAGTTATTATAGAGCAGTTACAGACTGCAGTGTGTTATTACAGAGCAGTTACAGACTGTCGTGAGTTATTATAGAGCAGTTACAGACTGCAGTGTGTTATTACAGAGCAGTTACAGACTAGTGAATTATTATAGAGCAGTTACAGACTGTAGTGTGTTATTACAGAGCAGTTACAGCCTGCAGTGTGTTATTATAGAGCAGTTACAGAAGGTTGTGAGTTATTATAGAGCTGTTACAGTCTGCAGTGTGTTATTACAGAGCAGTTACAGACTAGTGTGTTATTACTGAGCAGTTACAGACTGCAGTGTGTTATTACACAGCAGTTACAGACTGTAGTCAGTTATTATAGAGCAGCTACAGACTGTAGTGAGTTATTATAGAACAGGTACAGACTGTAGTGAGTTATTGTAGAGCAGTTACAGACTGCAGTGTGTTATTGCAGAGCAGTTACAGTCTGCAGTGAGTTATTATAGAGCAGTTACAGACTGTAGTGTGTTATTATAGAGCAGTTACAGACTGCAGTGTGTTATTGCAGAGCAGTTACAGACTGTAGTGAGTTATTATAGAGGAGTTACAGACTGCAGTGTGTTATTACAGAGCAGCTACAGTCAGTAGTGAGTTATTATACAGCAGTTACAGACTACTGATTTGTTATAGTTACAGACTGTAGTGAGTTATAATAGAACACTTACAGACTATGGTGAGTTATTATAGAGAGCAGTTACAGACTAGTGAGTTATTATAGAGCAGTTACAGACTGTACTGATTTATTATAGTTACAGACTGCAGTGTGTTATTACAGAGCAGTCACTGACTGTAGTGACCTTTTATAGAGCAGTTACAGACTGCAGTGTGTTATTTCAGAGCAGTTACAGAGTGTAGTGAGTTATTACAGGTCAGTTACAGACTGTAGTGAATTATTATAGAGCAGTTACAGTCTGTAGTGAGTTATTACAGAGCAGTTACTGACTCTAGTGAGTAATTATAGAGCAGTTACAGACTGCAGTGTGTTATTACAGAGCAGCTACAGTCTGTAGTGAGTTATTATAGAGCAGTTACAGACTGTAGTGAGTTACAATAGAACACTTACAGACGATGGTGAGTTATTATAGATAGCAGTTACAGACTGTAGTGAGTTATTATAGAGCAGTTACAGACTGCAGTGTGTTATTATAGTGCAGTTACAGACTGTAGTGAGTTATTATAGAGCAGTTACAGAAGGTTGTGAGTTATTATAGAGCAGTTACAGTCTGCAGTGTGTTATTACAGAGCAGTTACAGACTAGTGTGTTATTACTGAGCAGTTACAGACTGCAGTGTGTTATTACACAGCAGTTACAGACTGTAGTGAGTTATTATAGAGCAGCTACAGACTGTAGTGAGTTATTATAGAACAGGTACAGACTGTAGTGAGTTATTGTAGCGCAGTTACAGACTGCAGTGTGTTATTACAGAGCAGTTACAGTCTGCAGTGAGTTATTATAGAGCAGTTACAGACTGTAGTGTGTTATTATAGAGCAGTTACAGACTGCAGTGTGTTATTACAGAGCAGTTACAGACTGTAGTGAGTTATTATAGAGGAGTTACAGACTGCAGTGTGTTATTACAGAGCAGCTACAGTCAGTAGTGAGTTATTATACAGCAGTTACAGACTACTGATTTGTTATAGTTACAGACTGTAGTGAGTTATAATAGAACACTTACAGACTATGGTGAGTTATTATAGAGAGCAGTTACAGACTAGTGAGTTATTATAGAGCAGTTACAGACTGTACTGATTTATTATAGTTACAGACTGCAGTGTGTTATTACAGAGCAGTCACTGACTGTAGTGACCTTTTATAGAGCAGTAACAGACTGCAGTGTGTTATTTCAGAGCAGTTACAGAGTGTAGTGAGTTATTACAGAGCAGTTACAGACTGTAGTGAATTATTATAGAGCAGTTACAGTCTGTAGTGAGTTATTACAGAGCAGTTACTGACTCTAGTGAGTAATTATAGAGCAGTTACAGACTGCAGTGTGTTATTACAGAGCAGCTACAGTCTGTAGTGAGTTATTATAGAGCAGTTACAGACTGTAGTGAGTTACAATAGAACACTTACAGACTATGGTGAGTTATTATAGATAGCAGTTACAGACTGTAGTGAGTTATTATAGAGCAGTTACAGACTGCAGTGTGTTATTATAGTGCAGTTACAGACTGTACTGAGTTATTATAGAACAGTTACAAACTGTAGTGAGTTATTATAGAGCAGTTACAGAATGCTGTGTGTTATTATAGAGCAGTTTCAGACTAGTGAATTATTATAGAGCAGTTACAGACTGCAGTGTGTTACTATAGAGCTGTTACAGACTAGTGAATTATTATAGAGCAGTTACAGACTGTAGTGGGTTATTATAGAGCAGTTACAGACTGTAGTGAGTTATTATAGAGCAGTTACAGACTGCAGTGTGTTATTAAAGAGCAGTTTCAGAATAGTGAATTATTATAGAGCAGTTGCAGACAGCAGTGGGTTATTATAGAGCAGTTACAGACTTAGTGAGTTATTATAGAGCAGTTACAGATTGCAGTGAGTTATTATAGAGCAGTTACAGACTGCAGTGTGTTATTACAGAGCAGTTATAGACTGTGCTGAGTTAATCGAGAGCAGTTACAGACTGCAGTGTGTTATTACAGAGCAGTTACAGACTGTAGTGAGTTATTATACAGCAGTTACAGACTGCAGTGTGTTATTATAGAGCAGTTTCAGACTGTAGTGAGTTATTATAGAGCAGTTACAGACTGTAGTGTGTTATTATAGAGCAGTTACAGACTGTAGTGAGTTATTATAGAGCAGTTACAGACTGTAGTGTGTTATTACAGAGCAGTTACAGACTGCAGTGTGTTATTACAGAGCAGTTACAGACTGTAGTGAGTTATTACAGAGCAGTTACAGACTGTAGTGAGTTATTATAGAGCAGTTACAGACTGCAGTGTGTTATTACAGAGCAGTTACAGACTGTAGTGAGTTATTATAGAGCAGTTACAGACTGCAGTGTGTTATTATGGAGCAGTTACAGACTGTTTTGAGTTATTATAGAGCAGTTACAGACTGTAGTGAGTTATTATAGAGCAGTTACAGACTGCAGTGTGTTATTATAGAGCAGTTACAGACTGTAGTGAGTTATTATAGAGCAGTTACAAACTGTAGTGAGTTATTATAGAGCAGGTACAGACTGCAGTGTGTTATTAAAGAGCAGTTTCAGAATAGTGAATTATTATAGAGCAGTTACAGACTGCAGTGGGTTATTATAGAGCAGTTACAGACTGCAGTGGGTTATTATAGAGCAGTTACAGACTGCAGTGTGTTATTACAGAGCAGTTACAGACTGTAGTGAATTATTATAGAGCAGTTACAGACTGCAGTGGATTATTATAGAGCAGTTACAGACTGCAGTGAGTTATTATAGAGCAGTTACAGACTGCAGTGGGTTATTTTAGAGCAGTTACAGACTGTAGTGAGTTATTATAGAGCAGTTACAGACTGTAGTGTGTTATTATAGAGCAGTTTCAGACTAGTGAATTATTATAGAGCAGCTGTAGACTGCAGTGTGTTATTATAGAGCAGTTACAGACTGCAGTGTGTTATTACAGAGCAGTTACTGACTCGAGTGAGTTATTATAGAGCAGTTACAGACTGTACTGATTTATTATAGTTACAGACTGTAGTGAGTTATAATAGAACACTTACAGACTACGGTGAGTTATTATAGAGAGCAGCTACAGACTAGTGAGCTATTATAGAACAGTTACAGACTGCAGTGTGTTATTACAGAGCAGTTACAGACTGTAGTGAGTTATTACAGAGCAGTTACAGACTGTAGTGAGTTATAATAGAGCAGTTACAGACTGCTGTGAGCTATTATACAGCATTTACAGACTGCAGAGTTTTATTACAGAGCATTTACAGACTGTAGTGAGTTATTATAGAGCAGTTACAGGCTGCAGTGTGTTATTATAGAGCAGTTACAGACTAGTGAGTTATTATAGAGCAGTTACAGACTGTAGTGAGTAATTATAGAGCAGTTACAGACTGTAGTGAGTTATTATAGAGCAGTTACAGACTGTAGTGAGTTATTATAGAGCAGTTACAGACTGTAGTGAGTTATTATAGAGCTGTTACAGACTGCAGTGTGTTATTATAGAGCAGTTACAGACTGTAGTGAGTTATTATAGAGCAGTTACAGACTGCAGTGTGTTATTACAGAGCAGTTACAGACTGTAGTGAGTTATTATAGAGCAGTTACAGGCTGCAGTGTGTTATTATAGAGCAGTTACAGACTGTAGTGAGTTATCATAGAGCAGTGACAGACTGTAGTGAGTTATCATAGAGCAGTTACAGACTGTAGTGAGTTATCATAGAGCAGTGACAGACTGTAGTGAGTTATCATAGAGCAGTTACAGACTGTAGTGAGTTATTATAGAGCAGTTACAGGCTGCATTGAGTTATTATAGAGCAGTTGCAGACTGTAGTGAGTTATCATAGAGCAGTGACAGACTGTAGTGAGTTATCATAGAGCAGTTACAGACTGTAGTGGGTTATTATAGAGCAGTTACAGACTGTAATGTGTTATTACAGAGCAGTTACAGACTGCAGTGTGTTATTACAGAGCAGTTACAGACTGTAGTGAGTTATTATAGAGCAGTTACAGACTGCAGTGTGTTATTATAGAGCAGTTACCGACTGTAGTGAGATATTATAGAGCAGTTACAGACCGTAGTGAGTTATTATAGAGCAGTTACAGACTGCAGTGTGTTATTATAGAGCAGTTACAGATTGTAGTGAGTTATTATAGAGCAGTTACAGAGTGCAGTGTGTTATTATAGAGCAGTTACAGACTAGTGAATTATTATAGAGCAGTTACAGACTGTAGTGGGTTATTATAGAGCAGTTACAGACTGTAGTGAATTATTATAGAGCAGTGACAGACTGCAGTGAGTTATTATAGAGCAGTTACACACTGTAGTGAGTTATTATAGAGCAATTACAGACTGAAGTGTGGTCTTATAGAGCAGTTTCAGACTAGTGAATTATTATAGAGCAGCTATAGACTGTAGTGAGTTATCATAGAGCAGTTACAGACTGTAGTGGGTTATTATAGAGCAGTTACAGACTGTAATGTGTTATTATAGAGCAGTTACAGACAGCAGTGTGTTATTACAGAGCAGTTACTGACTCTAGTGAATTATTATAAAGCAGTTACAGACTGTACTGATTTATTATAGTTACAGTCTGTAGTGAGTTATAATAGAACACTTACAGACTATCGTGAGTTATTATAGAGAGCAGCTACAGACTAGTGAGTTCTTACAGAGCAGTTACAGACTGCGGTGTGTTATTACAGAGCAGTTACAGACTGTAGTGAGTTATTACAGAGCAGTTACAGACTGTAGTGAGTTATTATAGAGCAGTTACAGACTGCTGTGAGTTATTATAGAGCAGTTACAGACTGCAGTGTGTTATTACAGAGCCGTTACAGACTGTAGTGAGTTATTATAGAGCAGTTACAGGCAGCAGTGTGTTATTATAGAGCAGTTACAGACTGGAGTGAGTTATTATAGAGCAGATACAGACTGTAGTGAGTTATTATAGAGCAGTTACAGACTGTAGTGAGTTATTATAGTGCAGTTACAGACTGTAGTGAGTCATTATAGAGCAGTTACAGACTGTAGTGAGTTATTATAGAGCAGTTACAGACTGTAGTGAGTTATTATAGTGCAGTTACAGACTGTAGTGAGTTATTATAGAGCAGTTACAGACTGTAGTGAGTTATTATAGTGCAGTTACAGACTGTAGTGAGTTATTATAGAGCAGTTACAGACTGCAGTGTGTTATTATAGAGCAGTTACAGACTGTAGTGAGTTATTATAGAGCAGTTACAGACTGCAGTGTGTTATTACAGAGCAGTTACAGACTGTATTGAGTTATTATAGAGCAGTTACAGGCTGCAGTGTGTTATTATAGAGCAGTTACAGACTGTAGTGAGTTATCATAGAGCAGTGACAGACTGTAGTGAGTTATCATAGAGCAGTTACAGACTGTAGTGAGTTATCATAGAGCAGTGACAGACTGTAGTGAGTTATCATAGAGCAGTTACAGACTGTAGTGAGTTATTATAGAGCAGTTACAGGCTGCATTGAGTTATTATAGAGCAGTTGCAGACTGTAGTGAGTTATCATAGAGCAGTGACAGACTGTAGTGAGTTATCATAGAGCAGTTACAGACTGTAGTGGGTTATTATAGAGCAGTTACAGACTGTAATGTGTTATTACAGAGCAGTTACAGACTGCAGTGTGTTATTACAGAGCAGTTACAGACTGTAGTGAGTTATTATAGAGCAGTTACAGACTGCAGTGTGTTATTATAGAGCAGTTACCGACTGTAGTGAGATATTATAGAGCAGTTACAGACCGTAGTGAGTTATTATAGAGCAGTTACAGACTGCAGTGTGTTATTATAGAGCAGTTACAGATTGTAGTGAGTTATTATAGAGCAGTTACAGAGTGTAGTGTGTTATTATAGAGCAGTTACAGACTAGTGAATTATTATAGAGCAGTTACAGACTGTAGTGGGTTATTATAGAGCAGTTACAGACTGTAGTGAATTATTATAGAGCAGTGACAGACTGCAGTGAGTTATTATAGAGCAGTTACACACTGTAGTGAGTTATTATAGAGCAATTACAGACTGAAGTGTGGTCTTATAGAGCAGTTTCAGACTAGTGAATTATTATAGAGCAGCTATAGACTGTAGTGAGTTATCATAGAGCAGTTACAGACTGTAGTGGGTTATTATAGAGCAGTTACAGACTGTAGTGAGTTATTATAGACCAGTTACAGACTGTAGTGAGTTATTATAGTGCAGTTACAGACTGTAGTGAGTTATTATAGAGCAGTTGCAGACTGTAGTGAGTAATTATAGAGCAGTTACAGACTGTAGTGAGTTATTATAGAGCAGTTACAGACTGTAGAGAGTTATTATAGAGCAGTTACAGACTGTAGTGTGTTATTATAGAGCAGTTACAGACTAGTGAATTATTATAGAGCAGTTACAGACTGTAGTGTGTTATTATTGAGCAGTTGCAGACTGCAGTGTGTTATTACAGAGCAGTTACAGACTGTAGTGAGTTATTCTGGAGCAGTTACAGACTGTAGTGAGTTATTATAGAGCAGTTACATTCTGCAGTGTGTTATTATAGAGCAGTTACAAACTGTAGTGAGTTATTATAGAGCAGTTACAGACTGTAGTGAGTTATTATAGAGCAGTTACAGACTGTAGTGAGTTATTATAGAGCAGTTACAGACTGCAGTGTGTTATTATAGAGCAGTTACAGACTAGTGAATTATTATAGAGCAGCTACAGACTGTAGTGGGTTATTATTTTGCAGTTACAGACTGTAGTGAATTATTATAGAGCAGTTACAGATTACAGTGTGTTATTATAGAGCAGTTGCAGACTGGTGAATTATTATAGAGCAGTTACAGACTGTAGTGGGTTATCATAGAGCAGTTACAGACTGTAGTGAGTTATTATAGAGCAGTTACAGACTGCAGTGTGTTATTAGAGAGCAGTTTCAAACTAGTGAATTATTATAGAGCAGTTACAGACTGCAGTGTGTTATTATTGAGCAGCCACAGACTAGTGAATTATTATAGAGCAGTTACAGACTGTTGTGGGTTATTATAGAGCAGGTACAGACTGTAGTGTGTTATTATAGAGCAGTTACAGAGAGTAGTGAGTTATTTTGGAGAAGCTCCAGACTGCAGTGTGTTATTATAGAGCAGTTTCAGAGTAGTGAATTATTATGGAGCAGTTATAGACTGCAGTGTGTTATTATAGAGCAGTTACAGACTGCACTGTGTTATTACAGAGCAGTTACAGACTGTAGTGAGTTATTATGGAGGAGTTACAGACTGCAGTGTGTTATTACAGAGCAGTTACTGACTCTAATGTGTTATTATAGAGCAGTTACAGACTGTACTGATTTATTATAGTTCCAGACTGTAGTGAGTTATAATAGAACACTTACAGACTATGGTGAGTTATTATAGAGAGCAGTTACAGACTAGTGATTTATTATAGAGCAGTTACAGACTGTAGTGAGTTATTTTGGAGCAGTTACAGACTGCAGTGTGTTATTACAGAGTTGTTACAGACTGCAGTGAGTTATTATAGAGCAGTTACAGACTGCAGTGTGTTATTACAGAGCAGTTACAGACTGTAGTGAGTTATTATAGAGCAGTTACAGACTGCAGTGTGTTATTATAGAGCAGTTACAGACTGCAGTCAATTATTATAGAGCAGTTACAGACTGTAATGTGTTATTATAGAGCAGTTACAGACTAGTGAATTATTATAGAGCAGTTACAGACTGCAGTGTGTTATTACAGAGCAGTTACAGACTAGTGAATTATTATAGAGCAGTTACAGACTGCAGTGTGTTATTACAGAGCATTTACAGACTGCAGTGTGTTATTACAGAGCAGTTACACACTGTAGTGAGTTATTATAGAGCAGTTACAGACTGTAGTGAGTTATTATAGAGCAGTTACAGACTGTAGTGAGTTATTATAGAGCAGTTACAGAAGGTTGTGAGTTATTATAGAGCAGTTACAGAATGTAGTGAGTTATTATGGAGCTGTTACAGACTGTAGTGAGTTATTATAGAGCAGTTACAGACTGTAGTGAGTTACTATAGAGCAGTTACAGACCGCAGTCTGTTATTATAGAGCAGTTACAGACTGCAGTGTGTTATTATGGAGCAGTTACAGACTAGTGAATTATTATAGAGCAGCTACAGGCTGTAGTGGGTTATTATAGAGCAGTTACAGACTGTAGATAGTTATTATAGAGCAGTTACAGACTGCAGTGTGTTACTATAGAGCAGTTTCAGACTAGTGAATTATTATAGAGCAGTTACAGACTGCAGTGTGTTATTATAGAGCAGTTACAGACTTGTGAATTATTATAGAGCAGTTACAGATTCTAGTGGGTTATTATAGAGCAGTTACAGACTATAGTGAGTTACTATAGTGCAATTACAGACTGTAGTGAATTATTATAGAGCAGTTACAGACTGCAGTGTGTTATTATAGAGCAGTTTCAGACTAGTGAATTATTATAGAGCAGCTACAGACTGCAGTGTGTTATTATAGAGCAGTTACAGACTGTAGTGAGTTATTATGGAGGAGTTACAGGCTGCAGTGTGTTATTATAGAGCAGTTACAGCGTAGTGTATTATTATAGAGCAGTTACAGACTGTAGTGTGTTATTACAGAGCAGTTACAGCCTGCAGTGTGTTATTATAGAGCAGTTACAGACTAGTGAATTATTACAGAGCAGTTACAGACTGCAGTGAGTTATTATAGAGATGTTACAGGCTGCAGTGTGTTATTATAGAGCAGCTTCAGACTAGTGAATTATAAAAGAGCAGTTACAGACTGCAGTGTGTTTTATAGAGCAGTTACAGACTAGTGAATTATTATAGAGCAGTTGCAGACTGTAGTGGGTTATTATAGAGCAGTTACAGACTATAGTGAGCTATTATAGTGCAGTTACAGACTGTAGTGAATTATTATAGAGCAGTTACAGACTGCAGTGTGTTATTACAGAGCAGTTACAGACTAGTCTATTATTATAGAGCAGTTAGAGACTGTAGTGTGTTATTACAGAGCAGTTACAGCCTGCAGTGTGTTATTATAGAGCAGTTACAGACTAGTGAATTTTTACAGAGCAGTTACAGACTGTAGTGAGTTATTATAGAGCAGTTACAGACTGTAGTGAGTTATTATAGAGCAGTTACAGACTGTAGTGAGTTATTATAGAGCAGTTACAGAATGTTGTGAGTTATTATAGAGCAGTTACAGACTGTAGTGTGTTATTATGGAGCAGTTACAGACTGTAGTGAGCTATTATAGAGCAGTTACAGACTGTAGTGAGTTATTATAGAGATGTTACAGACCGCAGTGTGTTATTATAGAGCAGTTACAGACTGCAGTGTGTTATTATGGAGCAGTTACAGACTAGTGAGTTATTATAGAGCAGCTACAGACTGTAGTGGGTTATTATAGAGCAGTTACAGACTGCAGTGTGTTATTATAGAGCATTTTCAGGCTAGTGAATTATTATAGAGCAGTTACAGACTGCAGTGTGTTATTATAGATCAGTTACAGACTAGTGAATTATTATAGAGCAGGTACAGACTGTAGTGGGTTATTATAGAGCAGTTACAGACTATAGTGAGTTATTATAGTGCAGTTACAGACTGTAGTGAATTATTATAGAGCACTTATAGCCTGCAGTGTGTTATTATAGAGCAGTTTCAGACTAGTGAATTATTATAGAGCAGCTACAGACTGCAGTGTGTTATTATAGAGCAGTCACAGAATGTAGTGAGTTATTATAGAGGAGTTACAGGCTGCAGTGTGTTATTACAGAGCAGTTACTGACTCTAGTAAATTATTATAGAGCAGTTACAGACTGTAGTGCGTTATTATAGAGAGCAGTTACAGGCTGTAATAAGTTATTATAGGGAGCATTTACAGACTGTAATGAGTTATTATAGAGCAGTTACAGAGTGTACTGATTTATTATAGTTACAGATTGTAGTGAATTATAATAGAACACTTACAAACTATGGTGAGTTATTATAGAGAGCAGTTACAGACTAGTGAGTTATTATAGACCAGTTACAGACTGCAGTGTGTTATTACAGAGCAGTTAAAGACTGTAGTGAGTTATTATAGAGCAGTTACAGACTGCAGTGTGTTATTACAGAGCAGTTACAGACTGTAGTGAATTATTATAGAGCAGTTACAGACTGTAGTGAGTTATTATAGAGCAGTTACAGACTGTAGTGAATTATTATAGAGCAGTTACAGACTGCAGTGTGTTATTACAGAGCAGTTACAGACTGTAGTGAGTTATTATAGAGCAGTTACAGACTGCAGTGTGTTATTACAGAGCAGTTACAGACTGTAGTGAGTTATTATAGAGCAGTTACAGACTGTCGGGAGTTATTATAGAGCAGTTACAGACTGTAGTGAGTTATTATAGAGCAGTTACAGACTGTAGTGAGTTATTTTAGAGCAGTTACAGGCTGCAGTGTGTTATTATAGAACTTTTACAGGTTAGTGAATTATTATAGAGCAGCTACAGACTGTAGTGTGTTATTATAGAGCAGTTACAGACTGTAGTGAGTTGTTATAGAGCAGTTACAGACTGCAGTGTGTTATTATAGAGCAGTTACAGACTAGTGAATTATTATAGAGCAGTTACAGACTATTGAATTATTATAGAGCAGATACAGACTGTAGTGAGTTATTATAGAGCAGTTACAGACTGTAGTGAGTTATTTTAGAGCAGTTACAGGCTGCAGTGTGTTATTATAGAACTTTTACAGACTAGTGAATTATTATAGAGCAGCTACAGACTGTAGTGGGTTATTATTTTGCAGTTACAGACTGTAGTGAATTATTATAGAGCAGTTACAGATTACAGTGTGTTATTATAGAGCAGTTGCAGACTGGTGAATTATTATAGAGCAGTTACAGACTGTAGTGGGTTATCATAGAGCAGTTACAGACTGTAGTGAGTTATTATAGAGCAGTTACAGACTGCAGTGTGTTATTAGAGAGCAGTTTCAAACTAGTGAATTATTATAGAGCAGTTACAGACTGCAGTGTGTTATTATTGAGCAGCCACAGACTAGTGAATTATTATAGAGCAGTTACAGACTGTTGTGGGTTATTATAGAGCAGGTACAGACTGTAGTGTGTTATTATAGAGCAGTTACAGAGAGTAGTGAGTTATTTTGGAGAAGCTCCAGACTGCAGTGTGTTATTATAGAGCAGTTTCAGAGTAGTGAATTATTATGGAGCAGTTATAGACTGCAGTGTGTTATTATAGAGCAGTTACAGACTGCACTGTGTTATTACAGAGCAGTTACAGACTGTAGTGAGTTATTATGGAGGAGTTACAGACTGCAGTGTGTTATTACAGAGCAGTTACTGACTCTAATGAGTTATTATAGAGCAGTTACAGACTGTACTGATTTATTATAGTTCCAGACTGTAGTGAGTTATAATAGAACACTTACAGACTATGGTGAGTTATTATAGAGAGCAGTTACAGACTAGTGATTTATTATAGAGCAGTTACAGACTGTAGTGAGTTATTTTGGAGCAGTTACAGACTGCAGTGTGTTATTACAGAGTTGTTACAGACTGCAGTGAGTTATTATAGAGCAGTTACAGACTGCAGTGTGTTATTACAGAGCAGTTACAGACTGTAGTGAGTTATTATAGAGCAGTTACAGACTGCAGTGTGTTATTATAGAGCAGTTACAGACTGCAGTCAATTATTATAGAGCAGTTACAGACTGTAATGTGTTATTATAGAGCAGTTACAGACTAGTGAATTATTATAGAGCAGTTACAGACTGCAGTGTGTTATTACAGAGCAGTTACAGACTAGTGAATTATTATAGAGCAGTTACAGACTGCAGTGTGTTATTACAGAGCATTTACAGACTGCAGTGTGTTATTACAGAGCAGTTACACACTGTAGTGAGTTATTATAGAGCAGTTACAGACTGTAGTGAGTTATTATAGAGCAGTTACAGACTGTAGTGAGTTATTATAGAGCAGTTACAGAAGGTTGTGAGTTATTATAGAGCAGTTACAGAATGTAGTGAGTTATTATGGAGCTGTTACAGACTGTAGTGAGTTATTATAGAGCAGTTACAGACTGTAGTGAGTTACTATAGAGCAGTTACAGACCGCAGTCTGTTATTATAGAGCAGTTACAGACTGCAGTGTGTTATTATGGAGCAGTTACAGACTAGTGAATTATTATAGAGCAGCTACAGGCTGTAGTGGGTTATTATAGAGCAGTTACAGACTGTAGATAGTTATTATAGAGCAGTTACAGACTGCAGTGTGTTACTATAGAGCAGTTTCAGACTAGTGAATTATTATAGAGCAGTTACAGACTGCAGTGTGTTATTATAGAGCAGTTACAGACTTGTGAATTATTATAGAGCAGTTACAGATTCTAGTGGGTTATTATAGAGCAGTTACAGACTATAGTGAGTTACTATAGTGCAATTACAGACTGTAGTGAATTATTATAGAGCAGTTACAGACTGCAGTGTGTTATTATAGAGCAGTTTCAGACTAGTGAATTATTATAGAGCAGCTACAGACTGCAGTGTGTTATTATAGAGCAGTTACAGACTGTAGTGAGTTATTATGGAGGAGTTACAGGCTGCAGTGTGTTATTATAGAGCAGTTACAGCGTAGTGTATTATTATAGAGCAGTTACAGACTGTAGTGTGTTATTACAGAGCAGTTACAGCCTGCAGTGTGTTATTATAGAGCAGTTACAGACTAGTGAATTATTACAGAGCAGTTACAGACTGCAGTGAGTTATTATAGAGATGTTACAGGCTGCAGTGTGTTATTATAGAGCAGCTTCAGACTAGTGAATTATAAAAGAGCAGTTACAGACTGCAGTGTGTTTTATAGAGCAGTTACAGACTAGTGAATTATTATAGAGCAGTTGCAGACTGTAGTGGGTTATTATAGAGCAGTTACAGACTATAGTGAGCTATTATAGTGCAGTTACAGACTGTAGTGAATTATTATAGAGCAGTTACAGACTGCAGTGTGTTATTACAGAGCAGTTACAGACTAGTCTATTATTATAGAGCAGTTAGAGACTGTAGTGTGTTATTACAGAGCAGTTACAGCCTGCAGTGTGTTATTATAGAGCAGTTACAGACTAGTGAATTTTTACAGAGCAGTTACAGACTGTAGTGAGTTATTATAGAGCAGTTACAGACTGTAGTGAGTTATTATAGAGCAGTTACAGACTGTAGTGAGTTATTATAGAGCAGTTACAGAATGTTGTGAGTTATTATAGAGCAGTTACAGACTGTAGTGTGTTATTATGGAGCAGTTACAGACTGTAGTGAGCTATTATAGAGCAGTTACAGACTGTAGTGAGTTATTATAGAGATGTTACAGACCGCAGTGTGTTATTATAGAGCAGTTACAGACTGCAGTGTGTTATTATGGAGCAGTTACAGACTAGTGAGTTATTATAGAGCAGCTACAGACTGTAGTGGGTTATTATAGAGCAGTTACAGACTGCAGTGTGTTATTATAGAGCATTTTCAGGCTAGTGAATTATTATAGAGCAGTTACAGACTGCAGTGTGTTATTATAGATCAGTTACAGACTAGTGAATTATTATAGAGCAGGTACAGACTGTAGTGGGTTATTATAGAGCAGTTACAGACTATAGTGAGTTATTATAGTGCAGTTACAGACTGTAGTGAATTATTATAGAGCACTTATAGCCTGCAGTGTGTTATTATAGAGCAGTTTCAGACTAGTGAATTATTATAGAGCAGCTACAGACTGCAGTGTGTTATTATAGAGCAGTCACAGAATGTAGTGAGTTATTATAGAGGAGTTACAGGCTGCAGTGTGTTATTACAGAGCAGTTACTGACTCTAGTAAATTATTATAGAGCAGTTACAGACTGTAGTGCGTTATTATAGAGAGCAGTTACAGGCTGTAATAAGTTATTATAGGGAGCATTTACAGACTGTAATGAGTTATTATAGAGCAGTTACAGAGTGTACTGATTTATTATAGTTACAGATTGTAGTGAATTATAATAGAACACTTACAAACTATGGTGAGTTATTATAGAGAGCAGTTACAGACTAGTGAGTTATTATAGACCAGTTACAGACTGCAGTGTGTTATTACAGAGCAGTTAAAGACTGTAGTGAGTTATTATAGAGCAGTTACAGACTGCAGTGTGTTATTACAGAGCAGTTACAGACTGTAGTGAATTATTATAGAGCAGTTACAGACTGTAGTGAGTTATTATAGAGCAGTTACAGACTGTAGTGAATTATTATAGAGCAGTTACAGACTGCAGTGTGTTATTACAGAGCAGTTACAGACTGTAGTGAGTTATTATAGAGCAGTTACAGACTGCAGTGTGTTATTACAGAGCAGTTACAGACTGTAGTGAGTTATTATAGAGCAGTTACAGACTGTCGGGAGTTATTATAGAGCAGTTACAGACTGTAGTGAGTTATTATAGAGCAGTTACAGACTGTAGTGAGTTATTTTAGAGCAGTTACAGGCTGCAGTGTGTTATTATAGAACTTTTACAGGTTAGTGAATTATTATAGAGCAGCTACAGACTGTAGTGTGTTATTATAGAGCAGTTACAGACTGTAGTGAGTTGTTATAGAGCAGTTACAGACTGCAGTGTGTTATTATAGAGCAGTTACAGACTAGTGAATTATTATAGAGCAGTTACAGACTATTGAATTATTATAGAGCAGATACAGACTGTAGTGAGTTATTATAGAGCAGTTACAGACTGTAGTGAGTTATTTTAGAGCAGTTACAGGCTGCAGTGTGTTATTATAGAACTTTTACAGACTAGTGAATTATTATAGAGCAGCTACAGACTGTAGTGTGTTATTATAGAGCAGTTACAGACTAGTGAATTATTATAGAGCAGTTACAGACTATTGAATTATTATAGAGCAGATACAGACTGTAGTGAGTTATTATACGGAGCATTTACAGACTGTAGTGGGTTATTATAGAGCAGTTACAGACTGCAGTGTGTTATTGTAGAGCAGTTTCAGACTAGTGAATTATTATAGAGCAGCTACAGACTGCAATGTGTTATTATAGAGCAGTTACAGACTGTAGTGAGTTATTATAGAGGAGTTACAGGCTGCAGTGTGTTGTTACAGAGCAGCTCCTGACTCTACTGAGTTATTATAGAGCAGTTACAGACTGTAGTGAGTTCTAATAGAGAGCAGTTACAGGCTGCAGTGTGTTATTATAGAACTTTTACAGACTAGTGAATTATTAAAGAGCAGCTACAGACTGTAGTATGTTATTATAGAGCAGTTACAGACTGTAGTGAGTTGTTATAGAGCAGTTACAGACTGCAGTGTGTTATTATAGAGCAGTTACAGACTAGTGAATTATTATAGAGCAGTTACAGACTATTGAATTATTATAGAGCAGATACAGACTGTAGTGAGTTATTATACGGAGCATTTACAGACTATAGTGGGTTATTATAGAGCAGTAACAGGCTGTAGTGATTTATTATAGAGCAGTAACAGGCTGTAGTGATTTATTATAGTGCAGTTACAGACTGTAGTGTATTATTGCAGAGCAGTTACAGACTGTAGTGAGTTATTATAGGGAGCAGTTACAGAATCTACTGCGTTATATTTGGAAGCATTTACAGACTGTAATGAGTTATTAAAGAGCATTTACAGACTCGTCAATTATTATACAGCGCAGTTACAGACTGTAGTGAGTTATTATAGAGCTGTTATAGACTGTAGTGAATTATTATAGAGCACTTACAGACTGTAGTGAGTAATTATAGAACAGTTACAGACTGTAATGAGTTATTATAGAGCAGTTACTGACTGTAGTGAGTTATTATAGAGCAGTTACAGATGGCAGTGAATTATTATCAGCACAGTTACAGATTGTAATGAGTTGTTATAAAGCACTTACAGACTACTGATTTACTGTAGTGGAGTTACAGACTGTCGTGATTTATTATGGAGCAGTTACAGACTGTACTGATTAATTATAGAGGAGTTACAGACTGTACTGATTCCAGGATGGTGTGTTGCCTCCCTGGTGGAAGGGTCAAGGATGTCTCCGAGCAGCTGCAGAACATCTTGGAAGGGGAGGGTGAACAGCCAGTTGTCGTGGTGCATATAGGCACCAACGATATAGGTAAAAAGCGGGATGAGGTCCTAAAAGCGGAATATAGGGAGTTAGGAGATAAATTAAAAAACAGGACCTCAAAGGTCATAATCTCAGGATAGCTACCAGTGCCACGTGCTAGTCAGAGTAGAAATAGAAGGATACTTCAGATGAATACGTGGCTAGAGGTATGGTGCCAGGGGGAGGGATTCAAGTTCCTGGGACATTGGAACCGGTTCTGGGGGAGGTGGGACCAGTTCAAACCGGACGGTTTGCACCTGGGCAGGGCTGGAACCAATGTCCTAGGGGGAGTGTTTGCTAGTGCTCTGGGGGAGGGTTTAAACTAAAATGGCAGGGGGTTGGGAACCTGAGCAGGGAGACGGAGGAAAGGGAAACAATGATAAAAGCAAAAGATAGGAAGGAGAAAAACAAAAGTGGCAGTCAGAGCAATCAACGGTTTAAATCAAACATGGCCACAGTAAATAATAATTCTAATAGGTCTAAGAGCGTTAAAAAAACAAGCCTGAAGGCTTTGTGTCTTAATGCAAGGAGCATTTGTAATAAGGTGGATGAATTGACTGCGCAAATGGAAGTGAACAAATACGATTTGGATGGGATTACGGAAACGTGGCTCAAGGAAGGCCAGGACTGGGAACTCAACATCCAGGGGTATTTGATATTCAGGAAAGATAGGCAAAAAGGAAAGGGAGGTGTGGTAGCATTACTGGTTAAAGAAGGGATTAACACAATTGTAATGAAGGATATTAGCTCTGATGAGGTGGAATCTGTATGGGTAGAATGGAGAAATACTAAGGGGAAAAAAACGTTAATGGGAGTGGTTTATAGGCCTCCAAACAATAAGGCGGAGGTTGGGGATGGCATTAAAAGAGAAATTAAAGAAGCATGCAATAAGGGCACAGCAGTCATCATGGGTGACTTTAATCTACATATAGATTGGGCCAACCAAATGAGTAACAATACTGTGGAGGAGGAATTCCTCGAGTGTTTACGGGATGGTTTCCTGGACCAATATGTCGAGGAACCAACCAGAGATCAGGCCATCTTAGACTGGGTATTATGTAACGAGAAAGGATTAATTAGCAATCTTGTTGTACGAGGCCCCTTGGGTCGGAGCGATCATAATATGATCGAATTCTTCATTAAGATGGAGAATGAAGTAGTTGACTCAGAGACAAGGGTCCTCAATTTAAATAAAGGAAAATACAATGGACTGAGGAGCGAGTTGGGTAGGATTGATTGGGGAATGGCACTCAAAGGGTTGACAGTGGATAGGCAATGGCAAACATTCAAAGACCGAATGGATGAACTACAGAATTTGTTCATCCCAGTTTGGCATAAAAATAAAACAAAAAAGGTGACCCAACAATGGCTAACAAGGGAAATTAGGGATAGCATAAGGTCCAAGGAGAGGGCATATAAATTGGCCAGGAAGAGCAATAATCCTGAGGATTGGGAGCAGTATAGGGTTCAACAAAGGAGGACAAAGGGATTCATTAAGAAAGGGAAAATAGAATATGAGAGTAAGCTTGCAGGGAACATAAAAACTGACTTTAAAAGCTTTTATAGATATGTGAAGAGAAAAAGATTGGTGAAGTCAAGCGTAGGTCCCTTGCAGTCAGAATCGGGGGAATTTATAATGGGGAACAAAGAAATGGCGGACCAACTAAATACATATTTTGGTTCTGTCTTCACAAAGGAGGACACAAATAACCTCCCAGAGATGCCGGGGAACATAGGGTCTGATGAAAGGGTGGAACTGAAAGAAATCAGTATTTGAAGGGAAATGGTGTTAGGAAAATTGATGGGACTGAAGGCCGATAAATCCCCAGGGCCTGATAATCTACATCCCAGGGTACTTAAGGAAGTGGCCCTAGAAATAGTAGATGCATTGCTGGTCATCTTCCAGAACTCAATAGACTCTGGAACGGTACCCATGGATTGGCGGGTAGCTAAGGTTACCCCACTATTCAAAAAAGGTGGGGAATTATAGACCGGTAAGCTTGACATCGGTAGTGGGGAAAATGCTAGAGTCCATTATAAAAGATGTAATAGCAGAGCACTTGGAAAGCAGTGACTGGATCGGACAAATTCAACATGGATTTACAAAAGGTAAATCATGCTTGACTAATCTACTGGAATTTTTTGAGGATGTAACTGGTAAAATAGATAAGGGAGAACCAGTGGATGTGGTGTATTTGAACTTTCAGAAGGCTTTCGATAAGGCCCCGCATAAGAGATTAGCGTGCAAAATTAAGGCACATGGGATTGGGGATAAGGTATTGACTTGGATAGAGAACTGGTTGGCGGACAGAAAGCAACGAGTTGGAATAAATGGGTCGTTTTCCAAGTGGCAGGCAGTGACTAGTAGGGTTCCGCAAGGATCGGTCCTAGGACCCCAGCTGTTCACAATATATATTAATGATCTGGACGAGGGAATTGGATGTAATATCTCCAAGTTTGCAGATGACACAAAGCTGGGTGGGAGGGTATGCTGTGAGGAGGATGTCGTGAAACTCCAGCACGATTTGGACAGGTTGGGTGATTGGGCAGAAACATGGCAAATGCACGATAATGTGGATAAATGTGAGGTTATCCACTTTGGTGGCAAAAACAGGAAGGCAGATTATTATTTGAATGGCAATAGATTGGGAGAAGGGGAAGTGCAAAGAGACTTGGGTGTTCTTGTACACCAGTCGCTGAAGGTAAGCATGCAGGTGCAGCAGGCAGTTAATAAGGCAAATGGTATGTTGACCTTCGTAGCAAGAGGGTTCGAGTAGAAGAACAAGGATGTCTTGCTGCAGTTGTACAGGGCCTTGGTGAGACCACACCTTGAGTATTGTGCGCAGTTTTGGTCGCCTTACCTGAGGAAGGACGTTCTTGCCATAGAAGGAGTGCAGCAAAGATTCACCAGGCTGATACCTGGGATGGCAGGAGTGACATATGGTGAGAGATTGTGTCGATTGGGCTTATACTCACTGGAGTTTAGAAGATTGAGAGGGGATCTCATCGAAACCTATAAAATTCTGTCAGGCCTGGACAGACTAGATGCAGGAAGGATGTTTATGATGGCCGGGGAGTCCAGAACCAGGGGTCATAGTTTAAGGATAAGGGGTAAGCTATTTAGGACTGAAATGAGGAGGAATTTCTTCACCCAGAGAGTGGTGAACCTGTGGAATTCTCTGCCAGAGAGGGCGGTGGAGGCCAGTTCATTAAGTATATTCAAGAAAGAGTTGGATATATTTCTTAAGGCTAAAGGGATCAAGAGATATGGGGAGAAGGCAGGGACAGGGTACTGAATTTGGATGATCAGCCATGATCTCATTGAATGGCGGAGCAGGCTCGAAGGGCCGAATAGCCTACTCCTGCGCCTATCTTCTATGTTTCTATTATAGAGGATTTACAGACTGTAGTGAGTTATTATAGAGAGCAGTTACAGACTGTAGTGAATTATTATACAGCGCAGTTACAGACTGTAATGAGTTATTATAGAGCAATTACAGACTGTAGTGATTTATTATAGAGGAGTTACAGACTGTAGTGATTTATTATAGAAGAGTTACAGACTGTAGTGAGTTATTGTAGAGAACAACTACAGACTGTAGTGGGTTACTATAGAGCAGTTACAGACTGTAGTCTATTATTATAGGGAGCATTTACAGACTGTACTGAGTTATTATAGACCTGTTGCAGATTGTAGTGAATTATTATAGTGTAGTTACAGGCTGTAGTCAGTTATTATAGAGAGCAGTTACAGACTGTAATAAGTTATTATACAGCGCAGTTACAGACTGTAATGAGTTATTATAGAGCAGTTACAGACTGTCGTGATTTATTATAGAGGAGTTACAGACTGCAGTGTGTTATTATACAGCAGTTACAGAATGTAGTGAGTTATTATAGAGCAGTTAAAGACTGCAGTGAATTATTATCAGCACAGTTACAGACTGTAATGAGTTATTATAGAGCAGTTACAGACTACTGATTTATTATAGAGGAGTTACAGACTGTTGTGATTTATTATAGTACAGTTACAGACTAGTGAGTTATTATCAGCACAGTTACTGACTGTAATGAGTTATTATAGAGAAGTTACAGACTTTAGTGATTTATTATAGAGGAGTTACAGACTGTAATGATTTATTATAGAGTAGTTACAGTCTGTAGTGAGTTATTATAGAGCAGTTACCGACTGCAGTAAGTTATTATAGATAGCAGTTACAGATTGTAGTATGTTATAGAGAGCAGTTATGGACTGTCGTGAGTTATTACATTACAGTTACAGACAGTGAGTTATTATAGAGCAGTTACGGACTGTAGTAAGTTATTAGAGTGCAGTTTCAGACTGTTGTGAGTTGTTATAGAGAGCAGTTACAGACTGCAGTGAGTTATTATAGAGAATACTTACGGACTGTAGTGAATTATTATAGAGCAGCTATAGACTAGTGTGTTTTTAAAAAACAGTTAAAGATTGTAGTGAGTTATTATAGAGCAGTTACAGACTAGTCAATTATTATGCAGTGCAGTTACAGACTGGAGTGAGTTATTATAGAGAGCAGTTACAGACTGTAGTCAATTATTATATAGCACCGTTGCAGACTGTAATGAGTTATTATAGAGCAATTACAGACTTTAGTGATTTATTATAGAAGAGTTACAGACTGTAGTGGGTTACTATAGAGCAGTTTCAGACTGTAGTCTGTTATTATAGGTAGCATTTACAGACCGTAGTGAGTTATTATAGACCTGTTGCAGAATGTAGTGAATTATTATAGAGTAGTTACAGACAGTAGTGAGTTATTATAGAGAGCTGATACAGACTGTAATAAGTTATTATAGGAAGCATTTACAGACTGTAATGAGCTATTATAGAGCAGTTGCAGAATGTAGAATGTGATTATAGTGCAGCTCCAGGCTGTAGTGAATTATTATACAGTGCAGTTACAGAATGTAATGAGTTATTATAGAGCAGTTACAGAGAGCAGTGTTTAATTATACAGGAGTTACACACTGTAATGAGTTATTATAGAGCAGTTACAGACTACTGATTTATTATAGAGGAGTTACAGACTGTAGTGAGTTATTATATATCACTTACAGACTATAGTGATTTATTAGAGAGAGCAATTACAGACTGTAGTGAGTTATATAGAGCAGTTAAAGACTGTAGTGAGTTATTATAGAGCTGTTATTGATTGTAGTGAATTATTATAGAGCACTTACAGACTGTAGTGAGTAATTATAGAAAAGTTACAGACTGTAATGATTTATTATAGAGCAGTTACTGACTAGTGAGTTATTATCAGCGTAGTTACAGACTGTAATGTGTTGTTATAAAGCATTTACAGACTGTACTGATTTACTATAGCGCAGTTACAGACTGTAGTGATTGATTATAGAGGAGTTACAGACTAGTGAGTTATTATAGAGCAGTTACAGACTGTAGTGAGTTATTATAGTGCAGCTCCAGACTGTAGTGAATTATTATACAGCGCAGTTGCAGACTGTAATGAGTTATTATAGAGCACTTACAGACTGTAGAAAGTTATTATAGTGCAGCTCCAGACTGTAGTGAATTATTATACAGCGCAGTTGCAGACTGTAATGAGTTATTATAGAGCACTTACAGACTGTAGAAAGTTATTATAGTGCAGCTCCAGACTGTAGTGAATTATTATACAGCGCAGTAGCAGACTGTAATGAGTTATTATAGAGCAGTTACAGACTGTACTGATTTATTATAGAAGAGTTACAGACTGTAATGAGTTATTACAGAGCAGTTACAGACTGTAGTGATTTATTATAGAGGAGTTACAGACTGTAATGAGTTATTATAGAACACTTACAGGCTATAGTGAGTTATTATAGAGAGCAGTTACAGACTGTAGTGAGTTATTATAGAGCAGTTACAGACTGTAGTGAGTTATCATAGAGATGTTGCAGATTGTAGTGAATTATTATTGTGCTGTCTCTCCCTCTAACTTAACCTTACTGTATGTACATAACCTACTTATATATGTATAACTTACCTGTTAGGGCCGTTGCCCCTTTAACTCACCTTTTAGGGCCATTGTCCCTTTAAGACGTGCCTTAGCGCGCTGACGTCATGTCACGTACGACGTGACGTGCGTGAGGTGGCTGCCGGCCCGACTCGGCTCTCCGGAAAGGCTGCCGGCACAGCCCGGCCTAGCGTCTTCGGCCGCATCGATCAGCCGCTGGGAGCGCCACTATCTTCCGCTCCCGCGGCAAGCACCGGCCCAGCCTGGCCTCCAGCCCCGCTCCCGACTTAGGCCCCAACGGCCAGCGACGCAACAACCGGCAAACGTGACGACGTCACAACCCCGAGCGTGATGAGGTCATCACGCTCCCCACGGGACTGCGAGCTCATTCCTCGTGGAGCTGCCGCCGGAACAGGACCTGCGCCACGGTGCTCCTCAGTTGTATTGCCCCCATGCTTGAGTCTTGGAAATTGTTTGTCTGTAAGTATTTTAGAATGCTATAGACGATTAGCGTACACTGTATGTTGTAGAAAATGTTTAGTTGTAACTTTTCTCGGTCTAGCTGGTTATCTAGCAGCTGTATTTGATACACTATGTACAGGGCTAATTTAAAGAGAATGCCTTCCAGCTTGCTAAATGTATATTAGTTGCCAGACATACTGTGTTGCCCAGGCGTACCTAAATTTGTGTACACATACCAATTATGCGCCTGTATACTAATGCGTCCTTCCATTTCTGTGTTGTATTTCAGTTTTACAATAAGAATCTTTCAATAACGCGTTACAAGAAAAGTCAAGCCTTGTGATTTTACGGGAAGATATCAAGTTGTTCGCTATCTGTCTAGCTCTGCATAGCCATGCGTTGCGAGGGCAGAATAGTAAAAAGACAACAGCACAGCGTGCCCAAGCACAGGAAGATACCACTCAGCTACCATGAGTCTACGCTCAGGAAAACAATATACCCTAGAGGACGTCGACCAGCCAAGCGAGAAGCATGAGCCTCTCCTAGCTAACGATGCCAAGTCACAGCCCTCTAAAGCATCCTCTAGGTCATCTCGGCGGTCCAGCAGACCGTCGTCATCGACAGCTTCTGTGGCCGCCAAAGCACGTGCCAAGGCAAAAGCTGCCCAGGCTCAATTGCCCTTCGCTGAAAAAGAAGCTGACCTTATGAAGCAGAGAGCCGACCTCGACGCTAGCACGTTGAAGCAGAGAGCTGACCTCGACGCTAGTGTGATGAAGCAGAGAGCTGACCTCGACGCTAGTGTGACGAAGCAGACAGCACAGTCCTCTGAAGTATCCACTAGATCATCTCGGCAGTCCAGCAGACCGTCGTCATCGACAGCTTCTGCAGCCGCCAAGGCACGTGCCAAGGCAGAAGCTGCCCAGGCTCGATTGGCCCTTGCTGAAAAAGAAGCTAGCGTGATGAAGCAGAAAGCCGACCTCGACGCTAGCGTTACGAAGCAGAGAGCTGACCTCGCTGCCATTCTCCACATTCTCCAAAGCCAGAGAGCTGCCGCTGCCGCTAAAGCCGAAGCCGCAGCTTACGAAGAAGAGATGGAGAGCGAAAGCAGGGAGCCCAGCCAGGAAACATATGATCTGGAACAGCCCCTCAGTCCAGTGCAACGTACAAGTGAGTATGTGCAACAACACTCCAAATTGTTCTCAAAGGAAACATTCAGGTGTCTCGACGTAGAACCAGCTACTCACCACAGCAACAAACGGCCCGTTTTCAGGGACACCGAGCTTAAAAGAGAAGAAACAAGTAAGACTCACCTGCAGAGACCTCCACAACACTCGGCCAATCCAGCCAAGCAGTCCTCGTCCGAGCCGCAAGGCGCACAAGACCTCGCTAGGTACCTTACTCGCCGAGAATTATTAAGTTCAGGCCTCCTAGAATTCGATGACCATCCTGAAAATTATTGGTCATGGAAAGCGTCCTTCCTGAGTACCACCAAGGACTTGAATCTGTCAGCCAGAGAAGAACTAGACTTGATGACAAAGTGGCTCGGAGCTGAGTTGTCAAGGCAGGCGAAGAGAATTCGCTCAGCGCTCGTCCTCAATCCCACAGCAGGCCTCAACCTGGTTTGGCAACGTCTTGAAGACTGTTATGGGATACCAGAAGTCATCGAACACGCACTGCTCAAGAAGATTGAGGACTTCCGAAGCTAACCAACAAGGATAATGTCGAGCTCAGAGAACTGGGCGACATTCTCCTCGAACTGGAGTGTGCCAAGGGAGAAGGTTACCTGACCGGCCTCTCGTATTTGGATACAGCTCGTGGGGTAAACCCAATAGTGGAAAAGCTCCCCCACAATCTTCAAGAGAAATGGATAGCTAAGGGATCCAAGTACAAGGAGGAAAATGGAGTAGCATTTCCCCCCTTCTCCCTCTTCTCCAGATTTGTCCAACAACAGGCAAAGGTGAGGAATGATCCAAGTTTCACTTTCTCCACCTCCAGCAGTTACGCTCCTTCGGGAACAGAGAAATCCACAAAGTACAGCAACAAAGCCTCTGTGAGTGTGCACAAAACAGATGTTCCAGCCGAACCCTCAGTCAACCAATCCAGTTCTGCTGGGAATGAAGTGGATGACCCAGATCGTCAGTGTCCAATACACAAGAAGCCCCACCCACTCTAAAAGTGTCGAAGCTTTAGAGACAAGCCTATTGATGAGCGCACATCATACCTGAAAGAGAACCGCATCTGCTTCAGGTGTTGTGGGTCGACTATGCACATGGCAAAAGACTGCAAGGCGACAATCAAGTGCCTTGAGTGCAACAGCGAAAAACACATAGCAGCCCTGCATCCAGGTCCTCCTCCGTCAACCACCGAGAGTGCCGCGGTTGACAAAGAGGATAGCGGGGAGCAAAGCGAAAGCACATCTTCAGTCACCTCCAAGTGTACAGGGGTTTGCGGAAATGCAAGCAGCCCACGCTCATGCTCCAAAATCTGCTTGGTTAAAGCATATCCTGCAGGGAGAAAGGAGAAGGCAATCAAAATGTATGCAGTGCTCGACGAGCAAAGTAACAAGTCTCTAGCGAAGACAGAATTCTTCAATCTCTTTGACGTCAAGGCCAGTGCCGCTCCGTACACGCTAAAAACCTGCGCAGGGACAACAGAGACTACGGGTAGGAGAGTTGGGAACTTCATGATCGAGTCCATGGATGGGAAACTACAGCTTCCCCTCCCCACCTTGATTGAGTGCGACATGATGCCAGAGGATAGGACGGAAATCCCCTCCCCAGAGGTCGCACGCCATCAGCCCCACCTACGGCCAATTGCCAACAA
Source organism: Somniosus microcephalus (assembly GCF_052327205.1). NCBI lineage: Eukaryota > Metazoa > Chordata > Chondrichthyes > Squaliformes > Somniosidae > Somniosus > Somniosus microcephalus. Next base: position 111,609,204 of record NC_140994.1, read on the forward strand.
GATTCCAGCTGTGGACCCGGACGCTCCAATCCTCCTACTCTTGGGAAGAGACATCTTAAGGGTGCACAAAGTGCATGAGCACATCAACGGGCCCCACGATGCTCCCTATGCGCAGCGGCTTGACTTGGGATGGGCCCTCGTGGGTGGAGTTTGCCTGGGAACAGTCCACAAACCAGCGGATGACAGCGTCTATAAAGCAAACGTGTTGCACAACGGTCACACATCCTGTCTCAGCCCATGCCCAAACAGGATCCAGGTAAAGGAGGACTACGATGACACGACGCAGCATCATAGGTCAACCTCCTCTGCCTGTGAGGAAGAGGCAGGCCCCACTGTGAGCACAGATGGCCTAGGATGCTCAGTGTTTGAAAGGTCCAAGGACAACGGACACAGCTGGGCGGCACCCCTGCCGTTTGGCTCCCCTGGACGCCATCTTCCGAGCAGCGGGGAGCAGGCTGCGGGGTGCCTCTGCTCGCTCAGGAGAACCCTGGTGCCAGTGTCCACTGACCCAGACATGCCTGCAGTCCTCACCCCAGCGATGCTCCTGACTCAAAAGATGAGTGCTATTTCAGCTCCCTCTGGAAACTTCGACATGGCCGAGCTGCACGGGAAGCAGTGGAAGCAAGTACAGTGTCGCGCAGACACTTCTTGGAAGAGATGGAGAGGAGAGTATTTGTCCACCCTACAGAGCCGTAGGAAATGGACAGAAGACAAGCCGAATGTCAAAGCGAGAGATGTCGTCTTGCTGAAAGACAGCCAAGCACACAAACGAATGGCCAGTGGGACTGGTCGTCAAAACTCTGCCGAGCAGGGACAAGAGGGTCCGCAAGGAGGAGGGGACTGTCAAAGTGTTTCTGAGGCCAGTCTCAGAGATCGTAGTCCTCCTTTCCGAAGAAACCTGGAGAACGCACTCTGAGTATGTTGCAGCCAAAGGACGTTTTCTTCAGGTTTATTTTGTATCTGTAGTGGTACAAATGGAATTGTACCAAGCAGGGAGTGTGCTGTCTCTCCCTCTAACTTAACCTTACTATATGTACATAACCTACTTATATATGTATAACTTACCTGTTAGGGCCGTTGCCCCTTTAACTCACCTTTTAGGGCCATTGCCCCTTTAAGGCACGCCTTAGCGTGCTGACGTCACGTCACGTACGACGTGACGTGCGTGAGGCGGCTGCCGGCCCGACTCAGCTCTCCGGAAAGGCCGCCGGCACAGCCCAGCCTAGCGTCTTCAGCCGCATCGATCAGCCGCCGGGAGCGCCGCTATCTTCCGCTCCCGCAGCAAGCACCGGCCCAGCCTGGCCTCCAGCCCCGCTCCCGACTTAGGCCCCAACGGCCAGCGACGCAATGACTGGCAAATGTGACGACGTCACAACCCTGAGCGTGATGAGGTCATCACGCTCCCCACGGGACTGCAAGCTCATTCCTCGTGGAGCCGCCCCCGGAACAGGACCTGCGCCACGGTGCTCCTCAGTTGTATTGCCCCCATGCTTGAGTCTTGGAAATTGTTTGTCTGTACGTATTTTAGAATGCTATAGACGATTAACGTACACTGTATGTTGTAGAAAATGTTTAGTTGTAACTTTTCTCGGTCTAGCTGGTTATCTAGCAGCTGTATTTGATACACTATGTACAGGGCTAATTTAAAGAGAATGCCTTCCAGCTTGCTAAATGTATATTCGTTGCCAGACGTACTGTGTTGCCCAGGCGTACCTAAATTTGTGTACACATACCAATTTTGCGTCTGTATACTAATGCGTCCTTCCATTCCTGTGTTGTATTTCAGTTTTACAATAAGAATCTTTCAATAAAGCGTTACAAGAAAAGTCAAGCCTTGTGATTTTACGGGAAGATATCAAGTTGTTCGCTATCTGTCTAGCTCTGCATAGCCATGCGTTGCGAGGGCAGAATAATAGTGAGTTATTATAGAGAGCAGTTACAGACGGTAGTGAGTTATTATAGAGCAGTTACAGACTGTAGTGAGTTATCATAGAGATGTTGCAGATTGTAGTGAATTATTATAGTGCACTTACAGACTGTAGTGAGTTATTATAGAGCAGTTACAGACTGTAGTGAGTTATTATATAGCAGTTACTGACTGTAGTGAGTTATTATAGAGCAGTTAAAGACTGCAGTGAATTATTAGCGCAATTACAGACTGTAATGAGTTATTATAGAGCAGTTACAGACTGTAGTGATATATTATAGAGGAGTTACAGGCGGTAGTGAGTTATTATAGAGCAGTTACAGATTGTAGTGAGTTAATATAGAGAGCAGTTACAGCCTGTAGTCAATTATTATACAGCGCAGTTACAGACTGTAATGAGTTATTATAGAGCAGTTACAGACTGCAGTGAGCTTTTATAGATAGCAGTTACAGATTGTAGTGAGTGTTTATAGAGAGCAGATAGATGCTGTAGTGAGTTATTATAGAGCAGTTACACATTGTAGTGTGTTATCATAGAGAGCAGTTATGGACTGTAGTGAATTATTACATTACAGTTACAGACAGTAGTGAGTTATTATAGAGCAGTTACAGACTGTAGTAAGTTATTAGAGTGCAGTTTCAGATTGTTGAGTTGTTATAGAGGGCAGTTACAGACTGCAGTGAGTTATTATAGAGAGCACTTACAGACTGTAATGAATTATTATAGAGCAGCTACAGACTAGTGAGTTTTTAAAAAAGTTAAAGATTGTAGTGAGTTATTATAGTGCAGTTACAGACTGTAGTGAGTTATTATAGAGCAGTTAAAGTCCAGTCAAATATTATACAGCGCAGTTACAGACTGGAGTGAGTTATTATGGAGAGCAGTTATAGACTGTCATCAATTATTATGCAGCACAGTTGCAGACTGTAATGAGTTGTAATAGAACAGTTACAGATGTTAGTGTTTAATTATAGAGGATTACAGACTGTAGTGAGTTATTATAGTGCAGTTACAGATGACTGATTTATTCTAGAGGAGTTAAAGACTGTAGTGAGTTATTATAGAACACTTACAGACTATAGTGAGTTTTTAGAGAGAGCAGTTACAGACTGTAGTGAGTTATATGGAGCAGTTAAAGACTGTAGTGAGTTATTATAGAGCTGTTATATATTGTAGTGAAGCACTTACAGACTGTAGTGAGTAATTATAGAACAGTTACAGACAGTAATGATTTATTATAGAGCAGTTACTGACCAGTGAGTTATTATCAGCACAGTTACAGAATGTCTTAGGTTGTTATAGAGCATTTACAGACTGTACTGATTTACTATAGCGAAGTTACAGACTGTAGTGATTTATTATAGAGGAGTTACAGACTGTAGTGATTTATTATAGAGGATTTACAGACTGTAGTGAGTTAAGAGAGCAGTTACAGACTGTAATGAATTATTATACAGCGCAGTTACAGACTGTAGTGAGTGTTATAGAGAGCAGATAGAGGCTGTAGTGAGTTATTATAGAGCAGTTACAGATTGCAATGTGTTATCATAGAGAGCAGTTACAGACTGTAGTGAGTTATTACATTACAATTACAGATGGTAGTGAGTTATTATAGAGTAGTTCCAAACTGTACTGATTTATTAAAGAGGAGTTACAGACTGTAGTGATTTATGATAGAGGAGTTACAGACTGTAGTGAGTTATTATAGAGCAGTTACAGACTAGTGATATAAAATATAGGAGTTACAGACTGTAGTGAGTTATTATAGAGCAGTTACAGATTATAGTGAGTTATTATAGAGAGCAGTTACAGACTGTAGTCAATTATTATACAGCGCAGTTACAGAGTGTAATGAGTTATTATAGAGCCGTTACAGACTGTAGTGATTTATTATAGAGGAGTTACAGACTATAGTGATTTATTATAGAGGAGTTACCGACTGTAGTGAGTTATTATAGGGAGCAGTTACAGACTGTAGTGAATTATTATACAGCACAGTTACAGACTGTAATGAGTCATTATAGCGCAGTTACAGACTGTAGTGAGTTATAATAGAGCATTTGCAGACTGTAGTGAATTATTATAGAGCACTTACAGACTGTAATGAGTTATTATAGAGCAGTTACAGTCTGTAGTGAGTTATTATAGAGCTGTTCCACACAGTAGTAATTTATTATAGAGCAGTTACAGACTGTAGTGAATTGTAGATCAATTACAGATGGTAGTGAATTATTATCAGCACAGTTAACGACTGTAATGAGTTATTATAGAGCAGTTGCAGACTATACTAATATATTATAGAGGAGTTACAGACTAGTGAGTTATTATAGAGAGCAGTTACAGACTGCAGTGAGTTATAATAGAGCATTTGCAGACTGTAGTGAATTATTATAGAGCACTTACAGACTGTATTGAGTTATTATAGAGCAGTTACAGACTGTAGCGAGATTTTATAGCGAGCAGTTACAGACTGTAGTGAATTATTTTAGAGCAGTTACAGACTGTCGTGAGTTATTATAGAGCAGTTACAGACTGTATTGAGTTATTATAGTGCAGTTACAGACTGTAGTGAGTTATTATAGAGCAGTTACAGACTGTAGTGAGTTATTATAGAGCAGTTACAGACTGCAGTGAGTTATTATAGTGCAGCTACAGACTGTAGTGAGTTATTATAGAGCAGTTACAGACTGTAGTGAGTTATTATAGAGCAGTTACAGACTGTAGTGAGTTATTATAGTGCAGTTACAGACTGTAGTGAGTTATTATAGAGCAGTTACAGACTGTAGTGAGTTATTATAGAGCAGTTACAGACTGTAGTGAGTTATTATAGAGCAGTTACAGACTGTAGTGAGTTATTATAGAGCAGTTACAGAATGTAGTGAGTTATTATAGAGCAGTTACAGACTGTAGTGAGTTATTATAGAGCAGTTACAGACTGCAGTGTGTTATTATAGAGAACAGGTACAGTCTGTAGTGAGTTATTATGGAGCAGTTACAGACTGTAGTGAGGTAATATAGAGAACAGGTACAGTCTGTAGTGAGTTATTATGGAGCAGTTACAGACTGTAGTGAGTTATTATAGCGAGCAATTACAGACTGTAATTCTAAAAGGGGCAAGAGTGTTAAAAAAACAAGCCTGAAGGCCTTGTGTCTTAATGCGAGGAGCATTCGTAAAAGGTGGATGAATTAGCTGCACAAATAGAGCTAAACGGATATGATATGATTGGGATTACGGAAACACGGCTCCAGGGTTACCAAGGCTGGGAACTCAACATGCTGGGGTATTCAATATTCAGGAAAGATAGGGGAAAAGGAAAAGGAGGTGGGGTAGCATTGCTGGTTAAAGAGGGGATTAACACAAGTGAAAGGAAAGATATTAGCTCTGATGATGTGGAATCTGTATGGGTAGAGCTGAGAAATACCAAGGGGCAGAAAACATTAGTAGGAGTGATGTACAGACCTCCAAAGAGTAATGTGGAGGTTGGGGATGGCATTAAACAGGAAATTAGAGACGCATACATTAAGGGCACAGTAGTAATCATGGGTGACTTTAATCTACATTTAGATTGGGCTAACCAAATTAGTAAAAATACTGTGGATGAGGAATTCCTAGAGTGTATACGGGATGGTTTCCTGGACCAATATGTTGAGGAACCAACTGGAGATCAGGCCATCTTAGACTGGATATTAAGTAATGAGTGAGGATTAATTAGCAATGTTGTTGTGCGAGTCCCCTTGGGGAGGAGTGATCATAATATGATAGAATTCTTCATTAAGATGGAAAGGGATGTAGTTGACTCAGAGACTAGGGTCCTGAATTTAAATAAAGGAAACTATAATGGTATGAGGCACGAGTTGGCTAGGATGGATTGGGGAACGTTACTTAAAGGGTTGACGGTGGATAGGCAATGGCAAACATTTAAAGATCCCATGGATGAACTACAGAATTTGTTCATCCCTGTTTGGCAAAAAATTAAACAAAAAAGGTGACTCAACCGTGGCTAACAAGGGAAATTAGGGATAGCATAAGATCCAAGGAGAAGACATATAAATTGGCCAGAAAAAGTAGTAAACCTGAGGATTGGGAGCAGTTTAGGATTCAGCAAAGGAGGACAATGGGATTAATTAAGAGGGGAAAAATAGAGTATGAGAGTAAGCTTTCAAGGAACATAAAAACTGACTGTAAAAGCTTTTATAGATATGTGAAGAGAAAAAGATTGATGAAGTCAAGTGTAGGTCCCTTGCAGTCAGAATCAGGGGAATTTATAATGGGGAACAAAGAAATGGCAGGCCAATTAAATACATACATTGGTTCTGTTTTCACAAAGGAGGACACAAATAACCTCCCAGAGATGTCGGGGAATTAGGGTCTAATGAGAGGGAGGAACTGAAAGAAATCAGTATTTGTAGGGAGATGGTGTTTGGGAAATTGATGGCCGACAAATCCCCAGGGCCTGATAATCTACATCCTAGGGTAATTAAGGAAGTGGCCCTAGAAATAGTAGATGCATTGCTGGTCATCTTCCAAAATTCGATAGACTCTGGAACAGTTCCCATGGATTGGAGGGTACCTAATGTTACCCCACTATTCAAAAAAGATGGTAGAGAGAAAACGGGGAATTATGTAAGACTGACATTGGTAGTGGGGAAAATGCTGGAGTCCACTATAAAAGATGTCATAGCAGAGCACTTGGAAAACAGTGACAGGATCGGACAAAGTCAACATGGATTTACAAAAGGTAAATCATGCTTGACTAATCTACTGGAGTTTTTTGAGGGTGTAACTGGTAGAATAGATAAGGGAGAACCAGTGGATGTGGTGTATTTGGACTTTCAGAAGGCTTTCCAAAAGGTCCCGCATAAGAGATTAGGGTGTATAGTTAAGGCACATGGGATTGGGGGCAAGGTATTGAGTTGGATAAAGAACTGGTTGGCAGACAGGAAGCGAAGAGTTGGAATAAATGCCTCTTTTTCTGAGTGGCAGGCAGTGACTAGTAGGGTACCGCAGGGATCGGTGCTAGGACCCCAGCTATTCACAATATATATAAATGATCTAGACGAGGGAACTAGATGTAATATCTGCAAGTTTGCAGACGACACAAAGCTGGGTGGACGTGTGTGCTGTGAGGAGGATGCTGCGAAACTCCAGTATGATTTGGACAGGTTGGGTGATTGGGCAGAAGCATGGCAGATGCAGTATAATGTGGATAAATGTGAGGTTATCCACTTTGGTGGCAAAAAAAAGAAGGCAGATTATTATCTGAACGGCAATAGATTGGGAGAAGGGGAAGTGCAATGAGAGCTGGGTGTCCTTGTGCACCAGTCGCTGAAGATAAGCATGCAGGTGCAGCAGGCGGTTAAGAAGGCAAATGTATGTTGGCCTTCGTAGCGAGAGGGTTCGAGTACAAGAACTAGGATATCTTGCTGCAGTTGTACAGGGCCTTGATGAGACCACACCTTGAGTATTGTGTGCAGTTTTGTTCACCTTATCTGAGGAAGGATGTTCTTGCCATGGAGGGAGTGCAGCGAAGATTCACCAGACTGATACCTGGGATGGCAGGAATGACGTATGAGGAGAGATTGGGTCGATTGGGCTTATACTTGCTGGAGTTTAGAAGAATGAGAGGGGATCTCATTGAAACTTATAAAATTCTAACAGGACTGGACAGAATGGATGCAGGAAGGATGTTCCCGATGGCCGGGGAGTCCAGAACCAGGGGTCACAGTCTAAGTATAAGGTGTAAGCCATTTAGGACACAGAAGAGGAGGAATTTCTTCACCCAGAGAGTGGTGAACCTGTGGAATTCTCTACCACAGAAGGCAGTGGAGGCCAATTCATTTAATATATTCAAGAAGGATTTGGATATATTTCTTAAGGCTAAAGGGATCAAGGGATATGGGGAGAAGGCAGGGACAGGGTACTCAATTTGGATGTTCAGCCATGATCTCATTGAATGGCGGAGCAGGCTCAAGGGGCCGAATGGCCTACTCCTGCTCCTATCTTCTATGTTTCTATGTAATGTGTTATTATAAAGCAGGTACGGAGTGTAATGAGTTATTAAAGAGCAGTTACAGTCTGTAGTGAGTTATAATAAAGCAGTTACAGACTGTAGTGAGTTATAATAGGGAGCATTTACATACTGTAATGAGTTATTATAGAGCAGATACAGACTGTACTGATTTATTATAGTTACAGACTGTAGTGAGTTATAATAGAACACTTACAGACTATGGTCAGTTATTATAGAGAGCAGTTACAGACTAGTGAGTTATTATAGAGTAGTAACAGACTGTCGTGAGTTATAGAGCAGTTACAGACTGAACTGATTTACTATAGAGGAGTTACAGACTGTAGTGCGTTATTATAGAGCTGTTACAGACTAGTGAGTTATTATAGAGCAGTTACTGACTGTAGTGTTATTATAGAGCAGTTACAGACTGCAGTGAATTATCAGCGCAGTTACAGACTGTAGTGAATTAGTATACAGCACAGTTACAGACTGTAAGGAGTTATTATAGAGCAGTTACAGACTGTAGTGATTTATTATAGAGGAGTTACAGACTGTACTGTATTATATAGAGCAATTACAGACTAGTGAGTTATTATAGAGCAGTTACAGACTGTAGTGCATTATTATAGAGCTGTTACAGACTGTAGTGAGTTATATAGAGCAGTTACAGACTGTAGTGCGTTATTATAGAGCTGTTACAGACTAGTGAGTTATTATTGTTGTGTATGTAATAGGTATGTTACTTTAAACGTATGGCCAGGGCAGCACTACTTTGTAGGGCGTAGTGATATCGTCGTACCACTCCTGGCCATTGGGGTATAAATAGTACTGTGGGTACTGATCTCCCCTCAGTTCCCCACCTGTTGGTATTAAGTAAAGACCTACGTTGAATCCTCCAAGCTGTCTCTTCATTATTGGATTAAGTATAGACACATACTTTACACTGGCGACGAGTAAGGTTCGAACTCACCAGTACACGGTGCAACAAAGGAACGGTAGCAGTACGGAGAGAGAAGGAGAGAGGTTTCTTACCAGCCAGCCTGCAGAGTCCAGCGTCGACCGAAGGAGGCCGCCCAGCACTCCGGGTTCGGGAGGAGCGGCAGCAACGGAGCGAGAGAGAGAGGGTTCAGGCGAGGCTGCAGCAGCTGAGAGAAGAGGCTGAGCGGGTGCTCCAGCCACGGGGCAAAAGTCCACCCAGGGCCAGGTAAACTGAAATCCTTCCCGGGGAACGGGAGCTGCAAGGGCCAGAACGGGCAGGAGATCTGGGGAACAAACGGAGCCACGAGGACTAGCAAGCCACGAGAGGGGAAGGTCTTTGTCAATAGCGGCGGTGGCAATAACGGGAGCTGCAAGGGCCAAAAATAACGAAGCTGGAGAGAGGTCGTTAGCAGCAGCAGGAGAAAAGGCGGGAAAAATGCCATCTAGTGGACAAAGGGGAAAAGTTTTTTTTTCTCTTCAGCAGTTTAAAATAAAAAAATAAAAAAACGCCATCTAGTGGAGAAAGGCGGGAAAAGCTCTTCAGCAGTTTAAAATGTCTAAGGAAGGTTGGTTGTCAGCATTTGTTGAGGACACAGAAGAGTGGGATGCCTATATCGAAAGGCATGAACTTTATTGCATAGTAAACAAGGTGGAAGATGACAAAAAGGTAGCAACCTTATTAAATTGTATGGGGGCAAAAACATACGGTCTGCTGAGGAAACTTCTTACTCCAGAAAAGCCAGCAGACAAAACGTATGCCCAAATTGTTGATACGTTAAAGGTACATTTAAACCCTAAGCCACCATTTATAGCGGAAAGGTACCGCTTCTACAGATGCAACCAAAGGAATGATGAGTCGCAGGCAGCCTATTTAGCTGAGCTCAGAAGGTTGTCCAAAGATTGCCAGTTTGGAGTCATCTTGGCGGACGCGATCAGAGACAGATTTGTCTGTGGCATGTTAAATGAGAGTACACGAAAACGGTTGCTAGCCAAGAAACAGCTCAGCCTAGATCAGGTGATTGAAAAAGCATCGGACCACGAAGCAGCAGCACAGGGTGCTGCTCAAATGCGACAAAGCACAACCTGCTATGACACCCATGAGGTGACATTTCACAAAGGTAAATGCTACCGTTGTGGCAAAACCACCCACGACCAAAGTAATTGTTGGTTTCGTGATAAAATATGCCGGCAGTGTGGGAAAAAGGGGCATATAGCGAAAGTTTGTCGGTCGGGTACAAAAACCAATAGTGGGGGCAGTCCGAGCAGTACCAAGGCAAGGACAAAAATACATAAGATGTCTGACAGTAGATCAGACGAGTCACAGGAAGGCACAAAAGCAGAGCCTAAAGGTCTGGGATGTCTCAAGTTATATGGTGTAGACAAAACGGAGGACCACAGCACCATGTGGGTTAAAATGAAGGTAGCAGGCGTCGAAGTTAATATGGAGCTGGACACGGGTTCAGCCCTATCAGTAATTAATGAACAAGATTATAACAGGCTGTTCAAACGCATTCCCTTAAAGGATACGGAAATTAAATTAAAAACATATACGGGACAAAAAGTTTACCCGAGGGGAAAAATGCAAGTAACAGTTAAATACAACGGCAGGAAAGTGCCAGGACTTTATTTATACGTCCTACCAAACAGTGGACCACCACTTTTGGGTGGGGAATGGATAAGAAAAATCCATTTCGACTGGAAGCCGATACACGAGTTAAAAGTAGAGACCACCAAGGATGATACAACCATTACAAGCAGGCTGTCGAAAATATTGGCAAAAACGCCAGAGGTGTTCCAACAAGGGCTGGGGACCTTAAAGGACATTAGAGCAAAAATAACTATTGCTCAAGACGCAAACCCCAAGTTTTGTAAGGCCAGACCGGTGCCTTACGCCATTCGGCCAGCTGTGGAAGCAGAACTGGATGCCTTAGAGAGTGCAGGTGTCCTTACAAAGATTGAGTGGAGTGAGTGGGCCATGCCCATCGTCCCAGTTTTAAAGAAATCTGCAAATAACACACCTGGGGAACCAAAGAAGGTTCGCATTTGCGGGGATTTTAAGATAACTATTAACCCAGTCCTGCACATGGTACAGTATCCGCTGCCACGGATAGAGGACATATTCGCATCGTTAGCTGGGGGTAGACACTTTACGAAGATTGACCTTTGTCAAGCTTATTTACAGATGGAGGTGGAACAGGACTCGAAAAAGCTCCTAATGATTAACACACACAAGGGATTGTACCAGTACAATCGCCTGGTATTTGGTGTGGCGTCCGCCCCGGCAATATTGCAGAGGACCATGGAACAGGTCCTACAGGGCATTCCAGGAACGCAGTGCTACCTGGATGACATCCTGGTGACAGGACAAATGGATAACGACCACCTCGCTAACCTGGAGCGAGTACTTCTGCGGTTGCAACAATACGGACTCAGGGCGAACAAGCAGAAATGTGAGTTTTTCCAGGAACGTATCTCATACTGTGGTCACATTATAGATAAGGAAGGCCTGCATAAGCCCCCGGAAAAGATCGAGGCAATAGTGAAGGCCCCTCCCCCTGAGAATGTATCTCAGTTACGATCATTCTTAGGCCTAATAAACTATTACCATAAGTTCCTCCCGAACTTATCGTCCATTTTACATCCACTAAATTCATTGCTGCAAAAGGGAGTCTCCTGGAATTGGGACGAAGCGTTTGAGGCTGCTTTTATAAAGGGTAAACAACTCATTACATCAAAGGAAGTGCTCGCACACTTTGACCCAAAAATGCCAATGAGGTTGGCATGTGACGCCTCCCCGTACGGTATAGGGGCAGTGTTGTCACACAAATTTCCCAACGGGACGGAGAGGCCAATAGCATTTGCCTCAAGGTCATTAACTACAGCCGAAAGAAACTATGCGCAAATCGACAGGGAGGCCCTCAGTCTGGTGTGGGGTGTAAAAAAATTCCACCACTACCTGCATGGGCAACGTTTCACACTACTGACGGATCATCAACCGTTGGTGTCAATATTTAATCCAACAAAAGGGGTGCCCCTGATGACGGCCCAAAGGCTACAGAGATGGTCACTGTTCTTAGGAGCACACCAGTACCTTATCGAATATAAGGGTACCAAACAGCATGGCAATGCGGATGGCCTGTCGCGGTTACCCTTGCCTGCTGAGATCGAAGAGATAGTACAGGACCCCGTGGAAATATATCATACGGCTGTTATGGAACACTTGCCCATCACCAGCCAATGTATCGAGCGGGAAACACGGAACGACCCGACATTGGCAAGGATTTACGAGTTAACCGTGAAAGGCTGGCCGGCGCAGGGTGACGCATCATTGCCGGCGTTTTTGGCAAGGAAGGACCAGTTGTCCGTCTGCCGGGGCACATTGATGTGTGGAGCCAGGGTGGTGGTCCCTCAAAAATTACAACATAAAGTGTTGCAGGACTTACACGAAGGTCATCTGGGGGGTGTCAAAATGTAAAGCCTCGCCAGAGCCTACGTCTGGTGGCCCGGCATTGACAGGGACATTGAGGAAGTAGCAAAAGCATGCCAATGGTGCCAGATGGTACAGAACGTACCACCACAAGCCCCACTACATCCGTGGGAGTAGCCCTCAACGCCGTGGCAAAGGATCCACGTGGACTTCGCTGGCCCCTTCCTGGATGCGATGTTCCTTATTGTAGTGGACGCCCATTCAAAATGGCCGGAGGTCATAAAGATGTCACCAACGACAGCCGAAAAGACGGTCGCAGTCTTAAGGACCATTTTTGCCCGAAAAAGGGTGCCTGAGCAAGTCTGTTCGGACAATGGGCCACAATTTGTGGCAGAAGAATTTCAAGCATTCCTGAAAAGGAATGGAGTGTGACATTATACGTCCACACCATATCATCCGGCTACAAATGGGCTGGCAGAGCACTTTGTACAGACTTTTAAAAAGGCCATCAAGGCGATGGGGGAGGAAAGGTTGCCACTACAACACAAGGTGGACAACTTCCTATTCGCATACCGTAATGCTGCACATACGGTGACCAACCAGGCCCCCGCCATCATGTTCTTTAATAGAAGGTTAAGGTCTCGCCTTGAATTGCTCAGACCAAACATTCGGAGAGATGTGGAAAACCGAGTATTTCGTAGGGCTCCTGACAGACAGACACGGAGCTTCGAGGTGGGGCAGCAAGTGTTGGCCTGTGATTATCGGAATGAAAAGTGACGGTCTGGTACAATAAAGGCCTGCCAGGGACCCTTGATGTACACAGTTGAGACAGGGGAAGGCATAATCAGACGACATGCTGATCAACTTGTGGAGTCCAGAAACCCAACTGATTCACTACCTCAAACGTCTCAGCACATTGTTACAGCGGAATCACAGCCCAGCTCGTCGTTACAGAGGGCTCAGGATTGCGAGGAGTTCAGCACTCCAGTGATCTCCACGGCACAGGATGTGCCATTAGACACCTACGAGTCCAGCGATGAAGGGGTGACGGGGGAATATATAATGGGAAATAAGGAAATGGCAGATCAACTAAATGCATACTTTGGGTCAGTCTTTACGAAGGAAGACACAAAAAACCTCCCTGGGATATCGGGAAAAATAGGGACATTGGCAAAGGAGGAACTGACGCAAATCAATATCTCTAAGGATATGGTGTTAAGGAAGCTAAAGGGATTGAAGGTGGACAAATCCCCAGGGCCTGATAACATGCATCCTAGGGTACTGAAGGAGGTGGCCCTAGAGATAGCGGATGCACTAAGGATGATTTTTCAGAATTCATTAGACTCGGGAACAGTGCCGATGGATTGGAGGGTAGCTTACGTTACCCCACTATTCAAAAAGGGGGGTAGGGAAAAAGCAGGTAATTACAGACCTGTAAGCCTTACATCAGTTGTGGGCAAAATGCTGGAGTCCATCATTAAGGATGAAATAGCGGAGCACTTAGCAAATGGGGACAGGATAGGACAGAGTCAACATGGATTTACAAAGGGTAAATCGTGCTTGACTAATCTATTGGAATTTTTTGAGGGAGTAACTGGTAGAATAGATGGGGGAGAGCCAGTAGATGTGGTGTACCTGGACTTCCAAAAGGCCTTCGATAAGGTCCCACATAAAAGATTAGCATGGAAAATTGAGGCTCATGGGATAAAGGGGAAAGTTTTGGCGTGGATAGGGAACTGGCTGTCAGATAGAAAACAGAGAGTTGGAATAAACGGCTCATTTTCTGAATGGCAGGCAGTAACAAGTGGGGTACCACAGGGATCTGTCCTGGGCCCCCAGCTGTTCACAATTTACATTAATGACCTGGATCAGGGAGTCGGATGCAGCATTTCCAAATTTGCAGACGACACTAAACTAGGAGGTGGGGTGGGCTCAGAGGAAGAGACCAGGAAGCTCCAGAGCGATTTGGACAGACTGGGCGATTGGGCGGATAAATGGCAGATGCACTATAATGTGGACAAGTGCGAAGTTATCCACCTTGGGTGCAGGAACGGGAGGGCAAATTATTATTTAAATGGCAATAGATTGGGAGAGGGGGAAGTACAGAGAGACCTGGGTGTTCTTGTACACCAGTCACTGAAGGCGAGCATGCAGGTGCAACAGGCGGTCAAGAAGGCAAACGGTATGCTGGCCTTCATAGCAAAAGGGTTAGAATACAGGAACAGGGATACCTTGCTGCAGCTGTACAGGGCACTGGTGAGACCACACCTCGAGTACTGTGTACAGTTTTGGTCGCCTCATCTGAGGAAGGATGTTCTTGCCATGGAGGGGGTGCAGCGGCGATTCACCAGGCTGATACCAGGAATGGCGGGAATGACCTATGAGGAGAGACTATGTAGTTTAGGGATGTACACACTGGAGTTTAGAAGATTGAGAGGGGACATCATAGAAGTGTATAAAATTCTGACAGGTCTAGACAGACTGGATGCAGAAGGAATGTTTCCCTTGGCGGGTGAGAACAGAACTAGAGGACATAATTTAAGGATAAGGGCTAAACCATTTAGGACAGAGATGAGGGGGAATTTCTTCACTCAGAGAGTGGTGAACCTGTGGAACTCATTGCCACAGAGGGCAGTGTACGCCAGCTCATTAAATATATTTAAGAGGGAATTAGATATATTTCTACGGGCAAAAGGGGTTAAGGGTTACGGAGAGAAGGCGGGGACGGGATACTGAATTAAAGGATCAGCCATGATCTCATTAAATGGCGGAGCAGGCACGAAGGGCCGAATGGCCTACTCCTGCTCCTATCTTCTATGTATCTATGTATCTAAGTACCGCCGCCTACACCGAGACCGCCTAGAGAAAGACGTTATCCTAGTTGAGATAGGAGGCCTCCTCAGAGACTGAATCTATAACATGTTTCTGTTTATATATATATATAAGTAGACAACTCTTGATGTAAATATGTTATGTATATTGTGTTACCAAATGTTATTAGCCCTAGTTATGGGGCATCTATTGACTTCATTGCACGGGTACGTTTTAATTAAAAGGGGAGGAATGTGTATGTAATAGGTATGTTACTTTAAACCTATGGCCAGGGCAGCACTACTTTGTAGGGCGTAGTGATACCGTAGTAGCACTCCTGGCCATAGGGGTATAAATAGTAGTGTGGGTACTGATCTCCCCTCAGTTCCCCGCCTGTTGGTATTAAGTAAAGACCTACGTTGAATCCTCCAAGCTGTCTCTTCATTATTGGATTAAGTATAGACGCATACTTTACAATTATCGAGCAGTTACAGACTGCAGTGTGTTATTACAGAGCAGTTACAGACAGTAGTGAGTTATTATAGAGCTGTTACAGACTGTCGTGAGTTATTATAGAGGAGTTACAGACTGCAGTGTGTTATTACAGAGCAGCTACAGTCTGTAGTGCTTTATTATAGAGCAGTTACAGACTGTAGTGATTTATTATAGAGAGCTGTTACAGACTGTAGTGATTTATTGTAGAAGAGTTACAGACTATCGTGAGTTAATATTGAAGAGTTACAGACGGTAGTGAGTTATTATAAGCACAGTAAAAGACTGCAATGCCTTACAGAGAGCAGGCACAGACTGTAGTGGGTTGTTATGGAGCAGTTACAGACTGTAGTGGGTTGTTATAGAGCAGTTACAGACTGTAGTGGGTTATTACAGAGATGTTACAGACTGTAGTGAGTTATTATATAGAGCATACAGACTGTAGTGAGTTATTATAGAACTGTTAAAGACTGTAGTGAGTAATTAAAGAACAGTTACAGACTGTAATGAGTTATTATAGAATAGTTACTCACTGTAGTGAGTTATTATAGAGCAGTTACAGACTGTAGTGAGTTATTATATAGCAGTTACAGACTGTAGTGAGTTATTATATAGCAGTTACAGACTGTAGTGAGTAATTATAGAACAGTTACAGACTGTAGTGAGTTATTATAGAGCAGTTACTGACTATCGTGAGTTAATATTGAGGAGTCACAGACGGTAGTGAGTTATTATAAGTGCAGTAAAAGACTGCAATGCCTTATTATAGAGAGCAGTTACAGACTGTAGTGGGTTGTTATAGAGCAGTTACAGACTGTAGTGAGTTATTATAGAGCTGTTATAGACTGCAGTGAGTAATTAAAGAACAGTTACAGACTGTAATGAGTTATTATAGAATAGTTACTCACTGTAGTGAGTTATTATAGAACAGTTACAGAGGGCAGTGAATTATTATCAGCGCAGTTACAGACTGTAATGAGTTGTTATAAAGCATTTACAGACTACTGATTTACTTTAGTGGAGTTACAGGCTCGTGATTCATTATGGAGCAGTTACAGACTGTACTGATTTATTATAGAGGATTTACAGACTGTAGTGAGTTATTATAGAGAGCAGTTACAGATGTAGTGAATTATTATACAGCGCAGTTACAGACTGTAATGAGTTATTATAGAGCAATTACAGACTGTAGTGATTTATTATAGAGGAGTAACAGACTGTAGTGATTTATTATAGAAGAGTTACGGACTTTAGTGAGTTATTATAGAGAACAGTTACAGACTGTAGTGGGTTACTATAGAGCAGTTGCAGACTGTAGTCTGTTATTATAGGGAGCATTTACAGACTGTACTGAGTTATTATAGACCTGTTGCAGCTTGTAGTGAATTATTATAGAGTAGTAACAGACAGTAGTGAGTTATTATAGAGGCCAGATACAGACTGTAATAAGTTATTGTAGGGAGCATTTACAGACTGTAATAAGTTATTATAGAGCAGTTACAGACTGTACTGATTTATTATAGAAGAGTTACAGACTGTAGTGAGTTATTATAGAACACTTACAGGCTATAGTTAGTTATTTTAGAGAGCAGTTACAGACTGTAGAGAGTTATCATAGAGCTGTTGCAGATTGTAGTGAATTATTATAGTGCACTTACAGACTGTAGTGAGTTATTATAGAGCTGTTACAGACTGTAGTGAGTTATTATATAGCAGTTACTGACTAGTGAGTTATTATAGCGCTGTTAAAGAATGCACTGAATTATTATAGAGGAGTTACCGACTGTAGTGAGTTATTATAGGGAGCAGTTACAGACTGTAGTCAATTATTATACAGCGCAGTTACAGACTGTAATGAGTTATTATAGAGCAGTTACAGACTGCACTGATTTATTAAAGGGGAGTTACAGACTGTAGTGCTTTATTATCGAGGAGTTACAGACTGCAGTGAGTTATTATCAGCGCAGTTACTGACTGTAATGAGGTATTATAGAGCAGTTGCAGACTGTAGTCAATTATTATACAGCGCAGTTGCAGACTGTAATGAGTTGTTATAGAGCAGTTACAGATGGTAGTGTTTAATTATAGAGGAGTTACAGATTGTAATGAGTTATTATAGAGCAGTTAGAGTCTACTGATTTATTATAGAGGAGTTACAGACTGTAGTGAGTTATTATAGAACACTTACAGACTGAGTTATTAGAGAGAGCAGTTACAGACTGTAATGAATTATTATACAGCGCAGTTACAGACTGTAATGAGTTATTATAGAGCAATTACAGACAGTAGTGATTTATTATAGAAGAGTTACAGACTGTCGTGAGTTTTTATAGAGAACAGTTACAGAATGTAGTGGGTTACGATAGAGCAGTTACAGACTGTAGTCTGTTATTATAGGTAGCATTTACAGACTGCAGTGAGTTATTATAGACCTGTTGCAGAATGTAGTGAATTATTATAGCGCAGTTACAGACAGTAGTGAGTTATTATAGAGAGCTGATATAGGCTGTAATAAGTTATTATAGGGAGCATTTACAGACTGTAATGAGCTATTATAGAGCAGTTGCAGACTGTAGAAAGTTATTATAGTGCAGCTCCAGACTAGTGAATTATTATACAGCGCAGTTACAGACTGTAATGAGTTATTATAGAGCAGTTACAGACTGTACTGATTTATTATAGAAGAGTTACAGACTGTAGTGATTTATTATAGAGCAGTTACAGACTGTAGTGATTTATTATAGAAGAGTTACAGACTGTCATGCGTTATAGAGAGCAGTTACAGACTGTAGAAAGTTATTATAGTGCAGCTCCAGACTGTAGCGAATTATTATACAGCGCAGTTGCAGACTGTAATGAGTTATTATCGAGCAGTTACAGACTGTACTGATTTATTATAGAAGAGTTACAGACTGTAGTGAGTTATTATAGAGAGCTGTTACAGACTGTAGTAAATTATTATACAGCGCAGTTACAGACTGTAATTAGTTATTATAGAGCAGTTACAGACTGTAGTGATTTATTATAGAACACTTACTGGCTATGGTGAGTTATCATAGAGCTGTTGCAGATTGTAGTGAATTATTATAGTGCACTTACAGACCGTAGTGAGTTATTATAGAGCAGTTAAAGACTGCAGTGAATTATTATCAGCGCAATTTCAGACTGTAATGGGTTATTATAGAGCAGTTACAGACTGTACTGATTCATTAAAGGGGAGTTACAGCCTAGTGATTTATTATAGAGGAGTTTCAGACTGTAGTGAGCTATTATCAGCGCAGTTACAGACTGTAATGAGTTATTATAGAGAAGTTACAGACTTTAGTGATTTATTATAGGAGTTATAGAAGGTAGTGAGTTATTATAGATAGCAGTTACAGGTTGTAGTGTGTTATCATAGAGAGCAGTTACGGACTGTAGTGAGTTATTACATTACAGTTACTGACTGTAATGAGTTATTATAATGCAGTTACAGATTGTAGTGAGTTAATATAGAGAGCAGTTACAGACTGTAGTCAATTATTATACAGCGCAATTACAGACTGTAATGATTTATTATAGAGAGCAATTGCAGACTGTAGTGAGTTATTATAGAGCAGTTACAGACTGCAGTGAGTTATTATAGAGCAATTGCAGACTGTAGTGAGTTATTATAGAGCAGTTACAGACTGCAGTGAGTTATTATAGAGAGTAGTTACAGACTGTAGTGAGTTATTATAGAGAGTAGTTACAGAAGGTAGTGAGTTATTATAGATAGCAGTTACAGATTGTAGTGAGTGTTTGTAGAGAGCAGATAGAGGCTGTAGTGAGTTTTTATAGAGCAGTTACAGATTGTAGTGTGTTATCATAGAGAGCAGTTATGGACTGTAGTGAGTTATTACATTACAGTTACAGACAGTGAGTTATTATACAGCAGTTACAGACTGTAGTAAGTTATTAGAGTGCATTTTCAGACTATTGAGTTGTTATAGAGAGCAGTTACAGACTGTAGTGAATTATTATAGAGCAGCTGCAGACTAGTGAGCTTTTAAAAAACAGTTAAAGATTGTAGTGAGTTATTATAGCACAGTTACAGACTAGTCAATTATTATACAGCGCCGTTACAGACTGGAGTGAGTTATTATAGAGAGCAGTTATAGACTGTCGTCAATAATAATACAGCGCAGTTGCAGACTGTAATGAGTTGTTATAGAGCAGTTACAGATGGTAGTGTTTAATTAGAGAGGAGTTACTGACTGTAGTGAGTTATTATCAGAGCAGTTACAGAATGTAATGAGTTATAAAGCATTTACAGACTGTACTGATTTACTATAGGGGAGTTACAGACTGTAGTGATTTATTATAGAGGATTTACAGGCTGTAGTGAGTTATAGAGAGCAGTTACAGACTGTAATGAATTATTATCCAGCGCAGTTACAGACTGTAATGAGTTATTATAGAGCAATTACAGACTGTAGTGATTATAGAGGAGTTACAGACTGTAGTGAGTGTTTATAGAGAGCAGATAGAGGCTGTAGTGAGTGTTTATAGAGAGCAGTTACAGATTTAGTGAGTTATTATAGAGCAGTTACAGATTGTAGTGAATTATTATAAAGGAGTTACAGTCTAGTGAGTTATTATAGAGCAGTTACAGACTGTTGTGAGTTATTATAAAGGAGTTACAGTCTAGTGAGTTATTATAGAGCAGTTACAGACTGTAGTGAGTTATTATAGAGCAGTTACAGACTGTAGTGAGTTATTATAGAGCAGTTACAGACTGTAGTCAATTATTATACAGTGCAGTTACAGACTGTAATGAGTTATTATAGAGCAGTTACAGATTGTAGTGAATTATTATAAAGGAGTTACAGTCTAGTGAGTTATTATAGAGCAGTTACAGACTGTTGTGAGTTATTATAAAGGAGTTACAGTCTAGTGAGTTATTATAGAGCAGTTACAGACTGTAGTGAGTTATTATAGAGCAGTTACAGACTGGAGTGAGTTATTATAGAGCAGTTACAGACTGTAGTCAATTATTATACAGTGCAGTTACAGACTGTAATGAGTTATTATAGAGCAGTTACAGACTGTAGTGATTTATTATAGAGCAGTTACAGACTTTAGTGAGTTATTATAGAGCAGTTACAGACTAGTGATTTATTACAGTGCAGTTACAGACTGTAGTGAGTTATTATAGAGCAGTTACAGACTGTAGTGATTTATTATAGAGCAGTTACAAACTGTAGTGAGTTATTATAGAGCAGCTGCAGACTAGTGAATTATTATAGGACAGTTGCAGATTGTAGTGAGTTATTATAGAGAGCAGTTACATACTGTAGTCAGTTATTATAGAGGAGTTACCGACTGTAGTGAGTTATTATAGAGAGCATTTAAAGGCTGTAGTGAATTATTATACAGTGCAGTTACTGACTGTAATGAGTTATTATAGAGCAGTTACAGTCTGTAGTGAGTTATTATAGAGCTGTTCCACACGGTAGTAATTTATTATAGAGGAGTTACAGACTGCAGTGAGCTTTTATAGCGAGCAGTTACAGACTGTAGTGAGTTATTATACGGCAGTTGCAGACTGTCGTGAGTTATTATACAGCAGTTACAGGCTGACGTGAGTTATTATACAGCAGTTACAGACTGTCGTGAGTTATTATAGAGCAGTTACAGACTGTCGTGAGTTATTATTGAGAGCAGTTATAGACTGTAGTGAGTTATTATAGAGCAGTTACAGACTGTAGTGAATTATTACGGAGCAGCTACAGTCTTAAGTGAGCTATTATAGAACAGTTACAAACTGTAGTAAGTTATTATAGAGCAGCTACAGACTGTAGTGAATCATTATGTAACAGTTGCAGATTGTAGTGAGTCATTATTGAGAGCAGTTCCAAACGAGAATGTTTATACAGAGCAGTTACAGACTGTAGTGTGTTATTATAGAGCAGTTACAGGAGGTAGTGTGTTATTATAGAGCAGTTACAGACTGTATTGAGTTATTATTGAGAGCAGTTACAGACTGTAGTGAGTTACAGAGAGCAATTACAGACTGTAATGAGTTATTATAGAGAGCAATTGCAGACTGTAGTGAGTTATTATAGAGCAGTTACAGGCTGTAGTGAATTATTATAGAGCAGTTACACACGGTACAGTAGTGAGTTATTGGTCCAGAAATTCGTGTCCCAACGCGTGAGCACGGACGGCGTACTCACGCGTGGACCCGATGGAAGTGCCGGAATCTTGCATGCGCGGAAAACCGGCACTTCCGATCCTCTGAACCAAGGGGTTCAGAGGTCGAACGCGTGCGCATGGGAGTCTGCGCGTGCGCGTTGAACTTCCTTTTTTTTTCAGGTTTTAACGTGCGGGTAAGTCTGTACATTTTAGAAATGTAAAAAGCAGCCATAAGGACTTCATTTTCAAAGGTAAGTGGTCAATTATTTAAAATTAAAACACTTTTTCCACAGGATTTTTACTTTTAAATATTTTAAAGCAAGATAAGTTTATTTTTAGCCCTGTTATTTTATGTAATTTTTTTTCAAAAATTTAAGTTTTTGTTTAAAATAGTTATTTAATGTCATTTATAGTTTATTTACAAAGTGTGATTTTTTTTAAAAATTTATTTGAAGGTAAAGTACAGTTGTACAGCCTCAGCATTTATACGTTTTGACAGCTCTATCTGTCAAGACTTATGAATGGAGCATTCCCTGCTCCGATTGGCTGCCTGTTGCTCATGTGATCCCAGGGGATACTTCGCACTAACTACGCCCCTGGGACACGCCAGCATAGCGCGCCGGCCTCTGGGACAGGCCTCGGAGAGGAATTCCACGCAGGCCAAGAGGTCAACTGCCGGCGCGCTAGGTAAGCGTAGGTCGGGGGCTTGCACCCATGGGAAGCCCCCAACCTGAATTTCTGGGCCATTATTGAGCAGTTACACACTGTAGTGAGTTAATATAGAGAGCAGTGACAGACCATAGTGAGTTATTATAGAGCAGTTACAGACTGTAGTTAGTTACTATAGAAAGCAGTGACAGACTGTAGTGAGTTATTTCTTTTCTTCTCTACTTTTCCAGATGCCAGCATGTATGCTCATTACCTCTTTAATGCTTTCGACAGCGCCCACAATGGATCTATCAAATTCGAGGTAAAACCTGTTCCAGTGAAAGCAGCCTAAGAATGAATAAAAACTGCACATGATTCCAGAAATCTATTCATACCAACCTTTTAATAATATTTGTGATTAAATCGTTGCTTAATATTGAATCCTATACTCTGGGTCCAACTATGAGCCCATGTTGTGACAAGTTATTGAGGTGAACAGTGTGATGTAGCTGGATTAACAGCAGTACAGATACCATAGGTAACACAGTGCGCTGGGGGAGGGTTCCTGAGTGACAGTGTGAGGGAGCTGGATTATCATCATTAGAGATACAGTCAATAAAACAGGGCGCTGGGGCAGAGTGGTTACTGATTGACAGTGTGAGGGAGCTGGATTAACATCAGTAGAGCCAAAAACAGCAACACAGGTCGCTGGAGAGATAAGTGCCTGAGTGACAGTGTGAGGGACCTGGATTAACATGAGCACAGATACTGTGAGTGACACAGGGCGCTGGGGAGAGGGATTACTGAGTGACTGTGTGAGGGAGCTGTATTATCATCATTAGAGATACACTCAGTAACACAGGACGCTGTGGGATAGTATGTTACTGAGTGACAATGTGAGGGAGCTGGATTAACATCAGTAGAGATACACTCAGTAACACAGGATGTTGTGGGATAGGGGATACTGAGTGACATTGTGAGGGAGCTGGATTATCATCAGTTGAGATATAGTCAGTAACACAGGGCGCTGGGGCAGGAGTTATTTAGTGACATTGAGGGAGCTGGATTAACATCATGTTAGATCCGTGTATCTTGATGTTGTGTCCTTCAATAATTAGACAAGAGACTGCAGGGAACGATCAACAGGTGTTTACTGAATGAGGGTTATTCTAGAACTAACTGTACAAATCACTACTCAGGGTTTATATACAGGTGTGGTCACTGCCAGTACTACAGTATACAGGAGCTGTAAAAAGTAGTTCTCCCCTTAAAGGTACATACATTACAATTCCTCCCCTTTTAGATTAACAGTACCATAACACTCATTTAACAATTAAATAACAACTAATTACAATTAACACTTTTAACATGCAACATTAACTGAAAATAGTCTATTTATAAATTCAGTCTTTGGGGAGGCTTCCTGATCCTTTCTGGAGAGCGCCTTTCCCGAGTGTCTTGCTCTTGGTGCGGAGGCAATTCTGGCCCCCTGTCGTCGGTTGCTTCATCCACTTCCGATGCTACTGTTTCTGGGATAGATGCTACCTGTACGTTGGGTTCATCACCAGGTACGTATGGGCGAGACATGGGGTTGACTCGTTCATGTGACTCTAGGATCTGGTCAGCATGGGGTCTCACAATGTTCTCCCCAACATCCACTGTGTACATTAGTGGCCCCTGCCATGTGCATATCGTTCCTGGTTGCCATTTCTCTGTTCGGTAGTCGTGGGCCAAGACTGGTTGCCTTACATTGAAGCTCCTTGTCGGCTTCTCATTGATGTGCTGGAATTGCTTATTCTCAACATCTCTTTGTACATTTGGTCTGAGCAAATCCAGACGAGATCTCAACCTTCGGTTAAAGAGCATCATGGCCGGGGCCTGGTTGGTGATTGCATGTGTCGCATTTCTGTAGGCTAACAGGAAATTGTCCACCTTATGCAGCAGTGGAATGCCATCATCGCACATGGCTCTTACTTCTTTTTTAAAGGTTTGTACGAACCTTTCAGCCAATCCATTTGTGGCTGGATGATACGGGACGGATGTGTAATGCCTTACCCCATTCCTTTTCATAAATCTTCGAAACTCTTTGGACACAAACTGTGGTCCGTTATCAGAGCAAATCTGCTCTGGCAAGCCGTTTCTGGCAAAAATGGTCCGTAGGACTGCAATAGTTTTCTCCGTGGTGGTGGAGGACATTTTGATGACGTCAGGCCATTTCGAGTGCGCATCCACGGCTATTAAAAACATTGAGTCCATGAATGGACCAGCAAAATCAATATGCACCCGTTGCAATGGAGATGAGGGCCACTCCCATGGGTGCAGAGGGGCATGTGGTGGTGCATTTTGGACCTTCTGGCATCCTGAGCAGCTCTTTGTCAGGTCCTCGATTTGCTGATCGATCCCTGGCCACCACACATAAGCCCTAGCAAAGCTTTTCATTTTCACCCCTCCAAGATGACCTTCGTGAAGCTCATTGAGCACTCTCTCCCTTAACTTGGGTTGAATTACCACTTGGGATCCACACATCAAGGTCCCCTGGCATACTGACAGCTGTTCTCTTCTGGATGAGAATGCTGGCAACAGTGAGTCGCCATGTGCTGGCCATCCCTTAACCGTCAAATCATATACCCGAGAAAGTGTCGGGTCATTTCGGGTCTCCTTCTCTATACCAGCGTTAGTTACAGGCAAGCATTCAATTATAGTCGAACGGAATATTTTGACAGGATCCACTGCTGGTGCTTCCAGTAGTCAGTGGCAGGCGTGATAGCCCATCAGCGTTTCCATGCTGTTTCATGCCCTTATACTCGATTTCATATTGGTGCGCCCCTAGAAAAAGGGACCAAATTTGTAGCCAAATGCGCAGTCATCACCGGAATGCCCTTCTTTGGATTAAAGATGGAGACAAGTGGCTGGTGGTCAGTCAGCAAGGTGAACTTCTGCCCGTGCAGATAGTGATTGAACTTTTTCACTCCCCGCACTAGGCTGAAGGCCTCCCTGTCAATCTGGGCATAGTTACGCTTGGCTGAGGTTAGTGACCGAGACGCAAAGGCTACTGGCCTCTCCGAGCCGTCCGGGAATTTGTGCGACAGCACCGCTCCAATGCCATAGGGTGATGCATCACACGCCAACCGAATTGGTAGTGCTGGGTTGAAATGAGCCAACACCTCTTTTGATGTGATCAATGCTTTGCTCGTCTGGAAAGCTCATTTACATTCGTCACTCCACTTCCATGGTACCCCCGTTTGCAGTAGGGTGTTCAGTGGCTGTAGTACTGTAGACAAATGTGGCAAGAACTTATGGTAGTAGTTCACCAGCCCGAGGAACGACCTCAGTTGTGACACATTTTCCGGTGCTGGAGCCTTGACAAATGCCTCAATCTTTTCAGGGGACTTATGTAACCCCTCTTCATCAATGACATGGCCACAATACGAGATCTGCTTCTGGAAAAACTCGCATTTGTGGCGATTACCTCGGAGCCCATATTCCTTCAATCTAGTGAGCACCTGCTACAGGTTGGCGAGGTGATCACTGTCATTTTATACCATGGCCAGTATATCGTCCAAATAACACTGGGTCCCTGGCATCCCTTGCAGGACTTGATCCATTGCCCTTTGCCAAATAGCCGGAGCTAATGCTACCCCGAACACCAGCCGGTTGTATTGGTATAGACCTTTATGAGTGTTGATCGTGAGGTACTGTTTCGAGGCTTCTTCTACCTCCATTTGCAGGTACGCCTGGGCCAGATCAATCTTAGTGAAGCGTTTCCCTCCAGATAGCGAGGTGAAAATATCTTCAATCCGCGGAAGCGGATATTGTACAGTGTGAAGGACTGGGTTCACTGTCACCTTAAAGTCCCCACAGATGCAAACCTTCTTTGGTTCCCCAGGCGTATTACTCAACGACCTCTTCATTACAGGAATGATGGGTGTAGCCCACTCGCTCCAGTCCACTTTGGACAGTACTCCTGAATGTTCCAAACCTTCCAGCTCTGCTTCGACGGCTGGGCGGATCGCATAAGGTACCGGTCTGGCCTTAAAAAAAAAAAAAAAAAAAAACTTTGGGCTTGCATTTTCCTCTATTTTGATCATCGCTATTATGCCTTTAAATGTTCCGAGTCCTTGCTGGAACACTTCTTGTGCGTCAGTTAGCATTTTTGACAGTTGTCCAGGTGTGATGTCGTCATCCTTTTTGGCATCTACAGTCAGTGCTTGTATGGAATGCCAATCTAGCAGTATCTTCCGGATCCATTCACGTCCTAATAGTGGTGGTCCTCCATCTGGCAATACATATAGGTCCATTTTTGGTGTTTCCTTGCCGTTATATATAACGTTCATCCTTATTTTTCCTTTGGGGTAGACTTTTTGCCCCGTGTACGTCTTCAAGGCAATCTCTGTATCTCTCAAGGGTATATGTGAGAATAGCCGCTTGTAGTCCCTTCGATTTATGACTGTTAGTGATGATCCTGTGTCCAATTCCATTTTCACTTGGACTCCTGCTATCTTGAGCGTGACCCAGATAGTTTGGTGATCCTCCATTTTGATCACATTATGTAGTTTCAGACAACCCATCTCCTTGCTTCCAGAGTCTGTATCACTTTTCTGTTCATCTGCACTACTCTCCGTCACCTTATGTACCTTCTTGTACTTCTCCTGTGGAGATTTCTTGCTGCTGGTTTTCTTTCCCGACCTGCAGACTCTTGCTATGTGTCCTACTTTTCCTACTGTCTGCACACTTTGTCCTTGAACCAGCAATCATTATGGTCGTGTGTTGTTCTGCCGCAGCGATAGCACTTCACTGTTCCGTATGACATTTCATTTGTGCCATATTCTTGCGGTCTCCATTGTATCTCTGCCGCGCCCCATGCTGCTGCTTCGTGTGATACTGCAATGCTGAAAGCCATGTCCAGCGTAAGATCCTTTTCTGATAGAAGCCGTTTCTGTGTTCCTTCACTTTGAAGCCCACACACAAACTTGTCCCTTAAAGTATCTGCTAGTCCCGTTCCAAACTGGCAGTGTTTCAATAGCTTGCGCAGTTCCGTTAAATACTCAGCATTACTTTCATCTTTATGCTGGTTCCTTTTGTGAAACTTAAATCTTTCTGCTATCAGCAGCGGTGTGGGGTTTAAGTGGTCCTGTAGGATTGACACTATGTTTTCAAAATCCTTTTCTACTGGCTTCTCTGGGGTTACTAGCTTTCGTAGTAAGCCATACGTTTTTGCACCCATTGAATTCAACAATACCAGCGCTTTCTTGTCATCTGGCACTTCATTCGCCTTGCAGTATACTTCTATGCGTTCGACATATGTCGTCCAATCTTTGACTTCATTGTCGAACGCTGTGATACTGCCACTCTTCGGCATTTTTGGGTGTGGTTAGGCTGGCTTATAATGGCGTCTCCCGCGCTTTCCTTTCTTCCCTGCAGCGGCTTAAAATGGCGTCTCCCGCACTTTCCTTTCTTCCCCGCTGACGCTGCTCGGCCCTTGAACACCGGCTGTGCTCTGCGCATTTTCCTGCGCGCCTCTCTCCCCCATTGACGCTGCTCGGCCCTTGAACACCAGCTGTGCTCTGCGTGTTTTCCTGCGCGCCTCTCTCCCCCGTTGACGCTGCTCGGCCCTTGAACACCGGCTGCGCTCTGCTCTCTCTCGTTGATGCCGCTCGGTCCTGAACACCGGCTGCGCCCTGTGCGCTCTACCCTCTCTCCCTCCCCTGTCGAAACTGCTCGGCCTTTTTCTGTGCCATCGGTCGGCTCTAGCCACCGCTGCCCGGGAAGGGTCTGCGCAGTACCTGTTGCCAGCCCGTTTCGCTGGACCACCATGACTAGAAAGCCAAGCCTGGCTCTCAACAGCCTCCCCTGCAATGCTCAAATCTCCACTGGATGACTGGGGGGTTTCCCGTGGTCGACGCCCGGGCTTGTGGACTCGGCCTTCTTCCACTGTTCTCCAGGAGCGAATCCCTGGGAGGTGATGCAGAGTTGCAGGTAGGTTTGAATCTGCTCGTCGCCAATGTTAGATCCATGTATCTTGATGTTGTGTCCTTCAATATTTAGACAAGAGACTGCAGGGAACGATCAGCAGGTGTTTACTGAATGAGGGTTACTCTAGAACTAAATGTACAAATCACTACTCAGGGTTTATATACAGGTGTGGTCACTGCCGGTACTACAGTATACAGGAGCTGTAAAAAGTAGATCTCCCCTTAAAGGTACATAAATTACACATCAGTACAGATACTTTCAGTGACACAGGGTGCTGGGGGTAGGGTTGCTGAATGACAGTGTCAGGGAGCTGGATTAAGATCAGAACAGATACAGTCATTGACACAGGGCACTGGGGGAGAGGGCTTACTGACTGACAGTGTGAGGGAGCTGTATTAAGATCAGTAGAGATATAGTAAATAACACAGGGCACTGTGGGGAGGAGTTATTTAGTGACAGTGTGAGGGAGCTGGATTAACATCAGTACTGTTAGATCCGTGTATCTTGATGTTGTGTCCTTCAATAATTAGACAACAAGACTGCAGGGAACGATTAAACAGGTGTTTACTGAATGAGGGTTACTCTAGAACTAATTGTACAGATCACTACTCGGTTTATATAAAGGCGTGGTCACAGCCGGTACTACAGTATACAGGAGCTGTAAAAAGTAGTTCTCCCCTTTAAGGTACATACATTACAATTCCTCCCCTTTTAGATTAACAGTACCATAACACTCATTTAACAATTAAATAACAACTAATTACAATTAACACTTTTAACATGCAACATTAACTGAAAATAGTCTATTTATAAATTCAGTCTTTGGGGAGGCTTCCTGATCCTTTCTGGAGAGCGCCTTTCCCGAGTGTCTTGCTCTTGGTGCGGAGGCGATTCTGGCCCCCTGTCGTCGGTTGCTTCATCCACTTCCGATGCTACTGTTTCTGGGATAGATGCTACCTGTACGTTGGGTTCATCACCAGGTACGTATGGGCGAGACATGGGGTTGACTCGTTCATGTGACTCTAGGATCTGGTCAGCATGGGGTCTCACAATGTTCTCCCCAACATCCACTGTGTACATTAGTGGCCCCTGCCATGTGCATATCGTTCCTGGTTGCCATTTCTCTGTTCGGTAGTCGTGGGCCAAGACTGGTTGCCTTACATTGAAGCTCCTTGTCGGCTTCTCATTGATGTGCTGGAATTGCTTATGCTCAACATCTCTTCTTCCATTTGGTCTGAGCAAATCCAGACGAGATCTCAACCTTCGGTTAAAGAGCATCATGGCCGGGGCCTGGTTGGTGACTGCATGTGTCGCATTTCTGTAGGCTAACAGGAAATTGTCCACCTTATGCAGCAGTGGAATGTCATCATCGCACATGGCCCTTACTGCTTTTTTAAAGGTTTGTACGAACCTTTCAGCCAATCCATTTGTGGCTGGATGATACGGGACGGATGTGTAATGCCTTACCCCATTCCTTTTCATAAATCTTCGAAACTCTTCGGACACAAACTGTGGTCCGTTATCAGAGCAAATCTGCTCTGGCAAGCCGTTCCTGGCAAAAATGGTCCATAGGACTGCAATAGTTTTCTCCGTGGTGGTGGAGGACATTTTGATGACGTCAGGCCATTTCGAGTGCGCATCCCCGGCTATTAAAAACATTGAGTCCATGAATGGACCAGCAAAATCAATATGCACCCATTGCAATGGAGATGAGGGCCACTCCCATGGGTGTAGAGGGGCATGTAGTGGTGCATTTTGGACCTTCTGGCATCCTGAGCAGCTCTTTGTCAGATCCTCGATTTGCTGATCGATCCCTGGCCACCACACATAAGCCCTAGCAAAGCTTTTCATTTTCACCCCTCCAAGATGACCTTCGTGAAGCTCATTGAGCACTCTCTCCCTTAACTTGGGTTGAATTACCACTTGGGATCCACACATCAAGGTCCCCTGGCATACTGACAGCTGTTCTCTTCTGGATGAGAATGCTGGCAACAGTGAGTCGCCATGTGCTGGCCATCCCTTCACCGTCAAATCATATACCCGAGACAGTGTCGGGTCATTTTGGGTCTCCTTCTCTATACCAGCGTTAGTTACAGGCAAGCATTCAATTATAGTCGAACGGAATATTTTGACAGGATCCACTGCTGGTGCTTCCAGTAGTCAGTGGCAGGCGTGATAGCCCATCAGCGTTTCCATGCTGTTTCGTGCCCTTATACTCGATTTCATATTGGTGCGCCCCTAGAAAAAGGGACCAAATTTGTAGCCAAATGCGCAGTCATCACCGGAATGCCCTTCTTTGGATTAATCATGGAGACAAGTGGCTGGTGGTCAGTCAGCAAGGTGAACTTCTGCCCGTGCAGATAGTGATTGAACTTTTTCACTCCCCACACTAGGCTGAAGGCCTCCCTGTCAATCTGGGCATAGTTACGCTTGGCTGAGGTTAGTGACCGAGACGCAAAGGCTACTGGCCTCTCCGAGCCGTCCGGGAATTTGTGCGACAGCACCGCTCCAATGCCATAGGGTGATGCATCACACGCCAACCGAATTGGTAGTGCTGGGTTGAAATGAGCCAACACCTCTTTTGATGTGATTAATGCTTTGCTCGTCTGGAAAGCTCATTTACATTCGTCACTCCACTTCCATGGTGCCCCCGTTTGCAGTAGGGTGTTCAGTGGCTGCAGTACTGTAGACAAATGTGGCAAGAACTTATGGTAGTAGTTCACCAGCCCGAGGAACGACCTTAGTTCTGACACATTTTCCGGTGCTGGAGCCTTGACGACTGCCTCAATCTTTTCAGGGGACTTATGTAACCCCTCTTTATCAATAACATGGCCACAATACGAGATCTGCTTCTGGAAAAACTCGCATTTGTGGTGATTAGCTCGGAGCCCATATTCCTTCAATCTAGTGAGCACCTGCTCCAGGTTGGCGAGGTGATCACTGTCATTTTTGCCCGTGACCAGGATGTCGTCCAAATAACACTGGGTCCCTGGAATCCCTTGCAGGACTTGTTCCATTGCCCTTTGCCAAATAGCCGGAGCTGATGCTACCCCGAACACCAGCCGGTTGTATTGGTAGAGACCTTTATGAGTGTTGATCATGAGGTACTGTTTCAAGGCTTCTACTACCTCCATTTGCAGGTCCGCCTGGGCCAGATCAATCTTAGTGATGCGTTTCCCTCCAGATATCGAGGCGAAAATATCTTCATATCGCTGTTATGCCTTTTATTGTTCCGAGTCCCTGCTGGAACACTTCTTATGCATCAGTTAGCATTTTTGACAGTTGTCCAGGTGTGACGTCGTCATCCTTTTTGGCATCTACAGTCACTGCTTGTATGGAATGCCAATCTAGCTGTATCTTCCGGATCCATTCACGTCCTAGTTGTGGTGATCCTCCATCTGGCAATATATATAGGTCCATTTTTGGTGTTTCCTTGCCGTTATATATAACGTTCACCCTTATTTTTCCTTTGGGGTAGACTTTTTGCCACGTGTACGTCTTCAAGACAATCTTTGTATCTCTCAAGGGTATATATGAGAATAGCTGCTTGTAGTCCCTTCGGTTTATGACTGTTAGGGCTGATCCTGTGTCCAATTCCATTTTCACTTGGACTCCTGCTATCTTGAGCGTGACCCAGATAGTTTGGTGATCCTCCATTTTGATCACATTATGTAGTTTCAGACATCCCAGCTCCTTGCTTCTGGAGTCTGTATCACTTTTCTGTTCGTCTGCACTACTCTCCGTCACCTTATGTACCTTCTTGTACTTCTCCTGTGGAGATTTCTTGCTGCTGGTTTTCTTTCCTGACCTGCAGACTCTTGCTATGTGTCCTACTTTTCCACACTGTCTGCACACTTTGTCCTTGAACCAGCAATCATTATGGTCGTGTGTTGTTCTGCCGCAGTGATAGCACTTCACTGTTCCGTATGACATTTCATTTGTGCCATATTCTTGCGGTCTCCGTTGTATCCCTGCCGCGCCCCGTGCTGCTGCTTCGTGTGATACTGCAATGCTGAAAGCATTGTCCAGCGTAAGATCCTTTTCTGATAGAAGCCGTTTCTGGGTTCCTTCACTTTGAAGCCCACACACAAACTTGTTCCTTAAAGTATCTGCTAGTCCCGTTCCAAGCTGGCAGTGTTTCGATAGCTTGCGCAGTTCCTTTAAATACTCAGCATCACTTTCATCTTTATGCTGGTTCCTTTTGTGAAACTTAAATCTTTCTGCTGTCAGCAGCGGTGTGGGGTTCAAGTGGTCCTGTAGGATTGACACTATGTTTTCAAAATCCTTTTCTACTGGCTTCTCTGCGATTACTAGGTTTTGTAGTAAGCCATACGTTTTTGCACCCATTGAATTCAACAATACCAGCGCTTTCTTGTCACCTGGCACTTCATTTGCCTTGCAGTATACTTCTATGCGTTCGACATATTTCGTCCAATCTTCGACTTCATTGTCGAACGCTGTGATACTGCCACTCTTCAGCATTTTTGGGTGTGGTTAGACTGGCTTAAAATGGCGTCTCCCGCGCTTTCCTTTCTTCCCTGCAGCGGCTTAAAATGGCGTCTCCCGCGCTGCTGCCAACGCCGCTCTCGGCGGTCCTCGTGGCAAATGGCGACGCCCTGTGGGTTTCGTGCGCTGCTGCCAATGCCGCTCTCTGCGGTCCTCGTGGCAATGTCAGCGCCTCGCGTTTTCCTGCGCGCCTCTCTCCCCCGTTGACGCTGCTCGGCCCTTGAACACTGGCTGCGCTCTGCGCGTTTTCCTGCACGTCTCTCTCCCCCGTTGACGCTGCTCGGCCCTTGAACACCGGCTGCGCTATGCTCTCTCTCGCCTCTCTCCCCCGTTGACGCCGCTCGGTCCTGAACACCAGCTGCGCCCTGTGCGCTCTACCCTCTCTCTCTCCCCTGTCGACGCTGCTCGGCCTTTTTCTGTGCCGCTTGGTCGGCTCTAGCCGCCGCTGTCCGGGAAGGGTCTGCGCAGTACCTGTTGCCAGCCCGTTTCGCTGGACCACCGTGACTGGAAAGCCAAGCCTGGCTCTCAACAGCCTCCCCTGCGATGCTCAAATCTCCGTTGGATGATTGGGCGGTTGCCCGTGGTCGACGCCCATGCTTCTGGACTCGACCTCCTTCCACTGTTCTCCAGGAGCGAATCCCTGGGAGGTGATGCAGAGTTGCAGGTAGGTTCGAATCTGCTCGTCGCCAATATTAGATCCGTGTATCTTGATGTTGTGTCCTTCAATAATTAGACAACAAGACTGCAGGGAACGATTAAACAGGTGTTTACAGAATGAGTGTTACTCTAGAACTAATTGTAAAGATCACTACTCAGGGTTTATATACAGGTGTGGTCACTGCCGGTACTACAGTATACAGGAGCTGTGTAAAGTAGTTCTCCCCTTAAAGGTACATACAATACAAGTACAGATACAGTCAGTGACACAGGGTTTTGGGGAACTGGTTACTGAGTGACAGTGTGAGGGAGCTAGATTAACATCAGTACAGATACAGTCTGTAACACGGCACTGGGTGGATGGGTTACTGAGTGACAATGTGAGGGAGCTGGATTCACATCAGTGGAGGAACAGTAAGTAACACAGGGCACTGGGGAGAGAGGTTACTGAATGACAGTGTGGGGGAGCTACATTAACTTCAGCAGAGATATAGTCAGTAACACAGAGCGGTAGCGGGAGGGGTTACAGAGTGACATTATGAGGGAGCTGGATTAACATCAGTACAGATACTTTCAGTGACACAGGGTGCTGGGGGTGGGGTTACTGAGTGACAGTGTTAGGGAACTGGATTACCTTCAGTACAGATACAGTCAGTGATACAGGGCGCTGGGTGAGGGCTTACTTAGTGACAGTGTGAGGGAGCTGCATTAACATCAGTAGAGATATAGTCAATAACACAGGGCGCTGCAGGGAGGAGTTATTTAGTGACAGTGAGAGGGAGCTGGATTAACATCAGTAGAGACACAGTCAGTAACACCGAGTGCTGTGGGGAGAGGTTACTGAGTGACAGTGTGATGAGCTGGATTAACATCAGTACAGATACAGTCTGTAACACGGCGCTGGGTGGATGGGTTACTGGGTGACAATGTGAGGGAGCTGGATTATCATCAGTCGAGATACTTTTAGTGACACGGTGCTGGGGGTGAGTTTACTGAGTGACAGTGTGAGGGAGCTGGATTAACATCAGTACAGATACAGTCAGTAATACAGGGCGCTGGGGGGAGAGGGGTTACTGAGTGACAGAGTGAGGGAGCTGGATCAACATCAGTAGAGGAACAGTAAGTAACACAGGGCACTGGGAGAGAGTTTACTAAGTGACAGTGTGAGGGAGCTGCATTAACTTCAGCAGAGATACAGTCAGTAACACAGGGCGGTAGCGGGAGGGGTTATAGAGTGACTGTGTGAGGGAGCTGAATTAACATCAATAGAGATGCAGTCAGTAACACATGGCGCTGCGGGAGGGGTTACTGAGTGACAATGTTAGGTAGCTGGATTTTCATCAGTAGAGATACGGTCAGTAACATGGCGCTGGGAGAGAGGGGTTACTGAGTGAGAGTGTGAGGGAGCAGGATTATCATCAGTAGAGATACAGTCAGTAACACAGGGCACTGGGGGAAGAGTGTAGGGGGTGGCGGGTGGTGCGTGCGCCCAGTCTGTTATGCTCTTGACTGTCTGTGAGCGGTTCGAATCGCTCCCACACCCCTGGGTTCTAGACACCGGACTTAGGTACAGGCGGCGATACAGAAAATCGAGTAGACAAGTGGCTTGGTGTAAGAAAACCAAGATTTTATTAAAACAGAAATAAAACACAGTCTTATGAGAAAATCACCAGTATAAAATACAGGCAAATATAAAAATTATACTTATACAGGGAATGGGGAACACACGGCACACCGAGGGAAAACAACTGCATTAAAAATCCCCTTATCCTTATCCCACCCCCTATACCTAACTAGATTAAGCTAAGAGGGGCCAGAATTCATGCTCACCAATCCAAAGCCTGTTGCTTTAACAGATGTGAGTTTTGAGGTTTGGTCTTCTGTCCTTTTGGGTACTCCGTCGCCACGTGGTCTCAGGGCATGGCGCTGGAGCTGTTGCTGCGACACACCTTCCCTCTCCTCAGCTACCGTCGTCGTCTCGTCGCGATGGGTTCTCTTCCTCTTCTCCCTCGGGCAGTCGTTGGCGGTAACGTTGCGTTTATGGAACGGTTGGCAGTCTTTACTCCTTAGATTTTACTACCCAAGCGTCAAACGCCAGTATATTCGTTGTGGCGTGGACACCTGCATTTAATGCCAGCTCATTCGCAGTGTTCAATAGCCAACTTATTGTCACTGTCCATACATTTCTTCCCCAAGCGCCAGCTTATAACTAGGCACTCGGTCTTTATCAATGCATCTTTCGTTGCCCTTCTCTGCTCTTATTGGGTTGTTACCTTCTTCTTCGTCTCTCCTCGTCTCGTCTCGTCTTGTTTCGTCTCGTCCTTTTTCGTGGCCCGTGTGTCCTGTATGACTCAGGACTCGGGTCTCATTCCCCTCTCTGTAATTGGTATGGATGTCCTTGGTTGTTAAATTAACGCGGGGAGCGAGAAGAGAACCCGCCACGAGGCCAGGGCACGAGTACGAGCGGCAGCAGCCCCAAGAGGCCGGAGCCACGAGAGCAAGAGTAAGGGGCAAGAGTAAGAGCACGATAGATACAGAGGGCCTACAATTATACCCGTTGCTTCATCTCCTATCTGCGCGCCAAATCAGGTCAGTCCATTGTTTAACTTTTGGAGGGCTGTACTAAATGATTATACCAATCTAAGTTAACTGGTTGTAGATGGCCGTTTATCGCACCTAATGTCCCCAATGTCCGGGTTGTATTGTCATTAATGCATTTTAATCGACTTGCCCAGCCTTGGTGGCTCCCTTGAGCTGTTTCCGATTATTTATGCAGACAAACTAATGGCCACATGTATAGGCCTAACTGGGTTTGATCTGTCGCATTGCATATTCAGTGTTTGCCTAGCTGTCTGGCTTTCCAAACACAAAGTCCTTTTTCACAGAAATGCATTTTAAGTTTCAATTTCCCAAAGCTGCCTGTGCTGCTGCAGAGTCCAAGCTTTTAAAATCTTACAGGCTTTTGGTCACGAGGTGCGGACGCCATCTTTTGGGTACCCTTTTTAAAATGTCCATGCAGGGTCCCTTTATTAATAACCTTGGGGGAATGTGGGAATTTTGCGAATCTTATAAGAGTTACTTAGTGACAGTGACAGTGTGAGGGAGCTGGATTAACATCAGTACAGGTACTTTCAGTGATGCAGGGTGCTGGGGGAGAGTGGTTACTGAGTGACAGTGTGTGGGAGCTGGATTAACATAAGTAGAGGAACAGTAAGTAACACAGAGCACTGGGGAGAGATGTTAATGGGTGACAGTGTGAGGGAGCTGGATTAACATCAGTAGAGGCACAGACATTAACACAGGGTGTTGGGGAAGGGGTTACTGAGTGACACTGTGAGGGAGCTGTATTATTATCAGTAGAGATATAGTCAGTAACACAGGGCACTGGGGGAGGAGTTATTTACTGACATTATGAGGGAGCTGGATTAACATCATTACAGATACTTTCAGTGACACAGGGTGCTCAGGGTGGGGTTACTGAGTGACGGTGTGAGGGAGCTGGATTAACATCAGTAGAGATGCAGTCCATAACACATGGCGCTGCGGGAGGTGTTACTGAGTGACAATGTGAGGCAGCTGGATTAACATCATAGAAACATATAGAAACATAGAAGATAGGAGCAGGAGTAGGCCACTTAATGAGATCATGGCTGATCATTCAAACTCAGTACCCTGTCCCTGCTTTCTCCCCATATCCCTTGATCCCTTTAGCCTTAAGAAATATATCTAACTCCTTCTTGAATATATTTAATGAATTGGCCTCAAATGCCTTCTGTGGTAGAGAATTCCAAGGGTTCACCACTCTCTCGGTGAATAAATTCCTCCTCATCTCTGTCCTAAATGGCTTACCCCTTATCTTTAGACTGTGACCCCTGGCTCTGGACTCCCCCACCATCGGGAACATCCTTCCTGCATCTAGTCCGTCTAGTCCTGTTAGAATTTTATAAATTTCAATGAGGTCACCTCTCATTCTTCTAAACTCCAGCGAATATAAGCCCAATCAACCCAATCTCTCCTCATACGTCATTCCTGCCATCCCAGGTATCAGTCTGGTGAATCTTCGCTGCACTCCCTCCATGGCAAGAACATCCTTCCTCAGATAAGGTGATGAAAACTGCACACAACACTCAAGGTGTGGTCTCACCAAGGCCTTGTACAACTGCAGCAAGACATCCTTGCTCCTGCACTTGAATCCTCTCACTATGAAGGCCAACATACCATTTGCCTTCTTAAACGCCTGCTGTACCTGCATGCTTACCTTCAGCGACTGGTGCACAAGGACACCCAGGTCTCATTGTACTTCCCCTTCTCCTAATCTATTGCCATTCAGATAATAATCTGCCTTCCTGTTTTTGTCACCAAAGTGGATAACCTTGCATTATCCATATTATACTGCATCTGCCATGCATCTGCCCAATCACCCAACCTGTCCAAATCATACTTGAGTTTCTTGGCATCCTCCTCACAGCACACACACCCACCCAGCTTTGTGTCATCTGCAAACATGCAGATATTACATCTAGTTCCCTCGTCTAGATCATTAATATATATTGTGAATAGCTGGGGTCCAAGCACCGATCCCTGCAGTACCCCACTAGTCACTGCCTGCCACTCGGAAAAAGACCCATTTATTCCAACTCTTTGCTTCCTGTCTGCCAACCAGTTCTCTATCCAAGTCAGTACCTTATCCCCAATCCCATGTGCTTTAACTTTGCACATTAATCTCTTACGCAGGACCGTACCGAAAGCCTTCTGAAAGTCCAAATACACCACATCCACTGGTTCTCCCTTATCTATTTTGCCAGTTACATCCTCAAAAAATTCCAGTAGATTAGTCAAGCACGATTTACCTTTTGTAAA
Source organism: Somniosus microcephalus (assembly GCF_052327205.1). Taxonomy (NCBI): domain Eukaryota; kingdom Metazoa; phylum Chordata; class Chondrichthyes; order Squaliformes; family Somniosidae; genus Somniosus; species Somniosus microcephalus. Next base: position 111,647,651 of record NC_140994.1, read on the forward strand.
TCCATGTTGACTTTGTCCGATCCTGCCACTGTTTTCCAAGTGCTCTGCTATTACATCTTTTATAATGGACTCTAGCATTTTCCCCACTACTGATGTCAGGCTTACCGGTCTGTAATTCCCCGTTTTCTCCCTACCACCTTTTTTGAATAGTGGGGTAACATTAGCTACCCTCCAATCCATGGGTACTGTTCCAGATTCCATCAAATGTTGGAAGATGATCAGCAATGTATCTACTATTTCTAGGGCCATTTCCTTAAGTACCCTAGGATGTAGATTATCAGAGCTTGGGGATTTATTGGCATTCAGTCCCATCAATTTCCTTAACACCATTTCCTTACAAATACTGATTTCTTTCAGTTCCTCCCCTTCATCAGACCCTATTTTCCCAGACATCTCTGGGAGGTTATTTGTGTCCTCCTTTTTGAAGACAGAACCAAAATGTGTATTTAATTGGTCTGCCATTTCTTTGTTACCGATTATAAATTCCCCTGATTCTGACTGCAAGGGACCTACATTTGACTTCACCTATCTTTTTCTCTTCACATATATATAAAAGCTTTTACAGTCAGTTTTTATGTTCCCTGCTGGCTTACTATCATATTCTATTTTCCCCTTCTTAATTAATCCCTTTGTCCTCCTTTGTTGAATCCTAAACTGCTCCCAATCCTCAGGTTTACTGCTTTTTCTGGCCAATTTATATGACCTCTCCTTGGATCTTATGCTATCCCTAATTTTCCTTGTTAGCCACAGTTGAGTCACCTTTTTTGTTTTATTTTTATGCCATACTGGGATGAACAATTTCTGTAGTTCATCCATGCAGTATTTGAATGCTTGCCATTGCCTATCCACCGTCAACCCTTTGAGTGACATTCCCCAATCAATCCTACCCAACTCGCGCCTCAGACCAGCATAGTTTCCTTTATTTAAATTCAGGACCCTAGTCTCTGAGTCAACTACTTCATTCTCCATCTTAATGAAGAAATCTATCATGTTATGATTGCACCGACCCAAGGGGCCTTGTACAACAAGATTGCTAATTAATTCTTTCTCACTACATAATACCCAGTCTAAGATGGCCTGATGGTTGGTTCCTCGACATATTGGTCCAGGAAACCATCCTGTAAACACTCCAGGAATTCCTCCTCCACAGTATTGTTACTAATTTGGTTAGCCCAATCTATATGTAGATTAAAGTCACCCATGATGACTGCTGTGCCCTTATTGCACGCTTCTCTAATTTCCCTTTTTATGCCATCCCCAACCTCCACATTACTGTTTGGAGGTCTATATGCCACTCCCACTAACGTTTTCGGCCCCTTGGTATTTCTCAGTTATACCCATACAGATTCCACATCATCAGAGCTAATATCCTTCCTTACAATTATGTTAATCACTTCTTTAACCAGCAATGCTACCCCAACTCCCTTTCCTTTTTGCCTATCTTTCCTGAACATTGAATACCCCTGGATGTTGTGTTCCCAGCCTCGGTCACCCTGGAGCCATGTTTCCGTAATCCCAGTCAAATCATATTCGTTTACCTCTATTTGTGCAGCTAATTCATCCACCTTATTCCGAATGCTCCTTGCACTAAGACACAAAGGCCTAGAAATTCAGTTGCGTTCACCAGCAGTTAGCGCCTTAGGAGGGGTAGATCTCGAGCGCTAGGCACTTAGCGCCCGGGCGCAGGAGGATCTGCGCCTACGCCCAACTTCAGTAGACATTTAGCGCCAGCGCAAAGTGTTTGCGCGCGCTCAGCTGCGCGCGCAACTTATGACGTCATTTCGTCGTGCAACGCCCTTTGTGCGCCCCAAACCGGAACTTCAGTCGCGCCCGCCCAATGTGGGCGTGGCGGTGTTAAGAACTGTGAAGTGGAACGCAGCAGAGGCCCTGCGGGCCTCGGGGAGCGCTAATTAAAGGGCACTTACACTGACCTATAAAGGCCAGCCATTTTGCTGCAATGACTTTAGTGCAACGGATTTCTGGACAGAGACCAAGGAAGACACCTTACTGATTTGGCCCAACATAGGAGAGGTATTTTTGGCTTCTGGCCAGAGCTTGGAAATTTGACTCATTGTGATTTCACTGTTTGCAAGTATATTATGGGGGCTGCATGGGGTTCCAACCCTCAGTTCCAGCATTATGTGCAAAGGGCTCGCAGACGCTGTGTGAGAGGGGCAGCCATGCCTAGACGCAGAGGGGGCATCAGGCGTCGGCAACGTAGGCCTTACCCACTCAGGGAATACCGCCAGCAGGTGTCCTATCTCACCATGACTGCCGCGCAGTGTGTTAAGAGGCTGCGCTTCAGAAGGGAGGTGGTTGCAGAGATCTGCCAGCTGCTTCACAGAAATCTGCATCCACAGCTGATGTGCAGGACGTCTCTGTCGGTGGAAGTGAAGGTCACGGTGGCTCTGAACTTTTATGCAAGCGGCTCCTTCCAAGCCGCTGCTGGGGACATAGCTAACATCTCCCAGTTCCCCGTGCATCGCTGCATCCGGCAGGTCACCGATGCCCTTTTCACAAGGAGACACCAATTCATCTCCTTCCCCATGACCCTAGAGAGGCAGGAGCAGCGTGCAGTCAGATTTGCGAGGATCGCCGACTTCCCCATGGTGCAGGGCGCCATTGACTGCACGCATGTGGCTTTGCGGGCACCTATCGACAATGCCGAGGATTACCGCAACCGGAATGGCTACCATTCCCTCAATGTACAGCTGGTGTGTGACCACAGCCAGCGCATCCTAGCTGTCAATGCCCGCTTTCCAGGCAGCAGCCACGATGCATTTATCCTGCGACAGACTACTGTGGCTGACATGTTCCAGGCACAGCCTCCCCCAAGAGGATGGCTTATCGGGGACAAAGGCTATCCTTTGTGTACATGGCTCATGGCCCCGCTCCGCGCGCCCAGGACCCCTGCTGAGGAGGCATACAACGAAAGCCATCAAGCCACAAGGAACATCATAGAGCAAACGATTGGCGTCCTCAAGCAACGGTTCCGCTGCCTGGATCGCTCCAGCGGATCTCTGCAGTATTCGCCGGATAGAGTCTCCCAGTTCGTCGTCGTTTGCTGCATGCTGCACAACCTGGCTATCCGCAGGACTCAGGCACTGCCACCTCACGTTGGACCACCACCTCAGGAGGATGAGCAGGAGGACCATGAGGAGGAGGAGGAGGAGGAGTACCAGCCCAGGAGGGAGCCACAAGGTCCAAGGGCCGTCCATCGGCGGCTTATTGAACGACACTTCTAGGCCCCCTGTCAGGGAATGGCTTGCGGCAATGAACGCACATGAATGCAGCCGCTCCGCAAGCCCTCAGCCGGTTAACGCAACAACCACTTGAAACATCACACTTGGACAAGCTGAATAAAGAAAAAGCTTTATTGAACAAACTCAGGGCCCTTCCCACATGAAACCGAAAAACAGACAACACCCCCAAAAAACACTCAAATACATATCTCACTCCCACAACCTGGGGAGGAATAACAAAACTTGCCCATCCAAATGGCCTTCATCCTCAGCCTTACCAAAAGAACCCCCCCCATAGACAAGACAACCACCCCCATATAAAAAAACATTTGCCAACACACTCTACTTTGTGTGCCGAGAGGGCGAGTCCTTGTCCAGACTATTCCGGCCCCTGGCCGACCTGCTGCTCCGCCTCAACCTGGGCCCTGTGGGTGCTGCAAGGCTGGGGGAAGGCTCCTGAGGGGCACATTGCGTGACGGCAGATGCCCTTGGGGGTCGGCCTAGACGAGCTCTGGCCCTCGAGGGGCTGGCTGCTGACTGCTGCAGCTGTGGCTGGGCAGCATCAGTCCCTCCAGCAGCTCGTCGCAGCTTCGCTGGGGGAGTGGCAGTGGCGGCTGCAGCAATGGGGGCAAGCTGGCTGATGCCGGGCGCTCGCTGCTCGCCTGAGACACTGGCACTCGGACGGGCTGGCACTGCAGCAAGCGCAGCAATCTGGTGAAGGCCAGACCGCTGTGCTGCTGCAGCGCGGCGGGTGCCCTGGCGATGCCTGCCTGACACAGCGAGTGTGGCAGCAGTGAGTGCCCTATACTGCCCTGGTCTGTGCCTGCATCAGACCAGCCAGTGACTGCACGGCACCACTGATCAACTGTCCACTCGCTGCCTGTGCTGCCCTGAATTCGTCCCGACTCGCGTCCTGTGCTGCCCTGAATTCGTCCCGACTCGCGACCTGTGATGCCCCGAATTTGGCCCGGCTCGCGTCCTGTGATGCCCCGAATTGTTCGAGACCCCTGGCCTGTGCTGCCGCGAGTTGTTCGAAACCCCTGGCCTGTGAGGCCCTGAAATCGGACACACTATGAGCCAGGGACTCGATGGCCTCAGGCAACTGTGCCACAACCCCCATGAACTCGGTGTGCCGACGATCCGTGTCCGTGGACATTTGATCAAGGAGGCGCACCTCCTGGGCGAGGACGGTCTCCGGACTGGAGGCCAGACTCTCCCTCTGGGGAGAAGGCAGCCGAGCTGCTCGACCCTTCCCGCGTGGCTGGACGCCACTGGGCTCAGGAGCTACACTCCCCTGCAACACTTCCCCCCTCTGGGGAGAAGGCAGCCGTGCTGCCCGACCCTTCCCGCGTGGCTGGACGCCACTGGGCCCAGGAGCTACGCTCCCCTGTAACACTTCCCCCCCTTTGAGGAGAATGCAGCCGTGCTGCCCGACCCTTCCCGCGTGGCTGGATGCCACTGGGCCCAGGAGCTACACTCCCCTGCAACACTTCCCCCCTCTGGGGAGAAGGCAGCGTGCTGCCCGACCCTTCCCGCGTGGCTGGACGCCACTGGGCACAGGAGCTACACCCCCCTGCAACACTTCCCCCTGGCTCTCCTCCAGGGAAGACGTGTCCCCTCCATTGCCATCCCCTGGCGCGGATGAGGGTTCCCCCGATGTGCCGCCTTCCTGTTCCTCCTCCTTGTCCTCCTCTTCCGAGGGACTGACACTCGCAGCTTCAGGGACCTCCTCCTCACCAGCTGAAAGCAGGAAGGCACAAGAGTAGCTTTAGAGTGAGGACAGGGCGTCAGCGAGGGAGGCATGAGTGGTGGCATTCTGCGCATTGGTTGGACAGTGGCAAAGGATGTAGATCTGAAGCGCAAGGGGAACGAGAGAGGTCCAAACGGTCATGTCCTTACCATTGGGGCCCAGCACAGGGTCGGCATCCCAACGGGGCCAATCACCCGGGCACCCATGAGTCGACCCACGCGCTCCTCCAGGTCACTGAGCTGCTGGAACTGGGCACGGCCTCCCCCGGTGACAGTCCGGCTCTTCAGATTCTGGGCCAGCTTGGCCTGCAAGAGAAAGGACGGCCTCTAAGTACAGTGTGGTGCCCTGTTGTTGTGTGCACTGCCTCCCATGGTCGAATAGCTTGGCCAGTGTGGTGCCCTGTTGTTGTGTGCACTGCCTCCCATGGTCGATTAGCTTGGCCAGTGTGTAAAGTGCAGAAAGTGCAATTGATGTTCATGCCAGTGCCATAGCTGCTGGATGAGGGCTGGCCATTAGGCCTTTGAGGTCCCTTTGCCCATAATGTGAGGTGCACATGCAAGGATGAGGAGGACACTGGAAAGGGTACTCACCCTGACAATCCGAGTGAGGTCGTTAAACTTTTTCCGCCATTGGACACCAGTCCTGGGGACATCGCAGGTGGCTGTGACCCTCTGGGCGATATCCCTCCAGGCTCTCCTGTATACCCTCTTGGGAGGCTTCTTGCCACTGTCCGGGAACAAGATATGGCTTCTCTTCTCCAAAGCCCTAACCAGCACCTTTAAATCCTGGGCAGAGAAGCGCTGCGCTCGCTCACGGGCCCTCTGCATCCTTCCTGGCTCTATTTCTCTCCAGCAGCAGTGTTTAGGCCTAGCTGGAGGGCTGCAGTATCCAGGGCGTGGCAGCAGACCAAGTCGACCCTTCCCCCTTTAAGAGCTGGCCGGCGCCAGGGTGTCTGCTGTCAATCAAAACATGTCCGCACCTGCGCTGCGCCCGGCCTCGGCGGTATCAGTCTGCACCGCCGGCTTAGCGCCTAAAGATAGCCGTGCAACGCCAGTTTTAGCGCTCGAGCAAACTCCTTGGCCAAAGCTACTGAATATCGGCGAAGTGGCCTCCACTTTCCGGCGGGCACAAACTTTAGCGGCCGCCCGACTTTACCGCCACAAAAGTGGCTATACTCAATTTCTAGGCCAAAGTCTTCAGGCTTGTTTTTTTTAACGCTCTTAGACCTATTAGAATTATTATTTACTGTGGCCATGTTTGATTTAAACCATTGTGTTCTCTGACTGCCACTTTTGTTTTGCTCCTTCCTATCTTTTGCTTTTACCCTTGTTTCCCTTTCCTCTGTCCCCCTGTTCAGGTTCCCAACCCCCTGCCATTTTAGTTTAAACCCTCCCCCAGAGCACTAGCAAACACTCCCCCTAGGACATCGATCCCGGCCCTGCCCAGGTGCAAACCGTCCGGTTTGAACTGGTCCCACCTCCCCCAGAACCGGTTCCAATGCCCCAGGAATTTGAATCCCTCCCCCCTGCACCATTCCTCTAGCCACGTATTCATCTGAAATCTCCTTCTATGTCTACTCTGACTAGCACGTGGCACTGGTAGCAATCCTGAGATTACTACTTTTGAGGTCCTATTTTTTAATTTACCTCCTAACTCCCTATATTCAGCTTTTAGGACCTCATCCTGTTTTTTACCTATATCGTTGGTGCCTATATGCACCACGACAACTGGCTTTTCACCCTCCCCTTCCAAAATGTTCTGCAACCGCTCTGAGACATCCTTGGCCCTTGCACCAGGGAGGCAACACACCATCCTGGAGTCTTGTTTGCGGCCGCAGAAACGCCAATCTATTCCCCTTACAATAGAATCCCCTATTACGATAGCTCTCCCGCTCTTTTTCCTCCCGTCCTGTGCAGCAGAGCCACCCCTGGTGCCAGGAAATTGGCTGCTGCTGCCTTCCTCTGATAAGCCATCCCCCCCATCAGTATCCAAAGCGGTATATCTGTTTGAGAGGGGGATGTCCACAGGGGACCCCTGCACTACCTGCCTGCGCCTACTACTCTGTCTGTTGGTCACCCCTTCCCTTTCTGCCTGTCCAACCTTTGCCTGCGGTGTGACCAACTGCTCAAACGTGTTATCCACGAATTCCTCAGCATCGCGAATGGTCCAGTATGAATCCAATCGCAGCTCCAGTGCTGCAATGTGGTCTGCCAGTAGCTGCAGCTGGATACACTTCCCGCACACATGGTTGTCAGGGACACAGGAAGTGTCCCTGAGTTCCCACATAGCACAGGAAGAGCATGCCACAAGGCCGAGCTCTCCTGCCATGACTTACCCTTTAATTAATTGAAATTAAATTAAATCAAATCAATCCCACCAATTACACTACAGTTAAATGATATACTTAAGGGGCCTGGTTTACCAACAGTCCCCGCTACACCACAGAGACCTTAAAAACTATAAACCATAGAGTTAAAGTTTAAAAAGAGAGAAATACTCACCAACCAATCACTTACCTGCTTCCTGGTGACGTCACACTTTGATTACTTTTTACTTCCCTCCCTCTGAGCTCGGAGACTGGTATGCCTCTCGAGCCTCGCGGCCACTTTTATTTACCTCTGGTGCTGCCTTGCTCCAATCAGGTCCGCGATGGGGCCTCTCGAGCCTCGCTGCCGCTTTTATTTACATCCAGTGCCTCACTCCAATCAGGTCCGCGATGGGGCCTCTCGAGCCTCGCTGCCGCTTTTATTTACCTCCAGTGCCTGGCTCCAATCAGGTCCGCGATGGGGCCTCTCGAGCCTCCCTGCCGCTTTAATTTACATCCGGTGCCTCACTCCAATCAGGTCCGCGATGGGGCCTCTCGTGCCTCGCTGCTGCTTTTATTTACCTCCGATGCTGCCTCACTCCAATCAGGTCTGCGATGGGGCCTCTCGAGCCTCGCTGCTGCTTTTATTTACCTCCGGTGCCTCGCTCCAATCAGGTTCGCGATGGGGCCTCTCGAGCCTCGCTGCCGCTTTTATTTACACCCAGTGCCTCGCTCCAATCAGCTCCGCGATGGGGCCTCTCGAGCCTCGCTGCTGCTTTTATTTACCTCCGGTGCCTCGCTCGAATCAGGTTCGCGGTGGGGCCTCTCGAGCCTCGCTGCCGCTTTGATTTACCTCCGGTGCCTTGCTCCAATCAGGTCCGCGATGGGGCTTCTCGAGCCTCGCTGCCGCTTTTATTTACCTCCGGTGCTGCCTCGCTCCAATCAGGTCCGCGATGGGGCCTCTCGAGCCTCGCTGCTGCTTTTATTTACATCCGGTGCCTCGCTCCAATCAGCTCCGCGATGGGGCCTCTCGAGCCTCGCTGCCGCTTTTATTTATCTCCGGTGCTGCCTCGCTCCAATCCGGTCCGCGATGGGGCCTCTCTAGCCTCGCTGCCGCTTTTATTTACCTCCGGTGCCTCGCTCCAATCAGGTCTACGAGGCCGCTTTAGTCTTGACAAAGGGTTCACCCGAAACGTTGACTCTATGTTCTCTCCACGGATGTTGCTGGCCTGCTGAGTTTTTCCAGCATTTTCCGTTGTTATTTCGGATTTCCAGCATCTGCAGTATTTTGCTATCATACAACAATCTTATCACTCTAAAAGGTGGAACACTTCAGAATATACGAGGGAGAATAACAATAGACAGAATACTTCACCCCTCCCAATCCCACTACACTAACGAAGTTGGACTCCAGAGGACCAGGGATAACGCTCACCAAACGACTTCTTTTGACAGTTGTAGAGGTTCGCGATTTCGGGGTTCTCTAGGTGTGGTGGTTGGGGCCTGCCATACCCAGGACACGGTAGAAGACTTCACCTGCGTTGCTGTTTCAGTCTCTGCATGACTGCTGATGCGGTCGGATGCGTATTGGATCTATCGGGTAAGTACCCAATTTCTTTTGGTCAGAAATAAGGTCTAGAGTCTTTTTATCAAATCTTACCCAGGGCTAAGTCAGAATAGTTTGTAGAGTGGAAACAAACTTGTGAAACTTTGGTTTCTTCCAGGTTGGTTTCTTGTCGGTCGCGGTGGCCCAGTATTACCTAGTTGCTGGTAATATATTTTTTTTTTATTGGGGCTTTTGGTTGCCGCGAGGCGTTCAATGATGTCTTCTCCTGGCTCAGACTCCGGATACTTTTGTGACTTGACGTGGATTTTGAAGACGACTTCTTCTTCTCTTCTACATGAGCCGTGCTGTATCGAACGGGCCGAAACTGAACTGTTCTCTTCTTCCGGACTGTACTGAACCGAACTCCTTCACCGAATGAACCGACTCACTCTTCCAACTGAAAAAGCAGGCCCCAATATACTGTTTGAGGCCTTGCTTATCTGCCCGCCAAATCTTCTCTGGCCCATTGTCATTTTTGGCGGGCTCGTTAACATTAATAGTTTTTGAAATCTTTAACGGGTTTCCAGCTGGCCCCATCTACCTTAATCGGATTAAGTTTGTGTGAATTAGTTTCAGGATGGTCCACCGAAACCTAAATTGGCTTTAAATGACTGTTTAATCTCTGGTTTGATTAGTAAGATTTGTCTTTTCCTGCTGGGGTCAGGGTCCCTTTTGTTGGTCAGTGGCATGTTCTGCATTAGGCATACTTTGGATGGCTCTGTAGTTTTTGGTGGGAATGGCTCTTCCGCTGGTCTTTTATCATTATGTAAAACGACTGAGACAGTCCAGAACGTTCCCAGACAGTTTGGCTTATGCAAATATCCAAACTGCTCGGTTTACAGAGGCCCATCCCAACCTCTTTGTCGCAGCCTTTCACAGGCTTGGACATGCCTTTTAAAATAACCAAAATCCTGGGGTTTTGACTTTAAGCCCCTTTTTGGCCCAATATTCTTTTACCATTCTGACATGGTTTTTAAACAGTCCAAAAATCTCTTCTTTTGGGGTGATCTTCTTGGTTTGGGGGATCTGCAGAATTTTGCGAATCTTACAATCCGGAGAGATACAGTCAGTGACACAGTGCGCTGGGGGAGAGTGGTTACTGAGTGACAGTGTGAGGGAGCTGGATTAACATCAGTAGAGATACAGTCACTAAAACAGGGCGCTGAAGGAGAGGGGTTACTTAGTGACAGTGTGAGGGAGGTGGATTAAGATCAGTACAGATACTGTCAGTAACACAGGGTGCTGGGGGAGAGGGGTTACTGAGTGACAGTGTGAGGGAGCTGGATTAACATCAGTACAGATGCAGTCAGTAACACAGTGCGCTCGGGGAGGAGTAACTGAGTGACAACATGAGGGAGTTGGATTAACATCATAAGAACATAAGAAGTAGGAGCAGGAGTAGGCCATATGGCCCCTCGGGCCTGCTCCGCCATTCAATAGGATCATGGCTGATCCAAACCGAGACTCACGTCCACTTCCCTGCCCTCTCCCCGTAACCCGTATTTCCCTTATCTGCTAGGAAGCAGTCTCTCTCCGTTTTAAATCTATTTAATGTTGCAACTTCCACAGCTCTCTGGGGTAGCAAATTCCATAGATTTACTACCCTCTGAGTAAAGAAGTTTCTCCTCATCTCAGTTTTGAAAGGGCAGCCCCTTATTCTAAGATTATGCCCCCTAGTTCTAGTCTCACCAATCAGTGGAAACATCCTCACCGCATCCATCCGATCAATCCCCCTCACAATCTTATATGTTTCGATAAGATCGCCTCTCATTCTTCTGAACTCCAATGAGTAGAGGCCCAACCTACTCAAACTTTCCTCATGCGTTAACCCCCTCATCTCTGGAATCAACCGAGTGAACCTTCTCTGAACCGCCTTGAGAGCAAGTATATCTTTTCTTAAATATGGAAACCAAAACTGCACGCAGTATTCCAGGTGTGGCCTCACCAATACCCTGTATAACTGCAGCAAGACTTCCCTGTTTTTATACTCCATCCCCCTTGCAATAAAAGCCAAGATTCCATTGGCCTTCCTGATCACCTGCTGCACCTCCATACTAACTTTTTGTGTTTCATGCACCAGGACCCCCAGATCCCTTTGTACTGTAGCATTTTGCAGTTTCTCTCCATTTAGATAATAACTTGCTCTTTGATTTTTTCTGCCAAAGTGCATAACCTCACACTTTCCAATATTATATTCCATCTGCCAAATCTCTGCCCACTCACTTAGCCTGCCTATGTCCTTTTGCAGGTTTTTTATGTTCTCCTCACTCACTGCTTTCCCTCCCATCTTTGTATCGTCGGCAAACTTGGATATGTTGCACTCGGTCCCTTCCTCCAAATCATTAATATAGATTGTAAAGAGTTGGGGTCCCAGCACTGACCCCTGCGGAACACCACTAGTTACTGATTGCCAGCCCGAGAATGAACCATTTATCCCAACTCTTTGTCTTCTGTTAGATAGCCAATCTTCCACCCATGCCAGTATATTACCACCAATCCCGTGATTTCTTATCTTGATCAGTAATCTTTTGTGTGGCACCTTGTGAAATACCTTTTGGAAGTCCAAATACACTACATCCACTGGTTCCCCTTTATCCACCCTGTATGTTACGTCCTCTAAGAATTCGAGCAAATTTGTCAAACATGACTTCCCCTTCATAAAGCCATGCTGACTCTGTCCTATTAAATTATGTTTATCCAAATGCTCTGCTACTGTTTCCTTAATAATGGACTCCAACATTTTACCAACCACAGATGTTAGGCAAACTGGTCTATAGTTTCCAGCTTTTTGTCTACTTCCCTTCTTAAATAAGGGTGCTACATTAGCAGTTTTCCAATCTGCCGGGACCTTTCCTGAGTCCAGGGAGTTTTGGAAAATAATCACCAATGCATCCACAATCCCTACTGCCACTTCTCTCAAGACCCTAGGATGTAGGCCATCAGGTCCGGGGGATTTATCCGCCTTAAGTCCCATTATTTTACTGAGTACCACCTCCTTAGTGTTTTTAATCTTGTTTAGCTCCTCCCCCCCCCATTGCCCCCTGTTTGTCCAGTGTTGGGGTATTTTTAGTGTCCTCTACTGTAAAGACTGATACAAAATATTTGTTCAGCATCTTTGCCATCTCCATGTTCCCGTCCACTAGTTTCCCGGTCTCATCCTTTAAGGGACCAACGTTCACTTTAGCCACCCTTTTTCTTTTTATATAGCTGTAGAAACTCTTGCTATCTGTTTTTATATTTTTTGCTTGTTTACTTTCATAATCTATCTTCCCTTTCTTAATTAATCTTTTAGTTATTCTTTGCTGGCTTTTAAATGCTTCCCAATCTTCTATCCTCCCACGAGATTTGGCTACTTTATATGCCCTTGTTTTCAGTCGGATACTATCCTTTATTATTTTACTAAGCCACGGATGGCTGTCTTTTCTTTTACTCCCCTTTTTCCTCAGTGGAATATTTTTTTCTTGAAAGAAGTGAAATATCTCCTTGAATGTAGGCCACTACTCTTGTACCGTCTTACACTTTAATCTGTTTTCCCAGTCCACTTCAGTCAATTCTACTCTCATACCTTCATAGTCTCCTTTATTTAAGCTCAGTATGCTGGTTTGAGATCCAACTCTCTCACCCTCAAACTGAATTTGGAATTCAACCATATTATGGTCACTCATTCCAAGGGGATCCTTTACTAGGACATTATTTATTAATCCTGTCTCATTACACCAGACCAGATCTAAGATTGCCTGTCCCCTGGTTGGTTCAGTTACATACTGCTCAAGGAACCCATCCCTAATACACTCTATGAACTCTTCCTCAAGGCTGCCATGCCCAATTTGTTTAGTCCAGTCAATATGAAAGTTAAAATCCCCCATGATTATAGCTGTTCCCTTATTACAAGCCCCAGCTATTTCTTGATTTACATAAGAAGATAAGACATAGGAGCAGGAGTAGGCCAATCGGCCCCTCGAGCCTGCTCCGCCATTCAATAAGATCATGGCTGATCTGATCCTAACTGCCAATCCACTATCACAGAACCATCTCCTGCATCTAACAGAATTAGACACACGAAATAGGAGCAGGATCAGGCTACACGGCCCCTGGGCCCGCTCCGCTACCCACAGGGCCATGACCGATCCGAACCTAGACTCATGTCCAAATTCCTGCCTGCTACCCGTAACCCTTAATTCCCTTTACTTCTAGGAAACTGTCTATTTCTGTTTTAAATTTATGTAATGATGTAGCTTCTACAGTTTTTTGGGGCAGCATATTCCATGGACCTACCACCCTCTGAGTGAAGTAGTTCCTCCTCATCTCAGTTTTGAAAGAGCAGCCCCTTATTCTAAGACTATGCCCCCTAGTTCTAGTTTCACCCATCATCGGGAACACCTTCCCTGCATCCACCCGATCCAACCCCTTCACAATCTTATATGTTTCAATAAGATCGCCTCTCATTCTTCTGAACTCCAATGAGTAGAGTCCCAATCTACTCAACCTCTCCTCATATGTCCATCCCCTCATCCCCAGGATTAACCGAGTGAACCTTCTTTGTACTGACTCGAGAGCAAGTATGTCCTTTCTTAAGTATGGACACCAAAACTGTACGCAGTATTCCAGGTGCGGTCTCACCAATACCTTGTACAACTGAAGCAATACCTCCCTATTTTTATATTCTATCCCTCTAGCAATGAAAGCCAACATTCCATTGGCCTTCTTAATCACTTGCTGCACCTGCATACTAACCTTTTGAGTTTCGTGCACCAGGACCCCCAGATCCCTTTGTACTTCAGTACTTCAAGTTTCTTGCCATTAAGATAATAACTTGCTCTACGATTTTTCCTGCCAAAGTGCATAACCTCACACTTTCCAGTATTGTATTCCATCTGCCAAATCTCTGCCCACTTACTTAGCCTGTCTATGACCCCTTGAAGGTTTTATATGTCCTCCTCACTCACTACTTTCCCCCCCATCTTAGTATCATCTGCAAACTTTGATATGTTACACTCGGTCCCCTCCTCCAAATCATTAATATAGCTTTTAAAGAGTTGGGGACCCAGCACTGACCCCTGCGGAACACCACTAGTTACTGATTGCCAGTCTGAGAATGAACCATTTATCCCAACTCTCTGCCTTCTGTTAGATAGCCAATCCTCTATCCATGCCAGAATATTACCCCCAATCCTGTGATTTTTATCTTAACCAATAATCTTTTGTGTGGCACCTTGTCAAATGCCTTTTGGAAGTCTAAATACACTACGTCCACTGGTTCCCCTTTATCCACCCTATATGTTACTTCCTCAAAGAACTCCAGCAAATTTGTCAAACATGACTTCCCCTTCATAAAACCATGCTGACTTTGTCCTATTAAATTATGATTATCCAAATGTCCTGTTACTGTCTCTTTAATAATGGACTCCAAAATTTTACCTACCACAGATGTTAGGCTAACCGATCTATAGTTTCCAGCCTTCTGTCTACTGCCCTTTTTAAATAAGGGTGTTACATTAGCAGTTTTCCAGTCTGCCGGGACCATTGCTGAGTCCAGGGAGTTTTGGAAAATTATTACCAATGCATCCACAATCCCTACCGCCACTTCCCTCAAGACCCTAGGATGTAAGCCATCAGGTCCAGGTGATTTATCCGCCTTGAGTCCCATTATTTTACCGAGTACCACTTCCTTAGTGATTTTGATCGTGTTTAGCTCCTCCCCCCCCTTTAGCCCCCTGCTTGTCCAGTGTTGGGATATTCTTAGTGTCTTCTACTGTAAAGACTGATGTAAAATATTCATTCAGTGTTTTTGCCATCTCCATATTTCCCACCATTAATTTCCCGGTCTCATCCTCTAAGGGACCAACATTTACTTTAGCCACCCTTTTTCTTTTTATATAACTATAAAAACTCTTACTATCTGTTTTTATATTTTTTGCTAATTTACTTTCATAATCTATCTTCCCTATCTTAATCAATCTTTTTGTTATTTTGTGCTGTCTTTTAAAGTTTTCCCAATCCTCTATCCTCCACTAGATTTGGCTACCTTATATGCCCTTGTTTTTAGTCGAATACTATCCTTAATTTCCTTACTTAGCCACGGATGGCTGTCTTTTCTTTTACACCCTTTTCTTCTCAGTGGAATATATATTTTTTGGAAGTTGTAAAATAACTCCTTAAATGTACACCACTGATCATGTATCGTCTTACCCTTTAATCTATTTTCCCAATCCACTCTACTCAATTCCGCTCTCATACCTTCATAGTCTCCTTTATTCAAGCTTAGCATGCTTGTTTGAGATCCAACCTTCTCACCCTCTAATTGAATATGGAATTCAACCATGTTATGGTCACTCATTCCAAGGGGATCCTTTACAAGACATTTTTAATTAATCTTGTCTCGTTACACAGGACCAGATCTAGGTTGCCTGCCCCCTGGTCGGTTCAGTTACATAATGCTCAAGAAACCCATCCCTAATACACTCAATGAACTCATCCTCAAGGCAGCCCTGCCCAATTTGATTTGTCCAATTAATATGATAGTTAAAATCCCCCATAATTATAGATGTTCCCTTATTACAAGCCTCAACTATTTCCTGATTTATACTCCGACCAACAGAGTTGCAACTGTTAGGAGGCCTATAGACTACGCCCACTAGTGACTTTTCCCCTTATTATTCCTTATCTCCACCCAAACTGTTTCACTAGCCTGATCCTTTGACCCAATATCATTTCTGACTATTGCAGTGATTCCATCCTTGATTAACATAGCAACCCCACCTCCCTTTCCTTCCTGTCTGTCCTTCCTAATTGTCAAATACCCTTGTATGTTTAGTTCCCAGTCATGATCATCTTGCATCCATGTTTCCGTAACGGCCACCAGATCATAACCATGTGTAGTTATTTGTAGCGTCAACTCGTCTATTTTGTTATGAATGCTGCGTGCATTCAGATAAAGAACTTTCAAATATGTTTTCTGACAATTTATTCCTGTTTTTACCCCTTTTACTGCAGTACAGATACAGTCAGTGACACAGGGTGATGGGGAGAGGGATTACTGAGTGACAGTGTGAGGGAGCTGGATTAAAATCTGTAGAGGTACAATCAGTAACACAGGGCTCTGCGGGAGACATGTTACCAAGTGACAGTGTGAGGGTGCTGGATAAACATCAATACAGATATTGTCAGTGAAACAGGGTGCTGCGTGAGAGGGGTTACTGAGTGACATTGTAAGGGAACTGGATTAACATCAGTAGAGATGCAGTCAGTGACACAAGGCGCTGGGGGAGTCGGGTTACTGAGTGATAGTGTGGGGAAGCTAGATTAACATCAGTAGAGGTACAGTGAGTAACAACGGGTGCTGGGGGAGGGGTTACTGAGTGACAGTGTGAGGGGGCTGGATTAACATCGGTAGAGATACAGTCAGTGAAACTGGGCGCTGGGAGAGAGGGGTTACTGAGTGACAGTGTGAGAGAGCTGGATTAACATTAGTAGAGATACAGACAGTAACACAGGGCACTGGGTGATAGGGTTTACTGAGTGACTGTGTGAGGGAGCTGGATTAACATCCGTAGAGATACAGTCATTAACACAGGGTGCTGGGGAGAGTGGTTACTGAGTGGCAGTGTGAGGTAGCTGGATTAACATTAGTAGAGATACAGTCAGTAACACAGGATGCTGGGGGAGGGGTTACTGAGTGACAGTGTGAGGGAGCTGGATTAACATCAGTAGGGATACAGGCAGTAACTCAGGCTGCTGGGGGAGGGGATACTGAGTGACAATGTGAGGGAGCTGGATTAACATCAGTACAGATACATTCAGTGACACAGGGTGCTGGGATGAGGAGTTACTGAGTGACAGTGTGAGGAAGCTGGATTAACATCAGTAGAGTTACATTCAGTAACAGGGTGCTGGGGTGAGGAGTTACTTAGTGATAGTGTGAGGGATCACTCTTAACATCAGTACAGATACAGTCAGTGACACGGCGCTGCGGGAGGGGGGTTACTGATTGACAGAGTGAGGGAGCTGGATTAACATCAGCTAAAGATACATTCAGTGACACAGGGCGCTGGGTAGAGAAGTTACTGAGTGACAGTGTGAGTGAGCTGGATTAACATCAATAGAGATACAGTCAGTAACAGGGCGCTGAAGGATGGGTTACTGAGTGTCAGTTTGAGGGAACTGGATGAACATCTGTAGAGATACAGTCAATAACACAGTGTGCTGGGGGAGGGGTAACCCATTTCTGTTTGCTTACAATCACATGAACCTATTACATAAATCACAATTTGATTGATCGGAGTGTAAATGAGCAGGGGCAAATTTCAAGGGAGGTGTTTCATTCTGTGCTCTTTTAATTTCAGGACTTTGTGATGGCTCTTTCAGTGTTGCTGAGGGGGACCGTTCATGAGAAGTTAAGATGGACATTTAACCTGTATGATATTAATAAGGATGGATATATCAATAAAGAGGTAAGAAACCTTAAGCTAATCACCACTAATAAGTAGTGGTTGACTTTCTGGAGTGATGTCAGAGGCTGTTGTGATGCTGTGTAATTTGTATTGACTACAATGGGAGAATTAGTATACTAGAGGGCGGGGCTTCAATGAGAGAGTTAGTGTACTAGAGGGATGGGCTTCAATGGGAGAGTAAGGGTACTAGAGGGATGGTCTTCAATGGGAGAGGTACGGTACTAGAGGGATGGTCTTTAATGGGAGAGTTAGTTTACTGGAGGGATGGGCTTCAATGGGAGAGTTAGGATACTAGAGGAAGGGGGCTTCAATGGGAGAGTTAGTGTATTAGAGGGAAGGGTTTCACTGGGAGAGTTAGTTTCAGAAGGATGGGCTTCAATGGGAGAGTTAGTGTACTAGAGGGATGGGCTTCAATGTGAGAGTTATTGTACTAGAGGGATGGGCTTCAGTGTGAGAGTTATTGTACTAGAGGGATGAGCTTCAATGAGAGAGTTAGTGTATTAGTGGGAGGATGTTCAATGGGAGGTTCAATGGGAGAGTTAGTTCATTAGATGGATGGGCTTCAATGGAACATAGGAACATAGAAACAGGTGTAGTTTCACCAATTGAGCCTGTTCCACCATTCAATGAGATCATGGCTGATCTGTGACCTAACACTAACTGGCCTTTGCTCCACATCCCTTTGCTTAACAGAAATTTATCAATCTCAGATTTAAAATTAACAATTGACCTAGCGTCAACTGCTGTTTGCGGAAGTGAGTTCCAAACTTCTACCATCCTTTGTGTGTAGAAGTGTTTCATAACTTCACACCTGAAAGGTCTGGTTCTAATTTTTAGACTATGCCCCCTAGTCCTAGATTCCCCAACCAGCAGAAATAGTTTCTCTCTATCTCCCCTATCAGTTTCTCTTAATATCTTGAAAGCTTCGATCAAATCACCCCTTAATCTTCTAAATTCCAGGGAACACAGTTTGTGTAATCTCTCCGCGTAATTTAACCCTTGGAGTCCAGGTATCATTCTATTAAATCTACGCCGCACTTGCACTCGCTCCGAGGCCAATATATCCTTCCGAAGGTGTGGTGCCCAGAACTGCTCACGGTATTCCGGGTGTAGTCTAACCAGGGCTTTGTATAGCTGCAGCATAACTTCTACCCTCTTGTATTCTAGTCCTCTAGATATAAAGGCCAGCATTCCATTAGCCTTTTTGACTATTTTCTGTAACTATCCATGACATTTTAATGATCTATGTACATGGACCCCTGGTGTTTTTGGACCTCCACTACTTCTAGCTTGTCACCATTTAGAAGGTACTCTGCTCTATCCTTTTTTAAGTCCAAAGTGGATGACCTCACATTGAAATGCATTTGCCACAGTTTTGCCCATTGACTTAATCTGTTAATATCTGTGTGTGTGTTGGGGGAGTGGGGCAGTGTATGGGCCTGTGTGTGTGTTTGTGTATGTGTGTGTAGGGAAGGCTGTGAACTCTTTGTGTTACTGTACCTGCAGGAGATGACTGACATTGTGAGGGCCATCTACGACATGATGGGGAAGTACACATACCCTGTACTCAAGCACGACGCTCCCAGGCATCACGTGGATGTCTTTTTTCAGGTATGTGCTTTCAGAGCTGGTCATGGTCAAAATGTGTCATTTTACGGGCCCGAGTGGGAGCAGCGGGTGAGGGTTCGACCTTTCACCTTGGGTTTGGATTCGGTCCATGCCAATGGGTGATGGAAATATTTTTGGGCTGGGCCAGGCCATTCTGTGCCCAGTGGGTGTGAGGTGGGTCACTCGGTGAATTGGTCAGAGGAGCAACATGCTCCATTAGAGACCCTGCACCAATAGCCATTCTTCCTGAGTATGTTCTGGCTTTTCTACCATGGGAGGCACTGGATCTGATCACTTCTCAGCATGAGTCACTGGGCTGCACGCAGGAACAGGGACCCTGACTGACTTTTCCATGTACATTACAACAGTGACTACACTTCAGAAGTACTTTATTGGCTCTGAAGCGCTTCAGGATGTTCTGAGGTCGTGAAAGGTGCAAGTTTTTTCTTTCCCTTAGCTCAGTGGTGCTGAGGCCAGTTGGAGCAACTTTACCTCTTGCTCTGCCTGAGCACAAGCTAAGGTTCCAACCTCAGACCTCCCTCATCTCAATGGCTCAGTTACACAGTGGCTTTATAAACAGGGAGCCCGCTGATTGATTTTCAAGTAGCCCTGAAGGTGGTGAGATCCAGGCCAGACTGATGGGGTGAGTCTCAATGCCTTGGCCCTGATAGGGTTCGTAAATTCAGGACAGTTCCCTGAGGAGAGCAGATCCATGATATAAACCTATCTGTAATTTGACACTAGCTAATAGCAGACTGACAAACTTAAAAGGCTTTTTGAGGCTGGACTAAATCCCCATTATGAGGGAAGGGAGTAAAAAGATCTGCCCCTTTCACCCAGTGCCCCTATTAAACTGCCTCAGGTTCATATCCAAACCTCATGCATTCAATTTATAAGCTTTGTGTGGCCTGTAGTTCAGGTACCTCAACTGTGGTTCAGATACCTCACCAGTCATTCAAGTACCTCACCTGTGGTTCAGGTAGCTCACCTGTCATTCAGGTACCTCACCCATGGTTCAGGAACCTCAACTGTGGTTCAAGTACCTCATCTGTCGTTCAGGTACCTCACCCGTGGTTCAGGTACCTCACCAGTGCTTCAAGTACCTCACCCGTGGTTCGGTACCTCACCCGTGGTTCAAGTATCTCACCTCTCATTCAGATAGCTCACCTGTTGTTCAGGTGTCTTACCTGTGATTCAGATACCTCAACTATCATTCAGGTACCTCACCTGTGGTTCAGGTATCTCACCTGTTGTTCAGGTATCTTACCTGTGATTCAGGTACCTCAACTGCACCAGTAGTGGGCACGTCTACTTAGGCACTTCAGTTCCTTTCAAACTGTTCTCCAGGGTGTGGACGTTGCTGGCAAAGCCAGCATTTATTGGCCATCCCTAGTTGCCCTTGAGAAGGTGGTGCTGAGCCACCTTCTTGAACCGCTGCAGTACATGTAGTGAAGGTACTCCCACAGTGCTGTTAGGTCAGGAGTTCCAGGATTTTGACCCAGCAACGATGAACGGTGATATATGTCCAGGTCGGGATGCTGAGTGACTTGGAGGTGGTGGTGTTTTCATGCGCTTGCTGCCCTTGGCTTCCCTGTCAGTGTGTACTCTCACCCACCAAGTCTCGACAGTATCCCTGTGACAGCTGGACAAGAGCAGGCAAGCACTCTCATTCCATTTCATGGGCTTTGTCGAAACATAGAAGAGAGGAGCAGGAGTAGGCCATTCGGCCCTTTGAGCCTGCTCCGCCATTCAATGAGATCATGGCTGATCATCCAAATTCAGTACCCTGTCCCTGCCTTCTCCCCATATCCCTTGATCCCTTTAGCCTCAAGAAAAATATCCAACTCTTTCTTGAATATATTTAATGAACTGGCCTCCACCGCCCTCTGTGGCAGAGAATTCCACAGGTTCACCACTCTCTGGGTGAAGAAATTCCTCCTCATTTCAGTCCTAAATGGCTTACCCCTTATCCTTAGACTATGACCCCTGGTTCTGGACTCCCCGGCCATCAGAAACATCCTTTCTGCATCTAGTCTGTCCAGACCTGACAGAATTTTATAGGTTTCGATGAGATCCCCTCTCAATCTTCTAAACTCCAGTGAGTATAAGCCCAATTGACACAATCTCTCCTCGTACGTCATTCCTGCCATCCCAGGTATCAGCCTGGTGAATCTTCGCTGCACTCCCTCCATGGCAAAAACGTCCTTCCTCAGGTAAGGTGACCAAAACTGCACACAATACTCAAGGTGCGGTCTCACCAAGGCCCTGTACAACTGCAGCAAGACATCCTTGTTCTTGTACTCGAACCCTCTTGCTACGAAGGCCAACATACCATTTGCCTTCTTAACCGCCGGCTGCACCTGCATGCTTACCTTCAGCGACTGATGCACAAGAACACCCAGGTCTCTTTGCACTTCCCCTTCTCCCAATCTATTGCCATTCAAATAATAATCTGCCTTCCTGTTTTTGCCACCAAAGTGGATAACCTCACATTTATCCACATTATAGTGCATTTGCCATGTTTCTGCCCAATCACCCAACCTGCCCAAATCGTACTGGAGTTTCATGACATCCTCCTCACAGCATACCCTCCCACCCAGCTTTGTGTCGTCTGCAAATTTGGAGATATTACATCCAATTCCCTCGTCCAGATCATTAATATATATTGTGAACAGCTGGGGTCCTAGGACCGATCCTTGCGGCACCCCACTAGTCACTGCCTGCCACTCGGAAAATGACCCGTTTATTTCAACTCTTTTCTTTCTGTCCGCCAACCAGTTCTCTATCCAAGTCAATACCTTGCCCCCAATCCCATGTGCCTTAATTTTGCACGCTAATCTCTTATGCGGGACCTTATCGAAAGCCTTCTGAAAGTCCAAATACACCACATCCACTGGTTCTCCCTTATCTATTTTACCAGTTACATCCTCAAAAAATTCCAGTAGATTAGTCAAACATGATTTACCTTTTGTAAATCCATGTTGACTTTGTCCGATCCTGTCACTGCTTTCCAAGTGCTCTGCTATTACATCTTTTATAATTGACTCTAGCATTTCTCCCACTACCGTTACTGGTCTATAATTCCCCGCTTTTTCTCTGCCACCTTTTTTAAATAGTGGGGTAACATTAGCTACCCTCCAATCCATGGGTACTGTTCCAGAGTCTATCGAGTTCTGGAAGATGACCAGCAATGCATCTACTATTTCTAGGGCCACTTCCGTACCCTGGGATGTAGATTATCAGGCCCTGGGGATTTATCGGCCTTCAGTCCCATCAATTTACCTAACACCATTTCCCTACAAATACTGATTTCTTTCAGTTCCACCCTTTCATCAGGCCCTATGTTCCCGGCATCTCTGAGAGGTTATTTGTGTCCTCCTTTGTGAAGACAGAACCAAAATATGTATTTAGTTGGTCTGCCATTTCTTTGCTCCCCATTATAAATTCCCCCGATTCTGACTGCAAGGGACCTACGCTTGACTTCACCAATCTTTTTCTCTTTACATATCTATAAAACCTTTTACAGTCAGTTTTTATGTTTATGATATTTAATCAAGTATTTAAAATTTAAACCTCAATGTGGCTGCTTCATGCATGGAGCAGACCAGCGCTGAGAACTGCCTGTGTGATCCCAAACAAAGTATTTCCTAACGACCTTTAATATCAATCTGTGCCTTAAACAGAAAATGGACAAAAACAAAGATGGCGTGGTGACTATTGATGAGTTCATAGAATCCTGCCTGCAGGTAAGTGTCTCGTCACTGTGTAAGTCACAATTTTAAAGGGGGTGCAAGAACAGGGAAACCTGAGGGTGCTTATGCACAAATCTTTGAAGGTGGCAGGACAGGTTAACAAAGCAGTTAATAAAGCATATATGATCCTGGGCTTTATAAATAGAGGCATAGAGTACAAAAGCCAGGAAGTTATGCTAAACCTATATAAAGAAAGAAAGACTTGCATTTATTTAGCGCCATTCATGACCACCGGACGTCTCAAAGTGCTTTACAGCCAATGAAGTACTTTTGAAGTTGAGTCACTGCTGTAATGTTGGAAATGCGGCAGCCAATTTGCGCACAGCAAGGTCCCACAAACAGCAATGTGATAATGACCAAATAATCTGCTCTTCTTCAAAAATAGTGCCATGGGATTGTTTACATCCACATGAGAGAGCAGACAGGGCCGCACTTTTAACATCTCTTCTGAAAGATGGCACCTCCAACAGTGCAGCACTCCCTCAGCACTGCACTGTCAGCCTAGACTTATATGCTCAAGTCTCTGGAGTGGGACTTGAACCCACTACCATCTGACTCAGTAGACAAGTGTGCTAACAACTGAGCCACAGCTAAAACACAATTCAGCTCCAGCTGGCGTATTGCATCCAACTCTGGGCACCACACTTTAGGAAGGACATGAAGGCTTTGGAGAGGGTCGAGAAGAAATTTACTAGAATGGTTCCAGGGATGAGGGATTCCAGTTATGTAGCTAGACTAGAGAAGTTCTCCTTGGAGCAGAGAAGGCTAAGAGGAGATTTGATAGAGGTGTTTAAAATCATGAAGGTTTAGATAGAGTAAATAAAGAGAAACTGTTTCCCATGGCTGAAGGGTCAATAATGAGAGGGCAGTGATTTAAGGTGATTGGCAAAAGATCCAGAGGCGATATTAGGAAAAACTTTTTTACGCAACGAGTGGTTAGGATTTGGAATGCACTACCTGATAGGGTGGTGGATACAGATTCAATAGTAGCCTTCAAAAGGGAATTGGATAAATATTAGAAGGAGAAAATATTGCAGGGATATGGGGAAATAGCGGAGGAGTGGGACTAACTGTATTGATCTTTGAAAGAGCCGGGGCAGACTTGATGAGCTGAATGGCCTTCTTCTGTGCTATACTATTCTATGATGCTATGACGCCGATCCTTCGTTGTCGCTGGTTCAAAATCCTGGAACTCCCTACCTAACAGCACTGTGGGAGTACCATCCCCACACGGACTGCAGCAGTTCAAGAAGGCCGCTCACCACCACCTTCTCAATGGCAACTAGGGATGGGCAATAAATGCTGGCATTGCCAGCGATGCCCAGATCCCATAAACGAATAAAAGAAAAGAGTAACTCAGACGGATAGTCCCACCTGCACACCTTCCAAGTCACCCTTATTTTGAGGGTGAGCTGCCATTTCTTTAGGAGTGATGCACAGTTTTTAATATGTATATGCCTTGCACAGAAGGAGTCAAGACCAGGAGTAGCCTTCAGGTGAAGCGAGGTTAGGGGAATGGTTGGACTGGGACGTACAGACGTATTTCAGTCCCCATTTTAAGGTCATAAGGATTGAAATTCTGGACTGTTTGCAGCAATTGGGTGGGAGATTCACAGAATCCTGGAACAAACAGCCTAAGTGCCACTTACACTGTTCTCTCAGGGGTATCTGCAGAAATGAATGGCAATACATTCGGTCCTTAGTACTGGATTTCTGTTAACGAGTCCTGTTGTAATTACACCCCCTACCAGTGGCAATGCTACAGCTCCTCTATATACAGGAGGGTGTAATTAGAACGTGACACATTTACGTAGGCAGTTCCCGTTCTAAATGTGGACATAGGAATTTATAATGGGAAAGAAATTGAGAGGAGAGTGTGTAAACATCAGATTTTAATATATCTCCGATTGTCAAACACCAGAGATGGAGACTAAATGGGGTCATTGGGTTAGCAGGTTTACAGAGCTGCAGATGATTGGAGCTGGGCTGATGGAGGACTTCAATGTGGAAAGGCAGTGTTAATAGATAATATTAGCCATTTGCACCATTTCTCCAGGTGCAACGCATCAATCTAGACTTTTATAAAAAACAACTTGCCTAAAGCAAGGTTGCATGGTGCTGTGGCCAGAGATGCAAAGAGTGAACCATTGGAAGCTGCCAGAGCCATTCAGAGGCCTTCAATGTGTGTCAAAGCATCAACCTCCACTAACCACAGATAATAACCGTGCTGATAGGGGCAGACGGGTGACAGAGCTGGGGCAATGGGTGGGTGGAGAGCTGGGGCAATGGGTGGGTTGAGGCCAATAGCAGGGGCAATGGGTGCGAGGAGGCCAATAGCAGGGGCAATGGGTGGGAGGAGGCCAATAGCAGGGGCAATGGGTGGGAGGAGGCCAATAGCAGGGGCAATGGGTGGGAGGAGGCCAATAGCAGGGGCAATGGGTGGGAGGAGGCCAATAGCTGGGGCAATGGGTGGGAGGAGGCCAATAGCAGGGGCAATGGGTGGGTGGAGAGCTGGGGCAATGGGTGGGTTGAGGCCAATAGCAGGGGCAATGGGTGGGAGGAGGCCAATAGCAGGGGCAATGGGTGGGAGGAGGCCTATAGCAGGGGCAATGTGTGGGAGGAGGCCAATAGCAGGGGCAATGGGTGGGAGGAGGCCTATAGCAGGGGCAATAGGTGGGAGGCCAATAGCAGGGGCAATGGGTGGGAGAAGGCCAATAGCAGGGACAATGGGTGGGAGGAGGCGAATAGCTGGGGCAATGGGTGGGAGGAGGCCTATAGCAGGGGCAATGGGTGGGAGGAGGCCAATAGCAGGGGCAATAGGTGGGAGGAGGCCAATAGTAGGGGGAATGGGTGAGAGGAGGCCAATAGCTGGGGCAA
The DNA here is from genome assembly GCF_052327205.1 of Somniosus microcephalus. Taxonomy (NCBI): domain Eukaryota; kingdom Metazoa; phylum Chordata; class Chondrichthyes; order Squaliformes; family Somniosidae; genus Somniosus; species Somniosus microcephalus. Next base: position 111,673,241 of record NC_140994.1, read on the forward strand.
TAGTTGGGAGGGGGCCAATAGTAGGGGGAATGGGTGGGAGGAGACCAATAGCAGGGGCAATGGGTGGAAGGAGGCCAATAGTAGGGGCAATGGGTGGGAGGAGGCCAATAGCAGGGGCAATGGGTGGGAGGAGGCCTATAGCAGGGGCAATGGGTGGGAGGAGGCCAATAGCAGGGGCAGTGGGTGGGAGGAGGCCAATAGTAGGGGGAATGGGTGGGAGGAGGCCAATAGTAGGGGGAATGGGTGGGAGGAGACCAATAGCAGGGGCAATGGGTGGGAGGAGGCCAATAGTAGGGGGAATGGGTGAGAGGAGGCCAATAGTAGGGTGAATGAATGGAAGGAGGCCAATAGCAGGGGGAATGGGTGGGAGGAGACCAATAGCGCCAAAGATTGAGAAGGACCTGTTGGGTCATAAGGTCAATCGGGACAGCAGTGGTGGCAAAGAGGACGATACTGGGTGAGGTCAGCCAACTCAGAACAGGCCAGGAATGGAGCCTGGGCTCTTCCTGCTCTGTGTTTAAACCTTAATCACCTGTAACTCTGTCTCTTCCTTTTAGGATGAAAATATCATGAGATCCTTGCAGCTTTTTGAAAACGTCATGTAGCCATTCAGATTCCGAAAGTGCTGCCGGACTCCCAGACCTTGTGATTTTAATGGGACAATTCGAAACAGGGGCTACACCTGGACCTCCCCCTCCACTGGTGCATGCTTCATGCTTGGGGCTACATCTAACCCAAAAGCGATTCCTACACAGCAATTTTCTACAACAGAACCCCCATGAACTTGCAAAGAACTTTTAAAAGCCATGTTTGATTTTGTAAAGCATGCTGCATTGTCGAGGTGGGTGAATGGGGACCCTGCGAATCATCAGAGAGCACTTTCACAGCTGGTGTGTGTTTTGTTTTCTTTTTGGGTTCAATAAAGACTCATTTCTGAAAGAGAATGTTGTTTAATCTAAAGCCTTGTTCAAGACTTTCTACAGCTTTTTACAGAACACACTATGCTGTGATGCATCTAGAATGAAACTGAAAGTAAAACTCCTCTGGACTGCTTGTCTCTCACATGACCTCTGCTGGTCAGGCACAAGTAATCAAAAACACAGACAAATATGCTGTAAGGCATAAGTAATCAAACACAGACAAATATCATCACTATTTGCTGATATCATTACAGTGTGTTAGAGTCTGACCATCACTGCTTCAAAGATATGAGCACAAGCACAGGGCCGCTCCTCCCTGCATTCTATTTCTCTCTCTCCCTCTTCCTCCAGTATTTCTCTCTCCTTTTCCCTTTGTTTTTTTCTCCTTCCTAGTCCCTTCATTTCTCTCTTTCCACTCATTTCTCAGTGTTTTTCCCTTGTTTCCTACTCTTTCTCCTCATTTCTCTCTGTTCGCATTATTTCTCTCTATCCCTTTTCTTCTCATTGTTTTCTCTTTCCTTGTTCCTCTCATTTATCACTCTCTTTCTATTGTTTCCCCTTCGCTCCCTCTTTCCCTTTCCCCTTGTTTCTCTCACTCCTTTTACCGTTCATTTTTCCCTTTCCTCATTTTTTCCCTTGTTTTTTTCTCTTTCCTCCTTTTTCCCCCTCATTCTTTTCTCGTTCTCTCCTCTTTCTTTCTGCCTTGCTTGCCTCATTTCTCCCTCTCTGCACTCTCCTTTATATTGTCTCTCCCTTCCCGGCTTCAGTCCGTTCTCCACGACCTCACTGCCCACCATTCCACAAGGACCACTCCTTCCTATTAAATATATCTTGAACTCTCTGAGACGCGATGGTTTAAATGTTTTACTTTTCCATTTCTGGGGCCTGTATTAGTTGCTTGGGCACTTTTAGAAGTCCACTCTCTCAAACCAGAATATGGAGCAATGTGTGAAATGCAATTGGACATTTTTTGTTTGCATACATGCCCCATAGACCCATGAGCTCAGAATCACACCAACTCCCACCGCTGTGTTATTTAGCTGAACATACAAGAAGCCAAATGAGTTCTGTGATGTCAATAGTTGCCAGTATATGTATTGTTAAATTAATAAATTCTTGGAACCTTTATTGGAGATAACAAACCCGAGAGAAATGATCCTTTGGACGAAGGGACTGTACATGTAATCATTTTATAGACGGACATACGAACAATGACAGACAGGTAAAGACCCTTTAGTCCATCCAGCCTGTCCACACGATTGTGACACCTTGTCTATCACAATAGATACACACCATCCCACCCAAAACCATCTGATCTCCTGGGAGAGGGGAAAAAAACAAATAAAAAAGCAGGCCAATTTGGGGGGGGGGGAAAGGGGGGAAATAGAATAAATTCCTCTCCGAAGTGATCTCTGCCCCAGCCAGAAACAGGCCAGCTCTCGCTTGAAGGAATTCAGTGGATTTTGAGGTGTTTGAGGCAGGTGGAATCCAATTTGAAATGATGAGCTGCTAACACCGAGTGTAGGATTCCAGTATTCCAGTGAGCAATAACCACGTGTGACTGTTAGTGAGGCATGGAGGAGAGCTATATCCATTTACAATCATGAACAGAATCACAAGCCCCCATTGCCCCTTTCTGGTCACTTGTCCTCGAACCAGTGCTAGTCCTACGCTCGCTGATGATTCGCTCTCGCTGTTCGGCAGCTGGACAATCATGTTTCAGTTTTAAAAGTGTCTAATTTTACTTCTGGCCGACATTACTTTAAAAGCAAATGTTAAATTAAATTTGTGATAATTTTCCAATCGATCAGTCAGGTGTTTAACCTTACTGAACCAATCGCCAGATGCAGTCCCTCAACAACTGGAGGAATTACGGCCCTGTGGAGGGGCTGAGGTTTTCCAATCAACTGCTGAGCCTTCAAGGAAAGTGGGGAGGAATAATTGCTCCTAGTCCTGGTCCTGGTCCCACTCCCTCCCCTGCTCCCGCTCCCACACCAGCTCCCTCTTCCTCTCCCACTCCTTCTCCCTCTTCCACTCACTCTCCCTTTCCCACGCACTCTCCATTTCCTTCTCCCACTCGTTACTCCAGCTTCCTCTCCCTCTCCTGCTCCCGTTCCATCAACCATTCTGTGGTGTATGTGCCTTTAAGAGCAATTATGGTGTATGTGCCTTTAAGAGCCCCAGGTGTGCGTAATGCCGGTAATTGCCACTTGGGCTATATAAGCCTGTGTATTGTGTATATCCTTTAGAAACCCCCCCCCAGACTTGCTTAGTAAATACCTATGAACCAACTCCTGTCTTCAGTGTCTTTATCTACACACGGACACTACATTGGCGACGAAGTGGAAACGGACTTACCTGCAATTCGGCAGCACCTCAAGGACATCAATTCCTCCAGCGTCCAGAAGACTCAAGGAAGTAAGAGAAACTGTGGTTTCACCAGCTGGCCAAGCTGGTGACAGGTACTGCGCTAATCCTTCCTGGGCGTCAGGCTGGAGCTCCAGCGGTGGGCTCTACAGCTGAGACAGGCAGCGAAATCGGAGGCAAGCAATAACGGACTGGGAGGGTGCACTCGAGAGACGACCGGCGCGGCAAGCAGGTCAGCGTTTAGACCTCCGTCGGGAACGAGGCTCCAACAGTGAATAAACAGCGTTGTTATCGGTAGCAGCGGCGGGAAAGCGCGGGAAGCGCCATATCGTTGCTGCAGAGAGAAAAAAAAAGCACGGGAAGCGCCATATCTTTTCTGAAATGCCTAAATCTGGTAATATTGAGGCTTTTGATGGCGAAATAGAAGATTGGACCACATACGTGGAAAGAGTAGAGGTTTATTGCACTGCAAATGGAATAACAGATGAAAAAAAAGCTTCAGTACTTCTGAACTTAATGGGCGCGAAGACATACGGGCTGTTACGAAATTTAATCACTCCAGCCAAACCAAAGGACAAGACTTTTAAAGAAATTGTTGATACCCTGCAGGAGCATTTAAACCCAACACCGCTGCTGATAGCGGAACGATTCAAGTTCTTCAAGAGAAATCAACACAAGAATGAAAGTAACGCTGATTACCTAACTGAATTAAGAAAGCTATCAAAGTACTGCCAATTCAGAGCAGGACTATCGGATTATCTTCGAGACAAATTTGTTTGCGGTCTCTTAAGTGAAGGAACACAAAAAAGACTGCTTTCTGAAAAAGATTTAACATTGGACAAAGCTTTCAGTATGGCTGTATCATACGAAGCAGCAGCAAAAGGAGCTGCAGAGATACAACAAGAGACACAGGACTTCGGCACCCATAAAATGACACAGGAGTTCAGAAGATGTTATCGCTGCGGCAGATCCACCCATAACCAGAGGGACTGCTGGTTCAAGGGCAAAGCATGCAGGCAATGTGGTAAGATTGGACACATTGCACGGGTATGCCAATCTGGACAAAATAAATCCACTGACAGAAAACAAAAAATCAATAAAGAAAAGTACAGGAAGGTACAAATGATGGCGGACAGTAGCTCCGAAGACCAGAATAGCGATAGCGACTCCGGAAACAAGAGACTAAGCTGTCTCAAATTACATAATGTACTTGCCAAAGAGGATTACCAAACCATTTGGGTTACCCTCACAATAGCAGGGTCCCCAGTTAAAATGGAGCTAGATACAGGATCAGCTCTAACCGTAATAAATCGACGAGATTGCGAGAGGCTATTTTCGCATATACCTCTAAAAGACACATCCATTATCTTAAAAACATATACGGGGCAGAAAGTCTACCCCAAAGGAAAAATAAGGGTGCCTGTGGTATACAACGGCAAAGAAATACAAAAGTTGTATTTATACATTCTACAAGGTGGTGGTCCACCATTGTTGGGACGTGAATGGATAAGGAAGATACGTTTAGACTGGCACTCCATTCAGGCACTGACGGTGACCAGTAAGGAAAAAAACAATGATGACATCATACCTGAACGATTAAAAGACATCTTGGCCAACGCCAAAGAAGTGTTTCAAGAGAAACTAGGAACCTTGAAAGGCATCACCGCCTCAATAAAAGTGGAAGATACAGCAATTCCAAAATTTTTTAAGGCAAGACCGGTGCCATACGCAATACGTCCGGCAGTCGAGGCAGAGCTGAAGAATTTGGAAAAGGCAGGCGTATTATCCAAAATAGATTGGAGCGAATGGGCAACACCCATCGTTCCAGTCATAAAAAAAACATTGAAAAATAACTCTGAGGAACAGAAAAAAATTCGCATCTGTGGGTACTTTAAGGTGACTGTAAACCCGGTCCTTCACACGGTACAGTATCCTCTTCCGAGAATAGAAGATATTTTCGCCTCACTATCTGGAGGGAAACGTTTCACAAAAATTGACTTGGCACAGGCATATCTACAGATGGAGGTTGAGGAGACCTCTAAAAAGTATCTCACAATAAACACACACAAAGGCCTGTACCAGTACAATCGACTGGTTTTTGGAATAGCATCAGCTCCAGCTATCTGGCAAAGAGCTATGGAGCAAGTCCTGCAAGGGATTCCGGGGACTCAATGCTACCTAGACGACATCCTTATAACAGGAGAAAATGACAACGAGCACCTTGCCAATTTGGAGCAGGTGCTCACTAGGCTGAAAGAACGGGGCCTACAAGCAAATCGCCCCAAGTGCGAATTTTTCCAAAATCAGATATCATATTGTGGCCACATAATTAATAAGGAAGGGTTGCATAAGTCACCTGAAAAAATTGAAGCAGTTATAAAAGCCCCAGCACCTGAAAATGTTTCACAATTAAGGTCATTCCTGGGATTAATAAATTACTATCATAAATTTTTACCGAACTTATCAACTATTCTACACCCTCTTAATGATCTTCTACAGACAGGAGTGATTTGGAAATGGAACGAAGACTGTAAACGTGCCTTCCATAAATGTAAAGACTTAATCACATCCGAGAAAATTTTGGCTCATTACAACCCATCACTACCAATCAGACTGGCGTGCGATGCATCCCCTTACGGCATAGGAGCGGTATTGTCCCATAGATTCCCTGATGGCTCGGAACGGCCGATAGCTTTTGCGTCATGCTCATTGAACTCAGCTGAGCGTAACTATGCCCAGATAGACAGGGAAGCACTCAGCCTGGTATGGGGAGTGAAGAAATTCAACCATTACCTACACGGACAAAAATTTACCTTGCTGACTGACCATCAACACTTCATCTCCATATTCAACCCTAAAAAAGGTGTCCCCATTATGACGGCACAAAGACTACAGAGGTGGTCCCTTTTTCTAGGGGCACACCAATACAACATTGAATACAAAGGGTCAAAACAGCATGGGAATGCTGACGGTTTATCACGCCTACCGTTGCCAACGATAGAAGAGGCACCTACAGTAGACCCAGTAGAGATATTCCACTCTACCATAGTGGAATGTCTACCGGTGACAAATTCTGCCATTGAAAGGGAGACAAGAAATGACCCTACTCTCTCACGGGTCTACAATTTAACAGTGAAGGGATGGCCAGCACATGGCGACCCACTGTTGCCAGCATTCTCGCAAAGAAGAGAACAGCTGTCAGTGTGCCAAGGAACCTTGATGTGTGGATCCAGAGTGGTGATTCCACCCAAACTCCAGGATAAAGTGCTAAAGGAGCTTCACGAGGGGCATCTGGGTGGAGTGCAAATGAAGAACCTAGCTAGGGCGTTTGTATGGTGGCCAGGTATCGATGGAGACATCGAAGACATGACCAAGAGCTGCCTAGGATGCCAGGAGGTCGAAAATGCTCCGCCACAGGCCCCTCTACATCCATGGGAGTGGCCCTCATCTCCCTGGCAAAGGGTGCACATCGACTTTGCTGGTCCATTTATGGACACAATGTTCTTAATCGCAGTTGATGCACACTCCAAGTGGCCGGAGGTAATAAAGATGTCCTCCACCACCACGGAAAAAACCATCACAGTATTAAGGACCAGATTTGCCAGGAATGGGCTGCCGGAGCAGATATGTTCTGATAATGGGCCGCAATTTATGTCCGAAGAATTCAGAAAGTTCTTAAAGAACAATGGGGTAAAGCACTACACGTCCGCCCCATACCATCCCGCCACCAATGGATTGGCTGAAAGGTTTGTCCAGACCTTCAGGAAGGCCATCAAGGCCATGGGTAATGAAGACATAAAACTTCAGCACAAGGTGGATAACTTCTTATTTGCATATAGGAATGCAACGCATATGGTTACTAACCAAACTCCCGCCATGATTTTCTACAATAGAAACCTAAGATGCCGGCTGGATTTGGTCAAGCCCAACATCCGAAGGGACGTGGAGAACCAGCAGTTACAGGGCATGAATGAAAGGCCAACTAGGGCCTTCCAGATAGGCCAACCGGTTTTGGCCCGGGACTACTGTACCGAGAAATGGCAGCCTGGAACTATCTGCACACGATTAGGACCACTGATGTATACCGTGGACATCGGAGACAGCATAATAAGGTGCCATGCTGACCAAATCATCAAGTCATCCGAAAAGGGACAACCTACACCACCACTCTATACATCTAACGATGAAGTAGAGATACCCATATCTACCTCCGATCCGGTGATACTGGAGCCCGATGAACCCGACACTGGCCTTCAAGCCGAATCAGCCTTGCCAGAAGAACCTACTACACCACCAGAAACTACTACACCCCCGAGGCGTTATCCGGACCGAGTCAGGAAGCCTCCTGAGAGATTAACTTATAATTAATTAATACAGCAATGTATATTATTGTGCATATTACATGTAATTAATAATTACTTAAAATATGATGTACTAGTTAGCTAGAAGGGGAGGAATTGTGGTGTATGTGCCTTTAAGAGCAATTATGGTGTATGTGCCTTTAAGAGCCCCAGGTGTGCGTAATGCCGGGCAGCACGGTGGGCAGCACGGTGGCATAGTGGTTAGCACTGTTGCCTCACAGCGCCAGGGACCCGGGTTCGAATCCGGCCTCGGGTGACTGTCTGTGTGGAGTTTGCACGTTCTCCCCGTGTTTGCGTGGGTTTCCTCCGGGTGCTCCGGTTTCCTCCCACAGTCCAAAGATGTGCGGGTTAGGTTGATTGGCTGTGATAAATTGACCCTCAGTGTTAGGGGGATTAAATACGTGGGGTTACGGGGATAGGGTGGGCTATGTGTTGGTATAGGGGTTACGGGGATCGGGTGGGATATGTGTCGGTGCAGGCTTGATGGGCCGAAATGGCCTCTATCTGCACTGTGGGGTTTCTGTGATTTCTGTGAATTGCCACTTGGGCTATATAAGCCTGTGTATTGTGTATATCCTTTAGAAACCCCCCCCCCAGACTTGCTTAGTAAATACCTATGAACCAACTCCTGTCTTCAGTGTCTTTATCTACACACGGACACTACACATTCCCTTTCCTGCTCCCTCTTCCTCTCCCATTAATGTTCCCTCTCCTGCTCTCACTCCCATTCCCATTCCCTCCCCTTCTCCTTCCTCTCCCATTAACGTCCCCCCTCATGCTGTCGCTCCCATTCCCTCAACCGTTTCCTCTTCCACTCCCTAACCAGCAAGCTAGTACTGTGTGTTGGGCTTATAGAATATTGTCATGTAACTTTTCCCTCAATACAAGTTCAAGCACCAGGAAATACTGAGACATCTGATTACTACTCTTAATTGATCAAACCATTGATATAAGCCATTACACGCAGTGTCCATCAGAATACTCAATAACAACAGACTCATCACGTCCCGTAAGCCTGTCACCTTGACCGTTCAGGCAAGCAAGAGCAAGACCAGGTAAAAGTCTCTAAGAGGCTCCGGTGCACTGTATCATTAATGTTAATCATGTCTCCCGAACGTAAAGTAATCACATAAACACATTCCATCTATGTGTTGTACGTTTGACTCATACGTCACTACGCCAAGTGAGGTTACAGCTCGCCTCTCCCAAGAGTGCATGTGTTCTGTTATTCTGTTCATTGTTCTCTCTACATCAGTGATCATGGCTGTCTGATTGACAATCACTCACCTACCTATCCTCAATATTTATTACAGGGAGATTGTGATAAATCCATGTAGTGAGACAAGGACTCGAAGAGGCGATATCGTAGAATTAGCACGAGTACTTTATTAACAAACAGAGTAACAAAAATCATGCCAGCATCCTGGCATTTCACCTTTGCTGACCTTGACAGGAAGCAAACCTCTGACCTTAACAGGAAGCAAACCTCTGACCTTAGCAGCAGCATTGGCTACAGCACCACCTGGTGGATAACCTTAATCATAACATCCCAGATTACTATAGAGATATATTCATCTCTTACACTCCCCTTCTACACCAAGGCCAGCAGGAACCATTCCTGATTTCATACATCTCCCACAGCTGATTCCAGCTTATATCTGCACGTGGAGACTGATAGCAATCTTATTAATAGACAACTACAGCAGAGTTAGTTTAATATGTATTTATATGGATATTCTACTTAGTGTGTATTCTTTGGCACTCTACACACAGTGAGCGGAAGGAGCTCAGGAGGAGTCTCTGGCGATTGATGGGCTGGAGCTCTGGACAGTGAGAGGAAGGACCTCAGGAGGAGTCTCCGGTGATTGATGGGCTGGAGCTCTGGGCAATGAGAGGATGGAGCTGAGGAGGAGTCACTGGGAGATGGATGGGCTGGAGCTCTGGGCAATGAGCGGAAGGAGCTCATGAGGAGTCTCCAGTGATTGATGGGCTAGAGCTCTGGGCAATGAGAGGATGGAGCTGAGGAGGAGTCACTGGGAGATTGATGGGCTGGAGCTCTGGGCAGTCAGGGGAACGAGCTGGGGAGGAGTCTCGGGGAGATTGATGGACTGGAGCTCTCGGTGGTGAGGGGAAGGAGCTGAGTAAAAGTCTCTGGGAGATTGATGGACTGGAGCTCTGGGCGGTGAGGGGAAGGAGCTGAGGAGGAGGCTCTGGGACATGGATGGGATGGAGCTCTGGGCAGTGAGGGGAAGGAGCAGAGGAGGAGTCTCGGGGAGATTGATGGGCTGGAGCTCTGGGCGGTGAGGGGAAGGAGCAGAGGAGGAGTCTCTGGGAGATTGATGGGCTGGAGCTCTGGGCGGTGATGGGAAGGAGCAGAGGAGGTGTCTCCGGGAGGTTGATGGGCTGGAGCTCTGGGTGCTGAGGGGAGGAGCAAATGAGGAGTCCTAGGGAGATTGATGGGCTGGAGCTCTGGGCAGTGAGGGGAAGGAGCTGTGGAGGAGTCTCTGGGAGATTGATGGGCTGGAGCTCTGGGCAATGAGCGGATGGAGCTGTGGAGGAGTCTCTGGGAGATTGATGGGCTGGAGCTCTGGGCAATGAGCGGATGGAGCTGTGGAGGAGTCTCTGGGAGATTGATGGGCTGGAGCTCTGGGCGGTAAGGGGAAGGAGCAGAGGAGGTGTCTCCGGGCGATTGATGGGCTGGAGCTCTGGGCAGTGAGGGGAAGGAGCAGAGGAGGAGTCTCTGGGAGATTGATGGGCTGGAGCTCTGGGCGGTGAGGGGAAGGAGCTGAGGTGGAGTCTCTGGGAGATTGATGGGCTGGAGCTCTGGACAGTGAGAGGATGGAGCTGTGGAGGAGTCTCGGGGAGATTGATGGGCTGGAGCTCTGGGCGGTGAGGGGAAGGAGCAGAGGTGGAGTCTCTGGGAGATTGATGGGCTGGAGCTCTGGGCAGTGATGGGAAGGAGCAGAGGAGGTGTCTCCGGGAGATTGATGGGCTGGAACTCTGGGTGGTGAGGGGAAGGAGCAGAGGAGGAGTCTCTGGGAGATTGATGGGCTGGAGCTCTGGGTGGTGAGGGGAAGGAGCAAAGGAGGAGTCTCTGGGAGATTGATGGGCTGGAACTCTGGACGGTGAGGGGAAGGAGCAGAGGTGGAGTCTCTGGGAGATGGATGGGCTGGAGCTCTGGGCGGTGATGGGAAGGAGCAGAGGAGGTGTCTCCGGGAGATTGATGTGCTGGAACTCTGGGTGGTGAGGGGAAGGAGCAGAGGTGGTGTCTCCGGGAGATTGATGGGCTGGAGCTCTGGACAGTGAGAGGAAGGAGCAAAGGAGGAGTCTCTGGGAGATTGATGTGCTGGAACTCTGGGTGGTGAGGGGAAGGAGCAAAGGAGGAGTCTCTGGGAGATTGATGGGCTGGAACTCTGGGTGGTGAGGGGAAGGAGCAAAGGAGGAGTCTCTGGGAGATTGATGGGCTGGAACTCTGGGTGGTGAGGGGAAGGAGCAAAGGAGGAGTCTCTGGGAGATTGATGGGCTGGAACTCTGGGCAGTGAGGGGAAGGAGCTGTGGAGGAGTCTCTGGGAGATTGATGTGCTGGAACTCTGGGTGGTGATGGGAAGGAGCAGAGGTGGAGTCTCTGGGAGATTGATGGGCTGGAGCTCTGGGCGGTGATGGGAAGGAGCAGAGGAGGTGTCTCCGGGAGATTGATGGGCTGGAGCTCTGGGCAGTGAGGGGAAGGAGCAGAGTTGGAGTCTCTCGGAGATTGATGGCCTGGAGCTCTGGGCAGTGAGCGGATGGAGCTGTGGAGGAGTCTCTGGGAGATTGATGGGCTGGAGCTCTGGACAGTGAGAGGAAGGAGCAAAGGAGGAGTCTCTGGGAGATTGATGGGCTGGAACTCTGGGCAGTGAGGGGAAGGAGCAGAGTTGGAGTCTCTGGGAGATGGATGGGCTGGAGCTGCAGGCAGTGAGGGGATGGAGCAGAGGAGGAGTCTCCGATCAATTGATGGGCTGGCGCTCTGGGCGGTGTGGGGAATAAGCTGAGGAGGAGCCTCTGGGAAATGGATGGGCTGGAGCTCTGGGCAGTGAGGGGAAGGAGTTGGGTGATCTCTTTTCTCTGCCTCTCTCCACGATGTGACAATATTCAAATCGGTGAGAAGCATCAACTGGGTATACTGAGCCTACCTGTGGGATTCTGCACTCCATATTTCTGATTGTTTTGTAGAAAAGTCTTATTGAGCTATAACCATTATTATTTACCCTCTTATGTAATTCAAGTCTCCTCTGACTGGGCTGGGGGTTGAATTTCCGGCGACACTGAAACCTCCTGGGCCTGCTGTCTGGGCCCAAACTCCCTCAATACATTTAAAATAGAAACTGTGCTGACAGGGTAATTCCACAGGATCCTCGTACATGTGGAGACACACAGCACAAGTTAATTCAGCCTCTAAAGCTCCGAGCTCCATTGTCACAGCACATGAAGAGTTTTCACACTGCACCGGGGAGAGTGAGGAACCAGAACAGGAAGTGAAATTCTTATAAACACTTGGTGCAGGGAGTGACAATGTTAGTTTTACATTCATGACTCACTTTGGCTGAAGATTAACACTTTGAGGCCCGCAGTAGCAGTTCAGCACCAGACCCAAGAGTATACATTGTTCCCAAAAATGATTGACAATGTTGCCTCTACTGCAGCTTATGTATTGGCCCTAAATATTCTAGCTGATCACCCCCATTAAAATCATACTGAACTAACTCCAAAATCCATTGGGCATTTTCTCTCCTTCACAGCAATTGTTTAGAGAAAGAGAGTGAAAAGGGGGCATGTGAGCCTATTAGAGACAGATACAGGTAAGACTATAAGGAACTGGCAGACTTGTTAAATGAGGGCTTTGTATCCATTTCCAATGTAGGGCTTGGGGACAAAACACAAGCAGGACAAAGGAACTAAAAGTAACTCAAGTCAAATAACTTCGTGGATTTATTACAAATAAAAAATACAATAATGGGGAAAATAATGGGACAAAATAGATAAACCTCCAGGACCTGATGGTTTCCAGACCAGTGCATTAAAAGGAATAGTTGTGTAAAAAGGCAAATATAATGTTGGCCTTGATCTCAGGGAGCTGGAACACAAAACAGCGAAAGTTATGGTCCTGAAGGTTCTGAGGCGACCTTTGCCCTGATGGTTCCCACTCCACAGGCCTTACCTAGTCCTCTTAAATCCAGGTACCAATAGTCCATATGGAAAAGTCCAAAATTCTTTCTATGAGCAGGCTGTACATGATCATTGGTAAAGATGCATGGTCAGTCTTTTAATATTAGAGTTTTTAAATAACACAAATAATCCACAAAAATGGTTTCCCTTACTACTTCTCAATCTTAATCTCTAACAATTCCCCTTTTGTGGGATCCTGGGGGTTCACAGCAAGATTTACACCTCATCTTGTTAGCATCACATTGTAAGATCAATTCAGACTTGACACCAATATGGCTGTGATTAATCCTTTACAGAGTTTAACCAAGTATCAACACATACAATATTTAAGCCATTGGAATTAGAAAGAAGCAAGTGATGCTACCCGCCTCCTTCCTTGGATAGAAGCCGTAACCCCAGGATGGTTGCTTGTCTGTCTGTCTGTCTCTCTTTTTGTCCCTGTCCTATGCCTCTATGAATTCAAGTGTAAAACTAGAATTCTTTATACCGCTCTTCTCACGCAAACTCTCCCTGATGTGGATTTGTTACTCACATTCCTTGAACGCTATCAGAACTGCTCAGACTCTGTGTGTACACAGGCCCCCTTTAGCTCAGGGTCTGTGTGTACACAGGCCCCCTTTAGCTCAGGGTCTATGTACACAGGCCCCCTTTAGCTCAGGGTCTATGTGTACACATGACCCCATTAGCTCAGGGTCTGTGTGTACACAGGCCCCCTTTAGCTCAGGGTCTATGTGTACACAGGACACCATTAGATCAGGGTCTATGTGTACACAGGACCCCATTAGCTCAGGGTCTGTGTGTACACAGGCCCCCTTTAGCTCAGGGTCTATGTGTACGCAGGCCCCCTTCAGCTCAGGGTCTATGTGTACACAGGACCCCATTAGCTCAGGGTCTGTGTTTACACAGGCCCCCTTTAGCTCAGGGTCTATGTGTACACAGGACCCCTTTAGATCAGGGTCTGTGTGTTCACAAGCCCCCTTTAGCTCAGGGTGTATGTCTACACAGGCCCCCTTTAGCTCAGGGTCTGTGCATTCACAGGCCCCCTTTAGCTCAGGGTCTATGTGTACACAGAACCCCATTAGCTCAGGGTCTGTGTGTACACAGGACTCCATTAGATCAGGGTCTGTGTGTACACAGGCCCCCATTAGCTCAGGGCCTATGTGTTCACAGGACCCCTTTAGCTCAGGGTCTATGTGTTGACAGGTCCCCTTTAGATCAGGGTCTGTGTGTTGACAGGTCACCTTTAGATCAGGGTCTGTGTTCACTGGCCCCCATTAGCTCAGGGTCTGTGTGTTCACAGGTCCCCTTTAGATCAGGGTCTGTGTTCACAGGCCCCCATTAGCTCAGGGTCTGTGTGTATACACAGGCCCCCTTTAGCTCAGGGTCTGTGTGTAAACAGGCCGCGTTTAGCTCAGGGTCTGTGTGTACACAGGCTCCCTATAGCTCATCTAGGGGTCTTGCAAAATTCCCCTATGTTTCCCTGAAGATTGAAAATATTGGTCCACAACGTGGACGAAGATTTGGGTGATGTGACTTGTCTACAATGTTTTAAAATGTGCCTAGAACCACAAAAGACTGCTCAGAGATGGAAAGAACGTGGACAACACTGGACTCGTGGAGCTCTGTGGAAAATATTCACACATCTTAAGACAGTACTTATATTAATAAAATTGTTCCCTGGAGTTTGGGCAATCACAAAAGGTTTTAAAATGGCCACAGAAAGCATTGGCCAAGATACTGGGGCTTAAGAAAACCCAGCCCATGAGCTCTGTGTGTAAAGACCTGCCAATCAAAGGGAGGTTGCCTTCTAAGCAATTGGTGTTGCTTATTGACATAAGGGATTACAACTACTTGAGACTAACCTCAGGACAATCGATTGAAACTGCTTCTGTTTACACAGCCATTCAAAGCACTCACAGACAATGAGATACTGAAACTGTGGAACGGATTTTGATATGCAACAGTTTAAGCATTGAATGAGTTTGAAGCACCCATCTTTCTGGACAATAGGGCAGTTGGATTCCCTTTTGTTTTAGCCCAGGTGAGCTCCGGATGTGGGCAGGAACATTTTGGCCCCACAGTGCAGACACATTAACCCATTCCAACCACATTGAATCAACCAATCATCAGCGTTTCTCTTGTGTATTGGAACTTTGGGTGCGAATTTTGCAGACAGACTTTTCCAGGTATAAAGATAGCTCCTGAGAAGCTATCTCTCTTTTAGCTCTTACTTCGCTGGACCCCAGGTGAGCAGGTTTCTGACTCCTCAGCAAAGCAACCTAGTAAGGAGTTGGGGGATGGTAATTAAGGGGATATTGCTAAGATTGTTTAATCAACATTGTAGCCACTTACCCCTCGTTTTTGCCATCTGCATTCCCCCATTTAAGCAATTTTACTGTAATTACTGTGTTCGTGTGGGATAGTTTTATATTTGATTATAGTTTCTTCTAGTTAATAAAGCTTGATTTTCTCTCATCCAGACCATTTGTCTGTTTTAATATCATTAATTATAAGTCCTTCAGTCAGAACTGGAAGGTGGGGTAGCAATTTGAAACCGCTGTTTGAAAATTGGTTTATTGGAATTTGGTTTACAGTGTAGCAGCAGGCTGCCTGACCAGGTGAATTACCGTAAACCAGGTAAAAGATTAGAATTGGTCAGACTGCAGGCAAAGGCTGCAAGACCATGGAAATGACCTTAAACCAGTTAATAGATGCCCCCTACAAAATGGCAACCGCGGTAGGACTGGAGGCCGTTTTTGATTGGATATGTGGTCTGGATCTGGAGAAAGCATTAGCTCTTGTTTTTCTCGTTTTCAGTATGTGGCTAGCCCTGCGGATGTTAGCAGCGGCGTGTAGGCTGACCTATCATGGTATAGGTGGCTGGGTTAAGAAGGGTGAGGTGAGGGTGCAGGAGGAGGCTAAAGAGGCCAAGAATCAGGAGTCCCAGTTTGAAAAATGCCAGGCATTTATAGAGCGCCTGGTGCAGAAAGTCACTGAGGCCAGGGAAAGTGAGATGAGACTGCGGGAAGAGCATGCACGGTTTAGTGAAACAGATCATGGCCCCTGTAGGGCAGAGACAGAAAGCCTTAATGTGGCTTTAAAGGTAGCAAGGGGAATGATTTGCCTGATCAGCCCGAAGGCAGGTCAGCCGGATTTTACTGGCAGCCCAAGTAGAACCATCCCACAGGCAGCACCCAGAATGGTGCTGGATAGGGAATTAGATAAACCTGGGGCTCCATATCAGAAAGAGTGGCGCCAGGAGGGGAGCCATCCCTCCCAGAACAAGGTCACTTGTTACAAGTGTGGGGAGGAGGGCCACTGGTGCAGGGATTGTAAAAGGCCTGGGAGAGATGATACAGCCAGGAATCCCGCCGCCCCAACTCAGAAGGCTGAGACAGACACAATCGAGTCTGTCCTAGAGATGTCAAAATCTCTCATGAGGGCTAATCAGGGAAAGGGAGCAGCCATCAGTGGTGCTGCAGCCCCCTCGCACACCTCTGCCTCCCCACAATGACTGGAAAGAAAGCGGTTTAAAACCAACCCCAACCAGGCAGCTGGGAGTGAGCCTGAGAATAGGAACCCTCAGCCCACAGTAGGTACAAATTCACAGGCAAGTGCGGTGGCTTGTGTGGGGGGAGGAGCCATTCCTGAACAGAGTAAGCTGCTTAATCCGGGGAACTGGGAAGGAGAGTTCTGGGACCCCTGTAGGGCAGGTCCAGTAGCAGAAATCTGGGACAAGGGGGCCCCACGGGATAGTTTTGGCCCCAGACCAAAGGCAGGTCCAAGTCCAAAATTCCCCATTTAAAGCCACCCGGGTAAGAGAACATGAGTTTGCCCACCAGCCAAGTAAAAGTTCACAGCCTGTAAAGACAGGCACTGTGCCTTGTTTCCAGGGAAAAGTTGTCCAGCCCACAAATTGGGACACTTCCCCGCCCCAGTGGGACCTAAATTTTGGCAATATCTTAAATTCAAACCTAAGTTTAAATTTGAAATGGTTATGTGGCTTAGAAATGGAGAAACAGCAGCCTGGGATCAGAAATCAGCAGGCTGCTGCCCATCCATTCACAGAAGATCACTTGGAGACTGCCCGCACATGTGCAGTCGCTAGTCTGGAGACAGGAATCCCCCAGTCTTCTGAACAGCAGGTTCACGCAGGCGCAGTCATGCGCCTGAGGGGAGAAGTTTCCCAAGACCAGGTTTGTGCAGGCGCAGTTCCCCAGCCGGTACCCCCAGCGGATCTTTATCAGTTTTCCCGCACAGGTGCAGTCGGGCGCCTGAGGGGAGAGTTTTGCCAACAGGAGGGCCGTGCAGGCACAGCCGCGCGGCTGACGGAAAGGGTTTCTCAACACTGGGTTCGCGCAGGCGCAGTCGCGAACCCGGAACCCCCAGCGGCTCTTGCTCACAGTGAGGCCGAGCGCGCAGGCGCAGTCGGCCATTTAAAGATCCCTGCTGCTCAATTTTTACGTGCAGGCACACAGGCCTGCTTGGAAGACCCAACGGTTCTCCTAACCCTTTTTAAAATAACCTAACGCGCAGGTGCAGTTGCCTGCGGGACCCCAGTGGCTCTTTCTAAGTTATCCCGTGCAGGCGCAATCGCCTGTTTGAAGCCAGAGGCTTCACAGCCTCTGCCGAGGGACTCAGGGGAGGAGATTCGCGCAGGTGCAGTCACCTGTTTAAAGGGACCAGCTTCCCAGCCAGCCTCTAGAATGGTACCCCCCATGATGTGGGACCCTGGGGAGGCAGGGATAGTAATTCCTCTTACAGGGGACCCAGGGGGGTGAGCTGGCACCAGGTTGTGGACCTGGAGAGGAGGATTTGCAGCCACCAGCAGCGGGTGGTGAGGGAATTCCTGCCCCCAGCACAGGAGTGGGCAGGGAAAAGGAGGCAAACCCACAGTACCGGCAGGCTGCCAGGTATCATATACAGTGCAGGCTGTTGGCACCAGGGGGAGAAGGCTCCCAGCCAGCTAGGGCTGCGACCCTGGCTCAGGGTCCGCCAGCCAAAGTTTCCCCCACAGAGACGCCCCTCAGAAGTTCTCAGCGGGTCCGCAAGCCCGAGACAAGATAGTCACCCACTTTACAGTGGAGTAAGGCAGATTCCCGAACCAGTGAGAAGCCAAAGAACAGAGGTCCCCAACCAGCGGCCATAAGCTGCGAGGGACCACAGGCAGGAGGCAGTCCAGCTTCACTGCAGCCAGCAGCAATCTGCGTCCATGCCAGAGATTAGCCTGGCTGTCCGAGATGGGCGGCATTTGTATTATAGCTTTGGTGTGAATATAGCATGCTTTTAAGGTGTATTTTAGTTTGATATAACTAGTTTTGTAAGTTTAAGTTTAAAGTTTAAGTTTATAAGTGTGCCAAATGTTTGTATTTTGATCCGAGATCGAGGGCCCCACCATGTCTCTACCTAAGGCAGCAGGTCAGTGAGACCTGGCTGCATGTCCTTTTAAGTTTTGCAGGAGATTGGACCAAGAAGCAGCCCTGTTCACCCAGCCCGAGCAGGGTATCGAATGAATATATGGATACAGGATGTTGGGGATCACCTCGCCACTGGACGAATCCAGAGGGAAACCCCGCAGCGACCTTCAGGAGAAACTGGACAGGGTCCGGAGGAACTTGCCTACTCCTACACGGAAGAGATGGCCCCAGCTGGGTGGGCCATGGCCCCCAACCCAGCACTATCCTGACTGAAGTTCACTTGTGGGAGACCTCGCTGTTGAGGAGTTATGGTGGGGAAGCGCGGGTGCCTTGTTAGATAGGACGCGTTCCCCGGGAGTGGGTGGTGATGGCCCGGGAAAGATTTTAAAAGGGAGGGGAAGGCCCAAGAGTTGCATGCGTGTGTTCAGGGGAGGGAGGAACTCACCCGGGGCCCACGGGCAAGGTTAGTGTAAGTGTGGCTGGGGAGGATGAATGGATGGCCGGATCTGGGATCCAAGTTTGAGTGTGGGGCCAGCGAGAGCCGCCACACAGGCACCCATCATTTTCTGCAGCCAGTCGAGGGAAGGCGGGAGGGGGAGGGACTGGGAGTCGCGATCCCATACTCTCCGGTCTCGGTCTGTGCCAACGTAATTTTAAACATGAGGGGTACCCCACCTCCACAAAGGGACAAGGGAATGGCTCGGGGCTAGCGGAGCAGGCTGGTCTGTAAATCCATTCTGTTTGTTTCAAAGTTTAAGACAATCAAAGGGGGGGTGGAAGGTACATTTACTGCCCGGGTGCGAGGAGCAATACCCACTCGAATTTTGCGACCCATCATTGGCACATGATGGTCGGGGTTTGTTTAAGCAAGTTGTTCAAGATTTTTTGTGTATTGTGTTACAGCCACAAGTTGAGCAGAGGCGTAGGATGCTCTCCGTGCTTGGGATCATTTTGTGACAACTCCAAGTTGAGCAGAGGCATAGGACCCTCTCCGTGCTTGGGATCATTTTGATTACATTGTGATTGCAAATTTTGATTACATTGCATTGTAATTTTACAAGCATGTAGGGGTATGAGACCACTTATTGTAAACTGATGTATCTGTAAGATGCCTACCGTACCATGGTTTTTTCTCGAATTTTAGGGGAATAGACTGTTCGGGGGATCAGTGGCAGATAGCTGTTAGGTAAATACAGGGGATGGTTGTTTGTGAGGGGCTCTGAAAATTGTGCTCACTCCTTCGAGTTGATACTGCAAGCAAGGTGGAAGTATCAAAAGGCAGGAATGTAGGGGTTTTGCAAAATTCCCCTATTTTTCCCTGAAGATTGAAAATATTGGTCCACCTTGTGGACGAAGAATTGGGTGATGTGACTTGTCTACAATGGTTTAAATTGTGCCTGGAACTGCAAAAGACTGCTCTGAAATGGAAGAACGTGGACAACACCGGACTCATGGAGCTCTGTGGAAAATATTCACACAACTTAAGACAGGACTTTTATTAATAAAATTGTTCCCTGGAGTTTGGGCAATCACAAAAGGTTTTAAAATGGCCACAGAAAGCATTGGCCAAGATACTGGGGCTTAAAAAAACCCAGCCCGTGAGCTCTGTGTATAAAGAACTGCCAATCAAAGGGAGGTTCCCTTCTAAGCAATTGAAGTTGCTTATTGACATAAGGGATTACAACTACTTGAGACTAACCGCAGGACAATCGATTGAAACTGCTTCTGTTTACACAGCCATTCGAAGCACTCACAGACAATGAGATACTGAAACTGTGGAATGGATTTTGATATGCAACAGTTTAAGCATTGAATCGGTTTGAAGCACCCATCATTCTGGACAATAGGGCAGTTGGATTCCCTTTTGTTTTAGCCCAGGTGAGCTCTGGATGTGGGCAGGAACATTTCTGCCCCACATTGCAGACACATTAACCCTTTCCAACCAATTTGAATCAACCAATCATCAGCGTTTCTCTTGTGTATTGGAACTTTGGATGCAAATTTTGCAGACAGACTTTTCCAGGTGTAAAGATAGCTCCTGAGAAGCTATCTCTCTCTTAGCTCTCACTTCGCTGGACCCCAGGTGAGCAGGTTTCTGACTCCTTAGCAAAGCAACCTAGTAAGGAGCTGGGGGATGGTAATTAAGGGGATATTGCTAAGATTGTTTAATCAACATTGTAGCCACTTACCCCTCGTTTTTGCCATCTGCCTTCCTCCATTTAAGTAATTTTACTGTAATTTACTGTGTTCGTGTTGTATAGTTTTATATTTGATTATAGTTTCTTCTAGTTAATAAAGCTTGATTTTCTCTCATCCAGACCATTTGTCCATTTTAATATCATTAATTATAAGTCCTTCAGTCAGAACTGGAAGGTGGGGTAGTGATTCGAAACCGCTATTTGAAAATTGGTTTATTGGAATTTGGTTTACAGTGTAGCAGCAGGCTGCCTGACCAGATGAATTACCGTAAACCAGGTAAAAGATTAGAATTGGTCAGAGTGCAGGCAAAGGCTGCAAGACCATGGACATTACCTTAAACCAGTTAATAGATGCCCCCCTACACTCAGGGTCTGTGTGTACACAGGACCCCTTTAGCTCAGGGTCTGTGTGTACACAGGCTCCCATTAGCTCAGGGTCTGTGTGTTCACAGGCCACCTTTAGCTCAGGGTCAGTGTGTTCACCGGCCATCTGTTGCAAATTCTATGTCCCTCTTTACTTAATTTCAATGGCCAGAATTTGCCTACCTGGGCACGTCCAGTGCGGGCGGTGTCCATGTCAGGCTGCGGCCCTGCTGCTGGCTCTATCCCACTGTTGAAAATGAACTTATCTTAATGGGGCCTATTGAGTCCGCCCAGCACATTACCCGCCCACTAGATGGAGTGGATCTGGTGACATCATT
Source organism: Somniosus microcephalus (assembly GCF_052327205.1). Taxonomy (NCBI): domain Eukaryota; kingdom Metazoa; phylum Chordata; class Chondrichthyes; order Squaliformes; family Somniosidae; genus Somniosus; species Somniosus microcephalus. The sequence continues at coordinate 111,694,407 of NC_140994.1, forward strand.
CATGATGCATTTTCAGTCGGGCTCCTTAAAGGAATCATGGCCAAATTACATTTGAAGTTTAATCTAACAAAGTGGGTGTTGAATCGTTACTCTACAATAATATAAAAAAGGTTTTATATGAATGACAAGGAAATCTTTAAATAATATTATTAAATAATATGATGCCATCTTCAAAAATGATTAAAATATAATTTAAAAAGTACATTAATTGGGAAGTTATTGGTGCTTTAGTCACAAATCTATAGACTTTTGTATCAGTAACTGTTACAAAAAAAAGATGTGTGTGTATAGGTAATACATAAAATTAAGCAGATTTTAAATGGAATTGTATCTTATGCAAGTTCAGCGGAAGAGCTCGGAATCCCTGACAACAGTGTAAGTGGTGCTTACAATGTGTTTCTTGGATTTCTGCAGCTCTTCCGTTGAAGTTAACAGTGAACAAGTGAGAGCGCCTCGGCAGAAATTCACTCACAAAGTCTCAGGGCTAAAAATTGAGTAGCACCCCCTTTGGGGTGCTAACTTTAGTGCCCCGGAGAAATTAGCACACCAGCGACAGAATTTGAGTAGTAGCGCCCCAAGAGGGAAGTGGACGCTACTGGAACTGCTCCGCCTCCCTCTTGGGGTGCTGCAAGGGAATATCGCGGTGCTACATGCCATGGTATTGCAGGCCTTCCTCCCCTTCTTAAAGGGGAGGGTCCTTGCACAACGTGACCTGGGGCCCAGCTGAACCCCCAGCGATCAGGAGTGCTGGCAAAAGAGCCCGGCACTCAAGAGAATTGCTAGGCTCATGGAGCGCAGCCGGCACTCCGCGCAGATTGGGTAAGGAGGCCGGGGACGGGAGCGGTTGTAGGTGCTGGCCAGCAGCCAGCAACAAAAATGGCTGCGCCGCACTTCAGCTTTACATAGCGCCTCCCTGGCCACAGGTAGAACCCCTGAACCCATCGGACATAGCGTCCGGTGGCAAGTCAGAGGGCGCTCCTGAAGATCACGGCCGGGGCACGCGTGGGGCGCTACCATTTACCGCCGGCGCTAACCTCCTGCTGAATTTCGCAGGAGGCGTTGGTGGCGCCGCACCCAGGCGCTAGTTGCCCCTTTAATGCCCTCTTAGGGCACTAATGGGAGGCGCAAAGCAACCAAATTCTTCCCCCTCAGACTGAAAAAATAAATCAGTTATATTCAGGGACTGAAAACAAATTGTACCAGTGGAATGAGGGATGAGAATGAAATTGTTGCATTTAATGACTTGAGTTAATGTGTAACTAGACAATCACAGTATGCTGTGCGGAAAAACCTGACCAGAAACAACACAAACATTTATTTATATGTCATCTTTTATAGTGCAGATCAATTCACTACATTTACTGTTGAGTTGGAAGGCAACAGCCAAGAATTGCCAATGAAATATATTTCCCTCACCATCCAGCATAGGAGGGAGCCTTCAGCACTCACATCCTTTCAGGAATTTCTGAATTAACATTTTTCAGTAGCTTTTCAAGTAGAACACAATTTCCATCAATCAGTTAGCTGATGTAATGAAGACATTTTTATTTTGGTTTGTTTTTCATGCTGTCATGTAATCAGCAATGGCCATGGAACGCCCGCCTCAGGTTGACAGACATGGTTCCCGTGTTGCGTGAATCCTGTGGCCATGCAGGGAAATTTAAAAAGTAAGTGAGAAAAGTCTCTTAAGTGCCTGTAAATTACCTGATAATCATCTCAATTGGGTCACCCGCCACTGCCGCCGGGTTGGCTCCACGATGACAGACATGCCTGGAAGGAAAGGCGTGTAGGAGTGAGATGTCAGTGGGTTCCTGACCCACTGTCAAAATAATGTGGCAGAAATTCTGGTCCCTACGGGTGTGTACGCGCTGTGTACTCACGCGTAATGCCAACGGAAATGCTGGTTTTAGACATGCACTGTGCATGCGCTGGAAACCGGCATCTCCGATCTGTCAAGAAAGCTCTTGACAGATCCTTCGGCTGCACTGGAGCAGGGCCTCTGCGGGTGGAGAGTTCCGTTTTTTGGAGACTCTCCGCCCGCAGAAAACACTTACAATTCTGGCACCTGGTAAAAGCAGGCGCAAGGTCTGCTTTTACCAGGATAAGAGTTGAAAAAAGTTTTTAAAAATGTTTACACTGATTTATCATTTAAAAGTACTTTAAAGAAAGCTAAGTTTATTTTTAGCCCCATTAAAAACTTTAATTTTTTTTTCAAAAAATAAAATGTTTGTTTGAAATACTTAATTTAAAGTCATTTTAAAAATGTGATTAAAAAAAAATGTATTTAATGTTTTACTATGTTTTGGGGGTGATCGCTATTCATATATTTGACAGCCCTTCTCTGATTGGCCCCCCATGGCCCACGTGATCCCAGGGACGCTGCGAACTACCTGCGCCTCTGGGATACGTGTGCCCTGCGCACGGGCAGTTTGGAGAGGCCCAGCAATGGAACTCTGTGACTACTGGGAGCCCTCCGGTCCAGGCGCAGATTTTTCCAGATTGCAGCCCTCCGCCCATGGGAGGCCTGCGATCGGAATATCTGGGCCAACAACTTTCCCAACCGACCCACCACCACTCCCGCCCGCTACCACCCCGGAAAATTCAGCCCAATGCCTCTGATAGGCACCAGTGTGTTTAAATCTATGTGATTCTTTTAATAATTTGTATGTAAAAAGTCATTTTCTCTATGGAGCATGTATCAGTGCCTTAACAATTTTAAATCAGTAGTGATAAGTATATGTCCGCACTCTCCTAATCATGTTAACCATTTTATGGTGTGGTGTTTCAACATGACTGAGCATGTCTGAGACCCGTTCTTCAGTGTAGCTTCATCATGCATTCCGCATACTAGTTGCCTCAAGTGCAACATATCACAGTTTCACACGCACCAGTTTCCCAAAATCATGCCACGGGTGACATCAAATACCAGCCATTCCTACACTTTCAGGTTATGGTCAAAAGATCATGGGGTGTCTGGAGGTCTTTGCTTATCTCCCCCTGCATGATCCCAATATTTCAGGTAGTGGCCGGGTTATTAAATATTCTTCTCACTGTTCAGTATAGCAAGGATGCAACCATCTCCAAGAGTAAGCTTTCAATTAAGTATTCTTCATTCCACTTTCCTGAGTTTCACTGGATTGAATATTGATTCCTGATTGTTGCCCTTTGGGGTTGTTGCCAGGTGATCTATGTTTCTCACCGGTGCACTCACACATCATTCTCCAGATCCTTTGGTTCCGCTTTACACAAAATGTCCCCATGAGCACCCATGATCATCTGGGATGCTGATTGTAGATTCCAATTGGTGGAACAATTTTCTTGTTTATACCTCATACACTCAGTCACTTCCTCATGTCAAATTAATTAAATGGCCCATAATTTTACCATTTCAAGTTGATTGTGAGCCCTGGAGGAACCTTACTGTCCAATAAACTAAAAATCATTACCCCTTAAATCATAGGTTAAAAGTTCCCAGTCTAGCCCAATCTATCAATACATTTATTAGTTTAGGATGGATGTGTTTTCCACCTGGACAGTACCATAGAAACATAGAATATAGGAGCAAAAACAGACCATTCGGCCCCTCGAGCCTGTTCTGCCATTTAATGAGATAATGGTTGATCATCCAAATTCAGTACCCTGTCCCTGCTTTCTCCCCATATCCCTTGATCCCTTTAGCCTTAAGAAATATATCGAACTCCTTCTTGAATATGTTTAATGAATTGGCCTCAACTGCCTTGTGTGGTAGAGAGTTCCACAGGTTCACCACTCTCTGGGTGAAGAAATTTCTCCTCATCTCAGTCCTAGATGGCTTACCCCTTATCCTTAGACTGTGACCCCTGGTTCTGGACTCCCCTGCCATCGGGAACATCCTTCCTGCATCTAGTCTGTCTAGTCCTGTTAGAATTTTATAAGTTTCAATGACATCCCCTCTCATTCTTCTAAACTCTAGTCAATATAAGCCTAATCGACCCAATCTCTCCTCATACATCATTCCTGCCATCCCAGGTATCAGTCTGGTGAATCTTCGCTGCACTCTCTCCATGGCAAGAGCATCCTTCCTCAGATAAGGTGATCAAAACTGCACACAATACTCAAGGTGTGGTCTCAACAAGGCCCTGTACAACTGCAGCAAGACATCCTTGCTCCTGTACTCGAATCCCCTCGCTATGAAGGCCATCATACCATTTGCCGCCTTAACCGCCTGCTGCACCTGCATGCTTACCTTCAGCGACTGGTGCACTAGGACACTCGGGTCTCGTCGCACTTCCCCTTTTACCAATCTATTGCCTTTCAGATAATATTGGCCCAGAAATTCGGGTTGGGGGCTTCCCGTGGGTGTAAGCTCCCGACCTGCACTTACCTTGCGCGCCGGCCGTTGAGCTGTGGGCCCCCGTGGAATTCTGATCCGGGGCCTGCTCCAACTGCCGGCATGCAGTGCTTGCGTATCCCAGGGGCGCAGTTAGTTCGATGCGTCCCCTGGGATAACGTGGGCCATGGGGAGCCAATCAGAGCAGGGAATGCTCCATTCATAAGTTTGACAGGAAGCGCTTTCAAAACTTAGAAATACTACAGGCCCCAAAACATCACTAAATCTTCAAATAATTTTTTTTTAAAAATAAGCTATAAATTACATGAAATAACTATTTTAAACAATAATTTAAATTTTTGAAAAAAATAATTTTATTTTCTAACAGGGCTAAAAATAATCTTACCTTGCTTTAAATATTTATAAATAGTAAACCTGTGGAAAATTGTTTTAATTTGAATTAATTCACCACTTACCTTGTAAAAAGCAGGCCTTACGCTTGCTTTTTAAATGTGTAATTTCTGGAGACTTACCCTCCCGGGAAAACCTGCAAAAAAAACGTAAGTTCGATGTGCACGTGCAGCCTCTCCTGCGCACGCGTTCGACCTCTTAAGCCCTGCTTTCAGGGGAACGGAACTGCCGGTTTCCCACGCATGCACAGTGCATGCAGAAAACCGGCACTTCCATTGGGCTTACGGGTGAGTGCCCCGTGCGTACTCACCCGTGGAGGCCCGAATTTCTGGGCCAATCTGTCTTCCTGTTTTTGCCACCGAAGTGGATAACCTCACATTTATCCACATTATACTGCATTTGCCACGCATCTGCCCAATCACCCAACCTGTCCAAATCATACTGGAGTTTCTCTGCATCCTCTTCATAGCACACACGCCCACCCAGCTTTGTGTCATCTGTAAACTTGGAGATATTACATCTATTTCCCTCGTCTAAATCATTTATATATATTGTGAATAGCTGGGGTCCTAGCACCGATCCCTGCGGTACCCCACTAGTCACTGCCTGCCACTCGTAAAAAGACCCGTTTATTCCAACTCTTTGCTTCCTGTCTGCCAACTAGTTCTCTATCCAAGACAGTACCTTACCCCCAATCCCACGTGCTTTAACTTTACACGCTAATCTCTGATACGGGACCTTATCGAAATCCTTCTGAAAGTCCAAATACACCACATCCACTGGTTCTCCCTTATCTATTCTACCAGTTACATCCTCAAAAAATTCCAGCAGATTAGTCAAGCATGATTTACTTTTTGTAAATCCATGTTGACTTTGACCGATCCTGTCACTGTTTTCCAAGTGCTCTGCTATTACATCTTTTATAATGGAATCTAGCATTTTCCCCACTACCGATGTCAGACTTACCAGTCTATAATTCCCCATTTTCTCTCTAGCACCTTTTTTAAATAGTGGGATTACATTAGCTATCCTCCAATCCATGGGAACTGGTCCAGAGTCTATTGAATTTTAGAAGATGACCAGCAATGCATCTACTATTTCTAGGGCCACTTCCTTAAGATTGTAGATTATCGGGCCCTGGGGATTTATCGGCCTTCAATCCCGTCAATTTCCCTAATACCATTTCCCTACAAATACTGATTTCATTCAAACAAATACTGATTTCATTCAAACAGAAACTCTCCGTGATGTCGAGGAGACCCCCGATGGTGAGATTAGTCTTTGACGTTAGTGCAACACGGGTGATAGCGAATGGACAGTCCATTTTACACCCTGCATGATTTTCTATTCCACTAAAGTCAGTGTAACTCGGGCTGTCCATTCACCATGTTTTGAGCTATGGCCAAAGACCAATTTCAACCCCAGCCTCATATTTTGAGAGCAGCACTTTAAAGGGACCATGCCCTGCCATTATTACGATTCACTACTGAGATTAATGTAGTAGTACCTGTCACTACTATGAGTCACTACTGAGATTAATGCAATTATGCCTGTCATTACTACAATTCACTACTGAGATTAATGCAGTTGTGCCTGTCACTACTATGAGTCTTCAATCTGTCACTGGCCCAGGCAGTAGTCCCTAAATGCTTCAAGACCGCCACCATTATTCCTGTGCCAAAGCAAACGGCTGTGACGTGTCTGAACGACTATCGACCTGTCGCACTCACACCCATCATAATGAAGTTTTTCGAGAGGCTGGTCCTGGCTCACATCAAAGCCAGTGTTCCCGCCTCTCTTGACCAACACCAGTTTGTCTATCGTGCAAACAGATCAACGGAGGATGCAATCACAACTGCTCTACATTCTGCATTGAAACACTTAGACGGTAAAGAGACCTACATCAGAATGCTGTTCATAGACTACAGCTCAGCATTCAACACTATCGTCTCCAACAAGCTGGCCACCAAACTCCACACTCTTGGCCTGAACACTTCCCTTTGCAACTGGACTCTGGACTTCCTAACTATAAGACCCCAGTCTGTCAAATTAGGTAACCACACCTCCCCCCCCCTGACCCTGAACACGGGGGCCCCACAAGGATGTGTGCTGAGCCCCCTCCTCTACTCCCTCTTCACCCACGACTGTGTGGCTGTTCATGGTTCCAACACCATCATCAAGTTTGCGGCTGATACCACGGTAGTAGGCCAGATCACCAACAACGATGAGTCAGCCTACAGGGAGGAGGTCCAGCATCTCGTGAAGTGGTGCGCCGATAACAACCTGGCCCTTATCATCAAGAAAACCAAGGAAATCATTGTGGACTTCAGGAAGTCTAAAGGCGGAAGACACACCCCCATCCACATCCATGGGGCTGTGGTGGAAAGGGTGGACAGCTTTAAGTTCCTCGGAGTCTACATCACGGAAGACCTCTCCTGGTCCCTCAATACCTCCTCTTTGGTGAAGAAGGCCCACCAGCGCCTATATTTCCTAAGGAGGCTGAAGGGATGTAACCTGTCACCCCTGATCCTCTCTAACTTTTACCGCTGCACAATAGGGAGCATCCTGATGAACTGTATCACAGTGTGGTATGGCAGCTGTAGCTCCTATGACCGGAAAGCCCTGCAGCGGGTAGTCAAAACTGCCCAACGCATCACCGGCACCCGGCTACCGACCATTGAGAACATCTACCAGAAACGCTGTTTACGGAGGTCACTGACCATCATCAAAGACCCTACCCACCCCAGCCACAGTTTGTTCACCCCCCTGCCATCTGGGAGATGCTACAGATGCATTCGCACCCGAACGACCAGATTTAGGAACAGCTTCTTTCCCAGGGCTGTCATCCTATTGAACTCTGCAAATAAACTCTAAAGCCTGCACAACTGCCAATGCACTTTATTATGTTTATGTTTATGTTACAAGTCAAATGAATGTTAAATGTCTTAATCAAAATGTACACTCTCGGGAGCCGCAAGCTTACATTTCGTTGTACTGCACTTGTGCACTAACAATGACAATAAAGTTGATTATGATTATTATTATTACTGATGTTAATGCAGCTGTGCTTGTCACTACTACCATTCACTACTGAGATTAATGCAGTCGTAACTGTCACTACTACAATTCACTACTGGGATTAATGCAGTTGTGGCTGTCACTAATACGATTCACTACTGAGACTAATGCAGTCATAACTGTCACTACAACAATTCACTACTGGGATTAATGCAGTCGTGCCTGTCACTAATACGATTCACTACTGAGATTAATGCAGTCATGTCTGTCACTACTGTGATTCACTATTAAGAGTAATGCAGATGTGCCTGTCACTACTACAATTGACTACTGAGATTAAAACCATTACAATTATACAACTAATATAGTAAAATTATACAGCTGAAGTGGACAATCAATTGTAACTCTACGAAGTGCAGCAAACTGACCAAAAGCAGCTGTTTTTAGTGTTAGTGACAGACCCTTGCAAAGAAAAGCACAAAGACCCCATGGATCCTTAAAAGCAGAAAGACCCTGAGCTCCTGACATCATCAGTTGGGTAGGCCGGACATTACATAATCAGAGAGGAGATGTGGACATGACATCATCAAAGGGGAGACCCGGACATGATATCATTGGGGGGCGGACATGACATCATCAGAAAGTGCAGACCCGGACATTACATCATCAGAGGGTGGAGCCGGAATTCAAAAGGGGTATCAAACTGGAATGTAAAAGGGAAATTATTCTATTCCAGGAGTGACTCCACTGGGTGTCGATAGAAAGTGGTTTGTGGGAATCTCAGTATCAAGGTCCTGAGCACAAATATTCTCTTCTGTGGCTCTCAGTAAAGAGGCGCTCCCTGTGTGTATAAACAGACAGACACTGGCTTCTTTTCATAGTGACACACCATGTGCTGAATTTTCACACGGACTCAGCTCCTCTATTTCCAGCAATCATCCACAGGGAAAGGGAGACAGACTCAGACACACCAGCATTTCTCAAACAGCAATTTCCTATTATCAGAGAATCAAAGAATGATACAGTACTGAAGGAGAAGCTTCAGCCCATCGTGCCTCTGTCGGTTCTTTGCTAGAGCTATCCAACAACTCTCACTCCCCTGATCTTTCCCTATAGCCCTGTAAATTTCTTCTCAAATACATACCCAATTCCCTTTTGAAAGTTTTTATTAATCTGCTTTCACCACACTTTCAAGATCACAACAACTCACTGTGTAAAAAAACCTTTCCTCATTTCGCCTGTTTTTTTGCCAATCACCTTAAATCTGTGTCCTTTGGTTACCAACCCTTCTGTCACAGGAAACGATTTCTCCTTACTTACTCTATCAAAACCATTCATAATTTTGAACACCTCTATCAAATCTCCTCTTAGCCTTCTCTGCTCTAAGGAGAATAAGCCCAGGTTTTCCTGTCTCTCCACGTAACTGAAGTCCCTTATCCCTGGTACCATTCCAGTGAATCTATACTGCATTGTTTCTAAGGCCTTGACATCCTTCCTAAAGCCTAGTATCCAGAATTTAACACAATACTCCAGCTCAGGCCTAACCAGTGTGTTATAAAAGTTTAGCATAATTTTCTTGCTTTTGTACTCTGTGCCTTTAATAATAAAGCCAAAGATCCCATATGCTTTTTAAAAGCTGTCTCAACTTGTCCTGCTACCTTCAAGGATTTTTGTACCTATACCCCAAGGTCTCTCTGTTCCGGTACCCATAGCGAACAGGAGTCGGCCATTCAGCCCCTCTAGCCTGTTCTGCCATTCAATGAGATCATGGCTGATCCGTGACCTAACTCCATATACCCGCCTTTGCCCCATATCCCATAATAGCTTTGGTTAACTGAAATCTATCAATCTCAGCTTTAAAATTAACAATTGGCCTAGCATCAGTTGCCGCTGGTGCAAGAGTGTTCCAAACTTTCGTCACCCTTTGCGCATAGAAGCGTTTTCTAATTTCACTCCTGAAAAGTCTGGCTCTAACTTTAGGTTATGTCCCCTCGTCCTAGACTCCCAAACCAGCAGAAATAGTGTCTCTCTATCAATCCTATCATTTCCACTTAATATCTTGAAACATCAATCACATCACCCCTTAACCTTCCAAATTCCAGGGAATCTCCCGCTCAGGGCAATTCACAGAAAACATTACAAAAATAGACAATCTGCTGGGTTTCATTTTCTGTCAGACTGCATTTTCTTTCAGACAGATTTCCAACTGGGCACATGCAGCCAGCTGCTGTGCAAGCGTTGCTTGTTCCGGGGTCATATTTTCACCTGACATTTGGGAGATTTGTGTTCAATTCCCATCCAGTGCAGGATCTTTACATTTAACACACACGATCACCTGAATTGGAATAAATTCACCTTCAGCTTCTTTTTGCACACCATCTTGAAACATTTTCTTTTCTCCCCGTGTGTTTAGTTGACAATCCCTCTGATTTCGTTACTCTGGTGCTCAAACATGCTCTGCATATAAAGTCCATCCTGTCTTCGGCTCCACTGAATAGATGCGAGAAGCCAGTTGGTGAATTTTCACCAGAAAGGGTGATAAAGCAGGGTTCTGTTGGATTTGAACCTCGGATCTCTCATACTTGAATTATCGAAAATCCCTAAAGGAGAATCATACCCCTAGACCAGTGGTGGGCAAAATATGGCCTGGGGCCGTATCTAGCCTGCACAGTGGTTGTCAATGGAATGCTAAATCTCGCGGTGAAGTATGCCGATTTCCACATGCACGAATTGCGTACATTTCCATGCATGTGCAAATTGGCGCAATTCTGAGATTTAGGCATTTCTGGATTCAGGAGGCAAGTCAAAGACCTCATCTGTGCAAAATGGTCTGATTCAGGCAGTCTTCATAGGCCAGGTGTGATCTTGAATTAGTTAATAATAGCATTCTTGGTCAGGCTACTATGCTGAACAGCCAGTTGTCGTGGTGCATATAGGTACCAACGATATAGGTAAAAAACGGGATGAGGTTCTAAAAGCTGAATATAGGGAGTTAGGAGGTAAATTAAAAAATAGGACCTCAAAGGTAGTAATCTCAGGATTGCTACCAGTGCCACGTGCTAGTCAGAGTAGAAATAAAAGGATATTTCAGATGAATACGTGGCTAGAGGAATGGTGTGAGGGGGAGGGATTCAAATTCCTGGGACATTGGAACCGGTTCTGGGGGAGGTGGGACCAGTTCAAACTGGACGGTTTGCACCTGGGCAGGGCCAGGATCGATGTCCTCGGGGGAGTGTTTGCTAGTGCTCTGAGGGAGGGTTTAAACTAAAATGGCAGGGGGTTGGGAACCTGAGCAGAGGGACAGAGGAAAGGGAAACAAGGATAAAAGAAAAAGATAGGAAGGAGAAAAACAAAAGTGGCAGTCAGAGGAATGAACACTTGAAATCAAACATGGCCACTGTAAATAATAATTCTAATAGGTGTAAGAGCGTTAAAAGAACAAGCCTGAAGGCTTTGGCCTAGAAATTCAGTTGTTAGCGCCAGCCGCTAGAGCCTTAAGAGGCCGAGAAGCGGGGTGCGAGGCGGCTAGCGCCCGGGTGCGGCGCGATCTGCGCCTCTCGCAAACATCAGTCAAGAATTAGCGGCAGCGCAAAACCGCAGCGCCCGCTCAGCTGCGCGCGCAGATCCTGACATCATTTGATGGTGCAACGCCCTTAGTGCGCCCCGAATTGGAACTTCAGTGGCGCTGCCCTTCTGTGCTTCTGGTGCCCCCAGCGACTGGTTGAGTGGAACAGTTCCCAGTCGCTGGGGGGCGCGGGGGGCGCTATTTAAAGGGGACTCTTCCTGCATTCTTTGTGGCAGCCATTTTGTTGCACGCCTTCTGTGTGAGAGAGAGAGATTTGGAGAGAGACAAAGGCAGAGAGCTTTCTGCTTTGACTCAGTGCTCGCACAGGTACTTCTGGCTTCAGGCCAGAGCTATGCAGTTGGATTTAACTTTCAGTGCCATAGCCTTGTGTCGCCACATATAATGGGGGCTGCAATGGGTGGAAACGTTGGGTTTCTCCATTGCATTGAAAGGGCTCAGAGACGCTGAGAGAGAGTGCCAATCATGGCCAGATGGAGAAGGGCCAACAGGCGTCGGCACAGGAGGCCTTACCTACCCAGGGTATACCACCAGCAGTTCTCATATCTCAACATGTCTGAGGAGCAGTGCATTCGGAGGCTGCGATTCAGAAGGGAGGTAGTCACTGAGATCTGCCACCTGCTTCAGAGAGATCTGCAGCCACAGCTGAGGAGCAGGACGTCCCTGTCGGTGGCAGTGAAGGTGACAGTGGCTCTCAACTTCTATGCCACCGGCTCCTTCCAATCCGCTACTGGGGACATTGCCAATATCTCCCAGTTCGCGGTGCATTGCTGCATCTGCCAGGTGATGAATTCCCTCTTCAGAAGGAGATGTCAGTACATTTCCTTCCCCATGACCCTGGACAAGCAGCAAGAGCGCGCAATGGGATTTGCGAGAATAGCTGGCTTCCCCATGGTCCAGGGTGCTATTGACTGCATCCATGTGGCTTTGCGGGCGCCTCTACAGAATGCCGAGGATTACCGCAACTGGAAGGCCTACCATTCGCTCAACATCCAGTTGGTGTGTGACCACAGGCAGCTCATACTAGCTGTCAATGCCCGCTTTCCAGGCAGCAGCCACGATGCCTTCATCCTGCGCCAGACTTCTGTGGCAGACATTTTCGAAGCCCCAGCTCACCCAGGAAGCTGGCTTCTCGGGGACAAGGGCTATCCTTTGTGCACCTGGCTGATGACCCTGCTCCATGCGCCCAGCACCCCTGCTGAAGAACGATACAATGACAGCCATCAAGCGACCAGGAACATCATTGAGCACACAATCGGCGTGCTGAAGCAACGGTTCCGCTGTCTGGACCATTCCGGGGGAGCCCGACAGTACTCGCCTGAGCAAGTCTCCCATTTCGTTGTAGTGTGCTGCATGCTGCACAACCTGGCTATCCTCAGGACTCAGCCACTGCCAGCAGACATTGGAGGACCACCAGAGGAGGAGGAGGAGGAGGAGCGCCCAGATGATAGGGAGGCACAAAGTGCAAGGGCCGTCCATCGCCGGCTTATTGGAAGTCGGTTCGAGGCCCCCTCTCAGGGAATGGCTTGTGCCATTGAAAGAACATGAATGGAGCCGCTCTGCAAACCCTGAGGTGGTCAAGGCAACAAATAGTTCAAAGTGCAAACATGGACAATCTGAATAAAGAACATTTTTTATTCTACAAACTCTATGCCCTTCCCGCATGACAAACCAAAACAGAGAAACCCCCCAAAAAACAGTCCAACACATAACTGGCTCTCACAACCTGGTGAAAATCTACAAAACAGTTAAACAAAAATGACCATGATACTCGGCCTTCATAAAAAACTCAACATAACATTCTCAGCCTTCATAAAAAACTCAACATTTTGCCACAACTCCTACTTTTTGGCCTGCGAGGGTGATCCGCCTCGCTTGCACGAATGGCCCCTTCCAGCCCTGCAGCTCCTCCTCAATGGGACCCCAGTGGCTGCAGCAAGGCTGTGGGAAGGCTGCTGAGGGTCACAGAGTGAGTCGGCAGATGCCCTTGGGGGACGGCCTTGTGTGTATGTACCTTTAAGAGAGAACTGCTTTTATACTGTAGTACCGGCAGTGACCACACTTGTATATAAAGCCGTAGCAGGCTTCTGTACTTTCAGTTCCAGCATACCCTCTGTTCAGTAAACACCTATTACTGTTCTCCTGCAGTCCATGTGTTATTGATACGCGGACACTACAGTGGCGAGGAGCAGGTTCGAACTCACCTGCAGTACTGCATCACCTCACGGGGATCCATCCCTGAAAAGAAGCTTCTTGGAGGTCGAAGCCAGAGCAACGGGCGTCGACCGTGGGCAACCGCCCAGTGACCCATCGGAGTTCAGTGAATCGCAGGGGAAGCTGTGGAGAGCTGGGCTTGGCTCCCCAGTCAAGGTGTTCCAGCAAATCGTGCTGGTAGCAGGTAGTGCGCTGACCCTTCCGGACTGCGGTGGGCTTGAGTTCGATCGAGCGGCTCTGCAAGGGGGCCGTGCAACGTCGTCGGGAAGGAAAAGAGAGAGAGAGGGTGGAGCGCACAGGGCGCGGTCGGTGCTCAAGAGCCGGGCAGCGTTAGAGAAAATAAAAGAGGGGAAGGAAAAGAGATGAGCAGTGGACAGCGTCGAAGAAGAATAAAATGAAGGAATTTAGCTAACAAAAGAGAGACGCGCCGAAGCCGTGGGGCACCACCATTACTATTTAGAACGCTAGGAGCAGCATTGGCAGCAAGGGGAAGAAGGAAAAGCGCGGGAGGTGCCATTTTAATCCATTGGGGAGGAAGGAAAAGCGTGGGAGGCGCCATTTTAAACCACCCAAGATACCGAAGAGTGGCAGTATCACTGCTTTCGACAACGAAATAGAAGACTGGACCACGTATGTGGAAAGAATTGAAGTGTACTGCAAGGCAAATGGGGTGGCCGATGAAATGAAGGCATCGGTATTATTAAATTTGATGTGCGCGAGAACGTACGGCCTATTGCGGAATTTAATTACCCCAGCTAAACCAATGGAGAAAAGCTTTGAAGAGATTGTCAATATCTTACAGGAACATCTAAACCCTACACCGCTGCTGATAGCAGAAAGATTCAAGTTCCATAAAAGAAACCAGCACAAAGATGAGAGTAATGCTGACTATCTTACGGAACTACGCAAGTTATCGAAGCACTGCCAGTTTGGAGCAGGACTGGCAGATACCTTAAGGGATAAGTTTGTCTGTGGGCTCCAGAGTGAAGGAACCCAGAAACGACTACTTTCGGAAAAGGACCTTACGCTAGAAAAGGCTTTCAGCGTTGCAGTATCCTGCGAAGCAGCAGCACGGGGAGCTGCGGAAATACAACAGGAACCGCAAGAATATAGCACCAATGAAATGGCATATGGAGCAGAAAAGTGCTATCACTGCAGCAGAACAAACCATGACCAGAAGGATTGCTGGGCTAAGGACAAAGTATGCAGGCAATGTGGAAAAGTGGAACACATAGCACGAGTCTGCAGGTCGGGAAAGAAAACCAACACTAAAAGAACTACTAAGGAAAAGTACAAGAAAGTACAAAAGATGACGGACAGTAGTTCAGAAGCCCAGAAGAGTGATAATGACTCCGGGAGCAGGAGACAAAGTTGCCTAAAGTTACACAACGTGATCGCAAAGGAGGATCACCGAACCATTTGGGTCACCCTCATGATAGCAGGGTCCCAACTAAAGATGGAATTGGACACAGGATCAGCCCTAACAGTCATAAATCGACGAGACTACGAGCGGCTATTCTCACACATTCCCTTGAAGGATACGTCCATTGTCTTGAAGACATATACGGGGCAAAAAGTCTACCCCAGAGGAAAAATAAGGGTGCCCGTTAAATACAACGGCAAGGAAACACAGGAACTGTATCTATATATACTACAAGATGGAGGACCACCATTATTGGGACGTGAATGGATCCGAAAAATACAATTGGATTGGCATTCCATTCAGGCGCTAGCTGTGGCTGACAAAAAGGATGACGACGCCACACCTGGATGACTGTCAAAAATTCTAACTGACGCGAAGGAGGTGTTCCAGCAAAGACTTGGGATTCTAAAAGGCATAACGGCAACGATAAAAATTGAAGATAACGCAAACCCAAATTTTTTTTAAGGCCAGACCGGTACCGTATGCGATCTGCCCAGCCGTCGAAGCAGAGCTGGAGAGTCTGGAGCGTGCAGGTGTGCTGTCCAAGGTGGACTGGAGCGAGTGGGCCACACCCATCATTCCTGTAATGAAGAAATCATTGAGCAGCACGCCTGGGGAAGGGAAGAAGGTTCGCATCTGTGGGGACTTTAAGGTAACTGTGAACCCAATCCTTCACACAATACAATATCCACTTCCATGGATAGAAGATATTTTCGCCTCACTATCTGGAGGGAAACGCTTTATGAAGATTGATCTGGCCCAAGCGTATCTACAAATGGAGGTAAATGAATCATCTAGAAAATACCTCACGATAAACACTCACAAAGGTCTTTACCAGTACAACCGACTGGTATTCGGGGTAGCATCAGCTCCGGCAATTTGGCAGAGAGCGATGGAACAAGTCCTGCAAGGGATCTTGGGAACCCAGTGTTATTTGGACGACATCCTGGTTACGGGCGGAAATGACAGTGAACACCTTGCCAACCTGGAGCAGGTGCTCACTAGATTATAAGAATATGGGCTACGAGCTAACCGCCCCAAATGCGAGTTCTTCAGGAGACAAATCTTGTATTGTGGCCGCGTGATTGATGAAGAGGGGTTACATAAGTCCCCAGACAAGATTGAGGCAGTAGTCAAGGCTCCAGCACCGGAAAATGTGTCACAACTGAGGTCGTTCCTCGGGTTGGTGAACTACTACCATAAGTTCTTGCCAAATTTGTCTACAATTCTGCACCCGCTGAATGCCCTGCTGCAAACTGGCGTAGCATGGAAGTGGAGTGATGAGTGTAAGCATGCCTTTCAGAAATGTAAATGCCTAATCACTTCAAAAGAAGTATTGGCCCACTACAATCCATCACTACCGATTCGGTTGGCATGTGATGCGTCTCCCTACGGCCTTGGAGCGGTGCTGTCGCACAAATTCCTTGACGGTTCAGAGAGGCCAATATCCTTTGCGTCACGCTCGTTAACTTCAGCCGAGCGTAACTACACCCAGATTGACAGGGAGGCCCTCAGCCTGGTGTGGGGGGTGAAGAAGTTCAATCACTATCTGCACGGGCAGAAATTCACCTTACTGACTGATCACCAGCCTCTTGTCTCCATTTTTATCCCAAAGAAGGGCGTTCCGGTGATGACGGCGCAACGGCTGCAAAGATGGTCCCTTTTTCTAGGGGCACATCAATACGACATAGAGTATAAGGGCACGAAACAGCATGGAAACGCTGATAGGCTGTCGCGCCTGCCGCTGCCTACGGTGGAGGAAGCCCCTGCAGTGGACCCTGTTGAGATATTCCATTCAACCATAGTCGAATGTCTACCTGTTACAAACTCAAGTATCGAGGAGGAAACCCGAAATGACCCGACACTCTCTCGGGTCTATGATTTGACGGTGAAGGGATGGCCAGCACATGGCGACTCACTGTTGCCAGCATTCTCGCCAAGGAGAGAACAGCTGTCAGTGTGCCGGGGGACCTTGATGTGTGGATCTCGAGTGGTAATTCCACCCAAGTTGAGAGAAAGAGTGCTCAATGAGCTTCATGAGGGTCATCTGGGAGGGGTAAAAATGAAGAGCGTAGCGAGGTCGTTTGTGTGGTGGCCGGGAATCGATAAAGAAATCGAGGAAATGACCAAGAGATGCACAGGATGCCAGAAAGTCCAAAACGCTCCACCACAGGCCCCGCTACACCCATGGGAGTGGCCCTCATCTCCATGGCAATGGGTACACATTGATTATGCTGGTCCATTTATGGACTCAATGTTTTTAATCGCCGTGGATGCACATTCGAAATGGCCAGAGATCATCAAAATGTCCTCCACCACCACGGAGAAAACTATTGCAGTCCTACGGACCATCTTCGCCAGGAATGGCTTGCCAGAACAGATTTGCTCCGACAATGGACCACAGTTTGTGTCCGAGGATTTCCGGAGGTTTTTGAGGAATAATGGGGTGAAGCATTACACATCTGCCCCATATCATCCAGCCACAAATGGATTGGCTGAAAGGTTTGTTCAAACCTTTAAAAAAGCAATAAAGGAGATGTATAATGACAACATACCACTGCAACACAAGGTGGATAATTTCTTGTTTGCTTACCGAAATACGACACATGCATTCACCAACCAAGCTCCAGCCATGATGTTCTTTAACCGCGGGTTAAGATGTCGCCTGGACTTGCTCAAACCAAACATAAGACGAGATGTTGAGAATAAGCAATTCCGCCACATCAATGAAAAGCCAACCAGGAGCTTCAAGATAGGGCAACCAGTCTTGGCCCGCGACTACCGAACAGAAAAATGGCAGCCTGGAACGATATGCACACGGCAGGGAACACTAATGTACACAGTGGACGTTGGAGAGAGCATCGTGAGACGCCATGCTGACCAGATTCTAGAGTCACAGGAACAAGTCAAACCCATACCACGAGCATGCGCACCTGGTGATGAACCCGAAGTACAGATTGCGTCTCCCTCAGAATCAGTGGTATTGAAAGCTGACGAACCAACCAATGACAATGAGCCAGAATCGTCTCTGCCGCAAGAACAGGATACTCGAGAAAGGCGCTATCCAGACAGGATCAGGAAGCCTCCTCAAAGACTGAATTTATAAATGATTACTTTCAGCTGATGTATATTGTATAAAGAAAATTGTAATTGTAATTAGTTATTATTCAATTGTTAAATGAATGTTATGTACTGTTTATCTAAAACGGGGGGAATTGTTGTGTATGTACCTTTAAGAGAGAACTGCTTTTATACTGTAGTACCGGCAGTGACCACACCTGTATATAAAGCCGTAGCAGGCTTCTGTACTTTCAGTTCCAGCATACCCTCTGTTCAGTAAACACCTCTTATTACCATTCTCCTGCAGTCCGTGTGTTAGTGATACGCGGACACTACAGGCCTGGACCAGCTCTGGGCCTGGAGGGCCTGGCTGCGGACTGTTCCAACTCTGCTTGGGCGGCAGCAGTCTGTCCTACAGGTGGTGGCAGCTGCAGTGGAGGAGTGACAGTGTTGGCAGCATGCTGCCAACCTGACAGAGCACAGGCACTCCCTGGTCGGCCGAGACACTGGCACTCGCACGGGCCAGCACTGAAGCATGCGCAGCAATCTGCTGAAGCACAGATTGCTGGGCTGCTGCGGTGCAGCGAGGGCCCCGGCGATTCCAGGCTGAACCAGCGAGGGTGGCAGCAGTTAGTGCCCGTGTGGCCCTGATCTGTGCCTGTATCAGACCAGCCAGTGAATGCATGGCACGACTAAGCACTTGGCTGGAAGCCGCATGTGATGCAGTGACGTCCTGCTGGCTCCTGCCCTGTGCTGCCCCGAAGTCCTGCAGAATCCTGGCCTGTGCTGCCCCGAATTCCTGCACACTCCTTGCCAGTGACTCGATGGAGTCAGGCATTCTTGCCACTGCAGGCATGAGTGTTAGATCCGTGTACCTTGTCGTTGTGTCCTTCAATAATCAGACAAGAGACTGCAGGGAATGATCAACAGATGTTTACTGAATGAGGGTTACTCTAGAACTAACTGTACAGATCACTACTCAGGGTTTATATACAGGTGTGGTCACTGCCAGTACTACAGTATACAGGATCTGTAAAAAGTAGTTCTCCCCTTAAAGGTACATACATTACAATTCCTCCCCTTTTAGATTAACAGTACCATAACACTCATTTAACAATTAAATATCAAACTAATTACAATTAACACTTTTAACATGCAACATTAGCTGAAAATAGTCTATTTATAAATTCAGTCTTTGTGGAGGCTTCCTGATCCTTTCTGGATAGCGCCTTTCCCGAGTGTCTTGCTCTTGGTGCGGAGGCGATTCTGGCCCCCTGTCGTCGGTTGGTTCATCAGCTTCCGATGCTACTGTTTCTGGGGTAGATGCTAGCTGTACGTCGGGTTCATCACCAGGTATGTATGGGCGAGGCATGGGGTTGACTTGTTCCTGTGACTCTAGGATCTGGTCAGCATGGCGTCTCATGATGCTCTCCGCAACATCCACTGTGTACATTAGTGGGCCCTGCCGTGTGCATATCGTTCCTGGCTGCCATTTTTCTGTTCGGTAGTCGCGGGCCAAAACTGGTTGCCCTACATTGAAGCTGCTTGTTGGCTTCTCATGGATGTGCTGGAATTGCTTACTCTCAACATCTCTTCGTACATTTGGTCTGAGCAAATCCAGGCGATATCTTAACCTTCGGTTAAAAAACATCACGGCTGGGGCCTGGTTGGTGACTGCATGTGTCGCATTTCGGTAGGCGAACAGGAAATTGTCCACCTTGTGCTGCAGCGGAATGTTGTCATTGTACATAGCCTTTATTGCCTTCTTAGAGGTTTGTACGAACCTCTCAGCCAATCCATTTGTGGCTGGATGATACGGGGCGGATGTGTAATGCTAAGGCCCCATTCCATTTCATAAATCTTCGAAACTCTTCGGAAACAAACTGTGGTCCGTTATCAGAGCAAATCTGCTCTGGAAAGCCGTTCCTGGCAAAAATGGTCCGTAGGACTGCAATAGTTTTCTCCGTGGTGGTGGAGGACATTTTGATGACGTCAGGCCATTTCGAGTGCGCATCCACGGCTATTAAAAACATTGAGTCCATGAATGGACCAGCAAAATCAATATGCACCCATTGCCATGGAGATGAGGGCCACTCCCATGGGTGTAGATGGGCATGTGGTGGTGCATTTTGGACCTTCTGGCAACCTGAGCAGTTTTTTGTCAGGTCCTCGATTTGCTGATCGATCGCCGGCCACCACACATAAGCCCTAGCAAGGCTTTTCATTTTCACCCCTCCCAGATGACTTTCGTGAAGCTCATTGAGCACTCTCTCCCTTACCTTGGGTGGAATTACCACTTGGGATCCACACATCAAGGTCCCCTGGCATACTGACAGCTGTTCTCTTCTGGATGAGAATGCTGGCAACAGTGAGTCGCCATGTGCTGGCCATCCCTTCACCGTCAAATCATATACCCGAGACAGTGTCGGGTCATTTCGGGTCTCCTTCTCTATACCAGCGTTAGTTGCTGGCAAGCATTCAATTATAGTCGAATGAAATATTTCGACAGGGTCCACTGCTGGTTCTTCCTCCGCAGTAGGCAGTGGCAGGCGTGATAGCCCATCAGCGTTTCCATGCTGTTTCGTGCCCTTATACTCGATTTCATATTGGTGCGCCCCTAGAAAAAGGGACCATCTTTGTAGCCGTTGCGCAGTCATCACCGGAACGCCCTTCTTTGGATTAAAGATGGAGACAAGTGGTTGGTGGTCAGTCAGCAAGGTGAACTTCTGCCCGTGCAGATAGTGATTGATCTTTATCACTCCCCACACTAGACTGAGGGTCTCCCTGTCAATCTGGGCGTAGTTACGCTCAGCTGAGGTTAGTGACCGAGACGCAAAGGCTACTGGCCTCTCTGAGCTGTCCGGGAGTTTGTGCGACAGCACCACTCCAATGCCATAGGGTGATGCATCACACGCCAACCGAATTGGTAGTGCTGGTTTGAAATGAGCCAACACCTCTTTTGATGTGATCAATGCTTTGCTCTTCTGGAAAGCTCGTTTACATTCGTCACTCCACTTCCATGGTATCCCTGTTTGCAGTAGGGTGTTCAGTAGGTTTAGTACGGTAGACAATTTCGGCAAGAGCTTATGGTAGTAGTTCACCAGCCCGAGGAACGACCTCAGTTGTGACACATTTTCCGGTGCTGGAGACTTGACTACTGCCTCAATCTTTTCAGGGGACTTATGTAACCCCTCTTGATCAATAACATGGCCACAATACGAGATCTGCTTCTGGAAAAACTCGCATTTGTGGCGATTAGCTTGGAGCCCATATTCCTTCAATCTAGTGAGCACCTGCTCCAGTTTGGCGAGGTGATCACTGTTATTTTTGCCTGTGACCAGGATGTCGTCCAAATAACACTGGGTCCCTAGAATCCCTTGCAGGACTTGTTCCATTGCCCTTTGCCAAATAGCCGGAGTTGATGCTACCCCGAAAACCAGCCGGTTGTATTGGTAGAGACCTTTATGAGTGTTGATCGTGAGGTACTGTTTTGAGGCTTCTTCTACCTCCATTTGCAGGTACGCCTGGGCCAGATCAATCTTAGTGAAGCATTTCCCTCCAGATAGCGAGGCAAAAATATCTTCAATCCACGGAAGCGGATATTGTACAGTGTGAAGGACTGGGTTCACTATCACCTTAAAGTTCCCACAGATGCGAACCTTCTTTGGTTCCCCAGGCGTATTACTCAACGACCTCTTCATTACAGGAATGATGGGTGTAGGCCACTCGCTCCAGTCCACTTTGGACAGTACTCCTGAATGTTCCAAACCTTCCAGCTCTGCTTCGACGGCTGGGCAGATCGCATAAGGTACCGGTCTGGCCTTAAAAAACTTTGGGCTTGCATTTTCCTCTATTTTGATCATTGCTGTTATGCCTTTTAGTGTTCCGAGTCCCTGCTGGAACACTTCTTGTGCGTCAGTTAGCATTATTGACAGTCATCCAGGTGTGACATCGTCATCCTTTTTGGCATCTACAGTCAGTGCTTGTATGGAATGCCAATCTAGCTGTATCTTCCGGATCCATTCACGTCCTAGTAGTGGTGGTCCTCCATCTGGCAATACATATAGGTCCATTTTTGGTGTTTCCTTGCCGTTATATATAACGTTCACCCTTATTTTTCCTTTGGGGTAGGCTTTTTGCCCCGTGTACATCTTCAAGACAATCTTTGTATCTCTCAAGCTTATATGTGAGAATAGCCGCTTGAAGTCCCTTCGGGTTATGACTGTTAGGGCTGATCCTGTGTCCAATTCCATTTTCACTTGGACACCTGCTATCTTGAGCATGACCCAGATAGTTTGGTGATCCTCCGTTTTGATCACATTATGTAGTTTCAGACAACCCAGCCCCATGCTTCCGGAGTCTGTATCACTCTTCTGTTCGTCTGAACTACTCTCCATCACCTTATGTACCTTCTTGTACTTCTCCTGTGGAGATTTCTTGCTGCTGATTTTCTTTCCCGACCTGCAGACTCTTGCTATGTGTCCGACTTTTCCACACTGTCTGCACACTTTGTCCTTGAACCAGCAATCATTATGGTCGTGTGTTGTTCTGCCGCAGCGATAGCACTTCAGTGTTCCGTATGACATTTCATTTGTGCCATACTCTTGCGGTCTCCGTTGTATCTCTGCAGCGTCCCGTGCTGCTGCTTCGTGTGATACTGCAATGCTGAAAGCCTTGTCCAGCGTAAGATCCTTTTCTGATAGAATCTGTTTCTGGGTTCCTTCACTTTGAAGCCCACATACAAACTTGTCCCTTAAAGTATCTGCTAGTCCCGTTCCAAACTGACAGTGTTTCGATAGCTTGCGCAGTTCCGTTAAATACTCAGCCTTACTTTCATCTTTATGCTGGTTCCTTTTGTGAAACTTAAATCTTTCTGCTATCAGCAGCGGTGTGGGGTTTAAGTGGTCCTGTAGGATTGCCACTATTTTTTAAAAATCCTTTTCTACTGGCTTCTCTGGGGTTACTAGGTTTCGTAGTAAGCCATACGTTTTTGCACCCATTGAATTCAACAATACCAGCGCTTTCTTGTCATCTGGCACTTGATTCGCCTTGCAGTATTCTTCTATGTGTTCGACATATGTCGTCCAATCTTCGACTTCATTGTCGAACGCTGTTGTGATACTGCCACTCTTCGGCATTTTTGGGTGTGGTTAGACTGGCTTAAAATGGCGTCTCCTGCGCTTTCCTTTCTTCCCCGCTGCGGCTTAAAATGGTGTCTCCCGCGCTGCTGCCAACGCTGCTCTCGATGGTCCTCGTGGCAAATGGCGATGCCCTGTGGGTTTCCTGCGCTGCTCCTGCGCTGCTGCCAATGCCGCTCTCTGCGGTCCTCGTGGCAATGTAAGCGCCTCGCGTTTTCCTGCGCGCCTCTCTCCCCCGTTGACGCTGCTCAGCCCTTGAACACCGGCTGCGCTCTGCGCGTTTTCCTGCGCGCCTCTCTCCCCCGTTGATGCTGCTCGGCCCTTGAGCACCGGCTGCGCTCTGCTCTCTCTCGCCTCTCTCCCCCATTGACGCTGCTCGGTCTTGAACACCAGCTGCGCCCTGTGCGCTCTGCCCTCTCTCTCTCCCCCGTCGACGCTGCTCCACCTTTTTCTGTGCCTCTTGGTCGGGCTCTAGCCCGTCGCTGTCTGGGAAGGGTCTACGCAATACCTGTTGCCAGCCCATTTTGCTGGACCACCGTGACTGGAAAGCCAAGCCTGGCTCTCGACCGCCTCCCCTGCGATGCTCAAATCTCCGTTGGATGACTGGGCGGTTGCCCGTGGTCGACGTCCACGCTTCTGGACTCGACCTCCTTCCACTGTTCTCCAGGAGCGAATCCCTGGGAGGTGATGCAGAGTTGCAGGTAGGTTTGAATCTGCTCGTCTCCAATGTTAGATCCGTGTACCTTGTTGTTGTGTCCTTCAATAATCAGACAAGAGGCTGCAGGGAACGATCAACAGGTGTTTACTGAATGAGGGTTACTCTAGAACTAACTGTACAGATCACTACTCAGGGTTTATATACAGGTGTGGTCACTGCCGGTACTACTGTATACAGGAGCTGTAAAAAGTAGTTCTCCCCTTAAAGGTACATACATTACAATGAGCTCAATGTGCCTGCGCTCAGCCTGGGCGCCCATTTCACCAAGGAGCTGCACCTCCTCTGCGCTCACTGTAGCAGGCCTGGAGGCCGCACTCACCCTCCAGGGAGAGTGCCGCCGAGCTTCCCTACGCCTCGCGCGTTGCTGCAGCCCGCTGGGCCCCGGAGCTTCACCATCATCAGACCCTTCCACCCTGCTCCTCTCCAGGGAAGACGTATCCCCATCATGGCCATGGGCTGCCTCGGCTGAGGGTGGCACTGATGGTCCGGCTTCCTCTTCCTCCTCCTCGCCTTCCGAATCACTCACAGTGCCAGCTTGAGGGCCCGCCTCCTCACCTGGCGAATCAGCATCTGAAAGCAGGGAGGCACAGGAGTTGCTTTAGAGTGAGGACAGGGTGGCAGCGAGGCAGCCATGAGTGCTGCAATGCACTGCATTGGTTCGAGAGTGGCAAAGGATGCTGGTGTGAGGTACAAGTGGAAAAAGAGAGGTCAAAAAGTTCATGACCTTACCATTGCTGTCCAGAACGGGGTGGGCATCTCAGTGGTGACGAGGCCAATCATCCGGCCTCTCATAATCCGCTCCACTTGCTGCTCCAGGTCGGTGAGGTCTGTAAGTTCAGGACAGCCTCCCCCGGTCCGTCGCTGCTGCCGCCGATTGTGGGCCAGCTTGCCCTGCAAAGAGCAAGTTATTATCTAAATGGAGCGAAACTGCAAAGTGCTACAGTACAAAGGGATCTGGGGGTCCTGGTGCATGAAACACAAAAAGTTAGTATGCAGGTGCAGCAGGTGATCAGGAAGGCCAATGGAATCTTGGCTTTTATTGCAAGGGGGATGGAGTATAAAAACAGGGAAGTCTTGCTGCAGTTATACAGGGTATTTGTGAGGCCACACCTGGAATACTGCGTGCAAGTTTTGGTTTCCATATTTAAGAAAAGATATACTTGCTCTCGAGGCGGTTCAGAGAAGGTTCACTTGGTTGATTCCAGAGATGAGGGGGTTGACGTATGAGGAAAGGTTGAGTAGGTTGGGACTCTACTCATTGGAGTTCAGAAGAATGAGAGGCGATCTGATCGAAACATATAAGATTGTGAGGGGGCTTGATTGGGTGGATGCGGTGAGGATGTTTCCACTGATGGGTGAGATTAGAACTAGGGGGCATAATCTTAGAATAAGGGGCTGCCCTTTCAAAACTGAGATGAGGAGAAACTTCTTCACTCAGAGGGTAGTAAATCTATCGAATTTGCTACCCCAGAGAGCTGTGGAAGTTGCAACATTAAATAAATTTAAAATGGAGATAGACATTTTCCTAGCAGATAAGGGAATTAGGGGTTACGGGGAGATGGCAGGGAAGTGGACGTGAGTCTAGATTCAGATCAGCCATGATTCTATTGAATGGCGATGCAGGCCCAAGGGGCCGTATGGCCTACTCCTGCTCCTATTTCTTATGTTCTTATGTTCTTAAAGGACAGGCTCTCGGTACAGTGTCAAGCCGTGATCTTGCCTGCACTGCCTCCCATGGTGGAATAGCCCTGACAGTGTCAAGCCCTGATCTTGCCTGCACTGCCTCCCATGGTCGAATATCCCTGACAGTGTCAAGCCCTGATCTTGCCTGCACTGCCTCACATGGTCGAATAGCCCTGACAGCGTCAAGCCCTGATCTTGTCTGCACTGCCTCCCATGGTCGAATAGCCCTGACAGTGTGTAAAGTGGTGAATGTGCATGTGATTTTCATGAGAGTCCCATAGGTGTTGGATGAGGGCTGGGCATTGGGGCTTTCAGGACCCTTTGGCCAGAAAGTCAAGTGCACATGCAGGAATGAAGAGGAAACTGGAAAGGGTACTCACCCTGACAACCCGAGTGAGGTCGTTGAACTTCTTTCTGCATTGCGTGGATGTCCTGGGGACCAAGCTGTTGGAGGTCACTCTGTTTGCCACCTCCCTCCAAGTTTTCCTGTATTCGCTGGGCAGCGGCCTCCTGCCACTGTCAGGGAAGAGGACAGGTCGCCTGCGCTCTACTGCACCAACCAGAACGTACAGGGCACCCCCACTGAAGCACTGCGCTCGCTCCCTGGCCTTCTCCACGGTCCTGGGCGTTGCGTTGCTGAAGCAGGTCTGTCCAGGCCTAGATTCAGGGCTGCAGTGTGCAGGGCGTGGCAGCAAACCAAATCAACCCTCCCCCTTCAAGAGCTGACCGGCGCCAACGTGCCTGCCTGCAATCGATGACTTGCCGCAGCTGTGCTGCGTTCGATCTCGGTGGTAGCGCCTCGGCTCGCCGGCTTAGCGCCTTATGAGAGTCATGCATCGCCTGCTTTAGCGCAGCAGCAGCCTCTTGGGGCGATGCAACTCAATTTCGGTGAAGGTGGCGCTAAGTTGCGCCAGGCGCTAATTTAGCGACCGCCCGGCTGCAGCGCCCCAAACGTGGCGGTACTGAATTTCTAGGCCTTTGTGTCTTAATGCGAGGAGCATTCGTAATAAGGTGGATGAATTAACTGCGCAAATAGAGGTAAACGATTATGATTTGATTGGGATTACGGAAACATGGCTCCAGGGTGGCCAAGGCTGGGAACTCAACATCCAGGGGTATTCAATATTCAGGAAAGATAGGCAAAAAGGAAAGGGAGGTGGGATTAACACAATTGTAACGAAGGATATTAGCTCTGATGATGTGGAATCTGTATGGGTAGAACTGAGAAATACCAAGGGGCAGAAAACTTTAGTGGGAGTAGTATATAGACCTCCAAACAGTAATGCGGAGGTTGGGGATGGCATTAAAAGGGAAATTAGACAAGCGTCCAATAAGGGCACGGCAGGCATCATGGGTGACTTTAATTTACATATAAATTGGGCTAACCAAATTCGTAACAATATTGTGGAGGAGGAATTCCTGGAGTGTTTACGGGATGGTTTCCTGGACCAATATGTCGAGGAACCAACCAGAGATCAGGCCATCTTAAACTGGGTATTATGTAACGAGAAAGGATTAATTAACAATCTTGTTGTACGAGGCCCCTTGGGTCAGAGCAATCATAACATGATAGAATTCTTCATTAAGATGGAGAATGAAGTTGTTGACTCAGAGACTAGGGTCCTGAATTTAAATAAAGGAAACTACGATGGTCTGAGGCGCGCGTTGGGTAGGATTGATTGGTGAATGTCACTCAAAGGGTTGACGGTGGATAGGAAATGGCAAACATTCAAAGACCGCATGGATGAACTACAGAATTTGTTCATCCCAGTTTGGCATAAAAATAAAACAAAAAAGGTGACTCAACCGTGGCTAACAAGGGAAATTAGGGATAGCATAAGATCCAAGGAGAGGACATATAAAATTGGCCAGAAAAAGCAGTAAACCTGAGGATTGGGAGCAGTTTAGGATTCAACAAAGGAGGACAAAGGGATTAATGAAGAAGGGGAAAGTAGAATATGAGAGTAAGCTTGCAGGGAACATAAAAATGACTGTAAAAGCTTTTATAGATATGTGAAGAGAAAAAGATTGGTGAATCAAGCATAGGTCCCTTGCAGTCAGAATCAGGGGAATTTATAACGGGGAACAAAGAAATGGCGGACCAATTAAATACATATTTTGGTTCTGTCTTCACAAAGGAGGACACAAATAACCTCCCAGAGATGTCGGGGAACATAGGGTCTGATGAAAGGGAGGAACTGAAAGAAATCAGTATTTGTAGGGAAATGGTGTTAAGGAAATTGATGGAATTGAAGGCCGATAAATCCCCAGGGCCTGATAATCTACATCCTAGGGTACTTAAGGAAGTGGCCCTAGAAATAATAGATGCATTGCTGATCATCTTCCAACATTCGATGGAATCTGGAACAGTACCCATGGATTGGAGGGTAGCTAATGTTACCCC
Organism: Somniosus microcephalus; assembly: GCF_052327205.1. NCBI lineage: Eukaryota > Metazoa > Chordata > Chondrichthyes > Squaliformes > Somniosidae > Somniosus > Somniosus microcephalus. Next base: position 111,722,368 of record NC_140994.1, read on the forward strand.
ACTATTCAAAAAAGGTGGTAGAGAGAAAACGGGGAATTACAGACCGGTAAGACTGACATCAGTAGTGGGGAAAATGCTAGAGTCCATTATAAAAGATGTAATAGCAGAGCACTTGGAAAACAGTGACAGGATCAGACAAAGTCAAAATGGATTTACAAAGGGTAAATCGTGCTTGACTAATCTACTGGAATTTTTTGAGGATGTAACTGGTAAAATAGCTAAGGGAGAACCAGTGGATGTGGTGTATTTGGACATTCAGAAGGCTTTTGATAAGGTCCCGCATAAGAGATTAGCGTGTAAAGTTAAGGCACATGGGATTGGGGGCAAGGTAATGACTTGGATAGAGAACTGGTTGGCAGACAGAAAGCAAAGAGTTGGAATAAATGGGTCTTTTTCCGAGTGGCAGGCAGTGACTAGTGGGGTACCGCAGGGATCGGTCCTTGGACCCCAGCTATTCACAATATATATTAATGATCTAAACAAGAGAACTAGATGTAATGGCCCAGAAATTCGGGTCCCAACACATGAGTACGCACGGGGTACTCACGCGTGGACCCGATGGAAGTGCCGGTTTTTTGCATGCACTGCGCATGCGCGTGACACCGGCACTTCCATTCCTCTGAATGAAGGGGTTCAGAGGTCGAACGCGTGCGCGCAGGTGTCTGCGCGTGCGCTTTGAACTTACGTTTTTTTTACAGGTTTTTCCATGAGGGTAAGTCTTTAGATTTTAGAAATGTAAAAACCAGTCGTAAGGCCTGCATTTTAAAAGGTAAGTGGTCAATTAATTAAAATTTAAACATTTTTTCCATAGGTTTATTACAGGTAGACTACCTTTTATCCGAACTTCCGAAAACCGAAACCCTCTAAAAACCGAAGGTTTTTTCATTCAACGTAAGTCGTGTGCACGACATGACCAGAGTGGCGCACGACCCCGACCCCCGCCGACGACCCCCCGCGGACCCCCCGCGGACACCCCACCGACCCCGACTCCGTCCGACCCCCCCGCGGACCCCCCCGCGGACCCCCGCCGACCCCCCCGCCAACCCCGACTCCCGCCGACCCCCCCGCCGACACCCCCGCCGACCCTGACCCCCGCCGATCCCCCCGCCGACCCCCCCGCCGACCCCCGCCGACCCACCCCTGACAAATTTCCCAGTCTTATAAAATACCTTCCGAAATCCGAAATTTTCCGAAAACCGAAACACGGCTGGTCCCGAGGTTTTCGGGTAAAGGATAGTCTACCTGTATTTTTAAATACTTTAAAGCAAGGTAAGTTTATTTTCAGCCCCGTTTTTTTATAAAATTATTTTTTTCAACAATTTAAATTATTGTTTAAAATAGTTATTTAATGTCATTTATAGTTTATTTAAAATTGTGATTTATTTTTAAAACATTTGTTTGAAGGTTTACTGTTATTTTGGGGCCCGTATATTCATAAGTTTAGACAGGTCTTCCTGTCAATCTTATGAATGGGCTTTTCCCTCCTCTGATTGTCTGCCCATGGCTCACGTGATCCCAGGGGACGCATCGCACTAACTACGCCCCTGGGACACGCAAGCACAGCGCGCCGGGAGTTGGAGCAGGCCCCGGTGCAGAATTCCACGGGAGCCCAGAGCTCAACTGCCGGCAGGCAAGGTAAGTGCAGGTTGGGGGCTTGCACCCACGGGAAGCCCCCGACCCGAATTTCGGGGCCAATATCTCCAAATTTGCAGATGACACAAAGCTGGGTGGGCATGTGTGCTGTGAGGAGGATGCCGAGAAACTCCAGGATGATTTGGACAGGTTGGGTGATTGGGCAGAAGCATGGCAGATGCAATATAACGTGGATAAATGTGAGGTTATTCACTTTGGTAGCAAAAACAGGAAGGCAGATTTTTATCTGAATGGCAATAGATTGGGAGAAGGGGAAGTGCACCAGTCGCTGAAGGTAAGCATGCAGGTGCAGCAGGTGGTTAAGAGGGCAAATGGTATGTTGGCCTTCGTAGCGAGAGGGTTTGAGTACAGGAACAAGGATGTCTTGCTGCAGTTGTAGAGGGCCTTGGTTAGACCACATCTTGAGTATTGTGTGCAGTTTTGGTCGCCTTATCTGAGGAAGGATGTTCTTGCCATGGAAGGAGTTCAGTGAAGATTCACCAGGCTGATACCTGGGATAGCAGGAATGACGTATGAGGAGAGATTGGATCGATTGGGTTGTACTGACTGGAGTTCAGAAGAATGAGAGGGGATCTCATCGAAACTTATAAAATTCTAATAGGACTAGACAGACTAGATGCTGGAAGGATGTTCCCGATGGTCGGGGAGTCCAGAACCAGGGGTCACTGTCTAAGGATAAGGGGTAGGCCATTTACGACAGAAATGAGGAGTAATTTCTTCACCCAGAGAGTGGTGAACCTGTGGTATTCTCTACCACAGAAGGCAGTAGAGGCCAATTCATTAAATATATTCAAGAAGGAGTTGGATATATTTCTCCAAGCTAAAGAGATCAAGGGGTATGGGGAGAAAGCAGGGACCGGGTACTGAATTTGGATGATCAGCCATGATCGCATTGAATGGCGGAGCAGGCTCGAGGGGCCGAATGGCCTACTCCTGCTCCTATCTTCTATGTTTCTATGCTACTAAAAGTTCATTTACGAATGAACATATGCCAGAGAAAATTAGCAGCGTACACGGGCAAAACGGAGGCCTAGACTGAGGCTGAGTTGTCAATCAGAGAGCTAGGGCTCGATTTTGTCATTGGGGTGGGCTGTGGTCGTGTCATCCGCTTTTCATTTTATCCACCCGATTCCAAATCGATGTGGGAGAATTATGCGATTTTCACCTAATTGGGCAATTGAGGTCCAGCGTGTGGGAACCCATGGCCCAATTAGTTTATTCAGACTGAAACTTGCCTCCGATGACATCATCATTGCTGTTGCATTTAAAGTCTGCAAGAAGCATTGCTTCTTCTGCAGACTGCCAACCTTTTTGCCTTTGCAGTGAGAGGGACCAGGAGGCAGAATGAGCAGCGGGAGACCTAAGTCTGCTCCCAGATTTGATGACGTCGCTCTGCAAGCTTTGGTGGAGGGAGCAAGAGCTAGTAAGGAGGTGTTCTTCCCTTCTTCAGGGAGGAAGAAGCCTCCCCAGCAGACGAAGGCTGTATGGATCGAGGTGGCCCAGGAGGTCAACTCGTTGTTGCTGATCCGCAGAACCTGGCTTCAGTGCAGGAAGAGGTTTCATGACCTTCTGCGCACTGGAAAAGTGAATATGACTTTCCCATCACCCTGAATCTGCTCCCTATTGCCTCTCCTCACCAGCACACAGCTTTAGCAACCTCTTCCTCCACTTCCCACTTGACACTGACATCCCTGCACCCTTACCCATTCCCTCTCTCTCTGTGGTCACATTCACCTAACTATTCGACTATGCAGCCCTCACACTCCCTATCACTGTGATGCTATGAAAACAACTTACAAAACACAGGGAGGGCCCTTGGTCTTGCCAACTCACTTCATCTTTGTCTCCTTCTAAGCATCTATGCTATGGATTCTCTAACTCACTCCTTCATTCTCACTCAAACTCCACTTGTCTCCCGCATTGCAGGAAAATAGAACTCACAATAAGAGGGAAAGAGTGAGGACAGGAGGAGGGCCACCCTCAGTAGCCCACCTCACCCCTTGGGAGGAGGCAGTCCTGGAGATCGTGGGACTCGAGGATGATGCGCAAGTGGGGGACGGACAGACGGGTGCATCAGAGAAAGCTGGTGACAAAATCGTTTTTCATCTCTCTCATTGACATTGCATGAGTCGCTGATAATGATTCTGAAGCTCTAACAGGTGGACTTATGATCATCTGCAATATGCAATGTACATGTAACCTTGGCCTCACATCTCTGACTCTTTCCTTTACTCCCCCACAGGACCATTGCAAGCACCCGTCCCCACTATCCAGGAGGAACAGGCTGAGCCTCCAGATGCCTCAGAGGAAGCTGCAACCTTTGAGGGCAGAGTGTCAGCAGAATTAAGCCAACCCAGCACCAGCGCAGACACTCACACCTCGCTGGGATCATTGCAAGATAGAGTAGTGTTGTCACCTGGTGTACCACAGCTCACAAGTGAGTATCAGCAGATTGTGGCGAAAGCGACAGTAGAGTCCTAGTCGGAGGGCGCAGGACTCTCCCAGCTCGGCTCAGCTGCATGTCGACCCTCTGCCTCTGGGTCCATCCAGAAGTACAGCAGTGCTGGAACTCCAGGAACAGGTGCAGGAGTCTCTGGCAGGTTTTGTCTCCAGGGTCGCTGTGAGTGTGGAGCGAATGGAGGAGTCCATCGTGAACATGAGCAGAGCCTTTGTGGAGTCATTGGCGCATGAACGCAGCACCATGGAAAGGATAGCAACCTCCGTGGAAAGGATGGCTACAGTAGACGAGAGGATGGCTATGGCCATGGAGGACCTAAGTCGCCAGAGTGTAGAAAACATGGTGCATGTTCAGAATAGACTGACATCTCTGGAGGAGCGATGGTCAGCTATTGAACAGAGAAACCAGACCTTCATGGAAGTCCTTCTGAGTAGGCCTGCCAATGCAGATACGAGTCCCCATGGCCCCCCTGATGTGCAGCAAGGTGCTTTCAAGCCACTTGCAAGCACTGAGGTGGACCTGACCCATGAGAGGGATGTTGGTGGCAGAGAACAAGGAAGTGGGCGCTTCTCTCCACGCACTCACACTTCCATGTCACTACCAAGTCCTCAGTCAGAGCCCCACCAGAGTCCCCACCCAACTGAGATCGGTATCTCAACCCCTGCACAGCCGCAGGAGCAGCAGACTGTTGCCGAGCCCTCACAGGTTCGCAACGCCAGAGGACGCCCGCCAAAGGTATCGAGACAGGAGCAGCAAGAAAGTGAGCAAGGGGCCTCCACATCTGCTGATGCCAAGGGGGAACCACCACGTAGGAGCACGCGTAAGAGAAAGATAATGCACAAATAGTCACAACAGTAGTCATGTGGGTGAAATGTTGTGCTTATTTTTAAAATGCCATCAGTTGGTTATTGTAAATAACAATTTTTATGGCAACTGTTGCAGTTGTGGTGTGTGTCATTTTTCTAATGGGACTTCCACATTGAGGGCTTAGGATTACTTGCAGTTGTCAGTATGGTGGTCAGAGTGCTAGGAATCCGCTGGTTCTTGGCCATTGTCGATGCTCTGGTAAGAAGCTGCGAGGCAAAAGTGCTTGATTGGCTGGGCTAAGCAAATCTGGCCAGGATGAGTGCATTCCTTGCATCCCGGGCAGCAATGATCTCGCGTACTGCTGCCGCTGGTTGATGGGCCTCTGCAAGATGTTCGTTTTTGCTCTCCTCCTCCTCCTCATCTGAGGAGGATATGTGAGGAGCCACTTGGTCCTCGGCCATCTGCAAGCCACGACGCTGTACCATGTTGTGAAGTGCACAGCAAACCACGACGATTCTGGAGACCCTGGCTGCTGAGTACTGCAGGGCTCCACCTGATCTATCCAGGCATCTGAAGCGCATCTTCAGCAAGCTGATGGTTTGCTCGATTATGGATCTGGTGGAAATGTGGCTGTAGTTGTAGCTCTCCTGAGCTTCGTTGGCTGGGCTCCTCAACGGCATCATTAGTCATGTCTTCAGGGGATAGCCCTTGTCTCCAAGTAGCCATCCGTTAAGTTGGTCTGGCGGACTGAAGAGTGGAGGCACACTAGACTGGCGCAGTATGAAGGAGTCATGGCAACTGCCAGGGTACTTGGCACAAACATGCAAAATTTCCTTCTTGTGGCCACACACCAGCTGCACGTTGAGGGAGTGGAAGCCCTTGCGGTTGACAAAAATACCTGGATTGCAATGGGCTGCCTTAAGGGCCACATGTGTGCAGTCAACGACACCCTGCACCCTTGGAAAGCCTGCCAGATTAGTTCATCCAACCGCACACGCCAAATCTGATGTCCAGGAGGAAAGGAAATAAATGGTTCACATGCTTCTGGTAGATGCCTCAGTTGAGGAAGTGCTCAGTCAAGGTGGCGAGAGGGTTTTCCCAGGAGGTCACGCTGGAAATGGGTGTCAAGCTCCAAACTTCCACAGCTATGGTTATGCCTGCTAAATGTTCCCCCAGACCTGAGACAACAAAGTCCTGCCACCTGCAAATGATGGCTGATCAAATCTCTTATTTAATGGTGGAGCTGCTGCTGATAGTCAGCAATCCAATTGTGCCACCGCCAGGTTTCACCGTCGTGTTTCAGAGGAGGCGTGCATCACATGGGAAAAGGGTTAAAATCGGAAAGGCCTCTCAAAATGGGATTATAGAGGTAATTCAGTGGTTGTTAAGGGCCTTAAGGGCCTATCCCGCCTCTTGGAGGCGGGACAGAGATGGGATCAGAAACCACGCACTTGGGAAAATTGCTTGGAGGAGGGATGGAGGCAGGGTCGGGCCCGCCCACTACTTGTTGCAATTTTAACACCCCACACGCCTCCATTCCCACCTCCTTGGGCCTGGCAAAATCGAGCCCCTTGTGTTAGAGCTGGCATGAAGTCTGAGAGCTTCGGGGCTGATTTGGGGAATGGATTCTGGGAGCAAAAGCTTTGGGGGAGGAAACCATCTTTACAGGAGTCCCAGTTACAAATATTGTTTTGATAGTTCTTTATGACCATTGGAAAGAGTGAGAATAGTTTAAAATGCTGAGCTAATTGAGTATGCCCACAGGTGCAGAAAACTGTTTTAAGAGACAAAGGGCTCGAATTTATCAATGGGGACGTGATGGAGGCGGGACTCCCACTTTTTGGGTTGTAGTCCCACCTCCATCAACTTGTGGCCAACCCACATTATTTTCCCTTGATTGACCTTGTTAAGCCTGCCCAGCGGGCTCAGCAGGCCAATTAAGGGACACCTGGCTACTGGTGCCGTCAGCGATTGACATTTCATCTGTCAAAAGCTTTTGAAAGATGAAAAATCAGCATTTGACATCTCTGTGAAGCTGTCAAACACTGACAACCTGTCTTCTAACTTGAGTCCTTCTACTTAGACTCAGTTAGAGAGCTCTCCAGACCAGAAAGCAGAAGGCTGCAGCTTTTGACAGTTCAGCAGCCATTCTGCTTTCTGTGCCGGTGAACTGAGGGACTCGCGAGAACTGAAGGAAGGAAGCCTGCAGGAGAAAGTAAAGGTAAGTAAAACTTATTAAAACACTTTACACTTACCTCACACCCTTACCTCTGCATACATGCACCCATCGCTCACCTGCACAACGGACATCTCGACCCCTCCAACCCCTTCAGACTGCTGGTCCACCTCACTAACTTGGCATGGTTTGGAGACATCGGGAAGCCCACACTTCAGGGCTAAAACTAGGGATTAGGCAAAAAACTGCCTGTTAACTACCTGTTACAGTTAATTGGCACTAATCCCCTTCCCGTCTCGGGGAGGCGGCTCCCAGCACAGGTCGGATACCCGCCTCCTGGGACATTGGCACGGGGGTGGGTTGGGGGCGGGATGTGTTCCTGCCCCCCGATTCTGCAATTTTCCCACCACTCCCACCTCCAAACCCACCTCCACGGGGCTTGGAAATTCGAGCCCAAAGAGCCGCTCTCTTCACAAATAAGCCACTGCAATAAATCAATGATATTCAATTAACACACAGGGGTGGCAGGAATGAGGCCGTAGTGAGGCCAAAATCTCAATGGTAAATTTAACACCATCATCCTGTCCACTATTAAAGGGGGCTTTGAAGTAGGTGGCCAGAAACAGACTGGGGCCTCATTAATCATTACAAATCAAGGTCCTAATGCCAGTAGGACCTCAACTTCATTAGTAAGGTATGACAACAGGAACAGATTTATTGGAGGCTGTAAATCAGTGCATGTCAAAATTAGGAGTGGAGTGGAAAAAATTGAGAGTGTGACCAGCAGTGCAAGCCCAAATCTGACAGGTAAACATGTTGGATAACGAACCAGTATAATGTCTGTTAGAAAGTTAATGAGTGTTGTTATTTTTTTAAGGGTGGAAATGACATGAAGGTTTCTTCATACAATAAATGCCATAACAACTATTAAAGTTAGTTGCTGTTAACACAATTCATTTCATATGTGCGGCCCTCAACAGCTCACGGAAACTTGTTAAGTGGCCCTCCAGCCCAAATAATTGCCCTGTAGGAGTCTACGTACTCCTAGCAAAAAATACTGAACTCGGAGAGGTTCAACAGAAAAGGTTTAATTGTTGAGACTACATGTTGAACACAAAATGGCATCAGAGACTACACCAAGTCTGACTGCTTTTCATCAGTCCACAGCTTCGACTCCTCCTCCCCCGCTCTGGGCTTAACGATGTTGCAGATCGAGTTTCTTAAAGGTGTGATCCTTCTTAAAGGCATGACGCCTGATTTATAGTCTACGGACCGAAAAGCGGATTGTGTCCTTTCTGTGATCAGTACGCCACACAGCTCCCCCCAGAATCTGCTAGCAGGGAGTGTACGAACCGGCGTGGCGGTTTGATGGCACGGCCGGAACGGCTCTTGGCGGTTGGTGTCGGGAGCGGGGCGGTCGGGCGCGTCGGGCTCTTAGGTGGTCTGCCTCGCGGTGGGGGTTGGCCCACTTGAACGTGTTCATTGGGCTCTAGGTGCGCCAGCTTGAGCCGGTCAACCGACACCTTGTCAGTTCTGCCGCCCAGTTCGAGGAGGAAGAACTTGTTCCCCGTCTGGAGTACCTTGTAGGGTCCGTCGTATGGCGGCCGTAGAGGTCCTCGGTGGGTGTCATGGCACACGAAAACAAATTTGGCCATGTGCAGGCTAGGTGGTACACGGGTTGCTGGTTCGCCGTGCCGGCCGGTGGGTACCGGAGCGAACTGTTGTGCTCGGTTGGCGAAAGCGCGGCGTTGCTGGTCAGCCGACCAGGGGGTCGTGGCGGTGGGCAGAAACTCTCCGGGTACGTGCAGCGGCTGGCCGTACACGAGTTCCGCCGCCGAGGCTTGCAGGTCTTCCTTGACCGCGGAGCGTAGGCCAAGTAGCACCCACGGGAGGCGGTCGATCCAAGCCTCGTCCTCGAGGCTGGCGCGGAGGAACGCCTTCATGGACCTGTGGAATCGCTCGCACAGTCTGTTGGCTTGGGGGTGGTAAGCCGTGGTGTGGTGAATGGCCACCCCAAGGTTTCGGGCGATGGCGGCCCACAGTTCAGAGGTGAACTGCAGGCCTCTATCTGACGTCATGTTGGAGGGGACGCCGAACCGAGCGACCCAGGTACCGATGAACGCCCTCGCGATATCGGCGGTGGTGGTGGATGTCAGTGGAATGGCCTCGGGCCAGTGGGTGGTACGGTCCACAATTCTCAGCAGGTGCGTGTGACCTTGTGATGGCGGCAGGGGGCCGACGAGGTCGACGTGGACCTGGTCAAACCTTCTTTCTGGCACGGTGAACTCCTCGAGTGGGGCTTTGACGTGCTGGTGGATTTTGGCACGCTGGCAAGCTATGCAGGATCTGGACCAAACACGCACATCTTTGCGTAGGCCACGCCATACAAATCGGTTGGCCACCAGTCTAATGGACGCGCGGGTGCCGGGGTGTGAGAGGCCGTTGACGATGTCGAACACCCGTTTTCGCCAGGTCGCCAGGACTACAGGGTGGGGTTGCGCCAAGGAGGTGTCGCATTTGACTGTGACAGCGGACGAGCCACAGGCGACGTCAGTCAGTCGCAGCCCTGGGAGGGTTGTGGGCGCGGAGAGCAGATCGGGGTCGGTGCGTTGCTCCGCTGCCAGTTGAGCATAGTCCATTGCCAGGTGGGCGCCGTGGACGGCGGGGCGGGGTATGCAGTTGGCCGCCACGTTGTCTCGACCAGAGACGTGCCGGATGTCCGTGGTGAATTCGGACACTGCAGCAAGCTGGCGTTGTTGCCTGGCTGACCACGGGTCCGCAGATTTCGCCATCGCGAATGTCAGGGGTTTGTGGTCAACAAACGCAGTGAAGGGGCAGCCCTCCAGAAGAAATCTAAAATGGCGGACTACCAGGTACAGTGCGAGGAGCTCGCGGTCAAAGGTGCTGTATTTGGCCTCCAAGGGGCGCAGTTGGCGGCTGAAAAAGGCCAGCAGTTGCCAGGCCCCGTCAACCCACTGTTCGTACACGGCGCCGACCGCGTGGTCGGAGGCGTCCGTGGTGAGGGCCACCCTGGCGTTGGGCTGTGGGTGAGCGAGCATGGTGGCGTCGGCGAGCGCCTTTTTGGTCGAGTCGAAAGTGGTCAACATGTCCGCCGACCACTCGATCGCCATTCTGTCTTTCTTACCCCGGAGGACTTCGTATAGGGGCCGCATGAGGGAGGCCGCTCCGGGAATGAAGCGGTTGTAAAAGTTGATCATCCCCAAGAACCCCTGGAGGTCTTTGATGGTGGTAGGCCGGGGGAACTGCTGGACGGCTTGCACCTTGGCGGGCAGGGGAATGGCTCCGTCCTGCGTGATGTGGTGGCCGAGGAATTCGATCCTGCTGAGGCCGAATTGGCACTTGGCTGGGCTGATGATGAGCCCGTGCTCACTGAGCCACTGGAACAGGGTGCGGAGGTGCTCGATGTGTTCCTGCTTGGAGGAACTAGCTACAAGGATGTCATCCAGGTAGACAAAGAGGAACTTCAGGTCCCGGAGAACCGAGTCCATGAGCCGCTGGAAGGCCTGGGCCGCGTTTTTGAGGCCGAAGGGCATTCGGAGGAACTCGAATAGTCCAAAAGGGGTGATTATGGCCATCTTGGGAACGTCCGTGGGGTGGACTGGCACCTGATGGTAACCGCGCACCAGGTCGGCTTTGGAGAAGACTGAGTGGCCGGCCAGTCTACCCGAGAAGTCTTGAATGTGCAGTATGGGGTACCGATCCGGCGTGGTGGCATCGTTTAGGTGCCGGTAGTCCCCGCAGGGGCGCCATCCCCCGTCGGGTTTGGTGACGATGTGGAGTGGGGAGGCCCAGGGGCTGTTGGAGCGGCGGATGATGCCAAGCTGTTCCATTGTGGCGAACTCAGCCCGCGCAATCTCCAGTTTGGCCGGGTCCAGCCTGCGGGCCTGGGCATACACCGGTGGGCCTGTGGTGGGGATGAAGTGTTCTACCCCGTGCTTAGCAACTTTCGCGGAGAAGGTCGGGTTGGTGAGGGCTGGCAACTCAGCCAGGAGTGCTGAGTAGTCGTCCGTTGAGCAGGCGCGGCACTGCCACGCCATTTCGGCGGGTTGGGGTGGGCCATGGCACCCGGGATAGGTGACATGATTTTCATGTCCACAAGGCGGCGCTGAGGCATGTCGACCAACAGGCCGTGGGCGCACAGGAAATCCGCACCGAGGAGCGGGGAGAGTACCTTGGCAGTGATAAACTCCCAGTGGTTGCGGCGGCCTGTGAGGTCGATGGTGACGGTGCGGGTGCCGTACGTCCGGATGTCGGTGCCGTTGGCGGCAGCCAGCGCAGGGCCACGGCCGCCTCGCTGGATCTTGAGGGCGGACGCGGGGATGATGCTGCGCTGCACGCCTGTGTCGCATAGGAAACGGTGTCCGGAGGCGCTGTCCGTAACGTACAGCAGCGCGCCTGCTTGCCTGATGGCCATCGTGTAGGCCGGTGTGGGGGCGGTTGAAAACGTGCAGGGATGGCTGCAGCGGCGTGCCCGTGTGCTGAACCGGGTATGGAAGTAGCAGTAGCCCTGGGTCGGAGGGCTTGGGGGATGTGGGGGCCTGGGGGACCTCGTGGCCGAGCTGTGTGGCCGCGCGATAGAGGGTGGAGCGCGCGCCGACGCTGCAGAGGCCAGGTCGGGGGTGACGGCGTGGTTGGAGCCAGCGGACAGGAGCTTTTTGACTTCATCGGCCAGGACCTCGAGGTCCGTGAGGCTGGACGCCACGATCGCCGGGCGGATGCTGGGAGGTAGTTGGCGGATAAAGAGCATGCGGAAGAGGGAGCCGGGCGGTTTCTCGTCGGTCAGAGCAAGCATGTGTGAGAGCAAGTCTGACGGCATGGAGTCACCGAGGCCCGGGAGGTCGAGGAGGTGGCAGTTGCGCAAAAATTGGGAGGCTGTGAATTTTTTAAGGAGCGCGGCCTTGAGATGTGCGTACTTGCCTTCCTCCGGAGGGTCTTGTAGTGTTGTCCAGACTTTCGTGATTGTGGAGCTGCCCAGGGAGGCGAGGAGGCAGTCGTACATCGTTGCGTCGGCGGTGACGCTGCGGAGTCGGAATTGCGATTCGGCAGCTTCACAGAAACTGCGTTTGTGTCAGCCATGGTTACGCTTAGGAGGCGTCCTGAGCGTCGGGGTCACCAATGTAGGTGTCTATGTACTCCTAGCAAATAATACTGAACTCGGAGAGGTTCAACAGAAAAGGTTTAATTGTTGAGACTACATGTTGAACACAAAATGGCGTCAGAGACTACACCAAGTCTGACTGCTTTTCATCAGTCCACAGCTTCGACTCCTCCTCCCCCGCTCTGGGCTGAACTATGTTGCAGATCGAGTTTCTTAAAGGTGTGATCCTTCTTAAAGGCATGACGCCTGATTTATAGTCTACGGACCGAAAAGCGGATTGTGTCCTTTCTGTGATCGGTATGCCACAGCCCACCCCTGCCCGAGACCAATGAGCCGCTGGCAACGGAAACGTGCAGCCACTGAATAATTTCACTGCCACCCACAGCCACTGGGAGAGGATTTCAATTAAAAGGAGATACTTGGAGTATTGAGAGAATGGGCTGGAAACAGTGAGGAGACCTGAGTGGGGAAACCGCAATAGTGTCGAATCCAGGAGCTCGAACAATCCCATCGCAGTTAAACCTCAATATCTTCAGTCGCTTAGATTAAGGCGCTTGAAATAAATAATTTTCAGCTGTTATTTCAGGAATACAGAATAGACTGAGCCGAATTTCCTGAATTCAGGGTGCAGGCACTGCGAGTTGCCACCACAGTTTAATGCGAGTTCCAGTTCAGCTGGGTCTACCCATTTCGTAATTCTCCAAACTGCACCGGAATCTAGGAGGGGAGCGGCATGTGTCCGCCACCAACACCTTGTGGGAAAACACGGAGCAGGCAACACTCGTGAAATCAGAGACAATCCTGAGCGTCAGAAGCAGATTCGGTAGGAATGGGGCCTAGAAGTGTTGAGCCAATGGTTGTTACCGCTTTACATTTGTATTTTTTTAAACGTTTTTTAAAAACTTCTGGCATAACAGTCAACCACGATATGTGACGGCAGGGAACCGCTGTGAAATTCGTGCCCCTTTCGGGCAGTGCTCCCTGGACCCTGGGGACAGACGCACCGCTCACCGCTCAATTCAAATAGTTCCACATCCCGGAATATACACGGAGTTATTGCCCCACTAGCCCAGCCCTACTGTGCGTGTACCACAGACTGGGAGAGTACTGTGGCAGTATATTTTTCAGTTTCATATTATTCAATGAGTTTACCAATTAGAGTAAAGGGATATTTCATTCCATTCTTCAACTGCTCTCTGAATTTAGTCTGGGTCACGGCATAAGTCCAAGGCCTAGAAATTCAGTGGCGCCCCGTTTGGGGTGCCAAGCTCGCCTGGGCGCCGGAATTACCGCTGCGAGCGGAGCCACTTGCGCCATCCCGATATTCAGTTTCAGCGCCCCAAACGGAAGCGGGCCGCTACTCGAGGCTCCCCGCGTCCCGCTTGAGGCGCTCACACTGAATATCGCTGCGCTACGGACCACAGCGCCACATGCTGCGGCACGGCGCGCTGCTGTACTGCAGGCCTTCCTCCCCTTCTTAAGGGGGAGGGGCCTGCACCAGCGCGATCACCGATCGCGAGTGCCAGCAGAAGAGCCCAACACCGAGGAGAAGTGCCGGGCTTTTGGGACACAGCCGGCATTGCCCGGGGGGTGGATCAGGAGGCCGGGGAGGGCGGCGCGAGGAGGTGCTGGCAGGCGGCCACCGGAAAAAATGGCCGCCCCCCACCTCCACCTTAATTTGCGCCACTACCGCCACAGGTAGGCCCTGTGAACCGGTCGCGATTTGCGACCGACGTTAAAGAGGCGGGCGCGACCAAATATGGTGATCGGGGCGGGAGCGGGGCGCTGCGCACACCAATGATGTCATCGGTGGCGGCGCAGCGCTACAAGCTAACGCCGCCATTAGCGCCCCGCTAAATATCGCGGGAGGCGTGGCCAGTGGCGCTAAAGCCACTGAGTGCCCTCTTTGGGCGCTAACTGGTGGTGCAGCCCACTGAATTTCTAGGCCCAAGTGTTTGTGCAGCAACTCAGGAGCTGGAGCATGAATCCCATTTCTCTCACAACGTCAGGTGGAGTCACAGACCCATACCCAAATGTCCACATTCTGATCCTTATTAAAAACACCATGAACACCGCCCATAACAGGATGAAATTCCCCGAGATAACAAATAGTAAAATGATGGATTCCCTGCGGCTCTCCATCTGTGTCTCTGGGATTCTCCCCACTGCTGTGACCCCGGAGCCTCCTGCGGGCTCTGCTGGCCACTAAAATGTGTCTGACGGTTAAAGCATTGAGCAGCAGAATCAGAACAAATGCGACCCCCGGGATTAGAATATAATGAAGAAATTCAGTTGCTGTCCACGTGCTTGAATTAACAATAGTGACTGATACATCACAAAACCAGGGGATATTGACAAGATAATATTTACTTTCAAACATAAAATACCAGAAAATGTTCTTTCAGCAGCTCAGCACAGTCACTGTTGCCAGAACCACAGCTGCCGTTTTCTCGGTGCAATATTTAGTTTTCTGATTCTGGCAACAAATGGCCACAAATCGATCAAAGGTGAAAGTGACGGTGAACCAGACAGAACAGTCCGTGGCTACATAAAGTAGGATGGCGTGGATATTACACCCAGGCAAGTAAAGCAGGAAGAAAAACCATCTCCAGTACCGAACCGGAATTTGCCTTAATATCAGGTCATGATGGTGACCAGCAGATCCACTGCTGCCATGGCCACCAGGTAGCGAGTGACACATTTGGAGAGACCGCACTTTCCCCAACACAAGATCACAATCACCACTAAGTTAACTGTAAGGAAGAGAAATAAACAGGGAAATTATACATCAGGCTGGGAGCAAAAGCAGCAGTTTAATGGAGCTCGGGTAATTTTTTTTTACTGGATCCGTTGATGGATGTGATTACTGTACCAGTGACACAGCTTTCTGAGCTGAAATTTGAAAATGAACAAGAAGCCTGATAACATTGTCTAACATAAAAGGTTGGTAATGCCTGTTGATGGAGGTACCAGAGTGTGTGTAATCCTTCAATCTGTGCCTGACATTAATTACAGTCACTAAACAAACAAGAGATGACATAATGGCAGTAGAAAAAATTGACACAGCTATCAGCAAGACAAAACAAGAATCCATATGGATAGAGATAAAAGATAATAAAGGATTAATCACACATAGGCATAGTCTATAGACCAGCTAATAGTGGAAGGGAGGTGGATGATGAAATATGCAGAACATTAGGGAAATGAGTAAAAAACATAGAATAATAATAATGGGATTTTTCAACTACCTCGATATTAAATGAACAGAAGAGGTGGTTGAAGAGGATAAGGGAATGCAGTTCCTACAATGTGTACTTTCTAACTTTCTAACACATTGGCCCAGAAATTCGGGTCGGGGGCTTCCCGCGGGTGCAAGCCCCCGATCTGCACTTACCTAGCGCGCCGGCCATTGAGCTGTGGGCCCCCGTGGGATTCCGATCCGGGGCCTGGTCCAGCTGCCGGCGCGCAGTGCTTGCGTATCCCAGGGGCGCAGTTAGTATGAAGCATCCCCTGGGATCACGTGGGCCATGGGGAGCCAATCGGAGCAGGGAATGCTCCATTCATAAGTCTGACAGGAAGTGCTGTCAAACTTAGAAATGCTGTGGGCCCTTTCTTCTTACAAAACATCACTAAATCTTCAAATAAATTTAAAAAAACACAGTTTTTAAATAAATTATAATTTAAATGAAATAAATATTTTAAACAATAATGTAAATTTTTGAAAACAATAATTTTATTTTCTAACGGGGCTAAAAATAAACTTATCTTGCTTTAAAGTATTTAAAAATAATAAACCTGTAGAAAAATGTTTTAATTTTAATTAATTCACCACTTACCTTGTAAAAAGCAGGCCTTACGCCTGCATTTTACATTTCTAAATTCTGCAGGCTTACCTTCCCGGGAAAACCTGTGAAAAAAAATGAAGTTCGACGCGCATCCTCTCCCACGCACGCGTTCGAACTCTGAACCCCTGCTTTCAGGGGAATGGAAGTGCCGGTTTCCTGCGCATGCACAGTGCATGCAGGAAACCGGCACTTCCATTGGGCCGACGGGTGAGTACCCCGTGCGTACCCGAATTTCTGAATATGTTAAAGCCCAACAAAGCAGGATTCGCTATTGGATCTAGTAATGGGGAATGAAACAGAGCAGATAAGAGAAGTAAAGGTAGGGGAACATATAGGCAATAATGACTATAATATAATATGCATTAAGATGATAATTGAGAAGGACATAAGTATAATAAAACCAGGTTAATACATTGGAGAAAAGCTGATTTTGAAGGGCTGAGAATAGAACTGAGGGAAAAAATTGGCAACAATATTGGCAAACAACGATGTAGAACAGCAATGGGAAACATTTAAAATGATGTTCAACAGAGTGCAGGAAAAATATATTCCGCTAAATGGAAAGAAAAAACTGTAAAATAATGAGCCTCCATGGATGAATAAAGCCATAAGTGAACAATTGAGGGTAAGGACAGAGGCTAACTTTAAGTATATCGACAGCAGGGGTGTGCATGATAAGAGAGAATATGAAAAGATCAGGAGAGAAGTTAAAAAAACAATTAGGGAGGCAAAGAGCAATTATGAAATTAAATTATCAAGGAACATAAAACAAAATAGTAAAATATTATATAGGCAAATCAATAAAAAAGGAAGGTTGGGATGTGAATAGGGCCATTAATGGTTTGCCAGGATAATACCACAGGTAACGATAGAGAGATGGCAGAAATACTATATAATTAATTTCCTTCAGTATTTACCAGGTAGATAGAACAGATGGGCATGACATAGAAGATAGGAGCAGGAGTAGGCCATTTGGCCCCTCGAGCCTGCTCCGCCATTCAATGAGATCATGGCTGATCATCCAAATTCAGTAACCTGTCCCTGCTTTCTCCCCAAATCCCTTGATCCCTTTAGCCTTAAGAAATACATCCAACTCCTTCTTGAATATATTTAATGAATTGGCCTCTACTGCCTTCTGTGGTACTGAATTCCACAGGTTCACCACTCTCTGGGTGAAGAAATTCCTCCTCATCTCTGTCCTAAATGGCTTACCCCTTATCTTTAGACTGTGACCCCTGGTTCTGGACTCCCCGACCATCGGGAACATCCTTCCTGCATCTAGTCTGTCTAGTCCTGTTAGTTTCAATGAGATCCCCTCTCATTCTTCTAAACTCCAGCGAGTACAAGCCCAATTGACCCAATCTCTCCTCATACATCATTCCTGCCATCCCAGGTATCAGCCTGGTGAATCTTTGCTGCACTCCTTCCATGGCAAGTACATCCTTCCTCAGATAAGGCGACCAAAACTGCACACAATACTCAAGGTGTGGTCTCATTGTAAGGGGGGCATCTTTTAACTGATTTATGGTAATTACCTGGTTTCAAATCGCTACCCCTCCTTCAGTTCTGAGTGGAGGAACTTATAATTAATGATATTAAAATGGACAAGTGGTTTGGATGAGAGAAAAATCAAGTTTTATTACCTAAATAAACCACCATACACAGTAATTACAGTAAAACTATATAACAGGGGGGTTGCAGATGGCGAAAACGAGGGATAAAATGGCTCCAATGTTACTTAGCAATCTTAGCAATTACCCTTAAATCACCACCCCCTAACACCTGCTAGGTTGCCTTGCTGAGGAGTCAGAACACCCTGCTCACCTTTGGTCCTTGACCCTTGCACCAGGGAGGCAACACACCATCCTGGAGTCTCGTTTGCAGCCGCAGAAAAGCCTATCTATTCCCCTTACAATAGAATCCCTTATCACTATAGCTCTCCCACTCTTTTACTTCCCGTCCTGTGCAGCAGAACCACCCCCGGTGCCAGGAATTTGGCTGCTGCTGCCTTCCCCTGGTAAGCCATCCCCCCCATCAGTATCCAAAGTGGTATATCTGTTTGAGAGGGGGATGGCCACAGGGGACCCCTGCAGTACCTGCCTGTGCCTACTAATCTGCCTGTTGTTCACCCATTCCCTTTCTGCCCGTCGAACCGTTGCCTGCGGTGTGACCAACTTCTTTAACGTGATATCCATGACGTCCTCAGCATCGCGTATGGTCCAGTATGTATCCAATCGCAGCTACAGCGCCGCAATGCGGTCTGCCAGTAGCTGCAGCTGGATACACTTCCTGCACACATGTTTGTCAGGGATGCAGGAAGTGTCCCTGAGTTCCCACATAGCACAGGAGGAGCATACCATGGGGCAGAGCTCTCCTGTCATGACTTACCCTTTAATTAATTCAAAATAAATTAAATCAAATCAATACCACCTATTACACTACAGTTAAATGTTATATTTAAGGGCCCTCGTTTACAAACAGTCCCCGCTACACCAGAGAGAGCTTAGAAACTATAAACCAGAGTGTTAAAGTTTAAAAAGGAGAGAAATACTCACCAACCAATCACTTACCTGCTTTCTGGTGACGTCACACTTCCATTACTTTTTACTTCGCTCTCGGATTGCTAAATCTACCTGGTCCTGGGGCTCGCTTTTTGTACTGCCACCGCCGCTGCTCCCACTCCTCACAGGTCCGCTCGGCCACTCTGAGGCCTACCTGGTCCTGGGGCTCGCTTTTTGTAATGTCAGCGCCACCGCTCCTGCTCCTCACAGGTCCGCTCAGCCACTCTGAGGCCTACCTGGTCCTGGGGCTCGCTTTTTGTACTGCCACCGCCGCTGCTCCCGCTCCTCACAGGTCCGCTCGGCCACTCTGAGGCCTACCTGGTCCTGGGGCTCGCTTTTTGTAATGTCACCGCCACCGCTCCTGCTCCTCACAGGTCCGCTCAACCACTCTGAGGCCTACCTGGTCCTGGGGCTCGCTTTTTGTACTGCTGCCACCGCCACTCCCACTCCTCACAGGTCCGCTCAGCCAGTCTGAAGCCTACCTGGTCCTGGGGCTCACTTTTTGTACTGCCGCCACCGCCGCTGCCGCTCCTTACAGGTCCGCTCAGCTGCGCTGAGGCCTACCTGGTCCTGCGGCTCGCTTTTTGTCCTGCCGCCACAGCCGCTGCTGCTCCTTACAGGTCCACTCAGCTGCGCTGAGGCCTACCTAGTCCTGGGACTCGCTTTTTGTACAGCCGCCGCCGCCGCTCCCACTCCTCACAGGTCTGCGCAATCGCTCTGAGGCCTACCTGGTCCTGGGTCTCGCTTTTTGTACTGCCGCCACCGCCGCGCCCGCTCCTCACAGGTCCGCTCAGCCACTCTGAAGCCTACCTGGTCCTGGGGCTCGCTTTTTGTACTGCCGCCACCACTGCTCCCACTCCTCACAGGTCCGTTCAGCCACTCTGAGGCCTACCTGGTCCTGGGGCTCACTTTTTGTACTGCTGCCACCGCCGCTGCCGCACTTTACAGGTCTTCTCAGCTGCGCTGAGGCCTACCTGGTCCTGGGGCTCGATTTTTGTACTGCCGCCGCCGCCGCTCCCACTCCTCACTGGTCCGCTCAGACGCTCTGAGGCCTACCTGGTCCTGGGGCTCGCTTTTTGTACTGCCGCCACCACTGCTCCCGCTCCTCACAGGTCCGCTCGGCCGCTCATTGACATTGGATGATGAGATTAGATGTGATAAGATCATTTAACATTTAAAATGGGATATATTAAATAATTAATCAAACTCAAGGAGGATAAAACCAGTGGACCAGATGGATTGCATCCACGCTCTCTAAAAGAATCTAGGGAAGAGATAGCAGAGGCATTACTGCACATGTTTAATAATTCATTAGAAAAAAGGTGTAGTGCCAGAGGACTGGCGGATAGCTATCGTAATACTGATATTTAAGAATGGGGATAGAACATGTCCAGGGAATTATAGACCAGTCAGCTTAACATCGGTGGTAGGAAAAATAATGGTATCCCTACTAAAGGAGAAAATGGAAGAACATCTAGAAACAAAAATATAATAATGAATAGTCAACATGAATTTTCTTGACCAAAGTTATTTAAATTTTTGAATAGGTAACAGAGAGAGTAGACAATGGTAATGCAGTAGATGTAATTCATCTGGATTTTCAAGCGGCCTTCGATAAGCTACCCCATAATAGATTGATTATAAAGTTCAGCGAATGGGGAGTTAGGAGAAAAGTAGCAGAATGGATTGCTGGCTGGCGTCAGGACAGAAAGCAAAGAGTACTAGTAAAGGGTAGATATTCACAGTGGCAGAAGGTGGGTAGTGGTGTTCCACAAGGATCAGTGCTGGGACCAATGCTGTTCACAATTTACATTAACAATTTAGACTTAGGAATCAAAAACACAATTTCTAAATTTGCAGCTGACACCAAATTGGGGGGGATGTGTCAATACTGGGGAGGACTGCAACAATTTATTAATAATTAATAACAAGACGTTAATAAACTTGCAGAATGGGCATATAATTGGCAAATGAAGTTCAACACAGATACATGCGAGGTAGTACATTTTCTAAGGAAGAATACTGAGGTCACTTATCACTTGGAGGGTGTGAGTCTAGGTGGGATAGAGGAAGAAAGGGATCTAGGAGTACAAATACATACATTTGTGAGGAGGATGCAGAGAAACTCCTGTATGATTTGGACAGGTTGGGTGATTGGGCAGATGCATGGCAGAGGCAAAATAATGTGGATAAATGTAAGGTTATCCACTTTGGTGGCAAAAACAGGAAGACCGATTATTATCTGAAAGGCAATAGATTGGGAAAAGGGGAAGTGCAATGAGGCCTGGGTGCCCTTGTGCACCAGTCGCTAAAGGTAAGCATGCAGGTGCAGCAGGCAGTTATGAAGGCAAATGGTACAGTATGTTGGCCTTCATAGCGAGAGGATTCGAGTACAGGAGCAAGGATGTCTTGCTGCAGTTGTACAGGGCCTTCGTGAGACCACACCTTGAGTATTGTGTGCAGTTTTGGTCACCTTATCTGAGGAAAGATGTTCTTGCCATGGAGGGAGTGCAGCGAAAATTTACCAGACTGATACCTGGGATGGCAGGAATGACGTATGAAGAGAGATTGGGTCGATTAGGCTTATATTAACTAGAGTTTAGAAGAATGAGAGGGGATCACATTGAAACTTCTAAAATTCTAACAGGACTAGACAGATTAGATGCAGGAAGGCTGTTCCCGATGATGCGGGAGTTCAGAACCAGGGGTCACAGTCTAAGGATAAGGGGTAAGCCATTTAGGACTGAGATGAGGAGGAATTTCTTCACCCAGAGAGTGGTGAATCTGTGGAATTCTCTACCACAGAAGGCAGTTGAGGCCAATTCATTAAATATATTCAAGAAGGAGTTAGATATAGTTCTTAAGGCTAAAGGGATCAAGGGATAAGGGGAGAAAGCAGGGACAGGGTACTGAATTTGGATGATCAGCCATGATCCTGTTGTGGAGTATTTTAAACCAACACTTGCCACAAGGTTTTTGATCGATAGTCAAGTTGTCTTCATTGCACTGGTGGGGAAACTGTCTGCTCTGTCTTAACCAGATACCTTGGAATGTAACCTAGGTAATAACGTTTTTACAGGCAGTTGAAATGCTGGACATCCAGTCTCCATTTAATTGTTTTATATCTCTCCAAATGTCAGCTATCGTACACCGCATCTTTATGGATGTGGTCTTTCATGTTAGTCCCTGTCCTTACACTATTCAGTGAAACTGCCAGTGATGTCAGTTTAACTCTTTCCACACTGCAATCCCCCCTTTTGGTACTTGGCCCTTGCCCAAGTTAAACCACATGTATAAGCATCGCTGTGCCTCCTGCCCCATGCAGTGATCAGGCGCTGGTTTGGGAGGCCCTGCATGCCCATCATGTCTAGAGCAACCTTGTGTTTTCCAGCTTTTTCCGACTCGCTTTATCTCTTTGTTTGGTCTGTTTCTTTTTACAAGTGGTGCATGCTGCTATTCCCCATCCTATAGTCATGATGAGAAATGATATGGATCCATGGGTGTATGTTGACATTCATTCTCCAATCCCACAGTTTCTCATACCATGGGACTTCCTGTAGCTCTACCTTTATGTCCCTTTCTAATTCCCCAAGGTTCCTTTGCAATACTATGTATTGTTTCACCATCTTATGTAAATCCTCTTTCATTTCTTGCAGATCCTCTTGCAGGTGGAGTATTGGGGCCACTACTGTAATGTATGTACCTTTAAGGGAAGAACTACTTTTTACAGCTCCTGTATACTGTAGTACCGGCAGTGACCACACCTGTATATAAACCCTTAGTAGGGATCTGTACATTTAGTTTTAGAGTAACCCTCATCCAGTAAACACCTGTTGATTGTTCACTGCAGTCTCTTGTCTAATTATTGAAGGACACAACATTAAGATACACGGATCTAACATTGGCGACGAGAAGATTCAAACCTACCTGCAACTCTGCATCACCTCCCAGGGATTCGCTCCTGGAGAACAGTGAAAGAAGAAGGCCGAGTCCAGGAGCATGGGCGTCGACCACGGGAAATCCCCCAGTCATCCAGCGGAGATTTGAGCATCGCAGGGGAGGCTGTCGAGAGCTGGGCTTGGTTCTCCAGTCACGGTGGTCCAGGGAAACGGGCTAGCAACAGGTATGGCGCAGACCCTTCCCAGACAGCGGCGGCTGGAGCCGACCGACGGCACAGAAAAAAAAGGCCGAGCAGCGTCGACAGGAGAAGAGAGAGGGTAGAGTGCACAGGGCGCAGCCGGTGTTCAGGACCGAGCGGCGTCGATGGGAGAAGAGGGAGGGTAGAGCGCACAGGGCGCAGCTGGTGTTCAGGACTGAGCAGCATCAACGAGAGAGAGCAGAGCGCAGCCGGTGTTCAAAGGCCGAGCAGCGTCAACGAGAGAGAGAGGCGTGCAGGAAAATGCACAGAGCGCAGCCGGTGTTCAAGGGCCGAGCAGCGTCAGCGTGGAAGAAAGGAAAGCGCGGGAGCCGCCATTTTGAGCTGCAGCGGAGAAGAAGGGAGAGCGCGGGAGACGCCATTTTGAGCCAATCTAACCACACCCAGGGATGCCGAAGAGTGGCAGTGTCACAGCGTTCGACAATGAAGTCAAAGATTGGACGACATATGTCGAACGCATAGAAGTGTACTGCAAGGCGAATGAAGTGCCAGATGACAGGAAAGCGCTGGTATTGTTGAATTCAATGGGTGCAAAACATATGGCTTACTGCGAAACCTAGTAACCCCAGAGAAGCCAGTGGAAAAGGATTTTGAAAACATAGTGTCAATCCTACAGGACCACTTAAACCCCACACCGCTGCTGATAGCAGAAAGATTTAAGTTTCACAAAAGGAACCAGCATAAAGATGAAAGTAAGGCTGAGTATTTAACGGAACTGCGCAAGCTATCGAAACACTGCCAGTTTGGAACGGGACTAGCAGATACTTTAAGGGACAAGTTCGTGTGTGGGCTTCAAAGTGAAGGAACCCAGAAAAGGCTTCTATCAGAAAAGGATCTTACGCTGGACAAGGCTTTCAGCATGGCAGTATCACATGAAGCAGCAGCACGGGGCGCAGCAGAGATACAACGGAGACCGCAAGAATATGGCACAAATGAAATGTCATACGGAACAGTGAAGTGCTTTCACTGCGGCAGAACAATACACGACCATAAGGATTGCTGGTTCAAGGATAAAGTGTGCAGACAGTGTGGGAAAGTAGGACACATAGCAAGAGTCTGCAGGTCGGGAAAGAAAACCAGCAGCAAGAAATCTCCACAGGAGAACTACACGAAGGTAAATAAGGGTGAATGTTATATATAACGGCAAGGAAACACCAAAAATTGACCTATATGTATTGCCAGATGGAGGACCACCACTACTAGGATGTGAATGGATCCAGAAGATACAGCTAGATTGGCATTCCATACAAGCACTGACTGTAGATGCCAAAAAGGATGACGACGTCACACCTGGACGACTGTCAAAAATGCTAACTGATGCAGAAGAAGTGTTCCAGGAGGGACTCGGAATGCTGAAAGGCATAACAGCGATGATCAAAATAGAGGAAAAGGCAAGCCCAAAGTTTTTAAAGGCCAGACCGGTGCCTTATGCGATCCGCCCAGCCGTCGAAGCAGAGCTGGAAGGTTTGGAATGTTCAGGAGTACTGTCCAAAGTGGACTGGAGCGAGTGGGCTACACCCATCATTCCTGTAATGAAGAGGTCGTTGAGTAATACGCCTGGGGAACCAAAGAAGGTTCGCATCTGTGCGGACTTTAAGGTGACAGTGAACCCAGTCCTTCACACGGTACAATATCCGCTTCTGCGGATTGAAGATATTTTCGCCTCGCTATCTGGAGGGAAACGCTTCACTAAGATTGATCTGGCCCTGGCGTACCTGCAAATGGAGGAAAAAGAAGCCTCAAAACAGTACCTCACGATCAACACTCATAAAGGTCTCTACCAATACAACCGGCTGGTGTTCGGGGTAGCATGAGCTCCGGCTATTTGGCAAAGGGCAATGGATCAAGTCCTGCAAGGGATTCCAGGGACCCAGTGTTATTTGGACAAAACCCTGGTCATGGGCGAAAATGACAGTGATCACCTCGCCAACCTGGAGCAGGTGCTCTCTCGAATGAAGGAATATGGGCTCCGAGCTAATCGCCACAAATGCGAGTTTTTCCAGAAGCAGATCTCATATTGTGGCCACGTTACTGATGAAGAGGGGTTACATAAGTCCACTGAAAAGATTGAGGCAGTAGTCCAGGCTCCAGCACCGGAAACTGTGTCACAACTGAGGTGGTTTCTCGGGCTGGTGAACTACTACCATAAGTTCTTGCCGAATTTGTCTACAGTTCTACACCCACTGAACACCCTACTGCAAACGGGGATACCATGGAAGTGGAATGACGAATGTAAACGAGCTTTCCAGAAGAGCAAAGCATTGATCACATCAAAAGAGGTGCTGGCTCATTTCAACCCAGCACTACCAATTCGATTGGCGTGTGATGCATCACCCTATGGCATTGGAGCGGTGCTGTCGCACAAATTCCCGGATGGCTCGGAGAGGCCAGTAGCCTTTGCGTCTCGGTCACTAACCTCAGCCGAGCGTAACTACGCCCAGATTGACAGGGAGGCCCTCAGCCTAGTGTGGGGAGTGAAAAAGTTCAATCACTATCTGCACGGGCAGAAGTTCACCTTGCTGACTGACCACCAACCACTTGTCTCCATCTTTAATCCAAAGAAGGGCGTTCCGGTGATGACTGCGCAACGGCTACAAAGATGGTCCCCTTTTCTAGGGGCGAACCAATATGAAATAGAGTATAAGGGCACGAAACAGCATGGAAACGCTGATGGGCTATCACACCTGCCATTGCCTACTGCGGAGGAAGCACCAGCAGTGGACCCTGTCGAATTATTTCATTCGACTATAATTGAACGCTTGCCAGTAACTAACGCTGATATAGAGAAGGAGACCCGAAATGACCCGACACTGTCTCGGGTATATGACTTGACGATGAAGGGATGGCCAACACATGGCGACTCACTGTTGCCAGCATTCTCATCCAGAAGAGAACAGCTGTCAGTATGCCAGGGGACCTTGATGTGCGGATCCCGAGTGGTAATTCCACCCAAGTTAAGGGAGAGAGTGCGAAATGAGCTTCACGAAGGCCATCTGGGAGGGGTGAAAATGAAAAGCCTTGCTAGGGCTTATGTGTGGTGGCCAGGGATCGATCAGCAAATCGAGGACCTGACAAAGAGCTGCTCAGGATGCCAGAAGGTCCAAAATGCACCACCACATGCCCCTCTACACCCATGGGAGTGGCCCTCATCTCCATGGCAACGGGTGCATATTGATTTTGTTTGTCCATTCATGGACTCAATGTTTTTAATAGCCGTGGATGCGCACTCGAAATGGCCTGTGGTGATCAAAATGTCCTCCACCACCACGGATAAAACGATTGCAGTCCTACGGACCATATTTGCCAGGAACGGCTTGCCAGAGCAGATTTGCTCTGATAACGGACCACAGTTTGTGTCCGAAGAGTTTCGAAGATTTATGAAAAGGAATGGGGTAAGGCATTACACATCAGCCCTGTACCATCCAGCCACAAATGGATTGGCTGAGAGGTTCGTACAAACCTTTAAAAAAGCAGTAAGGGCCATGTGCGATGACGACATTCCACTGCAGCATAAGGTGGACAATTTCCTGTTAGCCTACAGAAATGCGACACATGCAGTCACCGACCAGACCCCGGCCATGATGTTCTTCAACCGAAGGTTGAGATCTCGTCTCGATTTGCTCAGACCAAATGTACGAAGAGATGTTGAGAATAAGCAATTCCAGCACATCAATGAGAAGCCGACAAGGAGCTTCAATGTAGAGCAACCAGTCTTGGCCTGCGACTACCGAACAGAGAAATGGCAACCAGGAACGATATGCACACGGCAGGGGCCACTAATGTACACATTGGATGTTGGGGAGAACATTGTGAGATGCCATTTTGACCAGATCCTAGAGTCACAGGAACGAGTCAACCCCATGTCTCACCCATACGTACCTGGTGATGAACCCAACATACAGGTAGCATCTACCCCAGAAACAGTAGCATCAGAAGCTGATGAACCAACCGACGACAGGGGGCCAGAATCGCCTCCGCACCACGAGCAAGACACTCAGGAAAGGCGCTATCCAGAAAGGATCAGGAAGCCTCCCCAAAGACTGAGTTTATAAATAGACTATTTTCAGTTAATGTTGCATGTTAAAAGTGTTAATTGTAATTAGTTGATATTTAATTGTTAAATGAATGTTATGGTACTGTTAGTCTAAAAGGGGAGGAATTGTCATGTATGTACCTTTAAGGGGAGAACTACTTTTTACAGCTCCTATATAGTGTAGTACCGGCAGTGACCACACCTGTATATAAACCCTGAGTAGGGATCTGTACAATTAGTTTTAGATTAACCCTCATCCAGTAAACACCTGTTGATTGTTCCCTGCAGTCTCTTGTCTAATTATTGAAGGACACAACATCAAGATGCACGGACCTAACAACTACCGGATCTTCGTAATTGACCAACTCGTCCTTTAGACTATCTGGCACATCTAGTTTTATCTCCTCCCTTGAATGTACATACACCAATCTGGTGTGTCCAATTGTCACAGGGATCTTTGGGTTAAAGCAGAAGTTAGGCATTGTGATTGCACATACAGGGTTACTATATTGGTACTCAGTCTCTGTGGTGGCTATACAATACTCCCCATCACCTCTATATCCCGAGCAGGTGTGATGGTGATCAACATGTGATAATTCTAACACACACCCCTCTGTCTTATTATAGCCGCACTCATCCTTAGGGCCTTCTCCTACTGGATGTGGGCATATCGGAAACGTGCCTTTCCCGTGGCATCCGTTTAGGGAGACTCCCCTCATAGTACCATTCTTTCTGATGGCATAGGTATCAATTGGATCATATTGGAGGTATGTCTCACCCCTCACTATGCCTATGTTTGGGCATATAGTCATGTGTCGTCCCACCACTGGTATCAGGAGTACCATGCCTATCATTGCTGTCGCTTCTGCTTTACATTTTTGTATCACCATATATACTCTGGTCATCCCTTTGGGGATGCAAGCACTCAGAGGGCCTGGATTATGGCTCCGGCCATAGAGCTGTGTGCTGTTAATCCAGTCTGATACCTTGACTCGCTGTATCTGTGCCAGGTTATGTTTTAATTGTCCGGTGATCCATTGGCCATAGGCATGACACAAGCCTCTCCCTATCCCGTCTTTTGCCTGTTCCTCATCTCTATAGTTTAGTTTGTTGATAATGCTAGCATGGTCCTCTGTAACCTTGATTCCCTCGAGTAATTTCCTTATCGTATGTCCTCTCAACTCTGACCCTTCTCGAACCAAACCAGTATCCTTCTCTAAAATCTGTTGTATTACCCTTTGTAGTCGTTCCACACTACTTTGGACTCCTTGTATATCTCGGGCATTAATGAATGATGTCCCCATGTTTATTCCTGTGAGTATATCGATTCCTAAGCTCCTCTTAATCCTTTAGTGGAATGCAGCATGTCCCCGATAATTAGTTGCCCCTGTTGCATCATAATTACATTCTTTATCATATATGCATACAATTCTCTAGTTTTAGTAAACCTTTCACAATATCCTGGCCACTGTAACATAGTTAAGTTCAGTAGCACCGGTACAATTTTGTGTCTCACGTTACCATACAATTGTTCTCCCTTGGTAAATAATACTAGTCCATTCATAGGCCCAGGTTTCATATCTGGACATTGTAGCATCCTCGGTTCGCTTGTCTCTTCTTTCTGTGTATTTGGGACATGGTGCTTCTTCATCATGTACTTGTTGTGTAATGTGGGATGCCCCTTCGCTTATTTCGTGATGCATACGATTCCCAGCAGTAATCCCACCTTCATGGTGAAGTTTCCCTGTAAATTAAGCAGAAGCCTGGGCGTCACAAGAGGTTAGTTTATCTCCGGTGTTTATTCCATTGTTCCTGTGGGATTTAAGATAAGAGGGGTTATTGCTTTATCGTTTTAATTGGGTCCAATGTTTCCATCTACCCTTTCCCTTCATATCGATACATGCACACATATCGCTGGTCATGATAACCTCAAATGGTCCAGTCCATCTAGGTGAGAATCCCGATCTCTCTGGCAATATTTTAACAAATACCTGCTCGCCCACCTTGGGTAGGGGCTCTGAGGCCCCCTGCTTTTGTGTATTTTTATCTCTGATGTCTTGTTGTTCTTTAATTTCTTGTTTGAGCTCCTTCAATTGATTATCCAATGTTTGTACGTATTTCCTAATTTTATCTTTTAAGGGTCCTAGTCCCTCGCTACCAGATACTACGCCTTCCGGCAGACACATTGCTCGTCCAGTCATGAGTTCATATGGTGTCAGTCCGGTCACCCTGTGGTCCTTTTTCCATATCCCATCTCTACCTTTGGCTGCACCTCTCTTTGTCCACTGCTCCTGCTCCTCCATTTCAGTCTCCTCTTGGATTCTTTTAATGTTTGCTTCCTCTGCTGTTATTCTACCTGCTGTTCTTGCTGCCTGATCAGCTAGCATATTTCCTTTTTGTTACTTGCTCACTATCTTGCGGTGTGCCTTTATTTTAATCACTGCTACCTCCTCATGCTGTACGTGTCCTCCTCCGGAGGTTACATATCCTCTCCTATTCCATGCTATCATATAATCATGTACTACCCCAAATGCATATCTACTGTCTGTATATATATTTACTTGTTTTCCCTTTTGCCAATTTCAATGCTTCCGTGAGAGCCACTAGTTCTGCTAACTGTGCTGAGGTTCCTCCTTCAAGCCCTCCCTTTGCGACTGTTTCTCCGTTCTCGGATACTACTGCCCAACCGTGTGTGGCTCCCCATTTATATATCATGAGATCCGTCTACATAAAAGGAGTTTTCGGGATTTTCAAGGGGCGATTCTGATACGGTTCCTCTGACCTCTTCTTTGATTACTAACTGACAATCGTGTGCCTCACCCTTTGATAGCATTCCCTCTGCGGGGTTGACTCTATGTTCCCTTATAATCTGGTCTGATCTGTCCTTGGGTATCAATACTGCTTCCCAAGCTGCCTTTCTTCTGTCTGATACAGCCTTCATTTTGCCTGTGTTTAGCAGGTCCACCACTGTGTGTTGTGTGTGCAATATCTGCTGTCCTGACATAGTGACGGGCTCGCATATCTGCACCGCCCATGCGGTGCAGTTGAGGGCCGCCATGCATCTCACCATTCCTTTAGTCAAGGGGGTTTGTTGGTTGGAGTAATAGGCAATTGGCCTCATATCTCCCCCGTACTCTTGGGTGACTACAGTGTTATAGAAGTTCCCATCTATTCTATAGTATATATGGAATGGTTTGACTATATTTGGCAATCCTAGTGCAGGTTCGGATGTCAGGGCTGCTTTTAATTTTGCATAAGTCTCGTCCTGCTCCGATTCCCATTCTATCTTATCCGTGGTGGGTCTCCCACCTTTAACTAACCATTGAATCGGCTCTGCTTTCCCTGCAAAGTCGGATATAAAATTCCTGCAGTAGTTAAATAGTCCCAACACTTTCTTTACTCCCCGGACAGTCACTGGCCTTGGCATGTCTTTTATGGCTGCCTTTTGTTCCTGCGGGAGTGCCTTATACCCCTGGCTAATTTCGTGCCCCAGATACTTTACTTTGGACAGTCCAACCTGTGCCTTTTTGGGGTTCAGTTTAAAGCCAGCTTTCTTAGGTGTCTGGAGGGTGGCTAGTACTGCTCCCATGTGCCCTTTGGCATCCTTTGATGCAATCATTATGTCATCGACATATTGGTAGGGCGCTCTGGTACTTTGATAGGTCTAACTCATCTAAGGCTTGACTCAGTACATGGTGGAATATATTTGGACTATTGTGGAACCCCTGTGGGACCCTGATCCATGTATATTGTCTATACCTGACAGTAAAGGCGAAGTTTCCCTTTGTGATTCCTCTGCCAATGGTATGGAACAGAACCCGTTCGCTATATCCAAGACTGTAAATATTTTAAAGTCTGGTTTCAGACCATTAAATATCTTAGTCAATGTGGTCTACACAAATTTACACCGACCAGAATTTCACCGTGGCCACAATAAAAGTCTGGTTTTAATAGGTTAATTACCCTCAGTAACTCCAATTCAATCCAGCTCAATTTTTTTTAAACTAACCAGTATCACCTGCAAAAGAAAGAAACCATAGCTTAATTTTCTTCCAGGCACATTGGCAACTGTGACTTCAAGGCTGAAGCTTATCTTTTGTAAAACAATTAACAAACTTAAAACGACACACGCTTGTCCATCCTTCAAGACAAGTCTTCAAAGGGTTAAACAGCTTTTAGCTCTCTGTACAAAAGAGTGGATGGAGTTAAAACAAACACAACAGACATTTTCTTTCAAAGACATTTACTTTCAAAGACAGAATACTTCCACACTTTTAACACACACTTTCACACAAACTGAGATTCCAGCATTCCTTTTAAGATTCCTTTTACTCAGCAAATCCTGGATTTTACTTGTTTTGGACAGAAACTGATATCATCTGTGTCGATAAAACTTTAATTTTTTTCCTTATTTCTGAAATTACTGGTACTCGGGTACAATTTTGGCACCCGTTTTTGGTCCAAATTCGAGTACGTCTACTCAACTCATAATATGCGTGAGCCACTAAAATGATGGCTTTTTCTTCCTTTAATATTGTTTCTTTAGCCCACCATTCTCTTTGTTTGGCTGGTGGGTCATTCGGTTGCCAATCATTTTTAACCACTTTGTCAATTAATCTTTTATTTTTGTCCGCTAAATAACGTGTCAGAAACCCCACCGGTCCCCACTCAAGTTTTTCACTTCCCATGGTTAATTATTGTCAGCGGTACGACCCTTACTTTACTCTCGCATAGTGAGGCGGTACTTGTAACCACAGTTGTCAGCGGTACGTCCCTTACTTTACTCACGCAGAGTGAGACAGTACTTGTAACCACAGTTGTCAGCGGTACGTCCCTTACTTTACTCTCGCAGAGTGAGACCGTACTTGTAACCACAGTTGTTAGCGGTACGTCCCTTACTTTACTCTCGCAGAGTGAGACGGTACTTGTAACCACAGTTGTCAGCAGTACCTCCCTTACTTTAGTAGCACAGAGTGAGATCGTACTTGTAACCACAGTTGTCAGCGGTATGTCCCTTACTTTACTAGCACAGAGTGAGATCGTACTTGTAACAATTTTGTTCTGGCGAATTGTTGTCAGAGTTATGCTTAGCACTACTTGCAACTCGAATTGTCAGAGGCATGCTTTAGACTTTTTCCCCAAATTTAACGCACTACTAGCAACAATTTTATTCTGCTGATTTGTTGTAAGAGGTATGCTTAGCACTACAGGTAGACTATCCTTTATCTGAACGTCCGAAAACCGAAAACCTCTGAAAACCGAAAGTTTTTTCGATCAGCGTAAGTCGTGCGCACGACATGACCCGAGTGGTGCAAAACAAGACAGGAGTGGTCCTCCGGGGCCCAGAACAAGAATTCCTGCAGATTGTCGACACGCCAGCCTTCGCTCTCAAGGTTAAGTGTGACTGAGGGAGCTCTGCCTTTCCCTGTGAGCAGGCCAGAGGGTCACAGAGTTCCCTCCTGGGTAGGAGATTGCAGGCCGAGCCGGGCAGTGTGTAGGAGGTACCGGGAGAGTGAACCCAACAATACAGCGGCCCGTCCGATTGTTGCAGCGGCCCGTCCGATATTCTTTTCTCCCCCCCTGACCTGATTTGCGGGCCAGCTTAGCGTAGGAGTCAGACGATATCCGGCTTTCCCACAACTGGCGGCGGCAGTCGAGCCACAGACCCCCGCTAAGTCAAGGAATTCAGAGAAGCAGGAAGGGGAATGAGACACGGAACAGTCGCAAGAGGTAGCCTGAACTTTAAAAATTTATATTAAATACAATTACTAATTACCAAATTAATTTAATGTTCAGAGTTTCCCAGTCTGAAATAATACCTTCTGAAATCCGAAAATTTCCGAAAACCGAAACACAGCTGGTCCCAAGGTTTTCGGATAAGGGATAGTCAACCTGTACTTGCAACTTGAATTGTCAGAGGTATGCTTTAGACTTTTGCTCCAAAGTTAACGCACTACTTGCAACAATTTTATTCTGGTAATTTGTTGTCAAAGGTATGCATAGCATTACTTGCAACTTGAAGGCCTAGAAATTCGGTTGGTTGCGCCGCCTATTAGCACCTTAAGAGGGCAGTAAGTGGGTCACAAGCCAACAGGCGCCCGGGCGCAGCACTGCCCATGCCTCCCGCTAAATTCCGCGGGACATTAGTGGTGGCACTAACCGTTAGCGCTGCGCCACTGCCGATGACATCATCGGTGTGCGCAGCACCCCGCTGACACCCCGGCCACGATATTCAGCAGCGCCCCCTGATTTACCGCCGGACGCTATGTCCGACGGGATCAGGGGGGCCTACCTGCGGCTGGGGAGGCGCAAATTAAAGGCGAGGTGCGGGGCGGCTATTTTTGTTGTTTGCCGCCTGCCAGCACCTGCCTGCGCTCCCGTCCCCAGCCTCCTAAATCCCCCCCCCCCCGCGGAGTGCCAGCTGCGCTCCAAGAGCCCGGCACTTCTCTTCGGTGCTGGGCTCTTTTGCCTGCACGCCCGATCCTAGGGGGCCCAGCTGGGCCCCAGATCGAGCTGCACAAGGCCCCTCCCCTTTAAGAAGGGGAGGAAGGCCTGCAATACTGCAGCGCAACGTGCAGCAGCGTGTGGCGCTGCAGCACGTTGCACCACGATATTCACTCGCAGCACCCCAAAAGGGATGCGGGGCGCTTCCAGTAGCGCCGCGCTTTCCTTTGGGGTACAACCACTCAAATTCCGGTGCGGGGACGCGAATGTTTCCGGGGCGCTACTTTTAGCGCCCTGGTGAGGCTGGCGCCCCAAACGGGGCTATACTCAATTTCTCACCCGAATTGTCAGAGGTATGCTTAAACTTTCTGCACTACTTGCAACTCGAATTGTCAGAGGTAAGCTTTAGAGTTTTTCTCCAAAGTGAATGCACAACTTGCAACTCATACACCGCCTATACTTCCGCGCATTTCATCCTAACCCCAAGACCGCTTGACTTATCGATTCAAACCTTTTAGTTCTTTGATTCCAAAGGGGGCAGTGGATGCAAGATGGTGTTGCTTTGCCCTAACTGTACATGGTATTTAAAAGTACTCACGTTTTTATTTCAGCTTCACTCGCCCGTGCCTCCCATCCATGTGGATCCTTTCGTGATGCCAATTTGGTGGAGTATTTTAAACCAACACTCGACACAAGGTTTTAGATCGATAGTCAAGTTGTCTTTATTGCACCGGTGGGGAAACAGTCTGCTCTGTCTTAGCCAGACCTTTCCAAATTGTTACAGAAAACACTACATTTTTATACATTACAATAAGCATGGCCACCTCATGTTAAATTCATTCCTGCCACCTGATTGGATCTTGGCCCACATGCACCTTCATGGATTGGTTATGAATCTTAATATAAACATATATAAGCTGCCTCCTCAATCAATCACTCAAACTGCTGAATGCTAATTAAAAGATTCCTTGGAAGGTAACCTAGGTAATAAAGTTCTTACAGGCAGTTGAAATGCTGGACATCCAGTCTCCATTTAATTGTTTTATATCTCTCCAAAGGTCAGCTATCTTACACCGCATTTTTATGGATGTGGTCTGTCATGTTAGTCCCTGTCCTTACACTATTCAGTGAAACTGCCAGCGATGTCAGTTAAACTCTTTCCCCACTGCAATCTCATTAAATGGCAGAACAGGCTGGAGGGGCCGAATGGCCTACTCCTGCTCCTATCTTCTATGTTTCTAAATCATTAAAAGTTGTGACATAGATTATCAAGGCCATAAAAAAGAAAACCCAGCACTGGGGTTTATTTCTAGAGAGATAGAATTAAAAAGTATGCTAAACTTGTATCAAACCTAGGTTTGTCCACACTGAACACAGTTCCAATCACCATATTATAAAAAGTATATAGTGGCACTGGAGCTGGTACAGAGAAGATTTACAAGGATGATACCCTAATTGCGAGGGTATACATATCAGGAAAGGAGGAACAGGATGGGTCTATCTTCTCTTGAAAAAGGGCTGAGGGGTGAGCTAATAGAGGTTTTTAAAGTTATGAAAAATTTTGATTGAGTGGATGGAGAGAGAATGTTTCCACTTGTAAGGAAGTGCATAACTAGAGGACATCATTATAAGATAGTCACCAAGAAATCCTACAGGGAAATCAGAAGAAACTTCTTTACCTAGAGAGTGGTGAGATTGTGGCACTCACTACCACAGGGAGTGGTTGAAACAAATAGATGCATTTAAGGGGAGGCTGGACAAGCATATGAGGGAAAAGGGAATAGAGGGTTATGCTGATAGATTTAGACAAAGAAAGACGGGAGGAGGCTCGAGTGGAGCATAAACGCCGACATGGACTAGTTGGGCCGAATGCCCTATATAATCCATTGTAAGGCCAGTTATCCCTTTTCAACACAACTCTTTTTATATCACAAACTCTGTTGTACCAGCGCCCTGAATATTTTTTTAACATTGATTGGGAAGTGTTTTGATTTCTTTTTGGGTTCAATAAAGACTCATTTTTGAAAGAGAATGCTGTTTAATCTAAAGTCATGTTCAAGACTTTCTACAGCTTTTTACAGAACACACTATGCTGTGATGCATCTAGAATGAAACTGAAAGTAAAACTCCTCTGGACTGCTTGTCTCTCACATGACCTCTGCTGGTCAGGCACAAGTAATCAAAAACACAGACAAATATGCTGTAAGGCATAAGTAATCAAACACAGACAAATATCAGCACTATTTGCTGATATCATTACATCTCCCTTTCTTAAAACCAAAGTATTTTACTTTTAACTAACAACATTTAATGAACTTACATTATCATTATCATGATCAAGGTTTTTTACCCTTGCTTTGTGTGTTCACATGAAATATGTCAATACACTAGAACTTGAAGAAAGAATAAGATAACATTACTTCCTTCTTTAACAATAGTCCTTAAATTTGCTCAATGAGTCTCTCAGGAGGCTTCACGTGTCTTGAGGATTTTCTGATTGATTGGTTCTCAGCTGTGTGAGCAGGTTGTTCACCAGTATCAGTCTCTTGACCTGCTGTGGCTGGTCCCATGAGAGGATCTCGACGATTTCTTCTCAGAACAGCACCCTCATCTGTCTGAATGGTGTATGATCTTGGTTGAACTTTACTCAGGACAGTTCCCTTCTGAGTCCATGTGTTTGTTTTGTCTTTCAACCTTACTTGGTCACCAGTGTGGAGTTCAGGTAGGTTTTGTGTTCCTCTGTCATAGTAGTACTTTTGCTTTTCTTCTGTTGCTCTTTGAACTTCCTCACTTTCTCCCCCTCTTTTGTTTTCAGGAGGTTCTCCGGGATGGGTAGGTTTGACCTTAGCCGACGTCCCATCAGGAGTTGGGCTGGTGACATACCACACTCGAGCGGCGTTGTGCGGTATACAAGCATGCTTTGGTAGAAGTCAGTTCCACTGTCTTTTGCCTTGTACATCAGTCTTTTCACTGTCTGGACCGATTTTTCCACTAGTCCATTGGACTGTGCATAGTGAGGACTTGACGTTGTGTGGACAAAGTCCCACTCTTTGGCAAAGTGTCGGAAATTTGCATTGTTAAACTGGGGTCCGTTGTCTGTGAAGACCTCGCTTGCCACGCCATGTCTGGACAATATGGCTTTCATACTTCTTATCACAGCTTCTGCAGTGGTGGTGTACAGTCTACAAACCTCTGGATACAGGGAGTAATAGTCTGTGACGACAAGATAGTCCTTCCCTTGACATACGAATAGGTCAGCGCCTACCTTCTGGTAAGGTCTGTCTGGTGCTGGGTGTGGCTTTAGTGGTTCTACCGGATTGCTTGCTCGATATTTCAGGCCTATTGTGCAGTTTGACACCTCATTTGTCACATCTTGGTTGATTCATGGCCAGTACATCACCTCTCGTGCTCTTTTCTTACACTTTTCGATTCCCAGATGTCCTCCATGGATCTTTTTTAGCATCTCTCTTCTCAGACTCTTTGGGATAACTATTTTACTTCCTTTGTAGATGATGTCTTCGACCACTGATAGTTCCGCCCTGCAGTTCCAGTACTCTGCTATATCAGGTGAGCAGTCTTGCTTCATGTTGGGCCATCCATCCAAGATGCATTTTCTCAGTCGTCTCATTGTTTCATCTTTGTTTGTTTCAGTCTTTATGAGCTCCATTTTTGCATCTGCTATGGGCAGTGCACTTGTGATCATGTCCACGTAGGCGTTCACTTTTTCATCCATTGTGGTGTTTGCGGGCTCACTTGGGTCAACGGCTCTGGACAACGTGTCTGCTGTATACATCAGCTTACCCGGTGTGTACGCAACATTCAGTGTATAGCGTTGCAGCCTGATCATCATTCTTTGTATTCTAAGCGGACAGCTATTCAGTGGCTTTTGGAACAATGCAATCAAGGGCTTATGGTCAGTCTCTACACTGATTGCTTGTCCTGCCACAAACTGGTGAAATCTTTCACAGGCGTATGTGATGCTGAGCAGCTCCTTTTCTATTTGAGCATATCGCGTCTCCGCGTCTGTCATTGAGCGTGATGCATATGCAATAGGTTGCCAGTAGTCATATTGTTGCAGAAGAACGGCACCGAGCCCACTCTGTGATGCATCTGATGATATCTTGATGGGTCTCGCTGGGTCATAAAACCTCAGAACTGGTTCCTCTGTGAGCAGTTTCTTTAGATCGCTCCATGACTTCTCATGCTCATGATTCCATTCCCATTCTATGTTCTTTTCAGTTAGTCTTCTCTGTGGCGCTATTTTTTCTGAGAGGTTGGATATGAATTTACCCATGTAGTTGATCATTCCATTAAACCTCTGCACGTCCTTTTTGCATTGTGGCCTTGGCATATTCTCAATGGCGGACACCTTTCTGGGATCTGGTCTGATGCCCTCACTGCTAAGGATATCTCCCACGAATGTCAGTTCTGTCACCCCGAGCTGGCATTTCTCTCTATTCAACTTCAGCTTTGTTTTCCTTGTTGCTTCCAGCACTTTTTTCAGTCTCTCGTCATGCTCAGTTCTCGTGGTTCCCCATACTATGATGTCATCCATTGATGTATCAACTCCCTCCAGGTGCTCATAGATCATATGGATAGTCTTGTGATACATGTCAGGAGCTGAGGCAATGCCAAATGGTAACCTTAGGAATCTGTATCTGCCAAATGGAGTGTTGAACGTGCACAGTCTTGAACTTGCTTCGTCCAGCTTCATCTGCCAAAATCCTGAGGACGCATCTAACTTGCTGAAATATTTTGCATTTGCAAACTGTGCCATGATTTCCTCACGTGTAGGAAGCTTGAAGTGCTCTCTCTTTATTGCTCTGTTTAGATCTCTTGGATCCAGGCAAATTCTGAGCTTTCCATTCTTTTTGTCCACTACGACGAGGGAACTCACCCACTCAGTTGGCTCATCTATCTTCTGAATCACGTTCAGGCTTTCCATCCTGTCCAACTCTGCCTTCAATTGCTTTTGAAGAGCAAACGGAACTTTTCTGCATGGATGTATGACCGGTGTCATACTTTTATCTACTCTGATCGTGTGTTCTCCTGGAATGCAGCCTAGACCCTTAAATAGGTCTTTGTACTCTTTCATGAGTTCATCATAGACTGTCTCTCCTTCGCTTTCCACAACGAGGACTCTCTTTACCAGGTTCAGTCTCTCACAGGCTTTTAACCCTAGTATGGCTTGCACATCCTTTGGCACCATGATTAATGCTAGCGTGTGCTCTCTGTCCTTGTGTGTTACTTTGACAATGCATTTTCCTTTCACTGGTATATCAGTACCTGAGTATCCGGTCACTTTCACTTGTATTCCATGTAACTTTGGTCTGGGTCTAATTCTCTTAAAATCGGTCTCTGATATCACATTAACTTGTGCTCCAGTATCCAATTTAAATGGAATGTGTATGTCATTCACTTTTAGTGTCAACATCCAGTCTCTTTCTTTTTTGTTTTCAGACACAACATCTACATTGAATTCCTCTATCTCGCTTTCATCTACTGTATGGACCTTGCTTTGTTGCGCTTGGTTCTTACAGCAACGGGCATAATGGTTGTTTTTGTTGCATCTATTGCATGTTTTACCATATGCTGGACACTTTCTTGGTGGATGCTGTGTACCGCATCGACTACATGACTTCCGATTGTCTCTTGCATTTTCGTTTGCTGGCCACGTCTCTTTTTTCACATTGGCGCTCTCTTTGTTAAACGGTTTGTATCCGTTCTTTCTCACTGCATCCACGTTGCAGCTACTGTCACTGAACAGCTCCTTTGCCTGCAACTTCACAGTCCCTGTAGCCCTACACAATGCTATGGCTTTTCCCAGGTCTAGATCTTGCTCTCTTAGCAGCCTTTCCCTTAGACCATTATCTGGAATACCACACACCAATCTGTCTTTTATCAGCGAGTCTGTGAGTCCCCCAAATTCACATGATTTGCTCTGGTTTCTCAATTCAGTCACATACTGATCAATAGTCTCGCCGATTTTCTGTACACATGTGAAAAATTTGTGCCTCTCAAAGGTCACGTTGCATTTAGGTATGCAGTAGGCCTCAAACTGTTCCATTATTTTATCTAGCTTCATTTTGTTTCCATCAACAGCAAATATGAAATTATTATATACCTCCAGCACTGCATCACCCACGACATGTAAGAACACGGACGATTTTTGTTTATCACTTTTCTCGTCAGCTCCGATTGCCGCTAAATACAACTCTAAACGTTGTTTGAACCTTCTCCAATTTTCAGCCACATTACCTGTCAATTGAAGCATCGCCAGTGGGAGTAAACCTTCCATTTTTTCACTTCGTTAGCTATTCTCTAATGGTAAGCAACGATGTTCTCTTCTGGCTTGCTAATATGTGGAGAGCTGATTTCGCTTACTTGCCACAACTGCTTTCACTGTCCCATCAAGTTGCTAACTTCAGATTTTTTCTCTTTCAGCCACTTCTGACATCATGTTTTGATTTCTTTTTGGGTTCAATAAAGACTCATTTCTGAAAGAGAATGTTGTTTAATCTAAAGTCTTGTTCAAGACTTTCTACAGCTTTTTACAGAACACACTATGCTGTGATGCATCAAGAATGAAACTGAAAGTAAAACTCCTCTGGACTACTTGTCTCTCACATGACCTCTGCTGGTCAGGCACAAGTAATCAAAAACACAGACAAATATGCTGTAAGGCATAAGTAATCAAACACAGACAAATATCATCACTATTTGCTGATATCATTCCAGGAAGAACAGAAGATGTGAGACTGTTGTAAAAGAAAATTAACAAGTTCAGTGATGTCTTTCCTGGAATGGAGCCTGATCCATATCCTGTCTGGCAACATGTGACCCCTGTCACACACAATGTCGGGAATTATATTTCCCTGCCCTTTCCAAAATGTGAATTCAAAAAAACTTATCGCGCAAAGACAGCTTACACTCGATTAGTCCTTAGATACTAAGCTGGCTAAGAGTTAAAGTGCAAGAATTTACTTGTTACAACTTGTAGATTGTATGCAACTCTATGACTGAGAGTGCATCTTCCCATCTCAGATCACTGTCCAATCTCAAATCTATGACTGAGAGGGTAACATTGTCTCAGATCACGACCTAATTACAACTCTAACTTCCTGTCTCTGATCACTGCCCAATCACAACTCTCTGACTGAGAGTCCAACTTCCTGCCTCAGATCACTGTCCAATCACAAATCTGTGACTGAGAGTCTAATTTCCTGCCTCAGATCACTGTCCAATCACTTCTCTCTGACTGAGATTCCAATGTCCTGTCTCAGATCAATGTCCAGTCAAAATTCTTTGACTGAGGGTCCAACTTCCTGTCTTGGATCATCGTCCAATCACAACTCTGTGTCTTGAGATTCCAACTTCCAATCTCAGATCACTGTCCGATCACAACTCTGTGACTGAGAGTCCAACTTCCTGTCACAGGTCACTGTCTACTCACAACTCTGTGACTGAGAATGAAACGTCCTGTCTCTGAACTCTGTCCAATCACAACTCTCTACCTGAGAGTCTAACTTCCTCCCTCAGATCACTGTCCAGTCACAAAGCTATGACTGAAATTCTAACTTCCTGTCAGAGATCACAGTCCAATCACAACTCTGTGACTAGAATTATAACTTCCTCTCTCAGATCACTGTCCAATAACAACTCTGTGACTGCGAGTCCAACTTCTTGCCTTATATGACTGTCCAATCACATCTTTGTGACTGAGAGTCTAATGTCCTGTCTCAGATCACTGCCCAATCACAACTCTGTGACTGAGAGTCCAACTTACTGCCTCAGATCACTGTCCAATCACAACACTATCACTGAGATTCTAACTTCCTATCTCTGATCTCTGTCCAATCACAACTCTACCTGAGAGTCTAACTTCCTCCCTCAGATGACTGTCCAGTCACAAAGCTATGACTGAAATTCTAACTTCCTGCCGCAGATCACTGTCCAATCAAAACTCTGTGACTGAGAGTTCAAATTCCTGTCTTAGATTACTGTCCAAACACAAATCTCTACCTGAGAGTCGAACTTCCTCCCTCAGATCACTGTCCAGTCACAAAGCTACGACTGAAATTCTAACTTAATGTCACAGATCACTGTCCAATCACAACTCTGTGACTAGGAGTCTAACTTCCTGTTTCAGATCATTGTCCAATCACAACTCTGTGACTGCGAGTCCAACTTCTTGCCTCATATCACTGTCCAATCACAACTCTGTGACCGAGAGTGCAACTTCCTATCTTAGATCACTGACCAATCACATTTCTTTGACTGAGAGTTCAAAGTCCTGTCTCAGATCTCTGTCCAATCACAATTCTGTGACTGAAAGTGTAACTTCCTGCCTCAGATCACTGTCCAGTCACAGCTCTGTGGCTGAGAGTTCAACTCCCTGCTTCAGATCACAGTCCAATCAAAACTCTGTGACTGAGAGTGCAGCTTCCTGTCTCAGACCACTGTCCAATCACAACTCTATGACTGAGAGTCCAAATTCCTGTCTCAGTTCACTGTCCAATATTAACTCTATGACTGAGATTCCACCTTCGTGACACAGATCATTGTCCAAACACAACTCTGTGACTGAGAGTGCAACTTCCTGCAACAGATCACTGTCCAATATCAACTCTGTGACTGAGAGTTAAGCATCCAGTCCCTGAAGGTAAGTATGCAGTTGCAGCAGGTGGTTAAGAAGGCAAATGGCATATTGGCCTTCATAGCAAGAGGGTTTGAGTACAGGAACAAGGATGTCTTGCTGCAGTTGTACAGGGCCTTGGTGAGACCACACCTTGAGTATTGTGTGCAGTTTTGTTTGCCTTATCTGAGGAAGGATGTTCATGCCATGGAGGGAGTGCAGCGGAGATTCACCAGACTGATACCTGGATGGCAGGAATGACGTATGAGGAGAGATTGGCTCGATTGGGCTTATGGAGTTTATAAGAATGAGAGGGGATCTCATT
Source organism: Somniosus microcephalus (assembly GCF_052327205.1). Classification (NCBI taxonomy): domain Eukaryota; kingdom Metazoa; phylum Chordata; class Chondrichthyes; order Squaliformes; family Somniosidae; genus Somniosus; species Somniosus microcephalus. The sequence continues at coordinate 111,764,580 of NC_140994.1, forward strand.
GAAACTTATATAATTCTAAAAGGACTAGATGGACTAGATGCAGGAAGGATGTTCCCCATGGCGGGGGAGTCCAGATCCAGGGGTCGCAGTCTAAAGATAAGGGGTAAGCCAATTAGGACAGAGATGAGGAGGAATTTCTTCACCCAGCGAGTGGTGAAGCTGTGGAATTCTCTACCACAGAAGGCAGTTGAGGCCTATTCATTAAATATATTCAAGAAGGTGTTAGATATATTTCTTAAGGGTAAAGGGATCAAAACATATGGGGAGAAGGCAGGGACAGGCTACTGAGTTTGGATGATGAGCCATGATCTCAGTGAATGACGGATCAGGCTCGTGGGGCCAAATGGCCTACTCCTGCTCCTGTCTTCTATGTTTCTATCCTGTCTTAGATCACTGTCCATCACAACTCTGTGACTGAGAGTCCAAATTCCTGCCGCAGATCACTGTCAATTCACAACTCTGTGAAGGAGAGTCCAACTTCCTGTCTCAGACCACAGTCCATTCACAGCTCTGTAACTGAGAGATCAACTCCCTGCTTCAGATCACTGTCCAATCACAACTCTGTGACTGAGAGTCTAACTTCCTGTCACAGATCACTGTCCATCACAACTCTGTGACTGAGAGTCCAACCTCCTGTCTCAGAGTACTGTCCAATCACATCTCTGTGACTGACAGTCTAATGCCCTGTCTCAGATCACTATCCATTCACAGCTCTGTGACTGAGAGTCCAACTTCCTATCTCAGGTCACTGTCCCATCACAACTCTGTGACTGAGAGTGCAACCTCGTCTCTCAGATTACTGTTCAATCACAAGTCTGTAACTGAGAGTCCAACTTCCTGTCGCAGATCACTGTCCAATCACAACTCTGACTGAGAGTCCAACTTCCTGCCTCAGATCACTGTCCAATCACAACGCTATCACTGAGATTCTAACTTCCTGTCTCTGATCTCTGTCCAATCACAACTCTACCTGAGAGTCTAACTTCCTCCCTCAGATGACTGTCCAATTCCAATGCTATGACTGAAATTCTAACTTCCTGCCACAAATTACTGTCCAATCAAAACTCTGTGACTGAGAGTTGAAAGTCCTGTCGCACATCACTGTCCAATCAGAAATCTTTACCTGAGAGTCTAACTTCCTCCGTCAGATCACTCTCCAGTCACAAAGCTACGACTTAAATTCCAACTTCCTGGCACAGATCACTGTCCAATCACAACTCTGTGACTAGGAGTCTAACTTCCTGTTTCAGATCACTGCCCAATCACAACTCTGTGACTGTGAGTCCAACTTCTTGCCTCATACAACTGTCCAATCAAAACTTTGTGACTGAGAGCGCAACTTCCTGTTTTAGATCACTGACCAATCACATTCCTTTGACTGAGAGTTCAATGTCCTGTCTCAGATCACTGTCCAATCACAATTCTGTGACTGAGCGTTCAACTTCCTATCTCAGGTCACTGTCCAATCACAACTCTGTGACCGAGAGTGCATCTTCCTATCTTAGATCACTGACCAATCACATCTCTTTGACTGATAGTTCAAAGTCCTGTCAAAGATCTCTGGCCAATCACAATTCTGTGACTGAAAGTCTAACTTCCTGCCTCAGACCACTGTCCAGTCACAGCACTGTGGCTGAGAGTTCAACTTCCTGTCTCAGACCACTGTCCAATCAAAACTCTGTGACTGAGAGTGCAACTTCCTGCAACAGATCACTGTCCAGTATCAACTGAGAGTTAAGAATCCAGTCCCTGAAGGTAAGTATGCAGGCGGTTAAGAAGGCAAATGGTATATTGGCCTTCGTAGCAAGAGGGTTTGAGTACAGGAACAAGGATGTCTTGCTGCAGTTGTACAGGGCCTTGGTGAGACTGTAGGAGTCTACGTACTCCTAACAAAATATACTGAACTCGGAGAGGTTCAACAGAAAAGGTTTAATTGTTGAGACCACATGTTGAACACAAAAATGGCATCAGAGACTACACCAAGTCCGACTGTCTTTCATCAGTCCACAGCTCAGACTGCCCCTCCCCCGCCCTGGGCTTAACTATGTTGCAGATCGAGTTTCTAAAAGGTGTGATCCGTCTTAAAGGCATGACGCCTGATTTATAGTCTACGGAGCGAAAAGCGGATTGTGTCCTTTCTGTGATTGGTACGCCACACAGCTCCCCCCACAATCTGCTAGTAGGGAGTGTACGAACCGGCGTGGCGGCTTGATGGCACGGCCGGAACGGTTCTTGGCGGCTGGTGTCGGGAGTGGGGCGGTCGGACGCGTCAGGCTCTTAGGCGGTCTGCCCCGCGGTGGGAGTTGGCCCACTTGAACGGGTTCGTCGGGCTCTAGGTGCGCCAGCTTGAGCCGGTCGACCGACACCTTGTCAGTTCTGCCGCCAACTTGGAGGAGGAAGAACTTGTTACCCGTCTGGAGTACCTTGTAGGGTCCATCGTATGGGGGCCGTAGAGGTCCTCGGTGGGTGTCATGGCGCACGAAAACAAATTTGGCCATGTGCAGGCTAGGTTGTACGCGGGCTGCTGGTTCGCTGTGCCGGCTGGTGGATACCGGAGCGAACTGTTGTGCTCAGTTGGCGAAAGCGCGGCGTTGCTGGTCAGCCAACCAGGGGGTCGTGGCGGTGGGCAGGAACTCTCTGGGTACGCGCAGCGGCTGGCCGTAAACGAGTTCCGCCGCCGAGGCTTGCAGGTCTTTCTTGACCGCGGAGCGTAGGCCAAGTAGCACCCACGGGAGGCGGTCGATCCAAGCCTCGTCCTCGAGGCTGGCACGGAGGGATGCCTTCATGGACCTGTGGAATCGCTTGCACAGTCCGTTGGCTTGGGGGTGGTAAGCCGTGGTGCGGTGAACGGCCACCCCGAGGTTTTGGGTGATGGCGGCCCACAGATCAGAGGTGAACTGCGGGCCTCTATCCGACGTCATGTCGGAGGGGACGCCGAACCGAGCGACCCAGGTCCCGATGAACGCCCTCGCGATGTCGGCGGTGGTGGTGGATGTCAGTGGAATGGCCTCGGGCCAGCGGGTGGTACGGTCCACGATTGTCAGCTGGTGCGTGTGACCTTGTGATGGCAGCAGGGGGCCAACGAGGTCGATGTGGACGTGGTAAAACCTTCTTTCTGGCACAGTGAACTCCTCGAGTGGGGCTTTGACATGCTGGTGGATTTTGGCACGCTGGCAAGCTATGCAGGATCTGGACCAGACGCGCACATCTTTGTGCAGGCTGCGCCAGACAAATCGGTTGGCCACCAGTCTAATGGACGCGCGGGTGCCGGGGTGTGAGAGGCCGTGGACGATGTCGAACACCCGTTTTCGCCAGGACGCCGGGACTATGGGGCGGGGTTGCGCCAAGGAGCTGTCACATTTGACTGTGATGGCGGATGGGCCGCAGGCGACGTCGGTCAGTCGCAGCCCTGGGAGGGTTGTGGGCACGGAGAGCAGATCGGGGTCGGTGCATTGCTCCGCTGTCAGTTGAGCATAGTCCACTGCCAGGTGGGCGCCGTGGACGGCGGGGCGGGATAGGCAGTCGGCCACCACGTTGTCTCGACCGGAGACGTGCCGGATGTCCGTCGTGAATTCGGACACCGCGGCGAGCTGCTTTTGTTGCCTGGCTGACCACGGGTCCGCAGATTTTGCCATCGCGAATGTCAGGGGTTTGTGGTCGACAAACGCGGTGAAGGGGCGGCCCTCCAGAAGAAATCTAAAATGGCGGACTGCCAGGTACAGTGCGAGGAGCTCGCGGTCAAAGGCGCTGTATTTGGCCTCCGGGGGGCGCAGTTGGTGGCTGAAAAAGGCCAGTGGTTGCCAGGCCCCGTCGACCCACTGTTCGCACACGGCGCCGACCGCGTGGTCGGTGGCGTCCGTGGTGAGGGCCACCCTGGCGTTGGGCTGTGGGTGAGCGAGCATGGTGGCGTCGGCGAGCGCCTTTTTGGTCGAGTCAAAAGCGGTCAACATGTCCGCCGACCACTCGATCGCCATTCTGTCTTTCTTACCCCGGAGGGCGTCGTATAGGGGCCGCATGAGGGAGGCCGCTCCGGGGTTGAAGCGGTTGTAAAAGTTGATCATCCCCAAGAACTCCTGGAGGCCTCTGATGGTGGTAGGCCGGGGGAACTGCAGGACGGCTTGCACCTTGGCGGGCAGGGGAATGGCTCCGTCCTGTGTGATGTGGTGGCCGAGGAATTCGATCCTGCTGAGGCCGAATTGGGACTTGGCTGGGCTAATGATGAGCCCGTGCTCACTGAGCCACTGGAACAGGGTGTGGAGGTGCTCGATGTGTTCCTGCTTGGAGGAACTAGCTACCAGGATGTCATCCAGGTAGACAAAGAGGAACTTCAGGTCCCGCAGGACCAAGTCCATGAGCCGCTGGAAGGCCTGGGCCGCGTTTTTGAGGCCGAAGGGCATTCGGAGAAACTCGAATAGCACAAAAGGTGTGATTATGGCCGTCTTGAGGACGTCCGTGGGGTGGACTGGCACCTGATGGTAACTGCGCACCAGGTCGACTTTGGAGAAGACTGAGCGGCCGGCCAGTCTAGCCGAGAAGTCGTGAATGTGCGGTATGGGGTACCGATCCGGCGTGCTGGCATTGTTTAGGCTCCGGTGGTCCCCGCAGGGGCGCCATCCCCCGTCGGGTTTGGTGACGATGTGGAGTGGGGAGGCCCAGGGGCTTTTGGAGCGGTGGATGATGCCGAGCTGTTCCATTGTGGCGAACTCGGCCCGCGTGATCTCCAGCTTGGCCGGGTCCAGCCTGCGGGCGTGGGCATACACCGGTGGGCCTGTGGTGGGGATAAAGTGTTCTACCCCGTGCTTAGCAACTTTCGTGGAGAAGGTCGGGTTGGTGAGGGCTGGGAACTCAGCTAGGAGTGCTGAGTAGTCATCCGTTGAGCGGGCGCGGCACTGCCACGCCATTTCGGCAGGTTGTGGGGGAGCCATGGCGCCCGGGATAGGTGACATGGTGTTCATGTCCACGAGGCGGCGCCGAGGCATGTCGACCAACAGGCCGTGGGCGCACAGGAAATCCGCACCGCGGAGCGGGGAGAGCACCTTGGTGGTGATAAACTCCCAGTGATAGCGGCGGCCTGCGAGGTCGATAGTGACGGTGCGGGTGCCGTACGTCCAGATGTCGGTGATGTTGGCGGCAGCCAGCGCAGGGCCGCGGCCGCCTCGCTGGATCTCGAGGGCGGACGCAGGGATGATGTTGCGCTGCGCGCCTGTGTCGCATAGGAAACGGCTTCCGGAGGCGCTGTCCGTAACGTACAGCAGCGCGCCTGCTTGCCCCATGGCCATCGTGTAGGTCGGTGTGGGGGCAGTTGGAAACGTGCAGGGATGGCTGCAGCGGCATGCCCGTGCACCGAACCAGGTATGGAAGTAGCAGTAGCCCTGGGTTGGAGGGCTTGGGGGACGTGGGGGCTGGGGGGCCTCGTGGCCGAGCTGTGTGGCCGCGCGATAGAGGGTGGAGCGCGCGCCGACGCTGCGGAGGCCAGGTCGGGAGTGACGGCGTGGTTGGAGCCGGCGGACAGGAGCATATCGGCTTCGTCGGCCAGGTCCTCGAGGTCCGTGAGGCTGGATGCCACGATCGCCGGGCGGATGCTGGGGGGTAGTTGGCGGATAAAGAGCATGCGGAAGAGGGAGCCGGGTGGTTTCTCGTCGGTCAGAGCAAGCACGTGTGAGAGCAAGACTGACGGCGTGGAGTCACCGAGGCCCGGGAGGTCGAGGAGGTGGCAGTTGCGCACGAATTGGGAGACTGTGAATTTTTTAAGGAGCGCGGCCTTGAGATGTGCATACTTGCCTTCCTCCGAAGGGTTTTGTAGTGTTGTCCAGACTTTCGTGATTGTGGAGCTGCCCAGGGAGGCGAGGAGGTAGTCGTACATCGTTGCGTCGGCGGTGATGCCGCGGAGTCGGAATTGCGATTCGGGTTGTAGGAACCAGGCGGTGACTAGGTTCTCCCAGAACTCCAGCAGCTTCACAGAAACTGCGTTTGTGTCAGCCATGGTTACGCTTAGGAGTCGTCTTGAGCGTCGGGGTCACCAATGTAGGAGTCTACGTACTCCTAACAAAATATACTGAACTCGGAAAGGTTCAACAGAAAAGGTTTAATTGCTGAGGCCACATGTTGAACACAAAAATGGCGCCAGAGACTACACCAAATCCGACTGTCTTTCATCAGTCCACAGCTCAGACTGCCCCTCCCCCGCTCTGGGCTTAACTATGCTGCAAATCGAGTTTCTTAAAGGTGTGATCCTTCTTAAAGGCATGACGCCTGATTTATAGTCAACGGACCGAAAAGCAGATTGTGTCCTTTCTGTGATCGGTACGCCACAAGACCTCACATTGAGTATTATGTGCAGTTTTGTTTGCCTTATCTGAGGAAGGATGTTCTTGCCATGGTGGGAGAGCAGGGAAGATTCACCAGACTGATACCTGGGATGGCAGGAATGACGTATGAGGAGAGATTGGCTCGATTGGGCTTATACAGTCTGGAGTTTATAAGAATGAGAGGGGATCTCATTGAAACTTATAAAATTCTAAAAGGACTAGACGGACTAGATGCAGGAAGGATGTTCCCCATGGCGGGGGAGTCCAGATCCAGGGGTCACAGTCTAAAGATAAGGGGTAAGCCAATTAGGACAGAGCTGAGGAGGAATTTCTTCACCCAGCGAGTGGTGAACCTGTGGAATTCTCTACCACAGAAGGCAGTTGAGGCCTATTCATTAAATATATTCAAGAAGGTGTTAGATATATTTCTTAAGACTAAAGGGATCAAAATATATGGGGAGAAGGCAGGGACAGGGTACTGCGTTTGGATGATGAGCCATGATCTCATTGAATGGCGGATCAGGCTCGTGGGGCCGAATGGCCTACTCCTGCTCCTGTCTTCTATGTTTCTATCCTGTCTTAGATCACTGTCCATCACAACTCTGTGACTGAGAGTCCAACTTCCTGCCGCAGATCACTGTCAATTCACAACTCTGTGACTGAGAGTCCAACTTCCTGTCTCAGACCACAGTCCAATCACAGCTCTGTGACTGAGCGTTCAACTCCCTGCTTTAGATCACTGTCCAATCACAACTCTGTGACTGAGAGTCTAACTTCCTGTCACAGATCACTGTCCATCACAACTCTGTGACTGAGAGTCCAACTACATGTCTCAAATCACAGTCCAATCAAAATTCTGTGACAGTGATTTCAACTTCCTGTCTCAGGTCACTGTCCAATCAGAACTCTGTGACTGTGAGTCCAACCTCCTGTCTCAGAGTACTGTCCAATCACATCTCTGTGACTGAGACTCAAACGCCCTGTCTCAGATCACTATCCATTCACAGCTCTGTGACTGAGAGTCTAACTCCCTCCTTCAGATCACTGTCCAATCACAACTCTGTGACGGGTAGTTCAACTGCCTACCTCAGGTCACTGTCCAACCACAACTCTGTGACTGAGAGTCCAACTTCCTGTCTCAGACCACTGTCCAGTCATAACTCTACGACTGAGATTCCACCTTCATGACTCAGATCACTGTTCAAACAAAACTCTGTGACTGAGATGCAACTTCCTGTCTCTGATCTCTGTCCAATCACAAATCTCTACCTGAGAGTCTGACTTCCTCCCTCAGATTACTGTCCAGTCACAAAGCTATGACTGAAATTCTAACTTCCTGTCACAGACCACTGTCCAATCACATCTCTGTGACTGAGAGACAAACTGCCTGTATCAGCTCACTGTCCAATCAAAATTCTGTGAGAGAGATTTCAACTTCTTATCTCAGGTCAATGTCCAATCACTACTCTGTGACTGGGAGTCTAACTTCCTGTTTCAGATAACTTTCCAAACACAACTCTGTGACTGTGAGTCCAACTTCTTGCCTCATATCACTGTCCAATCACAGCTCTGTGACTGAGAGACCAACATCTTGCCTCGGATCACTGTCCAATCACATCTCTCTGACTGGGAGTCTAACTTACTGGCTCAGATCACTGTCCAATCACAATTCTGTGACTGAAAGTCTAACTTCCTACCTCAGATCACTATCCAATCACAGCTCTGTGACTGAGCGTTCAAACTCCTATCTCAGGTCACTGTCGAATCACAAATCTGTGACTGAAAGTCCAACATCCTTTCTCAGAGCACTGACCAATCACAACTCTGTGACTGAGATTCGAACTTCCTGTCACAGATCAGTGTACAATCACAACTCTGAGACTGAGAGTCCAACATCCTGACTCAGATCGCTGTTCAATCACAAATCTGCAACTGAGAGTCCAACATCTTGTCTCAGATCACTGTCCATCACAACTCTGTGACTGAGAATCCAACTATCTGTCACAAAGATGTGTGGGGTTAGGTTGATTGGCCATGATAAAAATTGACCCTTAGTGTTAGGGGGATTAAATACGTGGGGTTACGGGGATAGGGTGGGATATGTGTTGGTGTAGGGGTTACGGGGATCGGGTGGGATATGTGTCGGTGCAGGCTCGATGGGCTGAAATGGCCTCTATCTGTACTGTGAGGTTTCTGTGATTTCTGTGATCTGAGAACACTGTCCAATCACAAGCCTGTGACGGGGAGTCTAACTTCCCGTCTCAGTTCACTGTCCAATCACAACTCTGTTGCTGCGAGTCCAACTTCTTGTCTCAGATCACTGTCCAATCATAGCTCTGTGACTGAGAGTTCAACTCCCTGCGTCAGATCACTGTCCAGTTACAACTCTGTGACTGAGAGTGCAACTTCTTGTCTCAGATCACTGACCAATCACATCTCTTTGACTGAGATTTCAAAGACCTGTCTCAGATCACTGTCCAAACACATCACTCTGACTGAGACTCTAACTTCCTGGCTCAGATCACTGCCCAATCACTATTCTGTGACTGAAAGTCTAACTTCCTGCCTCAGATCACTGTCCAATCACAATTCTGTGACTGAGCGTTCAACTTCCTATCTCAGTTCACTGTCCAATCACAACTCTGTGATCGAGAGTGCAACTTCCTATCTTAGATCACTGACCAATCACATCTCTTTGACTGAGAGTTCAAAGTCCTGTCTCAGATCCAATTCCAATTTCCAATTCCAATTCCAATTCAAATGCTTTATTGGCATGAAAGTTTACAGAGAACCATATTGCCAAAGCTTACATAGCAAAAAGGTACAGTTTTCCAACATTCTGTAGGTGTCAATCGATTTGACATTTGTTGGGTACATACAATATTACTTTTAAACAATATTAATTTTAAACAGTCTTTCTACTTCATTTGGTACGTTCAATATTAATTTTAAACAGTCTTACTTTTAAACAGTCCTCAGGTTGTGACATGTTGTTACATATTTGGCCCCAAGGTATGGTCTGTCTCCTTCTCCCAGGACTAATCTCAATTTTGACAGGTCATCCAATTCCTTGAAATCTGGGGTTGTTTGGCTTAGCTTGTTGAATAATATGTTTCTTGATGTGTTGAATTTTTCGCATTTTAGGAGGAAATGCATTTCTGTTTCAACCTCGCCGGCCAGACATTGATCGCATATTCTATTCTCTCTAGGCTGCCAGGATTTCTTGTATCTGCCTTTTTCAATTTCCAGTTGGTGGTCGCTTAGTCTGTACCTGGTGAGGGTCTGTCTCTGTTTTGTGTCTCTGATGGTCGTGAGGTAGTCTGCCAGTTTATATTCTCTTTTTAGGGCCCGGTAACATTCTAATCTGCTTTGGCTTTCGGTTATTTTGTTCCAATGTTCCAGGTAGGTTTCTTTGCATTGTTTAATGATTTGGTTCACTCGGATTGGTGTTTGGACGGCTGTGTTGGTCTGGGTCTGGTCAGGCTCCGGCTGAGTACTTAGTTTCAGTAGCAGCTGACTCAGGGGACTCTTTTCTGGGTTTAGCTCTTGGGTCTGAAAGGCTTTGAAATGAAGGGTGTCTGGGGAGCTAGATTTGAGGTGATTTAGGAAGTTTAGTGCTTGTTTTTGGATGTTTATTATCAGTGGGTATCTGCCTAGTTCGGCTCTGCATGCATTTGTTGGCGTTTTTCTTTGGGTGCGAAGGATGCTTCGGCAGAATTCTGCATGTAGGGCTTCTATTGTGTGTTTTTCCCATTTAGATCTCTGTCCAATCACAATTCTGTGACTGAAAGTCTAACTTCCTGCCTCAGATCACTGTCCAGTCACAGCTCTGTGGCTGAGATTTCAACTTCCTGTCTCAGACCACTGTCCAATCAAACCTTTGTGACTGATGTTATATCCGTGTATCTTAATGTTGTGTCCTTCAATAATCAGACAACAGACTGCAGGGAACGATCAACAGGTGTTTACTGAATGAGGGTTCAAACTGCAACTGACTGTACAGATCATTACTCAGGGTTTATATACAGGTGTGGTCACTGCCGGTACTACAGGATACAGGAGCTGTAAAAAGTAGTTCTCCCCCTTAAAGGTACATACATTACAATTCCTCCCCTTTTAGATTAACAGTACCATAACACTCATTTAACAATTAAATATCAAACTAATTACAATTAACACGTTTAACATGCAACATTAACTGAAAATAGTCTATTTATAAATTCAGTCTTTGGGGAGGCTTCCTGATTCTTCCTGGACAACGCCTTTCCCGAGTGTCATGCTCTTGGTGCAGAGGCGATTCTAACACCCTGTCGTCAGTTGATTCATCAGCTTCCAATGCTATTGTTTCTGAGGTAGATGCGACCTGTATGTCGGGTTCCTCACCAGGTACGTATGGCCGAGACATGGGGTTGATTTGTTCCTGTGACTCTAGGATCTGGTCAGCATGGCGTCTCACAATGTTCTTCCCGACATCCACTGTTTACATTAGTGGCCCCTGCCGTGTGCATATCGTTCCTGGTTGCCATTTCTCTGTTTGGTAGTCGCGGGCCAAGACTGGTTGCCCTACATTGAAGCTCCTTGTCGGCTTCTCATTGATGTGCTGGAATTGCTTACTCTCAACATCTCTTCGTACATTTGGTCTGAGCAAATCCAGGCGAGATCTCAACCTTCGTTTAAAGAACATCATGGCCGGGGCCTGGTTGGTGACTGCATGTGTCGCATTTCTGTAAGCTAACAGGAAATTGTCCATCTTATGCTGCAGTGGAATGTCGTCATCGCACATGGTCTTTACTGATTTTTTAAGGTTTGTACGAACCTCTCAGCCAATCCATTTGTGGCTGGATGATACGGGGCGGAAGTGTAATGCCTTGCCCCATTCCTTTTCATAAACCTTCGAAACTCTTCGGACACAAACTGTGGTCCGTTATCAGAGCAAATCTGCTCTGGCAAGCCGTTCCTGGCAAAAATGGTCCGTAGGACTGCAATAGTTTTCTCCGTGGAGGTGGAGGACATTTTGATCACCTCAGGCCATTTTGAGTGCGCATCCAAAGCTATTAAAAACATTGAGTCCACGAATGGGCCAGCAAAATCAATATGCACCCATTGCCATGGAGATGAGGGCCACTCCCTTTGGGTGTAGAGGGGCATGTGGTGGTGCATTTTGGACCTTCTGGAATCCTGAGCAGCTCTTTGTCAGATCCTCGATTTGCTGATCGATCCCCGGCCACCACACATAAGCCCTAGCAAGGCTTTTCATTTTCACCCCTCCCAGATGACCTTCGTGAAGCTCATTGAGCACTCTCTCCCTTAACTTGGGTGGAATTACCACTCGGGATCCACACATCAAGGTCCCCTGGCATACTGACAGCTGTTCTCTTCTGGATGAGAATGCTGGCAACAGTGAGTCACCATGTGCTGGCCATCCCTTCACCGTCAAATCATATACCCGAGACAGTGTCGGGTCATTTCGGGTCTCCTTCTCTATACCAGCATTAGTTGCTGGCAAGCATTCAATTATAGTCGAATGAAATATTTCGACAGGATCCACTGCTGGTGCTTCTTCCGCAGTAGGCAGTGGCAGGCGTGATAGCCCATCAGCATTTCCATGCTGTTTTGTGCCCTTATACTCGATTTCATATTGTTGTGCCCCTAGAAAAAGGGACCGTCCTTGTAGCCGTTGCGCAGTCACCCTCGGAATGCCCTTCTTTGGATTAAAGATGGAGACAAGTGGTTGGTGGTCAGTCAGCAAGGTGAACTTCTGCCTGTGCAGATAGTGATTGAACATTTTCACTCCCCACACTAGGTTGAGGGCCTCCCTGTCAATCTGGGCATAGTTACGCTCGGCTGAGGTTAGTGACTGAGACGTAAAGGCTACTGGCCTCTCCGAGCCGTCCGGGAATTTGTGCGACAGCACCGCTCCAATGCCATAGGGTGATGCATCACACGCCAACCGAATTGATAGTGCTGGGTTGAAATGAGCCAACACCTCTTTTGATGTGATCAATGCTTTGCTCTTCTGGAAAGCTCATTTACATTCATCACTCCACTTCCATGTTACCCCCGTTTGCAGTAGGGTGTTCAGTGGGTGTAGTACGGTAGACAAATTCGGCAAAAACTTATGGTAGTAGTTCACCAGCCCGAGGAACGACCTCAGTTGTGACACACTTTCCGGTGCTGGAGCCTTGACTACTGCCTCAATCTTTTTAGGGGATTTATGTAACCCCTCTTTATCAATAATGTGGCCACAATACGAGATCTGCTTCTGGAAAAACTCGCATTTGTGGCGATTAGCTCGGATCCCATATTCCTTCAATCTAGTGAGCACCTGCTACAGGTGGGCGAGGTGATCACTGTCATTTTCGCCCGTGACCAGGATGTCGTCCAAATAACACTGGGTCCCTGGAATCCCTTGCAGGACTTGTTCCATTGCCCTTTGCCAAATTGCCGGAGCTGATGCTACCCCGAACACCAGCCGGTTGTATTGGTAGAGACCTTTATGATTGTTGATCGTGAGGTAATGTTTCGAGATTTCTTCTACCTCCATTTGTAGGTACGCCTGGGCCAGATCAATCTTAGTGAAGCGTTTCCCTCCAGATAGCGAGGCGAAAATATCTTCAATCTGTGGAAGCGGTATTGTACAGTGTGAAGGACTGGGTTCACTGTCACCTTAAAGTCCCCACAGATGCGAACCTTCTTTGGTGCCCCAGGCGTATTACTCAACGACCTTTTCATTACAGGAAAGATGGGTGTAGCCCACTCGCTCCAGTCCACTTTGGACAGTACTCCTGAATGTTCCAACCTTCCAGCTCTGCTTCGGCGGCTGGGCAGATCGCATAAGGTACCGGTCTGGCCTTAAAAATCTTTGGGCTTGCATTTTCCTCTATTTTGATCATCGCTGTTATGCCTTTTAGTGTTCCGAGTCCCTGCTGGAACACTTCTTGTGCGTCAGTTAGCATTTTTGACAGTCGTCCAGGTGTGACGTCGTCATCCTTTTTGGCATCTACAGTCAGTGCTTGTATGGAATGCCAATCTAGCTGTATCTTCCGGATCCATTCACGCCCTAGTAGTGGTGGCCCTCCATCTGGCAATACATATAGGTCCATTTTTGGTGTTTCCTTGCCGTTATATATAACATTCACCCTTATTTTTCCTTTGGGGTAGACTTTTTGCCCCGTGTACGTCTTCAAGACAATCTTTGTATCTCTCAAGGGTATATGTGAGAATAGCCGCTTGTAGTCCCTTCGGTTTATGACTGTTAGGGCTGATCCTGTGTCCAATTCCATTTTCACTTGGACTCCTGCTATCTTGAGCGTGACCCAGATAGTTTGGTGATCCTCCATTTTGATCACATTATGTAGTTTCAGACAACCCAGCTCCTTGCTTCCGGTGTCTGTATCACTCTTCTGTTCGTCTGAACTACTCTCCGTCACCTTATGTACCTTCGTGTACTTCTCCTGTGAAGATTTCTTGCTGCTGGTTTTCTTTCCCGACCTGCAGACTCTTGCTATGTGTCCTACTTTTCCACACTGTCTACACACTTTGTCCTTGAACCAGCAATCATTATGGTCGTGTGTTGTTCTGCCGCAGCGATAGCACTTCACTGTTCCGTATGACATTTCATTTGTCCCATATTCTTGCGGTTTCCGTTGTATCTCTGCAGCGCCCCGTGCAGCTGCTTCGTGTGATACTGCAATGCTGCAAGCCTTGTCCAGCTTAAGATCCTATTCCGATAGAAGCCTTTTCTGGGTTCCTTCACTTTGAAGCCCACACACAAACTTGTCCCTTAAAGTATCTGCTAGTCCCGAGCCAAACTGGCAGTGTTTCGATAGCTTGCGCAGTTCCGTTAAAAATCTCAGCATTACTTTCATCTTTATGCTGGTTCCTTTTGTGAAACTTAAATCTTTCTGCTATCAGCAGCGGTGTGGGGTTTAAGTGGTCCTGCAGGATTGACACTATAAGAACATAAGAACATAAGAAATAGGAGCAGGAGTAGGCCAATCGGCCCCTCGAGCCCGCTCCACCATTCAATAAGATCATGGCTGATCTGATCCTAACCTCATATCTTCTATCACTCTCCATCCACCCGAACCCATGTGATCTCACGGGAGAGGCGAAAAACCAGATAAAATACCCAATGGCCAATTTGGGAGAAAAAAATCTGGGAAATTCCTCTCCGACCCATCTAGGCGATCGAAACTCGTCCAGGAAATCACTCTCTCCCTGTATTTTCTACAGTACTTACCTTCTGTAAAGGCGGACTCCACCCCAGCCTGGAACAGGAATAAAACCATCTCCTGAAATTTAACACAGAATTAGAACACAGTAGGAGCAGAACCGGACTACACGGCCCCTTGGCTCACTCCACTAACCACAGGGCCATGATCATTCCGAACCTAGACTCATGTCCAATTTCCTGCCCGCTCCCCGTTACCCTTAATTCCCTTTACTTCTAGGAAACTATCTATTTCTGTTTTAAATTTATTTAATGATGTAGCTTCCACAGCTTTCTGGGGCAGCAAATTCCACAAACCTACCACCCTCAGAGTGAAGAAGTTTCTCCTCATCTCAGTTTTGAAAGAGCAGCCCCTTATTCTAAGATTATGCCCCCTAGTTCCAGTTTCACCCATCATTGGGAACAACCTCACCGCATCCACCCGATCAAGCCCCTTCACAATCTTACATGTTTCAATAAGATCGCCTCTCATTCTTCTGAACTCCAATGAGTAGAGTCCCAATCTACTCAACCTCTCCTCATATGACCACCCCCTCATCCCCGGGGTTAACCAAGTGAACCTTCTTTGTACTGACTCGAGAGCAAGTATGTCTTTTCTTAAGTATGGACACCAAAACTGTATGCAGTATTCCAGGTGCGGTCTCACCAATACCTTGTACAACTGCAGCAATACCTCCCTGTTTTCAAAATCCTTTTCTACTGGCTTCTCTGGGGTTACTAGGTTTCATAGTAAGCCATATGTTTTTGCACCCATTGAATTCAACAATACCAGTGCTTTCTTGTCATCTGGCACTTCATTCGCCTTGCAGTATACTTCTATGCATTCGACATATGTCGTCCAATCTTCGACTTCATTGTCGAACGCTGTGATACTGCCACTCTTCGTCATTTTTGGGTGTGGTTAGACTGGCTTAAAATGGTGTCTCCCGCGCTTTCCTTTCTTCCCCGCTGCGGCTTAAATTGGCATCTCCCGCGCTTTCCTTTCTTCCCCGCTGCGGCTTAAAATGGCGTCTCCCGCACTGCTGCCAACGCCGCTCTCGGCGGTCCTCGTGGCAAATGGCGATGCCCTGTGGGTTTCATGCGCTGCTCCTGTGCTGCTGCCAATGCCGCTCTCTGCGGTCCTCGTGGCAATGGCAGCGCCTCGCGTTTTCCTGTGCGCCTCTCTCCCCCGTTGACGCTGCTCGGCCCTTGAACACCGGCTGTGCTCTGCTCTCTCTCGTCTCTCTCCCCGTTGATGCCGCTTGGTCCTGAACACCGGCTGTGCCCTATGCGCTCTGCCCTCTCTCTCTTCCCCGTCGACATTGCTCGGTATTTTTCTGTGCCGCTCGGTCGGCTCTAGCTGCCGCTGTCCGGGAAGGGTCTGCGCAGTACCTGTTGCCAGCCCATTTCGCTGGACCACCGTGACTGGAAAGCCAAGCCTGGCTCTCGACAGCCTCCCCTGGGATGCTCAAATCTCCGCTGGATGACTGGGCGGTTGCATGTGGTCGACGCCCGTGCTTCTGGACTCGACCTCCTTCCATTGTCCTGCAGGAGCGAATCCCTGGGAGGTGATGCAGAGTTGCAGGTGGGTTCGAATCTGCGTCGTTGCCAATGTTATATCCATGTATCTTAATGTTGTGTCCTTCAATAATCAGACAACAGACTGCAGGGAACGATCAACAGGTGTTTACTGAATGAGGGTTCAAACTGCAACTGACTGTACAGATCACTACCCAAGGTTTATATACAGGTGTGGCCACTGCCGGTACTACAGGATACAGGAGCTGTAAAAAGTAGTTCTCCCCCTTAAAGGTACATACATTACAACTGAGAGTGCAACTTCCTGCAACAGATCACTGTCCAATATCATCTCTGTGACTGAGAGTTAAGCATCCAGTCCCTGAAGGTAAGTATGCATTTGCAGCAGGCGGTTAAGAAGGCCAATGGTATATTGCCTTCGTAGCAAGAGGGTTTGAGTACAGGAACAAGGATGTCTTGCTGTAGTTGTACAGGGCCTTGGTGAGACCAAACCTTGAGTATTGTGTGCAGTTTTGTTCGCCTTATCTGAGGAAGGATGTTCTTGCCATGGAGGGAGTGCAGTGAAGATTCACCAGACTGATACCTGGGATGGCAGGAATGATGTATGAGGAGAGATTGGCTCGATTGGGCTTATACTCACTGGAGTTTATAAGAATGAGAGGGGATCTCATTGAAACTTATAAAATTCTAAAAGGACTAGACGGACTAGATGCAGGAAGGATGTTCCCGATGGCGGGGGAGTCCAGATCGAGGGGTCACAGTCTAAAGATAAGGGGTAAGCCAATTAGGACAGAGATGAGGAGGAATTTCTTCACCCAGTGAGTGGTGAAGCTGTGGAATTCTCTACCACAGAAAGCAGTTGAGGCCTATTCATTAAATATATTCAAGAAGGTGTTGGATATATTTCTGAAGGCTAAAGTGCTTTAAATATATGGGGAGAAGGCAGGGACAGGGTACGGAGTTTGGATGATGAGCCATGATCTCATTAAATGGCGGTTCAGGCTCGTGGGGCCGAATGGCCTGCTCCTGCTCCTGTCTTCTATGTTTCTATCCTGCCTTAGATCACTGTCCATCACAACTCTGTGACGGAGAGTCCAACTTCCTGTCTCAGACCACAGTCCAATCACAACTCTGTGACAGAGAGTCCAACTTCCTGTCTCAGACCACAGTCCAATCACAACTCTGTGTCTGAGAGTTCAACTCCCTGCTTCAGATCACTGTCCAATCACAACTCTGTGACTGAGAGTCTAACTTCCTGTCACAGATCACTGTCCATCACAACTCTGTGACTGAGAGTCCAACTACATGTCTCAGATCACAGTCCAATCAAAATTCTGTGAGAGAGATTTTAACTTCCTTTCTCAGATCACTGTCCAATCACAACTCAGTGACTGAGAAAAAAAAAAGAGTGGGAGAGCAATAGTGGTAGCGGATTGTATCATAAGGGGAACAGATAGGCATTTCTTTGGCCGTAGATGTGACTCCAGGATGGTTTGTTGCCTCCCTGGTGCCAGGGTCAAGGATGTCACTGAACGGCTGCAGGGCATTCTGAAGGGGGAGGGTGAACAGGTCATGGTTCACATTGGGACCAACAACACAGGTAGGAAGAGGGATGAGGCCCTGCAGCAAGAATTTAGGGAGCTAGGTAGCAGATTAAAGAGTAGGACCTCAAAGGTTGTAATCTCTGGATTACTCCTGGTGCCACGTGCTAGTGAGTATAGGAATAGGAGGATAAAGCAGATGAATGCGTGGCTAAAGTGTTAGTGCAGGAGGGAGGGCTTTAGTTTCCTGGATCACTGGGCCTGCTTCTGGGGAAGGTGGGACTTGTACAAGTTGGACTGGTTGCACCTGAACCAGAGCAGGACAAATATCCTTGCGGGGAGGATTGCTAGCACTGTTCGGGGGGGTTTAAACTAAAATGGCAGGGGGTTGGGAACCTGAGCAGGGAGACAGAGGAAAGGAAAACAGGGATAAAAGCAAAAGATAGGAAGGAGAAAAACAAACGTAGCAGTCAGAGAAATCAACGGTTTAAATCAAATGTGGCCACAGTAAATAATAATTCTAATAGGTCTAAGAGCATTAAAAAAACAAGCCTGAAGGCTTTGTGTCTTAATGCGAGGAGCATTTGTAATAAGGTGGATGAATTGGCTGTGCAAATAGAGGTAAACGAATATGATTTGGTTGGGATTACGGAAACGTGGCTCAAGGATGGCCAAGAGTGGGAACTCAACATCCAGGGGTATTCAATATTCGGGAAAGATAGGCAAAAAGGAAAGGGAGGTGGGGTAGCATTACTGGTTAAAGAAGGGATTAATACAATTGTAATGAAGGATATTAGCTCTGATGATGTGGAATCTGTATGGGTAGAATTGAGAAATACTAAGGGGAATAAAACACTAGTGGGAGTGGTATATAGACCTCCAAACAGTAAGGCGAAGGTTGGGGATGGCATTAAAAGGGAAATTAAAGAAGCGTGCAATAAGGGCACAGCAGTCTTCATGGGTGACTTCAATCTACATATAGATTGGGCCAACCAAATTAGTAACAATACTGCGGAGGAGGAATTCCTGGAGTGTTTACGGGAAGGTTTCGTGGACCAATATGCCGAGGAACCAACCAGAGATCAGGTCATCTTAGACTTGGTATTATGTAATGAGAAAGGATTAATTAGCAATCTTGTTGTACGAGGCCCCTTGGGTCGGAGCGATCATAATATGATCAGAGACAAGGGTCCTCAATTTAAATAAAGGAAACTACGATGGTCTGAGGAGCGAGTTGGGTAGGATTGATTGGGGAATGTCACTCAAAGGGTTGATGGTGGATAGGCAATGGCAAACATTCAAAGACTGAATGGATGAGCTACAGAATTTGTTCATCCCAGCTTGGCATAAAAATAAAACAAATAAGGTGACTCAACCGTGGCTAACAACGGAAATTAGGGATAGCATAAGATCCAAGGAGAGGACATATAAATTGGCTAGAAAAAGCAATAATCTTGAGGATTGGGAGCAGTTTAGGAGTCAACAAAGGAGGACAAAGGGATTAATTAAGAAAGGGAAAATAGAATATGAGAGTAAGCTAGCAGAGAACATAAAAACTGACTGTAAAAGCTTTTATAAATATATGAAGAGAAAAAGATTGGTGAAGTCAAGCGTAGGTCCCTTACAGTCAGAATCAGGGGAATTTATAATGGGAAAGAAGGAAATGGCAGACCAACTAAATACATACTTTGGTTCTGTCTTCACAAAGGAGGACACAAACAATCTCCCAGAGATGCCGGGGAACATAGGGTCTGATGAAAGGGAGGACCTGAAAGAAATCAGTATTTGTAGGGAAATGGTGTTAGGAAAATTGATGGGACTGAAGGCCGATAAATCCCCAGGGCCTGATGGTCTACATCCCAGGGTACTTAAGGAGGTGGCCCTAGAGATAGTAGATGCATTGCTGGTCATCTTCCAGAACTCGATAGACTCTGGAACGGTATCCATGGATTGGAGGGTAGCTAATGTTACCCCACTATTCAAAAAAGGTGGTAGAGAAAAAGCAGGGAATTATAGACCGGTAAGCCTGACATCGGTAGTGGGGAAAATGCTAGAGTCTATTATAAAAGATGTAATAGCAGAGCACTTGGAAAGCAGTGACAGGATCGGACAAAGTCAACATGGATTTACAAAAGGTAAATCATGCTTGACTAATCTACTGGAATCTTTTGAGGATGTAACTGGTAAAATAGGTAAAGGAGAACCAGTGGATGTGGTGTATTTGGACTTTCAGAAGGCTTTCAATAAGGTCCCACATAAGAGATTAGTGTGCAAAATTAAGACACATGGGATTGGGGGCAAGGTATTGACTTGGATAAAGAACTGGTTGGTGGACAGAAAGCAAAGAGTTGGAATAAATGAGTCATTTTCTGAGTGGCAGGCAGTGACCAGTGGGGTACCGCAAGGATCGGTCCTAGGACCCCAGCTGTTCACAATATATATTAATGATCTGGACGAGGGAATTGGATGTAATATCTCCAAATTTGCAGATGACACAAAGCTGGGTGGGCATGTGTGCTGTGAGGAGGATGTCGTGAAACTCCAGTACGATTTGGACAGGTTGGGTGATTGGGCAGAAACATGGCAAATGCACTATAATGTGGATAAATGTGAGGTTATCCACTTTTTTGGCAAAAACAGGAAGGCAGATTATTATTTGAATGGAAATAGATTGGGAGAAGGGGAAGTGCAAAGAGACCTGGGTGTTATTGTGCACCAGTCGCTGAAGGTAAGCATGCAGGTGCAGCAGGCGGTTAAGAAGGCAAATGGTAGGTTGGCCTTCGTAGCAAGAGGGTTCAAGTACAGGAACAAGGATGTCTTGCTACAGTTGTACAGGGCCTTGGTGAGACTGCACCTTGAGTATTGTGTGCAGTTTTGGTCACCTTACCTGAGGGAGGACATTCTTGCCATGGAGGGAGTGCAGCGAAGATTCACCAGGCTGATACCTGGGATGGCAGGAATGGAGTATGAGGAGAGATTGTGTTGATTGGGCTTATACTCACTGGAGTTTAGAATATTGAGAGGGGATCTCATCGAAACCTGTAAAATTCTGTCAGGTCTGGACAGACAAGATGCAGGAAGGATGTTTCTGATGGCCGGGGAGTCCAGAACCAGGGGTCATAGTCTAAGGGTAATGGGTAAGCCATTTAGGACTGAAATGAGGAGGAATTTATTCACCCAGATAGTGGTGAACCTGTGGAATTCTCCGCCTCAAAGGGCGGTGGAGGCCAGTTCATTAAATATATTCAAGAAAGAATTGGATATATTTCTTGAGGCTAAAGGGATCAAGGGATATGGGGAGAAGGCAGGGACAGGGTACTGAATTTGAATGATCAGCCATGATCTCATTGAATGGCGGAGCAGGCTCAAAGGGCTGAATGGCCTGCTCCTGCTCCTATCTTCTATGTTTCTATGTAACCTCCTGTCTCAGAGTACTGTCCAATCACATCTCTGTGACTGAGAGCCTAACACCCTGTCTCAGATCACTATCCATTCACAGCTCTGTGACTGAGAGTCCAACTTCCTATCTCAAGTCACTGTCCCAATACAACTCTGTTACTGAGAGTGCAACCTCCTCTCTCAGATCACTGTCCAATCAGAAGTTTGTGACTGAGAGTCCAACTTCCTGTCGCAGATCACTGTCCAATCACAACTCTGACTGAGAGTCCAACTTCCTGTTGTGTCCGTGTGTTAATAGAGACACGGAAGGCAGGAGTTGGTTTCACAGGTGTTTACTGAACAAAGTCTGGAGGTGAACGAACAGATACAAGACAATATACAGGCTTATATAGCCCGAGTGGCCATTACCGGCATTACAGTACACAGGGGGCTCGCTCTTAAAGGCACATACACCACAATTCCTCCCCTTTTAGACAACCAGTACATAATATTTTAAGTAATCATTAATTAACATGTTACAAGAACAATAATCTACACATTTGCTGCAGTTAATCAATTATAAGTCAGTCTCTCTGGAGGCTTCCTGACTCGGTCCGGATAACGCCTCGGTGGTGTACTAGTTTCTGGTGGTGTAGTAGGTTCTTTTGGCAAGGCTGATTCGGCTTGAATGCCAGTGTCGGGTTCATCTGGTTCCAGTATCACCGTATCGGAGGTAGATACTATGGTTATCTCTACTTCATCATTAGGCGTATAGAGTTGTGGTGTAGGTTGTCCCTTTTCGGATGACTCTATGATCTGGTCAACATGGCGCCTTATTATGCTTTCTCCAATGTCCACGGTATACATCAGCGGTCCTAGTCGTGTGCAAACAGTTCCAGGCTGCCTTTTCTCGGTACGGTAGTCCCGGGCCAAAACTTGTTGACCTATCTGGAAGGTTCTAGTTGGCCTTTCATTCATGCCTTGAAATTGCCGGTTCTCTACGTCTTATCTGATGTTTGGCTTGATCAAATCCAGCCGGCATCTTAGGCTTCTATTGAAGAACATCATGGCGGGAGTTTGGTTTGTAACCACATGTGTTGCATTCCTGTATGCAAACAAGAAGTTATCTACCTTATGCTGAAGTTTTATGTCTTCATTACCCATGGCCTTTATGGCCTTCTTGAAGGTCTGGATAAACCTTTCAGCCAATCCATTGGTGGCGGGATAGTATGGGGCGGACGTGTAGTGCTTAACCCCATTGTTTTTTAAGAACTTCCTGAATTCTTCGGACACAAATTGCGGTCCATTATCAGAGCAGATCTGTTCAGGCAGCCCATTCCTGGCAAATATGGTCCTTAATACTGTGATGGTTTTTTCCGTGGTGGTGGAGGATATCTTTATTACCTCCAGCCAGTTGGAGTGTGCATCAACCGCGATTAAGAACATTGAGTCCATAAATGGACCAGCAAAGTCGATGTGTACCCTTTGCCATGGAGATGAGGGCCACTCCCATGGATGTAGAGGGGCTTGTGGTGGGGCGTTTTGGATCTTCTGGCATCCTAGGCAGCTCTTGGTCATTTCTTCGATGTCTCCATCGATACCTGGCCACCACACAAACGCTCTGGCTAGGTTCTTCATTTTCACTCCACCCAGATGCCCCTCGTGAAGCTCCTTTAGCACTTTATCCTGGAGTTTGGGTGGAATCACCACTCTGGATCCACACATCAAGGTTCCTCGGCACACTGACAGCTGTTCTCTTCTTTGCGAGAATGCTGGCAACAGTGGTTCGCCATGTGCTGGCCATCCCTTCACCGTTAAATCGTAGACTCGTGAGAGAGTCGGGTCATTTCTCGTATCCTTTTCAATGGCAGAATTTGTTACTGGTAGACATTCCACTATGGTTGAGTGGAACATCTCCACTGGGTCTACTGTAGGTGCCTCTTCTACCGTTGGCAACGGTAGGCACGATAAACCATCAGCATTCCCATGCTGTTTTGATCCTTTGTATTCTATGTCATATTGGTGTGCCCCTAGGAAAAGGGACCACCTTTGTAGCCTTTGCGCTGTCATAATGGGAACGCCCTTTTTAGGGTTGAATATGGAGATGAGGGGTTGATGGTCAGTCAACAAGGTAAATTTTTGTCCGTGTAGGTAATGGTTGAAAATCTTCACTCCCCATACCAGGCTGAGTGCTTCCCTGTCGATCTGGGCATAGTTACGCTCAGCTGAGTTCAATGAGCGTGACGCAAAAGCTATTGGCCGCTCCGAGCCATCAGGGAATCTATGCGATAATACGGCTCCTACGCCGTAAGGGGATGCATCACACGCCAGTCTGATTGGCAGTGATGGGTTGTAATGAGCCAACACTTCCTTGGACGTGATCAAGCCTTTGCATTTATGGAAGGCACGTTTACAGTCCTCGCTCCATTTCCAAATTACTCCCATTTGTAATAGTGCGTTAAGAGGGTACAGAACAGTTGACAAGTTCGGTAAAAATTTATGATAGTAATTTATCAATCCCAGGAACGACCTTAATTGTGAGACATTTTCAGGTGCTGGGGCTTTTATGACCACTTCAATTTTTTCAGGTGACTTATGCAACCCTTCCTCATTAATTATGTGGCCACAATATGGTATTTGTTTCTGGAAAAATTCGCACTTGGGGCGATTTGCTCACAGGCCCCGTTCTCTCAGCCTAGTGAGCACCTGCTCCAAATTGGCAAGGTGCTCGTTGTCGTTTTCTCCTGTTACAAGGATGTCGTCTAGGTAGCATTGAGTCCCCGGAATCCCTTGGAGGACTTGCTCCATAGCTCTTTGGCAGATAGCTGGAGCTGATGCTACTCCGAAAACCAGTCGATTGTACTGGTACAGTCCTTTGTGTGTATTTATCGTGAGATACTTTTTAGAGGCCTCGTCAACCTCCATCTGTAGATATGCCTGTGCCAAGTCAATTTTGGTGAAACGTTTCCCTCCGGATAGTGAGGCGAAAATATCTTCTATCCTCGGAAGAGGATACTGTACCGTGTGAAGGACTGGGTTTACAGTCACCTTGAAGTCCCCACAGATGCAAATTTTTCTCTGTCCTTCAGATTTATCATTATTCAACGTTTTCTTCATGACCGGGACGATGGGTGTTACCCACTCGCTCCAATCTATCTTGGATAACACGCCTGCCTTTTCCAAATTCTCCAGCTCTGCCTCGACTGCTGGACAAATTGCATATGGCACCGGCCTTGCCTTAATAAACTAGGGAATTGCTGCATCTTCCACTTTTATTGAAGCGGTGATGCCTTTCAAGGTTCCTAGTTTCTCTTGAAACACTTCCTTGGCGTTGGCCAAGATGTCTTTCAATCGTTCAGGTATGACGTCATCATCATTTTTTTTCTTACTGGTCACCGTCAGTGCCTGAATGGAGTGCCAGTCTAAACGTATCTTCCTGATCCATTCACGTCCCAACAGCGGTGGACCACCATCTTGCAGAACGTATAAATAAAACTTCTGTATTTCCTTGCCGTTGTATACAACAGGCACCCTTATTTTCCCTTTGGGGTATACTTTCTGCCCCGTATATGTTTTCAAGATAATGGATGTGTCTTACAAAGGTATATGCGGAAATAGCCGCTCGTAATCCCGTCGACTTATGACGGTCAGAGCTGATCCTGTATCTAGCTCCATTTTAACTGGGGACCCCGCTATCGTGAGGGTAACCCAAATGGTCTGGTAATCTTCTTTGGCAATTACATTATGTAATTTGAGACAGCTTAGTCTCTTGTTTCCGGAGTCGCTATCACTCTTCTGGTCTTCGGGGCTACTGTCCGTCATCATTTGTACCTTTCTGTACTTTTCCTTATTGATTTTTTTCCTGTCCGTGGATTTTTTGTGTCCAGATCGGCATACACGTGCAATGTGTCCAATTTTTCCGCATTGCCTGCATGCTTTGTCCTTGAACCAGCAGTCCCTCTGGTCATGGGTGGATCTGCCGCAGCGATAACATCTCTCAAAACCCTGTGTCATTTCATGGGTGCCGAAGTCCTGTGTCTTTTGCTGTATCTCTGCAGCTCCTCTTGCGGCTGCTTCGTATGATACAGCCATACTGAAAGCCTTGTCCAGTGTCAAATCTTTCTCAGAAAGTAGCCTTTTCTGTGTTCCTTCACTTAGGAGACCGCAGACGAATTTGTCTCGAAGAGAATCTGCCAGTCCTGCCCCGAATTGGCAGTGCTTTGATAGCTTCCTTAATTCGGTGAAATAATCAGCGTTACTTTCATTCTTGTGCTGATTCCGCTTGAAGAATTTGAATCGTTCCGCTATCAGCAGCGGTGTTGGGTTTAAGTGCTCCTGTAGGGTATCAACAATCTCCTTAAAATTCTTGTCCTTTGGTTTGGCTGGAGTGATTAAGTTTCGTAACAGCCTGTATGTCCTTGCGCCCATTAGATTTAGAAGTACTGATGCCTTTTTATCATTTTCTATTCCATTTGCTGTGCAATATACCTCCACTCTTTCCACATATGTGGTCCAATCCTTTATATCATTATCGAAAGCATTAATATTGCCAGCCTTAGGCATCCTGAAAAAAAATGGCGCCTCCTGCGCTTTCCTTTCTTCCCTGCAGAAATAAAATGGCGCTTCCCGCGCTTTCCTGCCGCTGCTGCTGCTGACAACGCTGTTTTCTGCGGTTTTTATTTACAGGTGGAGACTCATTCCCGCCAGACTCTCTGGGACTTTTCCCTCCCTCTGCTTGGTCCGAACGCCGACCTGCTTTGCAGCGCCGGCCGTCTCCCGAGTGCTCCCCCCTTCTGTCTCTGTTTCACTCTGCCTTTGCTGCTCGGCCCCGCTGCAGAGCCAGCCAATGGAGCCCCAGCCCGCCGCCCAGGAAGGATTATTGCAGTACCTGCCACCAGCTCGGCTAGCTGGTGAACCCACAGTTTTGTTTTGTTTTCTTGCTTTTCTTCAACTTTCGTCTGAGGAATCGATCTCCTTGAGGTGCTGCCGAATTGCAGGTAAGTCCGTTTCCAATTCGTCGCCACTGTTGTATCCGTGTGTTAATAGAGACATGGAAGGCAGGAGTTGGTTTCACAGGTGTTTACTGAACAAAGTCTGGAGGTGAACTAACAGATACAAGACAATATACAGGCTTATATAGCCTGAGTGGCCATTACCGGCATTACAGTACACAGGGGGCTCTTAAAGGCACATACACCACACTTCCTGCCTCAGATCACTGTCCAATCACAAAGCTATCACTAAGATTCTAACTTTCTGTCTCTGATCTCTGTCCAATCACAACTCTACCTGAGAGTCTAACTTCCTCCCTCAGATGACTGTCCAGTTCCAAAGCTATGACTTAAATTCTAACTTTCTGCCACAAATTACTGTCCAATCACAACTCTGTGACTGAGAGTTGAAAGTCCTGTCGCACATCACTGTCCAATCAGAAATCTCTACCTGAGAGTCTAACTTCCTCCCTCAGATCACTCTCCAGTCACAAAGCTATGACTTAAATTCTAACTTCCTGGCACAGATCACTGTCCAATCACAACTCTGTGACTAGGAGTCTAACTTCCTGTTTCTGATCTGTAGCGTATGTACCTTTAAGAGCCCCTGTGTACTGTAATACCGGTAGTGACCACTCGGGTATATAAGCCTGTATAGCATCTTGTATCTTTTAGTTCACCTCCAGACTTTGTTCAGTAAACACCTGTTAAACCAACTCCTGCATTCCGTGTCTGCATTAACACACGGATACAACAGTGGCGACGAATTGGAAACGGACTTACCTGCAATTTGGCAGCAACTCAAGGAGATCGATTCCTCAGACGAAGGTCGAAGAAAAAAAAAAAAACTGTGGTTTCACCAGCTAGCCGGGCTGGTGGCAGGTACTGCACTAATCCTTCCTGGGTGGCGGGCTGGGGCTCGATCGGGTGGCTCTGCAGCGGGGCCGAGCAGCGAGTCGGAAGGCGGAGGCAAACAGAGATGGAGGGTGGAGCACTCGGGAGACGGCCGGCGCTGCAAAGCAGGTCGGCGTTCGGACCAATCAGAGGGAGGGAAAAGTCCCAGAGAGTCCGGCGGGAACGAGTCTCCAACTATTAAAAATATCTGTGTAAATAAAAACCACGGAGAACAGCGTTGTCAGCAGCGGCAGCTGCGGGAAAGCGCGGGAGGCACCATTTTTTTCTCGGCAGGGAAGAAAGGAAAGCGCGGGAGGCGCCATTTTTGATTTTCAGGATGCCTAAGACTGGCAATATTACTGCTTTCGATAGTAATATAGAGGATTGGACCACATATGTGGAAAGAGTGGAGGTATATTGCACAGCGAATGAAGTAGAGGATGATAAAACGGCATCGGTACTTCTAAATCTGATGGGCGCAAGGACATACAGGCTGTTACGAAACTTAATCACTCCAGCCAAACCGATAGACAAGAATTTTAAGGAGATTGTTGATACCCTACAGGAGCACTTAAACCCAACACTGCTGCTGATAGCGGAACGATTCAAATTCTTCAGGAGGAATCAGCACAAGAATGAAAGTAACGCTGATTACCTCACCGAATTAAGAAAGCTGTCAAAGCACTGCCAATTCGGGGCAAGACTGGCAGATTCTCGACGAGACAAATTCGTCGGCGGTCTCCTAAGTGAAGGAACACAGAAAAGGCTACTTTCTGAGAAAGATTTGACACTGGACAAGGCTTTCAGTGTGGCTGTATCATACGAAGCAGCAGCAAGAGGAGCTGCAGAGATACAGCAAAAGCCACAGGACTTCGGCACCCATGAAATGACACGGGGTTTCGAGAGATGTTATCACTGCGGCAGATCCACCCATGACCAGAGGGACTGCTGGTTCAAGGACAAAGCATGCAGGCAATGCGGAAAGATGGGACAGATTGCACGTGTATGCCGATCTGGAAACAAAAAATCCACTGACAGAAAAAAAATCAATAAGGAAATTTACAGAAAGGTACACATGATGACGGACAGTAGCTCCGAAGACCAGAAGAGCAATAGCGACTCCAGAAACAAGAGACTAAGCTGTCTCAAATTACATAATGTAATTGCCAAAGAAGATTACCAGACCATTTGGGTTACCCTCACGATAGCGGGGTCCCCAGTTAAAATGGAGCTAGATACAGGATCAGCTCTGACCGTCATAAGTCGACGGGATTACGAGCGGCTATTTCTGCATATACCTTTGAAAGACACATCCATTATCTTGAAGACATATACGGGGCAGAAAGCATACCCCAGAGGGAAATTAAGGGTGCCTGTTGTATACAACGGCAAGGAAATACAGAAGTTGTATTTATACGTTCTGCAAGATGGTGGTCCACTGCTGTTGGGACGTGAATGGATCAGGAAGATACGTTTAGACTGGCACTCCATTAAGGCACTGACGGTGACCAGTAAGAAAAAAATGATGATGACATCATACCTGAATGATTAAAAGACATCTTGGCCAACGCCAAAGAAGTGTTTCAACAGGAACTAGGAACCTTGAAAGGCGTTACGGCCTCAATAAAAGTAGAAGATGCGGCAATTCCCAAGTTTTTTAAGGCAAGGCCGGTGCCATACGCAATTCGTCCAGCAGTCGAGGCAGAGCTGGAGAATTTGGAAAAGGCAGGCATGTTATCCAAGATAGATTGGAGCGAGTGGGCAACAACCATCGTCCCGGTCATGAAGAAAACATTGAAAAATGATAAATCTGAAGAACAGAGAAAAATTTGCATCTGTGGGGACTTCAAGGTGACTGTAAACCCAGTCCTTCACATGGTACAGTATCCTCTTCCGAGGATAGAAGATATTTTCGCCTCACTATCCGGAGGGAAACTTTTCACCAAAATTGACTTGGCACAGGCATATCTACAGATGGAGGTTGAGGAGGCCTCTAAAAAGTATCTCACGATAAACACACACAAAGGCCTGTACCAGTACAATCAACTGGTTTTCGGAGAAGCATCAGCTCCAGCTATCTGGCAAAGAGCTATGGAGCAAGTCCTGCAAGGGATTCCGGGGACTCAATGCTACCTAGACGACATCCTTGTAACAGGAGAAAACGACAACGAGCACCTTGCCAATTTGGAGCAGGTGCTCACTAGGCTGAGAGAACGGGGCCTACAAGCAAATCGCCCCAAGTGCGAACTTTTCCAGAAACAAATATCATATTGTGGCCATATAATTAACGAAGAAGGGTTGCATAAGTCACCTGAAAAAATTGAAGCGGTCATAAAAGCCCCAGCACCTGAAAATGTTTCACAATTAAGGTCGTTCCTGGGATTGATAAATTACTATCATAAATTTTTACCGAACTTGTCAACTTTTCTGCACCGTCTTAACGCACTACTACAAACGGGAGTAATTTGGAAATGGAGCGAGGACTGTAAACATGCCTTCCATAAATGCAAAGGCTTGATCACGTCCAAGGAAGTGTTGGCTCATTACAGCCCATCACTGCCAATCAGACTGGCGTGCGATGCATCCCCTCACGGCATAGGAGCGGTATTATTGCATAGATTCCCTGATGGCTCGGAGCGGCCGATAGCTTTTGCATCATGCTCATTGAACTCAGCTGAGCGTAACTATGCCCAGATCGACAGGGAAGCACTCAGCCTGGTGTGGGGAGTGAAGAAATTCAACCATTACCTACACGGACAAAAATTTACCTTGTTGACTGACCATCAACCCCTCGTCTCCATATTCAACCCTAAAAAAGGCGTTCCCATTATGACAGCGCATAGGCTACAGAGGTGGTCCCTTTTCCTAGGGGCACACCAATATGACATAGAATACAAAGGATCAAAACAGCATGGGAATGGTGATGGTTTATCGTGCCTACTGTTGCCAATGGTAGAAGAGGCACCTACAGTGGACCCAGTGGAGATGTTCCACTCAACCATAGTGGAATGTCTACCAGTAACAAATTCTACCATTGAAAAGGAAACGAGAAATGACCCGACTCTCTCACGAGTCTACGATTTAACGGTGAAGGGATGGCCAGCACATGGCGAACCACTGTTGCCAGCATTCTCGCAAAGAAGAGAACAGCTGTCAGTGTGCCGAGGAACCTTGATGTGTGGATCCAGAGTGGTGATTCCACCCAAACTCCAGGATAAAGTGCTAAAGGAGCTTCATGAGTGGCATCTGGGTGGAGTGAAAATGAAGAACCTAGCCAGAGTGTTTGTGTGGTGGCCAGGTATCGATGGAGACATCGAAGAAATGACCAAGAGCTGTCTAGGATGCCAGAAGGCCCAAAACGCCCCACCACAAGCCCCTCTACATCCATGGGAGTGGCCCTCATCTCCATGGCAAAGGGTACATATCGACTTTGCTGGTCCATTTATGGACTCAGTGTTCTTAATCGCGGTTGATGCACACTCCAAGTGGCCGGAGGTAATAAAGATGTCCTCCACCACCACGGAAAAAACCATCACAGTATTAAGGACCATATTTGCCAGGATTGGGCTGCCTGAACAGATCTGTTCTGATAATGGACCACAATTTGTGTCCGAAGAATTCAGGAAGTTCTTAAAAAACAATGGGGTTAAGCACTACACGTCCGCCCCATACCATCCCGCCACCAATGGAATAGCTGAAAGGTTTGTCCAGACCTTCAAGAAGGCCATAAAGGCCATGGGTAATGAAGACATAAATCTACAACATAAGGTAGATAACTTCTTGTTTGCGTACAGAAATGGAACACATGTGGTTACAAACCAAACTCCCGCCATGATGTTCTTCAATAGAAGCCTAAGATGCCGGCTGGATTTGATCAAGCCAAACATCAGATAAGACGTGGAGAACCGGCAATTTCAAGGCATGAATGAAAGGCCAACTAGAACCTTCCAGATAGGTCAACAAGTTTTGGCCCGGAACTACTGTACCGAGAAAAGGCAGCCTGGAACTGTTTGCACACGACTAGGACCGCTGATGTATAACGTGGACATTGGAGAAAGCATAATAAGGCGCCATGCTGACCTGATCATAGAGTCACCCGAAAAGGGACAACCTATACCACAACTCTATACGCCTAATGATGAAGTAGAGATAACCATAGTATCTACCTCCGATCCGGTGATACTGGAACCAGATGAACCTGACACTGGCATTCAAGCCGAATCAGCCTTACCAAAAGAACCTACTACACCACCGAAAACTACTACACCACCGAGGTGTTATCCGGACTGAGTCAGGAAGCCTCCAGAGAGACTGACTTATAATTGATTAACTGCAGCAAATGTGTAGATTATTGTTCTGGTAAACATGTTAATTAATGATTACTTAAAATGTTATGAACTAATTATCTAAAAGGGGAGGAATTGTAGTGTATGTGCCTTTAAGAGCCCCTGTGTACTGTAATATCGGTGGTGACCACTCGGGTATATAAGCCTGTATAGCGTCTTGTATCTTTTAGTTCACCTCCAGACTTTGTTCAGTAAACACCTGTTAAACCAACTCCTGCATTCCGTGTCTCCATTAACACACGGATACAGCAGGATCACTGCCCAATCACAACTCTGTGACTGCGAGTCCAACTTCTTGCCTCATACAACTGTCCAATCACAACTTTGTGACAGAGAGCGCAACTTCCTGTTTTAGATCACTGACCAATCACATCCCTTTGACTGAGAGTTCAAAGTCCTGTCTCAGATCATTGTCCAATCACAATTCTATCACTGAAAGTCTAACTTCCTGCCTCAGTTCACTGTCCAATCACAGCTCTGTGACTGAGAGTGCAACTCCCTCCTTCAGATCACTGTCCAATCACAACTCTGTGACTGATAGTTCAACTTCCTATCTCAGGACACTGTCCAACCACAACTCTGTGACTGAGAGTCCAACTTCCTGTCTCAGGCCACTGTCCAGTCATAACTCTATGACTGAGATTCCACCTTCATGACTCAGATCAAATTCAAATTCAAATTCAAATCGCTTTATTGGCATGACAAGTTACATCTTATGTTGCCAAAGCATCGGAAAACATTCATGTTTGTTCACAAAAATACAGATCTATCCATACAGTGTATAAACAGATATATCCCTGAGTGTATAAATATACTTTCATATAATTTATATATACTCTTATCTTATCTTTAGTGGTTGTCCCTCTGTTTATGGCAAGCTGTAACATAGTGTGCCGCTAGTGTTACGCAATTTCTCTCTTCCCCTAGTAGGTATGGGAGTTTTTGGTCGTAATTCAAATTTCTGAATTCCGGGCATATTTTTGTAAATTTTGGGTAGAAATTCTCCCTTATGCCCTGATATTTTCTACAAGCTGTGAGGAAGTGCATCTCTGTCTCCACCATTCCCTGACTGCAGTGAGAGCATATCCTGTCCTCTCTTGGTAGCCGGGTCTGCCTGTGTCTACCTTTTTCGATCGCCAGGCTATGTTCACTAAGTCTGTACATTGTCAAGATTTTTCTCAGTTTGCTGTCCTTTACCATGGTCAGGTAATCAGCTATGTTGTATTGTCTGTTTAGGGCCAAGTAGCAATTGAGTTTGCTTTGGGTTTTTGTTGTTCCTGCCCAATATGTCAGATATTTTTCCTTTTGCTTAGCGACGATTGTGTTGGGTCGAATTCTTTGTGTTACGCTGTCACTGTCCTGGGGCTGGTTATTGTTAGTAGTGTTAGTAGTTACTTCACTGAGTCCCAGGACTAGTTGACTGAGGGTATTCTTCTTTATGGTCATCTCTTGGCATTTCAGGGCGTCGTAGTGATAGCATTGGAGGTTGCTCATTTCTAGGTGTTTCAAAAATTTGGTGGCTCTTTTTTGGATAGTGATTATTAATGGATATTGGCCTAGTTCTGCCCTGCATGCATTGTTTACTGTTTTCCTTTGAGTCCGGAGGATACTTTTAAAGAATTCTGCATGTAGGATCTCAATTGGGTGTTTGTCCCATTTTGCAAATTCTTGTTGTGTTAGCAGTCCCCACACCTCACTGCCATAGAGTGCAATTGGTTCAATTACTGATTTGAAAATTTTGAGCCAAATGCTAATTGGGATTTCTATTTGGATTGATTTTTTAATGGCATAGAAAGCCCTTCTTGCTTTCTCTTTCAGTTCATTCACAGCCAGTTTGAAGTTTCCCGTAGAACTGATTTTTAAGCCCAAGTATGTGTAGTTAGTGGTTTGTTCAATTTTGGTTGTTCCTATTGTGAAATTTATTTTGGGTCCCTGATGTCTGGATCTTTGCTGGAACACAAGGACTTTGGTTTTTTGGGGATTTATTGTCAGGGCCCAAGTCTGACAGTACGATTCCAGCAGATCCAGGTTCTGCTGTAGACCCTCCTTAGTTGGTGACAGCAGAACCAGGTCGTCTGCATAGGGGAGGAATTTAACCTTGGATTCATATAGGGTGAGGCCGGGTGCTGTAGATTGTTCAAGTAGTTGTGCCAATTCATTTATGTAAATATTAAAGAGTGTCGGTGAGATTGGCGATCACTGTCTCTTTGACTGAGATTTCAAAGACCTGTCTCAGATCACTGTCCAAACAAAACTCTGTGACTGAGAATGCAACTTCCTGCCTCAGATCACTGTCCATCACAACACTGTGACTGAAATGCAACTTCCTGTCTCTAATCTCTGTCCAATCACAAATCTCTACCTGAGAGTCTGACTTCCTCCCTCAGATCACTGTCCAGTCACAAAGCTATGACTGAAATTCTAACTTCCTGTCACAGATCACTGTCCAATCACAATGCTGTGACTGAGAGTCCAACTGCCTGTTGCAGAGCACTGTCCTATCACATCTTTGAGACTCAGAGTCTAACTTCCTGTCTGAGATCACAATCTTTCACCACTCTGTGACTGAGAGTCTAACTTCCTGTATCAGCTCACTGTCCAATCAAAATTCTGTGAGAGAGATTTCAACTTCCTATCTCAGGTCAATGTCCAATCACTACTCTGTGACTGGGAGTCTAACTTATTGTTTCAGATAACTGTCCAAACACAACTCTGTGACTGAGAGACCAACATCTTGCCTCGGATCACTGTCCAATCTCATCTCTCTGACTGAGAGTCTAACTTACTGGCTCAGATCACTGTCCAATCACAATTCTGTGACTGAAAGTCTAACTTCCTACCTCAGATCACTATCCAATCACAGCTCTGTGACTGAGCGTTCAAACTACTATCTCAGGTCACTGTCGAATCACAAATCTGTGACTGAAAGTCCAACATCCTTTCTCAGAGCACTGTCCAATCACAACTCTGTGACTGAGATTCGAACTTCCTGTCACAGATCAGTGTACAATCACAACTCTGTGACTGAGAGTCCAACTATCTGTCACAGAACACTGTCCAATCACAACCCTGTGACGGGGAGTCTAACTTCCTGTCTCAGTTCACTGTCCAATCACAACTCTGTGGCTGCGAGTCCAACTTCGTGCCTCAGATCACTGTCCAATCATAGCTCTGTGACTGAGAGTTCAACTCCCTGCGTCAGATCACTGTCCAATCACAACTCTGTGACTGAGAGTGCAACTTCTTGTCTCAGATCACTGACCAATCACATCTCTTTGACTGAGATTTCAAAGACCTGTCTCAGGTCACTGTCCAAACACATCACTCTGACTGAGACTCTAACTTCCTGGCACAGATCACTGTCCAATCACAATTCTGTGACTGAAAGTCTAACTTCCTGCCTCAGATCACTGTCCAATCACAATTCTGTGATTGAGCATTCAACTTCCTATCTCAGGTCACTGTCCAATCACAACTCTGTGACTGAGAGTCCAACTTTCTGTCTCAGACCACTGTCCAATCACAACTCTGTGACTGACCGTTCAACTTCCTGTGTCAGATCCCTCTCCAATCACAACTCTGTGACTGAGAGCCCAACTTCCTTTCTCAGAGCACTGTCCAATCACATTTCAGTGACTGAGAGTCTAACTTCCTGTCTCAGATCACTAACCATTCACAACCCTGTGACTGAGAGTCTAACTTCGTGCTGCAGATCATTGTCCAATCACTACTCTATGACAGAGATTCCAAGTTCCTGTCACTGATTACTCTCCAATCACAACACTGTCACTGAGATTCTAACTTCCTGTCTCTGATCTCTGTCCAATCATAACTCTGTGACTGAGCGTCTAACTTCCTGTCACAGAACAATGTCCAATCACAACACTGTGACGGGGAGTCCAACTTCCTGTCTCAGTTCACTGTCCAATCACAACTTTGTGGCTGCGAGTCCAACTTCATGCCTCCTATCACTGTCCAACCAATGCTCTGTGACTGAGACTTCAAAGTCCTGTCTCAGATCAATGTCCAATCACAGCTCTGTGACTGAGAGTTCAACTCCCTGCGTTAGATCACTGTCCAATCACAACTTTGTGACTGAGAGTGCAACTTCCTGTCTCAGATCACTATCCATTCACAACTCTGTGACTGAGAGTCTAACTTCCTGTCACAGATTACTGCCCATCACAACTCTGTGACTGAGAGTCCAACTATCTGTCTCAGCTAACTGTCCAATCAAAATTGTGTGAGAGAGATTTCAATTTCCTGTCTCAGATCTCTGTCCAATTAAAATTCTGTGAGAGATTTCAACTTCCTATCTCAGGTCAATGTCCAATCACAACTCTGTGACTGGGAGTCTAACTTCCTGTCTCAGATAACTGCCCAATCACAACTCTGTGACTGTGAGTCCAACTTCTTGCCTCATACCACAGTCCAATCAAAACTCTGTGACGGAGAGTGCAATGTCCTGTCTCAGATCACTGACCAATCACATCGCTTTGACTGAGAGCTGAAAGACCTGTCTCAGATCACTGTCCAATCACAATCCTGTGACTGAAATCTAACCTCCTGCCTCAGATGACTGTCCAATCACAGCTCTGTGACTGTGAGTCCAACTTCCTGCCTCAGATCACTGTCCAATCACAATTCTGTGACTGAAAGCCTAACTTCCTAACTCAGATCAATATACCATCACAACTCTGTGACTGAGCGTTCAACTTCCTATCACAGGTCACTGTCCAATTACAACTCTGTGACTGAGAGTCCAACTTTCTGTCTCAGACCACTGTCCAATCACAAGTCTGTGACTGAGATTCCACCTTCATTACTCAGATCACTGTCCAATCACAAGTCTGTGACTGAGATTTCAACTTCCTGTGTCAGATCCCTCTCCAATCACAAATCTGTGACTGAGAGTCAAACTTCCTGCCTCAGAGCACTGCCCAATCACATTTCTGTGACTGAGAGTCTAACTTCCTGTCTCAGATCACTGTCCAATCACAATTCTGTGATTGTTAGTCCAACTTCCTGTCTTAGATCACTGGCAATCACAACTCTGTGAATGAGAGTCAAACTACCTGTGTCAGATCACTGTCCAATCACAAATTTGAGACTGAGATTTCAACTTCCTGCCTCAGATCTCTATGCAATCACAGCTCTGTGACTGTGAGTCTAACTCCTTGTCTCGGATCACTGTCCAATCACAACTCTGTAATTGATAGTCCAGCTTCATGCCTCAGATCACTGTCCAATCACAACTCTGTGACTGAGGGTCTAACTTCCTGTCTCAGATCAATGTCCAATCACAACTCTGTGACTGAAAGTCTAACTTCCTGTCTCGGATCACTGTCTAATTAAAACTCTGTGACAGAGAGTCAAACTTCTTGCCTCAGATCACTGTCCAATCACAAATCTGTGATTGAGAGTCTAACTTCCTTTCCCAGATCACTGTCCAATCACAACTCTGTGACTGAGAGGTTAATTTCCTGTCTCAGATCACTGTCCATTCACAATTCTGTGACTAACTTTCCAACTTCCTGTTTTGGAACACTGTCCAATCACAACTCTGAGAACTAAAGACTAAATTCATGTCTGAGATCACTGTGCAATCACAACTCTGTGACTGAGAGTCTAAATCCTGACTCAGATCACTGTCCAATCACAATTCTTAAACTGAAATTCTAACTTCCTGACTCAGATCACTGTCTAATCAGAACTCTGTGACAGAGAGTCAAACTTCCTGTCTGAGATCACTCTCCAATCACAAATCTGCAACTGAGAGTCCAACATCCTGCCTCAATTCACTGTCCAATCAGAACTCTGTGGCTGAGAGTCTAATTTCTTTCTCATTCACTGTGCATTCACAACTCTGTGAATGAGAGTCCAACTTCCCATCTCAGATCACTGTCCAATCACAATTCTGTGATTGTTAGTCCAACTTCCTGTCTCAGACAACTGTCCAGTCACAGTTATGTGACTGAGATTCTAACTTCCTGTCTCAAGATCACTGTACAATCACAAATTTGTGACTGAGAGTGCAACTTCCTGTCTCAGATCACTATCCAATAGCAGCTCAGGTACTGAGAGTCCAACTTCCTGTCTTAGATCACTGTCCATCACAATTCTGTGAAAGAGAGTCTAACTTCATATCTCAGATCAATGTCCATCACATCTCTGCGACTGAGAGTCAAACTACCTGTCTCAGAGCACTGTCCAATCACAAATTTGAGACTGAGATTTCAACTTCCTGCCTCAGGTCTCTATCCAATCACAACTCTGTGACTGTGTGTCTAACTCCCTGTCTCGGATCACTGTACAATCACAACTCTGTAACTGATAGTCCAGCTTCATGCCTCAATCACTGTCCAATCACAACTCTGTGACTGAGAGTCTTACCTCCTGTCTCAGATCACTGTCCAATCACAACTCTGTGACTGAAAGTCTAACTTCCTGTCTCAGATCACTGTCCAATCAAAACTCTGTGAATGAGAGTCAAACTTTCTGTCTCAGATTACTGTCCAATTACAATTCTGTGACTGAGAGTCTAACTTCCTGTCTCAGATCACCGTCCAATCACAACTCTGTGACTGAGAGATTAATTTCCTGTCTCAGATCACTGTCCAATTACAACTCTGTGACTGAGAGTCTAACTTCCAGTCTCAGATCACTGTCGAATCACAAATCTGTGATTGAGAGTCTAACTTCCTGTCTCAGATCACTGTCCAATCATGAATTCTGTGACTGAGAGTCTAACATCCTTTCTCAGATGACTGTCCAATCAGAACTCTGTGATTGAGAGATTATTTTCCTGTCTCAGATCACTGTCCATTCACAACTCTGTGACTAACTTTGCAACTTCCTGTCTCGGATCACTGTCAAATCACAACTCTGTGATTGAGAGTCCATCTTCGTGTCTCAGATCAAAGTCCAATCATAATAATATAAGAACATAAGAAATAGGAGCAGGAGTAGGCCAATCGGCCCCTCGAGCCTGCTCCGCCATTCAATAAGATCATGGCTAATCTGATCATAACCGCCAATCCACTATCACAGAACCATCTCCTGAATCTAACAGAATTAGACACACGAAATAGGAGCAGGATCAGGCTACATGGCCCCTGGGCCCGCTCCGCTACCCACAGGGCCATGACCGATCTGAACCTAGACTCATGCCCAAATTCCTGCCCGCTCCCCGTAACCCTTAATTCCCTTTACTTCTAGGAAACTGTCTATTTCTGTTTTAAATTTATGTAATGATGTAGCTTCTACAGCTTTTTGGGGCAGCATATTCCATGGACCTACCACCCTCTGAGTGAAGTAGTTCCTCCTCATCTCAGTTTTGAAAGAGCAGCCCCTTATTCTAAGACGATGCCCCCTAGTTCTAGTTTCACCCATCATCGGGAACATCTTCCCCGCATCCACCCGATCCGACCCCTTCACAATCTTATATGTTTCAATAAGTTCGCCTCTCATTCTTCTGAACTCCAATGAGTAGAGTCCCAATCTACTCAACCTCTCCTCATATGTCCATCCCCTCATCCCCGGGATTAACCGAGTGAACCTTCTTTGTACAGACTCGAGAGCAAGTATGTCTTTTCTTAAGTATGGACACCAAAACTCTATGCAGTATTCCAGGTGCGGTCTCACCAATACATTGTACAACTGAAGCAATACCTCCCTATTTTTATATTCTATCCCCCTAGCAATGAAAGCCAACATTCCATTGGCCTTCTTAATCACTTGCTGCACCTGCATACTAAACTTTTGAGTTTCATGCACCAGGACCCCCAGATCCCTTTGTACTTCAGTACTTTCCAGTTTCTTGCCATTAAGATAATAACTTGCTCTACGATTTTTCCTGCCAAAGTGCATAACCTCACACTTTCCAGTATTGTATTCCATCTGCCAAATCTCTGCCCACTTACTTAGCCTGTCGATGTCCCCTTGCAGGTTTTTTATGTCCTCCTCACTCAATACTTTCCCTCCCATCTTAGTATCATCTGCAAACTTTGATATGTTATACTCGGTCCCCTCCTCCAAATCGTTAATATAGATTGTAAAGACTTGGGGACCCAGCACTGACCCCTGCGGAACACCACTAGTTACTGATTGCTAGTCTGAGAATGAACCATTTATCCCAACTCTCTGCCTTCTGTTAGATAGCCAATCCTCTATCCATGCCAGAATATTACCCCCAATCCCGTGATTTTTTATCTTAAGCAATAATCTTTTGTGTGGCACCTTGTCAAATGCCTTTTGGAAGTCTAAATACATTACGTCCACTGGTTGCCCTTTATCCACCTTATATGTTACTTCCTCAAAGAACTCCAGCAAATTTGTCAAACATGACTTCCCCTTCATAAAACCATGCTGACTTTGTCCTATGATTATCCAAATGTCCTGTTACTGTCTCCTTAATAATGGACTCCAAAATTTTACCTACCACAGATGTTAGGCTAACAGGTCCATAGTTTCCAGCCTTCTGTCTACTGCCCTTTTTAAATAAGGGTGTTACATTAGCAGTTTTCCAGTCTGCCGGGACCTTTGCTGAGTCCAGGGAGTTTTGGAAAATTATTACCAATGCATCCACAATCCCTACCGTCACTTGCTCAAGACCCTAGGATGTAAGCCATCAGGTCCAGGTGATTTATCCGCCTTGAGTCCCATTATTTTACCGAGTACCACTTCCTTAGTGATTTTGATCGTGTTTAGCTCCTCCCCCCCTATAGCCCCCTGTTTGTCCAGTGTTTGGATATTTTTAGTGTCCTCTACTGTAAAGACTGATACAAAATATTCATTCAGTGTTTTTGCCATCTCCATATTTCCCACCATTAATTTCCCAGTCTCATCCTCTAAGGGACCAACATTTACTTTAGCCACCCTTTTTCTTTTTATATAACTATAAAAACCCTTACTATTTTTATATTTTTTGCTAATTTACTTTCATAATCTATCTTCCCTTTCTTAATCAATCTTTTTGTTATTTTTTGTTGTCTTTTAAAGTTTTCCCAGTCCTCTATCCTCCCACTAGATTTGGCTACCTTATATGCCCTTGTTTTTAGTTGAATACTATCCTTAATTTCTTTACTTAGCCATGGATCGCTGTCTTTTCCTTTACACCCTTTCTTCTCAGTGGAATATATATTTTTTGGAAGTTGTAAAATAACTCCTTAAATGTACACCACTGATCATGTATCGTCATACCCTTTAATCTATTTTCCCAATCCACTCTAATCAATTCCGCTCTCATACCTTCATCGTCTCCTTTATTCAAGCTTAGCACGCTTGTTTGAGATCCAACCTTCTCACCCTCTAATTGAATATGGAATTCAACCATGTTATGGTCACTCATTCCAAGGGGATCCTTTACTAGGACATTTTAAATTAATCCTGTCTCGTTACACAGGACCAGATCTAAGGTTGCTTGCCCCCTGGTCGGTTCAGTTACATACTGCTCAAGAAACCCATCCCTAATACATTCAATGAACTCATCCTCAAGGCAGCCCTGCCCAATTTGATTCATCCAATTAATATGATAGTTAAAATCCCCCATAATTATAGATGTTTCCTTATTACAAGCCTCAACTATTTCCTGATTGATACTCCGTCCAACAGAGTTGCAACTGTTCAGAGGCCTATAGACTACGCCCACTAGTGTTTTTTTCCCCTTATTATTCCTTACCTCCACCCAAACTGTTTCATTATCCTGATCTTTTGACCCAATATCATTTCTCTGTATTACAGTGATTCCTTCCTTTATTAACATAGCCACCCCACCTCCCCTTCCTTCCTGCCTGTCCTTCCTGATCGTTAAATAACCTGGTATGTTTAATTCCCAGGCATTGTCACCCTGCAGCCATGTTTCTGTAATGGCCACAAGATCATACCCATATGTAGTTATTTGTGCCATTAACTCGTCTATTTTGTGACTGAGAGTCTAATTGCCTGTCAGAGATCAGTGCCAATCACAACACTGTGAATGAGACTCAATCTTCTTGTCTCAGATCACTGTCCAATCACAAATCTGTGACTGAAGTTCTAAATTCCTGTCGCATATCATTGTCCATGTAAAGTCTGTGGGTTGTTTAGTTAATTAATACACAGACTACCAGAGTAACTTAAAACAGGACTTTACTATTCGAAGGTCAGGGCGAATCTGCCCAATAAATCCTGACACAACACTTATATACTGGTGTGGTCACCGTCGGTATTACAGTATACAGAAGCCAAAGAAAGTAGTGCCACACCTAAAATAGTTCTCTTAAAGGTGAACGGTTACATACAATAGTTCTCTTAAAGGTAGACGGGTACATACACTACAACCCTCCCTTTTTAGCTTACAAAATACTTATTCCCCATTAAACATAACATATAATCAACTTCATGTAAAACAATTCACAGATATAGTCTCTGCGGGAAACAGTTCACAGATTCAGTCTCTGCGGGAACAGTTCACAGATTCAGTCTCTGGTCTTGACTCAGTCCGAACAACATCTCTGTGGTGTAGCCGGTTCACATTTCTAGCGTGACTCATCCAATAGTCTTTCCCTTGGCTTAACAGCTTGAACTTCCGTCCTGCTGAACCAGCAGTGCTGACTTTTACAAACAGCTGGACTGCCTTGGTAATTTTTCCTACTTTCCAACTGATTTGGCCCCCTTCGTAGGGCCCACGTGCATGATCTGATAGAAGTGATAATGATTTAGATGGTTGTCGTCTTCTGCTTCGTCTTTTTCTTTTCTGCTTCTTGGAGACTCTCGGGGCTCCCTTATCCGCTGCCAGCTGTAGCGCCACCATCTCCCTATGTTCCTTAGACTTTAAGTGCTTCATCCTGATTTCTGCACTTTGGGAGTTTTCATCACAAGCTGGGCAGACCAAGTCATCGTAATATTTTGTGTCACTCAACAGGTCATGGTAATATTCGGTGTCGTCCTGAGCTAGTCTAGCGAGAGGGCCTGCTACTTCTTCCTTACCCAACTGGACATTAGCCGACTGTTGTTCCCTCCCTAGACATCTTTCCTGAAGAGACTTCTTCATGCATTCATATTCATCCCGCTCTTCCTGGGTTTCCTGCCAATCCTTCACTAATGACCTCATTTGTGATTCCAATACTTCCCCTTCTATCGGGGATTGATTGATCGGGCTATTCAATCCTTCTACTGGAGCAGCTGTTTCAACATTCTGTGGTTCACATTGACGTGATTCAGCGTACTTTCGGCAGCCCCATAAAATCTGTGTTGCAACCTCAACTATTCCCCAAACTTTTGAGAGCTCCGAACGCCTTCCCTTTGAAGATTGAAGCTCGTGTTCAAATGGTTCCCATTGCAGAGTCTTGTCTCTCAGCATATGACGGAGTTGGCTGACCGTTAACTCTTCCACGGGGACCCTGTGGATCAGAGTCTTCTCCATTTCATCCACCTTTTCCTCCAATGCTTTCACCTTTTTTTCCTCTTGTACTTTGGCTTTAAGCGCTCGGAGAAGTTGCGCCTTGATGCTCTCTAGCTCATGTTCAGGGGCCATTCTTACAGTCTCTGTGTTTCTTACACTGAAAGAATTCCCAGTTGAATCTGTTCTTCAAGTTGTTGAACCTCGGCCATTGCCGCCTCATATTTGTCTTGGGTTTCCTTCAATATTTTTATGAGTTCTTGGACATCTTGACTTTCATGTTCTGCCATGTCTTTCACCTCTAATTTCTCATCTATGGATGGAACTTCTACCGATGAGTCTGTCTTGGCCTTGAGCTCATCAAGAATTTCCTGCAGCCTTTGGACTTCTTGCTCATGTTCAACCTTTAGTTGCTCATAAGCTTCCACTGAAACTAGCTTTTCGGAGGTTGCCGAGTTAACCCCATCCAGGATTGTAGCCTGGGCCTGTTCATACTGTTCCTTCTACTTCTCAAACTCTGCTTGTAAGGAGTCGTAGAGAAGAACTGGAATAAAATCCTGGCTTCCTGAAGATTCCTCTTCATTTGCTTCTTTCTGCAAATATTCTAACTCCTGAACATCATAAGGGAGATGTGATCGGTGATTGGTCACGATGGCTCTATGGTCGCTCTCTGCTTGAGCTAGCTGCTTCTGTTTTCTTTCCAGATTCTCCCATTCGGTGTCATAGAACTTTTTCATTGTTTTCATCTCTTGTACGAGACGGTAACTCAATTGTTCTAATTGTTGTCGTAATTTGAAATAAAGTTGAGCCTGAGCTCGGTGTTCTTCCGTCATGGATATGTCCTTAAACTGAATAGACTCAGAATTCTCTGTCAAACTATGTTGTCGTTGTTCGGTGGAGATCTGTTCTGAAACTTTGTTCTTCTCTGGAGCATAAGCCTTTCTGCATGCCTTCGTTTTTCCAACCTTAGTCGGCAAGTCCATTTTAGCCTTGTCTTTCACATTTGGGTTGGTCTTATCGTCATCCGATTCAGAATCTGAGCTGATTGTCTGCACCGAGTCCTCACTCGTTATGGCTTTTAGATAGTGCCATTCCATGTCTATTTTCTTGATCCACTCCCATCCTAGAAGTGGTGGTCCTCCCTCAGGTAGTACGTATAAGTTCATTCTTGGGTGTTCTTTACCCCTATCTCTCACCTTGACTCTTATCTTCCCCATGGGGTATACTTTATGCCCCGTGTATGTCTGCAATACAAACTTGGTATCTCTTAAGAGTGTATGTGAGAATAGCTGGTGGTAATCCCTTCGATTTATGACTGATAGAGCTGATCCAGTGTCCAACTCCATTTTCACTTGGACTCCAGCTATTTTTAACATGACCCAGATAGTTTGTAGGTCAGCTTCCTTACTCACATTGTGAATTCTCAGACTACCCAGCTCCTGGCCGTTTGGGTCTGAGTCCGAATTCTGTTCGTCTGAACTCTTCTCAGCCA
This sequence comes from Somniosus microcephalus, assembly GCF_052327205.1. Lineage (NCBI taxonomy): Eukaryota > Metazoa > Chordata > Chondrichthyes > Squaliformes > Somniosidae > Somniosus > Somniosus microcephalus. The sequence goes on from NC_140994.1 coordinate 111,808,661, forward strand.
CCTTGTGTACCTTGTTGTACTTTTCCTGTGATGGCTTCCTTTGGTTGTTGGTCCTTTGGTTGTTTGTCTTCTTCCCTGACCAGCATATCTTAGCTATGTGACCCAGTTTGCCACATTTCCTACATTCCTGGTTCTTAAACCAGCATTGGTTCTGGTCGTGTGTTGTCTTCCCACAACGATAACATTTTGTTGTTGTCGAGGTAATTTGATCCACACTGAGTGCCACTGTCTTTAGCTGCATTTCCACAGTTCCCTTCGCTGCGGCTTCGTGCGATGCTGCAATAAGGACAGCCCTGTCAAGTGTAAGGTCGTTCTCTTCGAGTAGTCGCTTTTGCGTTCCTTCCTTTGCCAATCCGCACACGAGCTTGTCTCGCAATGCCTCTGTCAGATTCCCTCCAAACTGGCAGTATTTCGCTAGTCTACGCAGTTCGACCAAGTATCCTGCGTTGCTTTCGTCTTTCCGTTGCGTTCTCGCATAGAATTTGAATCGTTCCGCCAACATCAACGGTGTGGGGTTCAAGTGATCCTTCAGAACAGCCACAATATCATCGAAAGTCTGATCCGCCGGTTTAGCTGGTGATAGTAGATGCTTCAAGAGCCCGTATGTCTTCGCGCCCATCGAGTTTAGCAAGGTTATAGCTTTGTCATCTTCTTCTATTTTATTGGCCTCACAATAGATCTCAATGCGTTCCACATACGTGGCTCAGTCTTCTACCTCAGAATTAAAATCATTGATGTTACCACGTTTAGGCATCTTCCTCTCTTCCTGATAAACACCACGAATTATTTCTTTAAAATATATATATATTTTTTTTCAAGATGGCGGTTCCCGCGAAAATGGCGGTTTCCCGTGCTTATCTTCTCTCCCCGCCCACTTCAATGGCAGTTTCCCGCTTCTGTCTTCTTCCCCGCCTAATGGCGGCTTCCCGCGTTTCTTCCCTGGCGGGAGGGGTACACTTTCCCCACGGGCGACGGCCGCTGGCTTTCAGGTTCACAGCCTGCGCATCGGCTTCAGTGCTTTCCCTTTTCTCGGCAGGGCAACCGGCGCTGGGTACACCCCGTTGATGGCGAACAGTTTCAGCCGCTGGGCTGGCTCTCGCTCAGTTCCCCTTGCTCGGGCTTTGTCTCTCTCCCGCTCGCTCGGCTCTACTGGCGCTGGGTACACCCCGTTGACGGAGAACAGTTTCAGCCGCTGGACTGGCTCTCGCTCAGTCTCCCTTGGTCAGCTCTGCCTCTCCCGCTTGCTCAGCTCCCAAACGCGCCTCCCAGCCCTCTCGCAGTCCGGTGCTTCCCTCCCCGGCTGCGGCTGAGTTTATCTCTTCCCGCGCCTACGTTCCCGGTCGCAGAGCTTCGTTGCTTCGGTCGCTGCCCGGCCTTTTTCGCCGGTCGCGGTCTAGCTGTCTCACGACGCCGTTGCGTCCCCCAGCCTGTCTGTACCGTGGCTTCCTTGCTCCACGCTGCCCCAGTCTCAGCGCCTCTGGACCCGACTTCTGTCCGACTCCTTTCCCCCTCGACCGTGGTCGAGTGCACCGCCCTTATCCTCCGGTTATTCTTTCTACTTTCCCTTACTCACAGTCACCGTGGCCGCCTTGCTTCTCATGCTGATCGGCTCACTCCTCACCGTGGCAGAAGGGGCAGTCAGTGCCTGTTGCTGATGGAAGTCTTTGTCTCTAAATTCTTCCTCCTTTCTAGTTCTGCAGCCTCGAGTTTTCTCCCAGCAGAATGATGAGGGCGGTTGCCTCTTCTCGACGCTCGTTAACTGCTTCGGAAGTATTGTTGCCGCAGGGTACGATCGGACTCGTCGCCACTGTAAAGTCTGTGGGTTGTTTAGTTAATTAATACACAGACTACCAGAGTAACTTAAAACAGGAATTTACTATTCGAAGGTCAGGGCGAATCTGCCCAAAAAATCCTGACACAACACTTATATACTGGTGTGGTCACCATCGGTATTACAGTATACAGAAGCCAAACAATGTAGTGCCACACCTAAAATAGTTCTCTTAAAGGTGAACGGTTACATACAATAGTTCTCTTAAAAGTAGACGGGTACATACACTACAGTCCAGTCACAAGTTTGTGACTGAAAGTCAAACTTCCTGTCTCAGATCACAGTCCAATCACAACTCTGCACCTGAGAGGCTACCTTCCTGTCTCAGATTACTGTCCAATCAAAACTCTGCGACTGAGAGTGTAACATCCTGCCTCAGCTCACTGTCCAATCACAGCTCTATGACTGAGATTCTAACTTCATGTCACAGATCAGTGTCCAATTACAACTCTGTGACTGAGATTGTAACTTGCTGCCTCAGATTACTGTCCAATCACAACTCTGTGACTGAGAGTCTAACTTCCTGTCTCAGATCACTGTCCAATCACAACACTGTGACTGAAAGTCTAACTTCCTGTCTCAGATCACTGTCTAATCAAAACACTGTGACAGAGAGTCAAACTTCCTGTCTCAGATCACTGTCCATCACCACTTTGTGACTGAGTGTCCAAATACCTGTCTCAGATCACTGTCCAATCAAAATTCTGTGACTGTGATTTCAGCTTCCTGTGTCAGATCACTGTCCAATCACAACTGTGTGACTGAGGCTCCAACATCCAGCCTCAGATCACTGCCCAATCAAAATTCTATAACTGATATTCTAGCTTCCTGTCACACATCATTGTCGATTCACAACTCTTCGACTGAGTGTAACTTACTGTCTCAGAGCACTGCCCAATCACATCTTTGTGACTGAGAGTCTAACTTTCAGTCACAGATCACTGTCCATTCACAACTCTGTGACTGGGAGAACAACTTCGTGCTTCAGATCAGTGTCCAAACACAAATCTAGAACTAAGATTCTAACTTCATGTCACAGATCACTGTCCAATCACAACTCTGTGACAGTGAGTCTAACTTTCTGCTTCAGGTCCCTGTCCAATCATGACTCTATGTCTGAGATTCTAACTTCCTGTCAGAGATCCGTGTCCAATCACAACCCTGTGACTGAGTCCAACTTCCCGTCTCAGATCACTGTACAATCACAACTTGGTGACTGAGAGTGCAGCTTCATGTCTCAGATCACTGTCCAATCACAAATCTTTGACTGAAAGTCTACATTCCTGTCTCATATCACTGTCCAATCAGAACTCTGTGAATGTAAATCTACTTCCTGTCTCGGATCACTGTCCAATCACAACTCTGTGACTGAGAGTCCAACTTCCTGCCTCAGATCACTGTCCAATCAAAACTCTGTGCCTGAGAGTCTTACTTCCTGTCTCAGATTATTGTACAACCACAACTCTGTGACTGAGAGTGCAACATCCTGTCTCAGCTCACTGTCCAATCACATCTCTATGACTGAGATTCGAACGTCCTGTCACAGATCAGTGTACAATCACAACTCTGAGTCTGAGAGTCCAACGTCCTGACTCAGATCACTGTTCAATCACAAATCTGTGACTGGGAGTCCAACATCTTGTCTCAGATCACTGTCCAATCAGAACTCTGTGACTGAGGATCTAACTTCCTTTCTCAGATCACTGTCCATCACCACTTTGTGACTGAGTGTCCAAATACCTGTCTCAGATCACTGTCCAATTAAAATTCTGTGACTGTGATTTCAACTTCCTGTGTCAGATCACTGTCCAATCACAACTCTGTGACTGAGGCTCCAACATCCAGTCTCAGATCACTGTCCAATCAAAATTCTATGACTGAGATTCTAGCTTCCTGTCTCACATATTTGTCGATTCACAACTCTTTGACTGAGTGTAAATTCCTGTCTCAGAGCACTGTCCAATTAAAATTCTGTGACTGTGATTTCAACTTCCTGTCTCAGATCACTGTCCATTCACAACTCTGTGACTGGGAGAACAACTTTGTGCTTCAGATCAGTGTCCAAACACAAATCTAGGACCAAGATTCTAACTTCATGTCACAGATCACTGTCCAATCACAACTCTGTGACAGTGAGTCTAACTTTCTGCTTCAGGTCCCTGTCCAATCACGACTCTATGACTGAGATTCTAACTTCCTGTCAGAGATCAGTGTCCAATCACAACCCTGTGACTGAGTCCAACTTCCTGTCTCAGATCACTGTCCAATCACAACTCTGTGCCTGAGAGTCTAACCTCCTGTCTCAGATCACTGTCCAATCACAAATTTGAGACTGAGATTTCAACTTCCTGCCTCAGATCTCTGTCCAATCACAACTCTGTGACTGTGAGTCTAAATCCCTGTCTCAGATCACTGTCCAATCACAACTCTGTAAATGATAGTCCAACTTCATGCCTCAGATCACTGTCCAATCACAACTCTGTGACAGAGAGTCTAACTTCCTGTCTCAGATCACTGTCCAATCAATTCTCTGCGACTGAGAGTGTAACATCCTGCCTCAGCTCACTGTCCAATGACAGCTCTATGACTGATATTCCAACTTCCTGTCACAGATCAGTGTCCAATCAATACTCTGCGACTGAGAGTGTAACATCCTGCCTCAGCTCACTGTCCAATGACAGCTCTATGACTGATATTCCAACTTCTTGTCACAGATCAGTGTCCAATCACAACTCTGTGACTGAGAGTGTAACTTCGTGGCTCAGATTACTTTTCCAATCACAAATCAGTGACTGAAAGTTTAACTTCCTTTTTGGGATCACTGTCCAATCACAAATCTGTGAATTAAAGCCTAAATTCCTGTCTCAGATCACTGTGCAATCACAACTCTGCGGCAGAGAGTCAAACTTCCTGTCTCAGATCACTGTCCAATTACAACTCTGTGACTGAGAATCTAACTTCCTGTCTCAGACCACTGTCCAATCACAACACTGTGACTGAGAGATTAATTTCCTCTCTCAGATCACTGTCCACTCACAATTCTGTGACTAACATTCCATCTTCCTGTCTCAGATCACTGTCCAATCACAAATCTGTGACTGAAATTCTAAATTCCTGTTGTATATCACTGTCCAGTTACAACTTTGTGACTGAGAGTCAAACTTCCTGCCTCAGATCACAGTCCAATCTGAACTCTGTGCCTGAGAGTCTAACGTCCTGTCTCAGATTACTGTCCATTCAATACTCTGCGACTGAAAGTGTAACATCCTGCCTCAGCTCACTGCCCAATGAGAGCTCTATGACTGAGGTTCTAACTTCCTGTCACAGAGCAGTGTCCAATCACAACTTTGTGACTGAGAGTGCAACTTCATGGCTCAGATTACTTTTCCAATCACAAATCAGTGACTGAAAGGTTAACTTCCTTTTTGGGATCACTGTCCAATCACAAATCAGTGAATTAAAGTCTAAATTCCTGTCTCAGATCACTGTGCAATCACAACTCTGTGACTGAGAGTCTAACTTCCTGTCTCAGATCACTGTCTAATCAAAACTCTGCAACAGAGAGTCAAACTTCCTGTCACAGATCACGATCCAATTACAACTCTGTGCCTGAGATTCTTACTTCCTGTCTCAGATTACTGTACAATCACAACTCTGTGACTGAGAGTGCAACATCCTGTCTCAGCTCACTGTCCAATCACAACTCTATGACTGAGATTCGATCTTCCTGTCAAAGATCAGTTTACAATCACAACTCTGAGACTGAGAGTCCAACATCTTGTCTCAGATCACTGTCCAATCAGAACACTGTGGCTGAGAATCTAACTTCCTTTCTCAGATCTCTGTCCAAACCCAACTCTATGACTGAGAGTCTAACATCCTGTCTCAGATCACTGTCCAATCACAAATCTGTGACTGAAATTCTAAATTCCTGTCGCATATCACTGTCCAGTCACAACTTTGTGACTGAGAGTCAAACTTCCTGCCTCAGATCACAGTCCAATCTCAACTCTGTGCCTAAGAGTCTAACTTCCTGTCTCAGATTACTGTCCAATCAATACTCTGCGACTGAGAGTGTAACATCCTGCCTCAGCTCACTGTCCAACGACAGCTCTATGACTGAGATTCTAACTTCCTGTCACAGATCAGTGTCCAATCACAACTCTGTGACTGAGAGTGCAACTTCGTGGCTCAGATTACTTTTCCAATCACAAATCAGTGACTGAAAGGTTAACTTCCTTTTTGGGATCACTGTCCCATCACAAATCTGTGAATTAAAGTTTAAATTCCTGTCTCAGATCACTGTGCAATCACAACTCTGTGACTGAGAGTCTAACTTCCTGTCTCAGATCACTGTCTAGTCAAAACTCTGCGACAGAGAGTCAAACTTCCTGTCTCAGATCACTGTCCAATCACAACACTCTGACTGAAAGTCTAACTTCCTGTCTCAGATCACTGTCTAATCAAAACTCTGCGACAGGGAGTCAAACTTCCTGTCTCAGATCACTGTCCAATCACAAATCTGTGACTGAGATTCTAACTTCCTTTCTCAGATCACTGTCCAATCACAACTCTGTGACTGAGAGATTTATTTCCTGTCTCAGATCACTGTCCATTCACAATGCTGTGACTAACTTTCCAACTTCCTGTCTCGGATCACTTTCAAATCACAACTCTGTGACTGAGAGTCCAACTTCCTGTCTCAGATCAAAGTCCAATCACAACTCTGTGACTGAGAGTCTACTTTCCAGTCACAGATCACTGGCCAATCACAACTCTGTGACAGAGTCCAACTTCCTGTCGCAGAAAACTGTCCAATCACAACTCTATGACTGAGATTCTAACTTCCTGTCAGAGATCAGTGCCAATCACAACTCTGTGAATGAGAGTCCAACATCCCGTCTCAGATCAATGGTCAGTCAAAACTCTGTGACTGAGAGTCCATCTTCCTGTCTCAGATCACTGCCCAATCACAAGTCTTTGACTGAAATTCTAAATTCCTGTTGCATATCACTGTCCAGTCACAACTTTGTGACTGAGAGTCAAGCTTCCTGCCTCAGATCACAGTCTAATCACAACTCTGTGCCTGAGAGTCTAACTCTCTGTCACAGATCAGTGTCAAATCACAACCCTGTGACTGAGATTGCAACTTCCTGCCTCAGATTACTGTCCAATCACAAATCAGTGACTGAAAGGTTAACTTCCTTTTTCTGATTGCAGTCCAATCACAAATCTGTGAATTAAAGTCTAAATTCCTGTCTCAGATTGTAAAGTCCACGCCTCAATAATACACGGACTTTGGGAGAACAGTTTAACAGGAATTTACTGAACAGGAGGGCACTCTTTTGTTTGAACCCAAAAAAAACCCCAAAACAAATTGGACTGTAAATTAACAAAAGTTCAACTAAAACTTAACAAATCAAATTAAAATTTGGTTTTCCGGGTTGATGATGCACTCCAGTCCCCACGGCGCCCACATGTTGTGGAAATACTCAAGCGTGCCGGCGGACACCGCGTGCTCCATCTCCAGGGCCACCCGGGCGCGAACATGGCCGCGGAAGAGAGGCAGGCAATCCGGCCGGACGACCCCCTCGACCGCCTGCTGCCTGGACCAATTGATGGCTCTTTTAGCCAGGCCCAGGAGCAGGACTACAAGGAGGTCCTCCAACCTGCCCGCTCCACTCCGCACCGGGTGACCGTAGATCAAGAGCGTGGGACTGAAGTGCAACCAAAAATCGAGGAGCAGCCCCTTCAAGCTGTGAAAGAGGGGCTGCAACCTCTCACACTTGACATAAACGTGAAACACGGACTCCTCCAGGACACAAAAAATGCAGGCGGCCTGGGAGTCCGTGAACCTACTTAAAACCATATTGCACGGGACCGCTCCATGCAATACCCTCCAGGCCAAGTCCCCGATGGAACAAGGGAGGACTCCCATGTGGAGAGCCCTCCATTGGGGACCTCCGCCTCCGCCGGTCGGCAAGACGCCATGCCAAGGCGTGTCCGGACGGCAGACGAAGATGGCAAAGTGGAGAGTGTGCAGGAGCAGCCCGTACAGGAAACCCCTCCACGCAGAATGAAAAGGCACGGAGGGTATTTCCTCAAGACGGCTCAAGTTGTGAGGCGCCGGTTCCTGAGGGGAGTTTCGGGGCCGGGCGCCGATGAGGAATTCCGTCCGAACGGGGGTAAGCTCGGACGGGATCGCCCCACATGCTTCAGCCGCCTCGATACACCTAGTGGAGTCGGGGCCCAGTGCCACTTTCACCGACTCGATGGCTTCGACCGCGAGCCGGACGTTAGCCCAGGACAGGCGCTGCGCCAGCTCCTCCGGCGCCATCCAGCCCGCTCCTCCGCCATCGAGCAGGTCCCCGACTCTGGTCACCTTGCCAGGCACAGCCCTGCCCTCCGCCAGCCGCCCGAACACGTGGTCGTGGAGATGCGAATTCCTGAGCAGTGGCTCCCGAAGGAGAGCCGCCGCTCCTGACGGGGGAGAGCTCCACCTGGAAGCGACGTAGTTCCAAACTGTGGTAAACCACTGTTGTTAGTATTGTTGTTCACCACTGTTGTTAGTACTGTTGTTCACTGTTAGTACTGTTGTTCACTCTTGCATATTGTTGTACTTGTCTGTGCATGCCTCAGCTGACTCCGCCCCTGGCTCCACCCTCATGGCTGGGTATATAGGTGGCTGCTCGGCAGCCCCCGGCCCTTTTGGATACCAGGCAACCACAAGAGGCATACTCTGTTCTTTGGTAATAAAAGCCTGTTTGTTACTTTCTCAACTTCCAGTCTTTTGTAGCAATTGATAGTGCATCAATTTTATTACCAAAGTTAAATGTTGGCTGCGAATGCTGATCAACCGATGGCACAAAACGCTGAGCAGCAGGCGCTGCTGCGAGCACTCAGACCAACATGCCTGGACCTAGACCCCCAAGAAGCGGGTTCGTCGACTAAATTCGCACAATGGCTGCGTTGCTTTGAGGCGTATCTGGAAGCCTCGACCGTGACTCTTGATGAAAATAAACTGAAAATCCTGGCCTTGAAGGTGAGCCACCAAGTCTATACTTTAATCCAAGATGCGACGACCTATGCGGCGGCTATCGACCTACTGAAAGGGCAGTATGCACGCCCGGTTAACACGGTCTATGCCAGGCACCTTTTAAGATCTCGCAGACAGCAGCCCGGGGAATCAGTGGAGGCCTTCCTACGGGCACTGCGGGTACTCGGGCGCGGCTGCGACTGCAAGGAAGTATCGGCCGCGGCACATGCGGAGGGACTGATACGAGACGCTTTCGTTGCGGGTCTAAGGTCCGACTACTCCCGGCAGAGGCTGCTGGAGAAGGGTGAAATAGACCTGACAAAGGCAGTGTCCCTCGCGCTCTCGCTCGACGTGGCCCACAGAAATATGGACGCTTTCTCCCCTAATCGCCTCGTGCCATGGACGCCGCAATCTTGGGCCATGGGACCGCCACCTCCGACTGCTGCAGCGATGTCCAAGGCACAAAAATGCTATTTTTGTGGCCAAGCTAAACACCCTAGAGCACGCTGTCCCACAAAGAATGCTACCTGCTCCGGCTGTGGGAAGAAAGGTCACTACGTTAGCGCCTGCAAAGGGAAGACCGCTAACACCAGCAGCGCCGCGTGCGAACCGTGGGCGCAGCCATCTTGCCCGCCATCTTGGGCTCCCCCAGCCGCATGGGGATCGGGAACGTAGGCGCCGCCATTTTGTCCGCCATCTTGGACGCCTCCGACTTCGGTTACGGGGGACCCGGAATCCACCACCGCCTCATCGGACGACCGCATCGACGCGCTTGAACATACGCTGGCTTCCGTGACGCTGGATCAATCTCTCCCGCATCAACTGTCCAGGTCCATGATGGACATTACGGTAAACGGCCGCCCCACTACCTGCCTTTTTGACAGCGGGAGCACGGAGAGTTTTATACACCCTGACACGGTGCGCAGTTACTCTCTCCCAGTCCTGCCGACGCGTCATCGCATCTCTATGGCTTCCAAAGCCCAGTCAGCGGAAGTCGGTGGCTACTGTATGGTGACTCTTTCAGTGCGGGGTACTGAATACAAACATTTTAAACTTCTGGTCCTGCCCGATCTCTGCGCTGCCGTCCTACTGGGGTTGGATTTTCAGTGCCACCTTAAGAGTGTCACTTTAGCGTATGGTGGACCCCTCCCCCCTCTCACGGTCTGCAGCAAGCAGTTTTTAAATCGCCCGCCATGCGCCATTTGCAGCCTCTCCACCCTTAAAGTCTCCCCCCCCTCCTTGTTCGCTAACCTCACCCGCGACTGTAAGCCCATCGCTACCAAAAGTAGGCGTTACAGTGCCGGGGATAGGGGTTTCATTAAATCCGAGGTAGCGAGACTCCTGAAGGAAGGGATTATCGAGAGCAGCAATAGCCCATGGCGAGTACAAGTGGTGGTGGTGAAGACTGGCGGAAAACAGTGCCTAGTTATTAACTACAGTCAGACGATCAATCGCTACACCCAGTTGGATGCATACCCACTTCCCCGCATATCTGACATGGTCAATCAGATAGCACAATACCAGGTGTTCTCGACGATTGATCTGAAGTCGGCATACCACCAGCTCCCCATCAGGGCTGAGGACCGCCAGTACACAGCTTTTGAAGCTGACTATCAGCTCTACCACTTCCTCAGAATTTCCTTCGGCGTCACCAACGGAGTTTCTGTCTTCCAACGGGAGATGGACCGGATGGTTGACCAGAACGCGCTACAGGCCACTTTCCCATATCTAGACAACGTCACCATCTGCGGCCACGACCAGCAGGACCACGACGTTAATCTAGGGAAATTCCTCCGGACGGCCCAGCGGCTGAATCTCACATACAACAAAGACAAATGTATGTTTCGTACTAAGCGCCTTGATATTCTTGGCTGCGTAGTGGAGAACGGAGTCATCGGCCCAGACCCCGATAGAATACGCCCTCTTATGGAGCTCCCCCTCCCCCACTGCCAGAAAGCACTGAAGAGATGCCTGGGGTTTTTCTCTTACTATGCTCAGTGGGTGCCCAACTATGCGGATAAAGCCCGACCCCTCATCAAGTCCGCCTCCTTCCCCCTGACAGCAGAGGCCTGTGCAGCCTTCACTCTCATAAAAAGTGATATTGCGAAGGCCACAATGCACGCTGTGGATGAGTCCCTCCCTTTTCAAGTGGAGAGCGACGCATCCGACTTTGCCCTAGCTGCAACCCTTAACCAGGTGGGGAGACCCGTGGCCTTTTTCTCAAGGACCCTCCAGGGCCCCGAGATTCGACACTCCTCTGTCGAAAAGGAGGCCCAGGCCATTGTGGAAGCCGTGCGACATTGGCGGCATTACCTGGCTGGAAAACGATTTACCCTGTTCACTGACCAGCGTTCAGTAGCTTTTATGTTTCATAATAAGCAGCGGGACAAAATCAAGAATGACAAGATATTAAGGTGGAGAATCGAACTCTCCACCTACAATTACGATATCTTGTACCGGCCCGGGAGACTCAATGAGCCTCCAGATGCCCTATCACGTGGTACGTGCGCCAACGCGCAAGTTGATAGATTAAAGACCCTCCACAATGACCTCTGCCACCCGGGGGTCACCAGGTTCTTCGATTTTATCAAATCCCGTAACCTGCCCTACTCCATCGAGGAGGTCAGGACCATTACCAGGAACTGCCAGATCTGTGCCGAGTGCAAGCCACATTTTTATAGGCCAGACAGAGCGAGCCTGATCAAAGCCACGAGCCCCTTCGAGCGGCTGAGCATCGATTTTAAAGGGCCCCTCCCCTCCTCTGACCGCAATGTGTACTTCCTCAATATAATTGATGAGTACTCCCGTTTCCCGTTTGCCATCCCTTGCTCGGACATGACCAGTATCACGGTCATTAAATGTCTGAATGACCTCTTCGCATTGTTCGGTTTCCCTAGCTATATCCATAGCGACAGGGCTCATCCTTTATGAGCGACGAACTTCGGCAGTACCTGCTCGCGAGAGGCATTGCTACAAGCAGGACCACCAGCTACAACCCCCGGGGTAACGGCCAGGTGGAAAGGGAGAATGCGACTGTCTGGAAGGCAGTCCTTTAAAACTTAAAATCTAAGGGCCTTGCGACCTCCCGCTGGCAGGAGGTCCTCCCTGCGGCGCTCCATTCCATTCGGTCGCTGCTCTGTACACCCACCAATGCCACTCCTCACGAGAGAATGTTCTCCTTCCCCAGGAAGTCCACGTCGGGGATTTCGCTACCAACATGGCTGACTTCTCCAGGACCCGTCCTACTGCGGAAGCACGTGAGGACCCATAAGGCGGACCCCCTGGTCGAGAGGGTGAGCCTCCTCCACGCCAACCCGCAGTATGCTTACGTGGTGTACCCGGACGGGCGGGAGGACACAGTCTCCATTCGAGACCTCGCACCTGCGGGTGCTCCTGAAACACCCTCTTTGCCACCCACCGCTACTCCTGCCTACCCCCAGGACACAGTCCCCGCACGAGACCTCGCACCTTCGGGTGCCTCTGAGAGACCACCATCGCTACCTCCCATTACCTGCGCTCTGACCCCTGTAGACGGCATGCAGCAGCCCCAGGGTCCGCCACCTGCTACACCTCCTCTGAACGAGACACCGGGTTCAACGTTGGATGCTGCACCATCACCGCCGCTGCTGCGACGCTCAGGATGGCTTACAAGGCCTCCTGATAGACTTCAGTACACAAATTTTTAGTGCACTTCACCCCGCCAGACTCAATTCTAAACAAGGGGTGAATGTGGTAAACCACTGTTGTTAGTATTGTTGTTCACCACTGTTGTTAGTACTGTTGTTCACTGTTAGTACTGTTGTTCATTCTTGCATATTGTTGTACTTGTCTGTGCATGCCTCAGCTGACTCCGCCCCTGGCTCCACCCTCATGGCTGGGTATAAAGGTGGCTGCTCGGCAGCCCCCGGCCCTTTTGGATACCAGGCAACCACAAGACGCATGCTCTGTTCTTTGGTAATAAAAGCCTGTTTGTTACTTTCTCAACTTCCAGTCTTTTGTAGCAATTGATAGTGCATCACAAACCCATAGCAGTTCCTGGTAGAAGACAGGCAGCTCCCGCAGGCCGGCACGCCTGCAGCCCACTTTCACAAACAGGAGCTGCGTGTCGTAATTGAGGCCGTGCAGCTGGTGGAAGAAATACGTCGCCAGCGCACACCATCTCGAAGGATTCTTGACGTACAGGTATCTCTGCAGCATCTGAAGATGGAAAGTTGCAGCCTGGGTGCCAAGGCACACCAGCACCTGACCGCCCTCCCTAAGCGGGAGACTCAGAACCGTGGCAGAGACCCAGTGCTTCCTTTTGTCCCAGAAGAAGTCGATGAACTTCTTCTGCATCTTGGCGACAAACGCAGGGGGAGGGATCAAAGTGACCAACCAGTATCACAACATGGCGGCCACCAGCTGGTTTATGACCAGCGCTCAACCCCTGTAGGACAACACTCAGAGCAGTCCTGTCCAGCGTCCTAGGTGAGCGGTGACTTTGGCCTCCAGCTCTTGCCAGTTCGCCGGCCAGGCGTCCTCGGCAGAGCTAAGGTAGGCTCCCAAATAGAGGAGGTGCGTGGTGCTCCAGGCGAAAGGCCTGAACTCCTCCGGCAGGGAGTCCACCCGCCACTGACCCACCAGGAGTCCGGAACATTTCTCCCAGTTGATCTTGGCGGAGGATGCGTCCGTGTAAATCTGCTGGCATTCCCACATCCTCCGCAAGTCAGCGGGATCCGTGACCGTGAGGAGCACGTCATCGGCGTAAGCCGAGAGGACCACCTCCACGCCCGGCCCTTGCAGAGCCAGTCCCGTCAACCTCTTCCGCAAGAGGCGCAGGAAAGGCTCCACGCAAATGGCGTATAACTGACCGGACATGGGGCATCCCTGACGCACCCACCTCCCGAAGCGAAGGGGCACCGTCAAGGACCCGTTAACTTTAATCAGACACTCCACGGCGGCGTACAGAAGTTGGATCTGGGCGACGAAATGCGTCCCGAACCCGAATGCGCGCAGAGTCCCAAAGAGATACTCATGAACCACCCTGTCAAACGCCTTTTCCTGATCCAGGGAAAGGAAGGCGACCGACAGACCAGCCCTCTGGGAGTGGTGGACCAGATCCCGGACCAGATGGATGTTATCATGGATGGTCCGGCCCGGGACCATGTAGGACTGGTCGGGGTGGATCATGTGGGCCAGCACGGTGCCAAGGCGAGCAGACATGGCCCTGGCAAAGATTTTATAGTCCGTGCTGAGGAGGGAGACCGGGCGCCAGTTCTTAAGGAGGCGGAGATCGCCCTTCTTAGGCAGCAGGACAATGACCGCCCTGCGCCAAGAGAGGGGCATCTCCCCGGTCGCCAAACTTTCCCCCAGGACCCGCACGTAGCCACCCCCCAAGATGTCCCAGAACGCCCTGTGGAACTCCACGGTCAGCCCTTCCAGCCCCGGGGACTTTCCCCTGGAGAGCTGGCGGAGGGCGCCGGCCAGCTCCGCCAGGCTTAGCGGAGCGTCCAATTTTTCGGCGCCCTCCGGGCTGACTTTCGGCAAGTCCTCCCACAAAACTCTGCGCACATCCTCGCTGGACGGATCCAGAGAGAACAGAGCCCCATAATAGGCGTGGGTCTCCACGCTGATTCCCTCCGGATCCGAGACCAGAGATCCGTCGTCGGCCAGCAGCCCCAAGAGCTGCTTACGGACCCCCCGTCTGTTTTCCAGCGAGTAGACGAAGGCGGAGCCGCGGTCCAGGTCCCGCAGGAGCTGGTTCCGTGACCTCACGTACGCGCCTCGGGACCTGACGAGCTGCAGCTCCTTCAGCGCGCCCTTCTTCTCTTCGTACACCTTCCGCAGGGCCGCGTCCTCGACGACCTGACCGAGACGGGACTCCAGGTCAAGCACCTCCTTCTCCAACCGCCCGACCCGGGCCTCCCGTCTCTTGGTCGACCCCTTCGCGTATTCCTGACAGAAGAGACGGATGTGAGCCTTGCCCACGTCCCACCATAGCCTCAAGGAGGGGAAGCCCCCCCGCTTCCTTCTCCAGTCGGCCCAGAACCGACGAAACGAATCCCGGAACCGCGCTTCCTCCAGCTGCAGGTTCTTAAATTGCCAGTACGCGGACCCCCCCCGCGCGCGCAGAGCAGCAAGCTCCGCCAACACCAGGTGGTGGCCCGTGCACGGCACCGGCCGCATGGAAGCCGCCGGAACGCAGGAGACGTACGCTCGGGAAATGTAGAGGCGGTCGATTCTGGACCTTCCTCCCCCAGACCTCACACTAGTGAAGGCGCTGGAGTCGGGGTGGAGATTTCGCCAGATGTCCACCAAGCCGGAGGACCCGACCAGGTCCCTCAAATTCTCCATCGCTGCTGGGCTTCGCGGGGGACCCGAACGGTCCCTCACCTTGAGGGTGCAGTTAAAATCCCCCCCGAGGATGACGCACTTGCCCGCTTTGACAGAGCCCAAAAGAGCGGACACTTCTTCAAAGAAGTGCAGTTGCTGCGCACCGGTCTGAGGGGCGTATACGTTCACTAGATGGAGCGGCACACCCCCCAGGCGAACAGTGACCTGGAGCAAGCGGCCCGGCACATGCTCCTTGACCCCCAAGATCTCCGGCTGAAAATGCGGAACCAGCAAGAGAGCCACCCCGCTGGAATTGTTGGAGAGGTGACTCATGCTGACCCCTCCTTGCCACTCCAGGAGCCATGTGGCTTCGTCTCCCGGAACGGTGTGGGTTTCTTGCAGGAAGCACACCACATACTTCCCGTCCCGAAGGACCGAGAAGTTATTGAATCTGCGGCGCGCCTCCCTGCTGCCGTTGCTGTTGAGGCTGGCTATGGTTATCTTCATGTCAGAAGCATAGTGCAACCTCTACCTACACCTAACGGGGGGAGGGAGCGCAGCCGCTGGTCAGCCGCCACTTCCTCAGCAGCCCAGTGAGAAACGTTCTGAGCCGACGCAGCTCGAGCGGGTCCACGCCCTCGTCCGCGCCCATGATTTTAATGGCGGCGCGGATGGAAACGATGAGCAGCGCCAGCTCCGACCACCTGTCGAGTTCCAGCCGGATCTTATTGTGCCAACCCTGGCATGTGGCCATAAAGTCCCGGAGTTCCCTTATGGGAATGAGGAGAGACTCGGCGAGGGGCACGAGGTCATCCAGTGCCTCGTCGACGGTGGAGTCGAAATCGTCCTCCGTGCCCATCACCGAGTCCCCATCCTCCTCCAGGGGGTCATCACCAGTGGCCGACCCGTCCGTCACGCAGTGCGCAGCGAACGGCTCGGCCGCACCAGCCGGCCCCGCCTCCGCCGGGATCCCACCCCCAGGATCGGCGGTAGAGGATTCCTCCCTGGGCTCCTCTAGGGGCGCCGGGCCAGAAGACGGCGGCGGTTCGGAGTCCCCCCCGCCTCAGACGCCAGAACGACCGGAGAAACCGGGGAGAGAACAATTCCCAGCTCCTCCAGTACGTCCGGCACCAGAGACGCAGCCAGGGGGCCATCCTCTCCCCGCCACCAACCTCCGACCCAGTGGATGGGGTGTTTTCAAATAAAACCTCCACCGGGACGAGCAGCCCCTGGGAGATGTCCGGGTCGCATTGGGCGAGCTCATTATCCTCGAGCTCGCCCGACCCAGACCCAAGGCCGCCCGACCCGGCGAGGGGTAACGGCACCAATAAAATGTTAATCACCGCCGCGGGTTGACCCGCGCCCACCCCCACGGGCAGGCTCTTGTCCCCATCCCTGGGAGGCACGTGCCGGACAGACACATCTGCCTCAGCCTCCCGAGGGACAGGCAACCCCTGCCGATCGCCGGTGGTAATGACAGCTGGGGGGGCGGCGCAGTACCCGCGGCGGGCGACGACTCCCCCTGCTCAGAGGGACCTTCCTCCTCCCGGTCCTCCTCCTCTTCCAGGTGTTCACACCTTCTTTTCAGCGCGGAGGGAGCGAGGGAGACCTCCATGTCTGCAGGGGCCTCCTCGTCTGCTCCCTCCGACGGAGCAGGTTTGTCGGGTTCCTCAGGCCCGAGCCCGGCCGCAGGTATTGGCGTTTCCGCTACGGCGGTTGCTGCCACAGGCTTGGGCACGAGGCCCCTCCCACTCCCATCCGCCCCGATTAACTCCGCGAGGAGCGCGGGTGTAAGGGACTTAAGGGGCAAGGGCCGGCTCTCCACGGGGGGACCCGCCCTAACGTGTTTGGATTTTTGCTGCGCCTTCCTTCCAGCTGGACGCGCTCCCTCCCCCCCGCCGGAGGCCTTGGTGGCATCGGCCTCCAGCATCGACCGCGCATCAGCGGTTCCCGATGCGCGGGCAGATCCGGGGGGAGAAGCGGCGGCGGCGCCAGCCTCGGCCGCACTAGATGATCTGGCGGCCTTGGAGGCGGGACAGTTTTTCTGAATGTGCCCCACCTCCTTGCAGGCGTGGCACCACACACCGTCCGACGTCCAGAAGACGCGATAGGCGGTCCCCTCGTGGTGGACGACGAACGCCCCGTCGGCGTCCTCCTCCCGCGCCAGCTGGATAAACAGCTGGCGCCGGAAGGAGAAGACGTGGTGAAGGCTGGCTTCCCGGAAGCCGAGTGGGATGGGCGTGATCCCTGACCTCACCTCCCCAAGTTGGCATAAGTGGGAGAGGAGGAGCTCACCAGGAACATAGGGCGGGACGTTCGAGATGACGATCCTCTGCGCGGTGGCCTCGAGAGGATCCACCGGCAGGAAGGTCCCGCCCATGGTGAGCCCCTTGGCGATGGCCAGGGACACCGCCCGCTCTGACCCCAGGAAGAACACAGCCTTCCCATACATTTTTGAGGCCACGACGATGGCTGAGGGGCTGACAACCCCAGCCATGGCTTTAACGCAGGCCTCAATGGTCATAGTGGGGTGAGTGTAGCTCTTCACCCCAAGCTTTTTTGTCATAAGTTTAAAAGGTGACGGGGCAGCAGAAGCAGCGGGAGCAGCTCTGGCTGTGGCTGCCACTCCCGCATAAGTCCTGGCTGGCCCCGCCACCGGCGAAGATGCAGTCGCCATTATGGAGTGTTTTTATAAGGGCTACACGCACCCCAAGTCACAGGCCTGAAGGTGTTAATGGCCTCACGTATTTTTTGGTCCTCTATTGAGCAGAGGGAGCTGTTTAAAATGAAGACACACCTCTCCCCTTATTGATTGAAATTGGGAGAGGGGCCTCTCCCCTCTGCTCAATAGGCAATTAATAAAAAGAGATGAAATTGAGGTGCCTCAGAGAAATAGGCAGAGAGAGACAAAAAGAGAGAGGGGGGGTGGGAAGGAGGGAGGCCGCAAGGGCAGGGTTGCCACTCAGGATGGTGGGTGGGTGGGTGTTGGCAGGGGTGCACTCTCCGATGGGAATTTAAAGTCTTTGATGGTGGTTGTCTTCTGGCAGGGGAAGAAGATGTCTTCACCTGGGAAAGCTGGAGATGCCCCAGGCTCAGTCCCATACCAGGTCTTAACGATGTAATTGGACTTCACCTAGGCAGCTCCAGCTGTCCCAGGTCAGGCAATAGAAGGGGTGCTTATTAGTGGTGTATGTGGCCTAGTTTTTAACAAGAGCCACACACACACATAGACACCCCTTGATGATCCGGCCTTGTTTCTTCTTTTCTCCCCCCACCAAAAATACAAAGTCATTGGGAGAGTGCCCCAAATAACACCCTCCTTCCCTCCTTCCAAACAGTTCGTTGTTTTCTGTTGATGGTGGTTCCTCACTCCTCTCTCCCTCTCTTGAATTGGAGGCCAATTTGGGGAGGCAATGATAGGAAAGGCCTCTCCCCTGGTTGATGATGTTGCTGGCCTCCATTCTCCTTCTCCTCCTCTGTCCTCTCTCTCCAGGCACCTCTGTTGTTGTGATGATGATGGTGGAGGTGGTGGTGGTGACCTATCGTTATCCTCCTCTTCCTGGTCAGGAGACCACCACTTTCCACTCTCCACTCTCCTGGTTTGGCTGCTCCTTCTCCTCCTGCTGACTGAGGCAGCTGCACAGCCAGCAATGCTGAGAATGAGGTCTGAACAGGAGGGCAACGTCAGACTGAAATACAGAAGCCTGCTAGGGCCTTTTATACAGGGGTGGTCACTGCCGGTACTGCAGTCTAAAACCACTTCTTCTCTTATTGGTACATACACAACAATTCCTCCCCTTTTAGATAAACAGTACATAACATTCATTTAACAACTAAATAGTAACTAATTACAACTTTCTGGATATTATATACATCAACTGAAATAATCATTTATAAGTTCAGTCTTTGAGGAGGCTTCCTGATCCTGACTGGATAGTGCCTTTCTTGAGTATCCTGTTCTTGCGGCGAAGCTGATTCTGGTTCATGGTCATTGGTTGGTTCGTCAGCTTCCAATACCACTGCTTCTGAGGTA
Organism: Somniosus microcephalus; assembly: GCF_052327205.1. Taxonomy (NCBI): domain Eukaryota; kingdom Metazoa; phylum Chordata; class Chondrichthyes; order Squaliformes; family Somniosidae; genus Somniosus; species Somniosus microcephalus. Next base: position 111,827,873 of record NC_140994.1, read on the forward strand.
GACGCAATCTGTACGTCAGGTTGATTACCAGGTGCACCTTCTCGTGGCACGGGTTTGGCTTGTTCCTGTGACTCTAGAATCTGGTCAGCATGGCGCCTCACAATTCTCTCTCCAACGTCCTCTGTGTACATTAATGGTCCCTGCTGTGTGCATATCGTTCCTGGCTGCCATTTTTCTGTTCGGTAGTCGCGGGCCAAGACTGATTGCCCTACCTTGAAGCTCTGGGTTGGCTTCTCATTTATGTGCTGGAATTGCTTAGCCTCAACATCTCGTCTTATGTTTGGTTTGAGCAAATCCACGCGACATCTTAGCCTTCGGTTGAAGAACAGTATGGCTGGAGCTTGGTTGGTTACTGCATGTGTCACATTCCGGTAAGCAAACAAGAAACTATCCACCTTGTGTTGTAGTGGTATGTCGTCATTATACATTGCCTTTATGGCCTTTTTAAAGGTCTGAACAAACCTCTCAGCCAATCCATTTGTGGCTGGATGATATGGGGCAGATGTGTAATGTTTCACCCCATTATTCTTCAGGAACCTCCGGAAATCTTCAGACACAAACTGTGGCCCATTGTCGGAGCAAATCTGTTCTGGCAACCCATTCCTGGTGAAGATGGTCCTTAGGACTGCAATAGTTTTCTCCGTGGTGCTGGAGGACATTTTAATGACCTCTGGCCATTTTGAATGGGCGTCCTCAGTGATTAGAAACATTGAGTCCATAAATGGACCAGCAAAATCAATGTGTACCCATTGCCATGGAGATGAGGGCCACTCCCATGATGTAGCGGGGCCTGTGGTGGAGCGTTTTGGACCTTCTTGCATCCTGTGCATCTCTTGGTCATATCCTCGATTTCTTTATCGATTCCCGGCCACCACACAAACGCCCTGGCTAGGCTCTTCATTTTTACCCCTCCCAGATGACCCTCATGAAGCTCATTGAGCATTCTATCTCTCAACTTGGGTGGAATTACCACTCGGGATCCACCCATCAAGGTTCCCCGGCACACTGACAGCTGTTCTCTCCTTGGCGAGAATGCTGGCAACAGTGAGTCGCCATATGCTGGCCATCCCTTCACTGTCAAATCGTAGACCCGAGAGAGTGTCGGGTCATTTCGGGTTTCCTTCTCTATACTCGAGTTTGTAACAGGCAAACATTCGACGATGGTCACATGGAATATCTCAACAGGGTCCACTGCAGGTGTTTCTTCTACCATAGGCAACGGTAGGTGCGACAGCACATCAGCGTTTTCATGCTGTTTTGTACCCTTGTACTCTATGTCGTACTGATGTGCCCCTGGAAAAAGTGACCATCTTTGCAGCCGTTGCGCCGTCATCACCGGAACGCCCTTCTTTGGGTTAAAAATGGAGACCAGGGGCTGATGATCAGTCAGTAGGGTGAATTTCTGCCCGTGCAGATAGTGATTGAACTTCATCACCCCCCACACCAGGCTGAGGGCATCCCTGTCAATCTGGGCGTAGTTACGCTCGGCTGAGATTAGCGCGCGCGACGCAAAGGCTATTGGCCTCTCTGAACCGTCACGGAATTTGTGTGACAGTACCGCTCCAATGCCATAGGGTGACGCATCACATGCCAACCGAATTGGTAGTGTTGGGTTGTAGTGGGCCAATACTTCTTTTGAAGTGATTAGGCATTTACATTCCTGAAAGGCACGCTTACACTCATCACTCCATTTCCATGTCACTCCAGTTTGCAGCAGGGTGTTCAGTAAGTGCATAATTGTAGATAAATTTGGCAAGAACTTATGGTAGTAGTTCACCAACCCGAAGAACGACCTCAGTTGCGACACATTTTCCGGTGCTGGATCCTTGACTACAGCCTCAATCTTGTCCGGCGACTTATGCGACCCTTCCTCATCAATCATGTGGCCACAATACGAGATTTGTCTCCTGAAGAAATTGCATTTGGGGCGGTTGGCTCCAGGTGCGACGTCATCATCCTTTTTGTCAGTCACAGTTAGCGCCAGAATGGAATGCCAATCCAAAAGTTTTTTTTGGATCCATTCACGTCCCAATAATGGTGGTCCTCCATCTCGTAGTATATACATATATAGTTTCTGTGTTTGCTTGCCGTTATGTTTAACTGGCACCCTTATTTTTCCTCTGGGGTAGACCTTTTGCCCCGTGTATGTCTTCAATACAATGAACATGTCCTTTAAGGGTATGTGTGAGAATAGCCGCTCATAGTCTCATCGATTCATGACAGTTAGAGCTGATCCTGTGTCCAATTCCATCTTTACTGGGGACCCTGCTACCATGAGGGTGACCCAAATGGTTCGGTGATCTTCCTTTGCGATCACATTGTGTAACTTTGAACAACTTAGTCGCCTGCTCCCGGAGTCCTTATCACTCTCCTGATCTTCCAAACTACTGTCTGTCAGTTTCTTTACTTTCCTGTACTGTTCCTTAGTAGTTTTTGTCATGTTGGTTTTCATTCCCGACCTGCAGACTCTTGCTATATGTCCCATTTTTCTGCATTGCCTGCATACTTTGTCCTTAAACCAGCAGTCCTTCTGCTTATGGGTTGTTCTGCCGCAGCGATAGCACTTTTCTGCTCCATACGCCATTTTGTTAGCGCTGTATTCTTGTGGTTTCTGTTGTATTTCCGCAGCTCCCTGTGCTGCTGCTTCATAGGATACTGCCATGCTGAAAGCCTGTTCTAGCGTCAGGTCCTTTTTTGAAAGTAGTCGTTTCTGGGTTCCTTCACTCTGGAGCCCGCAGACAAACTTATCCCGTAAGGTGTCTGCTAGTCCTGCTCCGAACTGGCAGTGCTTCAATAACTTGCGTAGTTCCGTAAGATAGTCAGCATTGCTCTCATCTTTGTGCTGGTTTCTTTTATGGAACTTGAATCTTTCTGCTATCAGCAGCGGTGTAGGGTTTAGGTGTTCCTGTAAGATATTAGCAATCTCCTCAAAACTTTTCTCCATTGGTTTAGCTGGGGTAATTAAATTCCGCAATAGGCCGTACATACTCACGCCCATCAAATTCAATAATACCGATGCCCTCTTTCCATCGGCCACCTCATTTGCCTTGCAGTACACTTCAATTCTTTCCACATACGTGGTCCAGTCTTCTACCTCGTTGTCGAAAGCAGTGATACTGCCACTTTTCGGCATCTTGGTTGATTTAAAATGGCGCCTCCCACGCTTTTTCTTCTTCCCCAATGGAATAAAATGGCGCCTCCCACGCTTTTCCTTCTTCCCCAATGGGATAAAATGGCGCCTCCCACGCTTTTCCTTCTTCCCCTTGCTGCCGCGCTGCTCCTAGCGGCTTTGGCGTGTCTCGCTTTCCTTCCCCCCCCTGTTTATTTTCTCTCCGCTTCTCGGTTCTTGAGCACCGACCGCGCCCTGTGCGCTCCACCCTCTCTCTCTCTTGTTTTCTTTTCCTGGCGACGCTGCGCGGCCCGTTTTGTAGAGCCGCTCAATCGAGCTTGAGCCTGCCACAGTCCGGAATGGTCAGCGCACTACCTGCTACCAGCACGATTTGCTGGAACACCTTAACTGGGGAGCCAAGCACAGCTCTCCACAGTCTCTCCCGCAATTCTCCGAACACCGATGAATTCTTTGGGCAGTTGCCCGCGGTTGATGCCCGTTGCTCAGACTACGACCTCCAAGAAACCTCCTCTCAGGGCGAGATCCCCATGAGATGATTCCACACTGCAGGTGAGTTCGAACTTACTCGTCGCCACTGTAAAGTCCGCGCCTCAATAATACACGGACTTCGGGAGAACAGTTTAACAGGTATTTTACGGAACAGGCGGGCAACGTCAGACTGAAATACAGAAGCCTGCTAGGGCCTTTTATACAGGGGTGGTCACTGCCGGTACTGCAGTCTAAAACCAGTTCTTCCCTTAAAGGTACATACACAACACAGATCACTGTGCAATCACAACTCTGTGACTGAGAGTCCAACTTCCTGCCTCAGATCCCTGTCCAATCACAAATCTGTGACTGAAATTCTAAATTCATGTCTCAGATCACTGTGCAATCACAACTCTGTGACTGAGAGTCTAACTTCCTGTCTCAGTTCACTGTCTAATCAAAACTCTGTGACAGAGAGTCAAACTTCCTGTCACAGATCAATGTCCAATCACAACTCTGTGACTGAGAGTCCAACTTTCTGTCTCAGATCAAAATCAAATCATTACCCTGTGACTGAGAGTCCAACTTCCTGTCGCAGAGCACTGTCCAATCACAACTCTATGACTGAGCGTCTAACTTGATTTTTCGGATCACTGTCGAAACACAAACCTGTGAATTAAAGTCTAAATACCTGTCTCAGATCACTGTGCAATCACAGCTCTGTTACTGAGAGTCCAATTTCCTGTCTCAGATCAGTGTCCATTCCGAACTCTGTGACTGCAAGTCTAACTTCCTGTCTCAGATCACTGTCTAATCAAAACACTGTGACAGAGAGTCAAACATCCTGTCTCAGATCACTGTCCAATCACAACTCTGTGACTGAGTGTCCAACATCCTGTCTCAGACAGCTGTCCAATCAGAACTCTGTGATTGAGAGTCTGGCATCCTATCTCAGATCACTGTCCAATCCAAACTTTGTGACTGAGACTCTAACTTCTTTTTCAGATCACTGCCCAATCACAGCTCTGTGACTGAGAGTCCAACTTACTGTCTCAGATCAAAGTCGAAACACAACTCTGTGACAGAGAGTCCAACTTCCTGCCTCAGATCCCTGTCCAATCACAAATCTGTGACTGAATGTCTAACTTCCTGTTTCAGATCGCTGTGAAATCACAACTCTGTGAATTAAAGTCTAAATTCATGTCTCAGTTCACTGTGCAATTACAACTCTGTGACTGAGAGTCGAACTTCCTGTCTCAGGTCACTGTCTAGGCAAAACTCTGTGACAGAGAGTCAAACTTCCTGTCTCAGACCACTGTCAAATCACAAATCTGTGACTGAGAGTCCAACATCTTGCCTCAGACCACTGTCCAATCAGAAATATTTGATTAAGAGTCTAGCTTCCTGTCACAGTTAACTGTCCAATAAGAACTCTGTGACTGAGTGACCAACTTCCTGTCTCAGATCAAAGTCCAATCACAACCCTGTGACTGAGAGTCCAACTTCCTTTCGCAGAACACTGTCCAATCACAACTCTATGACTGAGCACCTAACTTCCTTTTTCGGATCGCTGTCGAATCACAAATCTGTGAATTAAAGTCTAAATTCCTGTCTCAGATCACTGTGCAATCAGAACTCTATTACTGAGAGTCTAACTTCCTGTCTCAGATCACTGTATAATCTGAACTTTGTGACTGAGTCTAACATCCTGTCTCAGATCACTGTCCATTCACAATTCTGTGACTGAATGTCCAACTTCCTTTCTCAGATCAAAGTCCAATCACAACTCTGTGATTGATAGTTCAAATTACTGTCTGAGATCACTGTCCAATCACAACTCTGTGACTGAGATTCCACGTTCATGTCTCAAGATCACTGTACAATCACTTCTTTGTGACTGAGAGTGCAACTTCCTGTCTTAGCTCACTGTCCATCTGTGAATGAGAGTCTAACTTCCACTCTCAGATCACTGTCCATCACAACTCTGACTGAGAGTCCAACTACCTGTCTCAGATTGTAGGGGTTGCAAAACTTCCCCTATTTCCCTGAAGATTGAAAATATTGGTCCACATCGTGGACGAAGAATTGGGTGATGTGACTTGTCTACAATGTTTTAAAATGTGTCTAGAACCGCAAAAAGACTGTTTTGAGATGGAAAGAACGTGAACAACACGGGAGTCGAGGAATTCAGTGGAAAATATTCACACACCTTGAGACAGTACTTTATTAATAAATTCGTTCCCTGGAGTTTGGGCAATCACAAAAGGTTTTAAAATGGCCACAAAAAGCTTGGCCCAAAAGGACAAAGCAGCAAACATAGAAACATAGAAACATAGAAGATAGGAGCAGGAGTAGGCCACTCGGCCCTTTGAGCCTGCTCCGCCATTCAATGAGATAATGGCTGATCATCCAAATTCAGTACCCTGTCCCTGCCTTCTCCCCATATCCCTTGATCCCTTTAGCCTTAAGAAATATATCCAACTCTTTCTTGAATATATTTAATGAACTGGCCTCCACCGCCCTCTGTGGCTGAGAATTCCATAGGTTCACCATTCTCTGGGTGAAGAAATTCCTCCTCATTTCAGTTCTAAATGGCGTACCCCTTATCCTTAGACTATGACCCCTGGTTCTGAACTCCCCGGCCATCAGAAAAATCGTTCCTGCATCTAGTCTGTCCAGGCCTGACAGAATTTTATAGGTTTCGATGAGATCCCCTCTCAATCTTCTAAACTCCAGTGAGTATAAGCCCAATCGACACAATCTCTCCTCATATGTCATTCCTGCCATCCCAGGTATCAACCTGATGAATCTTCGCTGCACTCCTTCCATGGCAAGAATGACCTTCCTCAGGTAAGGCGACCAAAACTGCACACAATACTCAAGGTGCGGTCTCACCAAGGCCCTGTACAACTGTAGCAAGACATCCTTGTTCCTGTACTTGAACCCTCTTGCTACGAAGGCCAACATACCATTTGCCTTCTTAACCACCTGCTGCACCTCCATGCTTACCTTCAACGACTGGTGCACAAGAACACCCAGGTCCCTTTGCACTTCCCCTTCTCCCAATCTATTGCCATTCAAATAATAATCTGCCTGTAAGGGTTGGGGCTTCTTTAAACTGGTTTAAAGTAATTTTCCTGGTCTTGCAGCCTTTGCCTGCATTCAGACCAATTCCAATAAAACCAATTTTAAAACAACGGTTTCAAATCGCTACCCCTCCTTCAGTTCTGAGTGGAGGAACTTATAATTAATTATATTAAAACGGAACAAGTGGTTTGGATGAGAGAAAAATCAAGTTTTATTACCTAAATAAACTACAATCCAAAGGATAAACAAAACCACACGAACACAGTAATTACATTAAAACTATATAACAGGGGGGTTGCAGACGGCGAAAACGAGGGATAAAATGACTACAATGTTATTTAAACAATCTTAGCAATTACCCTCAAATCACCACCCCCTAACTCCTGCTAGGTTGCCTTGTTGAGGAGTCAGAACACCCTGCTCACCTGTGGTCCAGCGAAGTAAGAGAGAGAGATAGCTTCTCAGCAGCTATCTTTATACCTGGTGAGGCCCCTGCCGTTCTGCCTTGCAAGGGCTGTGTGCAAAATTCCCCGCCCAAAGGGTCCAATACACAAGAGAAAGCTTTGATTGGCTAACTCAGAGTGGTTGGACTGGATTAATGTGTCTTCCGGAGCTCCCTGGGCTGAATCAAAAGGAAAATACAACTGCTCTATTGTCCAGCATGCTAGGTGATTTAGACCCGTTCAATTCTTAAACGGATCCCATTCAAGATACAAAAGTCTCTTCTGCAGTTTAGATGTATCCACTCGATATACAAACAAATGCTAATAGCATTTGATTGCTTTGTAAACAAAGCATTGTCCTTTCTCTCCATTGAACCTTACTTCCAGACACAGAAAGCTGCTTTCCAAGCCTCTATTGTCTTCGGCCATGTGGTGCAACAGTCATTTTTATCCCTGGAAATTTAAAAGCACAACACCCAGGGATTCTTTAATCAAAAAAATTAATCTTCAGAACTGTAAATTATTGGGAATTCTTACAGTCCGCCCTTGGATACTTCCAGCTTGCTTGTAGTATCCTCCTGAAGAAATGAGCAATAATTTCTGACCCCTCACAAACAACCATCCCCTGTATTTACCTAATAGCTATCTGCCACTGATCCCCGTCCCGTCTATTCCCCTTAAATTCAAGAAAAAAACATGGTACGGTAGGCATCTTACAGAAACTTCAGTTTTCAATAAAGGGTCTTATACCCCTACACGCTTGTAAAATTAAACAATGCAAACCAAATTTACAAACACCTTTTACATTATAACTTATTACAAACTGTAATCAAAATGGTCCCAAGCACGGAGAGGGTCCTACGCCTCTGCTCAACTTGGAATTGTCACAAACTGGTCCCAAGCACGGAGAGGATCCTACGCATCTGCTCAACTTGGGGCAGCAACACAAAATACAAAAAATCATTAGACAACATGCTTAAATAAATCCCGATCATCACGTGCCGATGATGGGTCACGAAATTCGAGTGGGTATTGCTCCTCCCACTCAGGCAGTAAAAGCACCTTCCACCCCCCTTTGATCATCTTAAACTTTAAAACAGGCAGAATGGATTTACAGACCAGCCTGCTCCGCCAGCCCCGAGCCGTTCCCTTGTCCTTTTGTGGAGGCGGGGTACCCCTCCTGTTTAAAATATACCTTAGCACAGACCGAGACCGGGGAGCATGGCATCTCGACTCCCAGCCTTTCCCCCTCCCGTCTACCCTCGACTGGCTGTAGAAAATGATGGGTGCCTCTGTGGCGGCTCTCCCTGGCCCCACACTCATCCGGCCACCCACTCATCCTTCCCAGCCACACTTACCCTCACTTTGCCCGTGGGCCCCCGGGTGAGTTCCTCCCTCCCCCGACCACACCCACGTGACTCTTGGGTCTCCCCCTCCTCTATACGATCTTTCCCGGGCCATCACCACCCACCCCCGAGGAACGCGTCCCTATCACAAGGCGCCCGCGCTTCCCCATCGTGACTCCTCAAAAGCGAGGTCTCCCGCAAGTGAACTTCGGTCAGGATAGTGCTGGGTTGGGGGCCGTGCCCCACCCAGCTGGGGCCATCTCCTCCCCGTAGGAGGAGTAGGCAAATTCCTCTGGACCCTCTCCGGTTTTTCCCGAAGATCGCTGCGGGGTCTCCTGGATTCGTCCAGTGGCGAAGTGATCCCCAACATTCCGTATCCGTATCTTCATTCGATGCCCAGCTCTGTCTGGGCGAACATGGCTGCTTCATTTTCCAATCTCCTGCAAAAACTAAAAAGGACATGCAGCCAGGTCTCACTGACCTGCTGCCTTAGGTGGAGACATGGTCGGGTCCCTTGATCTCGGACCAAAATACAAACATTCGGCACACATGTAAAATTAAACTCTTTAAACTACCAGTTAAATCAACAAAATTAAAATACACCTTAAAAGCACGCCATATTCACACCAATGCTATAATACAGATGCCGCCCGTCTCCGGACGGCCAGACTAATCTCTGGCACTGTCGCAGATTGCTGCTGGCTACAGCGAAGCTGGACTGCCTCCTGTCTCTGGTCCCCCACAGCTTGTGGCTGTTGAGTGGGGACCCCTGCCCTTTGGCTTCTCCCCGGTTTGGGAGATTGCTCTGTGTGGCAGGCACCCTGGTGACCACCTTTTCTTGGGCTTGTGGGCCCGCTGAGACCTTCTGAGGGGCATCTATGTGGGGGGAAACTTTGGCTGGCAGACCCTGAGCTTGGGTCACAGCCCCAGCTGGCTGGGAACCTTCTCACCCATGTCCTAATAGCCCGCACTGTATAATGTACCTGGCAGCCTGCCGGTGCAAATCTCTCTCTGGGTTTGTCTGCTCTTCCCTGCCCACTCCTGTGCTGGGGGCAGGTATACTCTCACTGTTAAGTCTGTGAATGATTTAGACACGGACTAGCAGGAGTGAAAACAAAGAGATGTTTACTGGTGGAAGTCCATAACGAATCTAAACAACAGAGGCTCTCTAGCACCTTTTAGACAGGGGTGGTCACTGCCGGTACTGCAGTCTGAGACCAGTTATTCTCTTAAAGGTACATACACAACAATTCCTCCCCTTTTAGATAAACAGTACATAACATTCATTTAACAAATAAATGATAACGAATTACAATCACAATTACGGTTACTAGATACAGTGGTTAAGTTTAAGCAATTATAAGTTCAGTCTTTGAGGAGGCTTCCTGATTCTGTCTGGATAACGCCTCTTTGAGGTAACAGGTTCTTCTGGCAATGTTGAGTCGGAATCAATGTCGTTGTTTGGTTCATCTGCTTCCAATATTACCGGTTCTGCGGTAGCTGCAATTGGAACGTCGATTTCATTACCAGGTGTATCAGATCGTAGTGTGGAGTTGACGTTTTCCCGTGACTCTAGAATCTGGTCAGCCTGGCGTCTTACAATGCTCTCCCCAATGTCCACGGTATACATGAGAGGTCCTTGTCGTGTACAAATCGTTCCTGGCTGCCATTTCTCAGTGCGGTAGTCCCGGGCCAAAACTGGTTGACCTATCTTAAAACTCCTGGTCGGCCTTTCATTCATATTCTGAAACTGCCTGTTCTCCACATCCCTTCGGACGCTTGGCTTAACCAAATCCAAGCGGCATCGTAGTCTTCGATTGAAGAACATCATGGCTGGAGTTTGGTTGGTAACCGCATGTGTCGCATTCCGGTAGGCAAACAAGGAGTTGTCCACCTTGTGTTATAGGGGTATATCTTCATTACACATTGCCTTGATAGCCTTCTTGAATGTTTGGACAAACCTCTCGGCCAATCCATTAGTGGCTGGATGATATGGGGCAGATGTGTAATGCTAAATACCATTGTTCTTTAAGAACCTCCGGAACTCTTCAGACACAAACTGTGGTCCATTGTCAGAGCAAATCTGTTCAGGCAGCCCATTCCTGGTGAATATTGTTCGTAAAACTGTGATAGTTTTTTCCGTGGTGGTTGAGGACATTTTTATTACCTCTGGCCACTTTGAATGTGCATCCACCGCAATTAAAAACATCGAGTCCATGAAGAGACCAGCAAAATCAATGTGCACCCTTTGCCATGGAGATGAGGGCCACTCCCATGGATGCAGAGGAGCTTGTGGTGGGGCGTTTTGGACCTTCTGGCATCCTGCACAGCTCTTGGTCATCTCTTCGATTTCTCTATCGATTCCCAGCCACCAACCAAATGCTCTGGCTAAGCTCTTCATTTTTACCCCACCCAGATGACCCTCATGAAGCTCATTGAGCACTCTATCTGTCAACTTAGGTGGAATTACTACTCTGGATCCATACATCAAGGTTCCTCTGCACACTGACATCTGTTCTCTTCTCGGCGAGAATGCTGGCAGCAGTGGTTCGCCATGTGCTGGCCATCCCTTCACCATTAAATCATAGACCAGTGATAGTGTCGGGTCATTCCGTGTTTCCTTTTCTATGTTTGCATTCGTCACAGGGAGACATTCGAGTGGAATAACTCCATTGGATCCACTGCAAGGTCTTCTTCTTCCACCGTCGGCAACGGTAGACGTGACAATCCATCAGCATTTCCATGCTGTTTAGTTCCTTTGTACTCGATGTCATATTGGTGTGCCCCTAGGAAAAGGGACCATCTCTGCAGCCGTTGTGCTGTCATTATCTGTACGCCCTTCTGAGGGTTGAAAATGGAGACAAGAGGTTGATGATCGGATAGTAGAGTAAATTTTTGACCGTGCAGATAGTGATTGAACTTCTTCACCCCCCACACTAGGCTGAGGGCCTCTCTGTCAATCTGGGCGTAGTTACGCTCGGCAGAAGTTAACGAGTGTGTTGCAAAAGCTATCGGCCTCTCCAAACCATCAAGGAATTTATGTGACAGTACCGCCCCAATGCCGTAGGGAGACGCATCACACGCCAGCCTGATTGGCAGTGCTGGGTTGTAGTGTGCCAATACTTCCTTCGAAGTGATTAAGTCCTTACTCTTCTGAAAGCACGTTTACAATCATCGCTCCATTTCCATGCTACCCCCGTTCGTAGCAGGGCGTTCAGTGGGTGCAGAATTGTCGACAAATTCGGCAAAAACTTATGATAGTAATTCACCAACCCAAGGAATGACCTCAGTTGCGACACATTTTCAGGTGCTGGGGCCTTAACAACCGCTTCAATTTTGTCAGGGGACTTATGTAACCCCTCTTCATCGATCACGTGGCCACAATACGATATCTGTTTCTTAAAAAATTCACACTTGGGGCGGTTGGCTCGCAACCCATGTTCCCGTAGTCTAGTGAGCACCTATTCTAGGTTGTTAAGGTGTTCACTGTCATCTTCACCTGTTACAAGGATGTCGTCCAAGTAACACTGAGTCCCCGGAATCCCTTGCAGGACTTGTTCCATCGCTCTTTGTCATATCGCCGGAGCCGATGCTACTCCGAATACCAATCGATGATACTGGTAAAGACCTTTGTGAGTGTTTATCGTGAGATACTTCCTAGAGGACTCTTCAACCTCCATCTGCAAATATGCTTGTGCTAGGTCAATTTTTGTAAAAAGCTTCCCTCCAGACAGTGAGGCGAAGATGTCTTCTATCCTTGGACGAGGATATTGTACTGTGTGAAGGATAGGGTTCACCATCACCTTGAAATCCCCACAGATGCAAATCTTCCTTGGCTCTCCGGACTTATTGCTTAACGTTTTCTTCATGACAGGAACGATGGGTGTCGCCCACTCGCTCCAGTCGACCTTAGACAACACACCCGCCTTCTCCAGATTCTCGAGCTCTACCTCGACGGCTGGGCGAATTGCATGTGGTACCGGTCTCGCTTTGAAAAACTTGGGAACTGCATTCTCTTCTATTAAAAACGAGGCGGTTACGCCTTTAAGCGTGCCCAGTTCTTGTTGAAATACCTCTTTGGCGTTAGCTAAGATTGTTGACAATCGTCCAGGAGTGACGTCGTCATCTTTTTTACCGTCCACCGTCATTGCATGAATGGAATGCCAATCTAAGTTTATCTTCCTGATCCATTCCCGTTCCAATAACGGTGGTCCACCATTTGGCAGTATGTAGAGATACAATTTCTGTATTTTCTTGCCATTGTATTCGACAGGCACACTTATTTTTCCTCTGGGGTATACTTTTTGCCCCGTATACGTCGTCAAGATGATGGATGTCTCTCTCAAGGGTATGTGTGAAAATAGCCGCTCATAGTCTCGTCGATTCATGACGGTTAGCGCTGATCCTGTATCCAATTCCATTTTAACTTGGGACCTTGCTATCGTGAGGGTGACCCAAATGGTTCGGTGATCCTCTTTTGCGATTACATTGTGAAGTTTGAGACAGCTTAATCTCCTGTTCTCGGATTCACTATTGCTTATCTGGTCTTCGGAACTACTGTCCGTCATCTTTTGTACTTTCTTGTACGGTTCCTTAGTAGCCCTTTTGTTGTCGCTGGTCTTCTTCCCAGACCTACAAAATCGTGCAATGTGTCCAATCTTCCCGCATTGTCTACATATTTTGTCTTTGGACCAGCAGTCCTTCTGGTCATGGTTAGTTCTGCCGCAGCGATAACATTTTGCAAATCCCCGTGTCATTTCGTGGGTGCCGTATTCCTGTGGTTTTTGTTGAATTTCTGCAGCTCCCCTGGCTGCTGCTTCATACGATACTGCCACGCTGAAAGCCTTATCTAGCGTCAGCTCTTTTTCTGCGAGTAACTTCTTCTGTGTTCCTTCACTCAGGAGTCCACAGACAAATTTGTCCCGTAGGGTATCTGCCAGTCCTGCTCTGAACTGGCAGTGCTTTGATAGCTTTTGTAGTTCCGTAAGATACTCAGCATTGCTCTCATCTTTGTGCTGAGTTCTCCTGTGGAATTTAAATCTTTCTGCTATCAACAGCGGTGCAGGGATTAAGTGCTCCTGTAGAACAGCAACAATTTCATTAAAACTCTTCGCCTTCGGTTTGGCTGGAGTAATCAGATCCCGCAATAGGTCGTACGTTCTAGCGCCCATTAAGTTTAACAATATCGATGCCTTTTTCCCCTCCTCTATATCGTTTGCCTCGAAATATACCTCTACTCTTTCCACATACGTGGTCCAGTCCTCTAATGTATTATCAAAAGCAGTGATACAGCCAGTCTTCGGCATCTTGCAAATCTAAAATGGCGCCTCCCGCACTTTGCCTTCTTCTCCGAATTAACAAAATGGCGCCTCCCGCGCTTTGTCTTCTTCCCCGCTGTTGTTTGTGCTGCTTTCCATGGTTTCTTGCGTGTATTCTTTTTCTTTTATTATTTTCCCGTCATGGAGCGGACCATCTGAGACACTTCCCTCCCTCTTCTGAGGTCCGAACGCTGCCCAGCTTTGAAACACCGGCCGCGCCCTGTGTGCTCCACCCTCTCTCTCTCTCCTTGCTTCCCGACTCGCTGCCCGGCCCCGTTGAAAGGCCACCCGATCGAGCTTCAGCCTGTCGCAGCCCCGGAAGGATCAGAGCACTACCTGCCACCAGCCCGATTAGCTGGGAAACCACGGACCGAGGAACCCAGCCTGGCTCTGGAAAGTCGCTCCTGCAAAGCCTTGAACTCGATGATTGACGGTCGATGCCCGTTTCTCGAGTTTCAATGGCCTCTATTTTTTTTCTTTCTTCTGGCTCTGACCTTCAACAACGTCGTTGGAGCTGCTGCTGAGTTGCAGGTAAGTTTGTTTCTTTACTCGTCGCCAGTGTTAAGTCCGTGAATGATTTAGACACGGACTAGCAGGAGTGAAAACAAAGAGATGTTTACTGGTGGAAGTCCATAACGAATCTAAACAACAGAGGCTCTCTAGTGCCTTTTATACAGGGGTGGTCACTGCCGGTACTGCAGTCTGAGACCAGTTATTCTCTTAAAGGTACATACACAACACTCACCACCCGCTGCTGGTGGCTGGAAATTTTCCTCCCCATGTCCATAAACTGGTGCCAGCTCCCCCTCTGTGTCCCCTGTCAGAGGGATTGCTATCCCTGCCTCCCCGGGGTCCCACATCATGGGGGGAACCATTCTGGAGGCTGGCTGGGAAGCTGGTCCCTTTAAGCAGGCGAGTGCATCTGCGTGAACCTTCTCCCCTGAGTCCCGCGGCAGAGGCTGTGAAGCCTCTGGCTTCAAACAGGCGATCGCGCCTGCGCGGGGAAAACAGAAGAGGGGCCACTCGGGTTCCACAGGCAACCGCGCCTGCGTGAACAATTTCTTTAACGGGCTGGGGAACTGCTACACTAGCGCAGGCAACCGCGCCGGCGTGTTCGGTCTCTTCAAAAAAGGTTGGAAGAACCGCTGGGTCTTCGAAGCAGGCTTCTGCACTTGCGCATCTCAACTGAGCAGCAGGGATCTTTAAACGGCCGACTGCGCCTGCGCGAACCTTCTGTTCAGAAGACTGGGCGATTCCCGTCTCCAGACCAGCGACTGCGCATGCGCGGGCAGTCTCCAAGCGATCTGTGAATGAATGGGCAGCAGCCTGCTGAGTTCTGATCCCAGGCTGCTGTTTCTCCATTTCTAAGCCACATAATCCTTCCAAATTTTGAACTTTGGGCAAAACTAGGGTCCCACTGGGGTTGTGAAGTGTCCCAATTTGTGGGCTGGACAACTTTTCCCTTAGAACAAGCCACAGTGCCTGTCTTTACAAACTGCGAACTTGAACTTGACTTGTACAATTTTTCTGAATTTCTCTGTGCCCCATCCCTGCCTGTAATCACTGCCACTGGCCCGGACCCATATGGGTCCCAGAAAGTGCCTGCACGTGCACCCTCTTTGACCAGCATACCGGCCAGTCATTGTGGGGAGGCAGAGGTGGGCGAGGGGGTTGCAGCACCATTGATGGCTGCTACCTTTCCCTGGTTGGTCAGGAGAGACCGCATTGCCTCCAGCAGTGACTCGACTGAGGTGGGGGAGATTCCTGTCTCTACCCTTTGGGCTGGGGCTGGGGGATTCTTTCCCTTGCTACCCTTCCAGGGATTCTTACAGTCTTTTCTCCAGTGACCGTCTTTCCCACACCCATAGCAATTTAACCTAGCCTGGGAGGGACTGTTCCCCTCCTGGTGCCACTCTTTCTTATACTGAGCCCCAGGTTTAACCTCGTGGACCTCCTCCTGCTCTCTCTTCAAACTCTTCCTAACCCAGCCACCTATACCCCGATAGATCAGCCTACACACTGCCGCTAAAATCCGCAGGGCTACCCACATACTGAAAACGAGGGAAACAAGAGCTGGTACCTTCTCCAGATCCAGACCACATATTAAATCAAAAACTGCCTCCACTCCTACCTGGCTCGCCATTGTAAGGGTTGGGGCTTCTTTAAACTGGTTTAAAGTAATTTTCCTGGTCTTGCAGCCTTTGCCTGCACTCGGACCAATTCCAATAAAACCAATTTTAAAACAGCGGTTTCAAATCGCTACCCCGCCTTCCAGTTCTGAGTGGAGGAACTTATAATTAATTATATTAAAACGGAACAAGTGGTTTGGATGAGAGAAAAATCAAGTTTTATTACCTAAATAAACTACAATCCAAAGGATAAACAAAACCACACGAACACAGTAATTACATTAAAACTATATAACAGGGGGGTTGCAGATGGCGAAAACGAGGGATAAAATGACTACAATGTTATTTAAACAATCTTAGCAATTACCCTCAAATCACCACCCCCTAACTCCTGCTAGGTTGCCTTGTTGAGGAGTCAGAACACCCTGCTCACCTGTGGTCCAGCGAAGTAAGAGAGAGAGATAGCTTCTCAGCATCTATCTTTATACCTGGTGAGGCCCCTGCCGTTCTGCCTTGCAAGGGCTGTGTGCAAAATTCCCCGCCCAAAGGGTCCAATACACAAGAGAAAGCTGTGATTGGCTAACTCAGTGTGGTTGGACTGGATTAATGTGTCTTCCGGAGCTCCCTGGGCTGAAACAAAAGGGAAATACAACTGCTCTATTGTCCAGCATGCTAGGTGATTTAGACCCATTCAATTCTTAAACGGATCCCATTCAAGATACAAAAGTCTCTTCTGCAGTTTAGATGTATCCACTCGATATACAAACAAATGCTAATAGCATTCGATTGCTTTGTAAACAAAGCATTGTCCTGTGGTAACGTTTTGTCTTCATTGAACCATACTTCCAGACACAGAAAGCTGCTTTCCAAGCCTCTTTGTCTTCGGCCATGTGGTGCAACAGTCATTTTTATCCCTGGAAATTTAAAAGCACAACGCCCAGGAATTCTTTAATCAAAAAAATTAATCTTCAGAACTGTAAATTATTGCGAATTCTTACATGCCTTCCTGTTTTTGCCACCAAAGTGGATAACCTCACATTTATCCACATTATAGTGCATTTGCCATGTTTCTGCCCAATCACCCAACCTGTCCAAATCGTACTGGAGTTTCACGACATCCTCCTCACAGCTTACCCTCCCACCCAGCTTTGTGTCGTCTGCAAATTTGGAGATATTACATCCAATTCCCTCGTCCAGATCAATAATATATATTGTGACCAGCTAGGGTCCTAGGACCAATCCTTGTGGTACCCCACTAGTCACTGCCTGCCACTCAGAAAACACCCGGTTTATTCCAACTCTTTGCTTTCTGTCCACCAACTAATTCTCTATACAAGTCAATACCTCGCAGCGAGTTGTCTGTGTGAAAAAGTGGGAGGATACAGGGGCTGTGAGTCAGACCTGCCAATCAAAGGGAGTTTCCCTCTCAGCACTTGAAGTTGTTTATTGACTTAAGCAATTGCCCACTTTGAGAATTGACCGCAGGACAATCGATTTGTAACTGCTATGTTTACACAGCAATTCAAGGCACTCACAGTCAATGAGACATTGAAACCATGGAACCAGATCTTGAATGGGAACAGTTTAAGCATTGAATGTGTTTAAATCACCCATCATTCTGGACAATAGGGCTGTTGAATTTCCCTTTTGTTTTAGCCCAGGTGGGCTCTGGATGTGGGCGGGAACATTTCAGCCCCACAGTGCAGACACACTAACCCAGTCCAACCACTTTGAGTTAGCTAATCACAGCCTTTCTCTTGTGAATTGGAACTTTTTGGGCATGAATTTTCCAGACAGGCAATCAGACATCAGGCTCATAAGGTATATATGATAGCTCCTGAGAAGCTATTGCTCTCTCTTTACTTCCTGGGACCACAGGTGAGTCACTCTCTCTCTCTCACTTCGCTGGACCACATGTGAGCAGAGTTTCTGACTCCTCAGCAAAGCAACCTAGTAAGGAGTTTGGGGGATGGTAATTAAGGGGATATTGCTAAGATTGTTTAATTAACATTGTAGTCACTTACCCCTCGTTTTTACCGTCTGCATTCCCCCATTTAAGCAATTTTACTGTAATTACTGTGTTCGTTTGGTATAGTTTGATATTTGATTATAGTTTCTTGTAGTTAATAAAACTTGATTTTTCTCTCATCCAAACCACGTGTCCATTTTAATATCATTAATTATAAGTCCTGCAGTCAGAACTGGAAGGTGGGGTAGCGATTCGAAACCGCTGTTTGAAAATTGGTTTGTTGGAAATTGGTCAGAGTGCAGGCAAAGGCTGCAAGACCAGGTAAATTACCTTAAGCCAGTTAAAAGAAGCCCCCCTTGCAAAATGGCAACCGTGGCAGGACTGCAGGCCTTTTTTGATTTGATGAGTTGTTTGGATCTGGAGAAAGTACCAGCTCTTGTTTCTCTCATTTTCAGTAAGTGGGTAGCCCTGCGAATTTTAGCGGCAGTGTGTAGGCTGATCTATCGGGGTATAGGTGGCTGGTTTAGGAAGGATGAGATGAGGGAGCAGGAGGTGGTTAAAGAGGCCAAGAATCGGGAGTCCCAGTTTGAAAAATGCCAGGCATTTATAGAGCGCCTGGTGCAGGAAGTCACTGAGACCAGGGAAAGTGAGATGAGACTGTGGGAAGAGAATGCCCGCCTCATCTCAGAAGTAAAAGAGCAGGAGGAAAGGTTTAGGGAAGTAAAGGCAGCCTATAAGCTGGCCTGCACCCAAAGGTTTAGTGAAGCAGATCATGGCCCCTGTAGGGCAGAGATAGAAAGCCTTAACGTGGCTTTAAAGGGAGCAAGGGGAATGATTTGCGTGATCAGCCCAAAGGCAGGTCAGCTGGATTTTACAGGCAGCCCAAATCAAACCGCCCCAGAGGCAACACCCTGGGAAAGGCTGGCTAGGGAATTAGAGATCCCAAGACAGCAGCCCACAGCTCCGGGTTCTGAGGAGCTCTGGCAGCAAGGAGGGGTGGACAATGGGGTGGTAGGAGAATGCCAGCAGGTCCCGCTAGGCAGGAGGGGACCAGGACCAGTGTACCCCCTCCAACAATGGAGGTACGGTTCGCCCGTGAGGGGTGAACCTGAGAGTAGGTATCCTCAGCCCACAGCAGGCACAAGTTCACAGGCAAGCTCTGTGGCTTGTGTGGGTGGAGGACCAATTCATGAACAGAGTAAGCTGCGTAAGCAGGTGAACAGGGAAGGAGAGTTCTGGGACCCCTGTAGAGCAGGTCTAGTAGCAGAAATCCGGGACAAGGGAGGCACAAAGGGGATAGTTTTGGCCCCAGATCAAAGGCAGGTCCAAGTCCAAAATTTCCCATTTAAAGCCACCCGGGTAAGAGAACATGAGTTTGCCCACCAGACAAGCTTGAGTTCACTGAAGGTAAATACAGGCGCTGTGGCTTGTTCCCAGGTAAAAGTTGTCCAGCCCACAAATTGGGACACTTCCCTACCCCAGTGGGACCCTAGTTTTGCCCAAAGTTTGAATTAGAGCAAGTTAGGTAGCTTAGAAATGGAGAAACAGCAGCCTGGGATTAGAAATCAGCAGGCTGCTGCCCATCCATTCACAGAAACTGCTCGCGCAGACGCTCTTCCCCAGCCCGTACCCCCAGCGGATCATCTCAACTTTTCCCGCACAGGCACAGTCGAGCGCCTGAGGGAAAAGGTTCCCCAACACCGGGTTCGCGCAGGCGCAGTCGCGGACCCGGAACTCCGAGAGGCCCTTACTCTGTTTTCCCGCGCAGGTGCGGTCACGCGCCTGAGGGGAGAGTTTTGCCAACAGGAGGTTCACGCAGGCACAGTCGCGAACCCGGAACCCTCAGTGGTTCTTGCCCACAGTGAGGCCGAGCGCGCAGGCGCAGTCGGCCATTTAAAGATCCCTGCTGCTCAGTTTTTACGCGCAGGCGCACAGGCCTGCTTGGAAGACTCAGCTGTTCTTCCAACCCTTTTCAAACAAATTGTTCACGCAGGCGCGGTTGCCTGCGGGACTCCAGTGGCCCCTCTTCTGTTTTGCCGCACAGGCGTGATCACCTGTTTGAAGCCAGAGGCTTCACAGCCTCTGCTGTGGGACAAAGAGGAGGAGGTTTGCGCAGGCACGGTCGCCTGTTTAAAGGGACCAGCTGCCCAGCCAGCCTCTAGAATGGTTCCCCCCATGATGTGGGACCCTGGGGGGGGGGTGCAGGGATAGCAATTCCTCTTGCAGGGCAGCTGGTGACAGGTTTTGGACATGGGGGAGAAGGTTCCCAGCTAGCTAGGGCTGCGACCCTGGCTCAGGGTCCGCCAGCCAAACTTTCCCCCACAGAGACGCCCCTCAGAAGGTCTCAGTGGGCCCGCAAGCCCAAGAAAAGGTGGTCACCAAGGTACCTGCCACAAAGAGCAATCTCCCAAACCGGGGAGAAGCCAAAGGGCAGGGGTCGCCACTCAACAGCCATAAGCTGCGGGGGACCAGAGACAGGAGGCAGTCCAGCTTCGCTGCAACCAGCAGCAATCTGCGACAGTGCCAGAGATTAGCCTGGCTGTCCGGAGATGGGCGGCATTTGTATTATAGCTTTGGTGTGCATATAGCATGCTTTTAAGCTGTATTTTAAGTTTTGTTGATATAAATAGTTTTAAGTTTAAGTTTAAAGAGTTTAAGTTTAGATGTGTGCCGAATGTTTGCATTTTGGTCCGAGGTCAAGGGACCCGACCATGTCTCCACCTAAGGCAGCAGGTCAGTGAGACCTGGATGCGTGTCCTTTTAAATTTTTGCAGGAGATTGGAAAATGAAGCAGCCCTGTTCGCCCAGCCCGAGCTGGGCACCGAATGAAGATATGGATACAGAATGTTGGGGATCACCTCGCCACCGGACGAATCCAGACAGAAAACCCGCAGCGGCCTTCGGGAGAAACCGGACAGGGTCCGGAGGAACTTGCCTACTCCTCCTACGTGGAAGAGATGGCCCCAGCTGGGTGGGGCACGGCCCCCAACCCAGCACTATCCTGATCGAAGTTCAATTGCGGGAGATCTCGCTGTTGAGCAGTCATGATGGGGAAGCGCGGGCGCCTTGTCTGATAGGGACGCGTTCCCCGGGGCATGGGTGGTGATGGCCCGGGAAAGATTGTATAGAGGAGGGGGAGACCCAAGAGTCACGTGGGTGCGGTCGGGGGAGGGAGGAACTCACCCGGGAGCCCACGGGCAAAGAGGGTAAGTGCAGCTGGGAAGGATGAGTGGGTGGCCGGATCTGGGATCCAAGTTTCAGTGTGGGGCCAGGGAGAGCCGCCACACAGGCACCCATCATTTTCTGCAGCCAGTCGAGGGAAGACGGGAGGGGGAGAGGCTGGGAGTCACGATCCCATACTCCCCGGTCTCGGTCTGTGCCAAGGTTACTTTAAACATGAGGGGTAACCTGCCTCCACAAAGGGACAAGGGAATGGCTCGGGGCTGGCAGAGCAGGCTGGTCTGTAAATCCATTTTGCCTGTTTTAAAGTTTAAGACAATCAAAGGGGGGTGGGAGTTACATTTACTGCCAGGGTGGGAGGAGTAATACCCACTCGATTTTTGTGACCCATCATTGGCACATGATGGTCGAGGTTTGTTTAAGCATGTTGTTCAAGTTTTTTTGTATTTTGTGTTACAGCCCCAAGTTGAGCAGAGGCGTAGTATCCTCTCCGTGCTTGGGATCATTTTGATTACATTGTGTAACTAAGATTGCAACAATTTGTAATAAGTTATAATGTAAAAAGTGATTGTAAATTTTGATTGCATTATACTTTTACAAGCGTGTAGGGGTATGAGACCCCTTACTATAAACGAATGTATCTGTAGGATGCCTACCGTACCACGGTATTTCTTGAAATTTAGGGGAAAAGACGGTTCGGGGGATCAGTGGCAGATAGCTGTTAGGTAAATACAGGGGATGGTTGTTTGTGAGGGGGTCTGAAAATTTTGCTCACTCCTTCGAGTTGATACTACAAGCAAGTTGGGAGTATCAAAAGCGAGGAATGTAGGGGTTGCAAAATTTCCCCTATTTCCCTGAAGATTGAAAATATTGGTCCACATTGTGGATGAAGAATTGGGTGATGTGACTTGTCTACAATGTTTTAAAATGTGCCTAGAACTGCAAAAAGACTGTTCTGAGATGGAAAGAATGTGGACAACACGGGAGTCGAGGAATTCTGTGGAAAATATTCACACACCTTGAGACAGTACTGTATTAATAAATTCATTCCCTGGTGTTTGGGCAATCACAAAAGGTTTTAAAATGGCCACAGAAAGCATGGCCCAAAAGGACAAAGCAGCAAAACAGCTCACAGCGAGTTGTCTGTGTGAAAAAGTGGGAGGATACAGGGGCTGTGAGTCAGACCTGCCAATCAAAGGGAGTTTCCCTCTCAGCACTTGAAGTTGTTTATTGACTTAAGCAATTGCCCACTTGAGAATTGACCGCAGGACAATCAATTTCTAACTGCTATGTTTACACAGCAATTCAAGGCACTCACAGTCAATGAGACATTGAAACCATGGAACCAATATCTTCAATGGGAACCATTTATGCATTGAATGTGTTTCAATCACCCATAATTCTGGACAATAGGGCTGTTGAATTTCCCTTTTGTTTTAGCCCAGGGGGGCTCCGGATGTGGGCGGGAACATTTCAGTCCTACAGTGCAGACACACTAACCCAGTCCAACTACTTTGAGTTAGCCAATCACAGCTTTTCTCTTGTGAATTGAAACTTTTTGGGTGCGAATTTTCCAGACAGGCAAACAGCAGAGGGGAGGGGGTGGTGGCTCACAAGGTATATATGATAGCTCCTGAGAAGCTATCGCTCTCTCTTTACTGCCTGGGACCACAGGTGAGTCTCTTTCTCTCTCTCTCTCACTTCGCTGGACCGCATGTGAGCAGAGTTTCTGACTCCTCAGCAAAGCAACCTAGTAAGGAGTTGGGGGATGGTAATTAAGGGGATATTGCTAAGATTGTTTAATTAACATTGTAGTCACTTACCCCTCGTTTTTACCATCTGCATTCCCCCATTTAAGCAATTTTACTGTAATTACTGTGTTCGTGTGGTATAGTTTGAAATTTGATTATAGTTTCTTGTAGTTAATAAAACTTGATTTTTCTCTCACCCAAACCACGTGTCCATTTTAATATCATTAATTATAAGTCCTGCAGTCAGAACTGGAAGGTGGGGTAGCGATTCGAAACCGCTGTTTGATAATTGGTTTGTTGGAAATTGGTCAGAGTGCAGGCAAAGGCTGCAAGACCAGGTAAATTACCTCAATCCAGTTAAAAGAAGCCACCCCCTACAAGATCACTGTCCAATCACAAATTTGAGACTGAGATTTCAACTTCCTGCCTCAGCTCTCTGTCCAATCACAACTCTGTGACTGTGAGTCTAACTTCCTGTCTCGGATCACTGTCCAATCACAACTCTGTAACTGAGAGTCCAACTTCGTGTCCCAGATCATTGTCCAATCCAAACTCTGTGATTCAGATCAAATTCCCTGCCTCAGATCTCTGTCCAATCACAACTCTGTGACTGAGAGTCTATTTTCCTGCCACAGATCACTGTCCTGTCACAACTCAATGACTGAGAGTCGATCTTCCTATCTCAGATCACGGTCCAATCACAAATCTGTGACTGAAATTCTAAATTCCTGTCTCATATCTCTATCCAGTCACAACTTTGTGACTGAGAGTCCAACTTCCTGCATCAGATCACTGTCCAATCAAAACTCTGTGACTGAGAGTCCAACTTCCGGCCTCAGATTGCAGTCCAATCATAACTCTGTGCCTGAGAGTCTAACTCCCTGTCTCAGATTACTGTCCAATCACAACTTGGTTACTGAGAGTGCAACATCCTGCCTCAGATCCCTGTACAATCACAACTCTGTGCCTGAGAGTCTAACTTCCTGTCTCAGATAACTGTCCATTCACAATTCTGTGACTGAGAGTCTAATTTCCTGTCACAGATCACTGGCCAATCACAACCCTGTGACAGAGAGTCCAACTTCCTTTCGCAGAACACTGTACAATCATAACTCTATGACTGAGAGTCTAACTTCCTTTATCGGATCACTGTCCAATCTCAAGTCTGTGAACAAAAGTCTAAATTCCTGTCTCAGATCACTGTGCAATCACAACTCTGTGACTGAGAGTCTAACTTCCTGTCGCAGAACATTGTCCAATCACAACTCTATGACTGAGCGTCTAACTTCCTTTTTCGGATCACTGTCGAATCACAAATCTGTGAATTAAAGTCTAAATTCCTGTCTCAGATCTAAGTCCAATCACAACCCTGTGACTGAGGGTCCAACTTCCTATTGAAGAACACTGACCAATCACAACTCTATGACTCAGAGTCTAACTTCATTCTTTGGATCACTGTCGAATCACAAATCTGTGAATTAGAGTCTAAATTCCTGTCTCAGAGCACTGTCCAATTTCAACACTGTGACTGAAAGTCTAACTTCCTGTTTTGGATCACTGTCCAATCACAGCTCTGTGAATTAAAGTCAATATTCATGTCTCAGATCACTGTGCAATCACAACTCTGTGCCTGAGAGTCTAACTTCCTGTCTCAGATCACTGTCTAATCAAAACTCTGTGACAGAGAGTCAAACTTCCTGTCTCAGACCACTGTCCAATCAGAAATCTGTGACTGAGAGTCCAATATCCAGTCTGAGGCCACTGTCCAATCAGAACTGTGTGATTAAGAGTCTCAATTCCTGTCACAGATAACTGCCCAATAAGAACTCTGTGACTGAGACTCTAACTTCTTTCTCAGATCACTGTCCAATCACAGAAAGGGCAGCCCCTTAATCTAAGATTATGCCCCCTAGTTCTAGTCTCACCCATCAGTTGAAACATCCTCACCGCATCCACCCGATCAAGCCCCCTCACAATCTTATATGTTTCAATAAGATCGACTCTCCTTCTACTGAACTCCAATGAGTAGAGGCCCAACGTACTCAACCTTTCCTCATACGTCAACCCCCTCATCTCCGGAATCAACCGAGTGAACCTTCTCTGAACCGCCTCGAGAGCAAGTATATCTTTTTTAAATATGGAAACCAAAGCTGCACGCAGTATTCCAGGTGTGGCCTCACCAATACCCTGTATAACTGCAGCAAGACTTCCCTGTTTATATACTCCATCCCCCTTGCAATAAAAGCCAAGATTCCTGATCACCTGCTGCACCTGCATACTAACTTTCTGTGTTTCATGCACCAGGACCCCCAGATCCCTTTATACTGTAGCACTTTGCAGTTTCTCTCCATTTAGATAATAACTTGCTCTTTTATTTTTTCTGCAAAAGTGCATAACCTCACACTTTCCAATATTATATTCCATCTGCCAAATCTCTGCCCACTCACTTAGCCTCTCTATGTCCTTTTGCAGGTTTTTTACGTCCTCCTCACTCACTGCTTTCCCTCCCATCTTTGTATCATCGGCAAACTTGGGATATGTTGCACTCGGTCCCTTCCTCCAAATCGTTAATATAGATTGTAAAGAGTTGGGGTCCCAGCACTGACCCCTGCAGAACACCACTAGTTACTGATTACCAGCCCGAGAACGAACCATTTATCCAAACTCTTTGTTTTCTGTTAGATAGCCAATCTTCCACCCATGCCAATATATTACCCCCAATCCCGTGATTTTTTATCTTGATCAGTAATCTTTTCTGTGGAACCTTGTCAAATGCCTTTTGGAAGTCCAAATACACTACATCCACTGGTTCCCCTTTATCCACCTTGTATGTTACGTTCTCAAAGAATTCGAGCAAATTTGTCAAACATGACTTCCCCTTCATAAAACCATGCTGACTCTGTCATTTTAAATTATGTTTATCCAAATGCTCTGTTACTGTTTCCTTAATAATGGACTCCAACATTTTGCCAACCACAGATGTTAGGCTAACTGGTCTATAGTTTCCAGCTTTTTGTCTACTTCCCTTCTTAAATAAGGGTGTTACATTAGCAGTTTTCCAATCTGCCGGGACCTTTCCTGAGTCCAGGGAGTTTTGGAAAATAATCACCAATGCATCCACAATCCCTACCGCCACTTCTCTCAAGACCCTAGGATGTAGGCCATCAGGTCCGGGGGATTTATCCGCCTTAAGTCCCATTATTTTGCCGAGTACCATCTCCTTAGTGATTTTAATCATGTTTAGATCCTCCCCCCCAGTGCCCCCTGTATGTCCAGTGTTGGAATATTTTTAGTGTCCTCTACTGTAAAGACTGATGCAAAATATTTGTTCAGCGTCTTTGCCATCTCCCTGTTCCCCACCACTAGTTTCCCGGTCTCATCCTCTAAGGGACCAATGTCTACTTTAGCCACCCTTTTTCTTTTTATATAGCTGTAGAAACCCTTGCTATCTGTTTTTATAATTTTTGCTAGTTTACTTTCATAATCGATCTTCCCTTTCTTAATTAATCTTTTAGTTATAGTTTGCTGGCTTTTAAATGCTTCCCAATCTTCTATCCTGCCACTAGATTTGGCTACTTTATATGCCCTTGTTCTCAGTCAGATACTATCCTTTATTACTTTACTAAGCCACGGATGGCTGTGTTTTCTTTTACTCCCCTTTTTCCTCAGTGGAATATATTTATCTTGAAAGATGTGAAATATCTCCTTGAATGTAGGCCACTGCTCTTGTACCGTCTTACACTTTAATCTGTTTTCCCAGTCCACTTTAGTCAATTCTACTCTCATACCTTCATAGTCTCCTTTATTTAAGCTCAGTACGCTTGTTTGAGATCCAACTCTCTCACCCTCAAACTGAATTTGGAATTCAACCATATTATGGTCACTCATTCCAAGGGGATCCTTTAGTAGAACAGTTTCTATTAATCCTGTCTCATTACACAGGACCAGATGTAAGATTGCCTGCCCCCTGGTTGGTTCAGTTACATACTGCTCAAGGAACCCATCCCTAATACACTCTATGAACTCTTCCTCAAGGCTGCCATGCCCAATTTGATTGGTCCAGTCAATATGAAAGTTAAAATCCCCCATGATTATAGCTGTTCCCTTATTACAAGCCCCAACTATTTCCTGAATTATACTCCGACCAACAGAGTTGCAATTGTTAGGAGGCCTATAGACTATGCCCACTAGTGACTTTTTCCCCTTATTACTCCTTATCTCCACCCAAACTTTTTCACTATCCTGATCCTTTGACCCAATATAATTTCTGACTATTGCAGTGATTCCATCCTTGATCAACATAGCAACCCCACCTCCCTTTCCTTCCTGTCTGTCCTTCCTAATTGTCAAATACCCCTGTATGTTTAGTTCCCAGTCATGATCATCTTGCAGCCATGTTTCCGTAATGGCCACCAGATCAGATCCATGTGTCGTTATTTGTACCGTCAACTCGTCTATTTTGTTACAAATGCTGCGTGCATTCAGATAAAGAAATTTCAAATATGTTTTCTGACAATTTATTCCTGCTTTTACCCCTTTTACTACTTTACCTTTATCATTATACATTCTGTCCCTTCCTGACACACTCTGGTTTTTAATTCGCCCACTGCTACCTTGCTCTTTTGCCTTCTCTGCTGTCATTTTTATTTTTCGCTCTCTTAAAACCTACCCCCCACTAATTAGTTTAAAGCCCTCTCTACAGCGCTAGTTATTCGATTCACCAGAATTCTAGTCCCAGCACTGGCCAAGTGAAGTCCGTCCCAACAGAACAGCTCTCTCCTGTCCCAGTCCTGATGCCAGTGTCCCAAGAAGCAAAACCCATTTCTCCCACACCAGTCTTTGAGCCACGCGTTTAAATCTCTGATTTTATTTACCCTAGCCAAATTTGCATGTGGCTCAGGTAGTAATCCAGAGATTATTCCCCTTGTGGTTCTGCTTATTAATTTGGCCCCTAGCTGCTCAAACTCCCTCAGCAGAACCTCTTTCCTTGTCCTATCTATGTCGTTGGTACCAACATGGACCATGACAACTGGATCCTTCCCCTCCCACTCCAAGTTTCTCTCCAGCCCAGAGGAGATGTCCTTAACCCTGGCACCGGGCCGGCAACACAGCCTTCGGGACTCTCGCTCTCGGCTGCAAAGAACTCTATCTATCCCCCTAACGATACTATCCCCTACCACTACAACATTTATTTTAACTCCCCCCACTTGAATAGCCCCCCACTCCACAGTGCTGTGGCCAGGTTGCTCATCCTCCCTGCAGTCCCCGTTCCCATCCTCACAGGGAGTAAGAGCCTCAAACCTGTTGGACAAGAGCAAGGGCTGCGGCTCCTCCAACACTACCTCCTGGATCCCCGTACCTGCCTCACTTCTAGTCACACCATCCTGTCCCTGGCCACAGACAACATCTGAATTAATTAATCTAATTGGTGTGACTACCTCCTGAAACACAGAGTCCAGGTAACCCTCCCCCTCCCTGATGTGTCTCAGTGTTTGAAGCTCGGACTCCAGCTCTTCAACATGGAGCCGGAATTCCTCGAGCAGCCAGCACTTACAGCAAATGTGATCACCGTGATTCATCATTGCACAATCTCCGGACCTGCTTATCTGTCCTCAGCACATTAAACCCCAAGGAGCTCACTCACCATTGCTGCTTCTCCAGACCAGCTGCCCTGTCCGCAGCAAATGAAATCCAATGGGGCTCTCTCACTATTGCTGCTACTCCAGAACTTTTATCTGCACCGTGCACTTTAAACCCCCAGGGGGTTCCCTCGCCATTGCTTTTACGCCAGACCTGCTCACCTGCACTGTGCACATTAAACCCCCAGGGGACTCACTCACCACTGCTGATACTCCAGACATGCTCACCTGTCCCCAGCACATTAATTCCCCAGGGGACTCACTCACCATTGCTGATTCTCCAGACCCGCTCACCTGCAATGTGCACATTAAATCCCCAGGTTGCTCACTGCTCACTCACCATTGCTGATTCTCCAGACCTGCTCACTGTAGTGTATGTACCTTTAAGGGGAGAACTACTTTTTACAGCTCCTGTATACTGTAGTACTGGCAGTGACCACACCTGTATATAACCCTGAGTAGGGATCTGAACTGCTTAGTTTTAGAGCAACCCTCATCCAGTAAACACCTGCTGATTGTTATCTGCAGCCTCTGTCGATTATTTGAAGGACACACTACCTAAAGATATCCAGATTTAACATTGGCGATGACTCATTTCGAACCTACCTGCAACTCTGAAGAAGAAGGCCGATTCCACCAGTGCGGGCGTCGACCATCCAGGGAGAACTTGAGCATCGCAGAGGAGGCTGTAGAGAGCTGGGCTTGGTTCTCCAGCCGCGACGATCCAGCGCAGCGGGCTGGCAGCAGGTACGGCGCAGACCCTTCCCGGACAGCGACGGCGGGAGCCGACCGATGGCACAGAAAAAGGCCGAGCAGCAGCGATGGGTAAGAGAGAGGGTAAAGCGCACAGGGCACAGCCAGGGTTGAAGACCGAGCGGCGTCAACGAGAGAGGGTAAAGAGCACAGGGTGCAGCCGGGGTTGAAGACCGAGCGGCGCCGAAGAGAGTGAGGAAAATGCGCAGAGCGCGGCCGGTGTTCAAGGGCTGAGCAGCGTCCACGGGGGAAGAAAAGAAGGGAGAGCGCGGGAAGACGCCATTTTGAGCCAGTGGAGAAGAAGGGAGAGCGTGGGAAGAAAGGAAAGCGCGGGAGATGCCATTTTTAGCCAGTCTAACCACACCCAGGGATGCCGAAGAGTGGCATGGGCACAGCGTTCGACAATGAAGTCGAAGATTGGGCGACATATATAGAGCGCATAGAGGTGTACTGCAAGGTGAATGAGGTGCCAGATGCCAGGAAAGCACGGGTATTGTTGAATTCCATGGGTGCAAAAATGTACGGCTTACTGTGAAACCTAGTAACCCCAGAGAAGCCAGTGGAAAAGGATTTTGAAAGCATAGTGGCAATCCTACAGGACCACTTAAACCCCACACCACTGCTGATAACAGAAAGATTTAAGTTCCACAAAAGGAACCAGCATAAAGACGAAAGTAATGCTGAGTATTTAACGGAACTGCGCAAGCTATTGAAACACTGCCAGTTTGGAACGGGAATGGCAGATACTTTAAGGGACAAGTTTGTGTGTGGGCTTCAAAGTGAAGTAACCCAGAAACGGCTTCTATCAGAAAAGGATCTTACACTGGACAAGGCTTTCAGCATGGCAGTATCACAAGAAGCAGCTGCACGGGGCGCTGCAGAGATACAACGGAGACCGCAAGAATATGGCACAAATGAAATGTCATATGGAACAGGGAAGTGTTATCGCTGCAGCAGAACAACACACGACCATAAGGATTGTTGGTTTAAGGACCAAGTGTGCAGACATTGTGGAGAAGTAGGACACATAGCAAGAGTCTGCAGGTTGGGAAAGAAAACCAGCAGCAAGAAATCTCCACAGGAGAAGTACAAAAAGGTACATAAGGTGACGGAGAGTAGTTCAGACGAACAGAAAAGTGATACAGACTCCGGAAGCAAGGAGCTGGGTTGTCTGAAACTAAGTAATGTAATCAAAATGGAGGATCACCAAACTATCTGGGTCACGCTCAAGATAGATGGAGTCCAAGTGAAAATGGAATTGGACACAGGATCAGCCCTAACAGTCATAAACCGAAGGGACTACAAGCGGCTATTCTCACATATACCATTGAGAGATACAGGGATTGTCTTGAAGGCGTACACGGGGCAAAATGTCTACCCCAAAGGAAAAATAAGGGTGAATGTGATATACAATGGCAAGGGAACACCAAAAATGAACCTATATGTATTGCCAGATGGAGGACCACCGCTACTAGGACGTGAATGTATCCGGAAGATACAGTTAGATTGGCATGCCATACAAGCACTGACGGTAGATGCCAAAAAGGATGACGATGTCACACCTGGACCACTGTCAAAAATGCTAACTGACGCACAAGAAGTGTTCCAGGAGGGACTCGGAACACTAAAAGGCATAACAGCGATGATCAAAATAGAGGAAAATGCAAGCCCAAAGTTTTTTAAGGCCAGACTGGTGCCTTATGTGATCTGCCCAGCTGTCGAAGCAGAGCTGGAAGGTTTGGAACGTTCTGGAGTACTGTGCAAAGTGGACTGGAGCGAGTGGGCTACACCCATCATTCCTGTAATGAAGAGGTCGTTGAGTAATACGCCTGGGGAACCAAAGAAGATTCGCATCTGTGGGGATTTTAAGGTGACAGTGAACCCAGTCCTTCACACGGTACAATATCCGCTTCCGCGGATTGAAGATATTTTCGCCTCGCTATCTGGAGGAAAACGCTTCACTAAGATTGATCTGGCCCAGGCGTACTTGCAAATGGAGGTAGAAGAAGCCTCGAAACAGTACCTCACGATCAACCCTCATAAAGGTCTCTACCAATACAACCGGCTGGTGTTCGGGGTAGCATTAGCTCCGGCTATTTGGCAAAGGGCAATGGATCAAGTCCTGCAAGGGATGCCAGGGACCCAGTGTTATTTGGACGATATCCTGGCCATGGTATAAAATGACAGTGATCACCTCGCCAACCTGTAGCAGGTGCTCACTAGATTGAAGGAATATGGGCTCCGAGGTAATCGCCACAAATGCGAGTTTTTCCAGAAGCAGATCTCGTATTGTGGCCATGTCATTGATGAAGAGGGGTTACATAAGTCCCCTGAAAAGATTGAGGCATTCGTCAAGGCTCCAGCACCGAAAAATGTGTCACAACTGAGGTCGTTCCTCGGGCTGGTGAACTACTACCATAAGTTCTTGCCGAATTTGTCCACAGTACTGCAGCCACTGAACACCCTACTGCAAACGGGGGTACCATGGAAGTGGAGTGACGAATGTAAATGAGCTTTCCAGACGAGCAAAGCATTGATCACATTAAAAGAGGTGTTGGCTCATTTCAACCCAGCACTACCAATTCGGTTGGCGTGTGATGCATCACCCTATGGTATTGGAGCGGTGCTGTCGCACAAATTCCCGGATGGCTTGGAGAGGCCAGTAGCCTTTGCATCTCGGTCACTAACCTCAGCCGAGCGTAACTATGCCCAGATTGACAGGGAGGCCCTCAGCCTAGTGTGGGGAGTGAAAAAATTAAACCACTATCTGCACGGGCAGAAGTTCACCTTGCTGACTGACCACCAACCACTGGTCTCCATCTTTAATCCAAAGAAGGGCGTTCCGGTGATGACTGCGCAACGGCTACAAAGATGGTCCCTTTTTCTAGGGGTGAACCAATATGAAATAGAGTATAAGGGCACGAAACTGCATGGAAACGCTGATGGGCTATCACGCCTGCCACTGCCTACTGCGGAGGAAGCACCAGCAGAGGACCCTGTCGAAATATTTTATTCGTCTATAATTGAACGCTTGCCAGTAACTAACGCGGATATAGAGAAGGAGACCCAAAATGACCCGACACTGTCTCGGGTATATGATTTGACTGTGAAGGGATGGCCAACACATGGCGACTCACTGTTGCCAGCATTCTCATCCAGAAGAGAACAGCTGTCAGTATGCCAGGGGACCTTGATGTGTGGATCCCAAGTGGTAATTCCACCCAAGTTAAGGGAGAGAGTGCTCAATGAGCTACACGAAGGCCATCTGGGAGGGGTGAAAATGAAAAGCCTTGCTAGGGCTTATGTGTGGTGGCCGGGGATCGATCAGCAAATCGAGGACCTGACAAAGAGCTGCTCAGGATGCCAGAAGGTCCAAAATGCACCACCACATGCCCCTCTACACCCATGGGAGTAGCCCTCCTCTCCATAGCAACGGGTGCATATTGATTTTGCTGGTCCATTCATGGACTCAATGTTTTTAATAGCCGTGGATGCGCACTCAAAATGGCCTGAGGTGATCAAAATGTCCTCCACCACTACGGAGAAAACGATTGCAATCCTACGGACTATATTTGCAAGGAACGACTTGCCAGAGCAGATTTGCTCTGATAACAGACCACAGTTTGTGTCCGAAGAGTTTCGGAAATTTATGAAAATGAATGGGGTAAGGCAATACACATCCGCCCCGTATCATCCAGCCACAAATGGATTGGCTGAGAGGTTCGTACAAACCTTTAAAAAGGCAGTAAGTGCCATGTGTGATGACGACATTCCACTGCAGCATAAGGTGGACGATTTCCTGTTAGCCTACAGAAATGCGACACATGCAGTTACCAACCAGACCCCGGCCATGAAGTTCTTTAACCGAAGTTTGAGATCTCATCTGGATTTGCTCAGACCAAATGTACGAAGAAATGTTGAGAATAAGCAATTCCAGCACATCAATGAGAAGCCGACAAGGAGCTTCAATGTAGGGCAACCAGTCTTGGCCCGCGACTACTGAACAGAGAAATGGCAACCAGGAATGATATGCACACGGCAGGGGCCACTAATGTACACAGTGGATGTTGGGGCGAACATTGTGAGATGCCATGTCGACCAGATCCTAGCGTCACAGGAACGAGTCAACCCCATGTCTCACGTACCTGGTAATGAACCCGACATACAGGTAGCATCTACCCCAGAAACAGTAGTATCGGAAGCTGATGAACCAACCGACGACAGGGGGCCAGAATTGCCTCCGCACCAAGAGCAAGACACTCAGGAAAGGCGCTATCCAGAAAGAATCAGGAAGCCGCCCCAAAGACCAAATTTATATATGGACTATTTTCAGTTAATGTTGCATGTTAAAAGTCTTAATTGTTAAATGAATGTTATGGTACTGTTAATCTAAAAGGGGAGGAATTGTAGTGTATGTACCTTTAAGGGGAGAACTACTTTTTACAGCTCCTGCATACTGTAGTACTGGCAGTGACCAAACCTGTATATAACCCTGAGTAGGGATCTGTACTGTTTAGCTTTAGAGCAACCCTCATCCAGTAAACACCTGTTGATTGTTATCTGCAGCCTCTGTCGATTATTTGAAGGACACACTACCTAAAGATATCCAGATTTAACACTCACCTTCCCCAGCACTTTAAACCCCCAGAGAGCTCACTCACCATGGCTGATTCTCCAGACCTGCTCACCTGTCCCCAGTATATTAAACCGTCAGGGGGCTCACTCACCATTGCTGATACTCCAGACCTGCTCACCTGTCCACAGTATATTAAATAATCAGGGGGCTCACTCACCATTGCTGATACTCCAGACCTGCTCACCTGTCCCCAGTATATTAAACCGTCAGGGGGCTCACTCACCATTGCTGATAATCCAGACCTGCTCACCTGTCCACAGTATATTAAACCATCAGGGGGCTCACTCACCATTGCTGATACGCCAGACCTGCTCACCTGTCCCCAGTATATTAAACCATCAAGGGGCTCACTCACCATTGCTGATACTCCAGACCTGCTCACCTGTCCCCAGCACATTAATCCCAGGGGTCTCCTCACCATTGCTGATTCTCCAGACCTGCACCCCTGTCCCCAGCACATTAACCCCCAGGGGTCTCCTCACCATTGCTGATTCTCCAGACCTGCACCCCTGTCCCCAGCACATTAACCCCCAGGGGTCTCCTCACCATTGCTGATTCTCCAGACCTGCACCCCTGTCCCCAGCACATTAACCCCAGGGTCTCCTCACCATTGCTGATTCTCCAGACATGCACCCCTGACTCCAGCACATTAACCCCAGGGGGCTCCTCACCATGGCTGATTCTCCAGACCTGCACCTCTGTCCCCAGCACATTAACCCCCAGGGGGCTCCTCACCATTGCTGATTCTCCAGACCTGCACCCCTGTCCCCAGCACATTAACCCCCAGGGGGCTCCTCACCATTGCTGATTCTCCAGACCTGCAGTCCTGACCCCAGCACATTAACCCCAGGGGGCTCCTCAACATTGCTGATTCTCCAGACCTGCACCCCTGTCCCCAGCACATTAACCCCTGGGGGCTCCTCACCATGGCTGATTCTCCAGACCTGCACCCCTGTCCTCAGCACATTAACACCAGTGGGCTCCTCACCATTGCTGATTCTCCAGACCTGCACCCATGGCCCCAGCACATTAACCCCAGGGGGTTCCTCACCATGGCTGATTCTCCAGAACTGCACCCCTGTCCCCAGCACATTAACCCCAGGGGGCTCCTCACAATGGCTGATTCTCCAGACCTGCACCCCTCACCCCAGCACATTAACCCCAGGGGGCTCCTCACCATTGCTGATTCTCCAGACCTGTACCCATGACCCCAGCACATTAACCCCCAGGGGGTTCCTCACCATTGCTGATTCTCCAGACCTGCACTCCTGACTCCAGCACATTAACCCCCAGGGGCTCCTCACCATTGCTGATTCTCCAGACCTGCACCCCTGACTCCAGCACATTAACCCCCAGGGGCTCCTCACCATTGCTGATTCTCCAGACCTGCACCCCTGACTCCAGCACATTAACACCAGGGGGCTCCTCACCATGGCTGATTCTCCAGACCTGCACCCCTCACCCCAGCACATTAACCCCCAGGGGGCTCCTCACCATTGCTGATTCTCCAGACCTGCACCCCTGACCCCAGCACATTAACCCCAGGGGGCTCCTCACCATTGCTGATTCTCCAGACCTGCACCCCTCACACCAGCACATTAACCCCAGGGGAGCTCCTCACCATTGCTGATTCTCCAGACCTGCAACCCTGTCCCCAGCACATTAACCCACAGGGGGCTCCTCACCATGGCTGATTCTCCAGACCTGCACCCCTGTCCCCAGCACATTAACCCCAGGGGGCTCCTCACCATTGCTGATTCTCCAGACCTGCACCCCTCACCCCAGCACATTAACCCCCAGGGGGCTCCTCACCATTGCTGATTCTCCAGACCTGCATCCCTGTCCCCAGCACATTAACCCCAGGGTCTCCTCACCATTGCTGATTCTCCAGACCTGCACCCCTGACCCCAGCACATTAACCCCAGGGGTCTCCTCATCATTGCTGATTCTCCAGACCTGCACCCCTGACCCCAGCACATTAACCCCCAGGGGGCTCCTCACCATTGCTGATTCTCCAGACCTGCAACCCTGTCCCCAGCACATTAACCCCTGGGGGCTCCTCACCATTGCTGATTCTCCAGACCTGCACCCCTGACTCCAGCACATTAACCCCCAGGGTCTCCTCACCACTGCTGATTCTCCAGACCTGCACCCCTGACCCCAGCACATTAACCCCAGGGGTCTCCTCACCATTGCTGATTCTCCAGACCTGCACCCCTCACCCCAGCACATTAACCCCAGGGAGCTCCTCACCATTGCTGATTCTCCAGACCTGCACCCCTGTCCCCAGCACATTAACCCCAGGGGGCTCCTCACCATTGCTGATTCTCCAGACCTGCACCCCTCACCCCAGCACATTAACCCCAGGGGGCTCCTCACCATTGCTGATTCTCCAGACCTGCACCCCTCACCCCAGCACATTAACCCCCAGGGTCTCCTCACCATTGCTGATTCTAAAAGACCTGCACCCCTCACCCCAGCACATTAACCCCAGGGGGCTCCTCACCATTGCTGATTCTCCAGACCTGTAACCATGACCCCAGCAGCTTAACCCCAGGGTCTCCTCACCATGGCTGATTCTCCAGACCTGCACCCCTGTCCTCAGCACATTAACCCCAGGGGTCTCCTCACCATTGCTGATTCTCCAGACCTGCACCCCTCACCCCAGCACATTTACCCCAGGGAGCTCCTCACCATTGCTGATTCTCCAGACCTGCACCCCTGTCCCCAGCACATTAACCCCAGAGAGCTCCTCGCCATTGCTGATTCTCCAGACCTGCACCCCTGTCCCCAGCACATTAACCCTAGGGGGCTCCTCACCATGGCTGATTCTCCAGACCTGCACCCCTGTCCCCAGCACATTAACCCCAGGGGGCTCCTCACCATGGCTGATTCTCCAGACCTGCACCCCTGTCCCCAGCACATTAACCCCAGGGGGCTCCTCACCATGGCTGATTCTCCAGACCTGCACCGCTGACCTCAGCACATTAACCCCTGGGGGCTCCTCACCATTGCTGATTCTCCAGACCTGCACCCCTGTCCCCAGCACATTAACCCCAGGGGGCTCCTCACCATTGCTGATTCTCCAGACCTGTACCCATGACCCCAGCACATTAAACCCCAGGGGGCTCCTCACCATTGCTGATTCTCCAGAACTGCACCCCTCACCCCAGCACATTAACCCCAGGGGGCTCCTCACCATTGCTGATTCTCCAGACCTGCACCCCTGTCCCCAGCACATTAACCCCAGGGGGCTCCTCACCATGGCTGATTCTCCAGACCTGCACCCCTGACCTAGCACATTAACCCCCAGGGTCTCCTCACCATTGCTGATTCTTCAGACCGGCACCCCTGTCCCCAGCACATTAACCCCCAGGGTCTCCTCACCATTGCTGATTCTCCAGACCTGCACCACTGTCCCCAGCACATTAACCCCAGGGGGCTCCTCACCATTGCTGATTCTCCAGACCTGCACCCCTGTCCCCAGCACATTAACCCTCAGGGGGCTCCTCACCATTGCTGATTCTCCAGACCTGCACCCCTCACCCCAGCACATTAACCCCAGGGTCTCCTCACCATGGCTGATTCTCCAGACCTGCACCCCTGACCCCAGCACATTAACCCCAGGGTCTCCTCACCATGGCTGATTCTCCAGACCTGCACCCCTGACCCCAGCACATTAACCCCCAGGGGGCTCCTCACCATTGCTGATTCTCCAGACCTGCACCCCTGACTCCAGCACATTAACCCCAGGGGGCTCCTCACCATTGCTGATTCTCCAGACCTGCACCCCTGTCCCCAGCACATTAACCCCCAGGGGGCTCCTCACCATGGCTGATTCTCCAGACCTGCACCCTGACTCCAGCACATTAACCCCCAGCGGGCTCCTCACCATTGCTGATTGTCCAGACCTGCACCCCTGTCCCCAGCACATTAACCCCAGGGGGCTCCTCACCATTGCTGATTCTCCAGACCTGCAACCCTGACCCCAGCACATTAACCCCAGGGGGCTCCTCACCATTGCTGATTCTCCAGACCTGCCACCCTGTCCCCAGCACATTAACCCCCAGGGGACTCCTCACCATGGCTGATTCTCCAGACCTGCACCCCTGTCCCCAGCACATTAACCCCAGGGGGCTCCTCACCATGGCTGATTCTCCAGACCTGCACCCCTCACCCCAGCTCATTAACCCCAGGGGCCTCCTCACCATTGCTGATTCTCCAGACCTGCAACCCTGTCCCCAGCACATTAACCCCAGGGGGCTCCGCACCATTGCTGATTCTGCAGACCTGCACCCCTGACCCCAGCACATTAACCCCCAGGGTCTCCTCACCATTGCTGATTCTCCAGACCTGCACCCCTGACCCCAGCACATTAACCCCAGGGGTCTCCTCACCATTGCTGATTCTCCAGACCTGCACCCCTCACCCCAGCACATTAACCCCAGGGAGCTCCTCACCATTGCTGATTCTCCAGACCTGCACCCCTGTCCCCAGCACATTAGCCCCAGGGGGCTCCTCACCATTGCTGATTCTCCAGACCTGCACCCCTCACCCCAGCACATTAACCCCAGGGGGCTCCTCACCATTGCTGATTCTCCAGACCTGCACCCCTCACCCCAGCACATCAACCCCCAGGGTCTCCTCACCATTGCTGATTCTCCAGACCTGCACCCCTCACCCCAGCACATTAACCCCAGGGGGCTCCTCACGATTGCTGATTCTCCAGACCTGTACCCATGACCTCAGCACCTTAACCCCAGGGTCTCCTCATCATTGCTGATTCTCCAGACCTGCACCCCTGTCCCCAGCACATTAACCCCAGGGAGCTCCTCACCATTGCTGATTCTCCCGACCTGCACCCCTGTCCCCAGCACATTAACCCCAGGAGGCTCCTCACCATGGCTGATTCTCCAGACCTGCACCCCTGTCCCCAGCACATTAACCCCAGGGGGCTCCTCACCATGGCTGATTCTCCAGACCTGCACCCCTGTCCCCAGCACATTAACCCCAGGGGGCTCCTCACCATGGCTGATTCTCCAGACCTGCACCGCTGACCTCAGCACATTAACCCCAGGGGGCTCCTCACCATTGCTGATTCTCCAGACCTGCACCCCTGTCCCCAGCACATTAACCCCAGGGGGCTCCTCACCATTGCTGATTCTCCAGACCTGTACCCATGACCCCAGCACATTAACCCCCAGGGGGCTCCTCAACATTGCTGATTCTCCAGACCTGCACCCCTCACCCCAGCACATTAACCCCAGGGGGCTCCTCAACATTGCTGATTCTCCAGACCTGCACCCCTGACCCCAGCACATTAACCCCCAGGGTCTCCTCACCGTTGCTGATTCTCCAGACATGCACCCCTGTCCCCAGCACATTAACCCCCAGGGGGCTCCTCACCATGGCGGATTCTCCAGACCTGCACCCTTGTCCCCAGCACATTAACCCCAGGGGTCTCCTAACCATTGCTGATTCTCCAGACCTGCACCCCTGTCCCCAGCACATTAACCCCCAGGGTCTCCTCACCATTGCTGATTCTCCAGACCTGCACCCCTGTCCCCAGCACATTAACCCCAGGGATCTCCTCACCATTGCTGATTCTCCAGACCTGCACCACTGTCCCCAGCACATTAACCCCAGGGGGCTCCTCACCATTGCTGATTCTGCAGACTGCACCCCTGACTCCAGCACATTAACCCCAGGGGGCTCCTCACCATTGCTGATTCTCCAGACCTGCACCCCTCACCCCAACACATTAACCCCAGGGTCTCCTCACCATGGCTGATTCTCCAGACCTGCACCCC
Source organism: Somniosus microcephalus (assembly GCF_052327205.1). NCBI lineage: Eukaryota > Metazoa > Chordata > Chondrichthyes > Squaliformes > Somniosidae > Somniosus > Somniosus microcephalus. The sequence continues at coordinate 111,867,532 of NC_140994.1, forward strand.
TGACCCCAGCACATTAACCCCAGGGTCTCCTCACCATGGCTGATTCTCCAGACCTGCACCCCTGACCCCAGCACATTAACCCCCAGGGGGCTCCTCACCATTGCTGATTCTCCAGACCTGCACCCCTGACTCCAGCACATTAACCCCAGGGGGCTCCTCACCATTGCTGATTCTCCAGACCTGCACCCCTGTCCCCAGCACATTAACCCACAGGGGGCTCCTCACCATGGCTGATTCTCCAGACCTGCACCCCTGTCCCCAGCACATTAACCCACAGGGGGCTCCTCACCATTGCTGATTGTCCAGACCTGCACCCCTGTCCCCAGCACATTAACCCCAGGGGGCTCCTCACCATTGCTGATTCTCCAGACCTGCAACCCTGACCCCAGCACATTAACCCCAGGGGGCTCCTCACCATTGCTGATTCTCCAGACCTGCAACCCTGTCCCCAGCACATTAACCCCAGGGGGCTCCTCACCATGGCTGATTCTCCAGACCTGCAACCCTGACCCCAGCACATTAACCCCAGGGGGCTCGTCACCATTGCTGATTCTCCAGACCTGCACCCCTCACCCCAGCTCATTAACCCCAGGGGACTCCTCTCCATTGCTGATTCTCCAGACCTGCACCCCTGTCCCCAGCACATTAACCCCAGGGGGCTCCTCACCATTGCTGATTCTCCAGACCTGCACCCCTGTCCCCAGCACATTAACCCCAGGGGGTTCCTCACAATTGCTGATTCTCCAGACCTGCACCCCTGTCCCCAGCACATTAACCCCCAGGGTCTCCTCACCATTGCTGATTCTCCAGACCTGCACCCCTGAACCCAGCACATTAACCCCCAGGGGGCTCCTCCCCATTGCTGATTCTCCAGACCTGCACACCTGTCCCCAGCACATTAACCCCAGGGGGCTCCTCACCATTGCTGATTCTCCAGACCTGCACCTCTGACTCCAGCACATTAACCCCAGGGGGCTCCTCACCATTGCTGATTCTCCAGACCTGCACCCCTGTCCCCAGCACATTAACCCCCAGGTTCTCCTCACCATGGCTGATTCTCCAGACCTGCAGTCCTGACCCCAGCACATTAACCCCAGGGGGCTCCTCACCATTGCTGATTCTCCAGACCTGCACCCCTGTCCCCAGCACATTAACCCCCAGGTTCTCCTCACCATGGCTGATTCTCCAGACCTGCACCCCTGACCCCAGCACATTAAAGCCCAGGGGGCTCCTCACCATTGCTGATTCTCCAGACCTGCACCCCTGACCCCAGCACATTAACCCCAGGGGGCTCCTCACCATTGCTGATTCTCCAGACCTGCAACCCTGTCCCCAGCACATTAAAGCCCAGGGGGCTCCTCACCATTGCTGATTCTCCAGACCTGCACCCCTGACCTCAGCACATTAACCCCAGGGGGCTCCTCACCATTGCTGATTCTCCAGACCTGCACCCCTGTCCCCAGCACATTAACCCCAGGGGGCTCCTCACCATTGCTGATTCTCCAGACCTGTACCCATGACCCCAGCACATTAACCCCCAGGGGGCTCCTCACCATTGCTGATTCTCCAGACCTGCACCCCTCACCCCAGCACATTAACCCCAGGGGGCTCCTCAACATTGCTGATTCTCCAGACCTGCACCCCTGACCCCAGCACATTAACCCCCAGGGTCTCCTCACCGTTGCTGATTCTCCAGACATGCACCCCTGTCCCCAGCACATTAACCCCCAGGGGGCTCCTCACCATGGCGGATTCTCCAGACCTGCACCCTTGTCCCCAGCACATTAACCCCAGGGGTCTCCTAACCATTGCTGATTCTCCAGACCTGCACCCCTGTCCCCAGCACATTAACCCCCAGGGTCTCCTCACCATTGCTGATTCTCCAGACCTGCACCCCTGTCCCCAGCACATTAACCCCAGGGATCTCCTCACCATTGCTGATTCTCCAGACCTGCACCACTGTCCCCAGCACATTAACCCCAGGGGGCTCCTCACCATTGCTGATTCTGCAGACTGCACCCCTGACTCCAGCACATTAACCCCAGGGGGCTCCTCACCATTGCTGATTCTCCAGACCTGCACCCCTCACCCCAACACATTAACCCCAGGGTCTCCTCACCATGGCTGATTCTCCAGACCTGCACCCCTGACCCCAGCACATTAACCCCAGGGTCTCCTCACCATGGCTGATTCTCCAGACCTGCACCCCTGACCCCAGCACATTAACCCCCAGGGGGCTCCTCACCATTGCTGATTCTCCAGACCTGCACCCCTGACTCCAGCACATTAACCCCAGGGGGCTCCTCACCATTGCTGATTCTCCAGACCTGCACCCCTGTCCCCAGCACATTAACCCACAGGGGGCTCCTCACCATGGCTGATTCTCCAGACCTGCACCCCTGTCCCCAGCACATTAACCCACAGGGGGCTCCTCACCATTGCTGATTGTCCAGACCTGCACCCCTGTCCCCAGCACATTAACCCCAGGGGGCTCCTCACCATTGCTGATTCTCCAGACCTGCAACCCTGACCCCAGCACATTAACCCCAGGGGGCTCCTCACCATTGCTGATTCTCCAGACCTGCAACCCTGTCCCCAGCACATTAACCCCAGGGGGCTCCTCACCATTGCTGATTCTCCAGACCTGCAACCCTGTCCCCAGCACATTAACCCCAGGGGGTTCCTCACCATTGCTGATTCTCCAGACCTGCTCCCCTGTCCCCAGCACATTAACCCCCAGGGAACTCCTCACCATGGCTGATTCTCCAGACCTGCAACCCTGACCCCAGCACATTAACCCCAGGGGGCTCGTCACCATTGCTGATTCTCCAGACCTGCACCCCTCACCCCAGCTCATTAACCCCAGGGGACTCCTCTCCATTGCTGATTCTCCAGACCTGCACCCCTGTCCCCAGCACATTAACCCCAGGGGGCTCCTCACCATTGCTGATTCTCCAGACCTGCACCCCTGTCCCCAGCACATTAACCCCAGGGGGTTCCTCACAATTGCTGATTCTCCAGACCTGCACCCCTGTCCCCAGCACATTAACCCCCAGGGTCTCCTCACCATTGCTGATTCTCCAGACCTGCACCCCTGAACCCAGCACATTAACCCCCAGGGGGCTCCTCCCCATTGCTGATTCTCCAGACCTGCACCCCTGTCCCCAGCACATTAACCCCAGGGGGCTCCTCCCCATTGCTGATTCTCCAGACCTGCACCTCTGACTCCAGCACATTAACCCCAGGGGGCTCCTCACCATTGCTGATTCTCCAGACCTGCACCCCTGTCCCCAGCACATTAACCCCCAGGTTCTCCTCACCATGGCTGATTCTCCAGACCTGCAGTCCTGACCCCAGCACATTAACCCCAGGGGGCTCCTCACCATTGCTGATTCTCCAGACCTGCACCCCTGTCCCCAGCACATTAACCCCCAGGTTCTCCTCACCATGGCTGATTCTCCAGACCTGCACCCCTGACCCCAGCACATTAAAGCCCAGGGGGCTCCTCACCATTGCTGATTCTCCAGACCTGCACCCCTGACCCCAGCACATTAACCCCAGGGGGCTCCTCACCATTGCTGATTCTCCAGACCTGCACCCCTGTCCCCAGCACATTAACCCCAGGGGGTTCCTCACCATTGCTGATTCTCCAGACCTGCACCCCTGTCCCCAGCACATTAACCCCAGGGGGCTCCTCACCATGGCTGATTCTCCAGACCTGCACCCCTCACCCCAGCACATTAACCCCAGGGGGCTCCTCACCATTGCTGATTCTCCAGACCTGCACCCCTGTCCCCAGCACATTAACCCCAGGGGGCTCCTCACCATGGCTGATTCTCCAGACCTGCACCCCTGACCCCAGCACATTAACCCCCAGGGTCTCCTCACCATTGCTGATTCTCCAGACATGCACCCCTGTCCCCAGCACATTAACCCCCAGGGGGCTCCTCACCATTGCTGATTCTCCAGACCTGCACCCCTGTCCCCAGCACATTAATCCCAGGGGTCTCCTCACCATTGCTGATTCTCCAGACCTGCACCCCTGTCCCCAGCACATTAACCCCCAGGGGTCTCCTCACCATTGCTGATTGTCCAGACCTGCACCCCTGTCCCCAGAACATTAACCCTAGGGGGCTCCTCACCATTGCTGATTCTCCAGACCTGCACCCCTGTCCCCAGCACACTAACCCCCAGGCTCTCCTCACCATTGCCGATTCTCCAGACCTGCACCCCTGAACCCAGCACATTAACCCCCAGGGGGCTCCTCCCCATTGCGGATTCTCCAGACTTGCACCACTGTCCCCAGCACATTAACCCCAGGGGTCTCCTCACCATGGCTGATTCTCCAGACCTGCACCCCTCACCCCAGCTCATTAACCCCAGGGGACTCCTCACCATGGCTGATTCTCCAGACCTGCACCTCTGACTCCAGCACATTAACCCCAGGGGTCTCCTCACCTTGGCTGATTCTCCAGACCTGCACCTCTGACTCCAGCACATTAACCCCAGGGGGCTCCTCACCATTGCTGATTCTCCAGACCTGCACCCCTGTCCCCAGCACATTAACCCCAGGGGGCTCCTCACCATGGCTGATTCTCCAGACCTGCACCCCTGACTCCAGCACATTAACCCAAAGGGGCTCCTCACCATGGCTGATTCTCCAGACCTGCACCCCTGTCCCCAGCACATTAACCCCAGGGGGCTCCTCACCATTGCTGATTCTCCAGACCTGCACCCCTCACCCCAGCACATTAACCCCAGGGTCTCCTCACCATTGCTGATTCTCCAGACCTGCACCCCTGACCCCAGCACATTAACCCCCAGGGGGCTCCTCACCATTGCTGATTCTCCAGACCTGCACCCCTGACCCCAGCACATTAACCCCCAGGGGGCTCCTCACCATTGCTGATTCTCCAGACCTGCACCCCTGACCCCAGCACATTAACCCCCAGGGGGCTCCTCACCATTGCTGATTCTCCAGACCTGCACCCCTGACCCCAGCACATTAACCCCCAGGGGGCTCCTCACCATTGCTGATTCTCCAGACCTGCACCCCTGTCCCCAGCACATTAACCCCAGGGGGCTCCTCACCATGGCTGATTCTCCAGACCTGCACCCCTGTCCCCAGCACATTAACCCCCAGGGGGCTCCTCACCATTGCTGATTCTCCAGACCTGCACCCCTCACCCCATCACATTAACCCCAGGGTCTCCTCACCATTGCTGATTCTCCATACCTGCACCCCTGTCCCCAGCACATTAGCCCCCAGGGGGCTCCTCACCATGGCTGATTCTCCAGACCTGCAGCCCTGACTCCAGCACATTAACCCCCAGGGGGCTCCTCACCATTGCTGATTCTCCAGAACTGCAGCCCTGACCCCAGCACATTAACCCCCAGGGGGCTCCTCACCATTGCTGATTCTCCAGACCTGCACCCCTGTCCCCAGCACATTAACCATAGGGGGCTCCTCACCATGGCTGATTCTCCAGACCTGCACCCCTGTCCCCAGCACATTAACCCCAGGGGGCTCCTCACCATGGCTGATTCTCCAGACCTGCACCGCTGACCTCAGCACATTAACCCCAGGGGGCTCCTCACCATTGCTGATTCTCCAGACCTGCACCCCTGTCCCCAGCACATTAACCCCAGGGGGCTCCTCACCATTGCTGATTCTCCAGACCTGTACCCATGACCCCAGCACATTAACCCCCAGGGGGCTCCTCAACATTGCTGATTCTCCAGACCTGCACCCCTCACCCCAGCACATTAACCCCAGGGGGCTCCTCAACATTGCTGATTCTCCAGACCTGCACCCCTGACCCCAGCACATTAACCCCCAGGGTCTCCTCACCATTGCTGATTCTCCAGACATGCACCCCTGTCCCCAGCACATTAACCCCCAGGGGGCTCCTCACCATGGCGGATTCTCCAGACCTGCACCCCTGTCCCCAGCACATTAACCCCAGGGGTCTCCTAACCATTGCTGATTCTCCAGACCTGCACCCCTGTCCCCAGCACATTAACCCCCAGGGTCTCCTCACCATTGCTGATTCTCCAGACCTGCACCCCTGTCCCCAGCACATTAACCCCAGGGATCTCCTCACCATTGCTGATTCTCCAGACCTGCACCACTGTCCCCAGCACATTAACCCCAGGGGGCTCCTCACCATTGCTGATTCTGCAGACTGCACCCCTGACTCCAGCACATTAACCCCAGGGGGCTCCTCACCATTGCTGATTCTCCAGACCTGCACCCCTCACCCCAACACATTAACCCCAGGGTCTCCTCACCATGGCTGATTCTCCAGACCTGCACCCCTGACCCCAGCACATTAACCCCAGGGTCTCCTCACCATGGCTGATTCTCCAGACCTGCACCCCTGACCCCAGCACATTAACCCCCAGGGGGCTCCTCACCATTGCTGATTCTCCAGACCTGCACCCCTGACTCCAGCACATTAACCCCAGGGGGCTCCTCACCATTGCTGATTCTCCAGACCTGCACCCCTGTCCCCAGCACATTAACCCACAGGGGGCTCCTCACCATGGCTGATTCTCCAGACCTGCACCCCTGACTCCAGCACATTAACCCCCAGGGGGCTCCTCACCATTGCTGATTGTCCAGACCTGCACCCCTGTCCCCAGCACATTAACCCCAGGGGGCTCCTCACCATTGCTGATTCTCCAGACCTGCAACCCTGACCCCAGCACATTAACCCCAGGGGGCTCCTCACCATTGCTGATTCTCCAGACCTGCACCCCTGTCCCCAGCACATTAACCCCCAGGGGACTCCTCACCATGGCTGATTCTCCAGACCTGCAACCCTGACCCCAGCACATTAACCCCAGGGGGCTCGTCACCATTGCTGATTCTCCAGACCTGCACCCCTCACCCCAGCTCATTAACCCCAGGGGACTCCTCTCCATTGCTGATTCTCCAGACCTGCACCCCTGTCCCCAGCACATTAACCCCAGGGGGCTCCTCACCATTGCTGATTCTCCAGACCTGCACCCCTGTCCCCAGCACATTAACCCCAGGGGGTTCCTCACAATTGCTGATTCTCCAGACCTGCACCCCTGTCCCCAGCACATTAACCCCCAGGGTCTCCTCACCATTGCTGATTCTCCAGACCTGCACCCCTGAACCCAGCACATTAACCCCCAGGGGGCTCCTCCCCATTGCTGATTCTCCAGACCTGCACCCCTGTCCCCAGCACATTAACCCCAGGGGGCTCCTCACCATTGCTGATTCTCCAGACCTGCACCTCTGACTCCAGCACATTAACCCCAGGGGGCTCCTCACCATTGCTGATTCTCCAGACCTGCACCCCTGTCCCCAGCACATTAACCCCCAGGTTCTCCTCACCATGGCTGATTCTCCAGACCTGCAGTCCTGACCCCAGCACATTAACCCCAGGGGGCTCCTCACCATTGCTGATTCTGCAGACCTGCACCCCTGACCCCAGCACATTAAAGCCCAGGGGGCTCCTCACCATTGCTGATTCTCCAGACCTGCACCCCTGACCCCAGCACATTAACCCCAGGGGGCTCCTCACCATTGCTGATTCTCCAGACCTGCACCCCTGTCCCCAGCATATTAACCCCAGGGGGTTCCTCACCATTGCTGATTCTCCAGACCTGCACCCCTGTCCCCAGCACATTAACCCCAGGGGGCTCCTCACCATGGCTGATTCTCCAGACCTGCACCCCTCACCCCAGCACATTAACCCCAGGGGGCTCCTCACCATTGCTGATTCTCCAGACCTGCACCCCTGTCCCCAGCACATTAACCCCAGGGGGCTCCTCACCATGGCTGATTCTCCAGACCTGCACCCCTGACCCCAGCACATTAACCCCCAGGGTCTCCTCACCATTGCTGATTCTCCAGACATGCACCCCTGTCCCCAGCACATTAACCCCCAGGGGGCTCCTCACCATTGCTGATTCTCCAGACCTGCACCCCTGTCCCCAGCACATTAATCCCAGGGGTCTCCTCACCATTGCTGATTCTCCAGACCTGCACCCCTGTCCCCAGCACATTAACCCCCAGGGGTCTCCTCACCATTGCTGATTGTCCAGACCTGCACCCCTGTCCCCAGAACATTAACCCTAGGGGGCTCCTCACCATTGCTGATTCTCCAGACCTGCACCCCTGTCCCCAGCACACTAACCCCCAGGCTCTCCTCACCATTGCCGATTCTCCAGACCTGCACCCCTGAACCCAGCACATTAACCCCCAGGGGGCTCCTCCCCATTGCGGATTCTCCAGACCTGCACCACTGTCCCCAGCACATTAACCCCAGGGGTCTCCTCACCGTTGCTGATTCTCCAGACCTGCACCCCTCACCCCAGCTCATTAACCCCAGGGGACTCCTCACCATGGCTGATTCTCCAGACCTGCACCTCTGACTCCAGCACATTAACCCCAGGGGTCTCCTCACCTTGGCTGATTCTCCAGACCTGCACCTCTGACTCCAGCACATTAACCCCAGGGGGCACCTCACCATTGCTGATTCTCCAGACCTGCACCCCTGTCCCCAGCACATTAACCCCAGGGGGCTCCTCACCATGGCTGATTCTCCAGACCTGCACCCCTGACTCCAGCACATTAACCCAAGGGGGCTCCTCACCATGGCTGATTCTCCAGACCTGCACCCCTGTCCCCAGCACATTAACCCCAGGGGGCTCCTCACCATTGCTGATTCTCCAGACCTGCACCCCTCACCCCAGCACATTAACCCCAGGGTCTCCTCACCATTGCTGATTCTCCAGACTGCACCCCTGACCCCAGCACATTAACCCCCAGGGGGCTCCTCACCATTGCTGATTCTCCAGACCTGCACCCCTGACCCCAGCACATTAACCCCCAGGGGGCTCCTCACCATTGCTGATTCTCCAGACCTGCACCCCTGACCCCAGCACATTAACCCCCAGGGGGCTCCTCACCATTGCTGATTCTCCAGACCTGCACCCCTGACCCCAGCACATTAACCCCCAGGGGGCTCCTCACCATTGCTGATTCTCCAGACCTGCACCCCTCACCCCATCACATTAACCCCAGGGTCTCCTCACCATTGCTGATTCTCCATACCTGCACCCCTGTCCCCAGCACATTAACCCCCAGGGGGCTCCTCACCATGGCTGATTCTCCAGACCTGCAGCCCTGACTCCAGCACATTAACCCCCAGGGGGCTCCTCACCATTGCTGATTCTCCAGACCTGCAGCCCTGACCCCAGCACATTAACCCCCAGGGGGCTCCTCACCATTGCTGATTCTCCAGACCTGCACCCCTGACCCCAGCACATTCACCCCCAGGGTCTCCTCACCATTGCTGATTCTCCAGACCTGCACCCCTCACACCAGCACATTAACCCCAGGGGGCTCCTCACCATTGCTGATTCTCCAGACCTGCACCCCTGACCCCAGCACATTAACCCCCAGGGACTCCTCACCATGGCTGATTCTCCAGACCTGCACCCCTGTTCCCAGCACATTAACCCCAGGGGGCTCCTCACCATTGCTGATTCTCCAGACCTGCACCCCTGTCCCCAGCACATTAACCCCAGGGGGCTCCTCACCATTGCTGATTCTCCAGACCTGCACCCCTGTCCCCAGCACATTAACCCCAGGGGGCTCCTCACCATTGCTGATTCTCCAGACCTGCACCTCTGTCCCCAGCACATTAACCCCAGGGGGCTCCTCACCATGGCTGATTCTCCAGACCTGCACCGCTGACCCTAGCACATTAACCCCAGGGGGCTCCTCACCATTGCTGATTCTCCAGACCTGCACCCCTGTCCCCAGCACATTAACCCCAGGGGGCTCCTCACCATTGCTGATTCTCCAGACCTGTACCCCTGTCCCCAGCACATTAACCCCCAGAGTCTCCTCACCATTGCTGATTCTCCAGACCTGCACCCCTGACCCCAGCACATTAACCCCAGGGGTCTCCTCACCATTGCTGATTCTCCAGACCTGCACCCCTGACCCCAGCACATTAACCCCAGGGGTCTCCTCACCATTGCTGATTCTCCAGACCTGCACCCCTGACCCCAGCACATTAACCCCAGGGGGCTCCTCACCATTGCTGATTCTCCAGACCTGCTCACCTTTCCCCTGCAGTTTCAGTATCTCCTTCTATTTCTCCCTGGTTTATTATCACACCTGCCTTCTCTCCCTAGTTTTCAGCCCCTGAATGCGGATATTTCACTGCTCTGTGTACCCCTTCAGCTAATTTCCTCAAACTCTCTCATTGTGGGCGGTGCTCAGCCAATGACATGTACCAATGACATAGGTAGAAAGACGGTTGATTTCCTGCAGGCAGACTATAGGGAGCTAGGAAAGAGGTTCAAAAGCAGGAACTCAACAGTAGTAGTCTCCGGATTACTCCCAGTGCCACGTGCTAGTGAGTACAGAAACAGGAGGATAGAACAAATGAATGCGTGGCTGGAGAGATGGTGCAGGAGGGATGGCTTTAGATTTCTGAGGCATTGGGACTGTTTCTGGGGGAGTTGGGACCTGTACAAGCCAAATGGGTTGCACCTCAACAGGACTGGAACTAATATCCTTGCGGCGGTGTTTGCTAGTTCTGTTGGGGAGGGTTAAAACTAGCTTGGCAGGGGGATGGGAACCTGAGAGTGGATTCCGAAGTGAAAGATGCAAAGTTGGAAATGGAAGGCAGAAAATTAGTAAGCGAGTTTGGTAAGCAGAGGAAACAAAGGCTAGAAAATAGACAACAAGGGAGTTTGGCAGTGCTAAATTGTAGAGTCTCAGGAATAAAGCAGATGAGCTGATGGCACAGAAAGACACGTGGGAGTATGGTATTATAGCTATTATTACTGAGACATGGCTGAAAGAAGGGCAGGAATGGCAGCTCAACATTCCTGGTTCCAGGGTTTTCAGACGAGATGGAGAGGGGGAATAAAAAAAGAGGGGATGTTGCATTATTGATTAAAGAATCAATTACAGCTGTGAGGAGGGAGGATATCTTAGAAGGATCATCAAATGAGGCCATATGGGTTGAACTGAAAAACAAAAAAGGGACAATCACACTGCTGGGAGTGTACTATAAACCCCCAAACAGTCAGAGGGAGATAGAAGAGCAAATATCTAGGCAAATTTCTAAGACATGCAAAAATAGGGTAGTAATAGTAGGGGATTTCAACTTCCCTAATATTAACTCAGATAAAATTAGTGTGAAAGGCATAGAGGGGGCAAAATTCTTAAAATGCATTCATGGGGTGGTTCTGGACCTAGTTTTAGGGAATGAAGCTGGGCAGGTGGAAAGGGTATCAGTGGGAGAGCATATTGGTGGTAGTGATTCATGAATTCAGTTAGATTTAGGGTCGTTATGGAAAAGGACAAGGTAGACCAGGAATACATTTTCTCAATTGGGGAAAAGCTAATTTTACTAAGTTGATAGATAGTTTAGCCAAAGTGAACTGGAGACAGAAATGTTAATGTAAATCAGTGTCAGAGCAGTGGGAGGCATTCAAGGAGGAGATAGTGAGGGTTCAGAGCAAGTTTGTTTCCTTAAAGAAAAAGGGTGGGACTAACAAATCTAGAGCTCCCTGGATGTCAAGGGGCATACAGGGTAGGATAAAGAAAAAAGGTAAGCTTATGACAGATACCGAGGGCTCAATACTGCAGAAAGCCTAGAGGAGTGCAGAAAGTGCAGGGGTGAAATCAAAAAGAAAATTAGGAAAGCAAAGAGAGTGCATGAAAAAATATTGGCAAGTAAAATCAAGGGAAACCCAAGATATTTTATAAATACATTAAGAGCAAGAGGATAACTAATGTAAGAGTAGGGTCTGTTCAGGACCATTAAGGTAACCTGTGTGCAGAGGTGAAAGACATGTGTATGGTTCTTAATGAATACTTTGGGCTTGATTTTGCCATTGGGGTCGGGCTGGGGTGTGTCAGTTGGTTTTCATGTCAGTACCGCACTCCGATGTGAAGTGGGAAAAAAGTGCGATTTTCCCCTAATTGGGCACTTGATTTCCAGCGTGTGGGAACCCCTAGCCCAATTAGTCTTTCCATCCTGAAAGTCGCCTCCGATGACATCATTAGTGCTGCTGGATTTAAGGCTTGCAAGCAGCATTGCTTCTTCTGGAGACTGGAAACACTTTGGACATTGTATGAAGGACTTAATTTATCGACCATGTCCCCCAGCAATCAAAAGTGTGCACCTCGCTTTGATGAACCCTCCCTCCAAGCTCTGGTGCAGGGAGCAAGATCTAACAAGGAGGTGCTCTTCACTTCCTCAGGGAGAAAAAAGCCACCACAACAGACTAAAGCTGTGTGGCTGCAAGTGGCCCAGGTGGCACGGTGGCATAGCGGTTAGCACTGTTGCCTCACAGCGCCAGAGACCCGGGTTCGAATCCGGCCTCGGGCGACTGTCTGTGTGGAGTTTGCACATTCTCCCCGTGTTTGCGTGGGTTTTCTCCGGGTGCTCCGGTTTCCTCCCACAGTCCAAAGATGTGCGGGTTAGGTTGATTGGCTATGATAAATTGACCCTTAGTGTTAGGGGGATTAAATACGTGGGGTTACAGGGATAGGGTGGGATATGTGTTGGTGTAGGGATTACGGGGATCGGGTGGGATATGTGTCGGTGCAGGCTCGATGGGCCGAAATGGCCTCTATCTGCACTGTGGGGTTTCTGTGTGATTCTGTGTGAGGAGGTCAATGCCATCTCTATGTGCCGCAGAACCTGACTGCAGTGCAGGAAGAGGTTTCATGACCTTCTCTGCACAGGAAAAGTGAGTATGACTTTCTCATCACCTTCAATCTCATCCCCATCGCCTCTCCTCACCAGCACTCTGCTTTGCCAACCTCTTCCTCCACATCCCACTTGACACTGACATCCCGGCACCCTTACCCATTCCCACTCTCTCTATGGACACATTCACTTATCTATTCGACCATGCAGCCCTCACACTCCCTATCACTGTGACGCAATGACAACAACTTACAACACACAGGGAGGGCCCTTTGTCTCCTTCTAACCATCTATGCTATGGATTCTCTACACTCACAGAATCACAGAAACCCCACAGTGCAGATAGAGGCCATTTCGGCCCATCGAGCCTGCACCGACACATATCCCACCCGATCCCCGTAACCCCTACACCAACACATATCCCACCCTATCCCCGTAGCCCCACATATTTAATCCCCCTAACACTAAGGGTCAGTTTATCATAGCCAATCAACCTAACCCGCACATCTTTGGACTGTGGGAGGAAACCGGAGCACCCGGAGGAAACCCACGCAAACACGGGGAGAATGTGCAAACTCCACACAGACAGTCGCCCGAGGCCGGATTCAAACCCAGGTCCCTGGTGCTGTGAGGCAACAGTGCTAACCACTATGCCACCATGTCACTCCTTCATTCTCACTCAAATTCCACTCGTGTCCCTCATTGCAGGAAAAGAGAGCCCACAATAAGAGGGAAAGAGTGAGGACATGAGGAGGGCCACCCTCAGTAGCCCAGCTCACCACCTCGGAGGAGGCGGACTTGGAAATTGCCAGGATCGAGGAGGATTCCCAAGTGGGGGACGGACAGGCGGGCGCATCACAGCAAGCTGGTGACAGAATAGTTTGGCATCTCTCTCATTGACATTGCATGAGTGACTGATAATGATTCTGATGCTCTAACAGATTGACTTATGATCATCTGCACAATTTAATATGCATGCAACCTTTACCTCACATCTCTAACTCTTTCCTTTACTCCCCCACAGGACCATCGAGAGCCCCGTCCCCACTGTCCAGGAGGAAGAGCGTGAGCTTCCAGACTCCTCAGAGGAAGCTGCAACTCTGAGGGCGCTCCGTCAGCAGAATTAAGCGCACCCTGCACCAGCGTAGACACTCACACCTCGGTGGGACCTTCGGGACATAGAGTAGAGTTGTCACCTGGTGTATCACAGCTCACAAGTAAGCATCAGCAGATGGTGGAAACAGGGACAGCAGTGGAGAGTCCTCATCGCAGTGGAGAGGACACTTCTAGCTCGGCTCTGCTGCATGTCGACCCTGTGCCTCCGGGTCCATCCAGAAGGAGAGCGGTGCTGGAACTCCAGGAACAGGTGCAGGAGTGTCTGGCAGGTTTTGTCTCCAGGGTCGCTGCGAGTGTGGAGTGAATGGAGGAGTCCATCGCTAACATGAGCAGAGCCTTTGTGGAGGTGTTGGCGCATGAACGCATCACCACGGAAAGGATGGCAACCTCCTTGTAAAGGATGGCTACCTCCATGGTAAGGATGGCTACCATAGAGGAGAGGATGGTTACAGTAGAGGAGAGGATGACTACATCCATGGAGGAGTTTAGCCGCCAGGGGATGGAAAACATGGTAAATGTTCAGAATAGACTGACATCTGTTGAGGAGCGATGGTCAGCTATTGAGCAAACAAACCAGACCTTCATGCAAGTCCACTGGAGTCCACGGTGCAGAAACCGGTCCTCATGGACCCCCCTGCAGTGCAGCAAGGTGCTGTCCAGCCACTTGCTAGCTCTAAAGTGGGGCTGACCCATGAGATGGATGTTGGTGGCATACAACAAGGAAGTGGGTCTCCTCTTCAAGTGCGCACACGACCTTGCCACTGCAGAGCCCTCGGTCAGAGCCCCACCAGAGTCCCCACCCAACTGAGATCGGCATCTCAACCCCTGCACAGCCGCAGGAGCAGCAGACTGTTGCCAAGCCCTCACAGGTTCGCAACCCCAGAGGACGCCCGCCAAAGGTGTCGAGACAGGAGCAGCAAGAAAGTGAGCAAGGGGCCTCCATATCTGCTGAAGCCACAGGGGAAGCACCACGTAGGAGCACGCGTAAGAGGAAGATAATGCACAAGTAGTCACAAGGGTAGTCACTTGGGTGTAATGTGTTTAATTTTGAAAAGCCATCAGTTGCTTATTGTTATAAAAAATTCTGATGGCAAACTGTTGCAGTTGTGGTGTGTGTCATTTTGCTAATGGGACTTCCACATTGAGGGCTTAGGGCAACTTGCAATTGTCAGTATGGTGGCCAGAGTGATAGGAATCCATAGGTTCTTGGCCATTGTCGATGGTCTGATAAGAAGGTGCGAGGCCAATGTTTTCGATTGCACAGGCTAAGCAAATCTGGCCAAGGTGAGTGCGTCCCTTGCATCCCGGGCAGCAATGTGGTTGCGCGCTGGCGCCTTCTGGCCTGTGCAGCTTCAGGTGGGTGAGCAGCAGCTTGGCGTTCCTGTTGTTGCTGCTGCTGTTGGTGGTGCTGTTGTTCATGGTTCTGCTGCTGCCGCGGCTGGTCTTCGTCCGAATCTGATGTCCAGGAGGAAAGGAAATAAATAGCTCCCATGCTTCTGGTATATGCCTCAGTTGAGGAAGCACTCAGTCAAGGTGGCGAGAGGGGTTTCCCAGAAGGTCACACTGGAGATGGGTGTCAGGCTCCAAACTTCCACAACAATGGGTATGCCTGCTAAAAGTTCCCCCAGACCTGAGACAACAAAGTTCTGCCACCTGCAAATGATGATTGCTGAAAATTCGTTTTTAATGGTGGAGCTGCAGCTGTTAGTAAGCAGTCCACTTGTGAGGCCACCAGGATTCACTGGCGTGTTCCAGAGGAGACGCGCAGGACGCGGAAAAAGTGGTTAAATCAGAAAGGCCTCTCAAAATGGGATTTTCGAGGCACTTAACTGGTTGTTAAGGGCCTTAAGGGCCTATCCCGCCTCTTGGAGGCGGGATGGAAACAGGGTTAGAAAACACGCATTTGGAAAAATTGCTCGGAGGCGGGATGGAGGCGGGATCGGGCCCACCTGCCATTTTTTGCGATTTTACCACCTCACACGCCTCCAATCCTGCCTCCTCGGGCCTGGCAATATTGAGCCCAAAGTGTTGAAAATAAAGATTTAAATGTTTGACAGCACATTAATAGAAACTTTACATGAACATTCGATAAAACACACAAGTGGCTACCCTTGTGTGTTGTTAGTTGATATAATGGCACTAGGGTGAGGGTGAGTGTGAGGGATGGCTAGTGAGATGGGGATATGATAATGTAGATAGAGAGGGATGGGTGGAGGTGCAAGGCATGTTGGTGTGAGTAAAGACATGCAGGAGTAGGGTAGGGAAGGCAGAGTGATGGGGATGTGATGAGAGGCACAGCAGGATGAGGTTGAGTGTTGCTTTGTGCTAACATTTTGTGATCTAATGAGATCATTGAAAGGTTTGCGCCATTGCACCCAGGTCCTTCTGACCACACCCATGCTTGTGCCCTCCTCTGTATTGTGCAACCAGGCTGTGTCGATCTCCTGGAGAGGCCTCTTCCACCCATGGGAGGGGAAGGGAACCTCCCTGCGTTCTCTGACTCCCTCCATAAGCATATGGAGGGAGTCATAGGAGAACCTGGGTGCAGCCCTGTGCCTATGTGCAGTGATTGTCAGTGTTTGCAGCACTTCAATGCTGTTGAACACTGCTAACACAAATGTCAAAAGAAAGTTGGCCCTGGTCACCCCTAAGGAAACCGGCTGATGACGCGTCATGAATGACATCACCAGACACGCTTCCTCTAATTGGACTGGGAAATGTGCTGGGTGGGGCTTAACAAGCCCCTCAATGGAAAATCATTTTGGACAGCTAGATGGAGCCAGTAGCGGGGTCGGGACCCGCCACTGACTTCGCCTGCCCCGGACCCGCTGAGTTAAGGAAAATCCCGGCTCTAGAGTCCAAAAATCTATCTATCTCAACCTTGAATATACTCAGAGTCTCAGCATTCACAACCCTTGAATGGGCCTAAACTCCAGAGAGTGTAGGCCCATTCTGCACAATCTCTCATCATAGGACAGCCCTCTCATCCCAGGGCTCAATCTATTGAACCTTCGTTGCACCGCCTCCAAGGAAAAGTATATCCTTCCTTAGATAAGGAGACCAAAACTGTGCACAGTGCTCCAGGTGTGGTCTCACCAAGGCCCTGTACAATTGTAGCAAGACTTCCTTACTGTTATACTTCAACCCGGGGACACCTAAATCTCTCTGAAACTGTTAAATGTTGGTACATTTAATAGTTTCTCACCATTTAAAAATATTCTGTTTTTCTGTTCTTCCTACCAACGTGAATAACCTCACATTTCCTCACTTATACGCCATCTGCCATCTTATTGCCCACTCATTTAACCTGTCTCTCTCCCTTTGCAGGCTCTTTGTGTCCTCCTCAGAGCTTACTGTCCCACCTAGCTTTTTATCATCAGCAAACTTGGATACATTACACTTGGTTCCTTTATCTATGTCATTGCTATAGATTGTAAATAACTGAGGCCCCAGCACTGATCCTTACAGCAGCCCACTAGCTACAGCCTGCCAACCTGAAAAACACCTGTTTATCCCTACTGTTTGTTTTTTGTCTGTTAACCAATCCTCTATCCATGCTACTATATTGCCCCCAACCCCATGAGCCCTTATCTTGTGTAATCATATTTTATGTGGTATGCCTTATCGAATGCCTTTTGAAAATCCAAATACACTACATCCACTGGTTCCCCTTTATCTACCCTGCTAGTTACATCCTTAAAAATCTCTAATAAATTAGATTAAAAGGTATTCCCTTTCATAAAACTATGTTGACTCTGCTAATCATACTATGATATTCTATGTGCCCCATTACCACTTCCTTAATAATGGATTCCAGCATTTTCCAATGGCTGATGTCAGGCTAATTGTTTTCTCTCTCCCTCCTTTCTTAAATAGTGGGGTTACATTTGTTACCTTCCAATCTGCTAGGAGCATTCTAGAATCTAGGGAATTTTGGAAGATCACAACCAATGCATCCACTACCTCTGCAGCCATCTCTTTTAGAACCCTAGGATGTAGGCCATCAGGTGCAGGGGATTTGTTGGCTTTTTGTCCCATTAGTTTCTCAAGTACTTTTTCTCTACTGATATTAATTACTTTAAGTTCATCACTCTCATTAGCCCCTTAGTTCCCCATTATTATTTTATATGTTTCTTGCATCCTTCTACTGTGAAGACAGATACAAAATATTTGTTTGAAGTCTCTGCCTTTTCCGTATTCCCCATTATAATTTCACCTGCCTCAGGGATCAATGGTTACTTTTGCTATTCTCTTCCTTTTTACGTACTTGTAGAAGTTCTTACAATCTCCTTTTATACTTCTTGCTAATTTACTCTCATTCTATTTTCTCTCTTTTCATCAATTATTTGGCCATCCTTTGCTGGTTTCTAAAGCTCTCCCAATCCTTAGGCTAACTGCTATTCTTTGCCACATTATAAGTCTCTTCTTTTAATCTAATACTATCCTTACCTTCTTTAGTTAGCCATGGATGGATCACTTTTCCCCTGGAGTTTATATTTCTCAATGAAATGTATATTCATTGAGAATTTTGGACCATTAGATCAAATCCATTTATCTCTATTTGTGCCAGTAATTCATCTATCTTGTTACGAATGCTTCATGCATTCAGATAAAAAGCCTTTAATTTTAACTTTTTACCATTATTTCCAGCTTTCACCTTATTATGTTCGTGTATAATTGAGACACGGACTGCAGGAGTTGGTTATAACAGGTCTTTACTGAATGGAGGCAACCTGGAACTACTATGCAAATGCTACTACACAGGCTTATATACAGGGGTGGTCACTACTGGTACTGCAGTATACAGGGGCTGCAGAATATAGTTCCTTCTGCAAAGTACATATACTACAATTCCTTCCCTTTTAGCTAAACAGTACATAACATTCGATTAACAATGAAATAACATTTTTACAATTACAGTTGCTAGATACATTAGTTGAAGTTAAGCAATTATAAGTTCAGTCTTTGAGGAGGCTTCCTGATTCTGTCTGGATAATGCCTCTTTGGGGTATTAGGTTCTTCTGGCAACGTTGAGTCAGGATCAATGTCGTTGTTTGGTTCGTCTGCTTCCAATATCACCGATTCTGAGGTAGATGCAATTGGTACTTCGGTTTCATCGCCAGGTGTATCAGGTCGTGGTGTGGAGTTGACGTTTCCCAGTGACTCTAGAATCTGGTCAGCATGGCGTCTTACAATAGTCTCTCCAACGTCCACGGTATACATGAGAGGTCCTTGCCGTGTACAGATCGTTCCTGGCTGCCATTTCTCTGTGCGGTAGTCCCGGGCCAAAACTGGTTGACCTATCTTAAAACTCCTGGTCGGCCTTTCATTCATATTCTGAAACTGCCTGTTCTCCACATCTCTTCTGATGTTTGGCTTAAACAAATCCAAGCGGCATCGTAGTCTTTGATTGAAGAACATCATGGCTGGAGTTTGGTTGGTAACCGCATGTGTCGCATTCCAGTAGGCAAACAAGAAGTTATCCACCTTGTGCTGTAGGGGTATATCTTCATTACACATTGCCTTGATAGCCTTCTTGAATGTTTGAACGAACCTCTCGGCCAATCCATTAGTGGCTGGATGATATGGGGCGGACGTGTAATGCTTAACACCATTGTTCTTTAAGAACCTCCGGAACTCTTCAGACACAAACTGTGGTCCATTGTCGGAGCAAATCTGCTCAGGCAGCCCATTCCTGGTGAATATGGTTCGTAAGACTGTGATAGTTTTTTCTGTGGTGGTTGAGGACATTTTTATTACCTCTGGCCACTTTGAATGTGCATCCACCGCAATTAAAAACATCGAGTCCATAAATGGACCAGCAAAATCAATGTGCACCCTTTGCCATGGAGATGAGGGCCACTCCCATGGATGTAGAGGGGCTTGTGGTGGGGCGTTTTGGACCTTCTGGCATCCTGTACAGCTCTTGGTCATCTCTTCAATTTCTCTATCGATTCCTGGCCACCACACAAACGCTCTGGCTAAGTTCATCATTTTTACCCCTCCCAGATGACCCTCATGAAGCTCATTGAGCACTCTATCCTTCAATTTGGGTGGAATTACTACTCTGGATCCACACATCAAGGTTCCTCTGCACACTGACAGCTGTTCTCTTCTCGGCGAGAATGCTGGCAGCAGTGGTTCGCCATGTGCTGGCCATCCCTTCACCGTTAAATCATAGACCCAGGAGAGCGTCGGGTCATTTTGTGTTTCCTTTTCTATGTTTGCATTCATCACAGGGAGACATTCGACTATGGTCGAGTGGAATATCTCCACTGGATCCACTGCAAGTTCTTCTTCCACCGTCGGCAACGGTAGGCGCGACAATCTATCAGCATTCCCATGCTGTTTAGTTCCTTTGTACTTGATGTCATATTGGTGTGCCCCTAGGAAAAGGGACCACCTCTGTAGCCGTTGTGCTGTCATTATCGGTACGCCCTTCTGAGGGTTGAAAATGGAGACCAGGGGTTGATGATCAGTAAGTAGAGTAAATTTCTGACCGTGCAGGTAGTGATAGAACTTCTTCACCCCCCACACCAGGCTGAGGGCCTCTCTGTCAATCTGGGCGTAGTTACGCTCAGCTGAAGTTAACGAGCGTGACGCAAAAGCTATCGGCCTCTCTGAACCATCAAGGAATTTATGTGACAGTACCGCCTCAATGCCGTAGGGAGACGCATCACACGCCAGTCTTATCGGTAGTGATGGGTTGTAGTGAGCCAATACTTCTCTTGAAGTGATTAGGTCCTTACTCTTCTGAAAGGCCCGCTTACATTCATCGCTCCATTTCCATGCTACTCCCGTTTGTAGTAGGGCGTTCAGTGGGTGCAGGATTGTGGACAAATTCGGCAAAAACTTATGGTAGTAATTCACCAATCCAAGGAATGACCTCAGTTGCGACACATTTTCAGGTGCTGGAGCCTTAACTACTGCTTCAATTTTGTCAGGAGACTTATGTAACCCCTCTTCATCAATCACGTGGCCACAATACGATATCTGCTTCTTAAAAAACTCGCACTTGGGGCGATTGGCCCGTAGTCCATGTTCACGTAGTCTAGTGAGCACCTGCTCCAGGTTGGCAACGTGTTCACTGTCATCTTCACCTGTCACTAGGATGTCGTCCAAGTAACACTGAGTCCCCGGAATTCCTTGCAGGACTTGTTCCATCGCTCTTTGCCATATCGCCGGAGCTGATGCTACTCCGAATACCAGTCGATTATACTGATAAAGACCTTTGTGAGTGTTTATCGTGAGATACTTCCTAGAGGAATCTTCAACCTCCATCTGCAAATATGCTTGTGCTAGGTCAATTTTTGTAAAATGCTTCCCTCCAGATAGTGAGGCGAAGATATCTTCTATCCTTGGAAGAGGATATTGTACTGTGTGAAGGATTGGGTTCACCATCACCTTGAAGTCCCCACAGATGCGAACCTTCCTTGGCTCCTCAGACTTATTGTTTAACGTTTTCTTCATGACAGGAACGATGGGTGTCGCCCACTCGCTCCAGTCTACCTTAGATAACACGCCTGCATTCTCCAGATTCTCCAGCTCTGCCTCGACGGCTGGGCGAATTGCATATGGTACCGGTCTTGCTTTGAAAAACTTGGGAATTGCATTCTCTTCTATTTTTATCGAGGCGGTTACGCCTTTAAGAGTTCCCAGTTCTTGTTGAAATACCTCTTTGGCATTAGCTAAGATTGTTGACAATCGTCCAGGAGTGACGTCGTCATCCTTTTTACCAGCCACCGTCAGTGCCTGAATGGAGTGCCAGTCTAAACTTATCTTTCTGATCCATTCACGTCCCAATAACGGTGGTCCACCATCTTGCAGTATGTACAGATACAATTTCTGTCTTTCCTTGCCGTTGTATTCGACAGGCACCCTTATTTTCCCTCTGGGGTATACTTTTTGCCCCGTATACGTATTCAAGACAATGGATGTCTCTTTCAAGGGTATGTGTGAGAATAGCCGCTCGTAGTCTTGTCGATTCATGATGGTTAGAGCTGATCCTGTATCCAATTCCATTTTGACTTGGGACCCTGCTATCATGAGGGTGACCCAAATGGTTCGGTGATCCTCTTTTGCGATTACGTTGTGAAGTTTGAGACAGCTTTGTCTCCTGTTCCCGGATTCACTATCACTCATCTGGTCTTCGGAACTACTGTCCGTCATCTTTTGTACTTTCCTGTACGGTTCCTTAGTAGCCTTTTTGTTGTCGTCGGTCTTCTTCCCAGACCTGCAAACTCATGCAATGTGTCCCATCTTTCCGCATTGCCTGCATATTTTGTCCTTGGACCAGCAGTCCTTCTGGTCATGGGTTGTTCTGCCGCAGCGATAACATTTTGCAAATCCCCTTGTCATTTCGTGGGTGCCGTATTCCTGTGGCTTTTGCTGTATTTCCGCAGCTCCCTTTGCTGCTGCTTCGTACGATACTGCCACGCTGAAAGCCTTATCTAGCGTCAGCTCTTTCTCTGAGAGTAACCTCTTCTGGGTTCCTTCACTCAGGAGTCCACAGACAAATTTGTCCCGTACGGTATCTGCCAATCCTGCTCCGAACTGGCAGTGCTTTGATAGCTTGCGTAGTTCCGTAAGGTAATCAGCATTGCTCTCATCTTTATGCTGATTTCTCCTGCGGAATTTAAATCTTTCTGCTATCAGCAGCGGTGTAGGATTTAGGTGTTCCTGTAGGTTCGTAACAATTTCGTTAAAACTCTTCGCCTTCGGTTTGGCTGGAGTAATCAGGTCCCACAATAGGCCGTACGTTCTTGCGCCCATTAAGTTTAGCAGTACCGATGCCTTTTTCTCATCGGCTACTTCGTTTGCCTCGCAATATACCTCGACTCTTTCCACATACGTGGTCCAGTCTTCTATTGCATTATCGAAGGCAGTGATATTGCCAGTCTTCGGCATCTTGGAAATCTAAAATGGCGCCTCCCGCGCTTTGCCTTCTTCCCCAATTTAACAAAATGGTGCCTCCCGTGCTTTGCGTTCTTCCCCCGCTGGATTAAGATGGCGCCTCCCACGCTTTCTGTCTTCTCCGCTGTTGCTAGCGCTGTTGCTGGCGTTTTATGCCTTGATGGCGACGCCCTATGGTCTTCGCGCACTTCCCCCCGCACTGCTGCTAACGCCGCTCTCCGCGGTTCCCATGGCAAACTGCAGCTCCTCGCGGCTTTCTGCGCTTTTAATTTTTATTAATTCCCCGTCGTCGGGACAACCCTGCGGGACTCTTGCCTCCCTCTTCTCGGGTCTGTACGCTGCCCGGCTTCGTAGCACCGGCCGCGCCCTGTGTGGTCCACCCTCTCTCTCTCTCCTCTTCCCGACAACGCTGCTCGGCCCCGTTGCAAAGCCACCCGCTCGAGCTCTAGACCGCCGCAGCCCAGGAAGGATCAGTGTACTACCTGCCACCAGCCCGATTAGCTGAAGCACCATCGACAGGATAACCAAGCCCCGCTCTCGACAGCCTCTCCTGCAAATCTTCAACTCCGCTGACTCAGAGGTGGATGTCCACGGTCGATGCCCGTTTCTTCTGTTTCTTTCTTCCTTCTGGCCTCGACCTCTGATAACTTCGCTTCAGGGATGGATCCCCATGAGGTGGTGCAGACTGTAGGTAAGTTCGTATCTGCTCGTCGCCAGTATTATGTCCGTGTATAATTGAGACACGGACTGCAGGAGTTGGTTATAACAGGTCTTTACTGAATGGAGGCAACCTGGAACTACTATGCAAATGTTACTGCACAGGCTTATATACAGGGGTGGTCACTACTGGTACTGCAGTATACAGGGGCTGCAGAATATAGTTCCTTCTGCAAAGTACATACACTACACACCTTATTCATTGATGCACTTTTACCATTAAACTCTTTGGGGGAAAAATTCGGTAGCGACCATTTTGGGAAGCTAACATCGTCTGGGCGCTAATGAACGCCAGTTACCATGAAAATAAGTTTTAGCACCCCAAGAGGGAAGTGGACTGCTAAATCAATGTCGGAGAGCGGGGTGCTACCTTCAGAGCACTACTCAAGCTCAGGCGCTGTCAGTTAGAAAGTTGTCAGACAGACAACCTCCAGCTCTTAAAGTGAAGGTTTAATCATACTGCTCAGCTTCACTCTGATCATTGCTGATTGTGAACTGGGCCTGCAAGGAGCTGCAGGCCTTCAATCAAAGAAGTCATGGCTGATCAGGGGCTCAGGGAGAGAGCTCACCGGTTCAGCGACCAGGCTTTGGAGGCTATGGTTGCGGCCGTGGAACGTCGACGGGCAGTGCTTTTCCCGGACACTGGCAGGAGGCCATTGCCACAGGCCTTCAGGGGGATGTGGAGGGAGGTGGCCCAGGACGTCTCAGCCAGAAGCCTGGTCCACAGGACTCACACCCAATGCCACAAGAAGTTCAACGACTTCACTCAGCTGGTCAGGGTGAGTACATGCTTCAAAAGCCTCTATATCCCACCATCTCAACCTCACTCTGTGCACAGACGGTATAAACTGTCAAATCCCCAACTCATCCACCAACTATGCCCACCTACAAAAAGTCACATCCACATCTCACATCTTGCATACATTAACAGCTATTCAACTATGGTAGGCACATCTGCCAAACACATGGCTGCACACTCACTCACACGCTTTCCTTTTTCTTGGAGGCCAAGCTTGCTCACAGCAGGAGGCAGCAGCTATGAACGGGAGGGGGTGAGGTAGACCTGCACCCCCTTACACACCTGGAGGAGTGAGTGATCTGCATCACTGGGACCCAGGTCGTGGATGCTGTGGCAGTCAGAGAAATCAACCCCCTTGGGGATAACAATGGTATGTTCATCACCTCTCCCTCTTCTCTCTTACCACTTCCCCCATACATCACAAGTCTTTCCCATTTTCATCTAAGTATACTGGCTTCATTCCTTGCTCCCTTCCTGACCCCCACACCTGACCTTAACCCCACTCTTGTGCCGTTATGCTTTCAGACAATCAGACACCAGCTGACCAACCTGTCCCTCAGCCTCCCAGTGGCAGTGAAGTGGGAGAGGAGGAGGAACACCAAGCCGGAGCCTCACTGCCTGTGTCTCCCGAAGGCGCTAGGTCCAATAATGTGGTGACGCGGTCACTGGAGGGGAGCCTTTAAGATGGATCTGATGTGGGTGAAGCTCCAGGATCTCTCCCCCTCTTTATAGTTTAAAGCCCTATCTACAGCCCTTGTTATTCGATTTGCCAGGACACTGGTTCCAGCCAGGTTTAAGTGGAGACCCAACGGAACAGCTCCCTCTTTCCATCGTACTGGTGCCAGTGTCCCATGAATTGAAACCCCTTCCTCCTACACCACTCTTTGAGCCACGTATTTAACTCTCTGCTCTGTTTGTCCCTATGCCAATTTGCACATGGCTGAAGTGAAGGGCTAATTACTAGTCCTGGCCCCTTTAGGGTTACCCTGGATCAGGCGTATTTCTCAGACGTTCACTTTCAACTAAAGTTTTAGGTAGCTGAATCCTAAAGACGCTTAATTGGGTCTAAAGGTCCAGACTATCTCTCCCTAAAGGAAAGGAACAACCTGAAAATGTTACCATTCTCCAGATAGCACTTTTAATAAGTTTAGCTAGACTGTAATGTTCTGGATATTATGAGGGTCCAGAAAACTCCCCCAGAATTCTGCAACTCCTCACCAAAAAGTGTACAGAGATTGAATTCATGAGTTTTTGATACAGAAGTCATATGTGAAACAATTCTAAAAATATATAGATTTATTAAATAACCGACATGCTGTTTACAGTTGGTGAGTCAATCGCAACATTAACAGTTCCAAAAAGTGAAAGCTTACAATCTTTTCAGAGAAACTTGCTCTCAAATCTTAACTTTGCTACAGTTTTACAGTTCTTAAAGTTCTATTCAGGATATCCACCAAAATCAAATACCTTTGATCCCCGAGGTACAAAGAGTTGGAGACTTACAGAGCCGCCTCTGAAGCCGAGAATCGCTTTGCCCGATTAAAGCGAGTCTACTATCCCATTTGAGAGTTCACCCTTTTCCAGTGGTATTTCCTTTAAGGTTTTCTGCTGATGTAAGCTAATTATCTCTGGTCATTTTTCCGCTGACTTCTGCCAGACTCATGTCTCATCTCCAGGTGCTCTAAATTTACCATATAAAAAATGGTGTGACAGCAGGGGCTGGATTTTGCTAGGGCCGGGGAGGCGGGATTGGAGGCGTGTGGGGGATAAAAATTGCAAAACTGGTGTGCGGGCCCAAACCCGCCTCCATCCCGCCTCCACGCAATTTTCCTAAATTCGTGTCTGCTGGCCCCGACTCCGTCCCGCCTCCAGGAGGCGGGATAGGCCCTTAAGGCCCTTAACAAGCCCTCAATTGGCTCTATAATCCCATTTTCCTAACCACTTCCAAGTTTACTCGTTTTCCCACGTGAAACACGCCTGGTGGGAAACACACATCTGAAACCTGGCGGGAGCACAACTGGCTTGCGGAGTAGCAGCTGCAGCTCAACCATTAAATGGCAGATTTGAACAGGTTTTAATTGCAGGTGGCATAACTTTGCTCTCTCAGGTCTGGGGGATCTTTCAGAAGGCATACCCACAGCTCTGGAAGTTTGCAGCCTGACAACCATCTCCAGTGTGACTCCCTCTCGCCACCTTCACTGAGCGCTTCCTCAACTGAGGCATCTACCAGAAGCATGGGAGCCATTTTTGTCCTGCCCTTCTGGATATTACATGAGGCCGCCCAACAGCAGCAGCAACAGCAGTTGCGCCAAGCTGCTGCTGCCCCACCTGAGGATGCACAGGCCAGAAGGGGCCAGCGCATGGAAGGCCGTCGGCGCAGGAGATACCCCCCAAACAGGGTCGACAGATGCAGGGTCAGCTACCTCAGCATGTCTGAGCAGCAGTGCCAAAGGCGGCTCCGACTTTCGCGAGAGGTAGTGGCTGACATCTGCGCAATGCTGCAGCAAGACCTGGAGCCCAGAGGAGCAGCTGGACACCCCTTATCAGTGGCCGTCAAAGTCACCATCGCACTCAACTTTTTTGCCTCAGGCTCATTCCAGGGATCAGCAGCAGACATCAGCGGCATCTCCCAGGCGGCCACACACACCTGCATCAAGCGGGTAACCGATGCCCTCTTTGCCATCGCGCACAATCACATCCATTTCACCAAGGATCGAGCAAGTGTCATGGCGAGAGCGGTTCGATTTGCTAATCTTGCAGGCTTTCCAAGGGTGCAGGGCATCGTTGATTGCACACATGTGGCCCTTAAGGCTCCCCATCGCAATCCTGGTATTTTTGTTAACCGCAAGGGCTTCCACTCCCTCAACGTTCAGCTGGTGTGTGACCACAAGAAGGAAATTTTGCATGTTTGTGCCAAGTACCCTGGCAGTTGCCATGACTCCTTCATACTGCGCCAGTCTACTGTGCCTCCGCTATTCAGTCCGCCACACCAACTTAACGGATGGCTACTTGGAGACAAGGGCTATCCCTTGAGGACGTGGCTATTGACGCCGCTGAGGAGCCCATCCAACGCAGCTGAGGAGAACTACAACTCCAACCACCTTTCCACCAGAGCCATGATCGAGCAGACCATTGGTCTGCTGAAGATGCGCTTCAGATGCCTGGATAGATCAGGTGGAGCCCTGCAATACTCAGCAGCCAGGGTCTCCAGAATCGTTGTGGTTTGCTGTGTGCTTCACAACATGGCACAGCGTCGTGGCTTGCAGATGGCCAAGGACCAAGTGGCTCCTGACATATCCTCCTCAGATGAGGAGGAGGAGGAGGGGGAGTAGGAGAGCGAAGACGAACATCTTGCAGAGGCTCATCAACCAGCGGCAGCAGTGCGCGAGAACATTGGTGGCTGGCATGCAAGGAATGCACTCATATTGGGCAGATTTGCTGAGCCTCGCCCATGAGAGACTATTGCCTCGCATCCTTTTACCTGAGCACTGACAATAGCCAGGAACCAGCTGACTTCTAGCGATGTGACCACCATACTGACCTCAAAGTGAAAGTCCCATTCGCGAAATGACACACGCCACAACTACAGCAGTAGCCAACAGATGATTTATTAACATTATTCTGATGGCTTTCAACCATAACACATTAAATTCCACCCAAGTGACTACCCTTGTGACTATTTGTGCAGCTTCTTTCTCTTACGCGTGCTCCTACATAGTGGTTCCCCAGTGGCATCAGCAGATGTGGAGGCCCCTTGCTCACTTCCTTGCTGCTCCTGTCTGGACACCTTTGGCGGGCGTCCTCTGGGGTTGCGAGCCTGTAAGGGCTGCGCAACAGTCTGCTGCTCCTACGGCTGTGCAGGGGTTGAGACGCCGATCTCACTTGGGTGCTGACTCAGGTGGGGCTCTGACCGAGGACTTGTCAGTGGCATGGAAGTTTGAGCGCTTGGAGAGGAGCCCCCACCTCCTTGTTCTCTGCCACCATCATCCCTCTCATGGGTCAGGTCCCCCTCAGCGCTTGCAAGCGGCGAGAGAGCACCTTGCTGCACATCAGGGGAGCCATGGGGACCCGTGTCGGGACTGGCAGTCCTTCTCAGAGGGACTGCCATGAAGGTCTGGTTTTTCTGTTCAATAGCTGCCCATCGCTCCTCCAGAGATGTCAGTCTAGTCTGAACACTCACCATGTTTTCAACACTCGCGCGACTTATCTCCTCCATGGCCATAGCCAGCCTTTCCACGGAGGTTGCCATCCTTTCCATGGTTATGCGTTGATGCGCCAATGACTCCACAAAGGCTCTGCTCATGTTAGCGACGGACTCCTCCATTCGCTCCACACTCGCAGCAACCCTGGAGACAAAACCTGCCAGAGACTCCTGCATATTTTCCTGGAGTGCCATCACCGCTGATACTGTGGATGGACCCAAAGGCAGAGGGTCGACATGCAGCTGAGCCGAGCTGGGAGAGTGCTGCGCCCTCCGACTAGGACTCTCCACTGCTGTCCCTGTCTCCACCATCTGCTGAGGCTCACTTGTGAGCTGTGATACACCAGGTGACAACACTACTCTATGTCCCGAAGGTCCCACCGAGGTGTGAGTGTCTACGTTGGTGCTGGGTGCGTTGCCTTCTGCTGACGCTGCGCCCTCAGAGGTTGCAGCTTCCTCTGAGGAGTCTGGATGCTGAGGCTGAACATCCTCCTGCATCCTGGAGACGGGAGCTTGCGATGGTCCTGTGGGGGAGTAAAGGAAAGTGTCAGAGATGAGAGGCCAGGGTTACCTGCACAGTGCTTATTGCAGATGATCAGAGGTCCATCTGCTAGAGCTTCCAAGTCATTATCAACGAGTCATGCAATGTCAATTGAGAGAGTTGGAACTCTTCTGTCACCAGCTTGCTCTGCTGCACCGGTCTCTCCATCCCCCACTTGTGTGTCGTCCTGGATGCCGACGATCTCCAGGATCGCCTCCTCCCATGGGGTCAGCTGGGCTAAGGAGGCTGCCCCTCCCCCTGTCCTGGCTCGCTCTCTTCGGTTGTGAGCTCTCTTTTCCTGCAATGGGGGAGACAAGTGGAGTTTGAGCGAGAATGAAGGAGTGAGTGTAGAGAATCGATGGCATAGATGCTTAGAAGGAGAGAAAGATGGAGTGAGATGGCAAGACCAAGGGCCCTCCCTATGTGATGTAAGTTTTTTTCATAGCATGACAGTGATAGGGAGTGTGAGGGCTGCATAGTCCATTAGTTAGGTGAATGTGACCATAGAGAGAGAGGGAGTGGGAAAGGGTGCATGGATGTCAGTGTCAAGTGGGATGTGGAGGAAGAGATTGGTAAAGCTGAGAGCTGGTGAGGAAAGGCAATGGGGATCAGATTAAGAGTGATGGGAACATCATGCTCACTTTTCCAGTGCGCAGAAGGTCATGGAAGCGTTTCCGACACTGGATCCATGTTCTGCTGGTATTCGAGCTGGCGTTCACCTGCTCTGCCACCCTCAGCCACACAGCCTTGGTTTGATGGGGTGGCTTCTTCCTCCCCGAGGAGGGGAAAAGCACCTCCCTGCTCTCTGTCGCTCCCTCCGCCAATGCCTGGAGGGCTGCCTCGTCAAATCTGGGGGATGCCTTACTCCGATGTGTCACCATGATTGATGATGGTAGCAGCAGCTGCCAGGGCCAGAAACTTGGCAGTCTGCTGAAGTGAGCAAGGCTTGTGGAAGCCCTTAAATGAAGCAGCAGTGATGATGTCATCGGAGGCGAGCTTCCCACCTGAAAAGCTCACTGGCTAGGGGTTCCCACACGTGGGGAATCAATTGGGCTATAAAATCAAAATTGCATCAATTTCCCACATCGTTCAGGATTCATGTGGGAAACACGAAATGTGGGGAACACGACCCCAACCCGCCCCCGTAGCAAAATCCAGCCCCAGGTGTTTCTTACATTATGTCATCTTTACGAGGGCAGATGTTCCTTACTTTATGTGCTTCTATGCGAAGTGCAAATTAGAACACCTTATCCATGGTGAACCATTGTTTCTGTTCCCAAAGGTCAGCCTGTCAGAGCCCTTCACCTTCTGTTTCAATAAGGTTATTTATTCAGGGTCAAAAACTGTCTTATCTCAATAGCCAGAATGCTTTCACAGCCATTTCATCGTCAGGTTTCTAGATTTCCAAACCCAGTTTGTCCTGTTTTAATAAGGCCAGAATTCTTTCATGAGACAGAGTATTTTTCTGAATCGGTGATATGGCTTGTTCCTTCACACAAGTAGCAATCCAGAAATTATTACCTTTGAGGTTCTGCTTTTCAATTTGGACCCTAGCTCCTCAAACTCTCTCAGCAGAACCTCATTCCTAGTTCTACCTATGTCATTGGTTCTTATGTGGCAAACAACAACTGGATCCTCCCCTCCCACTCCAAATTCTTCTCCAGAGGAGATATCCTTAATCCTGGCATTGGGCAGGCAACACAGCCTTCAGAACTCTTGGTCGTGGCTACAGAGAACAGTGTCTATATCCCTGACTATACTGTCCCCTACCACTACAACATTCCTTTTCACTCCCCCTACTTGAATGGCCCCTTGTACCATGGTGCCATGGTCAGTTTGCTCATCCACCCTGCAGACTTTGCCCTCATCCACACAGGCAGCAAGAACCTCATACCTGTTGGACAAAGGCAAATGCTAAGGCTCCTCCAGCACTGCACCTGGGGTCCCCTTACCTGCCTGAGTTGCAGTCACACCCTCCTTTCCCTGACCACTAAACAGCCCTGTACCACAACCTAACTTAAGGGGTGTGACTGCCTCCTGGATCAAAGTGTCCAGATAACTCTCCCCCTTGTAATAAGGGAGCATCTATAATTATGGGGGATTTTAACTATCATATTAATTGGACAAATCAAATTGGGCAGGGCTGCCTTGAGGATGAGTTCATTGAGTGTATTAGGGATGGGTTTCTTGAGCAGTATGTAACTGAACCGACCAGGGGCAAGCAACCTTAGGTCTGGTCCTGTGTAACGAAACAGGATTAATTAAAAATGTCCTAGTAAAGGATCCCCTTGGAATGAGTGACCATAACATGGTTGAATTCCATATTCAATTAGAGGGTGAGAAGGTTGGATCTCAAACAAGCGTGCTAAGCTTGAATAAAGGAGACTATGAAGGTGTGAGAGCGGAATTGAGTAGAGTGGATTGGGAAAATAGATTAAAGGGTAAGACGAAACATGATCAGTGGTGTACATTTAAGGAGTGATTTTACAACTTCCAAAAAAATATATTCCACTGAGAAGAAAAGGGTGTAAAAGAAAAGACAGCCATCCGTGGCTAAGTAAAGAAATTAAGGATAGAATTCGACTAAAAACAAGGACATATAAGGTAGCCAAATCTGGTGGGAGGCTAGAGGATTGGGAAAACTTTAAAAGACAGCAAAAAATAACAAAAAGATTGATTAAGAAAGGGAAGATAGATTATGAAAGTAAATTAGCAAAAAATATAAAAACAGATAGTAAGAGTTTTTATAGTTATATAAAAAGTAAAAGGGTGGCTAAAGTAAATGTTGGTCCCTTAGAGGATGAGACCGGGAAATTAATGGTGGGAAATATGAAGATGGCAAAAACACTGAATGAATATTTTGTATCAGTCTTTACAGTAGAAGACACTAAGAATATCCCAACACTGGATAAATAGGGGGCTATAGGGGGGGAGGAGCTAAACACGATCAAAATCACTAAGGAAGTGGTACTCGGTAAAATAATGTGACTCAAGGCGGATAAATCACCTGGACCTGATGGCTTACATCCTAGGGCCTTGAGGGAAGTGGCGGTAGGGATTGTGGATGCATTGGTAATAATTTTCCAAAACTCCCTGGACTCAGCAAAGGTCCCGGCAGACTGGAAAACTGCTAATGTAACGCCCTTATTTAAAAAGGGCAGTAGACAGAAGGCTGGAAACTATAGGCCGGTTAGCCTAACATCTGTGGTAGGTAAAATATTGGAGTCCATTATTAAGGAGGCAGTAACAGGACATTTGGATAATCATAATTTAATAGGACAAAGTCAGCATGGTTTTATGAAGGGGAAGTCATGTTTGACAAATTTGCTGAAGTTCTTTGAGGAAGTAACATATAGGGTGGATAAATGGGAACCAGTGAACGTAGTGTATTTAGACTTCCAAAAGGCATTTGACAAGGTGCCACACTAAAGATTATTGCTTAAGATAAAAAATCACGGGATTGGGGGTAATATTCTGGCATGGATAGAGGATTGGCTATCTAACAGAAGGCAGAGAGTTCGGATAAATGGTTCATTTTCGGACTGGCAATCAGTAACTAGTGGTGTTCCACAGGGGTCAGTGCTGGGTCCCCAACTCTTTACAATCTATATTAACGATTTGGAGGAGGGGACCGAGTGTAACATATCAAAGTTTTGTAAGATTCGCAATTTTCAGCAAAAATCACGCAAGAAAACTGGATAAAATAAGACTGTTTATTGACCAAAGTAAGCTTGCACAGAAAAACCTTTGATAAAAGGGCATACAAAATGGCCGCCAGGCCCCGTGATCAGTTTATGAACCATTTTATTTCTGTTACTGCAAGCCAGACAGGCTTGTGGATTGAAGACAGTGAGCCCACGAAAGCCAGTCTCTGGGAACCGAAACTCAGAGCAACAGCATACATATTCAATGGATTATAAGTACAGGATGGGGCCCATCAAGATATGGGCGGACAATGTAAAAACACTTATACCCATTTATCGTACAAAGGAAAAACCGTTTAGCAGCCATCAAGGAAAATGTCCGGACCGATCAATATGCGAACCGAGCCACGGTGACAATGCAAAAGACATTGAAAGACATTATCGGCCAGGAAGGCCAGTTTAAGTTATCACCGGCTCCGTTACAAGACAAAGTGCCCCTGCAGAGATTTCTGCCCGCCAAAATTAATACAAAGACAGGACTATGATTTGGTGGGAGATAAGACTGTCCCAAAAGAGTATAACTATGGATTGAAAGTCCATCTAAGTTACTTCGGACTTCGGGTTACTTGAACAACTTCTTCTTCACTGCCACGGTTTCTTGTTGGGTGACTTCAGGCTTCCATTTCTTCAAGAACTTTCTTCTACGAGGAACGAAAGAAGGGCGGACGGTGCCCGGATCGGCGCCTCTTCCACTTCGGCAGATCGATGAAAACGTTTTCGTCTTTTTAAAGACGGACGGTTTCGGTAAAAGGACAACGTGGTCGGTGTTCAGCCAAACAAGGCTCGGCCACGACGAGAAGACGACGAGGGTGGCCCGGGTACTGGGGTCGGGAGATCATCGACGACCCAGGCCGACGGAGAAGAAACCCTCTGGAGAACCGGCGATCGATGCCACAAGATTCTCCCAAGTGCATAGCCTGCATCTGGGTCTGCTCCATGAACCCAAATTGACTTAGTGGATCTCAACCTTAACGAGCGCTCATCGAGGCTGGGTCTACCCCACCGCCTTGAGGGAGGAGAGAATATCGACTGCGCCAGAAGTTTCCAAATCCACGTGACGACGGAAAGCGGTGCCAAAAAGGCTGCGAACCCCCCCCTTTCTCGCGATTTCGAGAGTGGTGAGCATGATCCCAAGTTCCCCAGGTCGAAACTTAGTTTAGGTATAGGGGAGGGAGTTAAGGGAAATCGTAATGTGTTTCCCCTTTTTCGATGTGCCGTGTGTTCCCCATTTCCATAGAGTCAAGTTCATAAATTTGTGCATGATTGTAGTAACTTTAATCTGTGCCTATGACATGTATTTTGTAATGCTTCAAACTGTTTAAAAATAAAAGCATCCATTTTGTGCTATTCAACCTGGTCTATTGAGTTCTTTCTCTGCACTACTGTTCTCTGCACCTAAGTCCAAGGTCTAGAACCGTAGGGGGGAGTGGGTCGAACCACTCAAGGGTAATTATTGCACGAAGCCTGGCAGGAGACCAGAAAGAGCAAGAGAAACCCCCTACAGAAATGGCGACCGCGGCAGGACCTTGGCAGCTGGAAAGTAGTGTGTTAGATCAAGATCTGAATAAACGAAATGTGATGGATGAAAGAATAGCAGATTATGTTTTCGGAAAAGTCAACCTCACAAAACAATGGATATCTGATCTACTAAGGGATAGGCGCCCGCTAGACGCAGCCATCAAGTGGACAGCGGGTAGAGAGCATAAGAAATCTGTAGAAAAGGCGGTCTGGCTGATGTGCTACAAGAAGCAAGTCCAGCTTTTGGACCAGGTAGTTGCAGCACAGACAGTCCAGATCAACGGCTTGCTTAAAGGCGTGGAGGAAAAGGTTGCGGGAGGTCAAAAACTGATTGAATCGCTTGACGCGCTGAACCAGGAACGCCGCTCTGTAATTCGCTGCCACGAAACCCGGGTAGAATATTTAAAATGTCAGGTCGTTGAGGCCAAGGCCAGTGAAGGTAGAATGAGAGAGAGGTGTTCCCGTCTAGCCAAACAAGTAGATGCCCAAGAGGAAAAGCTCCTGGGAGCCAGGGCAGCATATAAAATGGCCATGGAGGATAGATCTGAGAACACCGACCACAGCACTTGCCGCCGGGAGCTAGAGGACCTGAGAAAGGCCCTAGCGAAGGCAAACGGGTTGGTGTGTCTCATAAATCCACCAGCGAGTCAGCTGTTGCTAGCCAAGGAATCCAAAAGACCGATTCCACAAGAGGCAGTTGGGGCACCAACCCCCGAACCTTCTGCGCCTCCTGCCTATGAGGAGTCTTGGACTCCGGGACAGGAGACGGAGACGGTAGAGGAAGAGAGCCCTGAGGTAGAGCAACCCCAGACAGTAGAGTCGGGGTCGGCGCCAATGTGTCCAACGAGACACCGGAGGATCGGTCCAAATGAAGAAAATGGCGATGACGGACCCCTTGAGAGTCAGATCATAATGCCTCATAGCGCACGACAGCTAAGAGAGATGATAAGTCACATCCCAAAACTCTCCGAGTCAGGAGATCCCTCCGTGCATTTCAGGGACGTGGAGCAGACCGCAGCAGTCAATGACTGCGACGGGATTGAACAGTCTAAAATGCTGCTGTTCTCCCTGGACAGTTCGCTCCTCCAGTGTCTCCCTGACGAGAGCAAGAGAGGGCACAGGGACTATGAGTTGCTACGGGATGAGATTCTGGAGATCATGGGAGAGGGGGACGGAACTCCGTTCCTCCGTTTAGAAAAGACAGTGCAGTTAGAGGGAGAACCCCCACGGGTTTTCGCCGACAGGTTGTGGCCAGTGTATCGGCGCAGCTGCCCGGGCGGGCCGGCCCGGGCCGGGCTGGATGGCGAACAAAGGGCTCACTGGCTTCGGTGCCTGGTAGCAGGTTGCCTGCCAGTAGTGAAGGAACAGGCCAAAGCATGGTTTGACCCCACTAACGCCCGCTCCACGGAGGAAGTAGTACTAGATCAGCTCACGATCAGTTATAGAAACAACAAGGGCAAGAAAACGCCTGTTGTGAAAGGAAAGGTGCATGAGGTGAGACCCGCAGCCTCTGCTAAAAAGGAATGGCGTCAGGAGGGAAATCGCCATCCCCAAGCAAATAGCAGTTGTTACGGGTGTGGGAAGGAGGGTCATTGGCACAAGGACTGTAGGAATCCTTGGAAGGATAAGAGGGAGAGAGCGTTCGCCGCAGCCCAAGATCAAGCCCAAGCCCGAGTCGCCAACGGCCCGAGAGTTTACCCAACACCAGCACAACCACAAGTGCAGGCCGCTGCCCCAACACCAGTCCAGAACCCAACCGTAGCCTTTGCCCCGAATGAAGGGGGTGGTGCGGTTGTGGACCCCGCTGCGATCGAGTCAGTCTTGGAGACTATGCGGTCTCTGATGACCTGGCAGGGGAAGGTAACGGTTGCTAACAGCCCTATCGCCCCCGAGACCCCAGCCGAAACACCTAAATGACTGACGCCCGCGCAGCCCATCTACTTGTGTCCGCTCCGCTATGAGGCTTGGAGAAGACCTGTGGTGGAGATGGAGGTGGAGAAACAAAGGGGTAGTTACCTGTTGGATACGGGAGCTTCGTGTACCTTGATCCACACGGACAAACCTTTTGCCTCACCTCTGTCCGCCCAGGCTCCATATTTAGTAGCGGGTTTCACAGGTAGAGCACAGGCTGGCGCGCACTCCCTCCCGCTCTCCATTCAGTTGGGAGCGCTCCACACCACATGGACGTGCATCCTATTGAAGTGGAAAGAGGGGGGGGGGAAAGGCATCCTCGGGGCTGATTTCTTGGTGGAACACGGGCTCCTCGTGGACCTGAGAAATCACTGTCTCTGGGGAGCCGAGGGCGGTTTAGGTAAGGTAGTCGTAATCCCGGGGAAGGAAGAAAAGGGGGCCCTGTGCACTATGAAGCCATCAGGAGGTTACGATCTCGAGCTCATGATAACAAATGTCCCAACGGACTTGCAGGCGCGTGTGTCAGAAAATCTGACCGCGTTCGCCACCCACAAGCACGACTGCGGGAGAGTCACTGGGTTCGAAGTCAGCGTAGACGGGGACCCCATGATCCGACCCCAAAAGCAGTATAATTTCCCCAAGGAGGCAGAACCCGACATGGAGACAGCAATATCTTCATTGGTACAGCAGGGCGTATTGAGGACGATAGCCACCCACGTGAACTCCCCATTATGGCCGGTAAAGAAACCGGACAATTCGTGGAGAGCCACGGTGGACTATAGAGTCCTCAATAGTAATATCCCAGCCTGCGCGCCCACGGTAGCAGCAGTTGCAGACTTAATAGGGAGTATTCCAGCATCGGCGACCACATTCACGGTGCTGGACATCTCGAACGGTTTTTGGTCCATTCCGCTGCGGCGGGAGGACCAGTACAAGTTTGCCTTTACTTTCAAAGGGCAACAGTACACCTGGAACTGCTTACCACAGGGTTTTCACAACAGCCCCAGCATTTTCCATCAGTGCATGGCGGGGAGTTTGAAAGAGTTCAGCCAGCCCAACCAGATAGTGCAGTATGTGGACGACTTACTCCTGTTCACAGATACAAGGGAGCAGCACGGCCCACTGTTAGCCGAATTGTTAGAACTGTTAGAAAGGAAGGGTTTCAAAGTAAACCCAAAGAAAGCCCAGATCGGCCAGCAGGAAGTTAAATTCCTGGGTCTGGCCATCCGCGCTGGGGAAAGAGCCATAGATAAGGCCAGACGGGAATCTATACAAGATCTGCCGATTCCCAACACAGTAACGGGTGTAAGGTCCTTTTTGGGACTGACCGGGTACTGCAGAGATTTCATCGAGGACTATGCTGCCACAGCGGCCCCGCTACTTCGACTCTTACACAAGGGAGTCGAGTGGTCTTGGGACGAGGGGTGCCAGGCAGCATTCGAGAAGTTGAAAAGAGATCTGCAGACCGCGCCAGCCCTAGGGGCCATAGATGGGGGAGAGGAGTTCTTTCTGGAGGTAGCCGCTACTGGGGACAGCCTGAGCGCAGTGCTGCTCCAAGAGCGGCACGGCAAGCTAAGACCAGTAGTTTATTCCTCCAGGGTGCTCACGGATGTGGAGAGGAGTTTCTCCAATTGCGAACGGCATCTCCTGGCCACGCATTGGGCTGTGAACAGATCAGTGATCTTCACAGGGACCTCTCCCATTACGCTCCTCACCCATCACACCCCCACGAAGATGCTTCTGGACGGGAGGATTAAGGATGGGACCGTAAGCAGCGCTCGGATTGCGCGCTGGACCCTCCTCCTTTCCCAGATGGATCTCAAAGTTAAAGGCCTCTGCGCGCCAAGGCTCGCAGCCAATATGGCATATCCCGGGACAGCCCATCAATGTTCCGTAGAAGGGGTATGGGAAGTTAACATAGGTTTACGGGCCGGGATACATCCCACGGGCCGCGAGATCTACGTAGACGGTTCTAGCACTGTAGCTGACGGCAAGCGACTCACAGGGTGTGGAGTTTATGACCCTGCGGCAAACATTGCCCTGGCAATTAAGCTCCCCAGCACTATGAGCGCGCAGCAGGCTGAACTGTCCGCGGTGGCGTACGTGGTTACCCACCCCGAGATTTTCCCAACCCCATCCACGATTTGCTCAGACAGCATGTTCACGTGCAATTCGTGTACGGAGTACCTCGCCATCTGGTCCCGACGCGGGTACACCTCCGCGGACGGGCGGCCTTTAACAGTTAAGCCCTTGCTGGAGAAGATCCTAGCAGCTGTGGGGGAGAAAGGAGAGGTGTTCATCCATAAGGTGAAGGCTCACTCCATTACAGAACCCCGCAGTCAGGGCAACCAGCAGGCGGATGCGCTAGCCAGGGAGGGTGCCCGCAGCGGCATTCTCTGGGACCCATACGAACCCGGACCCGTGGCGGCGATCCAAGGCAGGGAGGGAATTCCCGGGAACACAGGGGTGACACCGCCCCCAGACCTAAAGACCCTCCAAACCCTGGATCCCGCCCTAAAAGCAGTCCTAAAAGCCATCACAGAGGGCAAACAGGTAGAAGGTCCGTACAGTACGGCAGCCCTCACAGTCAAAGAAGGTATGCTGTTCCGAAAGGAGCAGTGGGTTGTGCCGCAGCAGCACCGAAGGGAATTCCTGCAATTGGCCCACGAGGGTCCAGGAGCGGGACACCCCGGACCTGAGGTCACCTGGCAACGGGTGGAGCAGGCGGGATGGTGGCCGGGACTTCGGGACGATGTCCGCGAGTTCTGCGCAAGCTGTCTTGTGTGTGCTGCTAACAACCCAGACCCCCACAAAAGGAAGGTGCCCATGGGGCACATCAGGAGGGTAGAGGGACCATGGCAGTCGATTCAGGTCGACTACATAGGGCCCCTGCCCGCCGCCCAGGGAGGCTATAAGTACTGCCTTGTCCTGGTAGATGTGTTCACCAAATGGGTAGAAGCCTTCCCGTGCAGAACAGCTACGGCACTGGGTACTGCTAAGATCTTGATTCGGGAAGTGTTCTCACGGTGGGGACTCCCCCGTTTTGTAGAGTCCGACCAAGGGAGTCAGTTCACCGGTCAAGTAATGCAGAACGCCCTCAGGCTCTTGGGCATTGAGGGAAAGTGGCACGTAGCATACAATCCCCAGTCATCCGGGATTGTTGAGCGTATGAATCGGACCCTCAAGGAAAAGCTGAGGAAAGAGACAATGGGCTCGCCCCAGAAATGGGCGGAGGTCCTGCCTTTAGTCCTCATGGGGATCCGAGCCAGCCAGTCCAAAAGCACGGGGTATTCCCCGCACGAGTTAATGACTGGAAGGATCATGCGAACACCCACCCATGTGCTAGCCCCGGTGCTCACTGAGGGCCAGCTCCGAGAGGTGAAACGGGACAAATTCGCCCAAACCCTCTTGGAGCGCCTGAGACAGATTTATGGGCAGGCGGCTGGGAACATGGGAAGACAGCACCAGGGAAATAAACTGTTGTTGGAACCTCGGAAACAACAAGAGTGGGTAGTCGGGGACCAGGTTATGGTCCGAAACTACGCCAGGGTAGGGAGTTTTGAACCACTGTACATGGGGCCATACAGCATTGTAGACAAAGCCAGCCCCATGGTTTATGCAGTGAAGGCGCCCCGACGTACCAAATGGTTTCACATCAACCAGTGTAAACTGTTTAAACCGGGTACACAAGGGCCACCAAAGGGGACCAGGTCTGAGAACAAAGATCCTCAGCCTGTAACAGAGTCACAGACCACACAGGCTGGAGCAGTAGCCTGCGTGAAGGGAGAGGCCATCCCATTGGAGTGGGAGGTCTCATCTTTTGAATGGGATTTAGGCAGGGGAGAGCCCGAACAGCTCAACCTCGCTTTAGACCCAATCACGGAGGAGGAAGAGTCAGAGGACGGCAGTCCCGCCCTTGACTCAAGCTTGGGGGAGGTAGGGAGTGGGGGTGGAGACTCGTTACCTGTAGGGACAGGTGAGGTGGAGTCGGAAGCCACAGATCCCGACCCCGGGGGGGCGGAGCCTGAGGAAGGGGAGCTGGAGCCGGCAGCTGTGGAGGAACCACAGGCTGTGACGGTAACAGTCACGACCCCAGGTCCATCGGCCCCGGGAGCCCAACCCAAAGCAGCCCCTCGTAGGTCAGCTCGAGCGCCCCAGCCCAGAAAATTTTGGCCAGATTCTCCCCATCCTCCCCAACCACGGTTTAAAGCAGCCCCAGGAAGACATGATCCCCGTTCAGCAGCGACAGGCTGCGGGGGATCAAGGCCAAAGATCAATGCAGCCCCACCGCAGGGTGTGGCACGCGACAGACCTCACAGGGATTCGGAAAGCCGCCCCACGGAGGGCGGCGCTGTACATAAGTTAAGATAGGTAATTATGGTCATAGTTTAAGGAATGTAAAGTATATGGTGTTAAGAGTACAATTTTGAAGTCTGCCCGGTATGTGTGTTTGTTAGGGAGCGGGGTCCAGGAACCCGCGCGTCCAATTAATTTAGGCCAGCACCTATCGGGAGCCCGGCTACATCATTTTGTTGGTTACAGAAACCTGGGATACGATGGAAAGGATTGTCGTCGCGTTCATGGCGATCGGGTGCGGGTGGGCCTACCGAGGCCGCACCAAGGACGTCATCATTTTCGGGTGCTCCGGGGACACGGCCCCCATCGCAACGGATGGGACGGGGGAGCGAGAGGTAGAGGAAACCGCCACCTACTTCCACCAAGGGAGATGGCCAGGTTGGCTGGGAACGAATTCTACGGAATATTCCAGCAATTTCGGTTTTGCCTACCAAGAGACTTCATTAACGTGCCCTCGAGTGAGGATCCTAGCGCCCAGAGTCAGCGTCACCGTGGGAAAGAGGATTTGTCTGGTGTGCAATGGGAACGTACCACCAAGGCGATGGTGGTGGCTACGAAAGCTGGGAAAGGACATGAGAAACTCTACGGTCGAGTGGGAGCGACTGGGTAATAATACCCATCGGACTATTACGGGAACTCACGGACAATTACGTGTGTGTTGGGACAAATGGTGGGAACCGGATGAGGGAATATATGTCTGTATGTGGGGTTCGAGACGCGTCTGCCCCAAGGGCGTGTCCATCTTCTTCCAGAGGCAGTGGCAGGATGAAGGGAAGGGGATGAGATGGGATGTTAGCACTCGAGCATGCGGAGCCCCATACTCCCCTATTCCGGTGAACGCCACTGAACTCATCACCCGCCCACGCAAGCCCCTGCCCACGCTTCCGGTAGCACTAGCCCAGAAAGGAGGGTGCCCAACCACCACCAAGGGACCCGGGAACGGTTTAGTATTGGTACCCACCGGTCAGGTGCTGTACCAAGGGGTACACTACGCGGTGGCCTCAGTGATTTTAAATCTCACTGAGGTAAGATTGCCGGAGTGGTGTCCCAAAGAAACGGAACAATTATACCAGGTCCTGTTAACCAGTATGTTTAGACAATTTTACGAATGTGACTTTGCCGACATCGACAGAGACAAATTATACACCACACCGCCAGAAGTTTTGGATCGAGTCGGGAGGCAAAGAAGGGGTACTGTAAATGACATATTCACTGCTTTTAATACCGGGACATCTGTTGTCAACGCTCTAGATAACGAGGAGCTGCAGACACAGATCAACGGTTTAAAAGCCCAGTTAATGAACATATTGACAGACGAAAACAAGGTTGTGGGTTCTGAGTTGCATGAGGACCAGGCCATGACACTACACTTTAAGGACATAATTGCTGAGCTGGAGAAACACGCGAGAACGGTAAATGCACTCATTAAGGAGGATCGGAATGTGTCCGATCAAGCTGCGCAAAACGAGGCCTGTGTGCTGTACGGGGCGTGGTTATTGGGCGAGGGCCGCAGTAATCTTGAGGATTTAAAACAGGGTTTGGTCCCGTCCTGGATCAGCAACAAGCACTTGCAAGCGCTCCACCCTTTTGAGAATGCATTAAGCCCGTGCCAGCTCAGACTAGCCGCAGAAGCATACCCAGTTCCAGTGGACTGCGAACATTCGAATCACACTATTATGGGAATAGTAGTAAGAAAGCCGGTGTTGGGTCCCGCAGCAAAGCCCGCCCCGGTATACAGAGTAGAGAACATTGGAGTCATTCAGGGGGGCGCACACATTCGTTACGCAGTGGTCCCGCCTTACGTCATCAGATGGGAGCGTACGATGACAGGCACCGACCTCTCGGGATGTCGGAGCCGGGGAGCACACATCATCCTGTGTCCCCAGCACTTGAATGCCTTTTTGAAACCACAGTGCGGGTTCAGAACCGCTAGCGCGAAGCCGGTGAATTGCACCATGGAGGCAATGGCAGAGGACCATGTGCCCCCACAGGTAGCATATATCGGGGGTGGGACATACTGCGTCACCACTGCAGCGCCTCAGTACCGATATGGACAACACGAGTGGTGTTCGGTCGGTGATAGCAGTTTCTGTTTCAAACCCAGGGCCGAGGTTCAAGTGGCACAACAACGAATTGTTCCCATTCCTGCGCCCTCCACTGTACACATCACTATCAAAGAGAATTTCACAGACTTACAACGATTTGTCGCGCATTTTGGTTATGTCATTCCCCCTCTTCCCGAACACCTCACCAAGGTTTTAAAAGCCGTTATAGTTTCGCAGAAACATTTCTATACACTGGAGCAGAAGACTTTAGAGATAGGAAAAGACATATTGGACATAACCATCCCACCATGGTGGGACTTGTTCACCAACATAGAGGTCCCCGCCTGGATTAGAATAGCATCCCATATCCTAGTAGTATGTCAGGTTTTGATTGTGATATTTTTGCTCTTCGTGCATTGCAAAAGAGGCAAACGCCTCCAGAGGCACGAGAACACAGGAGAA
Organism: Somniosus microcephalus; assembly: GCF_052327205.1. Taxonomy (NCBI): domain Eukaryota; kingdom Metazoa; phylum Chordata; class Chondrichthyes; order Squaliformes; family Somniosidae; genus Somniosus; species Somniosus microcephalus. The sequence goes on from NC_140994.1 coordinate 111,910,534, forward strand.
TGGAGAGAACGCTATGTGCGGATGGGGGAAGCAGATACCCCACTCTAAGCTGCTAGTATAAGATTAAGCGTCCCTCCATTTAAATTTTTTTTGATTGTTTTGGGTTATAAGGAAATAAGTATTGTCATGTTATTAGTTGTTCTTAAGTTTTTTTGGATTAATAAAAGATGCATGCAGATGGCGCAAAAGGGTATCAACCCCTGCCCATCTGACAGGTGAAGGTGTTATAGTTTAAGATTTGCTGTCTATGATTCCAAATGTGCATGAGGTAATTTTCATTTTTCTCCGGAAATGGGAACTGCATGTGTCGTGAGGGGCATAGATAGTTAAGTGCCAGGAATGTTTGGATGTGGGGAATCAGGGAAAATTTGCTCATCAAGGATTATTGATACTTTAAGCAAGCTATCAGTATCACAGGGGGGCCTGTAAGATTCGCAATTTTCAGCAAAAATCACACAAGAAAACTGGATAAAATAAGACTGTTTATTGACCAAAGTAAGCTTGCACAGAAAAACCTTTGATAAAAGGGCATACAAAATGGCCGCCAGGCCCCGTGATCAGTTTATGAACCATTTTATTTCTGTTACTGCAAGCCAGACAGGCTTGTGGATTGAAGACAGTGAGCCCACGAAAGCCAGTCTCTGGGAACCGAAACTCAGAGCAACAGCATACATATTCAATGGATTATAAGTACAGGATGGGGCCCATCAAGATATGGGCGGACAATGTAAAAACACTTATACCCATTTATCGTACAAAGGAAAAACCGTTTAGCAGCCATCAAGGAAAATGTCCGGACCGATCAATATGCGAACCGAGCCACGGTGACAATGCAAAAGACATTGAAAGACATTATCGGCCAGGAAGGCCAGTTTAAGTTATCACCGGCTCCGTTACAAGACAAAGCGCCCCTGCAGAGATTTCTGCCCGCCAAAATTAATACAAAGACAGGACTATGATTTGGCGGGAGATAAGACTGTCCCAAAAGAGTATAACTATGGATTGAAAGTCCATCTAAGTTACTTCGGACTTCGGGTTACTTGAACAACTTCTTCTTCACTGCCACGGTTTCTTGTTGGGCGACTTCAGGCTTCCATTTCTTCAAGAACTTTCTTCTACGAGGAACGAAAGAAGGGCGGACGGTGCCCGGATCGGCGCCTCTTCCACTTCGGCAGATCGATGAAAACGTTTTCGTCTTTTTAAAGACGGACGGTTTCGGTAAAAGGACAACGTGGTCGGTTTTCAGCCAAACAAGGCTCGGCCACGACGAGAAGACGACGAGGGTGGCCCGGGTACTGGGGTCGGGAGATCATCGACGACCCAGGCCGACGGAGAAGAAACCCTCTGGAGAACCGGCGATCGATGCCACAAGATTCTCCCAAGTGCATAGCCTGCATCTGGGTCTGCTCCATGAACCCAAATTGACTTAGTGGATTTCAACCTTAACGAGCGCTCATCGAGGCTGGGTCTACCCCACCGCCTCGAGGGAGGAGAGAATATCGACTGCGCCAGAAGTTTCCAAATCCACGTGACGACGGAAAGCGGTGCCAAAAAGGCTGCGAACCCCCCCCTTTCTCGCGATTTCGAGAGTGGTGAGCATGATCCCAAGTTCCCCAGGTCGAAACTTAGTTTAGGTATAGGGGAGGGAGTTAAGGGAAATCGTAATGTGTTTCCCCTTTTTCGATGTGCCGTGTGTTCCCCATTTCCATAGAGTCAAGTTCATAAATTTGTGCATGATTGTAGTAACTTTAATCTGTGCCTATGACATGTATTTTGTAATGCTTCAAACTGTTTAAAAATAAAAGCATCCATTTCGTGCTATTCAACCTGGTCTATTGAGTTCTTTCTCTGCACTACTGTTCTCTGCACCTAAGTCCAAGGTCTAGAACCGTAGGGGGGAGTGGGTCGAACCACTCAAGGGTAATTATTGCACGAAGCCTGGCAGGAGACCAGAAAGAGCAAGAGAAACCCCCTACAGTTTGCAGAAGATACTAAGATGGGAGGGAAAGCAGTGAGTGAGGAGGACATAAAAACCTGCAAGGGGACATAGACAGGCTAAGTAAGTGGGCAGTGATTTGGCAGATGGAATACAATACTGGAAAGTGTGAGGTTATGCACTTTGGCAGGAAAAATCGTAGAGCAAGTTATTATCTTAATGGCAAGAAACTAGAAAGTACTGAAGTACAAAGGGATCTGGGGGTCCTGGTGCACGAAACTCAAAAAGTTAGTATGCAGGTACAGCAAGTGATTAAGAAGGCCAATGGAATGTTGGCTTTCATTGCTAGGGGGATATAATATAAAAATAGGGAGGTATTGCTTCAGTTGTACAATGTATTGGTGAGACCGCACCTGGAATACTGCATACAGTTTTGGTGTCCATACTTAAGAAAGACATACTTGCTCTCGAGTCAGTACAAAGAAGGTTCACTCGGTTAATCCTGGGGATGAGGGGATGGACATATGAGGAGAGGTTGAGTAGATTGGGACTCTACTCATTGGAGTTCAGAAGAATGAGAGGCGATCTTATTGAAACTTATAAGATTGTGAAGGGGTTGGATCGGGTAGATGCGGAGAGGATGTTCCCGATGATGGGTGAAATTGGAACTAGGGGGCATAGTCTTAGAATAAGGGGCTGCTCTTTCAAAACTGAGATGAGGAGGAACTACTTCACTCAGAGGGTGGTAGGTCCATGGAATATGCTGCCCCAAAAAGCTGTAGAAGCTACATCATTACATAAATTTAAAACAGAAATAGACAGTTTCCTAGAAGTAAAGGGAATAAAGGGTTATGGGGAGCGGGCAGGAATTTGGACATGAGTCTAGGTTCGGATCAGTCATGGCCCTGTGGGTAGCGGAGCGGGCCCAGGGGCCGTGTAGCCTGATCCTGCTCCTATTTCGTGTGTCTAATTCTGTTAGATTCAGGAGATGGTTCTGTGATGGTAGATTGGCGGTTAGGATCAGATCAGCCATGATCTTATTGAATGGCGGAGCAGGCTCCAGGGGCCGATTGGCCTACTCCTGCTCCTATTTGTTATGTTCTCATGTTCTTATCGTTAAAATGTCATGGACAGGTAGAGAAAATAATCAAAAGGCTAATGGAATGTTGGTCTTTATATCTAGAGGCCTAGAATACAGGTGGTAGAAGTTATGCTACAGCCCTGGTTAGACCTAATCTGGAGAACTGTGAGCAGTTCTGGACACCATACCTTAGGAAGGAGCATTGGAGGGAGTGTAGCGTGAATGAAACCTGGACACCAAGTGTTAAATTACTGGGTAATTTACTCACTTCCTCCAAATTTAAGGTGTTGCTATGGGAACCCGCATGGGCCCTAGCTATGCCTGGCTGTTCATAGGATATGTGGAACACTCTTTGATCCAGTCCTACTCAGGTCCCCTCCCTCACCTCTTTTTCCGGTACATCGATGACTGTATCGGTGCCGTTATGTGCTCTCGCCCTGAACTAGATAAGTTCATTCACTTTACTTCCAATTTCCACCCTTCCCTCATCTTCCCATGGTCCATCTCTGACTCTTCCTTTCCCTTCCTTGACTTCTCCGTCTCCATTTCTGGCGATCGGCTTTCGACAAACATCCATTACAAGCCCACCGACTCCCACAGCTACCTGGACTACACTTCCTCCCACCCCACTTCCTGTAAGGACTCTATTCCATTCTCCCAGTTTCTCTGTCTCCGCCGCGTCTGTTCTGATGATGCCACCTTCCATACCAGTGCTTCCGACATGTCTTCCTTTTTCCTCAACCGAGGATTCCCCTCCACTGTGGTTGACATGGCCCTTGACCGTGCCGTTCCATTTCCCGCACTTCTGCTCTCACCCCTTCCCCTCCCTCCCAGAGCCACAATAGGGTTCCCCTTGTCCTCACCTTTCACCCCACCAGCCTCCACATTCAACGAATCATCCTCTGCCATTTCCGCCACCTCCAACGTGATCCCACCACCAAACACATCTTCCCCTCACTTCCCCTTTCAGCATTCCGAAGGGACCGCTCCCTCCGCGACACCCTGGTCCACTCCTCAATCACCCCTAACAGCCCTTCTCCTTCACCTGGCACCTTCCCGTGCAAGCGCAGGAGACACAACACATGCCCGTTTATCTCCTCCCTTCCCACTGTCCAGGGCCCCAAACACCCCTTCCAGGTGAAACAGCGATTTACTTGTATTTCGTGCAATTTAATATACTGTATTCGCTGCTCATGATGCGGTTTCCTCTACATTGGGGAGACCAAACGCAGATTGGGCAACCACTTTGCGGAACACCTCCGTTCAGTCTGTAAGGGTGACCCTGAGCTTCCGGTCGCCTGTCAATTTAATTCTACGCATCACTCCCACTCTGATCTCTCTGTCCTCGGCCTATTGCATTGTTCTAATGAAGCTCAATGTAAGCGCGAGGAACAGCACCTCATCTTTCGATTAGGCACTTTACAGCCTTCCGGACTCAACATAGAGTTCAACAATTTCAGATAATAATCCCTGCCCCCATTTTTCATGCTGTATGACTTTGCCATTCCCATTTGCAACATTTTCACAGTATGTTCTTTCAATTCCTTCCTCCCCTTTTAAACCACCCCCCCCACCCCCCGTCTCTGCACCTGCTTAATATCTGTTACATTTCCAGCTTTTTCCAGTTCTGATGAAGGGTCCCAGACCTGAAACGTTAACTCTGTTTTTCTCTCCACGGATGTTGCCTGGCCTGCTGAGTATTTCCAACATTTTCTGTTGTTATTTTAAATTACTAGGGTTGTATTCCCTTGAATTTAGAAAGTTAAGGGGTGATTTGATTGAAGTCTTCAAGATATTAAGCGGAATAGTTAGAGAAACTAGTTCTGCTGTTTGGGGAGTCTTGGTCTAGGGCACATAGTCTAAAAATTAGAACCAGGTCTTTCAGGAGTGAAGTTAGGAAACACTTCTACACACAAAGGGTGGTAGAAGTTCAGAACTCTCATTCACAAACCGCAATTGATGCTAGGTCAAATGTTAATTTTAAATCTGAGATCGTTCGATTTTGTTAAGATATTAAGTGATATGGGGCAAAGGTGATTGTATGGAGTTAGGTCACAGTAACTAGAGGCCTCGGTGCTGCATCCAGTGTTGCTGACACCACACTCGCAAAAACCTCCTCATGTGTTTAAACTAATTTGGCTAGGGGAGGGTGATGAGCTGCCTTCCTCTATTGCTCATAGCATCACGTTTAGAGTAAGCATGACACACTTGACTGTTGAGTATAAGGAACAGATTGTTTCAGAAATCTGTCCCGGATACATTCAAGAAATTCAGCGCCTTTATGACTTGAGCTGTTTTGCATCTCCCAGATGACGTGAAAATTAAAATCTCCTCTTGTAACCGCATTGCTTTTGCTACACACTTCTCTGATCTCCGTATTTATGCAATCTGCTACGATATCACTGCTGTCAGGAAATCTGTAGACAATTCTCACCATGCTTTCATTTCTGTTTCTTAATGCTACCCAGATTGTTTACACTGCACGTTCACCCTTACTGTTATTCTTTCCTTCAACTGCTGTAATATTGTCCTTTTGCGATATTGCACCTCCTCCTCCTTTCCCTTTTCCCCTATCCTTTGCACAGACCTTATAGATTTGAATTTTAAGCTCTGATTCATGCCGATCTTGTAGCTAAGTCTTAGTGATGGCAACTACATCATCCCCTTTGAGATGAATCTGTCTTCTAGTTCAATTGTTTTCTTCCTTAAGCTCCGGGAATTTGTGTAGAGGACTCTGATTTGGTTAGCAATCCTCACCCTGTCCATACGCAATGATGGTGTTATTCTCACAGTTTTTAACATCACACTTTTACTTATATTTCAACATTCCTGTTTTATTTATAACAGGTATATTATTAATAAAAACATTTAAAAAATAGGAGCAGGAGTAGCCCATTTGGTCCTTCGAGCCTGCTCCGCCATTCAATATCGCTGAACTTTTACATCATCTCCACCTTCCCGCACTATCCCCATATCCCTTGATTCCATTAGTGCCCAAAAATCTATCGATCTCTGTCTTGAATATATTCAACGACTGAGCATCCACAACCTTCTGAGGTAGAGATTTCCAAAGAGTCACAAACCTCTGAGTGAAGAAATTTATCCTCCTCTCAGTCTTAAATGGCCGACCCTTATCTGAAGGCATTTTGGCAGAAGGAACAGGGAAAGGCAATATTGTAGGAATGTCTAGTTCCTATCCAAAGACTGAGGTCCACTCAGGTGCTTAAACAAAACGAAGTTTAATGGGAACTAACAGGTTTAAACAAGTAACTGCAGGAGAACATCGAGTGTAGGTCTATTCAGTTTGGAGGCGCCACGAGGACTGCTGGATGGTCCCGTGGTTGACGTCATGATGTCATCACGTTCTTCCCGCCAGTGGGGGATCACATGATGTATGGCGTGACGTCATCACGTTTACCCGCGCTGTTAAAGCAATCACGCTCTATACAAGTAAACAGTATAAATAAAGATACAGACTCAGGCTGTAGCTAACATGTTGTTAAAGGGAATTATATACAAATGGTCTGAGTCCTTTAGAGGCTCCGCCACATGCGCCCTCCCAGAATTGTCTTTAACAGCAAAAGTGAGACGGCGAGGAGGCCGGACAAGCCTGTCCGAGCGACTTCTGTAACCCTGAAGTGGAAGCTGATGGCCGGTGGTCGAGCTGTCGGGCGGTTGTGGTGAAGCTGGCGTGGTGACTGTGGGCGGTCGGCCCCGTTTTGGCGGTTGAGCGATTTCGACTGGGCTGTCCAGGTCTAAGTGCACCAGCTTCAGTCGGTCAACCGATATGTGGTCCGATTTTCCTCCGATATCGACCGAAAAGGATTTGTCTCCCGGCTCTATGACGCGGAAGGGACCAGTGTAAGGAGGCTTGAGCGGGTGCCGGTGAGTGTCGTGGCAGATAAGCATGTACTCGGCGCTTTTCAGCTCAGTTGGGACGTGGGAGCTCTGTAAACCATGATGCGACATAGGCACTGGAGCGAAACATCTGGCCACTTCCTGGTAGCTGACGAGTTGCTGGGATGCGGACCATGGCTCTGTTGGAGACGGGAGGAAATCCCCTGGAACTCGTAGTGGTTGGCCATATACGAGTTCCGCCGAGGAGGATTGTAAATCTTCTTTGGGCGCCGTACGAAGACCGAAAAGGACCCAGGGAAGTCTGTCCACCCATCACACGCCTTGAAGACTGGCCCGCAGAGTGGCTTTGAGGGACCTGTGGAATCGCTCGCACAGGCCGTTCGCCTGTGGATGATAAACGGTGGTGCGATGTAGTTTGGTGCCGAGCCCCTGAGCCACAGCGTTCCAGAGCTCAGAGGAAAACTGCGGTCCACGATCGGAAGAGATGTCCGCCGGTACGCCGAAACGAGCAACCCAAGAGGAGATGAAAGCTCTGGCCACGTCTGCCAAAGTGGTGGAAACCAAAGGAACTGCCTCTGGCCATCTAGTGGTGCGGTCTACCATTGTGAGGGTGTGTGTAAAACCTTGAGAAGGTGGAAGCGGCCCCACGAGATCCACATTCACGTGGTCGAATTGATGCTCCGGAACAGCGAAGGTGGCCAATGGAGCTTTTACATGACGCTGTACCTTGGCCTTTTGGCAGACCACGCAGGTGTTGGCCCAGTCGCGGACATCCAGGTGCATACCTCGCCAGACGAATTTTGATGACATCAGCCTTTGCGAGTGTGATGAAATATTCCATTCATCACTCGTCAGTATTTCTCTGCCTGTGACTGTGGTTGGTTTCAGTTTCATTTCCATTGTATTGTACTGTGTGTAGGGCTCCGCCCATACCTGGCTCCTATGTAAGCTGGCCCAGCCTGCAGCACATCCAGTATGGCAGACCTCTGGATGGAAGATACATTCTCCTCTGTGTGTTACCTTCTAAGTCAATAAAAGCCTTGTTCTGTTTCGCTAACATCGAGTCTCGGATTTATTGAGGCACATCAATTTTATTGACTTAATTTTCAACACAATGGATCAACTCTTGAAACCCGAACGTTTGGATTTGGACCAGCATGCTTCGGACGCATCGGCACGCTTCGGACACTGGTTTATGTGTATGGAATTCTTCCTGGACAATTCCGCAGCCGTCAAAGATGCTACGGACGCTGCGAGTATGAAACTCGGAATTCTGCGGAATTGGGTAAGCCATCGGGTTTACCCCCTCATCCAAGACGCCGACACATACCCGGCCGCCTGCGACATCTTAAAGGCGCATTACCAGCAGCCTACGAATGAGGTGTATGCTAGGCATCTGCTCGCTACTCGCGCACAGCGACCTGGGGAATCGGTGGAGGAGTTCCTAGGCACCCTGAAAACGCTTGGCAAAGACTGCAAGTGCCAAGATGTAAAAGCCGCAGTGTACACTGACGAGCTTGTTCACGATGCCTTTATCACAGGCCTCAGCTCCACTTACATCCGGCAGAGACTGCTGGAAAAAACGGGATTGGACCTGAAACAGGCTGCGGACACAGCACGATCCCTGGATGTGGCCCAGAGAAACTCGGACGCCTACTCTTCAGCCCGCGCCGTCCACGCCGCCACGTGTGTACCAAGGGCGCCACCATCTTGGAAGGCATCTTCCCCGCCCGGCAGCCCGACACCGTCGGGGCCCCGCTCTCCCCCCAGAAGCCCTACGACAGCCGCGACGCGTCGGGGACCCAACTGCTACTTCTGCGGGCAGCCGAAGCACACCAGAAACCTGTGCCCGGCGAAAGGCACCACCTGCTTTAAGTGCGGTAAGAAGGGGCACTTCGGGAAGGTGTGCAGAGGGAACCCCGCCGGAAAACCCGCCACCGCCGCGTGTGCGCCGTGGGAGCGGCCATCTTGGACGCCATCTTGCCCGACCTCGTGGGGTCCGCCATCTTGTGAGCAGACAGCGTGGACGCCATCTTGTCTCGATCAGGGCCCTACAGTGGCATCGGTCACAGTGGACCAGACCAGGCCGCACCCGCTATCCAAATCAATGGTGGACATCGAGGTAAATGGGTGCAGGGTTAAATGATTAATTGACAGTGGAAGCACGGAGAGTTTTATCCACCCTGAACTGGTACAACAACTCTCCCTAAAGGTGGTCCCTACTCGGGGTACCATCTCTATGGCTGATAAAACCCAGACATCGACCATTATGGGTTACTGCACGGTACAATTGTCCGTTAACGGAACTGTATACGATAATTTTAAAGTATTAATCATGAAGAATCTATGTGCGAGCGTGATCTTGGGCCTGGATTTCCAGTGCTACCACCAAAGCATCACGCTCAATTACGGTGGGTCCCAGCCGCCCCTCACAGCGTGCGGTCTGGCTACCCTGAAGGTAAAGCCGCCTTCGCTATTCGCGAACCTTACCCCTAACTGCCGGCCAATAGCGACCAAAAGCAGGAGGTACAGCTGGGAGGACAGGCGGTTTATCGCGACCGAGGTAGACAGGCTCCTGAAAGAGCGCATTATTGAACGCAGCAATAGCCCGTGGCGCGCCCAAGTGGTGGTGGTAAGGGGTAGCGAGAAGAAACGGATGGTGATCGACTATAGCCAAACGATCAACAGGTACACCCAACTAGACGCCTACCCGCTACCCCGCATATCAGAAATGGTGAACCAAATCGCCCAATACTGGGTGTTCTCCACCATCGACCTCAAGTCAGCGTACCACCAGCTCCCTATCAGACCAGAGGACCGCCCGTACACCGCCTTCGAGGCGAACGGACGCCTCTACCAATTCCTCAGAGTCACCTTTGGGGTGACGAATGGGGTCTCGGTCTTCCAGAGGGAGATGGACCGCATGGTCGATGACCACCACTTGCAGGCAACCTTCCCCTACCTCGACAACGGCACCATCTGCGGTCACAACGAGCAGGATCACGACTCGAACCTCGAGAGGTTCCTGAAAACTGCACAAAAACTCAACCTCACCTACAACGAGGACAAGTGCGTTTACAACACCACGCGCCTCTGCATACTAGGCAGCGCGGTGGAGAATGGGGAAATTGGACCAGACCCCGACCGATTGCGCCCCCTACGGGAGCTGCCCCTGCCCAACACTCCCAAAGCCCTGAAAAGGTGCCTGGGGTTATTTTCTTATTATTCCCAATGGGTCCCCAACTACTCCGACAAAGCCCGCCCCCTCTTGAAAGCATCCTCTTTTCCGCTCTCTGCTGAGGCCCATGCCGCCTTCAAAAGCATTAAGCAGGATATTGAGCGGGCCACGCTACAGGCAGTGGATGAGAACACTCCCTTTCAAGTGGAAAGTGATGCGTCTGACTTTGCCTTGGCGGCCACCCTCAACCAGGCGGGGCGGCCCGTAGCTTTCTTCTCGAGGACCCTCCAAGGGCCCGAGATCAGACACTCCTCCGTGGAAAAGGAGGCCCAAGCCATCGTGGAGGCAGTGCGCCACTGGCGCCACTACCTAGCCGGCAAACGCTTCACCCTACTTACCGACCAGCGGTCGGTAGCGTTTATGTTCAATAATAAACAGAGGGGGAAGATTAAAAATGATAAGATTCTTAGGTGGCGGATCGAGCTCTCCACCTTCGATTATGACATCATTTACCGGCCAGGGGCCCTTAACGAATCCCCCGATGCCCTCTCACGAGGGATGTGTGCCAGCACCACCGGGGATCGGCTACAGACCCTCCACAATGACCTCTGCCACCCAGGGGTCACGCGGCTGTTCCACTTCATAAAGTCCCGCAACTTACCCTACTCGATTGAGGAAGTTCGGTCCCTGACCAGGAACTGTCGCACTTGCGCTGAGTGCAAGCCTCGGTTCTACCGCCCAGATAGAGCCCACTTAATCAAAGCTACACGGCCCTTTGAACGGCTCAGCTTAGATTTCAAGGGCCCCCTCCCGTCCGTCGACCGCAATGTTTATTCCTGAACATTGTGGACGAATACTCTCGTTTCCCATTCGCCTTCCCCTGCCCAGACATGACCAGCGCCACGGTCATTAAATGCCTCAACAGCCTGTTCTGCCTGTTCGGTATGCCGAGCTACATCCATACGGATAGGGGGGCGTCCTTCATGAGTGAAGAGCTACGCCAGTACATGCTGTCCAGGGGGATCGCCACGAGCCGTACCACCAGCTACAACCCCCGGGGTAACGGTCAAGTGGAGCGAGAGAACGGGACAGTATGGAAAGCAGTCACTCTAGCTCTAAGGACCAAAGGCCTCCCTATCTCCCGCTGGCAGGAAGTCCTCCCAGATGTGCTCCATTCGATACGGTCGCTATTGTGTACTGCCACTAATGCCACGCCTCACGAACGAATGTTTGTCTTTCCCCCGAAATCCACCTCAGGCGTATCCATGCCGTCATGGCTCTCCACCCCAGGTCCGGTATTCGTGCGAAGGCATGTGAGGGGCCACAAGATGGACCCTCTCGTGGAGTCAGTGCACCTACTCCACGCCAACCCCCAATACGCGTATGTCCGGCACGCCGACGGAAGGGCGGACACCATGTCCATAAAAGACGTCGCCCCAGCCGGTAACGACAACAACCATGACAACAGCAGCAAAAACGACCACAGCAACTCTTACCCACCCACTACTCTTTCATCACCCCCGGAAGAACATCGACCAACGGTACCCCCACCAACTACCCCTTCAACAACCCTGGCGGCACCCCCGGCAGAGACCCAGGAGGCCACCGGGGACACCCAGCCGACACCCGTGGCACCACAACAGCCACGTCGGTCGCAGAGGACTATCAAACCCCCGAACAGACTAAATCTATAGAAGGGGTGAATGTGATGAAATATTCCATTCATCACTCATCAGTATTTCTCTGCCTGTGACTGTGGTTAGTTTCAGTTTCATTTCCATTGTATTGTACTGTGTGTAGGGCTCCGCCCATACCTGGCTCCTATGTAAGCTGGCCCAGCCTGCAGCACATCCAGTACGGCAGACCTCTGGATGGAAGATACATTCTCCTCTGTGTGTTACCTTCTAAGTCAATAAAAGCCTTGTTCTGTTTCGCTAACATCAAGTCTCGGATTTATTGAGGCACATCAGCGAGGATCTCATGCCAGGGTGTGACAAACCGTGTATGGCGTCGAACACTTTTCGGCGCCAGGCGACTGGAACTATAGGGCGGGGAACTCCCATGGAGACATCGCAAAGTACTGTGGTGCCTGCGGCATGGAACTTGACGTCGGCCACTTGGAAGCTAGAGGGGGTGGTCCTATATGCTTGGACCTCCGGGTCCGAGGCTTGATCTGCAGCCATGAGGGCACAGTCGATTCCGAGTTGGACTGCGTGCACAGTCGCGCAGGAGAGGCAATCCGCCACTAGGTTGTCTTTGCCGGACACATGCTGAATGTCCGTGGTGAATTCTGAAATGAACATCAGGTGACGTTGTTGCCGAGCTGACCACGGTTCGGCGGTCTTGGCCATAGCGTACATTAGTGGCTTGTGGTCCACATAAGCCGTGAACGGAGGTTCCTTTAGTAAGAACCGGAAATGGCAGATGGCTAGTTAAAAGGCCAGCAACTCCCGGTCGAAAGTGCTGTACTTTCTTTCATTTCACAGTAGTTGACGGCTGAAAAACGCAAGAGGTTGCCACGTCCCATTCACCCACTGTTCCTGCACTGTGCCGATTGTGTAGTCCGACGCGTCGGTGGTAAGGGCAATGGTGGCACCTGGAAGCGGGTGCGCCAACATGGTTGCGTTGGCCAGGGCGCCTTTGGTGTCAATGAACGCCCGGTCCATCTCGGCTGTCCAGCTGATGGGATCCTTACTGGACTTGGCCTTGAGGGCCTCGTACAAGGGCTGCGTAAGCAGAGCAACCTTAGGGACGAACCGGTGATAGAAATTTACCATCCCGAGGAACTCCTGTAGGGCCTTGACGATCTGCGGGTGCGGGAAAGATGTAACCGCCTCGACCTTCTTCTGTAAGGGAATTGCGCCATGTAATGCGGTGGCCCAAGAAGTTAATCCACTGCAGGCCGAACTGGCACTTGGCCGGGTTGATAATCAAACCATGTTGACTGAGGCGTGTGAAGAGGGTACGCAAATGACGGAAGTGCTACTCTTTGCTAGGACTGGCGATGAGGATGCCGTCGAGGTAGATCCCGCAGCACGGAGTCCATTAAGCGCTGGAAAGCCTGTGCAGCGTTCTTTAAGCCAAAAGGCATTCGCAGAAATTCGAACAGGCCGAATGCGGTGATGACTGTGGTTTTTGGGACGTCTTGCGGGTGCACGGGAACCTGGTGGTAACCGCGGACGAGGTTGACTTTCGAAAAAAAATATTTCCCGCCAAATGGGCCGAGAAATCTTGGATATGCGGGATCGAGTACCGATCAGGAGTAGTGGCGTCATTCAGGCGTCGATAGTCGCTGCATGGCCGCCATTCGCCGCCGGGTTTCAGAACAATGTGGAGAGGCGAAGACCAGGGACTATTCGATCGGCGAATAATCCCCAGCCGCTCCATCGTGTCGAACTCTGCTTTCGCAGCCGCGAGCTTGCCGGGTTCGAGGCGTCGGGCCCATGCATAAACCGGGGGGCCGGTGGTGGTGATGTGATGTTGCACACCATGTTTCGTAGCCGAGGAGGAGAAAGTGGGCCTGGTCAGATCTGGGAACTCTCCGAGGAGCCGAGTGAAGTCGTCTGGAGGTGGGACCGCACAGAAGACAGTGCGCGGCACTGCGTTACCGCGGTGGCATGGGATGGAGTGGAACGTGGCCGCATTGATCAACCGGCGGTGCCTGACATCGACCAGGAGGCCGTTGGTGCACAAAATATCCGCCCCAAGGATGGCCTGCGTGACTTTGGCCGTGATGAATTCCCAGTGGAAACGCTGACCGCCGAAACACACCTGGACCCGCCGCCTTCCGAAGGTCCGAACGGCCGCGCCATTAACTGCCGCGAGGGCGGGGCTGTGGCTGCCAGCTAGTATATCGAGATTTGACGCAGGTAGGATGCTACAGTGCGCCCCGGTGTCGCAAAGGAAACGTCAACCAGATAGGGAGTCGGTGATGAAAAGAAGCTTCCCTGAGTCTCCGATGGCCATTGCAGCCGCGGGGCGCTCGTTAGATCCAGTCCTCTTTCGCCAGGGTGTCTGAAGATGTTTTTTTTTGTGCGAAAAGCTGCAGGGAGGGCAGCAGCATCTTGCTTTCACGCCAAAACGGGCGTGGTAAAACCACAACCCCGCTGATTGAGGGGCTGGAGCAGCGTCTGTGGGGGATGGGCGCCTCGTGGCCGCGCAGTGCTTGTTGTGTCACCGCAAAGAACTTGTGCGCTTTGGCAGCAAGCTCCGCGCAGTCTGTGACTTCAGACCTGGCTAGGGCAGCCTGAACTTGCTCCGGGAGTAGGCGGAGGAATAGCTTCCTGAAGAGGAAGCATTCCGGCTCGGACCCGAGGAGCGTGAGCATCTGGCTCATGTGCTCGGACGGCTTGGAGTCCCTGAGGCCGGGCATAGCGAGCAGTCGGCAGGCGCGCTCCGACTTCGTGAGCCCAAAAATCTGCAGCAACCGCGCCTTTAAGGTGTCATACTTGCGATCAGTAGGCGGACTACCGAGTAGGCTGACGATCCGCGAGGCTGTGGCGCTGTCGAGGGCGGAGACCACATAATAATAACGGGTCTGATCCGCAACGATGTCCCTGATGGCGAACTGGGCTTCAGCCTGGATGAACCACGCGGCTGGTTGTTGCCCCCAGATCTGCGGTAGCTTCAAGGTAACGGCGTTCGTTTCCATGTTGATTATCTTTTGCGAAAACCGTTCGCAAAAGTCGGGGTCACCAATGTAGGAATATCTAGTTCCTATCCAAAGACTGAGGTCCACTCAGGCGCTTAAACAAAACGAAGTTTAATGGAAACTAACAGGTTTAAACAAGTAACTGCAGGAGAACATCGAGTGTAGGTCTATTCAGTTCGGAGGCTCCACGAGGACTGCTGTCTGGTCCCGTGGTTGACGTCATGACGTCATCACATTCTTCCCGCCAGTGGGGGATCACGTGATGTCATCGCGTTTACCCGCACTGTTAAAGCAATCACGCTCTATACAAGTAAACAGTATAAATAAAGATACAGACTCAGGCTGTAGCTAACATGTTGTTAAAGGGAATTATATACAAACGGTTTGAGTCCTTTAGTGGCTCCGCCACAAGATACACTTAATAGCACAGTTTTAAAGAGCGTGCAGGGACAGAGCAATCTGGGAGTTAATCTGCCTCGGTCCCTGAAGGTGGCAGGACATATTGAGAGAGTGGTTAACAAAGCATATGGGATCTTGGGCTTCATAAATAGAGGTATTGAGTACAAAAGTAGATAAGTTATGCTGAACCTTTCTTCTTCTTCTTCTTAGGCAGTCCCTCAGAACTGAGGATGACTTTCTTCCACATTAAAAATGAGTTTTCAGGTGACTGATGAGTCCAATGTGGGACCGACAGCTTCTGTCACAGGTGGGGTAGACGATGGTTGAAGGGGCGGGTGGGTGGGGTGCTTGGGTTGAGGTGCGCTCCTTCCGCTGTTTGCGCTTGGCTTCCACTTGCTCCCAGCAAAGAGACTCGAGGTGTTCGCTGCCTTCCGGATGCTTCTCCTCCGCGTTCTGCTGTACTGGGACAGGGATTCCAAGGTGCCAGTGAGGATGTTGCAATTTTTCAAGGAGGCTTTGAGGGTGTCCTTTAAGGGTGTCCACCTGGGGCTCTCTTGCCGTGTCGGAGCTCCGAGTAGAACGTTTGTTTTGGGAGTCTCGTATCGGGCATGCGGACGATGTGACCCGTCCATCGGAGCTGATCGAGCGTGGTCAAAGCTTCAATACTGCGGATGTTGGCCTGAGCGAGAACACTACGTTGGTGCACCTATCCTGCCAATGGATTTGCAGGATCTTGCGGAGGCAGTGTTGGTGGTACCTCTCCAGTGCTTTGAGGTGCCTGCTGTACATGGTCCATGTCTCTGAGGGACACAGCAGGGCGGGTATCACTGCTGCTCTGTAGACCATGAGCTTAGTGCTGGGTTTGAAGTCCTGGTCTTCAAACACTCTCTTCCTCAGGCGACCGAAGGATACACTGGCACACTGAAGGCGGTGTTGGACTTCGCCATCGATGTCTGCCCTTGTTGACAGTAGGCTCCCAAGGTATGGAAAGTGGTCCACGTTGTCCAAGGCCTTGTCATGGATTTTGATAATCGGGGGGCAGTACTGTGTGGCGGGGGCAGGTTGGTAGAGGACCTTTGTCTTACGGATGTTTAGTGTAAGGCCCATGCACTCGTATGCTTCGGTGAAGGTGTTGATGATGGCTTGTTGTTCGACCTCCGAGTGAGCGCAGACGCAAGTGTCGTCTGCATACTGTAATTCGACGACAGAGGATGGGTCGACCTTGGATCTGGACTGGAGGCGACGGAAGTTGAACAGTTCCCCGTTTGTTTTGCAAATTAGCTCCACTCCAGCGGGGAGCTTACTGAGGGTGAGATGGAGCATTTAAGCAAGGAAGATCGAGAAGAGCATTGGTGCGATGACACAGCCTTGCTTGACCTTTATAAAGCACTGGTTATGCCACAACTGGAGTATTGTGTCCAGTTCTGGTCACCACACTTTAGCAAGGATGTGAAGGCTCTTGAGAGGGTGCAGCGGAGGTTTACCAGCATGGTTCCGGGGATGGGGGGTCTTAGCTACAAGGACAGGTTCAAAGAAGTTGGATTTGTTTTCATTAGAGCAAAAGAGGTTGAGGGGTGATTTGATAGAGGTATACAAGATTATGACAGGTTTGGATAGGCTAGACGGGGAAAGGCTGTTCCCACTAGTTGATGGTACAAGATTAGGGGACACAGATTTAAGGTTTTGGGCAAGAGATACAGGGGGGATGTGAGGAAAAACTTTTTTAGGCAGCGAGTGGTGATGACCTGGAATTAGCTGCCGACGGAAGTCATGGAAAGGGAGACACTCAATGTTTTCAAGGGGAGACTGGATAGACACTTGAGGGAAATAAACTTGCAGGGCTACGGGGATAGAGCGGGGGAATGGGACTGACTGGATTGCTCTACAGACAGCCGGCGTGGACTCGATGTGCTGAATGACCTCCTCCTGTGCCGTTATGACTCTATGACTCTATGGGCTCGAATTTCCAAGCCCCGTGGAGGCGGTTTTGGAGGCGGGAGTGGTGGGAAAATTGCAGAATCGGGGGGGCAGGAACCCATCCCGCCCCCAACCCGCCTCCGTGCCAATGTCCCGGGAGGCAGGTATCCGACCTGTGCTGGGAGCTGCCCCCCCTAGGCGGGAAGGGGATTAGTGCCAATTAACTGCCTATTGTTAGCCCTGAAGTGTGGGCTTCCTGACGGCTCCGAACCACGGCAAGTTAGCGAGGCGGACCGTCGGTCTGAAGGGTTTGGAGCGGTCGAGATGTCCGTTGTGCAGGTGAGTGATGGGTGCATGTGTGCAGAGGTAAGTGTGTGAGGTAAGTGTAAAGTGTTTTAATAAGTTTTACTTACCTTTACTTTTTCCTGCAGGCTTCCTTCCTTCAGTTCTCAGGAGTCCCTCAGTTCACCGGCACAGAAAGCAGAATTGCCGCTGAAATGTCAAAAGCTGCAGCATTCTGCTTTCTGGTCTTGAAGAGATCTCTAACTGAGTCTGAGTAGAAGGACTCAAGTTAGAAGACAGATTGTTCGTATTTGACAGCTTCACAGAGCTGTCAAACGCTGATTTTTCACCTTTCAAAAGCTCTTGACAGATGAAATGTCAATCGCTGACATCACCAGTAGCCAGGTGTCCCTTAATTGGCCTGTTGAGCCTGCTGGGCAGGCTTAACATGGTCAATCAAGGGAAAATAGCATGGGTTGGCCACAAGTCGATGGAGGCGGGACTACAACCCAAAAAGTGGGAGTCCCGCCTTCATCACGTCCCCATTGACAAAATCCAGCCCTATGACTCAATGAAGAGGTCTGAGAATTAAACGAGGCATGCACACTGAAGCAATACAAAATAAAGTGCAGTGATCCAATACATTTTTCAGTCCTTTCTGCCTTTTAAGAAAGATTCAGTATTTAAAAGAAGTTCCAAATGTTAATATTCAGCTGTTAAAGCCGAATTTCCTTCCCAGCTTCAACAAATGGGAAAACTATTTCAGCACTAACACAAATGGCTCAGCACATCAGGGAAGGGGCACTGAGGGTCTCACATGCAGCACTCCAGCTTTGTGCAGGGGGTCAACACTGCAAGAGTGGCCTTCTACCCACAGGGGCCAGGAGCCCCTCCACAGAAATAACGATATGGGAGTGCATCACTAAGGCCATCACTGGCAGCAGTGTCACCCCCACCACCTGGCTCCAGTACCCAAAGAAACTTCATGACTTCAGACCACTGGTCAAGGTCAGTGAATGCATCTTCAAAAGCCGTCTCCAAACATCTGCACCACTAGCCTCACACAATGCTCATTACACAACTCCCAATCACTCACCTACCAACAATCTGCAGCAATGACGAGGCACAACTCCAATTCATAGCCTCACCTCATCCCCTTGGAGGAGACGGTGCACGCCATTTTTGGCAAGGGCTTGGCTGAACCCTTGGCCAGCAGCGGGACTGAAGGGATACAAGATGCTGGAATCCTCATACATAGCCTCCTTCTGGCATGCACCTCCTCCTTTCTCGCCCTCTTGTCAACACAACTGCACCCTTGTGCCTTCCTCATTTGACACACACAGGAAATGCAGCCTGCCCAGCCAGTGGGTCAACAAGAAGATGCAGCCTGCCCAGCCAGTGGGACCGCAGGCAAAGGATTCCATCCCGGATATCCCGACCATAAAGGGGCTGTCTGGGATCCATCCTTCCGTCTGATTCCTCCTCTTCGGCTTCCTCCTCGTTTGCGTCTTCCTCTTCCTTCTGCAAATGGATGCTGTAAATGTGAAATGACAGCATAAAATGCTGGAAATACTCAGTTGGTCAGGCAGCATGTCGACCTGAGATGTGAACTCTGTTTTTCTCTCCACAGATGTAGCATGACCTGCTGAGTATTCGCAGTATGTTCTGTCTTCTCAAAGGTCTTCATTTACCATCTGAGCACTTGCAAGCATCCAGCAGCACTCCCTGCACACTTAACAAACTTTTCACATCTATTGCATCAAGCCACCATTTTAAAAAAATCAAAAAACTTAGTCCAAACCCTTAAATTCAAGCTTACCTGAATGATGTGTGTGTCCCTTTAAGAGCTGCAGACATCGCCGCTGTCAGCCTGGTTAACCTGGCATGCTTAGGACCCAGCGCTGAATTCAGCGCTAGGGTCAAAGTTTGCGTTAGCTTTGGGAAGTCAGGAGGTGAGATACTCGCTGCAGAATATCCAGTTTCTGTCCTGCTCTTGTAGCCACATTATTTATGTGGCTGGTTCAGTTAAGTTTCTGGTCATTGATGACTCCCAATATTTTGAAGGTGGCGGATTCATCAATGGTAATGTCATTGACTGTCAAGGGGAAGTGGTTAGCCTCTATTTGGAGATGGTCATTGCCTGGCACTTGCATGGCACGAATGTTACTTGCCACTTATTAGCCCAAGCCTGAATGTGCATGCAGGCATGGACTGCTTCATTATCTGAGGAGTTGCAAATGGCACTGAACACTGTGCAGTCATCAGCGAACATCTCCACTTCTGACCTTATGTAGGGGGTGTGTGGCGGGTGCTGGTGTTGCTGCCTGGCGCGTGCGTGCGCCCAGTCAGTTATGCCTCTGACTGTTTTGTGAGTGGTTCGAATCGCTCCCACGCCCCTGGGTTCAAGACACCGGACTTAGGTACAAGGCGGCGGTACAGAGAAGACTCAAATAGACAGGTGGTTGGATGCAAACAGAACCAAGATTTTATTGAAGAGGGAAAAAAACTTACTTAATACAATCTCATGGAAAAGAATTACTAGTGTACACTTCTACAGGCAAAAATTACAAGAGAATCACAATAATTATATACTTATGCAGGGAATGGGTAACACACGGCACATCGAGGGAATACAACTATCTTAACAATCCCCTTATCCTTATCCCACCCTCTATACCTAACTAGATTAAGCTATGAGGGGTCAGAACTTCATGCTCACCAATCAAAAGTTTTGTTAGACTCAAAACAGCGGTTGGTTCGGGGTTCGCTCTTGGTGCTCTCTGGAGCTTGTTGTTGTCACGTGGTCTCCAGGCGCTGCAAGGGCATTGTCCGGGTTCGCGTACCCCAAAGTTAAAGTCTCTGTTTGGGTACTTTACCTTGCAGGGATGGTTCTTCGTCGACAGCGGCCAGTTTGAGTTGGTGTGTAGATATTCGAAGGTCGGCCGAGGCTGAAGGCCCGATGATTCGAAACCTCCCCTCGTTTGGTCTTCTCCAGCCGATCTGCCCCTCGGTGGTTTTCCCTTCTCCCCTCGTCGTGTCCCGCCTCGCCTGGCCTGAATCTGTCCGTGTCCACCCGACCCGGTGTCGGGGCAGTTCCAGATGGAGTGAGAAAAGGGCATGGGCAAAGGCCAGGTGGTAAGCGCGGGACGGGGAAAGAGCGGCAGCCATGAGGGCGAGGGGCCGAGGAGCAGCACCAGCACACCAACCAACGAACGCATGCACCAACCTCCTCCGACCCACAACTCACCAACCCTCCGGACCACTCAATGCTACCCGGGGCCTTCAATTATACCTTCATCGAAAAAACCTTATCTGCCTGCCAAATCTGGTTAGTTCTTAGTCTTAATCTTGGCGGGCTATTTTACATAATGGTAGCAATCCATATTAACTGGTTTTGGATGGCCGGTAATCGCATCTACTGGCCCGATAATTGACTTGTACTATCCTGAAAGTTCCTTGATGGGCCTTCTCCGGCCTCAATGGCTCGGTTAATCTGTTTCCGATAATATATGCAGAATGCTAGATGGCCTTAACTATAGGCCTAAACTGAATTTAGATTTTGTCTCCAATTCGGTCTAGTGCATAATTCAGTGTCCTGTCTAGTTCCAAAATACAAAGTTTCTCTTCGCAGAAAGCCTGCAGCCTTAGTTTCGATTTCTCCCAAGCTGTCTGCGTTGCAGAATCAATTTTGGAATCCCACAGGCTTTCTGCCACGTGGCACGGATGCCATCTTGGGTACCCTTTTTAACTTAAAATGTCCACGCAGGGTCCCGTTTATTAATAACAGCCTTCGGGGAAATGCAGAAATGTTGTGAATCTTACATTATGATGGAGGGAAGGTCATTGAAGAAGCAGCTGAAGATGGTTGGGCCCAGGACACAGCCCTGAGGAACACCTGCAGCGATGTCCTGGATCTGAGGTGATTGGCCTCCAACAATCACAATCATCTTCCTTTGTGCTAGGTACGACTCCAGCCAGTGAAGAGTTTACCCCCTGATCCCCATTGACTTCAATTTTATGAGGGCTCCTTGATGCCACACTCAGTCAAATGCTGCCATGATGTCAAGGGCAGTCACTCTCATCTCACCTCTGGAATTCAGCTCTTTTGTCCATGTTTGGACCAAGTTAAAGATAGTATCAAACTTAAAGAAAAAGTGTATAATTGCACAAAGATGAGTGGCAGATCAGAAGATTGGACAGATTATAAAAAACAGCAAAGAATGATTAAATGATTAACAAGGAGAGAAAAATTAGAGTGCAAGAGAAAGCTAGCTAGAAATATAAAAACAGATATCGTGGGCTGGATTTTGTCAATGGGAAGCTTTTGGAGGTGGGATTGCTGCTTGTCAGCTTTCAATCCTGCCTCCATCAGCTTCTGGCCAACCATTGGGATTTTTCCCTGATTGACCTTGTTAAGCCTGCCCAGCAGTTTCAGCAGGCCAATTAGGGGGAAGTCACTGACAGAGCACGTCAATGTCTGACGGGCCATCTGTCAAGATTTCTTGAAAGAAGAAATGTCAGTGTTTGACAGCTCTGTGAAGCTGTCAAACACTGACATTCTGTGTAGTTTGATGAGTCCTTGTGTTCAGGACTCATCCAAACTTTTAACTTTGCAGAAATCACTTGGCTGTTGGTTCAGAGGATCCAGCAGCCAGTAGTGAAATCTACAATGAAGATGTCAGGACTCCGGATCCACAGCGGCTGAAGGTTGTAGGCAGAAACAAAGGTAAGTGAACATTTTATAACACTTAACACTCACCTTACATACTTACCACTCCACACTTGCACCCATCACTCACCTTTACATCTCACTTTTTGACCCCTCTAACCCTCGCAGACCTCCTACTCATCTCTTACACCCTGGCGGGGTTCTCCGAGGTCGGGAAGCCTGCACTTCAGAGCTAAAATTAGGGATAATCCTATTTTCTGCATGTTAACTACCTGTTAAGAGGCAGTTAATAGGATTTAATCCCTTTCCCGCCTCGAGGAGACGGGAGCCGGGGCAGGATGGCTTCCCGCCTCCTGGCAAGAGGACACGGAGGTGGGTTGGGGATGAGTTTGCCAGCCGCCCCCAAATCCTGCAACTTTACCAGCAGTCCCCTCTCCATACCCGCTTCCTCGGGGCTGACAAAATCCAGCCCTAAGAGTTTCTATAGATATTTTAAAAAGAAGTGTTAACAAAGTGAGCGTTGGTCCTAGAAAGTGAGTCTGGGAAATTAATAATGGAAAATAAGGAGATGGCAGTTGAATTGAACAGGTATTTTGCATCGGTCTTCATTATAGAGGATACAAGTAACATCTCAGAAATAGCTATAAATCAGGAAATAGAAGGAAGGGAGAATTCAAGAAAATTACAATCACCAGGGAAGTGGTACTGAGTAAATTGTTGGAGCTGCGGGTTGACAAGTCCTCTTGAAAGAAGTGGTTAGTGAGATAGTTGATGCGTTGGTTTTAATTTTCCAAAATTCCCTAGATTCAAGGAAGGTTCCATTAGATTGGTAAATAGCGAATGTAACTCCTTTATTCAAAAAGGGAGGGAGACAGAAAGCAGGAAACTACTGGCCAGTTAGCTTAACATCTGTCATAGGGAAGATGTTGGAAGCTATTATTAAAGACGTTATAGCAGTGCACTTAGAAAAGTTTAAGGTAATCAGGCAGAGTCAACATGATTTTGTGCAAGGGAAATCATGTTTAACCAATTTATTGGAGTTCTTTGAGGAAGTAACTTGTGCTGTGGATAAAGGGGAACCAGTGGACATACTGTACTTAGATTTCCAGAAGGCCTTTGATAAGGTGCCACATCAATTGTTATTGTGGGAAATAAAAGCTCATGGTGTAGGGGGTAACATATTGGCATGGATAAACAATTGCCTAGCTAACAGGAAACAGAGAGTAGATATAAATGGGTAATTTTCTGGTTGGCAAGATGTAATGAGTGGTGTGCCACAGGGATCAGTGCCGGGGCCTCAACTTTTTACAATTTATATAAATGACTTGGATGAAGGGACCAAAAGTATGGTTGCTAAATTTGCTGATGACACAAAGATAGGTAGGAAAGTAAATTATGAAGAGAACATAAGGAGGCTACAAAGGGATATAGATAGGTTAAGTGAGTGGGCAAAGGTCTGGCAAATGGAGAATAATGTGGGAAAGTGTGAAATTGTCCATTTTGGCAGGAAGAATAATAAAGAAGTATATTATCTAAATGGTGAGAGATTGCAGAGCTGTGAGAGGCAGTGTGATCTGGGTGTCCTAGTGCATCAATTGCAAAAGGTTAGTATGCAGGTACAGCAAGTAATTAGGAAAGCTAATAGAATGTTATTGTTTATTGCGAGGGGAATTGAATACAAAAGTAGGGAGGTTATGCTTCAGTTATACAGGGCATTGTTGAGACCACATCTGGAATACCGTGTACAGTATTCGTCTCCTTATTTAAGGAAGGATGTAAATGTGTTGGAAGCAGTTCAGAGACTGATACCTGGAATGGGTGGGTTGTCTTATGAGGGAAGGTTGGACAGGCTAGGCTTGTATCCATTGGAGTTTAGAACAGTAGAGGTGACTTGATTGAAACATATAAGATCCTGAGGGGTCTTGACAGGGTGGATGTGGAGAGGATGTTTCCTCTTGTGGGAGAATCTAGAACTAGGGGTCACTGTTTGAAAATAAGGGGTCGCCCATTTAAGACAGAGATGAGGAGAAATTTTTTCTCACAGCGGGTCGTGAGTCTTTGGAACTCTCTTCCACAGAGGGTGGTGGAAGCAGAGTCTTTGAATATTTTTAAGGCAGGGGTAGATAGATTCTTGATAAGCAAGGGGGTGAAAGGTTATCGGGGGTAGGCGGGAATGTGGAGTAATCAGATCAGCCATGATCTTATTGAATGGCGGAGCAGTCTCGAGGGGCCGAGTGGCCTACTCCTGTTCCTAATTCGTATGTTCATATGTATGTTCATGTGTACGGCTGTAATGAGCTCTGGAGCCGAGTGATCCTGGCGAAACCCAAACTGGGCATCAGTGAGCAGGTTGTTGGTGAGTAAGTGCCACTTGATAGCACTGTCGACAACACCTTCCATCACTTTGAGAGTAGGCAGATGGGGTGGTAATTGGCTGGATTGGATTTGTCCTGCCTTTTGTGGACAGGACATACCTGGGCAGTTTTCCACATTGTCGGGTAGATGCCAGTATTGTAGCTATACTGGAACAGTTTGGCTAGAGGCGTGGCTAGTTCTGGAGCACAAGTCTTCAACACGACAGCCGGGATGTTGTCGGGACCCATAGGCCTTTGCTGTATCCAGTGCGTTCAGCCATTTCTTGATATCATGTGGAGTAAATTGAATTGTCTGAAGACTGGCTTCTGCGATGGTGGGGACCTCAGGTGGAGGCCGATATGGATCATCCACTCGGCACATCTGGTTGAAGATGGTTGCAAACGCTTCAGCCTTGTCTTTTGCACTCATATGCTGGGCTCCATCATCATTGAGGATGGGGATATTCATGGAGCCTCCTCCTCCTGTAAGTTGTTTAATTGTCCACCACTATTCACGATGTAGAATTCGCAAAATTAATATTGTATTATAAGGGTCCTCTGGCAGAAGAGGCCGTGATTTTTTAAGACTGTTTTAAAAGTAGCCCAGAAAAGGGACACACAAAATGGCCACCAGACCCCGTGACTAGCTTATTGGGACACTTTAAAATGGTTCCTGCAGTCCCCAGACAGCCTTTGTGAATTCAACCCACAGTAAGTTCTGGAAGCCGTTTCTGAGAAAACGAAACCAGACACATACACATACATAAAGATTGGATGCAGATCCAGTCAGATCGGCCTGTAGATAAAGGCCATCTAAATGTTTACCCAGGCAAAGGGGAACCGTTCCATATTCATAAAGAATGCATCAAGGACCCGTTAAAGACATCAAGAAGACATTAAAACATTACCAGGTCATTCCAGACCAGAGATGGCCATCACCGGCCATCCCAAAAACAGTTTAAATATAATAACTACCCCGCTGTGCCATAAGCCCATCAAAAGTTAAACAAAGACTAACCTTGATTTGGCGGGAGATAGAGGCTTCTTCTGAGAAGTATAATTGGAGACACCCAGGGTAGCGAAAAAGAAGCTTCATCTTAGATATTGGGGAGAGAGAGGTTCCTTTTCTTCCTCACCTTCGTAGGACCTCCGGTAATAGCCGTTACCTTCGATAGCAGCTGGAGTTCGGAGAAGAAGACGGTTCAAGTAGGCATCCCGCCCCGGGGTAAAACATCGGGAGATCATCGACCAACCCCGGGCCTTTGACGAAACAGGAGGGTAGAAAAACTACCGAAGAAACCTTTATGAAAGCCGACTAGGGGCTTCCAACCGTGGTCAAGCAGATGATCTCCGTCGACATCCGGGCCCGTCAGTGTCCAGCCTGTCCGTGACTGTAATGTATGTACCTTTAAGGGGGGAACTACTTTTTACAGCTCATGTATACTGTAGTACCGGCAGCGACCACACCTCTATATAAAGCTGAGTAGTAATCTGTACAGATCAGTTGCAGTCTTAGCCACGTTGAGTAAACACCTATTATACCATGGTACGATAGCAAAATACTGCAGATGTTGGAAATCCGAAATAACAACAGAAAATGCTGGAAAAACTCAGCAAGTCGGGCAACATCCGTGGAGAGAAATTTGAGTTGACGTTTCGGGTTTGACCCTTCTTCAAAACTGGAGAGAAAAGGAACTAGATCGAAGGCAGGGCTGCGATCGGACAAAAGAATAAAAGAACCAAAAGAAGTAAAAGAGATTAGAAGCTAGACGAGATGGTAATAGGCTGTGATTAGGTGTAAAGTGTACTGGCAGGGCAAAAGATAGCTGCCAGGTGTGAGAGAGAAACAAAAGGAAAGGGGGGGGGGGAAAGGAAAGGAGTGGAAAAATATAAGTGAAAATGAAATAGGGGCCGAGGTTATGATCTGAAATTGTTGAACTCGATATTGAGACCGGAAGGCTGCAGAGTGCCTAATCGGAAGATGAGGTGCTGTTCCTCGAGTTTACGTTGAGCTTCCGTGGAACAGTACAAGAGGCCAAGGACGGTGAGGTCCGAGTGGGAATGGAGCGGTGAATTGAAATGACAGGCGACCGGAAGCTCGGGGTCACCCTTACGGACTGAACGGAGGTGTTCCGCAAAGCGGTCACCCAATCTGCGTTTGGTCTCCCCAATGTAGAGGAGACCGCATCGTGAGCAGCGAATACAGTATACTAGATTGCGAGAAGTACAAGTAAATCGCTGTTTCACCTGGAAGGGGTGTTTGGGGCCCTGGACAGTGGGGAGGGGGGAGGTATAGGGGCAGGTGTTACATCTCCTCCGCTTGCACGGGAAGGTGCCAGGCGAAGGGGAAGGGCTGTTTGGGGTGATAGAGGAGTGGACTAGGGTGTCTCGGAGAGAGCGGTCCCTGCAGAATGCTGAAAGGGGAGGGGAGGGGAAGATACGTTTGGTGGTGGGATCACTTTGGAGGTAGCGGAAATGCCGGAGGATGATCCGTTGAATGTGGAGGCTGGTGGGGTGAAAGGTGAGGACAAGGGGAACCCTATCGTGGTTCCGGGAGGGAGGGGCAGGGGTGAGGGCAGAGGTGCGGGAGATAGAACTGACACGGTCGAGGGCAGTGTCAACCACGGTAGAGGGGAATCCTCGGTTGCGGAAAAAGGAAGACATGTCTGAAGCACTGGTGTGGAAGGTGGCATCGTCGGAGCAGATACGGCGGAGGCAGAGAAACTGGGAGAATGGAATAGAGTCCTTACAGGAAGCGGGGTGGGAGGAAGTGTAGTCCAGGTAGCTGTGGGAGTCAGTGGGCTTGTAGTAAATATTGGTCGATAACCTATCCTCAGAGATGGAGACGGAGAAGTCGAGGAAGGGAAGGGAAGAGTCAGAGATGGACCATGTGAAGGTGAGGGAAGGGTGGAAATTGGAGGCAAAGTGAATGAAATTGTCAAGTTCGGGGCGAGAGCAGGAAACGGCACCGATACAGTCATCAATGTATCAGAAAAAGAGGTGAGGGAGGGGACCCGAGTAGGACTGGAACAAAGATTGTTCCACGTAGCCCACGAAAAGGCAGGCATAGCTAGGACCCATGCGGGTACCCATGGCAACACCTTTGATTTGGAGGAAATGAGTGGAGTTAAAGGAGAAGTTGTTCAATGTGAGAACAAGTTCAGCCAGGCGGAGGAGGGTCGTGGTGGATGGGGACTGGTCGGGCCTCTGTTCGAGGAAGAAGCGGAGTGCCCTCAGGCCATCCGGGTGGGGGATGGAGGTGTAGAGGGATTGTACGTCCATGGTGAAAAGGAAGCGGTTGGGGCCAGGAAACTGGAAACTGTTAAAGTGGCGGAGGGCATCCGAAGAGTCGCGGATGTAGGTGGGAAGAGACTGGACAAGGGGAGAAAAGATAGAGTCAAGATAGGAAGAGATAAGTTCCGTGGGGCAAGAACAGGCTGAAACGATGGGTCTACCAGGGCAGTCCTGTTTCTGGATCTTGGGAAGGAGGTAGAAGCGGGCTGTGCGGGGTTGGGGAACTATGAGGTTGGTGGCAGCGGGGGGAAGATCTCCAGAGGAGATGAGGTCAGTGACAGTCTTGGAAACGGTGGTTTGATGTTCGGTAGTGGGGTCATGGTCCAGGTGGAGGTAGGAGCAGGTGTCGGAGAGTTGGCGTTCAGCTTCCGCTAGGTAGAGGTCAGTACGCCAAACAACAACAGCACCACCCTTGTCAGCGGGTTGAATGACAATGTCAGGGTTGGATCTAAGAGAATGGAGTGCTGCAAGTTCAGAGGGAGGTAGGTTGGAGTGAGTGAGGGGAGCAGAGAAATGGAGACGGCCGATGTCACGGCGGCAGTTAGCGATGAAAAGATCTAGAGAGGGTAAGAGGCCAGGGGGAGGGGTCCAGGTAGAATGGGAATTCTGCAAGCGGGAGAAAGGGTCAGTTGTGCGGGGGGAGGACTCCTGGCCAAAGAAGTGGGCACGGAGACGAAGGCGGCGGAAAAAGAGCTCAGCATCTTATTTCACTTATATTTTTCCTCTCCTTTCCTTTCCCCCCCCCCCCTTTCCTTTTGTTTCTCTCTCACACCTGGCAGCTATCTTTTGCCCTGCCAGTACACTTTACACCTAATCACAGCCTATTACCATCTCGTCTAGCTTCTAATCTCTTTTACTTCTTTTGGTTCTTTTATTCTTTTGTCCGATCGCAGCCCTGCCTTCGATCTAGTTCCTTTTCTCTCCAGTTTTGAAGAAGGGTCAAACCCGAAACGTCAACTCAAATTTCTCTCCACGGATGTTGCCCGACTTGCTGAGTTTTTCCAGCATTCTCTGTTGTTATTACCTATTATACCATTCTCCGCAGTCTGTGTCTTCTTATATACGGACGTAACATTGGCGACGAGGCAGGTTCGAACCTACCTGCAACTCTGCATCACCTCCCGGGGATTTGTTCCTGGAGATCAGTGGATTGGAGGTCAAGGCCAGAGACTCGGGCGTCGACCACGGGCAACCGCCCAGTCATCCAGCAGAGACTCGAGAATTGCGGGGGAGGCTGTCGAGAGCCAGGCTTGGCTTTCCAGTCGAGGTGGTCCAGCAAAACGGGCTGGCAACAGGTAGTGCGCAGACCCTTCCCGGACAGTGGTGGGCTAGAGCCCGACTGAGCGGCACAGCAAAGGGCTGAGCAGCGTCAACGGGGGAGAGAGAGAGAGGGCAGAGCGCACAGGGCGCAGCCGGTGTTCAAGGGCCGGGCAGCGTCGGAGAGAGGGAGAGAGAGAAGTGCGCGAAGCCTACAGGGTGCTGCCATTGCCACGAGAACCGCCGGGAGCGGCGTCGGCAGCAGCGGGGGAGGAAGGAAAGCATGGGAGACGCCATTTTAAGCCATTGGGAGGTGCCATTTTAAACCACACCCAAAATGCCGAAGAGTGGCAGTATCACCGCATTTGACAATGAAGTCGAAGATTGGGCTACATATGTCGAATGAATAGAGGTGTACTGCGAGGCAAATGAGGTGTCAGATGACAAGAAAGCGTCGGTATTGTTAAATTTAATGGGTGCAAAGACGTATGGTTTATTACGAAATCTAGTAACCCCAACGAAGCCAATGGAAAAGAGTTTTGAAGACATAGTAACGATACTAAAGGAACATTTAAACCCCACACCGCTGCTGATAGCAGAAAGATTCAAGTTTCACAAACGGAACCAGCATAAGGATGAAAGCAATGCTGATTATTTAACAGAACTGCGCAAACTATCGAAACACTGCCAGTTTGGAGCGGGACTGACTGATGCCTTAAGGGACAAGTTTGTGTGTGGGCTTCAAAGTGAAGGAACCCAGAAACGGCTTTTATCTGATAAGGACCTTACGCTAGAAAAGGCTTTCAGTATTGCGGTATCATATGAACCAGCAGCACGGGGCGCTGCAGAGATACAACAAAGACGGCAAGAATATGGCACAAACGAAATGTCATATGGAACAGAGAAGTGCTATCGCTGTGGCAGAACAACACACGACCAGAATGATTGCTGGTTCAAAGACAAAGTGTGCGGACAGTGTGGAAAAGTAGGACTCATAGCACGAGTCTGCAGGTCGGGAAAGAAAACCAGCAATAAGAAACCTACCAAAGGAAAGTACCAGAAGGTACATAAGATGACGGAGAATAGTTCAGACGAACAAAAGAGTGATAACAACTCCGAAAGCAGGGAACTGAGTTGTCTGAAACTACATAATGTGATCACAACGGAGGATCACCGAACCATTTGGGTCACTCTCAAGATAGCAGGAGCCCAGGTATAGATGGAATTGGACACAGGATCAGCCCTAACAGTCATAAACCGACGGGACTACGAGCGGCTATTCTCACACACACACTTGAGAGACACAAAAAATATTTTGAAGACGTACACGGGGCAAAAAGTCTACCCCAAAGGAAAAATAAGGGTGACCGTTATATATAACAGTAAGGAAACACCAAAACTAGACCTGTATGTATTGCAAGATGGAGGACCACCATTACTGGGACGTGAATAGATCCGGAAAATACAACTGGATTGGCATTCCATACAGGCACTGACTGTGGCTGACAAAAAGGATGGCGACGTCACACCTGGACGACTGCCAAAGATCCTAACTGACGCGAAAGAAGTGATCCAGCAAGGACTCGGAACACTAAAAGGCATGACAGCGACGATTAAAATTGAAGAAAACGCCGTCGAAGCAGAGCTGGAGAGTCTGGAACGTTCAGGTGTACTGTCCAAGGTAGACTGGAGCGAGTGGGCTACACCCATCGTCCCTGTGATGAAAAAGTCGTTGAGCAGCACGCCTGGGGAACCAAAGAAGGTTCGCATCTGTGGGGACTTTAAGGTAACAGTGAACCCGGTCCTTCACACCGTACAATATCCACTTCCGCGGATTGAAGATATTTTCCCCTCGCTATCTGGAGGGAAACGCTTCACTAAGATTGATCTGGCCTAGGCGTATCTGCAAATGGAGGTAGAAGAAGCATCAAAACAATACCTCACAATCAATACCCATAAAGGTCTATACCAATACAACCGGCTGGTATTTGGGGTAGCATCAGCTCCGCCTATTTGGCAGAGGGCAATGGAACAAGTCCTGCAAGGGATCCCAGGGACCCAGTGTTATTTGGACGACATCCTGGTCACGGGCAAAAATGCCAGTGATCACCTTGCCAACCTGGAGCAGGTGCTCACTAGATTGCAGGAATATGGGCTCCGAGCTAACCGCCCCAAATGTGAGTTTTTTAGAAAACAAATCTCGTATTGTGGCCACGTTATCGGTAAAGAGGGGTTACATAAGTCCCCAGAGAAGATTGAGGCAGTAGTCAAGGCTCCAGCACCGGAAAATGTGTCACAACTGAGGTCGTTCCTCGGGCTGGTAAACTACTACCATAAGTTCTTGCCAAATTTGTCTACAATACTACACCCACTGA
This sequence comes from Somniosus microcephalus, assembly GCF_052327205.1. Lineage (NCBI taxonomy): Eukaryota > Metazoa > Chordata > Chondrichthyes > Squaliformes > Somniosidae > Somniosus > Somniosus microcephalus. The sequence goes on from NC_140994.1 coordinate 111,941,785, forward strand.
ACACCCTACTGCAAACTGGGGTGCCATGGAAGTGGAGTGACAAATGTAGACAAGCTTTCCAGAAGAGCAAAACACTAATCACATCGAAAGGGGTATTGGCCCATTACAACCCAGCATTACCAATTCGGTTGGCATGTGATGCGTCACCCTACGGCATTGGAGCGGTGCTATCGCACAAATTCTCGGACGGCTCAGAGAGGCCAATAGCCTTTGCGTTACAATCACTAATCTCAGCCGAGCGTAACTACGCCCAGATTGACAGGGAGGCACTCAGCCTAGTGTGGGGAGTGAAAAAGTTCAATCACTATCTGCACGGGCAGAAATTCACCTTGCTGACTGATCACCAGCCTCTTGTCTCCATTTTTAATGAGAAGAAGGACGTTCCGGTGATGACTGCACAACGACTACAAAGATGGTCACTTTTTCTAGGGGCGCACCACTATGAGATTGAATATAAGGGCATGAAACAGCATGGAAATGCTGATGGGCTATCATGCCTACCACTGCCTACTGCGGAGGAAGCACCAGCAGTGGGTCCTGTCGAAATATTCCATTCGACTATAGTTGAATACCTACCGGTGACTAACGCTTGTATCGAAAAGGAAACCCGAAATGACCTGACACTGTCTCGGGTATATGATTTGACAGTGAAGGGATGGCCAGCACATGGCGACTCACTGTTGCCAGCATTCTCGACAAGGAGAGAACAGCTGTCAGTGTGCCGGGGGACCTTGATGTGTGGATCCCGAGTGGTAATTCCACCCAAGTTAATGGATAGAGTGCTCAATGAGCTTCATGAGGGTCATCTGGGAGGGGTAAAAATGAAAAGCCTAGCCAGGGCTTATGTGTGGTGGCCGGGAATTGATAAACAAATCGAGGGCCTGACCAAGAGCTACTCAAGATGCCAGAAAGTCCAAAATGCACCACCACAGGCCCCTCTACACCCATGGGAGTGGCCTTCATCTCCATGGCAACGGGTACATATTGATTTTGCTGGTCCATCAAAATGTCCTCCACCACCACGGAGAAAACTATTGCAGTCCTACGGACCATTTTTGCCAGGAATGGCTTGCCAGAACAGATTTGCTCCGACAACGGACCACAGTTTGTGTCCAAAGAGTTCCGGAGGTTCTTGAAAAAGAATGGGGTAAGGCATTACACATCCGCCCCGTATCATCCAGCCACAAATGGATTGGCTGAGAGGTTTGTACAAACCTTTAAGAAGACAATAAAGGCTATGTACAATGACAACATTCCGCTGCAGCACAAGGTGGACAATTTCCTGTTCGCCTACCGGAATGCGACACATGCAGTCACCAACCAGGCCCCGGCCATGATGTTCTTTAACCGAAGGTTAAGATCTCACCTGGATTTGCTCAGATCAAACGTACGAAGAGATGTTGAGAGTAAGCAATTCCAGCACATCCATGAGAAGCCAACAAGGAGCTTCAATGTAGGGCAACCAGTCTTGGCCCGTGACTGCCGAACAGAAAAATGGCAGACAGGAATGATATGCACACGGCAGGGCCCACTAATGTAAACAGTGGACGTTGGGGAGAGCATCGTGAGACGCCATGCTGACCAGATCCTAGAATCACAGGAACAAGTCAACCCCATGCCTCGCCCATACGTACCTGGTGATGAACCCAACGTACAGGTAGCATCTACCCCAGAAACAGTAGCATCGGAAGCTGATGAACCAACCGACGACAGGGGGCCAGAATCGCCTCCGCACCAAGAGCAAGACACTCAGGAAAGGCGCTATCCAGAAAGGATCAGGAAGTCTCCCCAAAGACTGAATTTATAAATAGACTATTTTCAGCTAATGTTGCATGTTAAAAGTGTTAATTGTAATTAGTTTGATATTTAATTGTTAAATAAGTGTTATGGTACTGTTAATCTAAAAGGGGAGGAATTGTAATATATGTACCTTTAAGGGGGGAACTACTTTTTACAGCTCATGTATACTGTAGTACCGGCAGTGACCACACCTGTATATAACGCTGAGTAGTAATCTGTACAGATCAGTTGCAGTCTGAGCCACGTTGAGTAAACACATATTATACCGTTCTCCGCAGTCTGTGACTTCTTATACATGGACGTAATAGTGACCTTCACCTCGAGAGAGAGAGGGAGGGAGAGGTGTGGCGCAGCCCACTGTGGCTCCACTGACCACGAGGAAACAGGACGCCTGAGGGGATCAAAACGCAGGCCTGTTTCAAAACTCTATACTTTTCCAACTGGATTGGTGAGCATGTTTCTGGCCCTTCATAATCAGATCTAGATTGGTTAAAGAGGGTGGTCATTTTGGGTATAATTAACAGGAGTTGTTGTCCCTCGATGTTCCGTGTGTTTCCCCATTTCATGATGACTGTTGTAAGGTATAATATGCCTTTATCTATTTCAGCTAGTACTGTATTGTTATGATTTGTTTTTCCCTCCCATGTACCCTCTTATTTGCTTGCATTTGATTTGTTTTTCCAGGTGCAATAAAATTCCATTTTGATTCATTAAACTTGGTCTATAAGAGTCTTCTCTTCATTGTAGTTCCTGCACCTAAATCCAGTGTCTAGAATCTAAGGGGCGAGTGGGTCGAACCACTCAAGGTTTTACTGTGCAAAAGAGAGAGAGAGGCCTCTGGCGAGAGAAACCTCTGCGATCTCAGAGAGAAAACTCCTTACAACGACTGGATTTGGCAGGACTGCAGCTGTGATCCGATCCTTGGGTGTGGGATCATTTACCTCTGTCTGTCCCAGAAAAAGTCGAGAAGCTTCCTCTGAATCTTGTTGACAATCTCAGGGGGAGGGATCAATGTGATGAACCAGTACCACAACATAGCGGCCACCAGCTGATTTGTGCTGCTTCCGCTGTTTAGCATGCATGTAGTCCTGTGTTGTAGCTTCAACAGGTTGGCACCTCTTTTTTAGATATGCCTGGTGCTGTTCCTGGCATGCTCTTCTGCACTCTTCATTGAACCAGGATTGGTCCCTTGGTTTGATGGTAGAGTGACGGGTATGCTGGCCATGAGGTAACAGATTGTGATGGAATACAATTCTGCTGCTGCTGATGGCCCACAGCGCCGCATGGATGCCCAGTTTTGAGCTGCTGGATCTGTTTTTAACCTTTCCCATTTAGCACAGTGGTAGTCCTCAGTGTCAAGATGGGATATCTTCAAGTGGTATTCTACATGGACGAGTACTGATTTATCAGCAGGATGTTACCTTGCCCATGTTCGATCTGATGCCATGAGACTTCATGGGGTCTGGAGTCATGTTGAGGACTCCCAGGACTGTGCCGCCACCTCTGGTGGATCTGTCCTGTCGGTGGGACAGGACATACCCAGGCATGGTGATGGAGGAGCCTGGGACTTCGGCTGAAACACATGAGTCTGTGAGTATGACTATGCTTGCTTGACTAGTCTGTAGGACTACTCTCCCAATTTTGGCACAGGTCCCCAGATGTTAGTGAGGAAGACTTTGCAGGGCAGGGTCGACTGGACTGGGTGTGCCTTTGTCGTGTCCGAATCCGCTGCCTAGGTTGATGCCAGGTGGTCTGTCCAGTTTTATTCTTATACTGTTTCGTAGCATTTTGATACAACTGAGTGGCTTGCTCGGCTATTTCAGAGGACAGTTAAGTGTCAATTACATTGCTGTGAGTCTGGAGTCACATACAGGCTGGTTTTCCTTCGTTAAGGAATGTGTTTTTAATGACAATACGATAGTTTCATGGTCACCATTACTGATACTAGCTTTTATATTCCAGATTTATGTATTTAACTGCCATGGTGGGATTTAAACTCATCTCCCCAGTTCATTAGGCCAAGGCCTCTGGATTTCTAGTCCAGTAACATGACCATTATGCTGTCATAACCTTGCCGTGGGCTGGCCAGCAAGCTGTCAAGAGCTGGAGGCCAAAGTCACTGCTTGCCTCAGTTGCTGGAAAGGACTGCTCCAAGTGCTGTCCTACAGGGGTCGAGAGCTGGTCATAAACGAACTGCTGGCCGCTATGTTGTGGCACCGGTTGTTCACTTTGATCCCTCCCACTGAGTTTGTTGCCAAGATTCAAAGGAAGCTCATCGACTTCTTCTGGGACAAAAGAAAGCACTGGGACTCTGCTGCGGTTCTGAGTCTCCCCCTTAGGGAGGACGGTCAGGCGCTGGTGTGCCTTCGCACCCAGGCTGCCAGTTTCTGCCTTCAGACCCTGCAGAGATACCTGTACGTCGAGGATCCTCCCAGATAGTGTTTGAGCGCTGGCGAAGTATTTCTTCTGTCAGATACACAGCCTTAATTATGACATCCAGCTCCAGTTTGTCAAGTTGCTCGGTATCCACATGTCCTTGCGGGAGCTGCCTGCCTTCTACCGGGATCTAACTGGGGTCTGGAATATTACTGCCTCCAGCCAGAGCTCCCCTTGTCAGGAATAGCCGTCATCTACGGGAGCCGCTACTCAGGAACCCGCACTGATGCACTGGATGGGAGAGAGGAGGGCCGGGGCTGTGGGGATAACCAGAGTCAAGAATGTACTGGATGGGGGAGAGGAGGGCCAGGGCTGTGAGGATAACCAGAGTCAGGGACGTACTGGATGGGGGAGAGGAGGGCCGAGGCTGTGAGGATAACCAGAGTCAGGGATGTATTGGATGGGAGAGAGGAGGGCCGAGGCTGTGAGGATAACCAGAGTCAGGGACGTACTGGATGGGAGAGAGGAGGGCTGGGGCTGTGAGGATAACCAGAGTCAGGGACGTACTGGATGGGGGAGAGGAGGGCCGAGGCTGTGAGGATAACCAGAGTCAAGGATGTATTGGATGGGAGAGAGGAGGGCTGGGGCTGTGAGAATAACCAGAATCAGGGACGTACTGGATGGGGGAGAGGAAGGCCGGGGCTGTGAGGATAACCAGAGTCAGGGACGTACTGGATGGGGGAGAGGAGGGCTGGATGGCGCCAGTAACATTGCCACACAGGATGTCCTGGTGTTACGTCCGGCACAAGGCTGAAGCCAACCAGGCACGATCCCATCCTATCTTACACCTGATCACATGGAATTTCTCATTGCAGCAAGGATCCAAATCCTCTCTCGGGAACCTCCGCTTCACAACTTGAGCCGTCTCTTGGAAATTCTGGCAGTGTCATTCCCCTCGTCATGGAGGGATTTCCTGTACAGGCTGCTCCTGCACTCTCAGCACTTCCTCACCCTCGTCTTCCTTCCAGACACGCCCTGGCGAGTCACCCTGCCATCCAGACACACCCTGGAGTCTCACCCTGTCGTCCGGGCACGCCCTGGTGAGTCACCCTGCCATCCAGACATACCCTGGAGTCTCACCCTGCCATCCAGACACGCCCTGGCCAGTCACGCTGCCATCCGGACACACCCTGGAGACTCACCCTGCCATCCGGACACACCCTGGCTGTTATGTTCATTAATAACTAGACATTCTTATTATGAACACAGCTAGCTTCTAGCTAGTTATTTATTCAGCACACGTTCTCTAGGTACAGTATCTGTAGAGGCTTCCATGTGTGCTCCTGTGTGCAGGCTGCCATCTTGACTGTTGCCTTCTGGGTAGCCTAGTGCCTCATGGGTAATGTAGTCTTAAACATACAGCTATATACAGATCTACACAGCTCCACCTAGTGTCCACTATAGAATGACATGCTATTGATCATTTCATCCCCCTTTCTTTGAGGTTTAACAAAATCAATATCAATCAACTTTCAAGAAAACAATAAAGATAATATCAGTAACACTTTTGTTAGTGCTCTATAAACATAAACAATTTCAAAACAGTCAACACATTTTCAAAGCTTTACATTGTACTCAAAGATTAAGTCTATCAGGCTCTTTTACTTCACGTGTGGATCTTCTCAACACGGGTAAGTCTGATGTGTCTTCATGAGATTGTTCTGGCGGTGAATGACAAGATGCAGTTGCGGCATTGTCATCAATCTGGTCTTGAATAGTCTCTTGTGTTTTTAGGAGGGAACGGCGGTTCCTCCTGAGAATCTGTCCTTCCTCAGTTCCAACAGTGTATGACCTTGGTCCTACTTCCTCAAGAACTGTAGCTTTCCTGTTCCATGCATCTAGATCCTCAATCCTGACAACATCATCCTTTGTCAATGGTTTTAGAGTTTTGGATGACTTGTCATAGTATGATTTCTGTTTCAGCTTTAACAGTTGAAGTCTCTGTCTCAGTTCCTCACTTTGCAGTTCTTTTGCACAGCAGGGTAGCGTGGTGCGCAACTTGCGACCCATTAGTAGTTCAGCAGGTGAAGAACCACAGTCTAAAGGTGAGGCTCGGTAGCTCAGCAGGGCGAGATAAGGCTCAGATTTGCTTTCTGTCGCTTTCTTCAGTAGCTGCTTGAGAACTTGAACACCTTTCTCTGCCTTACCATTTGACTGAGCATACAAAGGACTGGATGTGATGTGCTGAAATTCATAATGTGCTGCAAACTGTTGCCACTCCTTACAGTTGAAGCACGGACCATTGTCGCTAACGGCAATCCTGGGAATTCCATGTCTGGCAAAGATGGATTTCACATGCATTATGACACTGCTTGCTGTGGTGCTTGAGAGCAGCGCCATCTCAGGATAGTTAGAATAGTAGTCAATCACTATTAGATAGTCTTTACCATTTAAATGAAAAAGGTCCATACCAACCTTTTGCCATGCTGCTGTTGGTATGTCAGCCACTATCATTGGTTCCTTTGCTTGTTTGCTTTGGTGTTTCTGACATGTCTCACATTTGCCTATCATGTTCTCAATGTCCTTATTTATGCCAGGCCAATAAACAGTGTCTCTTGCTCTCCTTTTGCATTTTTCAATTCCGGGGTGTCCCTCATGAATCCTTTTGAGCATGTCTTGACGTAGAGCCTGTGGAATGACTATTCTGTTCTGTTTTAGTAATAGTCCACTTGCGACACTCAATTCTGACCTTATTTGAACATCCACGTCTTCTTCAGTAGAGCTCACATGACTCATTGTGGGTGCTCGGGATAGTGCATCTGCTAACACTATGTATTTGCCTGGTGTTTAGATCAGTTCAAAGTCATATCTTTGCAGCGTCATCATGAGTCGTTGAATCCTTGGAGACATCTCATTCAGGTTTTTTTTTATGATGGCAACCAGAGGGCTGTGGTCTGTCTCAACTGTGAAGGTGGGAAGTCCATATATGTAGCCATGAAACTTTTCTAGTCCAACTACCAAGCCTAGACATTCCTTTTCAATCTGGGCATATCGACACTCAGTATCAGTCATAGACCTGGAGGCGTAGGGAACAGGCTTCCAATCTTCACCATCTGCTTGTAGCAAGACCGCACCGAGGCCATCTTTTGATGCATCCATTGACATTTTGATTCTTTTGGTTGGGTCAAAGAAGGTGAGTACAGGTGTGGTTGTCAGCACTGTTTTGAGGTTTATCCACTCTTGTTCATGTCTTTCTGTCCATGCAAACTCATTTGTTTTATGTAGCAGGCCTCGCAGACAGGCTGTCTTGGCTGACAAGTTAGGAATGAACTTTCCAATGAAGTTTATCATCTCCATGATGCGTAGCACTCCTTTTTTGTCAGTGGGTCGGGGCATGTTGAGTATGGCGTTTACTTTTTCCATATCTGGCTCTATTCCTTTACCAGATAGATTATCTCCTAGGAAAGTGACTTCCTGGACGCCAAACTGACACTTGGCTTTGTTGAGCTTCAATCCATTCCGGCGTATGCTCTGTAGCACTTTAGTCAGTCTCTCATTGTGTTCTTTCAGTGTGGAGCCCCAGATGATGATGTCATCAACATAGACCCGAACTCCTTCCAGACCTTCAATTATGTGTTCCATCGCTCTATGAAAGATTTCAGATGCAGATATTATCCCGAAAGGCATTCTGAGGAAACAATACCTGCCAAATGGTGTGTTAAAAGTACAGTATTTGGTGCTCTCTTCATCCAGTTTTAGTTGCCAAAATCCTTGTGAGGCATCGAGCTTTGTAAAGTTTCTGGCACCTAACATTTCACTGGTGATTTCTTCTCGCTTGGGAATCTGGTAGTGTTCACGTTTTATGTTTGTATTTAAGTCCTTTGGATCCATGCATATTCTTAGATCATTGTTCTTTTTCTTTACACATACATGGAGTTAACCCAGTTCGTTGGCTCTTCGACTTTCCTGATGACTCCTGGTGTGGTCATTCTGTCCAGTTCATTCTTGAGCCGGTCACGCAGGGGTGCTGGAACTCTTCGTGGAGCATGTACCACTGGCTGAGCATCCTGCTTTAGCTGGATCTTGTAAGTGAATTGTAGAACTCCAAATTCTTTGAACACATCCTGGAATTTATTCACTACAGAATCCACCGAGTCATCTGGTCTGCTTATGGCACAGTTTATACGGTAGACTCTTTTGACCAGTTCTAAGTCCTCACAAGCTTTGTCACCCAGTAGTGAATCAAGCCTTTCAGCCACAACAGAAAACATGAGATGATGCACTTTGTCATTGACTGTCACTTTAAGTCTGCATACACCTAAGCTATCTATTTTCTGTCCATTATATTCCTTCAGTAGTACTGACTTTTTCTGTATTTTGGGCTTATCTTTCATATTTTTAATGTCACTCATACTGATTAAGTTTGCTTTTGCTCCAGTGTCCAGTTTCAATGTAACTAATGCTCCATTTATCTGAAGTGGGATCATCCATTTGTACTCTTCTCCTGCATTAACTATATGTTCAGCATTGTCTATTTCTGAGGGCTGTACATTTTCTGTATCTTTTTTGATATCGTCACATGACACCATTCCTACAAAAAATGTCTCACTTACATCAGTGTCCTCAATCACATTAACTCGTTGCCCTTTTGTCGTTTTTACTTTTGAAAAGCATTGTTTGGCAAAGTGATTCTTTCCATTACACTTTGTGCACATTTTTCCAAATGCTGGGCATTGTCTTAACTGGTGTTTGTAACCACAGCGTTTACAATTAAAAATTTCATCCTCCGATTGCTTTTCATTTCTGTTCTGCCCACGTTTCTTCCCCTTGTAGGACACAGCACCGACAGCAGCATTATCACTCATTACATTCGCATCATTATTGATTTCACTGAAAGTCTTCGCGTGATTTCGAGCTAGCTCGCTGGCTTTGCATATTTTCACTGCATTTTCCAAATTTAGTTCGGTTTCTCTCAACAGACGTTCCCTGACTTTTTTATCATGAATACCAAACACAATCTGGTCACGAATCATGGATGCTTTGAGCTCAGAGAAATTACATGTCTGTGCTTTCAGTTTCAGAACAGTTATAAAGCTAACAAAGTCTCATTTTGTTGCTGTGTCCGAGAACGGAAGATGTATCTTTCATACGTCTCATTCATTTTGGGAGAGCAATGTGCATCAAATTTTTTTAGCACATCTTCTAATTTTTCTCTGTTCTCCGCTGGATTAAATACAAATGTATTAAATACATCTATCGCCTGTGGGCCTGCAACCGTAAGCAGCAACGCTATCTTCCTTGGGTCTGGCTTCATACCGAATCCGATGGCTGCAATGTAGAGTTCGAATTGTTGTTTAAAAATCCGCCAATTGTAGTCGACATTTCCCTCAAGATTCAAACCTCCTGGTGGCTTCAAATTCTCCATGTCGCTTTCAATAACTAGACATTCTTATTATGAACACAGCTAGCTTCTAGCTAGTTATTTATTCAGTACACGTTCTCTAGGTACAGTAACTGTAGAGGCTTCCATGTGCGCTCCTGCGTGCAGGCTGCCATCTTGACTGTTGCCTTCTGGGTAGCCTAGTGCCTCATGGGTAATGTAGTCTTAAACATACAGCTATATACAGCGCTACACAGCTCCACCTAGTGTCCACTATCTAATGACATGCTATTGATCACTACACTGGCGAGTCACCCTGCCATCCGGACACACCCTGGAGAATCACACTGCCATCCAGATACACCCTGGAGACTCACCCTGCCATCCAGACACACCCTGGAGTCTCACCCTGCCATCCAGACACGCCCTGGAGACTCACCCTGCCATCCAGACACACCCTGGAGTCTCACCCTGCCATCCAGACATACCCTGGCTTCTCACCCTGCCGTCCAGACATGCCCTGGCGAGTCACCCTGCCATCCGGACACACCCTGGCGAGTCACCCTGCCATCCGGACACACCCTGGCGAGTCACCCTCCCATCCGGACACACCCTGGAGAATCACACTGCCATCCAGATACACCCTGGAGACTCACCCTGCCATCCAGACACACCCTGGAGTCTCACCCTGCCATCCAGACACGCCCTGGCGAGTCACCCTGCCATTCGGACACACCCTGGCGAGTCACCCTGCCATCCGGACACACCTTGGAGTCTCACCCTGCCATCCGGAGGAGCAGGGATCCCCAGTAGAGGGCGCTCTATGTGGGAGTCCTCCCTTGCACCATTGATGAAGAGTGTGGTGGAGAGTGTTGCATGGAGCATTCCTGTCCAATAGGATTTTAAGCAGATTCACGGACTCCCTGTAATTTTTGTGGCCTGGATGAGTCTGTTTTTCATGTATATGTTGATGTGAGAGGTTGCAGCCCCTCTTTTACTATTTAAAGGGACTTCTCCTCAATATCTGGCTGGACTTGAGTCCCATCTCCTGATCTTTGGCCACCCGGTGTGGCGTGGTCGGGTACGTCGGTTGACCTCCTCGTGGGCCTGGCCAAGGTGGCCATTTACAGATCCAGGTTTGAAGCGGCCCAGTGGGATGCTGGGAGTCGCTCTGGCTGCCTGCCTATGTTCCGCGGTCTTATCCACACCGAATCGCCCTGGAAAAGGAGCACGCGGTGTCTGCCGGTACACGTGAGGCTGTCCTCGACCGGTGGGCACTGCAAGGACCGGAGGGCATCGTCGACACAGAATATAATATTCTTATTTAATTTGATCAGTTACCTTTGGTTTATTTATAATTTGTGTGTTTATTGTTTGTGCCCCTTTGCACTTCTAGTTAATTTGATTTTGATTGGTCGATTTGGATGACACTGTTGCAATCAATCAGAGAACTAGAACTCTGTTTCCATAGTAACTGATCATGTTCAGGAGCCTGATCTGAGGCTGTTATAACAGTTACCAATAGTCAGTCTTTGCCCATCAGCCCTTTGCTTAAACCATTTTCTTGTGGCAAAGCCACTAAGAGACTCTTGCAGCAATGTATATAATTGCCTTTAACAGGGGTTTGTTACCTTTAAATGTCTGCTCTGTATAAATAGCGCGGGTTCGGTAAAATGTCGATCCAGCGCGATGTCATCATCACGCAGGTCACGTGACGCACTCAACGGCAGGAAACATGATGACATCATGACGTCAGAGGGGAGTGGCGTGTCCTTTCAGTTCTCGTGGAACCAAGTATTGTACAGACCTGTTTAGAGTTTCTCCTGCGTTTTTGTTTGTAACTTTTACCAGTGCATTAAACCACATTTGGTTAACAGCTAGTTTCAATCTCAGTGAACTCCTACATTGGTGACCCCGAATACTCGCGGACATTTTTTGCGGCGGAACCGGAACGCAGGCCATGATGGAAGCCAACGCAGTGGCTTTGAAGCTCCCCCAATTTTGGGAACAACAGGCGGCCTCCTGGTTCGTGCAAGCGGAGGCGCAGTTCGAGCTCCGCAATGTCGTGCAGGATCAGACCCGTTATCTTTACGTGGCCTCTGCACTCGACAGCTCGACGGCGTTGAGGATCATCAGCCTACTGGAAAACCCCCCCGGCTACCGACAAGTACGTCGCCATCAAGGCTCGGCTCATGCAGGTATTCGGCCTTACAAAGGCAGAGCGCACGCACCGCCTACTCACGCTGCCCGGGTTGGGTGACTCCAAACCTTCAGAGTTGATGAGCCAGATGCTCACTCTCCTGGGGTCGGAGCCGCAATGTTTCCTGTTCTGCGAACAGTTCCTCACTCAACTGCCCGAACAGGTGCAGGCGGCCCTCGCCAGATCGGACGCCGGGGATGGTATAGCGCTCGCCGAAGAGGCGGTTAAAATATACGCAGTCCGACAGCCATACTGCGCCATCGCGGGACGCCCCGCCCCAAAGGGCCCTGCCTCGATGCCTCCTCCAACCGGTTTCTGCTATTACCACGCTCGGTTTGGCGTGAAGGCCAGATGCTGCCGTCCGCCTTGCAGTTTCGCGCCCAAAGCAACGAACAGACCCCTGCGTGTCAAGAGCACCGGATCCGGGGCGTGCTCCGCAGCCACGATGGCGGTCGGCGATTCCGGGAAATTACTTTATTTAACCGACTCCATCTCGGGCCGTCGTTTTTTGTGCAACACAGGGGCGCAATGCAGCATCCTTCCCGCGTCGGTCCTCGACCTTCGGTCCGGCAGGCGGGATTCTCCCCTCCAAGCTGCCAACGGGGGCGCGATTCGTACTTTCGGGACCCGCCGGGTCCAGGTCTGCTTCGGTGGCCAACGTTTTATATGGGATTTCGTCACCGCCAGCATCTCACAGGCACTCCTAGGTGCCGACTTTTTATGCGCCAATGGCCTGCTGGTTGATTAAAAAAATCGCCGGCTCGTTCACGCCGCCACGTTCGACTGTATTCCATGTGTACGTGGCAGGGTCGCGCTGCACTCAGTTTCCTGCGCTCAACCACCTCCCGACGACTTCTCCCGCCTCCTCGGGGACATTCCCGAGCTGACCAAGCCCACCTTTTCGGCTTCGACCGCCAAACATGGGGTGGAGCACCATATAACGATGGCCGGCTCTCCCGTCTACGCCAGGGCACGGCGGCTCGAGCCCAGTAAGCTCGTGGCTGCTAAGGCAGAGTTCGCCGTGATGGAGATGTTGGGGATTATTCGCCGGTCGAATAGTCCCTGGTCTTCACCTGTCCACATCGTCCCCAAGCCCGGGGGTGGATGGCGGCCCTGCGGTGACTACCGTCGCCTCAACGATGTCTGTAAGGGGTTTTCTCTCTCCGAGGTTGCAGAGGTTTCTCTCGCCAGAGGCCTCTCTCTCTCTTTTGCAAAGCAAAAACTTGAGTGGTTCGACCCACTCGCCCATTAGGTTCTAGACACTGGACTTAGGTGCAGGAACTACAATGCAGAGAACACTCTTATAGACCAAGTTTAATGAAACAAAATGAAATTTTATTGCATAAGGAAAAACAAATCAAATGCAAGCAAATAAGAGGGTACATGGGAGGGAAAAACAAATCATAACAATACAGTACTAGCGAAAATAGATACAGGCATATTATAGTGAGGGAAGGTCAACTGTTTGACCACTTTCAAGAGGTCTCTTCTAGCCAGTTACCATTTTCACATAGGTTTTCTCTGTAGGGCTGCTGCCCTCTTGTCTTGTCAACGGCCCGGGGTTTGTCGACGATCTCCCGATGGTTACCCCGGGGCGGGATGCAGGCTCGAATTGCCTTCTTGATGGCTGCTTCGTCTTCTTCAACGGTTAATCGCTGATCTCTCTGCTGATAGCTAATCACTGCTATCGCTCCCCTGTCTACGATGGCTCCCCGGGTGTCTCCAATTATACTTCTCAGGTGAGGCCTTTATCTCCCGTCAAATCAAGGTTAGTCTTTGTTTAACTTTTGGTGGGCTTGTTGCACAGTGGGGTAGTTATTATATTTAAACTGCTTTTGGGATGGCCGGTGATGGCCATCTCTGGTCTGGAATGACCCGACATTGTTGTGAATGTCTTCTTAATGTCTTTAATGGGGCTTTGATGCTCCCCTTATGAATAAGAAACTGTTTCCCTTTGTCTGGGTAAACATTTAGATGGCCTTTATCTACAGGCCGATCTGACTGGATCTGCATCCAATCTTTATGTATGTGTGAGTGTCTGGTTTCATTTTCTCAGAAACGGCTTCCAGAACTTACTGTGGGTTGAATCCACAAAGGCTATCTGGGGACTGCAGGAACCATTTTAAAGTGTCCCAATAAGTCGGTCACGGGGTCTGGTGGCCATTTTATGTGCCTCTTTTTCTGGGCTTCTTTTAAAACAGTCTTTTAAAACAGGGCTTCTTCTGCCAAAGGACCCTTATAGTACAATATTAATTTTGCGGATGTTATGTCACGACTTCCGACCGGTATCCCATACCGCACATACAAGATTTCTCTGCACATCTGGCGATGACTTCGGTTTTCTCCAAGGTCGACCTCGTCCGTGGGTACCATCAGGTTCCGGTGCATCCCCAGGACGTCCAAAAGACAGCGGTCATCACTCCTTTTGGCCTGTTTGAGTTCCTCCACATGCCGTTTGGACTTAAAAACGTGGCGCAGGCATTCCAGTGCCTGATGGATTCAGTGCAGCGGGATCTCAAATTTTTGTTCGTCTATCTGGATGACATACTGATACAACCAGCGCCACAAAGGAGGAACATCTCCAGCACCTGTGCATCCTCTTTCGTCGCCTTCAACAGCACGGCCTCATTGTCAATCCGGCCAAATGCCAGTTCGGCCTGCAGCAGCTCGACTTCCTAGGCCACCGCATCAGCATGCCGCTTCGGGCCAAGGTGGAGGTGATCGCGGTTTTCCCGCGGCCGCAGACCGTGAAGGCGCTCCAGGAGTTCCTGGGTATGGTAAATTTTTACCATCGTTTTGTTCCCAGGGCCGCACAACTAATGCGGCCGCTCTACGAGGCCCTCAGAGGGAAGCTGGGTAAGGAGCCTGTGGTTTGGACGCTGGAGATGGACCGTGCCTTCGGAGACACAAAAACCGCCCTCCCGAACGCGACGATGTTGGCACACCCCCTGCCAGGAGCCACCATCGCCCGCACAACTGACGCGTCGGACTACGCCGTTGGAGCCGTCCAAGAGCAATGGGTCGACGGCATGAGGCAACCACTGGCGTTTCTTAGCCGACAGCTGCGACGGCATGAACGCCAGTACAGTACATTTGACAGGGAGCTGTTGGCGTTGTTTTTGGCCATTCGCCATTTTCATTTTCTGCTCGAGGGCCGCCACTTTACTACGTTTGTCGACCACAAACCGCTCACATTCACAGAATCACAGAATCACAGAAACCCCACAGTGCAGATAGAGGCCATTTCGGCCCATCAAGCCTGCACCGACACATATCCCACCCGATCCCCGTAACCCCTACACCAACACGTAACCCCACGTATTTAATCCCCCTAACACTAAGGGTCAATTTATCATAGCCAATCAACCTAACCCGCACATCTTTGGACTGTGGGAGGAAACCGGAGCACCCGGAGGAAACCCACGCAAACACGGGGAGAATGTGCAAACTCCACACAGACAGTCACCCGAGGCCGGATTCGAACCCGGGTCCCTGGCGCTGTGAGGCAACAGTGCTAACCACTATGCCACCGTGCCACTATGCCACTATGCCACCGTGCCATTCATGATGGCCAAGACTGCCGAACCGTGGTCGGCTCGTCAGCAACGACAGCTTACATATATTTCCAAATTTACCACTGACATCCGGCACTTGGCCGGGAAGGACAACATGGTAGCGGATTTCCTGTCCCGCGCCACCGTCCAGGCCGTTCAATTGGGAATTGATTATGTGCGCATGGCGGCCGACCAAGCTGCCGACCCGGCGACTTGAGCCTTTCGTTCCGACTCCGCCAGCCTTCAGCCGAGGCGTGTGCCATTCCATTCGGCTGGCACCGCTTTACTCTGTGACGTCTCCTTGGGGGACCCCCGTCCGATGGTTCCGTCTGCCTGGCGCCGGACGGTTTTCAACTTCATACACGGGCTTTCGCATCCTGGTGTGAGGGCATCGCAGAAATTGATGGCATCCAAATTCGTATGGAGAGGGATGTGCAAGGACGTCCGCGACTGGGCGAACACTTGTGTGGTTTGTTAATGAGCCAAAGTCCAACGACACGTCAGGGCCCCCTTGGCCACCTTCGAGGTGCCGGTAAGCCGGTTCGACCACGTCCACGTCGACCTTGTGGGGCCACTCCCGCCGTCACAGGGTTTCACGCACCTTCTGACGATGGTCGATCACACCACGAGATGGCCTGAGGCGGTTCCCCTGACGTCTACCACCTCTGCGGATGTCGCTCGAGCCTTTCTCTCGTCATGGGTAGCACGCTTTGGAGTTCCGACGGATATTTCTTCCGACTGTGGTCCGCAATTCTCATCTGAGCTTTGGAACATGGTGGCCTCGGCCTTAGGCACCACACTCCATCGCACCACAGCCTACCACCTGCAGGCGAATGGGTTGTGTGAGCGTTTTCACCGTTCGTTGAAGGCGTCGCTCAGAGCCAGCCTCCTGGATATGGCATGGGTCGCTAAACTACCTTGGGTTATGCTGGGGTTGCACACGGTGCCGAAGGAGGGCCTGCAGTCTTCTGCCACGGAGATGGTTTACGGCCAGCCACTCTGGGTTCCAGGTGAATTCCTGCCATCCCCTACACAGCTGTGGTCTGCGGCCAGTCAGCGGGAAGCCCACCGGGAAGCGGCCCAGTGCTTCAGGCCGGTTCCGGCGTCGCAGCATGGTTTTCCTGCCTCCCACATTCCAGTGGAGTTGTTGAAGGCTAAATTTGTGTTTGCTTATCACGACGCCTACCGCAACCCACTCAGGCCTCCATATACGGGTCCCTTCCGGGTTTTACAGATGGGGGCTAAGAGTTTTTTGGTCGACCTCGGGGGCCAGCCGGACCACATCTCTGTCGATCGCCTCAAGCCCGCGCACCTGGAACTAGAACAGCCAGTCAAGCCTGCTCAACCACCGTGCCGGGCTGACCATCGGCTGTTGCAACCCCTGACCATACTGCTACACCCGCCAGCTCACCGCCTGCTCAGCGTTTTCCTCTCCGGGAATTTAGGAGTCGTTCCAACAGGCTCATCCGACCTCCTCTGCGATTGACTTTTCTTATTAAAGACAATTCTGGGGGGGCGTATGTGGCAAAGCCACCAAGAGACTCTTGCAGTAATGTATATAATTGCCTTTAACAGGGGTTTGTTACCTTTAAATGTCTGCTCTGTATAAATAGCGCGGGTTCGGTAAAATGTCTATCCAGCGCGATGACGTCATCACGCAGGTCACGTGACGTACTCAATGGCGGGAAACATGATGATGTCATGACGTCAGAGGGGAGAGGCGTGTCCTTTCAGTCCTCGTGGAACCAAGTATTGTACAGACCTGTTTAGAGTTTCTCCTGCATTTTTGTTTGTAACTTTTACCAGTGCATTAAACCACATTTGGTTAACTGCTAGTTTCAATCTCAGTACTTTCGTTCTCCTACATTCTCCTCACAATGACTTTACTTTCTGATGCTTGCTGTGAGGTTTTAACCTCTCTCTTCATTCTAACTTTGGACAGAGGGAGTGGTGTACAGTTGGATAGTGGTATCGGGGCACCAGTCGACAGTCCCAGATTACTGCATCTGTCCCTGCTGGTTCCAACCCGAAAACCATCCCACATTCCGTCTACACCTGACTGAATTTATCACAGTGTTAAGCACTGTATCAAGACTGGGCAGGTTATAAATAACCCACGGACCATTCGCCCCCCCCCTTTAGTCTTAAACCCTCATCAAAGGGGCTCGAAACCATTTAAATACATCTCTGTATCTGAGAGTGTCCAACACAAATTGTGATGCTTGAAGAGCGAGGATAAGTTTCTCTAAACTCTCATCAAGTTTAGGGTTTGATAATGACCGTGGCAGATAATTTAATCCAACACGGCAGTGTTAAAAGTCAGACAAATACAG
This sequence comes from Somniosus microcephalus, assembly GCF_052327205.1. NCBI lineage: Eukaryota > Metazoa > Chordata > Chondrichthyes > Squaliformes > Somniosidae > Somniosus > Somniosus microcephalus. Next base: position 111,959,428 of record NC_140994.1, read on the forward strand.
GTCGCCATCTGAAAATCTCTGATTTTTACCCCCTTGTTCTGAGGTGCCAACTGATAGTGAATGGATGTTCATACTTATGAATTGATAAGTTATTCCACAAGCTAATAGAATTCAAAGGGCTTTTATTGGCTTTCATTAGAATTAAGCATAAAATGATAACTATTGACAATAATCACACGCATACAATGATAACATTATTACCAATAATCACACACATACAATGATAACTATTACTAATAATAATTACACAGATACTTGAGACGCTTACGGTACAAGACCGGAGAATTCACCGGGTCACAGGTTTTGAGCTCGAGGGGATCAGCTGGCCAAAGCTTGTCAAATGCTGAAGTATCTATTCTAACAGCCCTCTTTTTATCCCTTTCTTTCACTCTTGCTACATGAGGATCCGCATGTTTTCAATTATTACCTCATCTAAGTAGCTGCAATAACTCCAGTTTTAAAAGAATAACTCCCCATAACTTGACTCACTCCCTAATTTTCCAGATTTATGGTGCCTTTTCCAGGCTGCAGCCAACAGAGAGAGCTTTATGGTCTCTCCTTATCAGTGAAATCACTGTCTAACTGGAATCTCTTTTACTGATTGAATATTACTCACAGAAACTCACTTAAAACCTCAAGTTAATAAGTTGTGCCTGTCACTACTACAATTCACTACTGAGATTAATACAGTCGTGCCTGTCACTACTACAATTCACTACTGAGATTAATACAGTCATGCCTGTCACTACTACAATTCACTCATGAGATTAATATAGTCGTGCCTGTCACTACTACAATTTACTACTGAGATTAATGCAGTCGTGCCTGTCACTACTACAATTCACTCATGAGATTAATATAGTCGTGCCTGTCACTACAATTTACTACTGAGATTAATGCAGTCGTGCCTGTCACTACTACAATTCACTACTGAGATTAATACAGTCGTGCCTGTCACTACAATTCACTACTGAGATTAATGCAGTTGTGCCTGTCACTACTACAATTCACTACTGCGATTAATGCGGTTGTGCCTGTCACTACTACAATTCACTACTGAGATTAATGCATTCGTGCCTGTCACTACTATAATTCACTACTGAGATTAATACAGTCATGCCTGTCACTACCACAGTTCACTCATGAGATTAATACAGTCGTGCCTGTCACTACAATTCACTACTGAGATTAATGCAGTTGTGCCTGTCACTACTACAATTCACTACTGCGATTAATGCGGTTGTGCCTGTCACTACTACAATTCACTACTGAGATTAATGCATTCGTGCCTGTCACTACTATAATTCACTACTGAGATTAATACAGTCATGCCTGTCACTACCACAGTTCACTCATGAGATTAATACAGTCGTGCCTGTCACTACAATTCACTACTGAGATTAATGCAGTCATGCCTGTCACTACTACAATTCACTACTGTGATTAATGGGGTTGTGCCTGTCACTACTACAATTCACTACTGAGATTAATGCAGTCGTGCCTGTCACTACTATGATTCAGTACTGTGTTCCTACAATGTGTACAGGACTCCTTTCTAACCCAATATGTAAGAAGCCCAAAAAGGGAGAATTTGCTATTGGATCTAGTAATGGGGAATGAACTAGAGCAGATAAAAGAAGTAAAGGTAGGGGAACATCTAGGCAATAGTGACCATCATGAAATACGCTTTAAGATAATAATTGAGAAGAACGTAAATATGTCAAAGATCAGGGTAATAGATTGGAAAAAAGCTGATTTTGCAGGGCTGAAAATAGAACTTGGGAAAATAAAATTGACAATAATATTGGCAAACAATGATGTAGAACAGCAGTGGGAAATATTTAAAAGGGTGTTCTACAGAGTCTGAGAAAAATATGTTCTGATAAAAAAGCAAGAACAAGCTAAACACTAATGGGATACCATGAATGAATAAAGACATAAGGAAAAAATTGAGGGCAAAGAAAGAAGCATACAGTAAGTACATGGGCAGCAGGGAAGAGCAAAGCGAGTCACCAGGTCTCCGTCTCCTGGATGGAGAAGTGAAATCCCTGTTCTATGCGGACGACCTGGTTCTGCTGTCTCCCACAGAACAGGGATTACAGCAACAACTAGACCTACTCGACAAATACTGCCAAAATTGGGCTCTAACAGTAAATCTAAAGAAAACCAACATCATGATTTTTCAAAAAAGGCCCAGATGTCAGGAAAACAAATACCAGTTTACCCTCAGTGATACCACTATAGGACACACTATGAGCTACACCTACCTTGGTCTAACTATTACAGCATCAGGGAGCTTCAGCATAGCAGTGAATGCACTAAAAGAAAAAGCCCGAAGAGCCCTATATGCAATAAAAATAAAATTCTACAACATCCAAATCCCAATCAAAATCTGGCTCAAAATATTTGACAGCATAATCCTGCCCATTGCACTGTATGGTAGTGAAGTATGGGGCCCGCTAAATCAACAAAGCTACACTAAATGGGAAAAACACACAATAGAAGCCCTACATGCAGAATTCTGCCGAAGCATCCTTCGCACCCAAAGAAAAACGCCAACAAATGCATGCAGAGCCGAACTAGGCAGATACCCACTGATAATAAACATCCAAAAATGAGCACTAAACTTCCTAAATCACCTCAAATCTAGCTCCCCAGACACCCTTCATTTCAAAGCCTTTCAGACCCAAGAGCTAAACCCAGAAAAGAGTCCCCTGAGTCAGCTGCTACTGAAACTAAGTACTCAGCTGGACCCTGACCAGCCCCAGACCAACACAGCCGTCCAAACACCAATCCGAGTGAACCAAATCATTAAAAAATGCAAAGAAACCTACCTGGAACATTGGAACAAAATAACCGAAAGCCAAAGCAGATTAGAATGTTACCGGGCCCTAAAAAGAGAATATAAACTGGCAGACTACCTCACGACCATCAGAGACACAAAACAGAGACAGACCCTCACCAGGTACAGACTAAGCGACCACCAACTGGAAATTGAAAAAGGCAGATACAAGAAATCCTGGCAGCCTAGAGAGAATAGAATATGCGATCAATGTCTGGCCGGCGAGGTTGAAACAGAAATGCATTTCCTCCTAAAATGCGAAAAATTCAACACATCAAGAAACATATTATTCAACAAGCTAAGCCAAACAACCCCAGATTTCAAGGGATTGGATGACCTGTCAAAATTGAGATTAGTCCTAGGAGGAGACAGACCATACCTTGGGGCCAAATATGTAACAACATGTCACAACCTGAGGACTGTTTAAAATTAAGACTGTTTAAAATTAATATTGAACATACCAAATGAAGTACAAAGACTGTTTAAAATTAATATTGTTTAAAAGTAATATTGTATGTACCCAACAAATGTCAAATCGATTGACACCTACAGAATGTTGGAAAACTGTACCTTTATGCTATGTAAGCTTTGGCAATATGGTTCTCTGTAAACTTTCATGCCAATAAAGCATTTGAATTGGAATTGAATTGGAATTGGACAAGGGAGAATATGAAGAGATTAGGGGCGAAGTCAAAAAACAATTAGAAAGGCAAAAAGGAACTATGAAATTAAATTATCAAGTAACATAAAACAAAATAATAAAATATTTTACAGGCACATAAATAAAAAAAAGGAAAGTTGGGATGGGAATAGAGCCACTAAGGGATGGACAGGATAATACCACAGGCAGCGATAGAGAGATGGCAGAAGTAGTAAATATTACTTTGCTTCAGTATTTACCAGGGAGACAGAACAGGTGGACATGACATCGGATGATGAGATTAGAAATTAGATAACTGCAGTTAAAATAAAAAGAGGAGAAATATTAAATAAATGAATCAAACTCAAAGAGGATAAAAACCCTGGTGCAAATGCATTACATCCGCGCATTTTAAAAGAATCTAGGAAAGAGATAGCAGAGGCATAACTGCACATATTTAATAATTCATTAGAACAAGGTGCAGTGCCAGAGAACTGGCGGATAGCTAACATAATACCTATATTTAAGAAGGGAGATAGAACATGTCCAGGGAACTATAGAGCAGTCAGCTTAACATTGGTAGCAGGAAAAATAATGGAATCCCTACTAAAGGAGAAAATAGAAGAACATCGAGAAGCCAAAAATATAATAATGATGAATAGTCAGCATAGATTTCAAAAGGGAAGTCTTGCTTGACCAACCTCAATGAATTTTTTGTAGAGGTAACAGAGAGAGTAAACAAGGATAATGTAGTAGATGTAATTTATCTGGATTTTCAAAAGGCCTTCGATAAGGCACCACATAATAGACTAATGAATAAAATAAGAGCATGTGGTGTCAGGAGACAAGTAGCAGAATGGATAACTAGCTGGCTTCAAGACAGAAAGCAGAAAGTAGGGGTAAAGGGTAGCTATTCAGAGTGGCAGATGGTGGGAAGTGGTGTTCCATAAGGATCAGTGTTGGGACTACTGTTGTTCACAATTTATATTAACTTTGGAATCAAAAACACAATTTCTAAATTTGTAGATTACACCAAATTGGGGTGGGGGGGTAGTCAATACTGAGGAGGACTGCAACAAATTACAAGAAGGCATCAATAAACTTGAAGAATGGGCATATAATTGGCAAATGAAATTCAACAGATAAATGTGAGATATTACAATTTGGTAAGAAAAATAGGGAGGTCACATATTACTTGGAAAATAAGAATCTAAATGCGGTAGAAGAGCAAAGGGATCTTGAAGTACAAATACACAAATCACTGAAAATAGCGACACAGGTTCAAAGGCCATTAAAAAAAGCAAACCAAGCATTCGGGTTTATTTCTAGAGGGATTGAATTGAAAAGTAGGGAAGTTATGCTCAATTTGTATCGAACCTTGGTTAGACCACACTTAGCGTACTGTGTGCAATTCTGTTCACCATAGTATAAAAAGGATATAGAGGGTGCAGAGAGATTTACAAGAATACTACCAGAAATGCGATGGTGTTATCTATCAGGAAAGGATGAGCAGGCTGGGTCTCTTTTCTCTTGAAAAGAGAAAGCTGAGGGGTGACCCAATAGAAGTCTTTAAAATTCTGAAAGGTTTTGATAGAGTAGACACACAGAGTGTTTCCACTTGTGGGGAAGAGCAAAACTAGAGGCCATCAATATAAGATAGAAACCAAAAAATCCAGTAGGGAATTCAGAAAGAACTTCTTTACCCAGAAAGTGGTGAGAATGTGGAACTTGCTACCACAGGGAGTGGTTGAAGCGAATAGTATAGATGCATTTAAGGGGAGGCTAGACAAGCATATGAGGGAAAAGGAAATAGAGGGTTATGCTGACAGAGATAGATGAGGAAAGACGGGAGGAGGCTCGAGTGGAGCATAAATGCCGGCATACACTGCTTGGGCCGAACTGGAGTATTGTGTCCAATTCTGGGCACCGCACTTTAGGAAGGATGTGACGGCCTTAGAAAGGGTGCAGAAAAGACTTATGAGAATGATTCCAGGGATGAGGGACTTCAATTACGTGGATAGGCTGGAGAAGCTGAGGTTGTTCTCCTTAGAGCAGAGAAGGTAGAGAGGAGATTTGATAGAGGTATTCAAAATCATGAGGGGTCTAGACAAGTAGATAGAGAGAAACTGTTCCCATTGGCAGAAGGGTTGCAAACCAGAGGACATAGATTTAAGGTGATTGGCAGAAGAAGCAAAGGTGACATAAGAAAAACTTTTTTATGCAGCGAATGGTGAGGATCTAGAATGCAGTGCCTGAAAGGGTGGTGGAGGCAGACTCAAGCAAGGTTTTCAAAAGAGAGCTGGATAAGTACCTGAAGGAAAAAAAATTGCAGGGCTACGGGATAAGGGTGGGGGAGTGGGACTTGCTGAAGTGCTCCTGCAGAGAGCCGGCACAGGCTCGATGGGCTGAAAGGCCTTCTTCCGTGCTGTAACCATTCTATGATTCTGTGCTGTATATCCTATGTAATCTTATGTAAAACTAACGTAGTAAAATTATGCAACTGAAGTGGACAATCAATTTAACTCTACGATTTACAGCGAACTTGCCAAAAGCAGCTGTTTTTAGCATTAGTGACAGACCCTTACAAAGAAAAGCACAATGACCACATGGATCCTAAAAAGCAACAGCTCCTGACATCGTCAGAGGGGGAGACCTGGACATGAAATCATCAGAGGGGGAGACCTGGATATGACATCATCAGAGGAGGAGACCAGGATATGACATCATCAGAGGAGGAGACCCGGACATGACATCATCAGAGGAGGAGACCAGGACATGACATCATCATCAGAGGAGACCCGGACATGACATCATCAGAGGGGGGGCCCGGAAATGACATCATCAGAGGGGGAGATCCAACAATGACATCATCAGAATGGAAGACCTGGAAATTACATCATCAGAGACCCCAACCTGGTAATGACATCAGCAGAGCTCCCAACCTAATGTAGTACCATTATTCAAGAAGGGTAGTAGGGATAAACCAGGGAATTACAGGCCAGTGAGCCTAACATCAGTGGTAGGGAAATTATTGGAAAAAATTCTGAGGGGCAGAATTAGTCTCCACTTGGAGAGGCAAGGATTAATCAGGGATCATCAGCATGGCTTTGTCAAGGGAAGATCATGTCTGAACAATTTGATTGAATTTTTTGAGGGGGTGACTAAGTGTGTGGATGAGGGTAGTGCAGTGGATGTGGTATACATGGATTTCAGTAAGGCTTTCGATAAAGTCCCGTATAGGAGACTGGTCAAGAAGGTAAGAGCCCATGGGATCCAGGGTGCCTTGGCACATTGGATCCAAAACTGGCTTAGTGGCAGAAGGCAGAGGGTGATGGTCGAAGGTTGTTTTTGTGACTGGAAGCCTGTGTCCAGTGGGGTACCGCAGGGATCGGTGCTGGGTCCCTTGCTGTTTGTGGTCTAAATTAATGATTTGGATGTGAATGTAAAAGGTATGATCAGTAAGTTCGCAGATGACACAAAAATTGGTGGGGAAGTAAATATCGAGGAGGGTAGCCTCAGTCTGCAGGACGATATAGATGGGTTGGTCAGATGGGCGGTGTTGTGTATGTAACCTGTTCCACCTTAAGAGAGCTTAAGCCTGTTCCACCTTAAGAGATGTACTACTTTCTCAGGCTGCTGTAGACGTAATACCGGGGGTGAACACACCGGTATATAAGCACTGTGCAGTAATCTTGTATTCAGTGTAGTCCCTACCTCCAACCAGTAAAGACCTGTTTTATTGTTACTGATTAAGTCTGAGTATTAATTACTTGAACAACTCACAGACTTGTGAGCACGGTGGCATAGTGGTTAGCACTGTTGCCTCACAGCGCCAGGGACCCGGGTTCGAATCCGGCCTCGGGTGACTGTCTGTGTGGAGTTTGCACATTCTCCCCGTGTTTGCGTGGGTTTCCTCCGGGTGCTCCGGTTTCCTCCCACAGTCCAAAGATGTGCGGGTTAGGTTGATTGGCTATGATAAATTGATCCTTAGTGTTAGGGGGATTAAATACGTGGGGTTACGGGGATAGGGTGGGATATGTGTTGGTGTAGGGGTTACGGGGATCGGGTGGGATATGTGTCGGTGCAGGCTCGATGGGCCAAAATGGCCTCTATCTGCACTGTGGGGTTTCTGTGATTGCTGTGACTTAACACTGGTGACGAGTCAGGTTCTTACCCTGCGGCAGTTATTCCACGGCGGTTGAAGAGAGGTTTCAAACCTCACCACTCACCACCCCACTGGAAGCGACAGGCATTAGGACCCTGAAGCCTCCATCAGCTTGTGAACCGGAGTAGAAGACAGGACTGGGGAAGAGAGAGGTACAGGGCGATAGCGATCGGCAGATAAGGGCCGGGCCGCTTTGAAGTGAGGGGCGCAGCCGGGCCATCGAGCGCAACCACCGATAAGGGCCGCACTCGGGCTGAAAGGCGCAGCATCAGCAGACACTGAAGGCGCGAGAGCCGCGGTGAAAAGCGCGGGCCATCGATCACGGCGGAGATAAGGGCCGCACTCGGGGCTGAAGGGAGACGGCGTCGGGGGACGGGTGAAGACAGCCAAGCGCGGGAAAACCGCCATTTTGTGGGCGGAGGACGACGGCAAGAGCGGGAAGCCGCCATCTTGGATAGCAGTAAAAAAAAAAAAAATCTGAGAAAATGCAAATCTGATAAAGTACTACAATGCCTAAACACGGGAATATTAGCAACTTTGATAGTGACATCGAAGATTGGGCCAGAAAATGTTGAAAGAGTAAAAAATTATTGTAAGGCCAATAAAATTCATGACCAAGATAAAGCTCTAACATTATTAAATTTAATGGGTGCGAAGACATACGGGCAATTGAAACACCTGTTATCACCAGATGAACCGGCGGATAAGACGTTCGATGAGATTGTTACTGTCCTGAAAGATCATCTAAACCCCACGCCGCGGATGCTAGCGGAATGATTTAAATTTTACGACAGAAGGCAGCTACAGCATGAACGCAATGCTGAATATTTGCTGGAATTGCGTAAATTAGCGAAATATTGCCAGTTTGGAACGGGACTGACAGAGGCACTACGAGACAAATTTGTGTGTGGTTTATTTAAACAGGATACACAAAAGCGACTGCTCGAGGAGAATGAGCTGACGCTTGAGAAGGCGGTCACTATGGCAGCAGCACACGAAGCCGCAGCGAGAGGCACGGCAGTAATGCAGCTACGGTCACCGGAGCTCAGTGCACACAAATTGGGTGTGAGTTCTGTTAAATGTTATCGTTGTGGAAAGACAACGCATGATCAGAACCAGTGTTGGTTTAAAAACCAAGAATGTAGAACTTGTGGTAGGCTTGGACATATAGCTAGAGTATGCAGGTCAGCGAAGAAGACCAGCAACAAGAAGTCACCGCAAGGGAAATACGCAAAGGTACACAAGGTGGCCGAACAGGAGTCCGATTCAGACGCAAGCAGTATTGAACTGGCTAGCTTAAGGGTACTCAACGTTGGTAAGGGTGCAGACCTCCAGACAATTTGGGTTACTCTTCAGATAGAAGGAGTCCAAGTAAAAATGGAATTGGACACTGGATCGGCATTGTCGGCCATGAATAAGAAAGATTACAGAAGGTTATTCCAACATATTCCCCTACAGGATACGGAGATTATATTGACAACCTACACGGGGCAGAGAGTGTACCCCATCGGGACAATAAAGGTTGCAGTGGCCAACAAGGGCGAAGGAAGTCAAATAATGGACTTATATGTGCTACCGGAGGGAGGTCCACCACTACTAGGCCGGGAGTGGTTTAGAAACATAAATATGGACTGGCATTCGCTAAAAGCCATAAAGAGTGAGAACTCGGTGCAGATAATCAGCCCAGACTCTAGAACTGATGATGGTAAGACCAACCCATGTGCAAAAGACAAAGTATCAGCACAGAATTCCACTGAGCAACAACAACATAGTTTAACAGAGAATTCTGAGTCTGTCAAGTCTACTGATATGCACATTTTTGAGGGACACTGGGCTCGAACTCAACTCCATTTCAAACTACAACAGCAATTAGAACAAATGATTCGCCGCTTTGAGCAAGAGATGAATGAAATAAAAAAGTTCTTTGTTACAGAGTGGGAGAATCTGGAAAGTCAACAGAAGCAACTGATGGAGAAAATGGAGCAGGAGCACACCAACCATCTGCGCGAGGAGGCCAAACGAATCAAAGCTGATTCAGGTTCTGAAGGTGTGTGCCATAATCTGGTGTCAGAAGAGTTAACGGTCAGCCAACTCCTTCATATGCTGAGGGACAAGACTCTGAAATGGGAAAAACTTGAACACGAGCTGCGATCTTCAAAGGAAAAGGGTTCGGAGCTCTCAAAAGTCATTGAGATGGCTGATGTGACGACACAGACTGAAACGACTGCAACAGAGCAGCCATTGGATGCCAAAAGTACGCTGACTCACGTCAATGTAGAACAACAGACCGCTGAAACAGCTGCTCCGGTAGAGGGATTGCATAGTCCGATCAATCAATCTCCAAAGGAAGTTGAAGTATTAAAATCACAAATGAGGTCACTAGTAAACGACTTGCTGAAAGCCCAGAAAAAGCTGGATGCAGAGGTACACATGAAGAAGTCTCTTCAGGAAAGGTGTCTGGATTTGGAACAAGAGCTGGCTAACGTCCAGCTGGGTATGGAGGAAATAGACGACCCTCTCACTGGTCTAGCTCAGGACGACACCGAATATTACCATGACCTGGTGGACGACACCGAATATTACGATGTCCTGTCCTGCCCAGCTTGTAACTTCAACTCCCAAAGTGCAGAAATCATGGAGGAGCACCAAAAGTCTACGGAACATCGGGAGAAGCTGGCTCTATGACGGAAACAGGAGGAAGAGAAGGAGGAACTGCGCATGCAGCTGGCAGCTGTGGCAGCTGACAATGGAGCCCAGAGAGTCTCCAAGAAGCAGAAAAGGAAAAGTAAAAACAGAAGATGACCCATCTGAACCATTATCACCTCTACCAGATCACACACGTGGTCCCTCCGAACGGAGCCAAATCAGTTCGGAAGTTCAAGCTGTTAAATCCATGAAAGGACTATTGAATGAGTAACGTGAACCGACTACATCACAGAGATTGAATCTGTGAACTGTTTTCCGCAGAGACTGAATCTGTGATATGTTACGTTAAACATGAAGTTATATATGTATATATGTTATTACGTTATGTTAAATGGGGGGATGACTATAAAGCTAAGAAGGGAGGAGTGTTGTGTATGTAACCTGTTCCACCTTAAGAGAGCTTAAGCCTGTTCCACCTTAAGAGATGTACTACTTTCTCAGGCTGCTGTAGACGTAATACCGGGGGTGAACACACCGGTATATAAGCACTGTGCAGTAATCTTGTATTCAGTGTAGTCCCTACCTCCAACCAGTAAAGACCTGTTTTATTGTTACTGATTAAGTCTGAGTATTAATTACTTGAACAACTCACAGACTTAACAGGCGGAACAGTGGCAAATGGAATTTAACCCTGAAAAGTGTGAGGTGATGCATTTTGGAGGGACTAACAAGGCAAGGGAATACACAGTGAATGGTAAGACCCTAGGAAAGACAGAGGATCAGAGGGACCTTGGTGTGCATGTACATAGATCCCTGAAGGCAGCAGAACAGGTGGATAAGGTGGTTAAAAAGGCATATGGGATACTTGCCTTCATTAGCCGAGGCATAGAATATAAGAGCAGGGAGGTTATGATGGAGCTGTACAAAATGCTCGTTAGGCCACAGCTGGAATATTGTGTGCAGTTCTGGTCGCCACACTATAGGAAGGATGTGATTGCTTTGCGGAGGCTGCAGAGGAGATTCACCAGGATGAAGAAAGACTGGACAGGCTGGGGTTGTTTTCCTTGGAGCAGAGAAGGCTGACGGGGGACCTGATTGAGGTGTACAAAATTATGAGGGGCATAGATAGGGTAGATAGAAAGGAACTTTTTCCCTTAGTAGAGGGGTCAATAACAAGGGGGCAAAGATTCAAGGTAAGGGGCAGGAGGTTTAGAGGGGATTTGAGGAAGAACTTTTTCACCCAGAGGGTGGTTGGAATCTGGAACTCACTGCCTGAAAGGGTGGTAGAGGCAGGAACACTCACAACATTCAAGAAGCATTTGGATGAGCACTTGAAATGCCATAGCATACAAGGCTACGGACAAATGCTGGAAAATGGGATTAGATTAGACAGGGCTTGATGGCCGGCGCGGATGCGATGGGCCAAAGGGCCTCTTTCTGTGCTGTATAACTCTATGACTCTATGACTCGATAACCTGGAAGTGACATCATCAGCACCCTGCCACACCCCCAGCCCGTAATTGGCATCACCAGAACCCCCAACCTGGATGTGGTATCATCAGAGCACTCCAAAAAGGAAGTTAAACATTTCCGAGGCCCTTGCCCCAAACCAGAAGTGACGTCACTGAGTTACAGATATTGGGATTAATTTAACAGTTTTAGGGATTTGTCCCAACAATAAAATGCTGGAAACACGGGTTCAGTGAATGTGGTTTGAAATGTGTGTAAATGTCTCAATGAGTCAGTGACCTGGAGAAATGACACAGTCCCAGCCTCGTAGTCCAACTGAACTCGGATCCTGCTCTTGGACGGAAACTGTGGGAGGAAAGTGAACAGGCAATTGTGACAGGCTGTGAGAGAACCACCATTAAAATTACAATCATAAAAATATAAACACCAGGATTTACTGCTGAGCCCAATAATAGAGCTGTCCCCCACCCTCTCTACACTCCCACACACAGTTCCTATTCTCCAGTAATTTCCATCAGTCTCCACATCCCAGGAATGGGATCCTGAGGAGAAGCTCTGGGAGCAGAGGACTTGCGGATGGTCTTTAAACCTCTCTGGGTGAGGTGGGTAGGGTTGTTTCTGTTCAGTCCAGGTCACTGATCTCAGATCATCAGACAGAACCAAGTTCCTGTTTGCTGTCTTTGGATCCAGTCTCATCGGTGAGCTTTGCCCTGGAGAGGAGAGAAGAGATTGGTCAGACAGGGTTATTCCACTCAATGATTGACAGCTGCAGGGTAGGCGTGCCAGTATTTCCCAGACAGTGTCAGCCCCATATTACCGGTTAGACTGCATTCTTCCCATGTTAAATCAATGGCCTTCAATCAGAATCCCTGTTCAATAGCAGTGTGTGGGCCCCAGTGCTGTACACTCAGGGCAAACATTGCAGTGAGACACTCAGTAGCAGTCAGTTTAATCACAGAAGCACCTGGCACTGTGCACATGTTCTCCCAGACACAATGGAGGGGATTCACCGACACACAACACATTCCACAGCCTCACAGTTACAGCCCCAAAATCTCAGCGCTGGCTGTACTGGGAAAACGCATCTCACAGGAATGTGCCCAGGGCTCTCTCCCTCCTGTTACTGTCCATCCTGAATACAGGAGTGTGCCCGGAGCTCTCCCTCCTGTTGTGTCGGTACCTTTCTACCTAGACACAATTTAGGACTCAGAGCTCAGAGATTCAAACATGAAGTGCTTTATTGGAAGGAAAGGAAGTTCTGGCAAGTTCCGAACAAAGAGAGCTAAACTTAACCGAGAGAATACCCAACCATTTATCTCCTGTGACAGCGCCACCACAGGTGGGAGGAGAACACACAATAGAACACACAATACATAACATTTCCTCCCCTCTTAAATGGAAGGTCCACATTATTCCTCAATAGGTAAGTTACTTTCAATACACTCAACTAACCTAGGGTAGAGGTAGACTGCCTCAAACCCTGACTTTACCCTGGGGTTTATTCTGCCCCAGTCTTGTGGGTAAGTCACTAAGCCTACAGATCAAGCGTCTTGGAGGCCGCCGCTCTCTGACAGGATACCGGCGGTCATCGCTGGCTTCCACAGCAGTAGGCATTGACACAGGCCTGGATGGAGAAGGTGCCTGTGTCAGTTGAAAGTCAGGAGTTTGCACAGGTGGAACAGTCTCTTTGACTTCCTGTGTTGGAGAAGAGCACTGTGGCAAAGGATGCTGGTTTGCGGTATCATTCGGAAACAGTTCAGGCCAACCAGCCATTGGAGCCTCTGTGGCTGTCTCTGCTCCAAGCAACAGTTGATCTGTGTGTCTTCGCCAGACGACGTCCTCAGCAATCTCAACCGTGTAAGACACAGGGCCTGTCTGCGCGATCACCGTAGCAGGAACCCATTTCGGTCCAGTGTTGTAGTTTCGAGCTAGAACGTGCTCTCCCGGATGAAACCATCTCTCCTTGGCTCTTTTCTCTCTCTTTTCAACTTGAGCTTGTTGTTGACGATGGACAACCTGCTCTGCCCTTGGAGGTTTGAGTAAGTCAAAATTTGTCCGCAACTACCTCTTCATCATGAGCGAAGCGGGGGAAGTTTTGGTTGTGGCATGCGGCTCGTTCCTGTAGGACAACAGGAAGCTGTTCAGACGTTGGTGGATTGAGTCCTGACCTTGCGATGCCTTCAAGGCGTGCTTCAAAGTTTGCACGAACCTTTCTGCCTGGCCGTTAGTAGAGGGATGATAGGGCGCTGACCTGATGTGTTGGACACCATTCACATGCAGGAAGGTTACAAACGCCTGTGATACAAATTGTGGACCATTGTCACTTACGAGTTGTTCTGGTGAGCCATAACAGCTGAACATCTCACCAAGTTTCTCAATTGTTTTCTCTGCCGTGGTAGAATTCATCACAGCGACCTCCGGCCACTCGCTACGAGCGTCCACAACCACCATAAACAACTTCCCTTCGAAAGGACCGGCGAAGTCCACATGTACTCGCTGCCACACTTCTGCAGGCCAATCCCAGGGGTGTAGGGTTGCCAGCTGTGGAACATTCCGGACCCTTTGACATGGGGAACATGTTTTGGCTTTCTCCTCAATATTCCCATCGAGACCTGGCCACCAGAAGTAGCTTCTTGCCATTTCCTTCATCCGAACCATCCCACTGTGGCCTGTATGAAGTTGTTGCAGTATAGGTTCCCTCAGAGGTGGCGGAATGATGACACGGCGTCCCCAAAGAAGACAACCTGCCTGGACGGAGAGCTCATTTCTTTTTGAAACGTAAGGTTTCAAACTAGGAGAATCTCCTATCGCTCTCCCTCGAATGACATCGTCCATCACCTCAGACAGGACTGGATCGTTGCGGGTGTACCTTCGCACCTGAACTACATAAGAACATAAGAACATAAGAAATAGGAGCAGGAGTAGGCCAATCGGCCCCTCGAGCCTGCTCCGCCATTCAATAAGTTCATGGCTGATCTGATCCTAACCGCCAATCTACTATCACTGAACCATCTCCTGAATCTAACAGAATTAGACACACGAAATAGGAGCAGGATCAGGCTACATGGCCCCTGGGCCCGCTCCGCTACCCACAGGGCCATGACCGATCCGAACCTAGACTCATGTCCAAATTCCTGCCCGTTCCCCATAACCCTTTATTCCCTTTACTTCTAGGAAACTGTCTATTTCTGTTTTAAATTTATGTAATGATGTAGCTTCTACAGCTTTTTGGGGCAGCATATTCCATGGACCTACCACCCTCTGAGTGAAGTAGTTCCTCCTCATCTCAGTTTTGAAAGAGCAGCCCCTTATTCTAAGACTATGCCCCCTAGTTCTAGTTTCACCCATCATCGGGAACATCCTCCCCGCATCCACCCGATCCAACCACTTCACAATCTTATATGTTTCAATAAGATCGCCTCTCATTCTTCTGAACTCCAATGAGTAGAGTCCCAATCTACTCAACCTCTCCTCATATGTCCATCCCCTCATCCCCGGGATTAACCGAGTGAACCTTCTTTGTACTGACTCGAGAGCAAGTATGTCTTTTCTTAAGTATGGACACCAAAACTGTATGCAGTATTCCAGGTGCGGTCTCACCAATACCTTGTACAACTGAAGCAATACCTCCCTATTTTTATATTCTATCCCCCTAGCAATGAAAGCCAACATTCCATTGGCCTTCTTAATCACTTGCTGCACCTGCATACTAACCTTTTGAGTTTCATGCACCAGGACCCCCAGATCCCTTTGTACTTCAGTACTTTCCAGTTTCTTGCCATTAAGATAATAACTTGCTCTACGATTTTTCCTGCCAAAGTGCATAACCTCACACTTTCCAGTATTGTATTCCATCTGCCAAATCTCTGCCCACTTACTTAGCCTGTCTATGTCCCCTTGCAGGTTTTTTATGTCCTCCTCACTCACTACTTTCCCTCCCATCTTAGTATCATCTGCAAACTTTGATATGTTACACTCGGTCCCCTCCTCCAAATCCTTAATATAGATTGTAAAGAGTTGGGGACCCAGCACTGACCCCTGTGGAACACCACTAGTTACTGATTGCCAGTCCAAAAATGAACCATTTATCCCAACTCTCTGCCTTCTGTTAGATAGCCAATCCTCTATCCATGCCAGAATATTACCCCCAATCCCGTGATTTTTTATCTTAAGCAATAATCTTTTGCGTGGCACCTTGTCAAATGCCTTTTGGAAGTCTAAATACATTACGTTCACTGGTTCCCCTTTATCCACCCTATATGTTACTTCCTCAAAGAACTCCAGCAAATTTGTCAAACATGACTTCCCCTTTATAAAACCATGCTGACTTATTCCTATTAAATTATGATTATCCAAATGTCCTGTTACTGTCTCCTTAATAATGGACTCCAATATTTTATCTACCACAGATGTTAGGCTAACCGGTCTATAGTTTCCAGCCTTCTGTCTACTGCCCTTTTTAAATAAGGGCGTTACATTAGCAGTTTTCCAGTCTGCCGGGACCTTTGCTGATTCCAGGGAGTTTTGGAAAATTATTACCAATGCATCCACAATCCCTACCGCCACTTCCCTCAAGACCCTAGGATGTAAGCCATCAGGTCCAGGTGATTTATCTGCCTTGAGTCCCATTATTTTACCGAGTACCACTTCCTTAGTGATTTTGATCTTGTTTAGCTCCTCCCCCCATAGCCCCCTGTTTGTCCAGTGTTGGGATATTCTTAGTGTCTTCTACTGTAAAGACTGATACAAAATATTCATTCAGTGTTTTTGCCATCTCCATATTTCCCACCATTAATTTCCCGGTCTCATCCTCTAAGGGACCAACATTTACTTTAGCCACCCTTTTTCTTTTTATATAACTATAAAAACTCTTACTATCTGTTTTTATATTTTTTGCTAATTTACTTTCATAATCTATCTTCCCTTTCTTAATCAATCTTTTTGTTACTTTTTGCTGTCTTTTAAAGTTTTCCCAATCCTCTAGCCTCCCACCAGATTTGGCTACCTTATATGCCCTTGTTTTTAGTCGAATACTATCCTTAATTTCATTGCTTAGCCATGGATGGCTGTCTTTTCTTTTACACCCTTTTCTTCTCAGTGGAATATATCTTTTTTGGAAGTTGTAAAAAAAATCCTTAAATGTACACCACTGATCATGTAGTCTTACCCTTTAATCTATTTTCCCAATCCACTCTACTCAATTCCGCTCTCATACCTTCATAGTCTCCTTTATTCAAGCTTAGCACGCTTGTTTGAGATCCAACCTTCTCACCCTCTAATTGAATATGGAATTCAACCATGTTATGTTCACTCATTCCAAGGGGATCCTTTACTAGGACATTTTTAATTAATCCTGTCTCGTTACACAGGACCAGATCTAAGGTTGCTTGCCCCCTGGTCGGTTCAGTTACATACTGCTGAAGAAACCCATCCCTAATACACTCAATGAACTCATCCTCAAGGCAGCCCTGCCCAATTTGATTTGTCCAATTAATATGATAGTTAAAATCCCCCATAATTATAGATGTTCCCTTATTACATGCCTCCACTATTTCCTGATTGATACTCCGTCCAACAGAGTTGCAACTGTTCGGAGGCCTATAGACTACGCCCACTAGTGTTTTCTTCCCCTTATTATTCCTTACCTCCACCCAAACTGTTTCATTATCCTGATCTTTTGACCCAATATAATTTCTCTGTATTACAGTGATTCCTTCCTTTATTAACATAGCCACCCCACCTCCCCTTCCTTCCTGCCTGTCCTTCCTGATCGTTAAATAACCTGGTATGTTTAATTCCCAGGCATTGTCACCCTGCAGCCATGTTTCTGTAATGGCCACAAGTTCATACCCATATGTAGTTATTTGTGCCATTAACTCGTCTATTTTGTTACGAATGCTACGTGCATTCAGATAGAGAACTTTCAAATATGTTTTGTGACACTTAGTTCCTGCTTTTGCCCTTTCTTTTACTTTACCTTTTACTCCATACCTTCTGCCCCTTCCTGACACACTCTGGTTTTTAATTTCCCCACTGCTACCTAAGTCTATGACCTTCTCTGTTGTCATGTTTATTATTTGCTTTCTGGGAACCTCCCCCCCACTAGTTAATTTTAAAGCCCTCTCTACAGCTCTAGTTATATGATCCGCCAGGACTCTAGTCCCAGCACTGGCCAAGTGAAGCCCATCCCAACGGAACAGCTCCCTTCTGCCCCAGCACTGGTGCCAGTGTCCCAGGAAGCAAAATCCATTTCTCCCACACCAGTCTTTGAGCCACGCATTTAACTCTCTAATTTTATTTGTCCTAGCCAAATTCGCTCGTGGCTCAGGTAATAATCCAGAGATTATTACCCTTGAGGTTCTGTTTTTAATTTGACCCCTAGCTGCTCATACTCCTTTAACAGAACTGGCTTCCTAGTCCTATCTACGTCGTTTATACCAACATGGACCACGACAACTGGATCCACCCACTCCCACTGCAAGTTTCTTTCCAGCCTAGAGGAGATGTCCTTAACCCTGGCAGTGACAGCTGCTCCCTCCACTTGTCTAAAGTAGAAGATGTCTATCTGACGAGGCTCTGGGGGAGTAACAGGCAAGGGTAGCCTCAAGAGACTGCGTTGCCGTGCAAGTCTGATTTGCGATATTTGATGTCGTATGTGTGTCCTGACAACAGTAAAGCCCACCTTTGCATCCTGCTTGCAGCGAGAGACGGAATTCTGGTGTGGGGCCCGAAGATTTGAAGTCATTGGACGGTGGTCTGTCAGGAGTGTGAACCTTCTCCCAAACAGGTACTGATGAAATTTTCGAATTCCAAAAACGATTCCCAAGGCCTCGCGCTCGATCTGCGCGTAGTTACTCTCGGCCTTGTTCAAGGTGCGTGATGCGAAGGCGATAGGTTTCTCTTCACCCGAAGGCATGATGTGGGGTATGACTGCTCCCACACCATATGGTGATGCATCACATGCTAGCTGCACGGGTAGCTTTGGGTCGAAGTGTGTCAGGACCTCCGAATTCAGCAATGCTTTCTTTGCTTGGGCGAAAGCTTCGTTGCACAGTTCAGTCCATTTCCATGTTTTGCCTTGACATAGCAACTGATGTAATGGCTTCAGCAATGTTGCTAAGTCTGGAATAAACTTCCCATAGTAGTTAAGTAGCCCCAGAAATGAACGTAACTGGCACACATTCTGGGGTGCTGGGGCCTCCACGATCGCCTTGACCTTTGGCGGCACCTTATGCAGGCCAGTAGCGTCAATCACATGCCCCAGGTACTCAACTGAAGACTGAAAGAATTCACATTTGTCTTTACGAACTCTGAGTCTGTACTCTTTCAGTCGTTGTAGTGTCGCATCCAAGTTCAGAAGATGATCCTCCTCATTTGTCCCAGTGACAAGGATGTCGTCCAGGTAGCACTGGACTTCTGGCAGTCCACTCAAAATCTGATCCATTGCCCTTTGGAATAGAGCAGGGGCCGACGTAATTCCAAACGGAAGGCGGCAGTACCTGTATAACCCCTTGTGTGTCACAATTGTCAGCAGCTCCTTTGATTTGTCATCGACATGCATTTGTAGATAAGCCTGGCATAAGTCTATTTTGCTGAACTTTTGCCCTCCGGCCAGGCCCGTAAAAAGATCATCAATGAGGGGAAGAGGGTACTGTTCCACAGACAGCACCGGGTTAATGGTCACTTTAAAATCCCCGCAGATTCGAACAGATCCATCCTTTTTCAGGACAGGAACAATGGGTGTGGCCCATTTGCTCACGCTCACAGGCTCCAGGACTCCATTCTCGACTAAGGCCTCCAAGTTAGCCTCAACTTTTGCCCTAATTGCATAGGGTACAGGTCAGGCTTTGTGAAACTTCGGCTTGCTGTCAGGTTTAATGTCCAGTCTCACGCTGATCTTTTTCATGCTCCCAAGTTCCCCATTGAAGAGTTCTGCATGTTTGTTTAACACTGCAGTCAGACCTGACTCCCCTTTTGACATCATGCAGACTGCAGGCCAGTCCAGCGTGATTTTCTCTAGCCACGCACGTCCCAGTAGCGATGGGTAATTTCCCTTTACCACATATAGTGGCAGTTTTGCAGTCTGTCCATTCAATTTAACTGTCACCTCAATGACGCCTCTCATGGCCACAGGTTCGCCGGTATACGTCTTTAGCACAATGTTTGTTGGCTGAAGGGTAAGATGCTTTAGCATTTTGTTGTAGACAGTGTCTGAAACAAGGGACACAGCCGCGCCTGTGTCCACCTCCATCCGCACTGATTGTCCCTCCACCAGTAGTGCCACCCAGTAGCCATTTGAACCACCTGCAACCGTCAGTATATGCACCTCTTCCTCCTCAGAGGTGTCGCTCCCCTCTGTTTTGCTTGTTCCATCATACTGCACTGAATGAACACTCTTTTTCCTCTCTTGTCCAAATACAGACATTTTGCTTCCATGCTTCCCAGCTCTGTCTGTTCTTTTTTTACCTCTACAGACGCGTTCAATGTGACCCTTTTTGCCACAATTTCGGCATTCCAGCTCCGTACACCAGCAGTCATTAGCGTGATGGCCCGTTTTCCCACAACGGTAACATGTGCCGTTCCGCGCACCTTTAGGCTCAGACAATACCTTGTGAACTCTCCCTGTTGAACTCAACTGGTGAGCCTCCTTTTCTGCCATCTCCATGGAGACATTAACTTTAATGGCCTTTTCAAGAGTAAGGTTGTCCTCAGTAAGAAGGCGCTTCAGTGTGGCTGCATTTTGCAGACCACACACAAGTCTGTCTCTAATGGTGTCATTCAGCACCTCCTTGAACTGGCAGTGTTCCGACAACCTTTTTAAAGCGGCAATAAACATTGTCACTGATTCCCCCTCCTCTTGATTCCGTTTGTGAAATCTAAATCTCTCAGCAATAACCAGAGGTTTTGGTGAAATATGTGCTCCAAGAATTTCCACTAGTTGCTTATATGTTTTAGTTCCTGGCTTATCTGGCTGCACGAGGCTGCGAAGTACATTGAAAGTCTTCGGCCCGATTACACTCAAAAAGGTAGGCACGACCTTTTCATTTACCACCGCATTCACCAATACAAAATAGTCAAAATGTTCCGTATATGCGCTCCATTGCTCCGCATTTTCATCAAAATCACCGATGTTTCCTAATATAGTAGCCATTTCACGTTTCAAATTAAATTTTCTGTTTACTCACTGCACCCGTAACGTACGCAGATTCATCCGCTCCTCGTTGCCACTTGTTGTGTCGGTACCTTTCTACCTAGGCACAATTTTGGACTCAGAACTCAGAGATTCAAACATGAAGTGCTTTATTGGAAGGAAAGGAAGTTCTGGCACGTTCCGAACAAAGTGAGCTAAACTTAATCGAAAGAATACCCAACCATTTATCTCCTGTGACAGTGCCACCACAGGTGGGAGGAGAACACACAATAGAACACACAATACCTAACACCTCCTGTTACTGTTTATCCCGAATACAGGAGTGTGCCCTGGGCTCTCTCCCTTCTGTTACTGTCCCATCCTGAATACATGAGTGTGCCCGGGATACTCTCCCTCCTGTTACTGTCCATCCTGAATACAGGAGTGTGCCCTGGGCTCTTTCCCTCCTAATACTGTTCATCTTGAATACAGGAATGTGCCCTGGGCTCTCTCCCTCCTGTTACTGTCCCATCCTGAATGCATCAGTGTGCCCGTGGTACTCTGCCTCCTGTTACTGTCCCATCCTGAATACAGGAGTGTGCCCAGGGCTCTGTCCCTCCTGTTATTGTCCCATCCTGAATAGAGGAGTTTGCCCTGGGCTCTCTCCCTCCTGTTACTGTTCATCCTGAATACAGGCATGTGCCCGAGGCTCTCTCCCTCCTGTTACTGTTCATCCTGAATACAGGAGTGTGCCCGGGGCGCTCTCCCTCCTGTTACTGTTCATCCTGAATACAGGAACATGCCCTGGGCTCTCTCCTTCCTGTTGCTGACCCTTCCTGGATACAGAAGTATGCCCGAGGCTCTCTCCCTCCTGTTATTGTTCCATCCTGAATACAGCTTTATTAAAACCTCCACCATTTTACGCACAGCAGTGAGGATTCAGTTGTGAATTGTGATGAATCTGATGGCCCTTCTGTACATTAAACTGTTGCTCCCTGTTCACTCTGAATTCACCAACACCCCCTCGGGCCCAGGGTCTGAGACTCGGACCAATTCCAATCTGTGAGGAGGGAGCAGGTGCAGTGTTGTGTATGTAACCTGTTCCACCTTAAGAGAGCTTAAGCCTGTTCCACCTTAAGAGATGTACTACTTTCTCAGGCTGCTGTAGGCGTAATACCGGGGGTGAACACACCGGTATATAAGCACTGTGCAGTAATCTTGTATTCAGTATAGTCCCTACCTCCAACCAGTAAAGACCTGTTTTTATTGTACTCATTAGTCTGTGTCTTAATTAACTAAATAATTCACAGAATTAACACTGGCGACGAGTCAGGTTCTTACCCTGCGGCAGTTATTCCACGGCAGTTGAAGAGAGGTTTCAAACCTCACCACTCACCACCCCACTGGAAGCGACAGGCATTAGGACCCTGAAGCCTCCATCAGCTTGTGAACCGGAGTAGAAGACAGGACTGGGGAAGAGAGAGGTACAGGGCGATAGCGATCGGCAGATAAGGGCCGGGCCGCTTTCAAGTGCGAGGCGCAGCCGGGCCATCGATCGCATCCGCTGATAAGGGCCGCACTCGGGCGATCGCGGCGAAGATAAGGGCCGCACTCGGGGGCTGAAGGGAGACGGCGTCGGGGGACGGGTGAAGACCGCCAAGCGCGGGAAAACCACCATTTTGTGGGCGGAGGACGACGGCAAGAGCGGGAAGCCGCCATCTTTGATAACAAGTAAAGAAAATAAAATCTGAGAAATTGCAAATCTACAATGCCTAAACACGGGAATATTAGCACCTTTGATAGTGACCTCGAAGATTGGGCCATATATGTTGAAAGAGTAAAAAATTATTGTAAGGCCAATAAAATTCGTGACCAAGATAAAGCTCTAACATTATTAAATTTAATGGGTGCGAAGACATACGGGCAATTGAAACACCTGTTATCACCAGATGAACCGGCGGATAAGACGTTCAATGAGATTGTTACTGTCCTGAAAGATCATCTAAACCCCACGCCGCTGATGCTAGCGGAACGATTTAAATTTTATGACAGAAGGCAGCTACAGCATGAAAGCAATGCTGAATATTTGCTGGAATTGCGTAAATTAGCGAAATATTGCCAGTTTGGAACGGGACTGACAGATGCACTACGAGACAAATTTGTGTGTGGTTTATTTAAACAGGATACACAAAAGCGACTGCTCGAGGAGAATGAGCTGACGCTTGAGAAGGCGGTCACTATGGCAGCAGCACACGAAGCCGCAGCGAGAGGCACGGCAGTAATGCAGCTACGGTCACCGGAGCTCAGTGCACACAAATTGGGTGTGAGTTCTGTTAAATGTTATCGTTGTGGAAAGACAACGCATGATCAGAACCAGTGTTGGTTTAAAAACCAAGAATGCAGAACATGTGGTAAGCTTGGACATATAGCTAGAGTATGCAGGTCAGGGAAGAAGACCAGCAACAAGAAGTCACTGCAAGGGAAATACGCAAAGGTACACAAGGTGGCCGAACAGGAGTCCGATTCAGACGCTAGCAGTAATGAACTGGCTGGCTTAAGCAGTATTGAACTGGCTAGCTTAAGGGTACTCAACGTTGGTAAGGGTGCAGACCTCCAGACAATTTGGGTTACTCTTCAGATAGAAGGAGTCCAAGTAAAAATGGAATTGGACACTGGATCGGCATTGTCGGTCATGAATAAGAAAGATTACAGAAGGTTATTCCAACATATTCCCCTACAGGATACGGAGATTATATTGACAACCTACACGGGGCAGAGAGTGTACCCCATCGGGACAATAAAGGTTGCAGTGGCCAACAAGGGCGAAGGAAGTCAAATAATGGACTTATATGTGCTACCGGAGGGAGGTCCACCACTACTAGGCCGGGAGTGGTTTAGAAACATAAATATGGACTGGCATTCGCTAAAAGCCATAAAGAGTGAGAACTCGGTGCAGATAATCAGCCCAGACTCTAGAACTGATGATGGTAAGACCAACCCATGTGCAAAAGACAAAGGCCTAGAAATTGAGTATTGGCTTAGCCAGGGCTTTAGCGCCGGAAGTTAGTGCCGGCGCTAAGTCCCCCTGCGCGCGCCAAAAATTCAGCAGGGCCGCGCCCAAACGGCTGCCGGCGCTACTGAAGGGTCTTTGCGGCGGTAAATCGGCGCTAACTGCCATTTCGTGCCGCAATTCCGGCGCTGCGGCACCCGATGCGGTGCGGCAGGCTCGGGAAGTGCAGGCCTCCTCCTTCCCTTAAGGAGGAGCTGCCTGCACCCGATCGCGGCCCGCGAAAATCTTTTAAAAAATGAGCCCGGCACCTCGGACAAGTGCTGGGCTTGCTTCTGTTCCGGGGGGGGAGGGGGGAAGTCCGGGGAGGGAGCTGCGGCCAGGCGGCCGGCGTTAAAGCGGCCGGCCGCCGCGGGGCCTTTAATGCGCCGGCGCAAAGACTCGTAAGACTCTGTTGCCAGAGTCTTAGTTGCGGCTGTCACGGGCGAGGCGGCCGCAACTGAATTTCGGCGCTGGGGCCCGTCGGCATGGCAACCGGGACGCTGCGCACACCGATGACGTCATCGGTGCCGGCGCAGCGCTACCGGTCTACAGCGGCGTAAGGGCCCCAGGCAATTTCGGCGCCGGCGCCAAATGCAGCGCTAGGCCCTCTAGCGCCGCAAAATCGGCGCTGAGGGCACTCAATTTCTAGGCCAAAGTTTCAGCACAGAATTCCACTGAGCAACAACAACATAGTTTAACAGAGAATTCTGAGTCTGTCAAGTCTACTGATATGCACATTTTTGAGGGACACTGGGCTCGAACTCAACTCCATTTCAAACTACAACAGCAATTAGAACAAATGATTCGCCGTTTTGAGCAAGAGATGAATGAAATAAAAAAGTTCTTTGTTACAGAGTGGGAGAATCTGGAAAGGCAACAGAAGCAACTGATGGAGAAAATGGAGCAGGAGCACACCAACCATCTGCGCGAGGAGGCCGAACGAATCAAAGCTGATTCAGGTTCTGAAGGTGCGTGCCATAATCTGGTGTCAGAAGAGTTAACCGTCAGCCAACTCCTTCATATGCTGAGGGACAAGACTCTGAAATGGGAAAAACTTGAACACAAGCTGCGATCTTCAAAGGAAAAGGGTTCGGAGCTCTCAAAAGTCATTGAGATGGCTGATGTGACGACACAGACTGAAACGACTGCAACAGAGCAGCCATTGGATGCCAAAAGTACGCTGACTCACGTCAATGTAGAACAACAGACCGCTGAAACAGCTGCTCCGGTAGAGGGATTGCATAGTCCGATCAATCAATCTCCAAAGGAAGTTGAAGTATTAAAATCACAAATGAGGTCACTAGTAAACGACTTGCTGAAAGCCCAGAAAAAGCTGGATGCAGAGGTACACATGAAGAAGTCTCTTCAGGAAAGATGTCTGGATTTGGAACAAGAGCTGGCTAACGTCCAGCTGGGTATGGAGGAAATAGACGACCCTCTCACTGGTCTAGCTCAGGACGACACCGAATATTACCATGACCTGGTGGACGACACTGAATATTACGATGTCCTGTCCTGCCCAGCTTGTAACTTCGACTCCCAAAGTGCAGAAATCATGGAGGAGCACCAAAAGTCTACGGAACATCGGGAGAAGCTGGCTCTACGACGGAAACAGGAGGAAGAGAAGGAGGAACTGCGCATGCAGCTGGCAGCTGTGGCAGCTGACAATGGAGCCCAGAGAGTCTCCAAGAAGCAGAAAAGGAAAAGTAAAAACAGAAGATGACCCATCTGAACCATTATCACCTCCAGCAGATCACACACGTGGTCCCTCCGAACGGAGCCAAATCAGTTCGGAAGTTCAAGCTGTTAAATCCATGAAAGGACTATTGAATGAGTAACGTGAACCGACTACACCACAGAGATTGAATCTGTGAACTGTTTTCTGCAGAGACTGAATCTGTGATATGTTACGTTAAACATGAAGTTATATATGTATATATGTTATTACGTTATGTTAAATGGGGGGGATGACTATAAAGCTAAGAAGGGAGGAGTGTTGTGTATGTAACCTGTTCCACCTTAAGAGAGCTTAAGCCTGTTCCACCTTAAGAGATGTACTACTTTCTCAGGCTGCTGTAGGCGTAATACCGGGGGTGAACACACCGGTATATAAGCACTGTGCAGTAATCTTGTATTCAGTATAGTCCCTACCTCCAACCAGTAAAGACCTGTTTTTATTGTACTCATTAGTCTGTGTCTTAATTAACTAAATAATTCACAGACTTAACATGCAGGAACTCGACCCTCGAATCCCTCACACTGAACCCTCACTGACGAAACACCACAGAAAGAGAAAGGGTTAAATAGAAATTTAAAACAGCCAGTGTGATCTCCGTTTCAGGTTATAAACATACCTCGGGATATTCCCGCTCTCCCCCTGATATCAGTGGACAGCTGGAGGACATTCCCTGGGACAGGGGCTGCCCTAGAGGAGCTGTGTGGGGGAGGAGTTACGTTCGATGGGCCCCTGTATTCGGGGGAAGCTGGCACTGTAAACAAAGCACAGGGTGATTGGGAATTGTGACACAGCGAGGTCCCGCCTCCTTCATATTACTCGATGGGGGAGGTTATATATTCCATACTTAGATATTCCAACATTACAACAGTGACTGCACTTCAAAAATGGGACTTCATTGG
Organism: Somniosus microcephalus; assembly: GCF_052327205.1. Classification (NCBI taxonomy): domain Eukaryota; kingdom Metazoa; phylum Chordata; class Chondrichthyes; order Squaliformes; family Somniosidae; genus Somniosus; species Somniosus microcephalus. The sequence continues at coordinate 111,986,007 of NC_140994.1, forward strand.
CTATAAAGCACATTGGGACGTTCTGAGGTTGTGAAAGGCGCTATATAAATGCAAGTCTTCCTTTTTTTAACTTTACTCTTTAATGATACTGACAGTCCTGTGAGGGATGGTGTCCCTTTAAGAGACACTCTGATTGGCAGTGTGTAACCCCGCCCCTACCTGGCCCATGGTGGGTGAAGCTCTGGCCAATTACAGTGAGGAATGTTTAAAGCAGGTATCACTGGGGACTGAGGATTAATTTCAGGCTCCTGATCCACAGACACAGGGAGCTGATATTAAAGTTTGCGATATGCCCAGCTGTCTGAACACAACTAACCCGACCTGCTCCCGGTCCCTTATGTTGGAGAAAAGCTACACATTCTTACTGATGATTCCCAATATGTCTGAGTGATACTTTCCCCATCCATTCAGCCTCTTCTGGATAAGTTGAGATATATTGGACAGGTTCAGGGTGAGCGCTGGGACATCTGGGTCTGTGACTCTCTGAGTTTCAGTCACTCTGGAATGAAAGAGGAGAGAATGTTTTTATCAGTGGGGACATTTCAGATCAGAAACCCAAAGAGGAACGAGTGATCAGTGCAACAACCTGCACCCCTTCTAATGCTCGTACTGACACCCCGCAGCAACCCATCCTGAAAATGGCAGAATCCCGGGATTGTCAGTCTCCCTGCAATCACACTGATCTCCTCACGTGCAGTGGGATCCTGGTTTGCTGCCACTTCAGCTCAGTTTGTGATTTTGTTAGCCCCCTGTGTTCAGTCCAGTTTCTCTCTACTGGAGACTCATCTTTCCATTATTAATAATTATTATTATCCCGAGGCTCTCCAGTCTGTGCTCCCCCCTTACTGCAGGAACACACTCACTACAATCATGTGAAGTGAGGAGAGGAGAAGGAACAGCCTCCCAGGGACCTGGGATCGGTGGGATCCCTCACAGACTTCTCGATTTTAATCTCCTCACACCCCGACGGGCGGGCGAGGGTCGGGGGTTAAAACATCGGGATCGAGTAACCCGACCCCAGCCCGACCCCGTTCCCAGCTATTTCAATTTTAACACAAATCAGGCCATCAACGAGGCTCCTGCGAAAGGCAGGTGGGGCCTCATTAACATTCAAAAGTCGCGGCCTGATGACATAATCAGGATGGTGAGTGAAATGTGAGTGTGGGTCAGGGGGAGGCCGGCACTGTCGGCTACCCCACAGCAGATCCGAGAAAGGAGGAGCCGACTGGCCAAGGTAAGTGCTAAAGATCAGATCCTTTCAATAATCCACCCAACCCCAGTCTTTCAGCATTTGTCACCATCCCCTCCGATGGGGCCCTGGAGTTCCTGCTCTCTCCACCCTCCCGATGGTGTCGGAACTAGCCGCGCGTCTAGCCAAGCTGTTCCAGTACAGCTACAACACTGGCATCTATCCGACAATGTGGAAAAATGCCCAAGTATTTCCTGTCCACAAAAAGCAGGACAAATCCAGCCTGGCCAATTACCATCCCATCAGCCTAGTCTCAATCCTCAGCAATGTGATGGAAGGTGTCGTTGACAGTGCAATCAAGCGACGCTTACTCACCAATAAACTGCTCACTGATGCCCAGTTTGGCTTCCGCCAAGACCACTCTGCTCCCGGCCTCATTACAGCCTTGGTCCAAACATGGACAAAGGGGCTGAATTCCAGCGGTGAGGTGAGGGTGACTGCCCTTGACATCAAGGGAACATTTGGCCGAGTGTGGCATGAAGGAGCCCTAGTAAAACTGAAGTCAATGGTAATCGGGGGGGGGAAACTCTCCACTGGCTGGAGTCATACCTAGCACAAAGGAAGATGGTTGTGGTGATTGAAGGTCAATCATCACAGCCCCAGGACATTGCTGCAGGAGTTCCTCAGGGCAGTGTCCTAGGCCCAACCATCTTCAACTGCTTCATCAATGACCTTCCCTCCATCATAAGGTCAGAAATGGGAATGTTCGCTGATGACTGCGCAGTGTTCAATGCCATTCACAACTCCTTAGATAGTGAAGCAGTCCATGCCTCCATGCAACAAGACCTGGACGACATTCAGGCTTGGGCTGATAAGTGGCAGTTAACATTCGCGCCACAGAAGTGCCAGGCAATGACTGTCTCAGCAACCAAGAGTCCAACCACCGCCCCATGACATTCAATGGCATTACCATCGCCGAATCCACCATCACCATTGACCAGATACGTAATTGGACCAGCTACATAAATACTGTGGCAACAAGAGCAGGTCAAAGGCTAGGTATTCTGTGGCAAGTGTCTAACCTCCTGACTCCCCAAAGCTTTTCTACCATCTACAAAGCACAAGTAAGGAGTCTGATGGAATACTCTCCACTTGCCTGGATGAGTGCAGCTCCAACAACACTCAAGAAGCCCGCTTGGCTGGCACCCCATCCACCACCTTAAACATTCACTCCCTCCACCAGCGCCGTGCCGTGGCTGCAGTGTGTGCCATCTACAAGATGCACTGCAGCAACTCGCTATTGCCTTCTTCGGCAGCACGTCCCAAACCTGCGACCTCTTCCACCTAGAAGGACAAGGGCAGCAGGTGCATGGGAACACCACCACCTCCAAGTTCCCCTCCAAGTCACACACCATCCTGACTTGGAAGTATATCGCCGATCCTTCATTGTTGCTGGGTCAAAATCCTGGAATTCCCTTCCTAACAGCACTGTGGGAGTACCTTCACCACACGGGCTGCAGTGGTTCAAGAAGGCGGCTCACCACCACCTTCTCAAGGGCAACTAGGGATGGGCAATAAATGCTGGCCTTGCCGGCGACTCCCTGATCCCATAAATGAATTTAAAAAAAATTAGCCTTCCCCCCCCTCTCCCGATGGGGCCCCGAAGCTTCTGCTTCCCTCTACTGAGTGACGGGGAATGCCCCTACGGGATTCCGGCCGTGACCTCCTGCCACTTGTTTTGCTCCCGTCCGCCGGCTCGGCCATCAGTCATCGAAGAAGATTATTTAAATGAGGGGCTGCTGTTAAGATCGACAGGGCCTCCCCGTCCCCAGCCTTGCCGGGATCTTCCCATGTTAACGGCCTCCCTCGCACCTTCCCCACCTCCCCGTTAATATCGGGGTCAGAGGGGGAGAAATTTGGTATCGCCCCGCTTGGGGCGCAATTATCGGCCAGGCTCATGTTTAGCACTTGCCGCAAATTATCGTCTCCAACTAAAAACTTGGTTTCTATCGCCCCTGGAGTTGATTGGAGCGCTAAATCAGGCGCTACACACCTGTCTTATGGCGCAAACGCTAACGCTGGTGAAGCTCATGTGATGTCAGTCAGCAATGGAACACAGACACACTGGCGCCGGCCAGTTCTTAAAGGAGAGGGTCGATCTTGCTCTCCATCCACACCCTGCTTATTGCAGCCTTGAATCTCGGCCTGGAGAGACCTGTGCATCAAATCTGCTGGAAAGAACATTGGAGGGGCCCAGGGAAAGAGCTCAGAGTGCAGCCCTCACAGTCTCTTCTAAATTGATGCAAGGAAGATCAAATCAAAATGATTCTGCAAAGTGCTGCTCAGTACCCAAATCTCCTTCACACAGCGTTGAATCTCTCCAGAAGTCTCTCTCTCTCTCTCTGAATGCGTGGTGCAAAAATGTCACCAACAAAAAAAGGCAGGATGCAGTCGGCATTAAATAGCGTTCCCCCAGTCCCTTCCCGACTGCAAAATGTTCCCCTCAACCTGTCGTTGCTAGCGGCAGGCGGAAAGGCAGGGGGCGCCACTCAATATCTGGTCCGGGGCACTACCGTGGCATTGCACACTCGACTGACATCATGATCTGCGGGTGCAGGAGATCGTGGCGGTAGTGTTTAGCGCCGCCGCATAATGTCTGGTCAATTTCGCGAGTAGCGCAAAAATCGCTGCGCCTAGGCACTAGTTGCTTTGCACTCCGTTAGCATCCACTAACGGGAGGGGCAAACCAATCAAATTTTTCCCCCAGAGTGTCCAGGGACACTTACATTCCTGGGAAATCTCAGTACCCACTCATTTCTCTGTTAGTGGATAGAATGAGCCAATCACAACACATTTTACTGTCACTCTGACACTGGGACCTGCCCCTCTCCTCATTCTCCATGGGCTGGTTGATAGAACATGCCAATCACACAGCACTTACTGACCCAATGGAATAAAGCTGTCACTGACACACATGGAGCCTTTAGGAAGCCTCACTTAGATGCAGGTCACTGCAGCTTTAACTCTCTCTCACTTCCTGAGAAGCTCGACACACCGATGGAACAGCTCATGTCACTGCCATTTCCCCACAGGCTGCCTGAGCCAATAACCCCTCAAAACACAATTAAACGTCACTCAATATTCCCACCATTTGAAAGCACCTTATCTGGGAAGGTTTCCAAGCCGTGGTTCTACTTTCACTCTTCTCTCAGATACAGGTGAAGGTTCCCTATCAGCAGCAGGTACTGTATGACTGAGAGGAACTTACCTGGAAAGGAGCTGCTTTGAGTTCTGTGAATAAAGAGAGGAGATCAAATCAGTCAATGAACAAACAACACACAATGGAACTAAACAGTGAATTTTGGGATTGAGAGTAAAGAGTTCAGTGTGTAACGGTAGGGTCCATCTGTACCAGACTCTGGGTTTCTCCATCTATTAATGTAATCTGTTCCATCCTCTTGTTTACTGCTTCAGAACAGCTTCTAATCTGTGAGAGAGCTCGGAACCCCTCCTCATCGATCAGTTTCAGTGTGTATTCCTCATCTTCTTCCAGCTGTCTCCTCCATTCAGAGAAGCTCTTCGATAGCTTTCCTTTCAACTCATTGATTCGTGTCTGAAACCCAAACCAACTCTCATTACAAATGGCCCCTCCACACAGCTGTTACCCTGAGCACACGGCACTCTCCAGGGACAGGGCAGTCTGTTTAGATCACTACTCGATCACCCGTTAAAGGTAGACAAGCAGTGGGGGGTGTCTATTGGGAGAGAAAACAGAGATTAACCAGAGTTGCCTTGAGCCTTGAGTTTAAAAGAAAGAGCACTGTATTTAGACTGTGCATGGCATTGCCACCTGGTCCATCACACCTGGAGTGATGGCTCCAGTTTTGGTGCCCACACCTGGTGAAGGAGATGGAGACACCTGGTGAAGGAGATGGTGGCCAGAATGACACGTAGTCTGATGGATTTTAGTACTGAGGATTGGCTCCAAGAGGTCGGGCGATGTAGAGAAAGGCAGGCTGAGAGGGACATGATTGAGGTTTTTAAAATGATGGGGGGATTATTGGACTCACTCATTGGGTGACGTACTTGAGATGGATTGGGATGTTAGGACTAGAAGGCCTGAGTATAAAATCCATAGACACAGAGTTACGTTAGATGCCAGAGTCCTCGATCTCTGGAACAGACTCCCTGAACATGTGCTGGGTATGGAGTCACTACCACCCTTTAAAAGGGAGCTGGGGAGGAATTTCCCCGAGTTTGTCCTGAATTGGAAGACCTGTTTCTTATGTTTGGAAGTTTCTGATGTGTTCATTGACTCAGTGGGGAGTGAAACCCTTTCGAAATCCAGTTCCACTTTTCCCTACCTTTATTTCAACTTCTGATTTCCCCAAGTCTCGCTCTTTGCTGGAACAATTCTGCTGGACTCGCCGAAGCTTCTCGATTTCACTCTCCAATTCTTCCTGTAAAGTTCATTGGAAAGTGTTTAAATTAACAACCTGCATTCATATCGCGATTTAAACGCAGTAAAACATCCCAAACTGCTTCACAGGAGCATAATCAGAAAAATATTGACACTGAGCCAAAGGAGGAGACATAAGGACAGGTGAGAAAATGCTTGGTTAAAGAGGAACGCCTTAAAGGAGGAGAGGGAGAGGCGAAGAGGATTGGGGAGGAAATTCCAGAGCTTAAGGCCTAGACTGATGAAGGCGGGGCCGTCAATGGTGGGAAGTTGAGGATGCAGAAGAGGCCAGAATTGGAGGTAAGTAGAGTTCTCGGAGGTTGTATGGCTGGAGGGGAAAATAGAGATAGGAATGTGTGAGGCCATAGAGGGATTTGAACACAAGGATGAGAATTTTAGAATCAGGGTGTTGCCGGACCAGGAGCTAATGCATGTCAGTGAGCACAGGGCTGATGGGAGAACGGGACATGGTGCGGGCTAGGTTACGGGTAGCAGAGTTTCAGATGAGCTTTTGTTTATGGAGGGTGCAAGGTAGGAGGCCTGTCAGAGAGCTTTGGAATAGTCAAGTCTGGAGTAACAACAGCATGAATGAGGGTTTCAGTAGCTGATGGGCTGAGGTGGGGCGGAGACGGGCGATATTACAGAAGTGGAAGTAGGAGGTCCTCGTGATGCAGAGGATCAGGGGTCGGAAGCTCAGCTCAGGGTCGAATAGACCACCGAGATTGCTATAAGTCTGGTTCAGACTGAGACAGTGGCCAGGGAGGGGGATGGAATCAATGGCTAGAGAATGGATTTTGCAGCAGGGACCGAAGGCAATGCTTCGTTCTTCCCAATATTTAATTGGATGAAATTTCTGCTCATCCAGTACTGGATGTCGGACAAGCAGTGTGATAAATCAAAGGCAGTGGAGGGGTCGAGAAAGGTGATGGTGTCAGCCAGTGGCTCAGTGTGCAGCACTCTCGTCTCTGGGTCAGAAGGTTGTGGGTTCAAGTCCCATTCCAGAACTTGAGCGCAAAAATCTCAGCTGACACTCCAGTGCAGTGCTGAGGGAGTGCTGCACTGTCGGGGGTGCCGTCTTTCAGGTGAGACATTAAACCGATGCCTCCTCTGCTCTCTCTGCTGGATGTAAAAGATCCCATGGCACTATTTCGAAGAAGAGCAGGGGAATTCTCCCCGGTGTCCTGGCCAATATTTATCCCTCAACCATAATCACTAAAGCAGATTATCTGATCCTCATCACATTGCTGTTTGTGGGAGCTTGCTGTGTGCAAATTGGCTGCCGCATTTCCTACATTACAGCAGTGACTACACTTCAAAATAAAAATTCTTCATTGGCTGTAAAGCGCTTTGGGACATCCGGTGGTCGTGAAAAGCACCATATAAATGCAAGTCTTTCTTTTCTTTCTTTATAGTGAGGTGGAGCTAGGTGTCTTCAGCATACATGTGGAACCTGATGTTATTTTTGGATGATGTCGCTGAGGGACATCATGTAGATGAGAAATATGAGGGGGTCAAGGATAGATCCCTGGGGGACACCAGAGGTAATGGTGCAGGAGCGGGAGTAGAAGCCATTGTAGGAGATTCTGTTGCTACAACTGGATAGGTAAGAGTGGAACCAGGTGAGGGCAGTCCCACTCAGCTGGACAACAGAGGACAGGCGTTGGAGGTATAATTACTTTAAAGATTTAAAGTAATTGGTGGAAGGTTTAGAGGGGATTTGAGGGGAAATTTCTTCACCCAGAGGGTTGTGGGGGTCTGGAACTCACTGCCTGAAAGGGTGGTAGAGGCAGGAACCCTAACCACATTTAAAAAGTACTTGGATGTGCACTTGGGATGCTCTAACCTGCAGGGCTATGGACCAATAGCTGGGAAGTGGGATTAGGCTGGATAGCTCTTTGTTGGCCGGCGCGGACACGATGGGCCGAAATGACATCCTTCCGTGCTGTAACTTTCTATGATTCTATGATTCTATATGGTGTGACACCGTTTCAAAGGCTGCAGACAGGTCGAGAAGGATGAGGAGGGATAGTGCACCAGGTTCATTGTCACACAGGATGTCAATTGTGACTTTTTAGTTGGGCTGTTTAAATACTGTGACAGAGGCGGAAACCTGATTGGAGAGGTTCAAACATGGAGTTGCTGGAAAGATGGGCACAGATTTGGGAGATGACAACATGTACAAATACTTTGGAGAGGAAAGGGAGGTTATGATGGGGTGGTAGTTTGCAAGGACCGAGGGGTCAAGGTGAGTTATTTTGAGGTGGGGGGTTGATGATGACAGATTTGAAAGGGAGTGGAAGAGAACCTGAGGAGAGAGAACCATTTACACTATCAGCGAGCATGGGGGCCAGGAAGGGATGTTGGGTGGTCAGCAGTTTAGTGGGAATAGTGTCAGTTACATTCACAACTCCTCAGATAATGAAGCAGACTAGGCCCGCATTAAGCAAGACCTGGGCAACATTCAGGCTTGGGCTGATAAGCGGCAAGTAACATTCACACCACACAAGTGCCAGGCAATGAGAATCTCCAACAAGAGAGAGACTGGCCACCGCCCCTTGACATGTAACGGCATTACCATCGCCGAATCCCCCACCATCAGCATCCTAGGGGGGGTCGCCATTGACTGGATACTTAACTCGACCAGCACACTTAAATACTGTGGCTACAAGAACAGGTCGAAGGCTGGGTATTCAGTGTCGAATGGCTCACCTCTTGACTCCTCAAAGCCTTTCCAACATCTGCAACAGCAACAACAACAACAACAACTTGTATTTATATAGCACCTTTAACGTAGTAAAACTTTCCAAGATGCTTCACAGGAGTGTTTTAAGACAAAAAATAAATTGACACTGAGCCACATAAGGAGAAATTAGGACCGATGACCAAAAGCTTTGTCAAAGAGGTAGGTTTTAAGGAGCATCTTAAAGGAGGAAAGAGAGGTAGCGAGGCGGACAGGTTTAGGGAGGGAATTCTAGAGCTTAAGGCCCAAGCAGCCGAAGGCACGGCCACCAATTGTTGAGAGATTATAATCAGGGATGCTCAAGAGGCCAGAATTAGAGGAGTGCAGATATTTCAGGGGGTTGTGGGGCTGAAAGAGATACCAGAAATAGGGAGGGGCAAGCCCATGGAGGGATTTGATAACAAGGATGAGAATTTTGATATCAAGGTGCTGCTTAACTGGGAGCCAATGTAGGTCAGCGACCACAGGGGTGATGGGCAAGTGGGACTTGGTGCGATTTAGGACACGGGCAGCAGAGTTTTGGATCACCTCAGGTTTACGTAGGGTGGAAAGTGGGAGGCCAGCCAGGAGTGTATTAGAATAGTCAAGTCTAGAGGTAACAAAGGCATGGATGAGGGTTTCAGCAGTGGATGAGCTGAGGCAAGGGCGGAGATGGGGGATGTTAAGTAGGTGGAAATAGGCGATTTTAGTTATGTCGTGGCTATGTGGTCAGAAGCTCATTTCAGGGTCAAATATGACACCAAGGTTGCGAAGAGTGTGGTTCAGCCTCAGACAGATGTTAGAGAGAGGGATGGAGTCAGTGGCTGGTGTAATGATCAATAACATGTCATTCTATAGTGGACACTAGGTGGAGCCGTAGAGCTGTGTAGAGCTGTATATATATAAGACTACACTACCCAGCTGTATGTATATTAAGACTACATTACCCATGAGGCACTAGGCTACCCAGAAGGCAGCAGTCCCAAGGATTCAACGACTCATGATGAAGCTGCAAAGATATGACTTTGAACTGATCTAAACACCAGGCAAATACATAGTGTTAGCAGATGCACTATCCCGAGCATCCACAATGAGTCATGTGAGCACTACTGAAGAAGACGTGGATGTTCATGTGAGTATGGTCACTGCTGCGCTGCCCGTGTCAGACACAAAATCAAAGCAAATAGCAGAAGAAACAGTAAAAGATACAGTATTACAAACAGTAATAGGCAACATTCATCATGGTTGGCCAAAAGGTTCCTGTCCAAAATATTTTCACATAAGGTCAGAATTGAGTGTCGCAAGTGGACTATTACTAAAACAGAACAGAATAGTCATTCCACAGGCTCTACGTCAAGACATGCTCAAAAAGATTCATGAGGGACACCTCGGAATTGAAAAATGCAAAAGGAGGGCAAGAGACACTGTTTATTGGCCTGGCATAAATAAGGACATTGAGAACATAATAGGTAAATGTGAGACATGTCAGAAACACCAAAACAAACATGGCAAAAGGTTGGTATGGACCTTTTTCATTTAAATGGTAAAGACTATCTAATAGTGATTGACTACTATTCTAACTATCCTGAGATGGCGCTGCTCTCAAGCACCACAGCAAGCAGTGTCATAATGCATGTGAAATCCATCTTCGCCAGACATGGAATTCCCAGGATTGCCGTTAGCGACAATGGTCCGTGCTTCAACTGTAAGGAGTGGCAACAGTTTGCAGCACATTATGACTTTCAGCACATCACATCCAGTCCTTTGTATGCTCGGTCAAATGGTAAGGCAGAGAAAGGTGTTCAAGTTCTCAAGCAGCTACTGAAGAAAGCGACAGAAAGCAAGTCTGATCCTTATCTCGCCCTGCTGAGCTACCGAGCCTTACCTTTAGACTGTGGTTCTTCACCTGCTGAACTACTAATGGGTCGCAAGTTGCGCACCACGCTACCCTGCTGTGCAAAAGAACTGCAAAGTGAGGAACTGAGACAGAGACTTCAACTGTTAAAGCTGAAACAGAAATCATACTATGACAAGTCATCCAAAACTCTAAAACCATTGACAAAGGATGATGTTGTCAGGATTGAGGATCCAGATGCATGGAACAGGAAAGCTACAGTTCTTGAGGAAGTAGGACCAAGGTCATACACTGTTAGAACTGAGGAAGGACAGATTCTCAGGAGGAACCGCCGTTCCCTCCTAAAAACACAAGAGACTATTCAAGACCAGATTGATGACAATGCCGCAACTGCATCTTGTCATTCACCGCCAGAACAATCTCATGAAGACACATCAGACTTACCCGTGTTGAGAAGATCCACACGTGAAGTAAAAGAGCCTGATAGACTTAATCTTTGAGTACAATGTAAAGCTTTGAAAATGTGTTGACTGTTTTGAAAATGTTTATGTTTATAGAGCACTAACAAAAGTGTTACTGATATTATCTTTATTGTTTTCTTGAAAGTTGATTGATATTGATTTTGTTAAACCTCAAAGAAAGGGGGATGTAATGATCAATAACATGTCATTCTATAGTGGACACTAGGTGGAGCCGTAGAGCTGTGTAGAGCTGTATACAGCTCTATGTATATAATACTACACTACCCAGCTGTATGTATATTAAGACTACATTACCCATGAGGCACTAGGCTACCCAGAAGGCAGCAGTCAAGATGGATGCCTCTACAGATACTGTACCTAGTCCACATGTGCTCAATAAAGTGTCTAGCAAAAGCTAGCTGTGTTCATAATAAGAATGTTTATTTATTAATGAACATAAGAGCTGGGAAAGTGGAAAAGTATTAAATGGCTCGGGTCCGGAGCGGCAGGCAAAGTGCGCACGTAAATAAATGCGGGAAAAACTCAGGTTACATAGGCCTGTTTAAATGCAATAATTAATGGAATACATATTTTCTGGCAGCAGGGAATAGGTCGGGGACAATAGTAGGGAGACCAGGGTCAAAGTCACAGGACCCGTAGAAGGACAAGCCAGCGTGAGCAGGATGGGGCCGGTACGGAGCATCAACGAACCACTGTCCAAAGCAGGTGAGTGAAGTCCAGAAGTTATTTGAAGGGTAGAGAGCTCGAGGATGGAGGTTGTAGCCTTAGGAATGAGAGTCGGTAGCGGTGCAGAAAGATGGTGGTGAAATTGACACATGATGGAGGTCCCCGTAGATCAAAGCAGCGGAGAAAAAATAAAACCACAAGCCAGCGACCAACAAAGCTGAAAATCAGTAGAACAAGTCACCAGATAGCTAGAAGCCAGCAGAGCTGAAAAACCAGTGGAACTATTTCAGCAGAGACACAGCCGCAGTTTTAAGGTTAAAGGGGGAAATATTCGGTATCAGCAAACTTTAGCACCCGGCGACCGTGAAATTCAGTATTAACGCTCCAAGAGGGAAGTGGCGCACTAAATCAAGCGCTACACCATTCTCTTAGGGCGCTAACATCAGGGAATGGGACACTACCTCAGACCATTACTCAAGTTCAGGCGCTATCAATTACAAGTGTTCAGACAGACTGGCGCCTTCCAGTTCTTAAAGGGGAGGTGCAATCATGCTGCACAGCCTCACTCTGATCATTGCTGCTTATGACCGGGGCCTGCAAGGAGCTGCAAACCATCAACCACAAATCTCATGGCTGATCAGAGGCCCAGAGAGAGAGAGAGCCGGTTCAGTGACCAGGCTTTGGAGGTTCTGGTTGTGGCTGTGGAACGCCGATAGGCAGTGCTCTTCCCAGACACTGGCAGGAGGCCATTGCTGCAGGCCTTTAGAAGGGTTTGGAGGGAGGTGGCCCAGTACGTCTTGGCCAGAAGCCTGGTCCACAGGACTCACACCTAGTGCCGGAAGAAGTTCAATGACCTCACTCGGGTGGTCAGGGTGAGTACATGCTTCAAAAACCTTTGCATCTCACCATCTCAACCTCACTCTGTGCGCAGATGGTATAAATCGCCAAATACCCAACACTCATCCACCAACTATGCCCATCTAGTGAAAGTCACATTCACATCTCACGCCTTGCATACATTAATTATTCAACCATGATAGGCACATCTGCCAAACACATGGCTGCACACTCACTCACACGCTGTCCTTTTACTTGCAGGCCAAGCTTGCCCATAACAAGAGGAAGCAGCAACACACAGGAGGAGGTCAGGCGGAGCTGCACCCCCTTACACAGCTGGAAGAGCGAGTGTGCAGCATCATTGCGGCCCAGGTTGTAGGCGCTGTGGCAGTCAGAGAGGTCAACCCCCTTGGGGACAACAACAGTATGTTCATCACCTCACCCCCTTCTCTCGTACCACTTCCCTCTCACACCACAAGCCATTCCCGCTTTCCATCTAAATTTACTGTCTCCAGTCCTTGCTCCCTTCCTGCCCCCTCCCCTGATGTTAAACCCACTCTTGTGTCTTCCTGCTTTTAGATAATCAGCCACCACCTGACCAGCCTGTCCCTCAGCCTCCCAGTGGCAGCGACACAGGAGAGGAGGAGGAACACTAAGCGTGCCTCACTGCCTGCATTTCCTGAGGGGGAGGCATCCAATACTGGGGCTGCACGGTCAGCTGAAGGGAACAGGGGGTTAGGATTTGATGTGGGTGAAGCTCCGGGACCGAGTGGGCTGCAGCAACACCACGGGGAAAGGGAAGCTCAGCGGCCATCTCCCCGGAGGGTGAGTGCACGCACGAGTTCTGCTGCACAAGACTCAGATGAGGACCTCGATGTCGCGCTGATGAATACTCAGGCGATGAGCATGCATACTGAGCTCATGGGTGCAATGGCTAGGAGCATGGAGGAGTCCACCACCAGCACAGCTGTCATCTCTGCGCAAACCCTTGAACCCATCCTTGGCACCTTGCAGAGGATGGTTGACTCGCAGAGAGACTGTGGGGACCCAGACCCCATGCCGTGTGTCATGGGTGAGGTGGCAGCATCTATTGCAGCACAGGCCGAGGCAACGCAATGGCTTCGTGCTGGAATCAAGTCATTGGTTGGTGCCATCCAATCTCAGACTGCTCTGATGCAGTCTCAGATTGATGCCACGCAAGCGCCATCATCGCTGCATCAGCCACTGTCCACCGGGGATTTCACGGTGCCGCAGCAGGCCAGCAATCTGTGCTCGAGCAGATTGCTCTGGATGCTGAAGTTCTGCCCCGGGGGAGTGGCAGTGTGTCAGTCGAGCAGGAAGGTGCTGTCCTCTCTCAGGATGACAGCATTCCTGCTCCCACCACTACCACTCTGCCGTTGCACTTGCCGCAGCCTGTAACCCAGCCAGCCCAGACTGCTGCTGCCATGCAGAGTTGGTGCAGTCTGCAGCCGGGCCCTCCAGGCCCAGAGCTAGTCGAGGTCATCCTGAAAGGCCATCTGCAGTCTCTGGCTCACGGACTCGGCTGCCTTCCTCCAGCTTTGCTGCAGCCACTGGGGCCACATTACAGAGGAGCAGTAGGGTTGGGAGGGGGGAATTGCAAATGGGAGGGAAATCATTGAGGAAGGCCCAGTAAATAAAATGTTAATAGCAAATGGGGGAGGTGTGTGTACAAAAGGTGATGTGTTTGTAAATATATTGTTCCGTTTGCTAAGAACCAGTTGTGGTTGTTCATAAATTGTTGTGTTTGTTTATTATTGGTTGTGTTTGATGAGAGAGAGTTGTGCAGAATAATAAATATTTCTTTTGATGTAGCAAAATTGGGGATGTTTCTCAGTTGACCTTTGCCCGGTGATAGGGGCTGCGAGCTGGCTGTAATGATGTGGTTGTTGAGCCCAAATGCCATCTTCATCGGAAGTGCTGTATAATGAGGCATTCATGAACGGTCCTTGCAGAAGCAACATTGAGCAGCTCCCTCCTATGTTGGTGCTGCTCCTCCTCCTCTTCATCCTCCTCTTCATCCTCCTCCTCCTCCTCTCCCTCTTCCTCCTCCTGAGGTGGACCTGCAATCCCTGGTGGCAATGGCTGGGTCCTCAGAATGGCCAGGTTGTGCAGCATGCAGCACACAACAGTGAAAAGGGAGACTCGATCAGGGCAGTACTGCAGGGCTCCTCCAGTGCAGTCAAGGCAGCGGAACCGTTGCTTCAGCACACCAATAGTCTGTTTGATCATGTTCCTAGTGGCGCTATGGCTCTCATTGTATGCTTGCTGAGCAGGAGTGCTGGGGTTGCGGAGGGGTGTCATCAGCCAGGTGGCGAGTGGATAACCCTTGATTCCGAGTAGCCAGCATGAGCTTCTTGTGGTAGGTGGAACAGGTCTGGGACACCGGTCTGTCACAGGATGAATGCATCGTGGCTTCTGCTAGGATAGCGGGCATTGGCTGCGAGGATGCGCTGTCTGCGGTCACACACCAACTGGACGTTCAGAGAGTGGTAGCCTTTGCGGTTGCGGGAAACCTCTGCATTGTGATGAGGTGCCCACAATGCCATGTTTGTGCAGTCAATGGTGCCCTGAACCATGGGGAAACCCGCTATCCTTGCAAAGCCACATGAGTGTTCGTGCTGTTTCTCTCTGGTCATGGGGAATGAGATGTACTTCCTTCTCCTTCTGTACAGAGCTTCTGTTACCTCCCGGATGCAGCAAAGGACAGCGAACTGTGAAACGTTTGCAATATCCCCTGTTGAAACCTGGAAGGAGCCGCTGGCGTAGAAATTGAGAGCGGCTGTGACCTTCACTGCCACTGAGAGAGACGGCCTGGTCCTGAGCTGAGGCTGGAGCTCTGGCTGCAGGAGGTGGCAGAGCTCAGTGACCACCTTCTTGCTGAAGCGGAGCCTTCTAAGGCACTGCTCCTCTGACAGATGGAAGTTGGAGAATTGCTCCCAGAGTACCCTGGGAGGGTAAAGCCTCCTGTTGAGAGCCCTGTTGGCCCTCCTTCCTCTAGTCACATTTTCCAACCTTTCTCTCTGCCTCCGCTGCCTCCGCTGGTGAAGCTGGAGGGTGAGTCCCGTGCCAGTACAGCCCCCATTAAGTGTTGGAAATGTTGCAGTATCAAAAGTAATACAAATGAACCTGATAATTTTTTGTCAGGAGCAAAACTGCTTCAGGTAGGGAAACATCAAATGGGTCAAAATACCTGCCTGTCAAAGTGACAAGGCAGCATTGTTTGCTGACAAAAAACAGGAAGTGCGCACCTTTAAATAATGTTCCTGCAGCTAACAGCCGACTGCAACCCGTCACCTCTACCTCTTGTTCCTAACGGCAGGCGCTGAGGCAAGGGGCAGATATGAATTTACGGTCCAGGGCGCTACGTGGCTGGATGGCGTCATGATCACCGGGTGCGGGAGATCGCGGCGGTAGTGGTTAGCCAGGTGAATTTTGCCGGCGGCGCTAGCATGTTTGCACCCAGGCGGTAAGTCCAACCGAATTTCTCCCCCTAGCAGCAGAGATAGGCACAGCAGGTAAGTCTTAGTGTAATCCAGTGCAGTTCAGGGCAGAAATGTAGTATTGTAATCCAGTGTAGTCCAACGCAGAAACATAATCTAGATGTGCAGAGAAGTCCTGGAGACTGGAAACCAATTTGACAAAAGAATTCCGTAGCATGAGGCCTGAAGTGACTGAAAAGCAGGGCAGAGTCACAGCCGCCGAGTCAAACAGTGTAGCCAGTAGCACAGTCTAGTCAGTAGAGCAGCGCAGTCCTGTTGGTAGTGGAATCCAGGCGATGGAATCAAGTTTCAGCAGAGTTCCAGCAGTTGAAAGAGCTCAAGGCACAAGTCAGGAGTGTGATGGAATGCTTTCCACTTGCCTGGATGAGTGCAGCTCCAACAACACTCAAGAAGCTCGACACCATCCAGGACAAAGCAGCCCGCTTGATTGGTACCCAATCCACCACCTTAAACATTCACTCCCTCCACCACTGGCGTACCGTGCTACAGTGTGTACCATCTACAAGATTCACTGCAGCAACTCACCAAGGCTTCTTTGACAGCACCTCCCAAACCCGTGACTTCTATCACCTAGAAGGATAAGGGCAGCAGGCGCATGGGAACACGACCACCTCCAAGTTCCCCTCCAAGTCACATGCCATCCTAACTTGGAAATATGTCGCCGTTCCTTCATCGTCGCTGGGTCAAAATCCTGGAACTCCCTCCCTAACAGCACTGTGGGAGAACCTTCACCACACTGCCTGCAGCGGTTCAAGAAGGTGGCTCACCACTGCCTTCTCAAGGGCAACTAGGGATGGGCAATAAATGCTGGTCTTGCCAGCAATGCCCAGATCCCATGAACGTTTAAAAAAAAAGAGCAGAAGGCGGGTCTCATGGACAAGATGAGCACGGAACGGGCATGAGGGGAGATCGGAGAGAAATTAGAGGGAGATGTGAGTTCAGGGCTAGAGCAGGGGCAAACTTGGGGGAGGTTTGGCAGAGGCAGCTGAATGGATGATCTCAATCTTCGTAACAAAGTCGTCCATGAGATTCTTGCACTTGTTGTTGGAGGTGAGGGAGGAGGGGCAGAGTGGAAGGGTTTCAGGAGACTGTTGGTGGTGGAGATAAGAAGCGGGGAAGGTGCCTCCTTCCGGTTTAATGGCAGCGGGTTGGGTCTGGGCCGAGTAACCCGCTCAGAAGAGGCGGGCCAGTAATTATAATATTTAAATGAGGCTCCTTGCCTCAGATTTTGGCAGCGATTAGATTTAACGGCTGCGGGCCGTGTATCCCGGGGCTCGGGAATCCCCAAAGCTGAAGGGAGGCAGGAGCTGCCAGATCCAGCAGGCAAGTGTTTTTCTAGCACTGCATGTGGGCCTGGAGGAGCAGGAGAGCTTCCCCCGAACCCTCAAACAAACCTGCCGCAAACTGTCCCCCACCCCGGTGATCTTCAGAACCCCCCTCAACATCGTGCCCCCCAAAGTCTCACTCCCCGCCAACTCCCTCCCCCCACCCTCTCTCTCTCCCCCCAGCTAATCTCTCTCTCCCCCTGCCATCTCTCTCTCCCCCCAGCAAATTTCTCTCTCCACCGCCATCTCTCTCCCCCGCAATCTCTCTCTACCCCAGCCATCTCTCTCTCCCCCACCATCTCTCTCACCCCTAGAAATCTCTCTCCCCCCCGCAATCTCCCCACAGTGATCCCAGAACCTACCCCCAACACCACCCCCATGCCCACCAAGCCCTGATCTTTGCTTGTACGGAATCTGATCAGTGTTCCCTGGCTCCTGCCTTGTAATGCAAGATTTTCACCCGGCAGTGCCCAGCCTTTCAATCTGGCTTGCTGTCAGGAATGAAACGTAGTTAAACAATTCTAATGAGGTCCTGCTGTTCAATTCGGCACGACATCCACATTCCCGGAATTTCTGGGTTTCGCAGTCACTGAAAGGACCCCCCACACCCACTCCCTCCCCACAAATCTCGGGGCCTTGGTGCCTGGGCCCTGAGCAGAAAAATTCCCTTCTGTGTCTCTCAGTAAGGAGGCTCCTGCCCTGAATAAACTGAGTGAGCTCACACACACCGGCTTCTTTTCACAGTGACACACCGTGTGCTGCATTTTCACATGGACTCAGCTCCTCCATTTCCAGCAATCAGCCACAGGGAAAGGGAGACAGACTCAGACAGCAATTCCCTCTTGTTGTGAGGAACAGTTTCTCCACCCAGACCCTGAGTCACCCCCTGTGAGTGTCCCTCACTCCCCCACTGGTGATGGTCCTCTCCCTGCTGCTCAGAGGTGAATTACTGAGCTCTACAGTGCCCTCCCCAGGAGGGGCTGAGTGTGGGTGAGGGGCAGTCACCCTGGGCCACTCTCACACCCCTCCCAGTGCCACCCTGCTCTCTCAGACAGACTGTAAGAGAAAGGGGAGGCAGCAAATCTGACTGACAAGAAACAAACAGCCAGAAACCCAGACCCGGTACAGCAAGAAAACATTGGACCATCTGCAATCAGTTCCAATTAATGTTGGTCATTAACAGGAAAAGTCTCCCTCACTGTATTTAATATCGGGAATTGTGTCACTCACCTTAAGTGCAGCTTGTGCATGATCCATGCTCAGCAGTGTGTGAGATTTATGTTTCCCTGTTATACAAGAACCACACACACACTCTGCATCATCTTTACAGCAGAACTCTAGGACTTTCTTACGGTCACGGCACTTCGTGCCTATAACATCAGTCACAGGCTTGATTAGGGTGTGGTCTTTGTAGAGCTCTTTCAGTAAATGTGGTTTTAAATGAAAAGAGCAAAATGAAGTTAAACAACTGAGACAGGTCTTCACAGCTGGGGTTGGATTCTCGTCACAGTATTCACACATGACACGGGCTGAATCAGCAGGAGGCTGTAAGCGGTTGTATTTTTCCACTATATTACACAACGTGAAGTTTCTCACCAGACTGGGCCTGGGGTTGTATTTCCGGTGACACTGAGGACACTTAAACCCTCCTGGGTCTGCTGTCTGGGCCCAAACTCCCTCAATACAATTCAAACAGAAACTGTGCTGACAGGGTAATGCCACAGGGTTCTGGTACATGTGGAGACACACAGCACAAATTACTTCAGCCTCGATAGCTCTGAACTCCATTGTTACAGCAACTGAAGAATTGTCACACAGCACTGGAGAAGGCGAGGAACCAGAGTAAGAAGTGAAATTCTTATAAACACTCGGTGCAGGGAGTGACAATGTTAGTTTCACTTTCGTAACCCACTTTGGCTGACAATTAACCCCTTCAGGCCTGCAGTAGCAGTTCAGAACTAAAATCAGAAAAACAAGTTTGCAATTTTACAATATGGAGCCAGAATACAGCAAGCTGGGCTCAGTAAACACACACCCAAAACTAATCAGCTCGGACCAGACCCAAAATAGTTTAACAAACAAATTAAAACTGATATAAAGAGGAAAAATAACCTTTACAAATCCTGCAGAGAGGAAGGGGAAGGAGCTCTCTGGGAGGGATAGAAAAATATACAAAAAATTTATAGGCTCATCAGAGGGGCAAAGAGAGCTGAAAAAAAGCAAAGCAGCAGAGGCTACAAGTCTCAGTAAACTCAACATGAAACATGTCCAACCAATACAGAGCTGCAACAACAAAGTCAAAATAATGTTGGACTAAAAATCCTAAACAGGAGAATCCAGTCAGAAGAAGTCATGATGAAACTGTACAGGGCTTGGGTCAGTCCCACCTTGACCACTGTGTCCAGTTCTGGTAAGGCCCACCTTGAGTGCTGTGTCCAGTTCTGGTTAGTCCCACCTCGAGTACTGTGTCCAGTTCTGGTCAGTCCCACCTCGAGTGCTGTGTCCAGTTCTGGTTAGTCCCACCTCGAGTACTGTGTCCGGTTCTGGTCAGTCCCACCTCGAGTGCTGTGTCCAGTTCTGGTTAGTCCCACCTCGAGTATTGTGTCCGGTTCTGGTCAGTCCCACCTCGAGTACTGTGTCCAGTTCTGGTCAGTCCCACCTCGAGTACTGTGTCCAGTTCTGGTCAGTCCCACCTCGAGTACTGTGTCCAGTTCTGGTCAGTCCCACCTCGAGTACTGTGTCCAGTTCTGGTCAGTCCCACCTTGAGTGCTGTGTCCAGTTCTGGTCAGTCCCACCTTGAGTACTGTGTCTAGTTCTGGTCAGACCCACCTCGAGTACTGTGTCCAGTTCTGGTCAGTCCCACCTTGAGTGCTGTGTCCAGTTCTGGTCAGTCCCACCTTGAGTACTGTGTCCAGTTCTGGTCAGACCCACCTCGAGTACTGTGTCTAGTTCTGGTCAGACCCACCTCGAGTACTGTGTCTAGTTCTGGTCAGTCCCACCTCGGGTACTGTGTCCAATTCTGGTCAGTCCCGCCTTGAGTACTGTGTCCAGTTCTGATCAGACCCACCTCGAGTACTGTGTCCAGTTCTGGTCAGACCCACCTCAAGTACTGTGTCTAGTTCTGGTCAGTCCCACCTCGAGTACTGTGTCCAGTTCTGGTCAGTCCCACCTTGAGTGCTGTGTCCAGTTCTGGTCAGTCCCACCTTGAGTACTGTGTCCAGTTCTGGTCAGACCCACCTCGAGTACTGTGTCTAGTTCTGGTCAGACCCACCTCGAGTACTGTGTCTAGTTCTGGTCAGTCCCACCTCGGGTACTGTGTCCAATTCTGGTCAGTCCCGCCTTGAGTACTGTGTCCAGTTCTGATCAGACCCACCTCGAGTACTGTGTCCAGTTCTGGTCAGACCCACCTCAAGTACTGTGTCTAGTTCTGGTCAGTCCCACCTCGAGTACTGTGTCTAGTTCTGGTCAGTCCCACCTCGAGTACTGTGTCCAATTCTGATCAGTCCCTCCTTGAGTGCTGTGTCCAGTTCTGGTCAGACCCACCTCGAATACTGTGATCAGTTCTGGTCAGTCCCACCTAGAGTATTGTGTCCAGTTCTGGTCAGACCCAACTCGAGTACTGTGTCTAGTTCTGGTCAGTCCCACCTAGAGTATTGTGTCCAGTTCTGGTCAGACCCAACTCGAGTACTGTGTCTAGTTCTGGTCAGTCCCAACTGGAGTACTGTGTCCAGTTCTGGTCAGTCCCACCTCGAGTACTGCGTCCAGTTTTGTTTAGTCCCACCTCGAGAACTGTGTCCAGTTCTGGTCAGATCCAGGTCGAGTACAGTGTCCAGTTCTGGTCAGACCCACCTCGAGTACTTTGTCCAGTTCTGGTCAGACCCACCTCGAGTACTTTGTCCAGTTCTGGTCAGTCCCACCTCGAGTACTGTGTCCAGTTCTGGTCAGACCCACCTCAAGTACTGTGTCAATGGGCATCAGGGGGAAAACTCAACTGGCTAGCGTCATACCTAGCACAAAGGAAGATGATTGTGGTTGTTCGAGGTCAATCTTCATAGCCCCAGTACATCGCTGCAGGAGATCCTCAGCACAGTGTCCTAGGCCCAACCATCTTCAGCTGCTTCATCAATGACCTTTCCACCATCAGCAGGTCAGAAGTTTGGATGTTTGCTGATGATTGCGCCGCCTTCAGTCAAATTCACAACTCCTCAGTAAATGAAGCAGTCCATGTCCGCATGCAGAAAGACCTGGACAACTTTTCGGCTTGGACTGATAAGTGGCAAGCAACATTTGCACCACACAAGTTCCAGGCAATGACTATCTCCAACAAGAGAGGGTCTAATCACCATCCCTTGATATTCAATGGCATTGCCATCATTGAATTCTCCACAATCAACATCCTGGGGTCACCATTGACCAGAAACCTAACTGACAGGCCACATAAATATTGTGGCAACAAGAGCAGGTCAGAAGCTGGGCATTCTGCGGCGAGTGTCTCACATCCTGACTCCCCAAAACCCAAACACTTTCCACCATCTACAAAGCGCAAGTCAGGAGTGTGATGGCATACTGTCCACTTGCCTGGATGAGTGCAGCTCCAAGTACACTGAGGAATCTCGCCACCATCCAGGAAAAAGCAGTCTGCTTGATTGGCACCCCATGCACCACCTTAAACATTCACTCCCTCCACCACTGAGGCACCATGGCTGCAGTTTTACAATTTACTAGGTCAAATGCTGCCTTTATGTCATGGGCAGTCACTCTTAGTCACGCAGAACTGGACTCAGTACTCAAGGTGGGTCGGACCAGAACTGGACACAGTACTCAAGGTGGGTCTGCCCAGAACTGGACTCAGTACTCGAGGTGGGACTGACCAGAACTGGACTCAGTACTCGAGGTGGGACTGACCAGAACTGGACACAGTACTCGAGGTGGGACTGACCAGGACTGGACACAGTACTCGAGGTGGGTCTGACCAGAACTGGACTCAGTACTCAAGGTGGGACTGACCAGAACTGGACACAATACTCGAGGTGGGTCTGACCAGGACTGGACACAGTACTCGAGGTGGGACTGACCAGAACTGGACACAATACTCGAGGTGGGTCTGACCAGGACTGGACACAGTACTCGATGAGGGTCTGACCAGAACTGGACAAAGTACTCGAAGTGGGACTGACCATAACTGGCCACAGTACACAAGGTGGGACTGACCAGAACTCGACACAGTACTCGAGATGGGTCTGACCAGAACTGGACACAGTTCTCGAGGTGGGTCTGACCAGAACTGGACACAGTGCTCGAGGTGGGACTGACCAGAACTGGACACAGTACTCAAGGTGGGTCTGACCAAAACTGGACATGGTGCTTGAGGTTTTTCTGACCAGAACTGGACTCAATATTGTGTTCAATTATGGTCAGACCCACCTCAATTACTGTGTCCAGTGCTGGTCAGTCCCACCTCGAATACTGTGTCCGGTTCTGGTCTTAGGAACATTGTGTAAGAGCATTCGAATTTACACCATTTTGGTTGAAACTTTTCTGTTTATTGTGTGGCAACAAGTCTTAACAGCGAGGAGTTTACACAATGTTTGAACAACAGCTGGTGGACCAGGATTGACATCACCCCGTTCTGTCCTCGGGTAGAGGGCAGTAACTGCGCGGATTGTTCCACGTCCTGTTCCTCGACACCCCGAAACTGTCTAAAGCCCCATTCTTATAGAGTCTCATCATGGACACACAATTTGTTCTTCACAGCTGCCTGTCTCTTATCTCTTGTTCCAGGCAGTGGAACGTTTCGGCCTCCCTTATCAGTGTCCGCAGTCCCTCAGTGCCAGCTCCACATCCTTGAAACACACTGCTGTATAAACACGTTTTTAGAAACATCCTTTGTTAGCTACATCCCTCTGCCTTATGGGTCGTTTTAACTTGACCATTTCTGTTTTCTCAGCTGTTAATCTAATTTCTATAAGTGTGAGCTGGTTATATGTATTTGAGTGCCCACTCCAAAAGTGAATGGTTTATATGTTTAAAAACACCGAATCTAAACATAAGATTTATACATTAGAAAAATTACATGTAAAAGGTTTAATCTTACAATTGGAACAGGAGTCGGCCATTCACCCCTTGGGCTTGTTCCGTCAATCAGTTACATCATGGCTGATCAGTATCTTAACTCCATCTGCCCGCCTTGGTTCCATAAGCCTTAGTAACCTTGCCTAACAAAGGTCTATCAATCTCCGTTTGGCATTTTCAATTGACCCCCAGCCTCAGCAGCTTTTTGAGGGGAGAGTTCCAGATTTCTACTACCCTTTGTGTGTATAATTGCTTCCTGACTTCACCCCTGAACAGCCAGGCTCTAATTTTAAGGTTATGCCCCCTTGTTCTGGCCTCCCCACCCGAGGAAATAGTTTCTCCATCTACCCTATTGAATCACTGGTTGCCCTCTGATAACTTGACCTCAGTGGTTGTTCATGTCAGTTTAGCCAGTGAGCGTTGGTAGACTATTTGACTCTCAGGGGCATCACAGATAAATTGAAAAGCCTCACGATCCTCTTGTACTACAAGGTGGAGAGCATTCATGTGTGGGTATCCAGATATAAATAATTACCTCCAGCTGTCCTAGACAAAATTTATCCCTCAACCAACATCACTAAAACAGTATATCTGCTCATTGTCACATTGCTGTTTGTGGAGCTTGCTGTGCGGAAATAGGCTGCCGTGTTTCCTTCATTAAAGCAGTGACTACACTTCAAAAAGTATTTCATCGGCTGTGAGGCACTTTGGGACATCCTGAGGCCATGAAAGGTACGATAGAAATGCCAGTTCTTTCTTTGGTTACACCGACAGCTTAAGTTACAGAGCCCACATAACTCCTTGTTTTCACATGTCAGGGGCTTGTAATTAGGGGCGTTCCTGAGTTCTGTAGAATTCGCAAAATTAATATTTTATTATAAGGGTCCTCTGGCAGATGAGGCCGTGATTTTCAAAAGACTGTTTTAAAAGAAGCCCAGAAAAGGGACACATAAAATGGCCGCCAGACCCCGTGACCGACTTATTGGGACACTTTAAAATGGTTCCTGCAGTCCCCAGACAGCCTTTGTGGATTCAACCCACAGTAAGTTCTGGAAGCCGTTTCTGAGAGAACGAAACCAGACACATACACATACATATAGATTGGGTGCAGATCCAGTCAAGATCGGCCTGTAGATAAAGGCCATCTAAATGTTTACCCAGACAAAGGGGAACAGTTCCATATTCATAAAGAACGCATCAAGGACCCGTTTAAGACATCAAGAAGACATTAAAACATTACCAGGTCATTCCAGACCAGAGATGGCCATCACCGGCCATCCTGAAAGCAGTTTAAATATAACTACCCTGCTGTGCTATAAGCCAGCCAAAAGTTAAACAAAGACCAACCTTGATTTGGCGGGAGACAGAGGCTTCTTCTGAGAAGTATAATTGGAGACACCCGGGGTAGCGATGAAATGGATAGCCATCGTAGCGATCAGAAAGCCATCAGAGCCATCACAGAGCGCCATTGTGGCCATCGTGGCGATTGAAGAAGAAGAAGACGGTTCGAGTCGACATCCCGCCCCGGGGTATTCGTCGGGAGATCGACGACAAACCCCGGGCCCTTTGATGAGACAAAACTACCGAAGAAACCTACATGAAAGCCGGCTAGAGGCTTCCAATCATGGTCAAGCAGATGGTCTCTGTCCCGCCGACATCCAGGCTGTAAGATTCGCAAAATTGATATTGGCCCAGTAATTCCTGTCGGGGGCTTGCCGCGCATGCAAGCCCCCGATGTGCGCTCAACCGGCGCGCCGACATCTGAAACCTGGCCCGTAGTGGATTTCCTGTCAGTGGCCAGGTTCTGATGTCGGCGCGCTGTGCTAACCTGACACAGCGGCGTAGTTAGTGCGATGTGCCGGCTGGGATCAGGTGAGCACTGTTCAGCCAATCGGAGCAGCAGAGAGCAGCGAGGAGGAGCCCGGCTTAAAAACCGGCGGCAGTTGCGAGGCCCGACCACTCGGAGCAGCAGAGAGCAACGAGGAGGAGCCCGGCTTAAAAACCGGCGGCAGTTGCGAGGCCCGACCACTCGGAGCAGCAGAGAGCAGCGAGGAGGAGCCCGGCTTAAAAACCGGCGGCAGTTGCGAGGCCCGACCACTCGGAGCAGCAGAGAGCAGCGAGGAGGAGCCCGGCTTAAAAACCGGCGGCAGTTGCGAGGCCCGACCACTCGGAGCAGCAGAGAGCAGCGAGGAGGAGCCTGGCTTAAAAACCGGCGGCAGTTGCGAGGCCCGACCACTCGGAGCAGCAGAGAGCAGCGAGGAGGAGCCCGGCTTAAAAACCGGCGGCAGTTGCGAGGCCCGACCACTCGGAGCAGCAGAGAGCAGCGAGGAGGAGCCCAGCTTAAAAACCGGCGGCAGTTGCGAGGCCCGACCACTCGGAGCAGCAGAGAGCAGCGAGGAGGAGCCCGGCTTAAAAACCGGCGGCAGTTGCGAGGCGTACCAAATCAACAGCAGAGGAGAGGGGTAAATAGTAATCAGTGTGTGACGTCACCAGGGAGCAGCTGGTGCAGTCGGGAGAGCAGGAGGCCAGTAACTCTTATATAGGTGGAGCTGTTGCTAAACCCGAAACACTACAGTGTAGTGTCTCCCACCCTTCCACCTCCTCTAACCTTTTAGGGGTTAGGGGAAGTTGAAAAGGTAGGTTCAATTTATTTTATTTCAGGAGCCTAACCTAGGTGGAAAAGGTTCCAGGACAGGAGGCGGCAGTGAAAATACAACACCAGAAAACAGGTAGGTGACTGGTTGGTGAGTACTTTCACAAACTTATTCTAAGTAGAATTCAATAATTAAGCTAAATCGTAGTAAATAAAAAGGTATTGTAAGGGTTAAGTCATGGAAGGGCAGCTCAGACCCGTGTCATGCTCCTCCTGTGCCATGTGGGAAATCAGGGACACTGTCCCTGACAACTATGTGTGCAGGAAGTGTGTCCAGCTGTAGCTCCTAGCGGACCGCATGGCGGCGCTGGAGCTGCGAATGGACTCACTCTGGAGCATACGCGATGCTGAGGATGTTGTGGATAGCACATTCAGTGAGTTGGTCACACCGCAGGTAAAGGCTAGCTCAGACAGTAAATGGGTGACCAAAAGGCAGGGTAAAGGCAGGAAGGTAGTGCAGGAGTCACCTGCGGTCATCTCCCTCCAAAACAGGTTTACCGTTTTGGGTACTGTTGGGGGAGATGACTTATCAGGGGAAGGCACCAGCAGCCAGGTTCAGGGCACCATGACTGGCTCTGCTACACAGAAGGGCGGGAAAAAGAGGGATAGGGCTATAGTGATAGGGGATTCAATTGTAAGGGGGATAGATAGGAGTTTCTGTGGCCGAGACCGAGACTCCAAGATGGTATGTTGCCTCCCTGGTGCAAGGGTCAAGGATGTCTCGGAGCGGGTGCAGAGCATTCTGAAGGGGGAGGGGGATCAGCCAGTTGTCGTGGTACATGTAGGTACCAACGATGTAGGTAAAAAGAGGGAGGAGGTCGTACAAGCTGAATTTAGGGAGTTAGGAGCTAAATTGAAAAGTAGGACCTCAAAGGTAGTAATCTCTGGATTGCTACCAGTGCCACGAGCTAATAAGTTTAGAGAGAGTAAGATAGATAAGCTAAATACGTGGCTTGAGCAGTGGTGCAAGGGAGAGGGATTTAAATTCTTGAGGCATTGGAACCAGTTCTTGGGGAGGAGTGACCTGTACCAAGGGGACGGTCTACACCTGAACTGTAAGGGAGCCGATGTCCTCGGGGTAATATTTTCTAGGGCGGTTCGGGAGGATTTAAACTAATTTGGCAGGGGGATGGGAACCTAGGTAGTGGAAAAGAGGGAAGTCATATGAAGTCAGAAATAGATGGTAGAAAGGTGAGAAGCAATAAGCAAAGGAGAGAAACACAAAGGGCCAAACTAATTCATAATGAGAGTGTGAAAAAAGCAAGCCTGAAGGCTTTGTATCTTAATGCTAGAAGCATTAGGAACAAGGTGGATGAATTAGTTGTGGAAATAGAGGTAAACAAGTATGATTTGATTGGGATTACAGAAACGTGGCTGCAGGGTGGGCAAGGCTGGGAACTTAACATCCAGGGATATACAATATTTAGGAAGGATCGGCAAAAAGGTAGGGGAGGTGGGGTAGCATTGCTGGTAAAGGAGGGGATTAATGCAATGGAAAGGAAGGATATTAACTCGGATGAAACGGAATCTGTATGGGTAGAAATGAGAAATAGCAAGGGGAGGAAAACGTTAGTGGGTGTGATATATAGGCCTCCAAATAGTATTATGGAGGTGAGGGAAGGCATAAAAAGGGAAATTAGAGAAGCGTGCGATAAGAGCACAGCTGTCATCATGGGTGACTTTAATTTACATATTGATTGGACTACCCAAATTAGTAAAAATTCTGAGGAGGAGGAATTCCTGGAATGTTTTCGGGACGGTTATCTGGACCAATATGTCGAGGAGCCGACTCGAGATCAGGCCATTTTAGACTGGGTATTGTGCAATGAGAAGGGACTTATCAGCAATCTTCTTGTACGAGGCCCCTTGGGTCAGAGCGATCATAACATGATCGAGCTCTCAGTCGAGATGGAGAGTGAGGAAATTGAATCAGAGACTAAGGTCCAGAACTTAAATAAAGGGAATTACGAGGGTATGAGACGGGAATTGGGTAAGATTGATTGGGTGGTGTTTCTGGGGGGATTGACAGTGGATAGACAATGGCAAGCATTCAAAGATAGAATGGAAGAATTCCAGAACATGTTTATACCGGTTTGGCATAAAAATAAACCTAAAAAGGTGACTCAACCGTGGATAACGAGGGAAATTAGGGACAGCATAAAATCAAAAAAAAGGGCATATCAACTGGCAAAAAAAAGCACCAGACCGGAAGATTGGGGGCAGTACAGGATACAGCAAAAGAGGACAAAGGGATTAATCAGGAAGGGGAAAATAGAATACGAAAGTAAACTTGCAGCAAACATAAAGACAGACTGCAAAAGCTTTTATCGGTATATCAGGAGGAAAAGACTGGTAAAATCCCAAGTCGGTCCCTTGCAGTCCGATTCGGGAGAATATATAATGGAGAATAAGGAAATGGCAGACCAATTAAACTCATACTTTGGTTCTGTATTCACAAAGGAGGACACAAATAACCTCCCAGGAATATTGGCAAACATAGGGACTAATGAGAGGGAGGAGCTGACAGAAATTAGTATCTCTAGGGATATGGTGTTGGGTAAGTTGAGGGGACTGAAGGCCGACAAATCCCCGGGGCCTGATAAACTACATCCTAGGGTACTTAAGGAGGTGGCCCTGGAGATAGCAGATGCTCTGAGGATCATCTTCCGGAACTCCATTGACTCGGGAACAGTACCCGTGGATTGGAGGGTAGCTAATGTTACCCCAATATTTAAAAAGGGGGGTAGAGAGAAAGCAGGGAATTATAGACCAGTAAGCCTTACATCGGTTGTGGGCAAAATGCTAGAGTCCATTATTAAGGATAAAATAGCGAAGCACTTGACAAATGGGGAAAGGATCGGACAGAGTCAACATGGATTTACAAAGGGTAAATCGTGTTTGACTAATCTGCTGGAATTTTTTGAGGAAGTAACTGGTAAAATAGATGGGGGAGAGCCAGTGGATGTGGTGTGCCTTGACTTCCAGAAAGCCTTCGATAAGGTTCCACACAAAAGATTATCATGCAAAATTAAGGCTCATGGAATTGGGGGCAAAGTATTAACGTGGATAGAGAACTGGCTGGCGGATAGAAAACAGAGAGTTGGAATAAACGGCTCGTTTTCGGAGTGGCAGGCAGTGACCAGCGGGGTGCCGCAAGGATCTGTCCTGGGACCCCAGCTGTTCACAATATATATAAATGATCTGGATCAGGGAATTGGATGCAATATTTCCAAATTCGCTGACGACACTAAACTAGGAGGAGGGGTGGGCTCTGATGAGGATGTCAGGAGGCTACAGTGCGATTTGGACAGGTTGGGGGAATGGGCGGATACGTGGCAGATGCACTATAATGTGGATAAATGCGAGGTTATCCACTTTGGGGGTAAAAACAGGAGGGTAGATTATTATCTAAATGGCAATAGATTGGGAGATGGGGAAGTGCAGAGGGACCTGGGTGTTCTTGTGCACCAGTCACTGAAGGAGAGCATGCAGGTGCAACAGGCGATTAAGAAGGCAAATGGTATGTTGGCCTTCATATCAAGGGGGTTCGAGTATAGGAATAGGGATACCTTACTGCAGCTGTACAAGGTGCTGGTGAGACCGCATCTGGAGTATTGTGTACAGTTTTGGTCGCCCCATCTGCGGAAGGATGTTCTTGCCATGGAAAGAGTGCAACGGCGATTCACCAGGCTGATACCTGGAATGGCGGGAATGACCTACGAAGAGAGATTAAATAGTTTGGGCTTGTACTCACTGGAGTTTAGAAGATTGAGAGGGGATCTCATCGAAACATATAAAATTATGGCAGGCCTGGACAGGCTGAATTCAGAGAGAATGTTTCCAATGGCCGGGGAGCACAGAACCAGGGGCCACAGTCTAAAAATAGCGGGCAAATCATTTAAAACAGAGATGAGGAAGAATTTCTTCACTCAAAGAGTGGTGAGCCTGTGGAATTCCCTGCCACAGAGGGCTGTGAAGGCTAATTCAATAAATATTTTCAAGAGAGAATTGGATATATTTCTGAAGGCTAAGGGGATTAAGGGTTACGGAGAAAAGGCGGGGACGGGGTACTGAACTGGTAAGATCAGCTATGATCTCAGACGAAGATCAGCCATGATCTCATTGAATGGCGGAGCAGGCTCGAAGGGCCGAATGGCCTACTCCTGTTCCTATCTCTATGTTTCTATGTTTCTATGTTTCATTCATAAGTTTGATAGTAAAGACTGTCAAACTCAGGAAAAGTACTGCACCCCAAAACACTACTTAAACTTTAAATAACATTTTAAAAAGCATCCCAATAATTAAATTAACTATGAATAACTTAAAAAACTATTTTAAACAATTAATCAAATTTTTGAAAAAAATAAATTTTTAAAAAATAGGGTCTAAAACTAAACTTACCTTACTGTAGGTTCTTTAAAAATAATAAACCTGTGGGAAAAAAAATTCTAAATTGTACTAAAAGACCACTTACCTGTAAAACTAAGTACTTACGTGTGGTTTTTCAATGCGTAAAAACCGGAGGCCTTTACACATGCGCAAATCTGTAAAAATACAGGAAATCCAAGTCGCACGCGCTGCCCGATACCGCGCATGCGTTCAGCCTCTTAACCCCTTGGGTCAGAGGACAGGAAATGCCGGCTTTCAGCGCATGCGCTGTGCATGCTGAAAACCGACAATTCCTCCTGGCACATGCGTGAGTACCCCGTCCTTACTCACGCGTTGTGACAGGAATTACTGGGCCAATGTATTAATAAGGGTCGAATGGCAGAAGAGGCCATGATTTTAAAGACTGTTTTAAAAGAAGCCCAGGAAAAAGGGGCATTCAAAATGGCCGCCAGACCCCGTGACCAACTTATTGGGACACTTCAAAAATGGTCCTGCAGTCCTCAGACAGCTTTGTGGATTCAACCCACAGTAGGTTCTGGAAGCCGTTTCTGAGGAAATGAAACCAAACACGTACACTAATATACATATAGATTGGATGCAGATCCAACCAGATCGGCCTGTAGAAAAAGGCCATCTAAATGTTTACCCAGACAAAGGAAAGCAGTTACACATTCATGAGAAGAGCATCAAGGACCCGTTAAGGGCATCACCAGGACATTAAAACAATGAAGGTCATTCCAGACCAGAGATGGCCTGTTACCGGCCATTCAAGAACAGTTTAAAATATAATAATTACCCCATTGTGCAACCAGCCCGCCAAAATTAAAACAAAAGACTAACCTGATTTGGCGCGAGATAGAGGCTTCTTCTGAGAAGTATAATTGGAGACACCGGGGGTGGCAAAAGAGGCTTCATCTTAGATATTGGGAAGAGAGAGGTTCCTTTCTTCATCATCTTCGTGGGATCTTCGGTAATAGCCGTTACCTTCGATAGCAGCTGGAGTTCGGAGAAGAAGACGGTTCGAGTCAGCGTCCAGCCCCGGGGTAAAACAGCAGGAGATCATCGGCCAACCCCGAGCCGTTGACGAAACGGGAGGTAGTAAAAATACTGAAGAAACCTATATGAAAGCCGGCTAGGGGCTTCCAACCGTAGTCAAGCAGATGATCTCCGCCGACATCCAGGCCCATCAGTGTCCAGCCTGTCCGTGACCTTCACCTCGAGAGAGAGAGAGAGAGAGAGAGAGAGAGAGAGTGAGGTGTGGCGCAGCCCGCTGTGGTTCCACTGACCACGAGGAAACAGGACGCCTGAGGGGATCAAAACGCAGACCTGTTTCAAAACTCTACACTTTTTCCAATTGGACTGGTGAGCATGTTTCTGGCCCTTCACAATCAGATCTAGATAGGATTAAGGGGTTGGGCATTTTGGGTATAATTAACATGAGTAGGTATCCCTCGATGTTCCGTGTGTTTCCCCATTTTATGATGATCTTTGTAAGGTATAATATGCCTGTATCCGTTTTAGTTAGTACTGTATTGTTATGATTTGTTTTTCCCTCCCATGTACCCTCTTATTTGCTTGCATTTGATTTGTTTTTCCTTATGCAATAAAATATCATTTTGTTTCATTAAACCTGGTCTATAAGAGTATTCTCTACATTGTAGTTCCTGCACCTAAGGCCAGTGTCTAGAATCTAAGGGGTGAGTGGGTCGAACCACTCAAGGATATTTCTGTGCAAAAGAGAGAGAGAGAGAGAGAGAGAGAGGCTTCTGAGAGAGAGTAACCTCTGCAATCTACAGAATCTCTCTGGAGAGTAAAAAAAAGAAACCCCTGTAAGGGGTTTTCCTCGAGAGGTTTCCCTGAGGTTTCTCTCTCTAGAGGCCTCTCTCTCTTGCACAATAAAACCTTGAGTGGTTCGACCCACTCGCCCCTTAAGTTCTATACTCTGGACTTAGGCGCAGGAACTACAATGTAGAGAAACTCTTGTAGACCAAGTTTGATGAAACAAAATGAAATGTTATTGCATAAGGAAAAATATCAAATCAAATGCAAGCAGATAAGAGAGTACATGGGAGGGAAAAACACACAAACCCTCAGCCCCGCCGAGCTATAGCGAGGCTTGGCAGGAACCAGCGGGGGTGGTAAAACAGGAGGTAGCCGAGATGGTACAGGAGGAGGAACAGCCCCTGTTAGCAAAGCCGGAGCCGGCACCAATGTGTCCTGCTCGGCACTAGAGTTTCGTCCCAACGAGGACAATGGTGATCCCGGACCCCACATGAGCCAACTCGTGGTGCCCTACGCTGCACCACAACTAAGATCCAAGGTGAGCCACCTCCCAAGACTCACAATAAAGGGAGATCCATCAGTGCATTTCAGGGAGATAGAGGAGACAGCTGCCATCAATGATTGTGATGATCTGGAACAGGCAAAGATGCTGCTCTTCTCCCTGGATAGCACAATCCTTCAGTGCCTCTCAGACGAGAGTAAGAGGGGGCGGAAACGGTATACGGATCTCAGGGATGAGGTCTTGAAAGTTATGGGAGTAGACGACGGTAATCCAGTCCAACGGGTGGAAGGGACTGTGCAGCTAACTGGAGAACCCCCACGGGTTTTCGCAGAAAGGCTGTGGCCAGTGTTTCGATGCAGTTGTCCGGACATGCCAGAATGGGTTGGAATGAGCGCCGAACAGCAGGTTCATTGGCTCCATTGCTTGGTTGCTAACAGCTTGCCAAAGATACAGGCCTTAGCCAGGTCCTGGTTTGACCCCCAAGGTCCCGACGCCACGGAGGAGACGGTGCTCCGCCAGCTCACTGTTGCATACAAGAATTGTAGACGTCAGGAGACACCTCCCTCTAAGGGAAAAGTGCATGAGGCAAAACCCGCAGCCCCAAGTAAGAAGGAGTGGCGTCAGGAAGGGAATCGCCCTGCCCAAGCCAAGCTCAATTGCTACGG
Organism: Somniosus microcephalus; assembly: GCF_052327205.1. Lineage (NCBI taxonomy): Eukaryota > Metazoa > Chordata > Chondrichthyes > Squaliformes > Somniosidae > Somniosus > Somniosus microcephalus. The sequence continues at coordinate 112,019,123 of NC_140994.1, forward strand.
GTGTGGGAAGGATGGACATTGGCGCAAGGACTGTAAAAATCCGTGGAAGGATAATAAAGGGAAATCTCCCGCAGCCCAAACCCAAGCCCAGACCGCCGCCCCAGCACCAGCCCAAACACAAGCCGCAGCTCCTGTCCCAGCAAAGGAGCCGGTGCAGCTATGGATCCCGCTGCGATAGAATCAATTATAGAGACAATGCGGTCTCTTATGATCTCGCAGGGGAAGATAGCAGTCACCACTGGTCTTGACGTTCCCGAAACCCCGACCGTTGTGCCCAATTGACTAGAGCCAGCGCAGCCTGTCGACCTGTGTCCTCTAGAAAGACATGCACAGGAAGAGACCTCCTGTAAAATGGAGGAATACCTGCGGTGCCAGGTTGCGGAGGCTAAGTTAATTGAGCAGGCTTTAAGGGAGGAGAACGCTAGGTTAACAGCGAGGGCTGGCAGTTTAGAGGGTCAGCTAAGGGCTTGTAAATGGTTTCACATCAATCAGTGCAAACTGTTTAAGCCAAGTGCAAAAGAGCCAACAACTGAAGCCAGGTCCGAGGGTAAAAATCCTCAGCCTGAGGCGTGCAAAGAGTCACAGACCACACAGGCTAGAACCGCAGCCTGCTTCAGGGGAGAAGCTGTCCCAATGTGGTAAACCACTGTATTGTATATTGCCACCTCTGGGTGGCGCTGTGTATGGAGGCATGCCTCAGCTGACTCCACCCACCACTGTGTGGGTTTCGTTCAGACTTGTTCAGTCACTCACGAAGAAGCATGGTCTCTTCTTAGCTAATAAAAGCCTTATTCATCTCTTCTTTCGACTCATCATCTCTTCTTCGACTCATCACCTTTTATGAAGTAATTGATAAGCGTATCAATTTTATTAGCTAAAAGTTAAATGGCGACACCTGAGGAGCAACAACAGCAACGGATACAGCAGACATGGCTGAGAGCCCTCAGACCACCACGCCTGGACCTCGACCCTCAAGATGTGGGTGCATCAGCCAAGTTTGAACACTGGCTGAGCTGCTTTGAATCCTTCCTCGCAATCTCACAGGTTACAGAGGAGGATCACAAACTGAAAATTTTGACCGCCCAGGTGAGCCATCAAGTATATATGCTAATCCGGGACTCTAATACGTACGTGGCGGCCCTCGAGCTACTAAAAGGGCAATATACGCGCCCAGTGAACACAATTTACGCCCGACACCTCTTGGGATCCCGCAGGCAGCAACCGGGAGAATCGGTAGGGGCATTTGCACGGGCGCTACTGGCACTCTGCAGAGACTGCGATTGTAAAGCGGTAACGGCTGTGGAGCACGCGCAGGGACTCGCCTGTGATGCCTTCGTCAGGGGCCTCCAGTCAGACCACACCCGGCAGAGACTGCTAGAAAGCAAGGAACCCGACCTGAAGACGGCCATTGCCCTTGCGCTCTCGTTAGAGGAGGCCCACCGAAACCTCGAGGCATACCCCCGTAACGGCGCCGAGACATGGCAATCGAAACCGTGGGACACGGGACCGCCGCCCCCGGCACCAACCGCTGCAGCGACCCAACCGAGACAGCAGCCTCCGGTAAGAACTGCTTCGATGCCCAGTAACCAGGCCCAAAAATGCTATTTCTGTGGCCAGTTAAAACATCCCAGAGCGCACTGCCCAGCTAAGACAGCTACCTGCTCGGGCTGCGGGAAGAAAGGCCATTACGCTAACGCCTGCAAGGGGAAGCCAGCCAGCAGCGCAGCGTGCGGGCCGTGGGAGCAGCCATCTTATCCGCCATTTTGTGTACCCCCGGCCGCATGGCATCCGCCGCCATCGTATCCAACGCACTCAACCGCCATTTCGTCACCGGAACCGACCACCGTCTCGGCGGATGACTATAGTGACTCACTAAGCCACATACTGGCCTCCGTGACGCTGGATCAAGGCCACCCTCACCATCTATCCAGCTCCATGATGGATATCGCGGTAAACGGCCGCGCCACCAGTTGCCTGATCGACAGCGGGAGCACAGAGAGTTTCGTCCACCCCGACACGGTACGTAGCCACTCCCTCACGATTCTGCCAACGCACCATCGCATTTCTATGGCGTCCAAGTCCCAGTCAATGGACATCAGCGGCTACTGTGTGGTGACCCTGTCAGTAGGGGGCACTGAATATCAAAAATTTAAACTGCTAGTCCTGCCCCGTCTTTGCGCTGCCGTCCTGCTAGGGTTGGATTTTCAGTGCCACCTTAAATGTGTCACACTAGCATACGGTGGACCCCTCCCCCCACTCACAGTCTGCAACCAACAACTTTTAAATCGCCCGCTGCAAACCACCTGCAGCCTTTCCACATTAAAAGTCCCCCCCCCTCCCCTGTTCGCTAACCTCACCCGCGACTGTAAACCCATCGCTACCAAAAGCAGGCGGTACAGTGCCGGGGACAGAGCTTTTATCAGCTCTGAGGTGGAGCGGCTCTTGAAGGAGGGCATTATCGAAGGTAGCACTAGCCCCTGGCGAGCCCAGGTTGTAGTCGTTAAAACCACTGCAAAACGCCGCATGGTAATCGACTACAGCCAAACCATAAACCGGTACACCCAGCTGGACGCGTACCCCCTCCCTCGCATATCTGATATGGTCAATCAGATTGCGCAATACAAAGTATTCTCCACCATCGACCTTAAGTCAGCGTACCACCAGCTGCCCATCCGCCATGAGGACCGCCAGTATACTGCCTTCGAGGCAAACGGCCACCTCTACCACTTCCTTAGGGTCCCCTTCGGCGTCACCAACGGGGTTTTGGTCTTCCAAAGGGAGATGGACCGAATGGTTGACCAGAACGCGCTGCGGGCAACCTTCCCCTATTTGGATAACGTCACCATCTGCGGCCACGACCAGCAGGACCACGACGTTAATCTAGCAAATTTCCTCCGTACGGCCTAACGGCTGAACCTAACGTACAATAAGGAAAAATGTATGTTTCACACCAAGCGCCTGGCCATCCTCGGCTGCGTGGTGGAGAACGGAGTCATCGGGCCCGACCCCGACAGAATGCGCCCCCTAATGGAGCTACCCCTTCCCCACTGCCAAAAAGCACTGAAGAGATGCCTGGGGTTTTTCTCCTACTACGCCCAGTGGGTGCCCCTCTATGCAGACAAAGCCAGGCCCCTCATCAAAGCCACCTCCTTCCCCCTGACACCAGAGGCGTGTGCAGCCTTCACTCTTATCAAGAACGATATCGCGAAGGCCGCAATGCACGCGGTGGATGAGTCCATCCCCTTCCAAGTGGAGAGCGATGCCTCCGACTTCGCCCTAGCCGCGACCCTTAACCAAGCGGGCAGACCCGTGGCCTTTTTCTCAAGGACCCTCCAGGGCCCCGAGACGAGACACTCCTCCGTCGAAAAGGAGGCCCAGGCTATTGTAGAAGCGGTGCGTCACTGGAGGCATTACCTGGCCGGGAAACGATTTACCCTGCTCACTGACCAGCGTTCAGTAGCTTTTATGTTTAATAATAAGCAGAGGGGTAAAATCAAGAACGACAAGATCTTGAGGTGGAGAATCGAACTCTCCACCTACAATTATGATATCTTGTATCGGCCAGGGAAACTCAATGAGCCCCCAGATGCCCTATCACGTGGTACATGCACCAACGCGCAGAGTGATAGGCTGCAGTCCCTCCACAATGACCTCTGCCACCCGGGGGTCACCAGGTTTTTCCATTTTATCAAATCCCGTAACCTGCCCTACTCCATCGAGGAGGTCAGGTCCATGACCAAGAGCTGCCAAATCTGCGCCGAGTGCAAACCGCACTTCTATAGGCCGGACAGAGCAAGCCTGATCAAGGCCACCCGCCCCTTCGAACGCCTGAGCGTTGATTTTAAAGGGCCCCTCCCCTCCGCTGACCGCAATGTGTACTTCCTCAACATAGTTGATGAGTACTCCCGTTTCCCCTTTGCCATCCCTTGCCCAGACATGACCAGTACCACGGTCATCAAGTGTCTGAATGACATCTTCGCTCTGTTCGGGTTCCCCAGCTATATACATAGCGACAGGGGCTCATCGTTCATGAGCGACGAACTTCGGCAGTACCTGCTAACAAGAGGTATCGCCACGAGCAGGACCACCAGTTACAACCCCCGGGGGAACGGCCAGGTGGAAAGGGAGAACGCGACGGTTTGGAAGGCAGTCCTCTTAGCACTAAAATCTACGGGCCTTCCGACCTCCCGCTGGCAGGAGGTCCTCCCTGCAGCGCTTCACTCCATTCGGTCACTGCTTTGTACTGCCACTAATGCGACCCCTCATGAGAAAATGTTCGTTTTCCCCCGGAAGTCTACATCGGGAACCTCGCTACCGGCATGGTTGACTTCTCCTGGGCCCGTCCTACTGCGGAGGCACGTGAGGACGCATAAAACGGACCCCCTGGTCGAGCGGGTGCACCTCCTACACGCCAACCCCCAGTATGCCTGGGTGACATACCCAGACGGGCGGGAGGACACGGTCTCCATACGAGATCTCGCACCCTCGGGTACCCCTGAATTACCACCGTTATCCCCCTTACCACCGTTATCCCCCTTACCACTGTTATCCCCCACCACCCCTCCCAACCCAACCCCTGCAGACGGCATGCCAAAGCCCCAGGAATCTTCGCCAACCACCCAGACACCAGACCCGACGTCGGATGCTGCAACACCACCGCCGCCACCACGACGATCAGGACGTCAGACAAGGCCTCCTGATAGACTTAACTTGTAGTACCCTTCACCCCGCCGGACTTCACATTAAACAAGGGGTGAATGTGGTAAACCACTGTATTGTATATTGCCACCTCTGGGTGGCGCTGTGTATGGAGGCATGCCTCAGCTGACTCCACCCACCACTGTGTGGGTTTCGTTCAGACTTGTTCAGTCACTCACGAAGAAGCATGGTCTCTTCTTAGCTAATAAAAGCCTTATTCATCTCTTCTTTCGACTCATCATCTCTTCTTCGACTCATCACCTTTTATGAAGTAATTGATAAGCGTATCACCCGCCCACCTGGGAGGTTTCCCCATTGGCCTGGGACTCGGACGGGGAAGAGCCCAAACAGCTAGACCCCACCCTTGACACAATTCTGGAGGAGGTGGAGTCGGAGGAAGAAGGTCCCGCCCTCGACTCAAGTTTAGGGGAGGTAGAACTTGGGGGCGGAGATTCTCCACCTGTAGGGACAGGTAGGGAGAAGTCGTCTGCCACAGACCCAAATCCCAAAGGGGCGGAGCCTGAGGGAAGGGAGCCGAAGCCGGCAGTCGTGGTGGACCCACGGGCTGTGAGGGCTAAAGTCCCAACCGCAGGTCCACTCCCTCAGGGAGCCTCGCCCAAAGCACCCTCTCGCAGGTCGTCTCGAACGCCTCAGCCAGTAAAACCTTGGCCCGATCCCCCCAACTTCAGTAAACGCCGACTTGAGAAAGCCCCAGCAGAACGCAGTCCCCAACCGACAGCAAAAGGCTGCGGGGAACCCAAGCCACAGGTCACTACAGCCCTGCCACAGGGAGCGGTGAGCTGCAGTCCAAACAGGAATTAGGCAAGCCACCCGGGGACAGGTGGCGCTGTACATGATTTAGTTAAGTTTAAGTTTAATTAAGTTAAGGTGTGTATAATATTAAAGTGATTAATGTTGCAAGTAGTTTTGGGATCTGCCCAGAATGTGTGTTCTGTTTGGATCGAGGTCGAAAGACCCGATCATGCCTTCACCTAGGCCAGAATCTCTCAGGAGCCTGGCTGTATTGTTTAATTTGTTACAGGAACCAGGAGGAAGATGAACGGAATCCTCGTTATGGTCATGGTGATCGGGTATGGCATGGCCTACCGGGGCCGCACTAAGGACTCCACGATTTACGGGTGCTCGGGAGACACAGCCCCCATCGCGACCGATGGGACGGGCACCCGGGAGGTCGAGGAGACAGCCAACTACTTCCACGAAGGAAGGTGGCCAGGATGGCTGGGGTCGAACTCGACGGAATACTCCAGTCAGTTCGGTTTCAATTACCAGGAAGCCTTTTTGACGTGCCCTCGAGTAAGGAACATCGCGCCCAGAGTCAGCGTTACCGTTGGGAAAAGGATTTGCCTTGTGTGTTCTGGACATGTTCCTTTGGACCGTTGGTGGTGGCTCAGGAAGCTGAGTAAAACCATGAAGAACTCTACGGTCGAGTGGGAGAGACTGGGTAATACCCATCGGACTATTATGGGGACTCATGGGGGATTGAGTGTCTGTTGGGACAAATGGTGGGAACCCGATGAAGGAATTTATATCTGTATGTGGGGTTCAGAGCACGCTTGCCCCACAGGCGTCTCCATCTTTTTCCAAAGGCAGTGGCAGGATGCTGGACAAGGGATGAGATGGGACGTCAGCACACAGGCGTGTGGAGTACCATACTCTTGGATCACAGTAAATGCCACCGAGCTCATTACCCGCCCACGCAAGCCCCTGCCCACGATTCCGGTAGCCAAAGCCCGCAAGGAAGGTACCCCACCACTACCAAGGGATCCGGGAATGGATTGGTGTTAGTGCCCACAGGTCAGGTGCTGTACCAAGGGGTGCACTACGTGGTGGTTTCGGTGATTTTAAACCTCACCGAGGTGCGATTGCCAGAGTGGTGCCCCAAGGAAATGGAGCAATTGTACCAGGTCCTGTTAACAAACATGTTCAGACAATTTTATGAATTCGGCTTTGCCGATGTCGACAGAGCTGAATTGTACACCACACCACATGAGGTCTTGGGCAGGATAGGGAGACAAAGAAGGGGTGCAGTCAATGATATTTTTACCGCTTTTAACACAGGGACTTCCGTCATCAACACTCTGGATGACGTGGAGCTGCAGACCCAGATCAATGGTTTAAAAACACAGTTCGGAAAGATACTGACTGATGAGAATAAGGTAGTGGGTTCTGAGTTACATGAGGACCAGGCCATGACACTACACTTAAAGGAAATAATAGCTGAGCTGGAGAAACATGCTTAAACGGTAAATGCTCTCACCAGGGAGGATCGGAATGCGTCCGATCAGGCTGCGCAGAGCGAAGCTTGTGTGCTGTACGGGGCATGGTTACTGCGCGAGGGCTGCAGTAATCTGGAGGATTTAAAATAAGATTTAGTCCCCTCCTGGTTCAGCAACAAGCACCTCGCAGCCCTCCACCCTTTTGAGAATGCATTGAGTCCGTGCCAGCTCAGACTAGCTTCAGAGGCCTACCCAGTCCAACTGGACTGTGGACAGTCTAATCACACCATTATGGGTACAGTAGTGAGAATGCCGGTTATGGGTAAGATAGCTAAACCCGCCCTGGTATACAGGGTGGAGAACATTGGAGTCATTCGCTACACAGCGGCCCCACCTTACATCATTAGATGGGAGCATGCAATGACGGGTACTGACCTCCCAGGGTGCCGGAGCCGGGGAGCACACATCATCCTGTGTCCCCAGCACTTGAATGCCTATTCGAAACCACAGTGCGGGTTCAGAACTGCTAGCGCAAAACCTATAAATTGCACCATGGAGGCAATGGCACAAGGCCATGTGCCCCCGCAGGTGGCATATATAGGAGGTGGGACATACTGTGTCACCACTGCAGTGCCCCACTACAAACATGGACAGCACGGCTGGTGTCCGGTGAGTGACAGCAGTTTCTGCTTCAAACCCAAGGCAGAAGTTCAAGTGGCCCAAGAGCTAATTGTCCCCATTCCTGAACCTTCCACTTTTCACATCACAGTCAAAGAGAATTTCACCGACCTGCAACGATTCGTTGCACATTTTGGATATATCATTCCCCCTCTCCCTGAACACCTCACCAAGATATTAAAGGCCATTGTTGTTTCACAGAAACATTTTTACACACTGGAGCAGAAGACCTTAGAAATAGGGGCAGACATATTGGATATAGTGACCCCACCGTGGTGGGACCTGTTCACTAATATAGAAGTCCCTTCTTGGATTAGGATAGCCTCTCATATCCTAGTAGTGTGTCAGATTTTTTATTGTGATCTATTTACTGTTTGTACACTGTAAAAAGGTAAAACATTCACAGAGGTATGAGAACAGGGGAGAATGGAGGGAGCATTATGTGCGGGTAGAAGAAGAGACACCCGTTTAGATTTATGCTGCTATGTATAAAGTTAAAGTTTCCCTCCCTCCTCTATTTGATAATATTCATGTGAGATTTTGTGTATTTTGCTCGTTTTTGTTGAAGTATATTAAGTAAGTTGTGATTATTAAAGATAATAAGGTGTTTGAACCGGGTGATGTAGGGGTATTAGGCCCCCCCTCCACACCTGGAAGAATGTGTTTCAAACTTTTAAACCCAATGTATTGCCATCTATAGATGCTTTATGTACACTGTAGGTTTTCTGAAATGGGAAATGCATGTGTCGTGGGATCACAGACAGGTAAAGACAGGGGATGGTTTGATTGTGGAAGGTCAGAAAATTTTGCTCACCCAGAATTATGATACTTCAAGCAAGTTATAGTAACATCAGGGGGGACTGTAAGATTAGCAAAATTGATATTGTATTAATAAGGGTCGAATGGCAGAAGAGGCCATGATTTTAAAGGCTGTTTTAATAGAAGCCCAGGAAAAAGGGACATTCAAAATGGCCACCAGACCCCGTGACCAACTTATTGGGACACTTCAAAAATGGTTCCTGCAGTCCTCAGACAGCTTTGTGGATTCAACCCACAGTAGGTTCTGGAAGCCATTTCTGAGGAAACGAAACCAGACACGTACACTTATACATATAGATTGGATGCAGATCCAACCAGATCGGCCTGTAGATAAAGGCCATCTAAATTTTTACCCAGACAAAGGAAAACAGTTACACATTCATGAGAAGAGCATCAAGGACCCGTTAAGGACATCACTAGGACATTAAAACAATGAAGGTCATTCCAGACCAGAGATGGCCTGCTACCGGCCATCCAAGGACAGTTTAAAATATAATAAATACCCCGTTGTGCAACCAGCCCGCCAAAATTAAAACAAAAGACTAACCTGATTTGGCGCGAGATAGAGGCTTCTTCTGAGAAGTATAATTGGAGACACCGGGGGTGGCAAAAGAGGCTTCATCTTAGATATTGGGAAGAGAGAGGTTTCTTTCTTCATCGTCTTCGTGGGATCTTTGCTAATAGCCGTTACCTTCGATAGCAGCTGGAGTTCAGAGAAGAAGATGGTTCGAGCCGGCGTCCTGCCCCGGGGTAAAACATCGGGAGATCATCGACCAACCCCGGGCCATTGACGAAATGGGAGGTAGTAAAAATACTGAAGAAACCTATATGAAAGCCGGCTAGGGGCTTCCACCCGTGGTCAAGCAGATGATCTCGGCCGACATCCAGGCCCGTCAGTGTCCAGCCTGTCTGTGACCTTCACCTCGAGAGAGAGAGAGAGAGAGAGCGAGGTGTGGCGCAGCCCACTGTGGTTCCACTGACCACGAGGAAACAGGATGTCTGAGAGGATCAAAACGCAGACCTGTTTCAAAACTCTACACTTTTTCCAATTGGACTGGTGAGCATGTTTCTGGCCCTTCACAATCAGATCTAGATAGGATTAAGGTGGTGGGCGTTTTGGTTATAATTAACATGAGTTGTTGTCCGTCGATGTTCCGTGTGTTTCCCCATTTTATAATGATCTTTGTAAGGTATAATATGCCTGTATCCTTATTCTGCCCTCGCAACGCGATCCTATGCAGAGCTAGACAGATAGCGAACAACTTGATATCTTCCAATAAAATCACAAGGCTTGACTTTTCTTGTAACGCTTTACTGAAAGATTCTTATTGTAAAACTGAAATACAACACAGAAATGGAAGGACGCATTAGTATACAGATGCATAATTGGTATGTGTACACAAATTTAGGTACGCCTGGGCAACACAGTACGTCTGGCAACGAATATTCATTTAGCAAGCTGGAAGGCATTCTCTTTAAATTAGCCCTGTACATAGTGTATCAAATACAGCTGCTAGATAACCAGCTAGACCGAGAAAAGTTACAACTAAACATGTTCTACAACATACAGTGTACGCTAATCGTCTATAGCATTCTAAAATACTTACAGACAAACAATTTCCAAGACTCAAGCATGGGGGCAATACAACTGAGGAGCACCGTGGCGCAGGTCCTGTTCCGGCGGCGGCTCCACGAGGAATGAGCTCGCAGTCCCGTGGGGAGCGTGATGACCTCATCATGCTCGGGGTTGTGACGTCGTCACGTTTGCCGGTCGTTGCGTCGCTGGCCGTTGGGGCCTAAGTCGGGAGCGGGGCTGGAGGCCAGGCTGGGCCAGTGCTTGCCGCGGGAGCGGAAGATAGCGGCGCTCCCGGCGGCTGATCGATGCGGCTGAAGACGCTAGGCCGGGCTGTGCCGGCGGCCTTTCTGGAGAGCCGAGTCGGACCGGCAGCCGCCTCACGCACGTCACGTCGTACGTGACGTCAGCGCGCTAAGGCGCGTCTTAAAGAGGCAATGGCCCTAAAAGGTGAGTTAAAGGGGCAACGGCCCTAACAGGTAAGTTATACATATATAAGTAGGTTATGTACATACAGTAAGGTTAAGTTAGAGGGAGAGACAGCACAATCCATTTTAGTTAGTACTGTATTGTTATGATTTGTTTTTCCATCCCATGTACCCTCTTATTTGCTTGCATTTGATTTGTTTTTCCTTATGCAATAAAATATCATTTCGTTTCATTTAACCTGGTCCATAAGAGTATTCTCTACATTGTAGGTCCTGCACCTAAGTCCAGTGTCTAGAATCTAAGGGGTGAGTGGGTCGAACCACTCCAGGTTTTTCCTGTGCAAAAGAGAGAGAGAGAGAGAGAGAGAGGCCTCTGAGAGCTAGTAACCTCTGCGATCTACAGAATCTCTCTGGAGACTAAAAAAAGAAACCCCTTACAAGGCCCGCTGAGATCCAACCTGTCTGTGACCTTCACCTCGAGGAAGAGAAGGTGTGTCGCAGCTCGCAGCCCACAGCGCTGACCACGAGGAGACAGGAAGCCTGAAAGGATCAAAACGCAGACCTGTTTCAAAACCTTGCAATTCCTAGTTGGATTGATGAGCATGTTTCTGGCCCTTCATAATCGGATCTAGATAGGTTTAAGGGGGTGGTCATTTTGGGTATAATTAGCATGAGTTGTTGTCCTTCGATGTTCCGTGTGTTTCCCAATTTCATGATGATTTTTGTAAAGTATAATATGCCTGTATCTATTTTAACTAGTACTGTATTGTTCTGATTTGTTTTCCCTCCCATGTGCCCTCTCATTTGCTTGCATTTGATTTGTTTTTCCTTATGCAATAAAATTCCATTTTGATTCATTAAACTTGGTTTATAAGAGTCTTCTCTGCATTGTAGTTCCTGCACCTAACTCCAGTGTCTAGAACGTAAGGGGCGAGCGGGTCGAACCACTCAAGGTTTTACTGTGCAAAAGAGAGAGAGAGGCCTCTGGTGAGAGAAACCTTTGCGATCTCAGAGAGAAAACCCCTTACAGAAAATGGCTACCGCGGCAGGACACTGGCAGCAGGATTGCAATGTATTAGCCCCAGGTTTGAATGGTTGAAATGCAATGGATGAGAGGATAGCAGATAATGTCTTTGGTAAGGTAAATCTCACTGAGCAGTGGATTTCCGATCTCTAACTGGATGGGCGTCCGGTTGACGCAGCCATCAGGTGGACAGAGAGCAAAAAGCATAAGAAGTCAGTGGAAAAGGCACTGTGGCTGATGTGCTACAAGAAACAGGTCCAGATTTTGGACAGAGTCGTTGCAGCACAGGCAGCCAAGATCACAACCCAGGCAGCAGAGATAGAAGAAAAGGCCATGGGTGGGGAAAAACTCATCACAGCACTTCACGCGCTGAATCAGAAATGCCAAGTTGTAGCCAGCCAACATCAGGCTAGAATAGAATACCTGGAATGCCAGGTTACTGAGGCAAAGGTCCATGAAGCGGGAATATGGGAGAAAAACACCCACCTCGCACAACAGCTAAGAGCGCAGGAGGAGAGAGTAGTGGAAGTCAAGGCAGCTTACAAGCTGTCCCTTGAACACGGGTTCGAGAGCGCAGACCATGGCCCCTGCCAAAAGACCATAGAGGACCTAAGAACGGCCCTGGTTAAGGCAAAAGGCATGGTATGCCTCGTAAGCCCAAAAGCAAGTCAGATTGACTTTTTGCAGGAATCCAAAAATCCGATTCCTTGCGGAGTAGTTGCAGCACCAGCCACTGAACCCTCAGCCCCACCGAGCTATAGTGAGGCTTGGCCCGAAAAAGGGGTGGTGGAAGAAAGGGTAGCCGAGATGGTACAGGAGGAGGAACAGCCACTGGTAGCGCAGCCGGAGCTGGCACCAATGTGTCTGACTCGGCACCAGAGGTTCGGACCCAACGCCGCAAATGGCGATGCCGGACCCCACGTGAACCAGATCGTGGTGCCCTACGCTGCCCCACAACTAAGATCCATGGTGAGACACCTCCCAAGACTCACGGTAAAGGGATGTCCCTCAGTTCATTTCAGGGAGATAGAGGAGACAGCCGCCATCAATGATTGTGATGATCTGGAACAGGCAAAGATGCTCTTCTCCCGGGATAGCACAATCCTTCAGTGCCTCTCAGACGAGAGTAAGAGGGGGCGAAAAGGGTAAAGGGATCTCAGGGATGAGGTCTTGGAAGTTATGGGAGTGGACGACGGTAATCCATTCCAACGGGTGGAAGGGACTGTGCAGCTAACTGGAGAACCCCACGGGTTTTCGCAGAAAGGCTGTGGCCAGTGTATCGACGCAGTTGTCCGGGCATGCCTGAACGGGTTGCAATGAATGCCAAACAGCGGGTTGATTGGCTCCGTTGCTTGGTTGCCAACAGCTTGCCACAGATACAGGCCCCAGCCAAATCTTGGTTTGACCCCCAAGGTCCCGGTGTCATGGAGGAAACGGTGCTCCGCCAGCTCACCATGGCATACAAGAATTGTAGAGATCAGGAGACACCTCCATCTGAGGGAAAAGTGCATGAGGCAAAACCCGCAGCCCCAAGCAAGAAGGAGTGGCGTCAGTAGGGGAACTGCCCTTCAAGCAATGCTCAATTGCTACGGGTGTGGGAAGGATGGACATTGGCGCAAGGACTGTAAAAATCCGTGGAAGTATAATAAAGGGAAATCTCCCGTAGCCCAAAACCAAACCCAGACCGCCGCCCCAGCACCAGCCCAAACACAAGCCGCAGCTCCTGTCCCAGCAAAGGGAGCCGGTGCGGCTATGGATCCCGCTGCGATAGAATCAACTTTAGAGACAATGCGGTCTCTTATGATCGCGCAGGGAAAGATAGCAGTCACAACTGGTCTTGTCGTTCCTGAAACCCCAACTCCTGTGCCGAAATGACTAGAGGCAGCGCAGCCCGTCTACCTGTGTGCGCTGCGATATGATGTATGGAGGCGACCCCTCGTGCAGATGGAGGTGGAGGAGGTAAAAGGGATCTATTTGCTGGATACGGGGGCATCTGCACCGTGATCCACACAGATGACCCTGCCACCTCACCTCTGTCCACCGGTGTTCCATATATTCTGTCGGGCTTCACGGGCAAAGAACAGGCTGGCGCACATTCCATTCCCCTCTCTGTTAAGTCTGTGAATTATTTAGTTAATTAAGACACAGACTAATGAGTAACAATAAAAACAGGTCTTTACTGGTTGGAGGTAGGGACTATACTGAATACAAGATTACTGCACAGTGCTTATATACCGGTGTGTTCACCCCCGGTATTACGTCTACAGCAGCCTGAGAAAGTAGTACATCTCTTAAGGTGGAACAGGCTTAAGCTCTCTTAAGGTGGAACAGGTTACATACACAACACTCCTCCCTTCTTAGCTTTATAGTCATCCCTCCATTTAACATAACGTAATAACATATATACATATATAACTTCATGTTTAACGTAACATATCACAGATTCAGTCTCTGCGGAAAACAGTTCACAGATTCAATCTCTGTGGTGTAGTCGGTTCACGTTACTCATTCAATAGTCCTTTCATGGATTTAACAGCTTGAACTTCCGAACTGATTTGGCTCCGTTCGGAGGGACCACGTGTGTGATCTGGTAGAGGTGATAATGGTTCAGATGGGTCATCTTCTGTTTTTACTTTTCCTTTTCTGCTTCTTGGAGACTCTCTGGGCTCCATTGTCAGCTGCCACAGCTGCCAGCTGCATGCGCAGTTCCTCCTTCTCTTCCTCCTGTTTCCGTCGTAGAGCCAGCTTCTCCCGATGTTCCGTAGACTTTTGGTGCTCCTCCATGATTTCTGCACTTTGGGAGTCGAAGTTACAAGCTGGGCAGGACAGGACATCGTAATATTCGGTGTCGTCCACCAGGTCATGGTAATATTCGGTGTCGTCCTGAGCTAGACCAGTGAGAGGGTCGTCTATTTCCTCCATACCCAACTGGACGTTAGCCAGCTCTTGTTCCAAATCCAGAAATCTTTCCTGAAGAGACTTCTTCATGTGTACCTCTGCATCCAGCTTTTTCTGGGCTTTCAGCAATTCGTTTACTAGTGACCTCATTTGTGATTTTAATACTTCAACTTCCTTTGGAGATTGATTGATCGGACTATGCAATCCCTCTACCGGAGCAGCTGTTTCAGCGGTCTGTTGTTCTACATTGACGTGAGTCAGCGTACTTTTGGCATCCAATGGCTGCTCTGTTGCAGTCGTTTCAGTCTGTGTCATCACATCAGCCATCTCAATGACTTTTGAGAGCTCCGAACCCTTTTCCTTTGACGATCGCAGCTCGTGTTCAAGTTTTTCCCATTTCAGAGTCTTGTCCCTCAGCATATGAAGGAGTTGGCTGACCGTTAACTCTTCTGACACCAGATTATGGCACGCACTTTCAGAACCTGAATCAGCTTTGATTCGTTCGGCCTCCTCGCGCAGATGGTTGGTGTGCTCCTGCTCCATTTTCTCCATCAGTTGCTTCTGTTGCCTTTCCAGATTCTCCCACTCTGTAACAAAGAACTTTTTTATTTCATTCATCTCTTGCTCAAAACGGCGAATCATTTGTTCTAATTGCTGTTGTAGTTTGAAATGGAGTTGAGTTCGAGCCCAGTGTCCCTCAAAAATGTGCATATCAGTAGACTTGACAGACTCAGAATTCTCTGTTAAACTATGTTGTTGTTGCTCAGTGGAATTCTGTGCTGAAACTTTGTCTTTTGCACATGGGTTGGTCTTACCATCATCAGTTCTAGAGTCTGGGCTGATTATCTGCACCGAGTTCTCACTCTTTATGGCTTTTAGCGAATGCCAGTTCATATTTATGTTTCTAAACCACTCCCGGCCTAGTAGTGGTGGACCTCCCTCCGGTAGCACATATAAGTCCATTATTTGACTTCCTTCGCCCTTGTTGGCCACTGCAACCTTTATTGTCCCGATGGGGTACACTCTCTGCCCCGTGTAGGTTGTCAATATAATCTCCGTATCCTGTAGGGGAATATGTTGGAATAACCTTCTGTAATCTTTCTTATTCATGACCGACAATGACGATCCAGTGTCCAATTCCATTTTTACTTGGACTCCTTCTATCTGAAGAGTAACCCAAATTGTCTGGAGGTCTGCACCCTTACCAACGTTGAGTACCCTTAAGCTAGCCAGTTCAATACTGCTTAAGCCAGCCAGTTCATTACTGCTAGCATCTGAATCGGACTCCTGTTCGGCCACCTTGTGTACCTTTGCGTATTTCCCTTGCGGTGACTTCTTGTTGCTGGTCTTCTTCGCTGACCTGCATACTTGAGCTATATGTCCAAGCTTACCACATGTTCTGCATTCTTGGTTTTTAAACCAACACTGGTTCTGATCATGCGTTGTCTTTCCACAACGATAACATTTAACAGAACTCACACCCAATTTGTGTGCACTGAGCTCCGGTGACCGTAGCTGCATTACTGCCGTGCCTCTCGCTGCGGCTTCGTGTGCTGCTGCCATAGTGACCGCCTTCTCAAGCGTCAGCTCATTCTCCTCGAGCAGTCGCTTTTGTTTATCCTGTTTAAATAAACCACACACAAATTTGTCTCGTAGTGCATCTGTCAGTCCCGTTCCAAACTGGCAATATTTCGCTAATTTACGCAATTCCAGCAAATATTCAGCATTGCTTTCATGCTGTAGCTGCCTTCTGTCATAAAATTTAAATCGTTCCGCTAGCATCAGTGGCGTGGGGTTTAGATGATCTTTCAGGACAGTAACAATCTCATCGAACGTCTTATCCGCCGGTTCATCTGGTGATAACAGGTGTTTCAATTGCCCGTATGTCTTCGCACCCATTAAATTTAATAATGTTAGAGCTTTATCTTGGTCACGAATTTTATTGGCCTTACAATAATTTTTTACTCTTTCAACATATATGGCCCAATCTTCGAGGTCACTATCAAAGGTGCTAATATTCCCGTGTTTAGGCATTGTAGATTTGCAATTTCTCAGATTTTATTTTCTTTACTTGTTATCAAAGATGGCAGCTTCCCGCTCTTGCCGTCGTCCTCCGCCCACAAAATGGCGGTTTTCCCGCGCTTGGCGGTCTTCACCCGTCCCCGACGTGGTCTCCCTTCAGCCCCTGAGTGCGGCCCTTATCTTCGCCGCGATCGCCCGAGTGCGGCCCTTATCAGCGGATGCGATCGATGGCCCGGCTGCGCCTCGCACTTGAAAGCGGCCCGGCCCTTATCAGTGCTTGCAATCGATGGCCCGGCTGCGCCTCGCACTCCAAAGCCCTTATCTCCCGATCGCGATCGATGGCCCGCGCTGTGCACCGCAGCTCTCGCGCCTTCAATTTCTGCAGCCGCTGCCCTTTCAGCCCGAGTGTGGCCCTTATCGGTGGTTGCGATCGATGGCCCGGCTGCGTCCCTCACTTCAAAGCGGCCCGGCCCTTATCTGCCGATCGCTATCGCCCTGTACCTCTCTCTTCCCCAGCCCTGTCTTCTACTCCAGTTCACAAGCTGATGGACGCTTCAGGGTCCTAATGCCTGTCGCTTCCAGTGGGGTGGTGAGTGGTGAGGTTTGAAACCTCTCTTCAACCGCCGTGGAATAACTGCCGCAGTGTAAGAACCTGACTCGTCGCCAGTGTTAAGTCTGTGAATTATTTAGTTAATTAAGACACAGACTAATGAGTAACAATAAAAACAGGTCTTTACTGGTTGGAGGTAGGGACTATACTGAATACAAGATTACTGCACAGTGCTTATATACCGGTGTGTTCACCCCCGGTATTACGTCTACAGCAGCCTGAGAAAGTAGTACATTTCTTAAGGTGGAACAGGCTTAAGCTCTCTTAAGGTGGAACAGGTTACATACACAACACTCTCCATTCATTTAGGACCACTCCGCACCACGTGGAAGTGTACACTAATGAAGTGGGAGGTGGGGGGTGGAACAGGAGTCCTTGGGTCTGATTTCTTGGTATCCCACGGGATCCTCGTGGACCTGAGAAATCACTGTCTCTGGGGAATGGGTACGAGTGTGAAAGGGATAGAGGATGCCAAGGTCAACTCAATGAAAGCACGGGTCGGCCGGCGGGAAGTAAAATTCTTGGGTCTGACCCTCCGCGCTGGCGAGATAGACACAGACTAGGATAGACAGGAATCGGTGCAAGATCCACCGGTCCCCACCAGTCACGTAGCGAAGGTACCCCGACGCAATAAATGGTTTCACATCACACGGTGCAAGCTGTTTAAGCCGGGTGCAAAAGAGCCAACAACTGAGGCCAGGTTTGGAGGTGAAAATCCTCAGCCTGAGGCGTGCAATAAGTCACAGACCACAGAGGCTGGAACCGCAGCCTGCCTGGAGGGAGAAGCTGACCCGCCCACCTGGGAGGTTTCCCCACTGGCCTGGGACTCGGACGAGGGGGAGCCCGAGCAGCAAGGCCCCGCCCTCGACAAGATTCTGGAGGAGGTGGAGTTGGAGGATGGAGATCCCGCCCTCGACTCAAGCTTGGGAGAGGTAGAAATTGGGGGCGGAGATCCTCCACCTGTAGGGACAGGTGAGGAGGTGTCATCTGTCACAGACCCAAATCCCAACGGGGCGGAGCCTGGGGGAAGGGGGCCGAAGCCGACAGCCGTGGAGGTGCCATGGGCTGTGAGGGCTAAAATCCCAACCGAAGGTCCGCTCGCTAAGTGAGCGACGCCCAAAGTACCTCTTCGCAGGTCGGCTCGAATGCCTCAGCTGGTAAAACCTTGGCCCGATTCCCCCGATTTCAGTAAATGCCGACTTGGGCAATCCCTGGCAAAACGCAGTCCCCAAGTGACAGCAAAAGGCAGCGGGGAACCCAAGGCACAGGTCAGTGCAGCCCCGCCACAAGGAGCTGCAGTCCAATCAGGGATTAGGTAAGCCGCCCGGGGATGGGCGGCGCTGTACATAAGTTAGTTAAATTAATTAAGTATAAGGTGTGTAACTATTAAAAGTGATTAGTGTTATAAGTAGTTTTGGAATCTGCCCAGTATGTGTGTTGTTTTGGATCGAGGTCGAAATATCCGATCATGCCTTCACCTAAGCCAGAATCTCTCGGGAGCCTGGCTATATCGTTTAATTTTGTTACAGGAACCAAAAAGATGACGAGAGGAATTCTCGTCGCGTTCGCGGTGATCGGGTGTAGCTGGGCCAATCGGGGCTGCACCAAGGACTCCACGATCTACGGCTGCTCGGGGAACACAGCCCCCATCGCGACCGATGGGTCGGGCGCGCGGGGCATTGAGGAGACTAAACTATTTCCACGAAGGGAGGAGGCCAGGATGACTGGGGTCGAACTCTACGGAATACTCCAGCCAGTCCGGGTTTGCGTACCGAGAGTCTTCTTTGGTGTGCCCCCGAGTGAGGGTCATCGCAGCCAAAGTCAGCGTCACCGTCGGGAAGAAGATTTGCTTGGTTTGTAATGGACATGTTCCTTTGGACCGATGGTGGTGGCTGCGCAAGTTGAGCAAAACCATGAAGAACTCCGCGGTCGAGTGGGAGAGACTGGGTAACAATACCCATCAGACTATTACGGGGACTCAGGGGTGTAGAATTCGCAAAATTAATATTGTATTATAAGGGTCCTCTGGCAGAAGAGGACGTGATTTTTAAGGACTGTTTTAAAAGAAGCCCAAGAAAAGGGTCACACAAAATGGCCACCAGACCCTGTAACTAGCTTATTGGGACACTTTAAAATGGTTCCTGCAGTCCCCAGACAGCCTTTGTGGATTCAACCCATAGTAAGTTCTGGAAGCCGTTTCTGAGAAAACGAAACCAGACACATACACATACATAAAGATTGGATGCAGATCCAGTCAGATCGGCCTGTAGATAAAGGCCATCTAAATGTTTACCCAGGCAAAGGGGAACCGTTCCATATTCATAAAAAATGCATCAAGGACCCGTTAAAGACATCAAGAAGACATTAAAACATTACCAGGTCATTCCAGACCAGAGATGGCCATCACCGGCCATCCCGAAATCAGTTTAAAAATAATAACTACCCCGCTGTGCTATAAGCCCACCAAAAATTAGACAAAGACTAACCTTGATTTAGCGGGAGATAGAGGCTTCTTCTGAGAAGTATAATTGGAGACACCCGGGGTAGCAGGAGAAGCTCTATCTTAGATATTGGGAAGAGAGAGGCTCCTTTTCTTCATCAACCTCGTGGGACCTTCGGTAATCGCCGTTACATTCGATAGCAGCTGGAGTTCGGAGAAGAAGACGGTTCGAGTCGGCGTCCCGCCCCGGGGTAAAACATCGGGAGATCATCGACCAACCCCGGGCCGTTGACGAAGCGGGAGGGTAGAAAAACTACAGAAGAAACCTTTATGAAAGCCGGCTCGGGGCTTCCAACCGTGGTCAAGCAGATGATCTCCACCGACATCCAGGCCTGTCAGTGTCCAGCCTGTCCATGACCTTCACCTCAAGAGAGAGAGAGAGAGGTGTGGTGCAGCCCGCTGTGGCTCCACTGACCACAAGGAAACAGGACGCCTGAGGGGATCAAAACGCAGACCCGTTTCAAAACTCTATACTTTCCTAACTGGATTGGTGAGCATGTTTCTGGCCCTTCATAATCGGATCTAGATAGGTTAAAGGGGGTGGTCATTTTGGGTATAATTAACATGAGTTGTTGTCCCTCGATGTTCCGTGTGTTTCCCCATTTCATAATGACTGTTGTAAGGTATAATATGCCTGTATCTATTTCAGCTAGTACTGTATTGTTATGATTTGTTTTTCCCTCCAATGTACCCTCTCATTTGCTTGCATTTTATTTGTTTTTCCATATGCAATAAAATTCAATTTCAATTCATTAAACTTGGTCTATAAGAGTCTTCTCTGCAGTGTAATTCCTGCACCTAAGTCCAGTGTCTAGAATCTAAGGGGCGAGTGGGTCGAACCACTCAAGGTTTTACTGTGCAAAAGAGAGAGTGAGGCCTCTGGCGAGAGAAACCTCTGCGATCTCAGAGAGAAAACACCTTACAGAAAATGGCGCCTGCGACAGGACACTGGCAGCAGGATTGCAATGAGTTAGACCCAGGTTTGAATGGTCAAAATACAATGGATGAGATGATAGCGGATTGTGTCTTTAGTAAGGTAAATCTCACTAAGCAGTGGATTTCCGATCTCTTACTGGATGGGCGTCCGGTAGACGCAGCCATCAGGTGGACAGAGAGCAAAGAGCATAAGAAGTCAGTGGAAAAGGCAGTGTGGCTGATGTGCTTCAAGAAACAGGTCCAGATTTTGGACCGGGACGTTGCAGCACAGGCAGCCAAGATCACTGCCCAGGCAGCAGAGATAGAGGAAAAGGCCACGGGTGGGGAAAAACTCATTACAGCGCTTCAAGCGCTGAATCAGGAAAGCCAAGTTGTAGCCAGCCAACATCAGGCTAGAATAGAGTATCTGGAATGTCAGGTTACTGAAGCAAAGATCCATGAAGCGAGAATACGGGAGAAAAACGCCCGCCTCGCACAGCAGCTAAGAGCGCAGCAGGAGAGAGTAGTGGAGGTCAAGGCAGCTTACAAGCTATCCCTTGAAAATGGGTTTGAGAGTGCAGACCTTGGCCCCTGCCAAAAGACCATAGAGGACCTGACAACAGCCCTGGTTAAGGCAAAAGGCATGGTATGCCTCGTAAGCCCAAAAGCAAGTCAGATTGACTTATTGCAGGAATCCAAACATCTGGTCCCTTGCGAAGTAGTTGTGGCACCAGCCACTGAACCCTCAGCCCCGCCAAGTTATAGTGAGGCTTGGCCCGAGAAAGGGTTGGTGGAAGAAAGGGTAGCCGAGATGGCACAGGAGGAGGAACAACCCCTGGTAGCACAGCCGGAGCCGGCACCAATGTGTTTGACTCGGCACCAGAGGTTCGGTCCCAACGCCGCAGACGGCACGAACGGACCCCACGTGAACCAGATCGTGGTGCCCTACGCTGCCCCACAACTAAGATCCATGGTGAGACACCTCCCAAGAGCCACAGTAAAGGGAGGTCTGTCAGTTCATTTCAGGGAGATAGAGGAGACAGCCGCCATCAATGATTGTGATGATCTTGAACAGGCAAAGATGCTGCTCTTCTCCCTGGATAGCACAATCCTTCAGTGCCTCTCAGACGAGAGTAAGAGGGGATGGAAAGTGTATACGGATCTCAGGGATGAGGTCTTGGAAGTTATGGGAGTGGACGGCGGTAATACGTTCCAACGGGTGGAAGGGACTGTGCAGCTAGCTGGAGAACACCCGCGGTTTTTCGCAGAAAGGCTGTGGCCAGTGTATCGATGCAATTGTCCGGGCATGGCTGAACTGGTTGGAATGAGCGCCGAAGAGTGGGTTCATTGGCTCTGTTGCTTGGTTGCTAACAGCTTGCCACAGATACAGGCCTTAGCCAGGTCCTGGTTTGACCCCCAAGGTCCCGGTGTCACGGAGGAAACGGTGCTCCGCCAGCTCACCGTGGCATACAAGAATTGTAGAGCTCAGGAGGTACCTCCCTCTAAGGGTAAAGTGCATGAGGAAAACCCGCAGCCCCAGGTAAGAAGGAGTGGCATCAGGAGGGGAATCGCCATGCCCAAGCCAAGCTAAATTGCTACGGGTGTGGGAAGGATGGACATTGGCGCAAAGACTGTAAAAATCTGTGGAAGGATAATAAAGGGAAATCTCCCGCAGCCCAAACCCAAGCCCAGACCGCCGCCCCAGCACCAGCCCAAACCCAAGCCGCAGCTCCTGTCCCAGTTAAGGGAACTGGTGCAGCTATGGATCCCGCTGCGATAGAATGAATTTTAGAGACAATGCGGCCTCTTATGATCGTGCAGGGGAAGATAGCCGTCACCACTGGTCTTGTCGTTCCTGAAACCCCGACCCCTGTGCCCAAATGAATAGAGCCGGTGCAGCCCGTTTACTTGTGTGCACTGCTAAATGATGTATGGAGGTGACCCCTCGTGGAGATGGAGGTGGAGGAGGTGACAGAGACCTTTTTGTTGGATATGGGGGCATCGTGCACCGTTATCTACGCAGATAACCCCACCGCCTCGCCTCTGTCCACCGGGGTTCCATACCTTCTGTCGGGCTTCACGGGCGAAGAACAGGCTGGTGCACATTCCATTCCCCTCTCCGTTCATTTAGGACCACTCTGCACCAAGTGGAAGTGTACACTAATGAAGTGGGAGGTGGGGGGTGGAACGGGAGTCCTTGGGTCTGATTTCTTGGTAGCCCACGGGATCCTCGTGGACCTGAGAAATCACTGTCTCTGGGGAGCGGGTGCAAGTGTGAAAGGGATAGAGGATGCCAAGGCCAAACCAACGAAAGCACGGGTCGGCCGGCGGAAAGTAAAATTCTTGGGTCTGACCTTCCACGCTGGCGCGAGAGACACGGACCAGGATAGACAGGAATCGGTGCAAGATCAACCGGTCCCCGCCAGTCGCGTAGTGAAGGTACCCCGACACAATAAGTGGTTTCACATCAAGCGGTGCAAACTGTTTAAACCGGGTGCAAAAGAGCTAACAACTGAGGCCAGGTCTGAAGGTGAAAATCCTCAGCCTGAGGCGTGCAATAAGTCACAGGCCACACAGGCTGGAACCGCAGCCTGCCTGGAGGGAGAAACTGTTCCGCCCACCTGGGAGGTTTCCCCACTGGCCTGGGACTCGGACGAGGAGGAGCCCGAAGTCTGTGGTGTATGTAACCTGTTCCACCTTAAGAGAACTTAAGCCTGTTCCACCTTAAGAGATGTACTACTTTCTCTGGCTGCTGCATACGTAATACCGGTGGTGACCACCGGTATATAAGTACTGTGTAGTGATATTGTATTTAGTATAGTCCTGACCTCCAACTAGTAAAGACCTGTTGAACTTTATTCTTGTAGTCTGTGTCAGTAATTAATCTTAATACAACTGGAACACACAGACTTAACAGTGGTGACGAGTCCGATTCTTACCCTGCGGCAGTTTATATCCACGGCGGCTTCGTCCACAGAATGGGCGTCGAAGAGAGGCATCCACCTTCATCACCCTGCTGGAAGACACGTCGCGCGGCAGGCATCGAGAACCCGGAGTGCAGAAGACATCCTGAACTCGAAGCCTCCATCAGCGGCAGTCAGCTATCTTCTTTCTACCTCGGTGCTGGGTAAGCCGGTCAGCGACGCGAGCAGAAAGTCGGCCGCATTGGCTGTACAGATGGGGGGAGGAAGACGGAGGAATAAGGGCGGTGAGAACGATCGCGACCGGTGATAAGGGCCGGGCCGCATTCGGGCCGAAAGGCGCAGCGCGGGGACATCGATCACGGTTGGTGATAAGGGCCGGGCCGCTTTCGGGCCAAAAAGGCGCAGCGTCTGGGGCGACTGAAGGCGCGAGAGCCGCGGTGAAGGCGAATGCAGCCGGTGCTAATAACCAGGCTGCAAGAAGGGCTGCGAGGCGCGACATCGGGGAAGCGCGAATGCCCGAGGGAGCCGCGGTGAAGCGGAGACAGCGTCGGGGGAGTTACTAACCGCTGGGAATGGGGAGCAGCAGCGGCACGCCAAACACCATTGCAGCCAGTGGGTGAAGACCGCCAAGCGTGGGAAAACTGCCATTTTGTAGGCGGAGGACGAAGACAAGAGCGGGAAGCCGCCATCTTGGGATAAAATAAATTGCAACGATGCCTAAACATGGGAACATTGATACCTTTGATGGCGACATCGAAGATTGGGCCATGTATGTAGAACGCATACAAAATTATTGTAAAGCAAATAAAATCCCAGATGCAGAGAAAACACTAACTTTATTGAACTTAATGGGTGCAAAGACATACGGGCAATTGAAACACCTTTTATCACCAGATGAACCAGCGGATAAGATGTTCGAGGAGATTGTTGCTGTCCTGAAAAATCATCTAAACCCCACGCCGCTGATGCTAGCGGAATGATTTAAATTTTACAGCAGAAGGCAGCTGAAGGATGAAAGCAATGCTGAATATTTAATGGAATTGCGTAAGCTGGCGAGGTACTGTCAGTTTGGAACGGGACTGACAGACGCGCTAAGGGATAAATTTGTGTATGGATTATTAAAAGAAGATACACAAAAGCGACTGCTCGAGGAGAATGAGCTGACGCTTGAGAAAGTGGTCACTATGGCAGCAGCACACGAAGCCGCAGCGAGAGGCATGGCAGTAATGCAGCTACGGTCACCAGAACTCAGTACAAATAAATTGGGTTTGAGTACTGTAAAATGTTATCGTTGTGGAAAGACAACACACGATCAGAACCAGTGTTGGTTTAAAAACCAAGAATGCAGAACGTGTGGCAGGCTTGGCCACATAGCTAAAGTATGCCGGTCAGGAAAGAAGACCAGCAACAAAAAGTCACCGCAAGGAAAATACATAAAGGTGCACAAGGTGACAAAGAACAGTTCGAACGAACAGAAGTCAGATTCAGACGCTAGCAGTAATGAACTGGGTAGCTTAAGAGTACACAACGTTGATAAGGATGCAGATCTCCAGACAATTTGGGTCACTCTTCAGATAGCAGGAGTCCAAGTAAAGATGGAATTGGACACTGGATCGGCATTGACGGTCATGAATAAGAAAGATTACAAAAGGTTATTCCAACATATTCCCCTACGGGATACGGAGATTATATTGAAAACATACACGGGGCAAAGAGTGTACCCCATCGGAAAGATAGAGGTAAAAGTGGTCCACAAGGGCAAAGAAAGCCAAGTAATGGACTTATATGTGCTACCTGAAGGAGGTCCACCACTACTGGGACGGGAGTGGATTAGGAAAATGAATATGGACTGGCACTCCTTAAAAGCACTAACGGTAGATTCCGGGGAAACAGATGTCAAACCTAAACGATTGTCCAAAATATTGGATGATGCTAAAGAGGTGTTCCAGCAAGGACTGGGAACACTGAAAGGAATTACGGCAAACATCAAGATTGATAAACATGCACAACCAAAATTTTTCAAAGCCAGACCGGTACCCTATGCAATACGACCTACTGTAGAAGCGGAACTGGAAGCACTAGAACGTTCAGGTGTACTGTCTAAGGTAGATTGGAGTGAGTGGGCTACACCCATTGT
This sequence comes from Somniosus microcephalus, assembly GCF_052327205.1. Lineage (NCBI taxonomy): Eukaryota > Metazoa > Chordata > Chondrichthyes > Squaliformes > Somniosidae > Somniosus > Somniosus microcephalus. The sequence goes on from NC_140994.1 coordinate 112,044,586, forward strand.
TCCCGTTATGATACGTCCTTCGAGCAACAAGCCAGGAGAACCAGGGAAGGTTCGCATCTGTGGAGATTTCAAGATCACCGTTAATCCGGTGCTTCACACGGTGCAGTATCCGCTTCCGCGGATTGAGGATATTTTTGCTTCGTTGTCTGGCGGGAAACACTTCACCAAGATAGACCTGGCGCAGGTGTACTTGCAGAAGGAGGTTGAAGAAGAGTCACGCCAGTACCTCACGATCAACACGCATAGAGGTTTGTACCGATATAATAGGCTGGTTTTTGGAGTGGCATCGGCTCCGGCGATTTGGCAGAGGGCCATGGAACAGGTATTACAGGGAATTCCAGGCACACAATGTTACCTGGATGATATTCTGATTACAGGTGATGGTGATGAAGAACACCTCGCAAACTTGGAACTGGTGCTCAACAGACTGAAAGAGTATGGACTTAGAGTTAATCGGCAGAAATGTGAGTTCTTTCAGAAGCGGATCTCGTACTGTGGTCATGTCATTGACCGGGAGGGGCTTCGTAAGTCTCCTGACAAGATAGAGGCAGTTGTAAAGGCTTCCGCTCCGGATAATGTCTCTCAGTTGAGGTCGTTTCTGGGATTGATTAACTATTACCATAAGTTTCTACCGAATCTATCCACGGTACTGCACCCGCTGAATGCTCTTTTACAGAAGGGGGTACCATGGGAATGGAGCGAAAACTGTAAGAAGGCATTTCGCAAAAGCAAAGAATTGATCACCTCAGAGGAAGTGTTGGCTCACTTCAACCGACACTGCCTATTCGGTTGGCTTGTGATGCTTCTCCATATGGTATTGGGGCAGTACGCTCACACAAGTTGCCAAATGGCACGGAAAGGCTAGTCGCGTTTGCATCAAGATCATTGACCTCCGCTGAGTGCAACTATGCGCAGATCGATAGGGAGGCTCTCAGCCTTGTATGGGGAGTGAAGAAGTTTAATCATTACCTGCAGGGCCAAAAATTCACACTTCTGACAGACCATCAGCCGTTGGTATCCATTTTTAACCCTAAGAACGGTGTTTCGGTGATGACAGCACAGCGACTCCAGAGATGGTCCCTTTTCCTAGGGGCACATCAATATCAAATAGAATTCAAAGGTACAAAGCAGCATGGCAATGCTGATGGGCTGTCGCGCCTGCCACTACCTGAAGCAGAAGAGACGACGAAAGTTGACCCTGTTGAGTTATTTCATTCGACCATCGTCGAGTGTTTACCAGTCACCAATGCAAGTATTGAAAGAGAAACCAGGAATGACCCGACACTGTCCCGAGTTTACGAGGTGACAGTGAAGGGATGGCCAACACATGGTGATCCTCTGTTACCAGCATTCTCAGCAAGGCGAGACCAGCTGTCCGTCTGCCATGGTACTTTGATGTACGGGACAAGAGTGATTATTCCTCCCAAGTTACGGGAAAGAGTTCTAAAGGAACTGCATGAAGGTCATCTGGGGGGAGTTAAGATGAAAAGTCTTGCTAGGGCTTATGTATGGTGGCCGGGCATTGACCAACAGATAGAGGAGTTGACAAAAAGCTGCGCTGGGTGCCAAAAAGTGCAAAATGCACCTCTGATCGCACCGCTACACCCATGGGAATGGCCTTCAGCCCCATGGCAACGCGTACATATTGACTTTGCTGGTCCATTCATGGACTCCATGTTCCTAATTGCGGTGGACGCACATTCCAAATGGCCAGAAGTGATTAAGATGAATACCACTACTTCAGAAAAGACAATTGCGGTGTTAAGAACAATATTCGCAAGGAACGGATTGCCAGAACAGATATGTTCGGACAACGGACCACAGTTCGTGTCGGAAGAATTCCAAAAATTCTTAAAGAAGAATGGGGTGAAACATTATACCTCTGTCCCATATCATCCGGCGACAAACGGGTTGGCCGAGAGATTTGTCAAAACATTCAAAAAGGCAATAAAGGCCATGAACGATGATCAGATTCCATTACAACACAAGGTGGACAATTTCCTAATGGCATATCGAAACGCCGCTCATGCAGTGACTAACCAAAGTCCTGCCATGATGTTTTATAACAGGAGGTTGCGGTCCACGTTGGACTTGTTAAAACCAAATGTGCGGAGGGAAGTGGAAAACAAACAGTTCCGGCATATTAATAACTAGTCCACTCGAAGTTTCGACGTAGGACAACCAGTGTTGGCAAGGGGCTATGGAAACGAAAAATGGCAGTCCGGAACAATTCGGGCCAGACAAGGACCTCTGATGTACACAGTAGATATTGGTAACAATGTGATAAGGCGTCATGCGGATCAACTGGTAGAATCAAGAGCAAGGGTCGAACCCATGGTTGCGACAGAGACAACTGTGGAAGACGTTAATGAACCTGAAGCATCTACCTCGGCAGGGACTGTACCTGATGATGACGTCCAATGCATAGGAAACCAACAAGAAGAGTCACCTCAGCAACAAGAATCAGAGACCACTGAAAGGCGTTATCCAAACCGAATCAGAAGGCCTCCTGAGAGACTGAACCTTTGAACTGTTTATACCTGAAGTTATATATGTATATATGTTATGATGTTATGTTAAATGGGGATATGACTGTTAAGCTAAAAAGGGAGGATTGTGGTGTATGTAACCTGTTCCACCTTAAGAGAACTTAAGCCTGTTCCACCTTAAGAGATGTACTACTTTCTCTGGCTGCTGTATACGTAATACCGGTGGTGACCACCGGTATATAAGCAGCACGGTGGCATAGTGGTTAGCACTGTTGCCTCACAGCGCCAGGGACCCGGGTTCGAATCCGGCCTCGGGCGACTGTCTGTGTGGAGTTTGCACATTCTCCCTGTGTTTGCGTGGGTTTTCTCCGGGTGCTCCGGTTTCCTCCCACAGTCCAAAGATGTGCGGGTTAGGTTGATTGGCTATGATAAATTGACCCTTAGTGTTAGGGGGATTAAATACATGGGGTTACGGGGATAGGGTGGGATATGTGTTGGTGTAGGGGTTACGGGGATCGGGTGGGATATGTGTCGGTGCAGGCTCGATGGGCCGAAATGGCCTCTATCTGCACTGTGGGGTTTCTGTGATTCTGTGATACTGTGTAGTGATATTGTATTTAGTATAGACCTGACCTCCAACTAGTAAAGACCTGTTGAACTTTATTCTTGTAGTCTGTGTCAGTAATTAATCTTAATACAACTGGAACACATAGACTCAACAAGGCCCTCCTCCTGATCCGAACGCCATTGGGGGGGGTGCCCAAGCAGCAAGGCCCCGCCCTCAACATGATTCTGGAGGAGCTAGAGTCGGAGGACGGAGGTCCCGCCCTCGACTCATGCTTAGGGGAGGTAGAAATTGGGGGCGGAGATCCTCCACCTGTAGGGACAGGTGAGGAGGAGTAATCTGCCACAGACCCAAATCCCAAAGGGGCGGAGCCTGAGGGAAGGGAGCCGAGGCCAGCAGCCGTGGAGGCTGTGAGGGCTAAAGTCCCAACCGAAGGTCCACTCGCTAAGGGAGCCACGCCCAAATTACCTCTTCGCAGATCGGCTCGAATGCCTCAGCCGGTAAAACCTTGGCCCGATTCCCCCGATTTCAGTAAATGCCGACTTGGGAAAACCCTTGCCAAACGCAGTCCCCAATGGACAGCAAAAGGCTGCGGGGAACCAAGCCACAGATCAGTGCAGCCCCGCATCAAGGAGCGGCAAGCTGCAGTCCAATCAGGGATTAGGTAAGCCGCCTGGGGAAGGGCGGCACTGTACATAAGTTAAGTTTAAGTTTAATTAAGTTTAAGGTGTGTGAATATTAAAGTGATTAGTGTTATAAGTAGTTTTGGAATCTGCCCAGTATGTGTGTTGTTTGAGATCGAGGTCAAAAGAACCGATCATGCCTTCACCTAGGCCAGAATCTCTCGGGAGCCTGGCTGTATCATTTAATTTGTTTCAGGAACCAAAGAGACGAGAAGAATCCTCGTCGTGTTCGCGGTGATCGGGTGTAGTGGGCCTATCGGGGCAGCACCAAGGACTCCACGATCCACGGGTGCTCGGGGAGCACAGCCCCCATCGCAACCGATGGGTCGGGCGCGCAGGGCGTTGAGGAGATAGCCACCTATTTCCACAAAGGGAGGTGGCCAGGATGGCTGGGGTCAAACTCTACGGAATACTCCAGCCAGTCCGGGTTTGCGTACCGAGAGACTTCCTTGATATGCCCCCGAGTGAGGGTCATCGCACCCAGAGTCAGCGTCACCGTTGGGAAGAAGATTTGCCTGGTTTGTAATGGACATGTTCCTTTGAACCGCTGGTGGTGGCTTCGGAAGCTTAGTAAGACCATGAAGAACTCCACGGTCGAGTGGGAGAGACTGGGTAACAATACCCATCAGACTATTACGGGGACACAAGGGGGGTTGAGTTTCTGTTGGGACAAATGTTGGGAGCCAGATGAGGGGAGCTACATCTGTATGTGGGGTTCAGAACGCGCCTGCCCCACAGGCGTCTCCATCTTTTTCCAAAGGCAGTGGCAGGATGCTGGGAAAGGAATGAGGTGGGACGTCAGCACACGGGCGTGCGGAGTCCCATACTCTCAGATCCCAGTAAACGCCACTGAGCTCATCACCCGCCCCTGCAAGCCCCTGCCCATGATTCCAGTAGCCAAAGCCCACAAGGAAGGGTGCTCCACCACTACTAAGGGACCCAGGAACGGATTGGTATTAGCACCCACAGGTCAGGTGCTGTACCAAGGGGTGCACTACGTGGTGGCCTCGGTGATTTTAAACCTCACCGAGGTACGATTGCCAGAGTGGTGCCCCAAGGAAACGGAGCAATTGTACCAGGTCCTGTTAACAAACAAGTTCAGGCAGTTTTACGAATTCGACTTTGCTGACGTAGACAGAGCCGAATCGTACACCAAACCACATGAGGTCTTGGACAGGATAGGGAGACAAAGTAGGGGTGCAGTAAATGATATTTTCACAGCTTTTAACACAGCAACATCCGTCATCAACACTCTGGATGACATGGAGCTGCAGACCCAGATTAATGGTTTGAAAACACAGTTACGAAAGATACTGACTGACGAGAACAAGGTAGTGGGTTCTGAGTTATATGAGGACCAGGCCATGAGAGTACACTTAAAAGAAATTATTGCTGAGCTGGAGAAACACGTGAAAACGGTAATTGCTCTCATCAGGGAGGATCGGAATGCATCCGATCAGGCTGCTCAGAATGAAGCTTGCGTGCTGTATGGGGCGTGGTTACTGGGCGAGGGCCGCAGTAATCTGAAGGATTTGAAACAAAGTTTGGTCCCCTCCTGGATCAGCAACAAGCACCACGCAGCCCTCCACCCTTTTGAGAATGCATTAAGTCCGTGCCAGCTCAGACTAGCTTCAGAAGCCTACCCAGTCCCAGTGGACTGTGGACGGTCTAATCACACCATTATGGGTATAGTAGTAAGAATGCCAGTGATGGGAAAGACAGCTAAACGCGCCCCGGTATACAGGGTGGAGAGCATTGGAGTCATTCAAGGGGGTGCACACATTCGCTGTACAGCGGTCCCACATTATGTCATTCGATGGGAGCATGCAATGACGGGTACCGACCTCTCGGGATGCTGGAGCCGGGGAGCACACATCATCCTGTGTCCCCAGCACTTGAATGCCTATTCAAAACCACAGTGCGGGTTCAGAGCTGCTGGCGCGAAGCCCATAAATTGCACCATGGAGGCAATGGCACAAGGCCATGTGCCCCCGCAGGTGGCATATATTGGAGGTGGGACATACTGTGTCACGACTGCCGTGCCCCACTACCAACATGGATAGCACGGCTGGTGTCTGGTGAGTGACAGCAGTTTCTGCTTCAAGCCCAATGCAGAAGTTCAAGTGGCCCAAGAGCGAATTGTCCCCATTCCTGAACCTTCCACTGTTCACATCAATGTTACAGAGAATTTCACCGATCTGCAACGATTCGTTGCACATTTTTGATATATCATTCCCCCTCTCCCTGAACACCTCACCAAGATATTAAAAGCCGTTGTCGTTTCACAGAAACATTTTTACACACTGGAGCAGAAGACTTTAGAGATGGGGCAAGCATATTGGATATAGTAACCCCACCGTGGTGGGACCTGTTCACTAATATAGAAGTCCCTTCTTGGATTAAGAAAGCCTCTCACATCCTTGTAGTGTGTCAGGTTTTTATTGTGGTTTATTTACTGTTTACACAATGTAGAAAGGTCAGACTTTCGCAGAAGTACGAGAACAGAGGAGAATGGAGAGAGAGCATTATGTGCGGGTAGAAGAAGAGACAACCGTTTAGATTTTTGCTGCTGTTAAAGTTTCTCTCCATCCATTTTCTCTAATGTTTGGCCATGTGTAATTTTTGTGTGTGTACTTTATTTGTTTTATTATTGAAACTCGTTAAGCGAGTTGTTGTTAATAAATGATAATGTGTTTCGACCAGGTGGTGTAGGGGTATTAGGCCCCCCTCCATACCTGGAAATGAGTGTGTCAGATTTTAAATCCAATGTATTGCCATCTTTAGATGCTTAATGTACACTGTAGGTTTTCTGAAATGGGAAATACATGTGTCGTGGGGTCATAGATAGGTGATTACAGGGGATAGTTTAATTATGGAAGGTCAGAAAATTTTGCTCACCCAGAGTTATGATACTTCAAGCAAGTTATAGTATCATCAGGAGGGACTGTAGAATTCGCAAAATTAATATTGTATTATAAGGGTCCTCTGGCAGAAGAGGCCGTGATTTTTAAGACTGTTTTAAAAGAAGCCCAGAAAAGTGACACACATAATGGCCGCCAGACCCGTGACTAGCTTATTGGGACACTTTAAAATTATTCCTGCAGTCCCCAGACAGCCTTTGTGGATTCAATCCATAGTAAGTTCTGGAAGCCGTTTCTGAGAAAACGAAACCAGACACATACACATACATAAAGATTGGATGCAGATCCAGTCAGATCGGCCTGTAGATAAAGGCCATCTAAATGTTTACCCAGACAAAGGGGAACAGTTCCATATTCATAAAGAACGCATCAAGGACCCGTTAAAGACATCAAGAAGACATTAAAACATTACCAGGTCATTCCAGACCAGAGATGGCCATCACCGGCCATCCCGAAAACAGTTTAAAAATAATAACTACCCCGCTGTGCTATAAGCCCGCCAAAAGTTAAACAAAGACTAACCTTGATTTGGCGGGAGATAGAGGCTTCTTCTGAGAAGTATAATTGGAGACACCCGGGGTAGCGGGAGAAGCTCCATCTTAGATATTGGGAAGAGAGAAGTTCCTTTCCTTCATCATCCTCGTGGGACCTTCGGTAATAGCCTTTACCTTCAATAGCAGCTGGAGTTCAGAGAAGAAGGTGGTTTGAGTCGGCGTCCCGCCCCGGGGTAAAACATCGGGAGATCATCGACCAACCCCGGGCCGCTGACGAAACGGGAGGGTGGAAAATCTACCGAAGAAACATTTATGAAAGCCGGCTAGGGGCATCCAACCTTGGTCAAGCAGATGATCTCCGCCGATATCCAGGCCCTTCAGTGTCCAGCCTGTCCGTGACCTTCACCTCGAGAGAGCGAGAGAGAGGTGTGGCGCAGCCCGTTGTGGCTCCACTGACCATGAGGAAACAGGACGCCTGAGGGGATCAAAACGCAGACCTGTTTCAAAACTCTATACTTTCCTAACTGGATTGGTGAGCATGTTTCTGGCCCTTCATAATCGGATCTAGATAGGTTAAAGGGGGTGGTCATTTTGGGTATAATTAACATGAGTTGTTGTCCCTCGATGTTCTGTGTGTTTTCCCATTTCATAATGACTGTTGTAAGGTATAATATGCCTGTATCTATTTCAGCTAGTACTGTATTGTTATGAATTGTTTTTCCCTCCCATATACCCTCTCATTTGCTTGCATTTTATTTGTTTTTCCATATGCAATAAAATTCCATTTTGATTCATTAAACTTGGTCTATGTCTTCTCTGCATTGTAGTTCCTGCACCTAAGTCCAGTGTCTAGAATCTAAGGGGCGAGTTGGTCGAACCACTCAAGGTTTTACTGTGCAAAAGAGAGAGAGAGGCCTCTGGCGAGGGAAACCTCTGCGATCTCAGAGAGAAAACCCCTTACAGGAGGGGTTGAGTGCCTGTTGGGACAATTGGTGGGAAGCAAATGAAGGGATCTACATCTGTATATGGGGTTCAGAACGTGCCTACCCCACAGGCATCTCAATCTTTTTCCAAAGGCAGTGGCAGGATGCTGGGAAAGGAACGAGGTGGGACATCAGCACACGGGCATGCGAAGTCCCATACTCCCAGATCCAAGTAAACGCCACTGAGCTCCTCACCCGCCCCCGCAAGCCCCTGCCCACGATTCCGGTAGCCAAAGCCCGCAAGGAAGGGTGCCCCACCACTACCAAGGGACCTGGAAACGGATTGGTATTAGTACCCACAGGTCAGGTGCTGTACCAAGGTGTGCACTACGCGGTGGCCTCGGTGACTTTAAACCGCACCGAGGTACGATTGCCAGAGTGGTGCCCCAAGGAAACGGAGCAATTGTACCAGGTCCTGTTAACAAACATGTTCAGGCAGTTTTATGAATTCAACTGCGCTGATGTAGACAGAGCCCGGTTGTACACCACACCACATGAGGTTTTTTGGACAGGGTAGGGAGACAAAGAAGGGGTACAGTAAATGATATTTTTACAGCTTTTAACACAGGGACTTCCATCATCAACACTCTGGATGACGTGGAGCTGCAGACCCAGATCAATGGTTTGAAAACACAGTTACGAAAGATACTAACTGACGAGAACAAGGTTGTGGGTTCTGAGTTACATGAGGACCAGGCCATGACACTACACTTAAAAGAAATTATTGCTGAGCTGGAGAAACACGCCAAAACGGTAAATGCTCTCATCAGGGAGGATTGGAATGCGTCCGATCAGGCTGCGCAGAACGAAGCTTGCGTGCTGTACGGGGCGTGGTTACTGGGCGAGGGCCGCAGTAATCTGGAGGATTTAAAACAAGGTTTAGTCCCCTCCTGGATCAGCAACAAGCACCTCGCAGCCCTCCACCCTTTTGAGAATGCATTAAGTCCGTGCCAGCTCAGACTAGCTTCAGAAGCCTAACCAGTCCCAGTGGACTGTGGACGGTCTAATCACACCATCATGGGTATAGTGGTAAGAATGCCGGTGATGGGAAAGAAAGCTAAACCCGCCCCGGTATACAGGGTGGAGAACATTGGAGTCATTCAGGGGGGTGCACACATTCGTTATACAGTTGTCCCACCGTACGTCATTCGATGCGAGCATGCAATGATGGGTACCGACCTCTCGGGGTGCTGGAGCCGGGGAGCACACATCATCCTGTGTCCCCAGCACTTGAATGCCTATTCGAAACCACAGTGTGGGTTCAGAACAGCTGGCGCGAAGCCCATAAATTGCACTATGGAGTCAATGGCACAAGGCCATGTGCCCCCGCAGGTGGCATATATAGGAGGTGGGACATACTGTGTCACCACTGCAATGCCCCACTACCAACATGGACAGCATGGCTGGTGTCCGGTGAGTGACAGCAGTTTCTGCTTCAAGCCCAAGGCAGAAGTTCAAGTGGCCCAAGAGCGAATTGTCCCCATTCCTGAACCTTCCACTGTTCACATCACTGTTAAAGAGAATTTCACCGATCCGAAACGATTCGTTGCACATTTTGGATATATAATTTCCCTTCTCCCTGAACACCTCACCAAGATATTAAAAGCCGTTGTCGTTTCACAGAAACATTTTTACACACTGGAGCAGAAGACTTTAGAGATAGGGGCAAGCATACTGGATATAGTAACCCCACTGTGGTGGGACCTGTTCACTAATATAGAAGTCACTTCTTGGATTAGGATAGCCTCTCACATCCTTGTAGTGTGTCAGGTTTTTATTGTGGTTTATTTACTGTTTGCACGCTGTAAAAATGTCAGACTTTCGCAGAAGTACGAGAACAGAGGAGAATGGAGAGAGCATTATGTGCGGGTAGAAGAAGAGGCACCCATTTAGATTTTTGTTTTGCTGCTGTGTATAAAGTTAAAGTTTCTCTCCCTCCCTTTTGTTTACTGTTTGGCCATGTGTAATTTTTGTGTGTGTACGTTATTTTATTATTGAAACTCGTTAAGCGAGTTGTTGTTAATAAATGATAATGTGTATGGACCAGGTGGTGTAGGGGTATTAGGCCCCCCTCCATGCCTGAGAATGAGTGTGTCAGATTTTAAATCCAATGTATTGCCATCTATAGATGCTCAATGTACACTGTATGTTTTCTGAAATGGGAAATACATGTGGCGTGGGGTCATAGATAGGTAATGATAGGGGATGGTTTAATTATGGAAAGTCTGAAAATTTTGCTCACCCAGAATTATGATACTTCAAGCAAGTTACAGTATCATAAGGGGGGACTGTAGAATTCGCAAAATTAATATTGTATTATAAGGTTCCTCTGGCAGAAGAGGCCGTGATTTTCAAAAGACTTTTTTAAAAGAAGCCCAGAAAAGGGACACATAAAATGGCTGCCAGACCCCATGACCGACTTATTGGGACACTTTAAAATGGTTCCTTCAGTCCCCAGACAGCCTTTGTGGATTCAACCCACAGTAAGTTCTGGAAGCCGTTTCTGAGAGAACGAAACCAGACACATACACATACATATAGATTGGATGCAGATCCAGTCAAGAGCGGCCTGTAGATAAAGGCCATCTAAATGTTTACCCAGACAAAGGGGAACAGTTCCATATTCATAAAGAACACACCAAGGACCCATTAAAGACATCAAGAAGAAATTAAAACATTAGCAGGTCATTCCAGACCAGAGATGGCCATCACCGGCCATCCCGAAAGCAGTTTAAATATAATAAATACCCCTCTGTGCTATAAGCCCGCCAAAAGTTAAACAAAGACTAACCTTGATTTGGCGGGGGATAGAGCCTTCTTCTGAGAACTATAATTGGAGACACCCGGGGTAGCGATGAAATGGATAGACATCGTAGCGATCAAAAAGCCATCAGAGCCATCACAGAGCACCATCGTGGCCATCGTGGCGATTGAAGAAGAAGAAGACGGTTTGAGTCGACATCCCACCCCGGGGTATTCGTCGGGAGATTGTCGACAAACCCCGGGCCATTTGATGAGACAAAACTACCAAAGAAACCTACATGAAAGCCGGCTAGAGGCTTCCAATCGTGGTCAAGCAGATGGTCTCTGCCCCGCCGACATCCCGGCCCGCTGAGATCCAGCCTGTCCGTGGCCTTCACCTCGAGGAAGAGAAGGCGTGTCACAGCTCGCAGCCCACAACACTGACCACGAGGAGACAGGACGCCTGAAAGGAACAAAACGCAGACCTGTTTCAAAACCTTGCAATTCCTAGTTGGATTGGTGAGCATGTTTCTGGCCCTTCATAATCGGATCTAGATAGATTAAAGCGGGTGGTCATTTTGGGTATAATTAACATGAGTTGTTGTCCCTCGATGTTCCGTGTGTTTCCCCATTTCATGATGACTTTTGTAAAGTATAATCTGCCTGTATCTATTTTAGCTAGTACTGTATTGTTATGATTTGTTTTTCCCTCCCATGTGCCCTCTCATTTGCTTGCATTTGATTTGTTTATCCCTATGCAATAAAATTCCATTTCGATTCATTAAACTTGGTCTATAAGAGTCTTCTCTGCATTGTAGTCCCTGCACCTAATCCAGTGTCTAGAACCTAAGGGGCGAGTGGGTTGAACCACTCAAGGTTTTACTGTGCAAAAGAGAGAGAGAGGCCTCTGGCGAGAGATACCTCTGCAATCTCAGAGAGAAAACCCCTTACAGTTCTCTGCCTTTTGAGTCTCTGCCAGCTTTTTTGAAGTTGCTGGTCAGCTTTTCCTGGTCTTCTAGGTTGCCGTGAAGGCATTTCTGAGCTTAACATCAATGGAAAATCTTTCAGATGAACGGCCATCAGAACAATCCTTCCACCCCCTTTTTGTTATTCTGTCCTGGGATGTGGGTGTCACTGGCAAGGCCAATATTTATTGACCATCCCCAGCTGCCCTTGAGAAGGTGGTGGTGAACCGCTTTCTTGAATCACTGCAGTCTGTGTGGTGAAGGTACTCCCACAGTGCTGTTAGGGAGGGAGTTCCAGGATTTTGACCCAGCGACGATGAAGGAATGGCGATATATTTCCAAGTCAGGATGATGCGTGACTTGGCAGGGAACTTGGAGATGATCGTGTTCCCATGCGCCTGCTGCCCTTGCCCCTCTAGGTAGTAGAGGTCACGGGTTTGGGAGGTGCTGTCGAAGAAGCCTTGGCGAGTTGCTGCAGTGCATCTTGTAGATGGTACACACTGCAGCCACGGTGTGCCGGCAGTGGAGGTAGCTGATGTATAAGGTGGTGGGTGGGGTGCCAATCAAGTGGGCTGATTTTTCCTGGATGGTGTTGAGATTCTTGAGTGTTGTTGAAGCTGCACTCATCCAGGCAAGTGGAGAGTATTCCATCACACTCCTGACTTGTGCCTTGTAGATGGTGGAAATGGTTTGGGGAGTCAGGAAGTAAGACACTTGCCGCAGAATACTCAGCCTCCAACCTGCTCTTGTAGCCATATTATTTATGTGGCTGGTCCAATTAGGTTTCTGGTCAATGGTGATCCCCAGGATATTGATGGTGGGGGATTTGGTGATGTTAATGCAATTGAATGTTAAGGGGCAGTGGTTAGACTCTCTCTTTTTGGAGCTAGTTATTGCCTGGCACTTTTATGACGTGAATGTTACCTGCCACTTATCAGCCCAAGCCTTAAATTCGTCCAAGTTTTGCTGCAAGCGGGCATGGAATGCTTCATTATCTGAGGAGTTGTGAATGGAACTGAACACTGTGCAGTTATCAGTGAACATCTCCACTTCTGACCTTATGATGGAGGGAAGGACATTGATGAAGCAGCTGAGGAACTCCTGCAGCGATGTCCTGGGGCTGAGATGATTGACCTCCAACAACCACAACCATCTTCCTTTGTGCTAGGTATGAATCCTGCCAGTGGAGAGTTTTCCCCACGATTCCCAATTTTACTAGGGCTCCTTGATGCCACACTCAGTCAACTGCTGCCTTGATGTCAAGGGCAGTCACTCTCATCTCACCTCTTGAATTCAGACCTTTCCGATGTTTTGTCCATGTTTGGACCAAGTCTGTAATGAGGTCTGGAGCTGAGTGGTCCTGGTGGAACACAAGCATCGGTAAGCAGGTTATTGTTGAGTAAGTGCCGCTTGATAGCACTGTCGACGACACCTTCCATCACGTTGTTGATGATTGTGAGTCCTGTCACAGCCGCCTATTTAAATACAAGCTCTTTCTTGCTTTAGTCTGTAGGCAAGCACTGGCTGGAGAATCAGGTCCACAATGTTACAACACTCTCTCTGACCCAAGCTCATGCTTAGCTCCACTTGGTTTTGTCAGTGAAGCTCCTGAAATTATCTCTTTGATGGAATCGCGCTGAACTGTGGAAGGAAAATGATTCACTTAAAGACACTTAAAAGGACGCACTTGCTGCCACAAAATTCCATTGGTTAAATTTCTTGTGCACGCAGAGTTCCAGTTTCATGCGGTGATGTCATCTTCAGTGCCTTCCAATTTGTGCATGCTCCTGTGATTGTCGAGGTGAATTAACCTCAGCAGCGTAAGGATGGCGGTGTTGCGTTGCGGTTGTTCCGGAAAGAATAATGGTCAAAAGCAGAGTGAGGCCAGCCTGCGAGTGATATGACAATGGGACCAGCGATCCACCCTACCACCACCACCTCCACAATCAGTCAGTGAAATGCAAGCATCTGCTACTGCACTGGTGTGTGTGGAAAGCATGAAACAAGAGGGGAGGGTGCTCTGTGTGGGGAGGGTGCTCTCTGGGGACAGGGGGCGGATGTCTGTGTGGTTCCGCCTGGGAGATTCCGGGGGGTGGGTTGCTGGGTGCTCCCTCTCCCACCCCTGGAGGCTGGTATTGGTATTGATGATCCGAGGTGAACGGACCCAGAGTGAGCAGCCCCCTCCCGCTGTGGCAAAAGGCGCTGGGGGACGTAGGGCGATGGAGGACAGACTGGCACTGCTCTCACTCAGTGCATCACAACAATCACGTCAGCAAGTCGGGCAACGCTAACCCATTCCACCCTCTCCACCCACAGCAAGTTAGTGAACACTAAACCATTCCACCCTCTCCACCCACAGCAAGTCAGTAAACACTAACCCATTCCACCCATTCCACCCACAGCAAGTCAGTGAATGCTAACCCATTCCACCCTCTCCACCCAGAGGAAGTCAGTGAACACTCAACCATTCCACTCTCTCCACCCACAGCAAGTCAGTGAAAAGTAACCCATTCCAGCCTCTCCACGCACAGCAAGTCAGTGAACACTAACCCATTCCACCCTCTCCACCCACAGCAAGTCAGTGAACACTAAACCATTCCACCCTCTCCACCTACAGCAAGTCAGTGAACACTAACCCATTCCACCGACAGCAAGTCAGTGAATGCTAACCCATTCCACCCTCTCCACCAAGAGGAAGTCAGTGAACACTAAACCATTCCACCCTCTCCACGCACAGCAAGTCAGTGAACACTAACCCATTCCACCCTCTCCACAGACAGCAAGTCAGTGAACACTAACCCATGCTACCCTCTCCACCTGGAGCAAGTCAGTGAACACTAACCCAATCCAATCAATCCACTCACAGCAAGTCAGTGAACACTAACCCATTCCACCCTCTCCACCCACAGCAAGTCAGGGAACACTAACCCATTCCACCCTCTCCACCCACATGTAGGGGGGTGGCGCGTGTGGTGGTGTTTGGTGCGTACGTGCGCCCAGTCGGTTATGCCCCTGACTCTGACTATTTAGTGAGTGGTTTGAATCGCTCCCACACCCCTGGGTTCAAGACACCGGACTTAGGTGCAAGGCAGCGGTACAGAGAAAACTCGAGTAGACAGGTGGTTGGATGTAAACAAAAACCAAGATTTTATTTAAGAGGAAAAACTTGATACAATCTTGTAGAAAAAGTACTAGTGTACACTTCTACAGGCAAAAATACAAATGCAAAGAATAATAATAACTGTACTTATACAGGGAATGGGGAACACACGGCACATCGAGGGAAAACAAGTATCTTAACAATCCCCTTAATCTTACCCCACCCCCTATACCTAACTAGATTAAGCTATGAGGGTTCAGAACTTCATGCTCACCAATCAAAAGGTTTGTTAGACTCAAGAACAGCGGTTGGGTTCGGGGTTCGCTCTTGCTGCTCCCTGGAGCTTGTCATCATCACGTGGCCTCCAGGCGCTGCATGGGCGTTGTCCAGGTTCGAGTACCCCAAAGTTAAAGTCTCTGTTTGGGTAGTTTACATTGCAGGGATAATTCTTCATCGACAACCGACAGATTGAATTGGTGTGCAGTTATTCGAAGGTCGGCCAAGGCTGAAGGCCCGATAATTCGAAGCCTCCCCTCAGTTCATCTCCTCAGTTGGTCTTCTTCCGGTGGTCTTCCTCCGGTGGTCTTCCCTACAGTGGTCTTCCCTCCTCCCCTCGTCGCATCCCGCCTCGCCTGAATTGTCCGTGTCCGCCCAACCCAGTGCCAGGGCTAGTTCCAGATGGTGTGGGAAAAGGGCACGGGCAAAGGCCAGGGGGTAAGCGCGGGATGGGGGAAGAGCGGCAACCACGAGGGCGAGTGGCCGAAGAGCAGCACCAGCACACCAACCAACACGAACATCCGACTGAAAACTTGAACTACGAACTGAACTGAACTCCCTTGCTACCCGAGGGAGCCTTCAATTATACCTTCATCGAAAACCCTTATCTGCGCGCCAAATAAGGTTAGTTCTTTGTTTTAATCTTGGTGGGCTATTTTAAATAATGGTAGCAATCCATACTAACTGGTTTTGGATGGCCGGTAATCGCATCTAACGGCCCGATAATTGACTTGTATCCTCCTGAAAGTTCCTTGATGGGCCTTGTCCGGCCTCGATGGCTCGGTTAATCTGTTCCCGATAATATATGTAGACTGCTTGATGGCCTTAACTATAGGCCTAAACTGAATTTAGATTTGCCTACAATTCAGTCTGATGCATAATTCAGAGTCCTGTCTGGTTCCAAAACACAAAATCTCTCTTCACAGAAGCCTACAGCTTGGTTTCGATTTCTCCAAGCTGTCTGCGTTGCAGAGTCGATTTTAAAATCTCACAGGCTTGCTGCCATGAGACACGGACGCCATTTTGGTACTGTGGCGTACCGATCACAGAAAGGACACAATCTGCTTTTTGGTCCGTAGACTATAAATCAGGCGTCATGCCTTTAAGAAGGATCACACCTTTAAGAAACTCAATCTGCAACATAGTTAAGCCCAAAGTGGTGGAGGAGCAGTCGAAGCTGTGGACTGATGAAAGGCAGTCGGACTTGGTGTAGTCTCTGACGCCATTTTTATGTTCAACATGCAGTCTCATCAAGTAAACCTTTTCTGTTGAACCTCTCCGAGTTCAGTATTTTTTGCTAGGAGTACGTAGACTCCTACATTGGTGACCCTGACGCTCAGGACAACTCCTAAGCGTAACCATGGCTGACACAAACGCAGTTTCTGTGAAGCTGCCGGAGTTCTGGGAGAACCCAGCCACCGCCTGGTTCCTTCAAGCCGAATCGCAATTCCGACTCCGCGGCATCACCGCCGACGCAACGATGTACGATTACCTCCTCGCCTCCCTGGGCAGCTCTCGAAAGTCTGGACAACACTACAAAACCCTTCGGAGGAAGGCAAGTACGCACATCTCAAGGCCGCGCTCCTTAAAAATTCACAGCCTCCCAATTTTTGCGCAACTGCCACCTCCTCGACATCGCGGGCCTCGGTGACTCCACGCCGTCAGACTTGCTCTCACACATGCTTGCTCTGACCGACGAGAAACCGCCCGGCTCCCTCTTCCGCACGCTCTTTATCTGGCAACTACCTCCCAGCATCCGCCCGGCGATCGTGGCGTCCAGCCTCACGGACCTCGAGGCCCTGGCCGACGAAGCCGTAAGCTCCTGTCCCCCGGCTCCAACCACGCCATCACCCCCGACCTGGCATCCACAGCGTCGGCGCGCGCTCCACCCTCTATCGCTCGGCCACGAGGCCCCCCAGGCCCCCACGTCCCCCAAGCCCTCCAACCAAGGGCTACTGCTACTTCCATACCCGGTTCGGCGCATGGGCACGCCGCTGCAGCCATCCCTGCACGTTTCCAACCACCCCCACACCAGCCTACACGATGGCCGTGGGGCAAGCAGGCGCGCTGCTGTATGTTACAGACAGCGCCTCCGGACGCCGTTTCCTATGCGACACGGGCGCGCAGCGCAGCATCATCCCCGCGTCCGCCCTCAAGATCCAGCAAGGCGGCCGTGGCCCTGCGCTGGCTGCCGCCAATGGCACCGACATCCGGACGTACGGCACCCACACTGTCACCATCGACCTCGCAGGCCGCCGCTACCACTGGGAGTTTATCACCGCCAAGGTGCTCTCCCCGCTCCTCGGTGCAGATTTCCTGTGCACCCACGGCCTGTTGGGTGACAAGCCTTGGCGCCACCTCGTGGACATGAACACCATGTCACCTATCCCGGGTGCCATGGCCCCCCCAACCCGCCGAAATGGCGTGGCAGTGCCGCGCCCGCTCAACGGATGACTACTCAGCACTCCTGGCTGAGTTCCCAGCCCTCACCAACCCGACCTTCTCCGCAAAAGTTGCTAAGCACGGGGTAGAACACTTCATCCCCACCACAGGCCCACCGGTGTATGCCCACGCCCGCAGGCTGGACCCAGCCAAGCTGGAGATCGCACGGGCCGAGTTCGCCACAATGGAACAGCTCGGCATCATCCGCCGCTCCAAAAGCCCCTGGGCCTCCCCACTCCACATCGTCACCAAACCCGATGGGGGATGGCGCCCCTGCGGGGACTAACGGCGCCTAAACGATGCCACCACGCTGGATCGGTACCCCATACCGCACATTCAAGATTTCTCGGCTAGACTGGTTGGCCGCTCAGTCTTCTCCAAAGTCGACCTGGTGCGCGGATACCATCAGGTGCCAGTCCACCCCACGGACATTCCCAAGACGGCCATAATCATCCTTTTGGGCTATTCGAGTTCCTCCGAATGCCCTTCGGCCTCAAAAACGTGGCCCAGGCGTTCCAGCGGCTCATGGACTCGGTCCTCCGGGACCTGAAGTTCCTCTTTGTCTACCTGGATGACATCCTGGTAGCTAGTTGCTCCAAGCAGGAACACATCGAGCACCTCCGCACCCTGTTCCAGTGGCTCAGTGAGCACGGGCTCATCATCAGCCCAGCCAAGTGCCAATTCGGCCTCAGCAGGATCGAATTCCTCAGCCACCACATCACGCAGGACGGAGCCATTCCCCTGCCCGCCAAGGTGCAAGCCGTCCAGCAGTTCCCCCGGCCTACCACCATCAAAGGCCTCCAGGAGTTCTTGGGGATGATCAACTTTTACAACCGCTTCATTCCCGGAGTGGCCTCCCTCATGCGGCCCCTATACGAAGCCCTCCGGGGTAAGAAAGACAGAATGGCGATCGAGTGGTCGGCGGACATGTTGACCGCTTTCGACTCGACAAAAAAGGCGCTCGCCGACGCCACCATGCTCGCTCACCCACAGCCCAACACCAGGGTGGCGCTCACCACGGACGCCTCCGACCACGCGGTCGGCGCCATGTACGAACAGTGGGTCGATGGGGCCTGGCAACCGCTGGACTTTTTCAGCTGCCAACTGCGCCCCCCGGAGGCCAAATACAGCGCCTTTGACCGCGAGCTCCTCGCACTGTACCTGGCAGTCCACCATTTTAGATTTCTTCTGGAGGGCCGCCCCTTCACCGCGTTTGTCGACCACAAACCCCTGACATTCGCGATGGCAAAATCTGCGGACCCGTGGTCAGCCAGGCAACAACGCCAGCTCGCCGCGGTGTCCGAATTCACCACGGACATCGGGCACGTCTCCGGTCGAGACAACGTGGTGGCCGACTGCATTACCCGCCCTGCCGTCCACGGCGCCCACCTGGCAGTGGACTATGCTCAACTGGCAATGGAGCAATGCACCGACCCCGATCTGCTCTCCATGCCCACAACCCTCCCAGGGCTGCGACTGACCGATGTCGCCTGCGGCACGTCCGCCATCACAGTCAAATGCGACACCTCCTTGGCGCAACCCCGCCCCGTAGTCCCGGCGTCCTGGCGAAAACGGGTGTTCGACATCATCCACGGACTCTCACACCCCGGCACCCGTGTGTCCATTAGACTAGTGGCCAACCGATTTGTCTGGCGCAGCCTGCGCAAAGATGTGCGCGTCTGGTCCAGATCCTGCATAGCTTGCCAGCGTGCCAAAATCCACCAGCATGTCAAAGCCCCACTCGAGGAGTTCACCGTGCCAGAAAGAAAGTTTGACCACGTCCACATCGGCCTCGTCGGCCCCCTGCAGGTCACACGCACCTGCTGACAATCGTGGACTGTACCACCCGCTGGCCCGAGGCCATTCCACTGACGTCCACCACCACCGCCGACATCGCGAGGGCGTTCATCGGTACCTGGGTCGCTCGGTTCGGCGTCCCCTCCGACATGACTTCGGACAGAGGCCCACAGTTCACCTCTGATCTGTGGGCTGCCATCATCTGAAACCTCGGGGTGGCCATTCACCACACCACGGCTTACCACCCCCAAGCCAACGGACTGTGCGAGCGATTCCACAGATCCATGAAGGCGTCCCTCCGCGCCAGCCTCGAGGACGAGGCTTGGATCGACCACCTCCCGTGGGTGCTACTTGGCCTACGCTCCTCGGTCAAGGAAGACCTGCAAGCCTCGGCGGCGGAACTCATGTACGGCCAGCCGCTGCACGTACCCGGAGAGTTCCTGCCCACCGCCACGACCCCCTGGTCGGCTGACCAGCAACGCCGTGCTTTCACCAACCGAGCACAACAGTTCGCTCCGGTACCCACCGGCCGGCACGGCGAACCAGCAACCTGTGTACCACCTAGTCTGCACATGGCCAAATTTGTTTTCGTGCACCATGATGCCCACCGAGGACCTCTACGGCCCCCATACGACGGACCTTACAAGGTACTCCAGACGGGGAACAAGTTCTTCCTCCTCGAAGTGGGCGGCAGAACTGACAAGGTGTCGGTCGACCGGCTCAAGCTGGCGCACCTAGAGCCCGATGAACCCGTTCAAGTGGGCCAACCCCCATCGCGGGGCAGACCGCCTAAGAGCCCGACGCGTCCGACCGCCCCGCTCCCGACACCAACCGCCAAGAGCCATTCCGGCCGTGCCATCAAGCCGCCACGCCGGTTCGTACACTCTCTACTAGCGGATTCTGGGGGGAGCTATGTGGTGTACCGATCACAGAAAGGACACAATCCGCTTTTCGGTCCGTAGACTATAAATCAGGCGTCATGCCTTTAAGAAGGATCACACCTTTAAGAAACTCGATCTGCAACATAGTTAAGCCCAGTGCAGGGGAGGAGCAGTCAAAGCTGTGGACTGATGAAAGGCAGTCGGACTTGGTGTAGTCTCTGACACCATTTTTGTGTTCAACATGCAGTCTCAAAAATTAAACATTTTCTGTTGAACCTCTCCGAGTTCAGTATTTTTTACTAGGAGTACATAGACTCCTACAGTACCCTTTTTGATTTTAAATAGTCCACGCAGGGTCCCGTTTATTAACAGCCTTCGGGGAAATGCATAAATTTTGCAAAGCTTACACACAGAAAGTCAGTGAACACTAACCCATTCCAACCTCTCCACCAACAGCAAGACAGTGAACACTATACCCATTCCACCCTCTCCACCCACAGCAAGTCAGTGAACACTAACCCATTACACCCTCTCCACCCACAGCAAGTCAGTGAACACTAACCCATTCCACCCTCTCCACACACAGCAAGTCAGTGAACACTAACCCATTCCACCCTCTCCACACACAGCAAGTCAGTGAACACTAACCCATTCCACCCTCTCCACACACAGCAAGCCAGTGAACACTAACCCATTCCACCCTCTCCACACACAGCAAGTCAGTGAACACTAACCCATTCCACCCACTCCACCCACAGCAAGTCAGTGAACACTAAACCATTACACCCTCTACAAACACAGCAAGTCAGTGAACACTAACCCTTCCACCCTCTCCACACACAGCAAGTCAGTGAACACTAACCCGTTCCACACTCTCCACACACAGCAAGACAGTGAACACTAACTCATTCCACTCTCTCCAACCACAGCAAGTCAGTGAACACTAACACATTCCACCCTCTCCACTAACAGCAAGACAGTGAACACTAACCCATTACACCCTCTCCACCCACAGGGAGTCAGTGAACATTAACACATTCCACACTCTCCATCCACAGCAAGTCAGTGAACACAATCCCATTCCTTTCCCTTCACACACAAAGCAATTAGGGAACACTAACCCATTCCACCCTCTACACGTGGAGCAAGTCAGCGAACACTAAACTTTTCCACTCTCTCCACCCAGAGCAAGTCAGTGAACACTAACCCATTCCACCCTCTCCACCTGGATTAAGTCAGTGAACACTAACCCATTCCACTCATTCCACCTGGAGCAAGTCAGTGAACATTAACCCATTCCACCCTCTCCACCCACAGCAAGTCAGTGAACACAATCCCATTCCTTTCCCTTCACACACAGCAATCAGGGAACACTAACCCATTCCTCCCTCTACACGTGGAGCAAGTCAGCGAACACTAAACTTTTCCACTCTCTCCACCCAGAGCAAGTCAATGAACACTAACCCATTCCTCCCTCTCAAACCGGAGCAATTCAGTGAACACTAGCCCATTCCACCCTCTCTATCTTGAACAAGTCAGTGATCATTGACCCATTCCACCCTCTACACGTGGTGCAAGTCAGTGAACACTAACCCATTCAAACGCCTACACGTGGAGCAAGTCAGTGAACACTAACCCATTCCACCCACACCACACAGCAGGTCAGTGAACACTAACCCATTCCATTCTCTCCACCAGCAGCAAATCAGTGAACACTATACCATTCCACCCTCGCAACCCACAGCAAGTCAGTGAACACTAAACCATTCCACTCTCACCACCTGGAGCAAGTCAGTGAACAGTAACCCATTTCATCCTCTCCACCCAGAGCAAGTCCGTGAACACTAAGCCATTCCACCCTCTCCACCTTTATTAAGTCAGTAAACACTAACCCATTCCAACCGCACCACATGGAGCAAGTCAATGAACACTAACCCATTCCACCCTCTCCAACCACAGCAAGTCTGTGAGCATTAACCCATTCCACCCTCTCCACCCACAGCAAGTCTGTGAGCATTAACCCATTCCACCCTCTCCACCCACAGCAAGTCTGTGAGCATTAACCCATTCCATTCTCTCCGCCCAGAGCAAGTCAGTGAACACTAACCCATTCCACCCTCTCCACCTGTATCAAGTCAGTGAACACTAACCCATTCCACCCTCTCCACCTGGATCAAGTCAGTGACCACTAACCCATTCCACCGTCACTACATGGAGCAAGTCAGTGAACACTAACCCATTCCACTGTCACTACATGGAGCAAATCAATGAACATTAACCCATTCCACCCTCTCCACCCGGAGCTAGTCAGCAAAAACTAACCCATTCCACCCTCTTCGCCCGGAGCTAGTCAGTGAACACTAACCCATTCCACCCTCTCCACCCGGAGCTAGTCAGTGAACACTAACCCATTCCACCCTCTCCAACAACAGCAAGTCAGTGAACACTAACCCATTCCACCCTCTCCAACAACAGCAAGTCAGTGAACATTAACCCATTCCACCCTCTACACGTGGAGCAAGTCAGTGAACACTAATCCATTCCACCCACACCACACACAGCAAGTCAGTGAACACTAACCCATTCCATTCTCTCCACCTGGATCAAGTCAGTGAACACTAACCCATTCCACCCTCACCACATGGAGCAAGTCAATGAACACTAACCCGTTCCACCCTCTCCACCCGGAGCTAGTCAGTGAACACTAACCCATTCCACCCTCTCCACCCAGAGCTAGTCAGTGAACACTAACCCATTCCACCCTCTCCACCTGGATCATGTCAGTGAACACTAACCCATTCCACCCTCACCACATGGAGCAAGTCAATGAACACTAACCCGTTCCACCCTCTCCACCCAGAGCTAGTCAGCGAAAACTAACCCATTCCACCCTCTCCACCCGGAGCTAGTCAGTGAACACTAACCCATTCCACCCTATATACGTGGAGCAAGTCGGTGAACACTAACCCATCCGACCCTCTCCACACACAGCAAGTCTGTGAACACTAAACCTTTCCACCCACACCAGACACCGCAAGTCAGTGAAAACTAACCAATTCCATTCTCTCCACCCACAGCAAGTCGGTGAACACTAACCCATCCCACCCTCTCCACCCACTGCAAGTCAGTGAACACTAAACCGTTCCACCCTCTCCACCTGGAGCAATTCAGTGAACATTAACCCATTCCACCCTCTCCACCCACAGCAAGTCAGTGAACATTAACCCATTCCACCCTCTCCACCCACAGCAAGTCAGTGAACATTAACCCATTCCACCCTCTCCACCCACTGCAAGTCAGTGAGCATTAACCCATTCCACCCTCTCCACACACAGCAAGTCAGTGAACACTAAACCGTTCCACCCTCTCCACCTGGAGCAATTCAGTGAACATTAACCCATTCCACCCTCTCCACCCACAGCAAGTCAGTGAACATTAACCCATTCCACCCTCTCCACACACAGCAAGTCAGTGAACACTAAACCTTTCCACCCTCTCCACCTGGATCAAGTCAGTGAACACTAACCCATTCCACCCACACCAGACACCGCAAGTCAGTGAACACTAACATATTCCTCCCTCTCCACCAGGAGCAAGTCAGTGAACACTTACCCATTCAACCATCTCCACTCACAGCAAGTCAGTGAATACTAAACCATTCCACTCCCTCCACCTCGAGCAAGTCAGTGAACATTAACCCATTACACCCTCTTCAACCACAGCAAGCCAGTGAGCATTAACTCGTTCCACCCTCTCCACCCACAGCAAGTCAGTGAACTCTAACACATTCCACCCTCTCCACCTGGAGCAAGTCTGTGAACACTAATGCATTCCACCCTCTCCGCCCACAGTATGCCAATGAAAACAACCCCATTCCCCCCTCGCAAACCACAGCAAGTCAGTGAACACTAACCCATTCCACCCTCTCCGCCCACAGCAAGTCAGTGAACACTAACCCATTCCACGCTCGCCACCCGGAGCAGGTCAGTGAATACTAAACCATTCCACCCTCTCCACCCACATCAATCAGTGAACACTATCCCATTCCACCATCTCCACCCACAGCAAGTCAGTGAACACTAACCCATTCCACGCTCGCCACCCGGAGCAAGTCAGTGAATACTAACCCATTCCACCCTCGCCACTAACAGCAAGTCAGTGAACACTAACCCATCCCACCCTCTCCACCCACAGCAACTCAGTGAACACTAACCCATTTCACTCTCTCCACCAACAGCAAGGCAGTGAATAACAACCTATTCCACCCAAACCACACACACTCATTCCAGCCTCAACATCCACAGCAAGTCAGTGAACTCTAAACCATTCCACCCTCGCCACCCACAGCAAGTCAGTGAGCATTAACCCATTCCACCCTCTCCACCCACTGCAATCAGTGAACACTAATCCATTCCACCCTCTACACGTAGAGCAAGTCAGT
The DNA here is from genome assembly GCF_052327205.1 of Somniosus microcephalus. Lineage (NCBI taxonomy): Eukaryota > Metazoa > Chordata > Chondrichthyes > Squaliformes > Somniosidae > Somniosus > Somniosus microcephalus. The sequence goes on from NC_140994.1 coordinate 112,069,365, forward strand.
GAACACTAACCCATTCTACCCTCTCCACCCGGAGTTAGTCAGTGAACACTAACCCATTCCACCCTCTCCAACAACATCAAGGCAGTGAACACTAACCCATTGCAACCTATCCACCCACAGCAAGTCAGTGAACACTAACCCATTCCACGCTCGCCACCCGGAGCAAGTCAGTGCACACTAACGCATTCCACCCTCTCCGCCCACAGCAAGCCAGTGAAAACAACCCCATTCCAGCCTCGCAACCCACAGCAAGTCAGTGAACACAAACCCATTCCACCCTCTCCACATGGAGCAAGTCATTGAATACTAACCCATTCCACCCTCGCCACTAACAGCAAGTCAGTGAACTCTAACACATTCCACCCTCCATTCTCGCCCAGGCATATCTGCAAATGGAGGTAGAAGAAGCATCAAAAAAATACCTCACAATCAACACCCATAAAAGTCTCTACCTATACAACCGGCTGGTATTCGGGGTAGCATCAGCTCCGGCTATTTGGCAGAGGGCAGTGGAACAAGTCCTGCAAAGGATCCCAGGGACCCAGTGTTATTTGGACGACATCATGGTCAGGGGCGAAAATGACAGTGATCAACTTGCCAACCTGGAGCAGGTGCTCACTAGATTGCAGGAATATGGGCTCCGAGCTAACCGCCCCAAATGCGAGTTTTTTAGAAAACAGATCTCGTATTGTGGCCACGTTATCGATAAAGAGGGGTTACATAAGTCCCCAGAGAAGATTGAGGCAGTAGTCAAGGCTCCAGCACCGGAAAATGTGTCACAACTGAGGTCGTTCCTCAGGCTGGTAAACTACTACCACAAGTTCTTGCCAAATTTGTCTACAATACTACACCCACTGAACACCCTGCTGCAAACTGGGGTGCCATGGAAGTGGAGTGACGAATGTAGACGAGCTTTCCAGAAGAGCAAAACACTAATCACATCGAAAGAGGTATTGGCCCATTACAATCCAGCATTACCAATTCGGTTGGCATGTGATGCGTCACCCTACGGCATTGGAGCGGTGCTGTCGCACAAATTCTCAGACGGCTCAGAGAGGCCAATAGCCTTTGCGTCACGGTCACTAACGTCAGCCGAGCGTAACTACGCCCAGATTGACAGGGAGGCACTCAGCCTAGTGTGGGGAGTGAAAAAGTTCAATCACTATCTGCACGGGCATAAATTCACCTTGCTGACTGATCACCAGCCTCTTGTCTCCATTTTTAATCTGAAGAAGGGCATTCCGGTGATGACTGCTCAACAAATTCAAAGATGGTCACTTTTTCTAGGGGCGCACCACTATGAGATTGAATATAAGTGCACGAAACAGCATGGAAATGCTGATGGGCTATCACGCCTGCCACTGCCTACTGTGGAGGAAGCACCAGCAGTGGATCCTGTCGAAATATTCCATTCGACTATAGTTGAATACCTACTGGTAACTAACGCTTGTATCGAAAAGGAAACCCGAAATGACCCGACACTGTCTCGGGTATATGATTTGACGGAGAAGGGATGGCCAGCACATGGCGACTCACTGTTGCCAGCATTCTCGACAAGGAGAGAACAGCTGTCAGTGTGCCTGGGGACCTTGATGTGTGGATCCCGAGTGGTAATTGCACCCAAGTTAAGGGATAGAGTGCTCAATGAGCTTCATGAGGATCATCTGGGAGGGGTAAAAATGAAAAGCCTAGCCAGGGCTTATGTGTGGTGGCCAGGAATCGATAAACAAATCGAGGACCTGACCAAGAGCTGCTCAGGATGCCAGAAAGTCCAAAATGCACCACCACAGGCCCCTCTACAGCCATGGGAGTGGCCCTCATCTCCATGGCAACGGGTGCATATTAATTTTGCTGGTCCATTCATGGACTCAATGTTTTTAATAGCCATGGATGCGCACTTGAAATGGCCTGAGGTCATCAAAATGTCCTCCACCATCACGGAGAAAACTATTGCAGTCCTACGGACCATTTTTGCCAGGAATGGCTTGCCAGAACAGATTTGCTCCGACAACGGACCACAGTTTGTGTCCGAAGAGTTCCGGAGGATCTTGAAAAAGAATGGGGTAAGGCATTACACATCCGCCCCGTATCATCCAGCCACAAATGAATTGGCTGAGAGGTTCGTACAAACCTTTAAGAAGACAATAAAGGCTATGTACAATGACAACATTCCACTGCAGCACAAGGTGGGCAATTTCCTGTTCGCCCACCGGAATGCGACACAGGCAGTCACCAACCAGGCCCCAGCCATGATGTTCTTTAACCGAAGGTTAAGATCTCGCCTGGATTTGCTCAGACCAAACGTACGAAGAGATGTTGAGAGTAAGCAATTCCAGCACATCCATGAGAAGCCAAGAAGGAGCTTCAATGTAGGGCAACCAGTCTTGGCCCGCGACTACCGAACAGAAAAATGGCAGCCAGGAATGATATGCACACGGCAGGGCCCACTAATGTACACAGTGGACGTTGGGGAGAGCATCATGAGATGCCATGCTGACCAGATCCTAGAGTCACAGGAACAAGTCAACCCCATGCCTCGCCCATACGTACCTGGTGATGAACCTGATGTACAGGTCGCATCTACCCCAGAAACAATAGCATCGGAACCTGATGAACCAACCGACGACAGGGGGCCAGAATCGCCTCCGCACCAAGAGCAAGACACTCGGGAAAGGCGCTATCCAGAAAGGATCAGGAAGCCTCCCCAAAGACTGAATTTATAAATAGACTATTTTCAGCTAATGTTGCATGTTAAAAGTGTTAATTGTAATTAGTTTGATATTTAATTGTTAAATGAGTGTTATGGTACTATTAATCTAAAAGGGGAGCAATTGTAATGTATGTACCTTTAAGGGGGGAACTACTTTGTACAGTTCATGTATACTGTAGTACCGGCAGTGAGCACACCTGTATATAACGCTGAGTAGTAATCAGTACAGATCAGTTGCAGTTTGAGCCACATTGAGTAAACACCTGTTGTACCGTTCTACGCAGTCCGTTTCTTATTATACATGGGCGTAACACAATCCACCCTCAACACCCGCAGCAAGTCAGTGAACACTAACCCATTCGACCATCTCCACCCACAGCAAGTCAGTGAACACTAACCCATTCCATTCTCTCCACCCACAGCCATCAGTTAACACTAACTCATTCCACCCTCTCCACCAACAGCAAGTCAGTGAACACTAACCCATTCCATTCTCTCCAACCAGAGCAATCAGTGAACATGAACCAATTCGACCCTCTCCGCCCACTTCAAGTCTGTGAACACTAATCCATTCCACCCTCGCCACTAACAGCAAGTCAGTGAACACTAAACTATTCCTCCCTCTCCACCCAGAGCTTGGAAGAGAACACTAACCCATTCCACCCTCTCCACTCACAGCAAGTCAGTGAACACTAACCCATTCCACCCTCTCCACTCACAGCAAGACAGTGAACACTAACCCATTCCACTCCCTACACCTGGAGCAAGTCAGTGAACATTAACCCATTTGACCCTCTCCACCACAGCAAGTCAGTGAAAACTAACAGATTCCACACTCTCCACCAACAGCAAGTCAGTGAACACTAACCCATTCCACCCTCGCCACCTGGAGCAAGTCAGTGAACACTAACCCATTCCACCCTCTCCACCAACAGCAAGTCAGTGAACACTAACCCATTCCACCCTCTCCACATGGATCAAGTCAGTGAACACGAACACATTCCACCCTCTCCACCCACAGCAGGTCAGTGAACACTAACCATTTCCAACCTCTCCACCCACAGCAAGTCAGTGAACACTAAACCATTCCACCCTCTCCACATGGATCAAGTCAGTAAACACGAACACATTCCACCTTCTCCACCCACAGCAAGTTAGTGAACATAAAACAATTCCACCCTCTCCGCCCACAGCAAGTCAGTGAACACTAACCCATTCCATTCTCGCCACCCACAGCAAGTCAGTGAACACTAACCGATTACACACTCTTCACCAAAAGAAAATCAGTGAACACTAACACAATCCATCCTCTCAGCCTTGAGCAAGCCAATGAACACTAATCCATTCCACCAGCTCCACCTGGAAAAGTCCGTTAACACTAACCCATTCCACGCTCGCCACCCGGAGCAGGTCGGTGAATACTAAACCATTCCACCCTCTCCACTCACAGCAATCAGTGAAAATTAACCATTCCACTCTCTCCTCCCACAGCAAGTGAACACTAACCCAATCCAACCTCTACACCCACAGCAATCAGTGAACACTAACCCATTCCACCCTCTCCACCCACAGCAAGTCATGCGAACACTAACCCATTCCACCCTCTCCACCTGGAGCAAGTCAGTGAACACTAACCCATTCCACCCTCTCCACCCACAGCAAGTCATGCGAACACTAACCCATTCCACCCTCTCCACCCACAGCAAGTCAGTGAACACAAACCTATTCCACCCTCTCCACCCACAGCAAGTCAGTGAACACTAAACCATTCCACCCTTTCCACCCACAGCAAGTCAGTGGACACTAAACCATTCCACCCTCTCCACCCACAGCAAGTCAGTGAACACTAACCCAATCCACCCTCTCCACCCACAGCAAGTCAGTGAAAACTAACATATTCCATTCTCTCCAACCACAGCAATCAGTGAACACTAACCAATTCCACTCTCTCCGCCCACAGCAAGTCAGTGAACACTAACCCATTCCATTCTCTACACCCACAGCAATCAGCGAACACTAACCCATTCCAACCTGTCCACCAACAGCAAGTCAGTGAACACTAACCCATTCCATTATCTACACCCACAGCAATCAGTGAACACTAACCCATTTGCAGGGGGGCATCATTTACCTGGTTTATGGTAATTTACCTTCCTTTACCTGGTTTACGGTAATTTACCTGGTCAGGCAGCCTTTTTGTTTCACGGACTGAGACCAATACCAAGCAGCGGTTTCGAATCGCTAAACCCACCCGTCCAGTTCTGACAGGAGGAGCTTATAATAAATGATATATTAAAAACGGACAAATGATCTGGATGTACTGAAGTCAAACTTTATTAACTATATAAACTACACCACACGATCAATGTAATCACGGTAAAATTGCTTAGATAGGGGAGGAAAAACGGGCATAACAAGGGAAAATGACTAAAATCACAATTTTAACGAAATTCCCACTTTACTCCCCACCCTATGCCTTTCCTAAGTTGCCTTGTGGAAGGTCAGAAAAATATATGCTCACCACTGAATGCGAACTCTGTGCCCCCACGAGATCTTCACTGCCCTGAAGTAAAGAAACACCCCAGTGTTTTAAAAGTAAACTGCTGGTGTTTTTACTTCTTCAGACAGACTCCAACGCTGCAGAGAGAGGCACACAGAGGCAGGCGAGAGAGAGAGAGAGATGCTCTGAGAAGTTATCTCTTTTACCCCAATTTTGGGTCTGAAATGTTCCCGCCCAAATCTGGAAGTTTCTGCGCTAAAACAAAAGGATCCAAACCGGCCCCTTGTCTAGGATGGGTTTGAATAAAGTTGCCATTGTCTGTGATGGCTGTCGATAAAACTGCAGGGGTTTTGAATGTGTCTTCATTTAACTTGATGGGTTTGAATGAGTTGGTATGACTATGTAAACAGAAACCCATTGTGGTCACTGAAACTGCAGTCTCAAGTGGTTTAATCCCTTATGCAAACATCCTTGTAGTAGTTTCCTGTAAACAAACATCGATTGTCTCTACTGGGAGGGGCTTCCCGAACAGCCTTTGATTGGCAGATACAAATGGGCTACTCCCCAGTGGAAACAAGCAGCTGTAGGCTACCTGACCCTCCCAAATACCACAGGGTGATTGACAGCTCGGGCCCCATTCAAATGCTAAGGCCTGTCTGTCATTTATCCTGCTGAAAATTCTGTTTCAAAACTCAAGAGTACATCTTTATATCTTAATAAAATGTATTATCTTTAAAGTGTGCAATTTTCACAAAGTCCTTTGATTCCGGTGTCCAAGTGCTGCTTATCTCATGGGCTCCTTAACACAGCCTTTTGTGGTTCTGGGCACATTTTAAAAACATTGTCCAACCTAGAGACAATTTAAATTCCACAATTCTTCGTCCACGGTGTGGATTAATATTTCCCGATTTTCGGGGGCTGAGGGGATTTTGCGAACCCCTACATTCCTCCCTTTGGATACTTCCAACTTGCTTGTGGTATCCACTTGAAGAAGTGAGCACAATTTTCCGACCCCCGACAAACAACCATCCCCTGTATTTTCCTTTAGCTACCTTCACTGATCCCCCGACCCGTCTATTCCCCTTAAATCCAAAAAATAACCGTGGTACGTTAGGCATCTACAGATACATCAATTACACAATGTTACAATAAGGGTCTCATACCCCTGGACCACTTGTTACATTATAACATATTACAAAATGTTGCAATCTTGGTTATACAATGTAATCAAAATGGTCCCAAGCACTGAGAGGGTCCTACGCCTCTGCACCACTTGGAACTGTAAAACAAAATAGATAAATCTCCATTAAACATTTGAAACAAAATGCTGAAATAAACCCCGACCATCACGTGCCAATGATGGGTCGCGAAATTCGAGTGGGTATTGCTCCTCCCACCCGGGCAGTAAATGTTCCTTCCACCCCCCTTTTTAATGGTCTTAAACTTTTAAAACATACAGAATGGATTTTACAGAACAGTCTGATCTGCCAGCCCTGAGCCGTTCCCTTGTCCCTTTGTGGAGGCGGGATACCCCTCATGTTTCACAGACAGAGACCGAAGAGTATGGGATCGCGACTCCCAGTCCCTCCCCCTCCAGTCTGCCCTCGGCTGGCTGGAGAAAATGATGGGTGCCTGTGTGGCGGCACTCACTGGCCCCACACTCCAACTTGGATCCCAGATCCAGCCACCCACTCATCCTTCCCATCCACACTTACACTCTAACCTTGCCCATGGGCCCCGGGTGAGTTCCTCCCTTCCCCAAATGCACCCATGCGACTCTTGGGTCTCCCCCTCCCCTTTACAATCTTTCCTGGGCCATCACCACCCACTCCCGGGGAACGTGTCCCTATCTGACAAGGCGCCCGCGCTTCCCCACCATGACTCCTCAATAGCGAGGTCTCCCACAAGTGAAATTCGGTCAGAATAGTGCTGGGTTGAGGCCGTGTCTCACCCAGCTGGGGCCATCTCTTCTGCATAGGTTCCTCCGGACCCTGTCTGGTTTCTCCCGAAAGCCGCTGTGTGGTCTCCTTCTGGATTTGTCCAGTGGTGAGGTGATCCCCAACATTCTGTATCCATATCTTCATTCGATTTCCACTCACCTGCAAAAAAACTTAAAAGGACATGCAGCCAGGTCTCTCACTGACCGGCTGCCTTAGGTGGAGACATGGTCAGGTCCCTCGGCCTCGGACCAAAATACAAGCATTTGGCATACTTACAAACTTAAACTTTAAACTTAAACTCAAATCTACTAGTTATATCAAAACTTAAAATTCAAACACCTTAAAAGCAAGCTATAAACATTGGTTACTTAACACAAAGCTATAATACAAATGCCGCCCATCTCCGGACGGCCAGGCTAATCTCTGGTGTCACTGTCACAGATTACGCTGCCTGCAGCGAAGCTGGACTGCCTTCTGCTTCTTGTCCCTGGCAGCTTATGGCTGCTGATTGGGGACCTCTGCCCTTTGGCTTCTCCCTGGTTCAGGAGTCCGCCCTACTCCACTGTAAATTGGGTGACCATCTTATCTCAGACTTGCGGACCCGCTGAGACCTTCTGAGGGGCGTCTCTGTGGGGGAAACTTTGGCTGATGGACCCTGAGCCTGGGTCACAACCCTAGCTGGCTGGGAACCTTCTCCCCCTGATGCAAACAGCCCGCACTCTATAATATTCCTGGCAGCCTGCCGTACACTGGGTTTGTCTCCTTTTCCCTATCCACTCCTGTACTGGGGGCAGGTATCCCCTCACCACCCGCTGCTGGTGGCTGAAAATCTTCCTCTCCAGTTCCAAAACCTGTTACCAGCTCTTTCCTTATGTCCCCTGCAAGAGAAATTGCTATCCCTTCCTCCCCAGAGCCCCACACCATAGGGGGAACCACTTTAGAAGCAGGCTGGGAAGCTTGTCCCTTTAAGCAGGTGACTGCACCTGCGCGAACCTCCTCCTCAGAGTCCCATGGCAGAGGCTGTGAAGCCTCTGTCTTCAAACAGGCGACTGCGCCTGCGCAAACCTCCTCCCTGGAGTCCCGCGGCAGAGGCTGTGAAACCTCTGTATTCACATAGGCGACTGCGCCTGTGCAAACCTCCTCCCTGGAGTCCCATGGCAGAGGCTGTGAAGCCTCTGTATTCAAACAGGCGACTGCGCCTGCGCAAACCTGGTGTTGGGAAACCTCTCCCCTCAGGTGCACGACTACACCTACGTGGGGAAACTGAAGAGGAGCCGCTGGGGTCACGGGCTGGGGAACTGTGCCTGCGTGAAACTGGTGTTGGGAAACCTCTCCCCTCAGGTGCGCGACTACGCCTGCGCGAACCTCTTGTTGAAAAGGTTGGGGAATTCCTGTCTCCAGACCAGTGACTACGCATGCACGGGCAGTCTCTTTTGTGAATGAACTCGCAGCAGCCTGCAGATTTCTACTCTCAGGCTGCTGTTTCTCTGTTTCTGAACTAGATAACTGGTTCAAATTTAAACTTTGGCCAAAACTTAGGTCCCTCTGGGGTGGGGAAGTGTCCCAATTGGTGGGCCGGACAACTTTTCCCTGGAAACAAGCCACAGTGCCTGTCTATACAGCCTGTGAACTTGAACTTGTATGGTCAGATTTATACAATTTACATTGGTTGGCGTGGAACCACTTTGTGCACCGGGGTAGTTTTACTGCATAGACCATGGGGCTGGCCCTATCAACTATACTATAGGGTCCCATGTAGAGTGGCTCTAAACTTCCCACCCGGGCATAGTTTCTTACCATCACTAGGTCTCCTATCTCCCACTGGTGGCTCTTGCTAGGCTCGAGCAGCAGCCATTATTCCGATGCTGCTTCCCCATGCTGTCTGCTGCCTGCCCATAAATTCATTTGACTGAGAGGTGTCTGGAGTATACCCCTGCCTGCTCCTGACCGGTGAATCCCGATAGTATGTATGGAACCCCATTAGACAGAGGTGAGGTGGTGGGATTATCCGTATGGATCACGGTGCATGATGCCCCCGTATCCAATAGACACATCCCTGTAACCTTCTCTACCTCCATCTGTATGAGCGGTCTCTTCCATTCATCGTACCGGAGATTACACAGATGGACAGGCTGCGCGGGCTCCAGTCATTGTGGGGAGGCAGAGGTGGGCGAGGGGGCTGCAGCACCACTGATGGCTGCTACCTTTCCCTGATTGGCCCTGAGGAAAGATTTTATCGACTCCATGACGGACTCGACTGTATCGGGAGGAGTATCTGTCTCTGCCTTCTGAGTTGGGGCTGCGGGGGCCCTGGCTTTATCATCTCTCTCAGGCTTTTTACAATCCCTGCACCAGTGGCCCTCCTCCCCGCACCTGTAACAAGTGACCTTGTTCTGGGAGGGATGGCTCCCCTCCTGGTGCCACTCTTTCTTGTATTGGGCCCCAGGTTTAACCTCGTGGAACCTGCTGGTGTTCCCACTATTCCTACCATTCCTATAAGCTACCGTGAGCTGCCGGATTACAGTCTCTTCGGTTGCTAGGGGGTCTCAGTGGTCAAACCAAGTATCAGCCTTTGCTGTTATCTGGGGCAGGCAATTGGACACCAGGCAATGAAGCAATTGGGTCCACTGCTGCTGGTTCAGTTGTGCCCTATCTTGTCCTCCTGTACACGCGCTGTTCTAGACTGGCCACAGCCTGTCTGCAAATGCCTGTGGGGTCTCCCCTTCCTTCTGCAGTGTTTTCCCTATGCGATCGAATGGATTGCCATCGTTCGCACCCATGGCTTCCATTATTTCCTCCTTTATATCCTCAAAACCCTTCTGCTCTCTCTTAGCCTCATCTGAAAGGGTCTGATAGAGCTTACTGTCCACAGAGAAAAGCAACATTTTGGCTTTCTCTTCGTCATCACAGCCGTTAACACAGGCTGCCTGTTCTATCCCTTGGAAGTGCACTGAGGGGTTTCCCTTTTCAGAGAGCAGGGGAATATGTTTCACCAGGCCTCTGAGCTGTTGGGTATCATTGGGTACCAGATAGGTATGCTGAACAGTGTAAGGGGTTTTCCTCGAGAGATGTCCCTGAGGTTTCTCTCTCTAGAGGCTTCTCTCTCTTGCACAGTAAAACCTTGAGTGGTTCGACCCACTCGCCCCTTAGATTCTATACTCTGGACTTAGGGGCAGGAACTACAATGTAGAGAAAACTCTTGTAGACCAAGTTTGATGAAACAAAAATGAAATTTTATTGCATAAGGAAAATATCAAATCAAATGCAAGCAGATAAGGGAGTACATGGGAGGGAAAAACACACAAACAAATCATAACGACACAGTACTAACTAAGGCAAATACAGGCATCTTATATTCTACAAAGATCATCATGAAACAAGGAAACACACGGAACATCGAAGGACAACAACTCATGTTAATTGTACCCTTAAATCCACCCCCTTATTTAACCTATCTGTCAGGGCGAGGCTGGTTCTGGACCCAAGTGCAGAGACGAGGCTTGAGGCAGGTATAAAGTTCAAACAAAGTACTTTACTTAATAAACACAAAGATACAATTACACTTTAGGAGCTCTGACAAGCAACCACTTAGCACAAAGGCTTGTCAAGACTGAGCACAGAGAAGGGGAAAAACAGAACTAATATACTACAAATCACAGGTGAAACTCATAAGCCCAATAACAGTCAATTAGGGATTTAACACAGGGGTAACCACTCATGAAGGTGCCACCTAGGGGTTACTAGGAGAACTAACCAGCACCCTCACACTATCTAGATCTGATTGTGAAGGGCCAGAAACATGCTCACCAATCCCACTAGGAAGTGCAAGGTTTTGAACCAGTCTGCGTTTGATCCTTTCAGGCTTTCCATTTCCACGTCGATCGTGGAGCCTCTGCGAGCTGCGCCACACCACTCTCCTGAAGTGGGGGTCGGGGGCGGCTGGACACCGGTGGGCCTGGATGTCGGCGGGGTCGAGGATCATCAGCTCGACCCTAGTTAGAGGAGCCTTGGGCTGGCTCCCATCGCTTCTTCAGTTTATTTTTATCTCTTCTCCTTCCAACCGGGGTGGCTGGAAGGTTTCTTCTCTTGGGGTTTTTATTTTTTTGTTTCTTCTCCCAAGTTGGGTCGATGGCCTCTCGTTCCGGCAACGGCCCGGGGATGGTTGATGATCTCCCGATGTGTTTCCCCGGGGCGGGACGCCGGCTTCGAGACGGCCTTCTTGATGTTGGCTTGGTTCTTCTTCCTCCTCCGAGTGCCTGCTTCTTCCTCTGGGTGTCCGGATTCAAACTCTGTGTCCAACTGCCGAAAAGTCTTCCAGATATACCTTTCTCCCAGAAACTTCCGTCTCCCATGCAAAATCAGGTTCGTCGTTGTTTAACCTTTGGTGGGCTGGCAGCACAGCGGGGTAGTTATTCTATTCTTAAATGTTTTAAACGGCCGGTAATGGCCCATCACTGGTCTGGAATTACCTTCATTGTTTTTAATGTCCTGCTGATGTCGTTATCTAGTCCTGGGTGCTGTTCTCATGAATATGAAATTGTCCCCTTTTGTCTGGGTCAACATTTAGATGGCCAATGTCTCCAGGCCGATCTTGACTGGATCTGCATCAAACCCATATGTATACGTGTGGGTCTGGTTTCGTTCTCTCAGAAATGGCTTCCAGAATTTACTGTGGGTTGAATCCACAAAGCTGTCTGCGGTTGCACAGGAACCATTTTAAAGTGTCCCAATAAGCTGGTCACATGGTATGGTGGCCATTTTGTATGCCCCTTTTTCTGGGCTTCTTTTAAAACAGTCTTTAAAATCGTGGCCTCTTCTGCCATTTGATCCTTTATAATACAAAGTCCAATTTTGTGAATCCTACACTCCCCCCTGATGATACTGTAACTTGCTTGAAGTATCATAATTCTGGGTGAGCAAAATTTTCTGACTTTCCACAATCTAACCATCCCCAGTATTTACCTATCTATGACCCCACGACACATGCATTTCCCATTTCAGAAAAATCTAGTGTACATTAAGCATCTATAGATGGCAATACCTTGTAGCTAAAAATCTAACAATTTACTTCCAGGCGTGGAGGGGGTCCTTATACCCCTACATGACCTAGTGCATACACATTACACTTTTAATAACAACATCATATCTAATAAGACTTAAATAATAAAATAAAGTACATACATGAAAAATTCAAAATGCACATGAATACATATCAAAAATCAAATGCAGAGGAGGGAGGGAAAACTTTAACTTTATACACAGCAGCAAAATCCAAACGGGTGTCTCTTCTTCTACCCGCACATAATGCTCCCTCCATTCCCCTCTATTCTCATACCTTTGCGAATGTTTGACCTTTTTACAGTGTACAAACAGTAAATAAACTACAATGACAACCTGGCACACTACAAGAATGTGGGAGGCTATCCTAATCCAGGAAGGGACTTCTATATTAGTGAACAGGTCCCACCATGGTGGGGTCACTATATCCAATATGTCTGCCCCTATCTCTAAAGTCTTCTGCTCCAGTGTGTAGAAGTGTTTTTGTGAAACAACAACGGCTTTTCATATCTTGGTGAGGCGTTCGGGGAGAGGGGGAATGATATATCCAAAATATGCAAAGAATCGCTGCAAATCGGTGAAATTCTCTTTAACAGTGATGTGAACAGTGGAAGGTTCAGGAATGGGGGCTTTTCGCTCTTGGGCCACTTGAACTTCTGCCCTGGGCTTGAAACAGAAGCTGCTGTCACTAACCGGACACCAACCGTGCTGTCCATGTTGGTAGTGGGCCGCTGCAGTTGTAACACAGTATGTCCCACCTCCTATATGTGCCACCTGCAGGGGCACAGGGCCTTGTGCCATTGCCTCCATGGTGCAATTTATCGGCTTCGCGACAGCAGTTCTGAATCCGCACTGTGGTTTTGAATGGGCATTCAAGTGCTGGGGACACAGGATGATGTGTGCTCCCCGGCTCCAGCACCCCGAGAGGTCGGTACCCGTCATTGCATGCTCCCATCGAATGACGTAAGGTGGGACCCCCGTGTAGCGAATGTGCGCACCCCCCTGAATGACTCCAATGTTCTCCACCCTGTATACTGGGGCGGGTTTTGCTGTCTTTCCCATCACGGGCATTCTTACCACTATACCCATAATGGTGTGATTAGACCGTTCACATTCCACTGGGACTGGGTAGGCCTCTGAAGCTAGTCTAAGCTGGCACGGACTCAAAGTATTCTCAAAAGGGTGGAGGGCTGTGACGTGCTTGTTGCTGATCCAGGAGGGGACCAAACCTTGTTTTAAATCCTCCAGATTACTGCGGCCCTCGCCCAGTAACCACGCCCCGTATAGCACACAAGCTTTGTTCTGCGCAGCCTGATCGGACGCATTCTGATCCTCCCTAATGAGGGCATTTACCATTCTGTCGTGTTCCTCCAGCTCAGCTATTATCTCTTTTAAGTGTAGTGTCATGGCCTGGTCCTCGTGTAACTCAGAACCCACTACCTTGTTCTCGTCAGTCAGTATCTTTCTTAACTGTGTTTTCAAACCATTGATCTGGGTTTGCAGCTCCACGTCATCCAGTGTGTTGATGACGGAAGTTCCTGTATTAAAAACTGTGAAAATATCATTTACTGCACCCCTTCTTTGCCTCCCTATTTTGTCCAAGACCTCATGTGGTGTGGTGTACAATTCAGCTCTGTCGACATCGGCAAAGTCGAATTCGTAAAACTGTTTAAACATGTTTGTTAACAGGACCTGGTATAATTGCTCTGTTTCCCTGGGGCACCACTCTGGCAATCGTACCTTGGTGAGGTTTAAAATCACCAAAGCCACCACATAGTGGACCCCTTGGTACAGTACCTGACCTGCGGGTACCAATACCAATCCGTTCCCGGGTCCCTTTGTTGTGGTGGGGCACCCTTCCTTGAGGGCTTTAGCTACCGGAACTGTGGGCAGGGGCTTGGGGGTCGGGTGATGAGCTCAGTGGCATTTACTGGGATCTGAGAGTATGGGACTCCACACGCCCGTGTGCTGACGTCCCACCTCATTCCTTGTCCAGCAGCCTGCCACTGTCTTTGGAAAAAGATGGAGATGCCTGTGGGGCAAGCGCGTTCTGAACCCCACATACAGATGTAGATCCCCTCATCTGGTTCCCACCATTTGTCCCAACAGACACTCAACCCCCCGTGAGTTCCCGTTATTGTCCGATGGGTGTTATTACCCAATCTCTCCCATTCCACAGTGGAATTCTTCATGGTGCTGCTCAGCTTGCGCAGCCACCATCAGCGGTCCAAAGGTACATGTCCCTAACAGTTCAAGCAATCTTGTTGCCCACGGTGACGCTGATCCTGGGTGCAATGATCCGCACGCTGGGGTACATCAGAGACGTTTCTCTGTATGCAAACCCCGTCTGGCTGGAGTATTCAGTAGAGTTCGACCCCAGCCAGCCTGGCCATCTTCCTTCATGGAAGTAGTGTAAGGGGAGGGCTTCTTTTAACTGGTTTATGGTAATTTAGCTGGCCAGCAGCCTTTGTCTCTGAGCTCTGACCAATTCCAACCTTTTACCTGGTTTACGGTAATTCACTTGGCCAGCAGCCTTTTGCTGCTGCACTCTAAACCAATTTACAAACAGTGGTTTCGAATCGCTACCCCTCCTTCAGTTCTGAGTGGAGGAACTTATAATTAATGATATTAAAACGGACAAGTGGTTTGGATGAGAGAAAAATCAAGATTTATTACCTAAATAAACTACAATCAAAAGAATAAACTATATCACACGAACACAGTAATTACAGTAAAACTATATAACAGGGGGTTGCAGACGGCGAAAATGAGGGATAAAATGACTCCAATGTTACTTAAACAATCTTAGCAATTATCCTTAAATCACCACCCCCTAACTCCTGCTAGGTTGCCTTGCCGAGGAGTCAGAAAACCCTGCTCACCTGTGGTCCAGCGAAGTAAAGAGAGAGATTGCTTCTCAGCAGCTATCTTTTATACCTGGTGAGGTCCTGCCGTTCTGCCCTGCAAGGGCTGTGTGCAAAATTCCCCGCCCAAAGGGTCCAATACACAAGGGAAAGCTGTGATTGGCTAACTCAGTGTGGTTAGACTGGGTTAATGTGTCTTCCGGAGCTCCCTGGGCTGAAACAAAAGGGAAATACAACTGCTGTATTGTCCAGAATGCTAAGTGATTTAGACCCATTCAATTCTTAAACGGATCCCATTCAAGATACAAAAGTCTCTTCTGCCATTTAGATGTATCCACTCAATATACAAACAAATGCTAATAGCATTCAATTGCTTTGTAAACAAAGCATTGTCCTTTGTCTTCGGCCATGTGGTGACAGCCATTTTTATCCCTGGAAATTTAAAAGCACAACGCCCAGGGATTCTTCAATCAAAAAAATTAATCTTCAGAACTGTAAATTATTGCGAATTCTTACAGTCCGCCCTTGGATACTTCCAGCTTGCTTGTAATATCCTCTTGAAGAAATGAGCAATAATTTCTGACCCCTCACAAACAACCATCCCCTGTATTTACCTAATAGCTATCTGCCACTGATCCCCATCCCATCTATTCCCCTTAAATTCAAGAAAAAAAACCATGGTACGGTGGGCATCTTACAGATACTTCAGTTTTCAATAAGGGGTCTCATACCCCTACACGCTTGTAAAATTATACAATGTAAACCAAATTTACAATCACTTTTTTACATCATAAGTTATTACAAAATGTTGCAATCTTAGTTACACAATGTAATCAAAATGATCCCAAGCACGGAGAGGGACCTACACCTCTGCTCAACTTGGAGTTGTCACAAACTGGTCCCAAGCACGGAGAGGATCCTACGCCTCTGCTCAACTTGGGGCTGCAACACAAAATACAAAAAGTCATTCAACAACATGCTTAAATGAACCCCGATCATCACGTGCCGATGATGGGTCGCGAAATTCGAGTGGGCATTGCTCCTCCCACTCGGGCAGTAAAAGTACCTTCCACCCCCCTTTGATCGTCTTAAACTTTAAAACAGGCAGAATGGATTTACAGACCAGCCTGATCCGCCAGCCCCGAGCCGTTCCCTTGTCCTTTTGTGGAGGCGGGGTAACCCTCCTGTTTAAAATATACCTTAGCACAGACCGAGACCGGGGAGCATGGGATCTCGACTCCCAATCTTTCCCCCTCCCGTCTACCCTCGACTGGCTGTAGAAAATGATGGGTTCCTGTGTGGCGGCTCTCCCTGGCCCCACACAAGCTTGGATCCCAGATCCGGCCACCCACTCATCCTCCCCAGCCACACTTACACTAACTTTGCCCGTGGGCCCTCGGGTGAGTTCCTCCCTTCCTGGAACGCACCCACGCGACTCTTGGGTCTCCCCCTCCCTTACAATCCTACCCGGGCCATCACCACCCACTCCCGGGGAACGCATCCCTATGACCAGGCACCCGCGCTTCCCCATCATGACTCCTCAACAGCGAGGTCTCCCGGAAGTGAACTTCGGTCAGGATATTGCTGGGTTGGGGGCAGTGCCCCACCCAGCTGGGGCCCATCTCCGCCCTGTAGGAGGAGTAGGCAAGCTCCTCCCGACCCTGTCTGGTTTTTCCCGAAGATCGCTGCGGGGTTTCCCTCCGGATTCGTCCAGTGGCGACGTGATCCCCAACATTCTGACTCCGTATCTTCATTCGATGCCCAGCTCGGGCTGGGCGAACATGGCTGCTTCATTTTCCAATCTCCTGCAAAAACTTAAAAGGACATGCAGTCAGGTCTCACTGACCTGCTGCCTTAGGTGGAGACATGGTCGGGTCTCTCGACCTCGGACCAAAAATACAAACATTTGGCACACATGTAAACTTAAACTCTTTAAACTTAAACTTAAGACTAGTTATATGAAACTAAAATGTACACCTTAAAGCAAGCTATATACACACACATAGCTATAATACAAATGCCGCCCATCTCCGGACGGCCAGGCTAATCTCTGGCACTGTCGCAGATTGCTGCTGGCTGCAGCAAAGCTGGACTGCCTCCTGTCTCTGGTCCCTCGCAGCTTATGGCTGTTGAGTGGGGGCCTCTGTTCTTTGGCTTCTCCCTGGTTCGGGAGGCTACCTTACTCCACTGTAAAGTGGGTTACCATGCTTTCTTAGGCTGGGGCACCCACTGAGACCTTCTGAGGGGTGTCTCTATGGGGGAAACTTTGGCTGGCGGACCCTGAGCTTGGGTCACAGCCCCAGCTGGCTGGGAACCTTCTCCCCCATGTCCAAATAGCCCGCACTGTATAATGTACCTGGCAGCCTGCCAGTGCAAATCTCTCTCTGGGTTTGTCTGCTCTTCCCTGCCCACTCCTGTGCTGTGGGCAGGTATACTCTCACCACCCGCTGCTGGTGGCTGCAAATTTTCCTCCCGATGTTTAAAACCTGGTGTTAGCTCCCTCCCTATGTCTCCTGCAAGAGGGATTGCTATCCCTGCCCCCCCAGCGTCCCACATCATGGGGGGGACCACACTAGAGGCGGGCTGGGAAGCTGGTCCCTTTAAACAGGCCACTGCACCTGCGTGAACCTGCTGTTCGGAAGACTGGGGGATTCCTGTCTCCAGACCAGTGACTGCGCATGCGCGGGCAGTCTCCAAGCGATCTTCTGTGAATGAATGGGCAGCAGCCTGCTGATTTCTAATCCCAGGCTGCTGTTTCTCCATTTCTGAGCCAGATAATCCTTTTAAATTTGAACTTTGGGCAAAACTAGGGTCCCACTGGGGTAGGGAAGTGTTCCAATTGGTGGGCTGGACAACTTGTCCCTGGAAGCAAGCCACATTGCCTGTCTTTCTAGGCTGTGATCTTGAACTTGCATGGACAGCAAACTCATGTTCCCTCACCCAGGTGGCTTTAAATGGGGAATTTTGGACCTGCCTTTTGTCTGGGGCCAAAACTCTCCCCTGTGTGCCTCCCTTGTCCCGGATTTCTGCTACTGGACCTGCTCTACAGGGGTCCCAAAACTCTCCTTCCCTGTTCCCTGGCTTAAACAGCTTACTCTGAACATGAATGGCTCCTCCCCCCACACAAGCCACAGTGCTTTCCTGTGAACTCGAACTTGCTGTGGGCTGAGGATTCCTATTCTCAGGTTCACCCCTCACGGGCGGACCATACCTCCGTTGTCGGAGGGGGTACAATGGTCCTGGTCCCCGCCTGCCTAGCGGGACCTGCTGGTGTTCTCCTACCACCCCATTGTCCACCCCTCCTCGCTGCCAGAGCTCCTCAAGACTCTGAGCTGTGGGCTGCGGTCTTGGGATCTCTAATTCCCAATCCAGCACCGTTCTGGGTGCTGCCTGTGGGATGGTTCTACTTGGGCTGCCAGTAAAATCCAGCTGACCTGCCTTCGGGCTGATCACGCAAATCATTCCCCTTGCTACCTTTAAAGCCACGTTAAGGCTTTCTATCTCTGCCCTACAGGGGCCATGATCTGCTTCACCAAACCTGGCATTCTCTTCCCGCAGTCTCATCTCATTTTCCCTGGCCTCAGTGATTTGGTACTTTAGGAATCCTATCTCGTTTCTTGCATGGCTTTTTCCCTCGCTAGCTTCTTGGGTGAGTTGTGCATTCTCCTCTTGTAGCCTTATCTCTCTGTCCCTTGCCTCTGTGACTTCCTGCACAAGGCGCTCTATAAATGCCTGGCATTTTGTGACCTCTAGTGTGAGGCGTGCATTCTCTTCCCGCGCCCTCATTCCACTAGCTCTGGCCTCATACACCTCTCTGAGGCGTTCTACCTCCACCTGGCATTTTTCAAGCTGGGACTCCCGATTCTTGGCCTCTTCAACCTCCTCCTGCACCCTCTTCTCACCCTTCTTAACCCAGCCACCTATATAGCTGCTGCTAACATCCGCAGGGCTACCCACGTACTAAAAACGAGAGAAACTATCGCTGATGCTTTCTCCAGATCCAGACCACTTATTAAATCTAAAACTGCTTCCACTCCTACCTGGCTCGCCATTTTGTAAGGGGGGGCTTCTTTTAACTGGTTTATGGTAATTTAGCTGGCCAGCAGCCTTTGCCTCTGAGCTCTGACCAATTCCAAACTTTTACCTGGTTTACGGTAATTCACCTGGCCAGCAGCCTTTTGCTGCTGCACTCTAAACCAATTTACAAACAGCGGTTTCGAATCGCTACCCCTCCTTCAGTTCTGAGTGGAGGGACTTATAACTAATGATATTAAAATGGACAAGTGGTTTGGATGAGAGAAAAATCAAGTTTTATTACCTAAATAAACTACAATCAAAAGAATAAACTATATCACACGAACACAGTAATTACAGTAAAACTATATAACAGGGGGTTGCAGACGGCGAAAATAAGGGATAAAATGGCTCCAATGTTACTTAAACAATCTTAGCAATTACCCTCAAATCACCACCCCCTAACTCCTGCTAGGTTGCCTTGTTGAGGAGTCAGAACACCCTGCTCACCTGTGGTCCAGCGAAGTAAAGAGAGAGATTGCTTCTCAGCAGCTATCTTTATACCTGGTGAGGCCCCTGCCGTTCTGCCCTGCAAGGGCTGTGTGCAAAATTCCCCGCCCAAAGGGTCCAATACACAAGAGAAAGCTGTGATTGGCTAACTCAGTGTGGTTAGACTGGGTTAATGTGTCTTCCAGAGCTCCCTGGGCTGAAACAAAAGGGAGATACAACTGCTCTATTGTCCAGAATGCTAGGTGATTTAGACCCATTCAATTCTTAAACGGATTCCATTTGAGGTACAAAAGTCTCTTCTGCCGTTTAGATGTATCCACTCGATATACAAACAAATGCTAATAGCATTCAATTGCTTTGTAAACAAAGCATTGTCCTTTGTCTTCAGCCATGTGGTGATAGCCATTTTTATCCCTGGAAATTTAAAAGCACAACGCCCAGGGATTCTTTAATCAAAAAAATTAATATTCAGAACTGTAAATTATTGCAAATTCTTACAGTAGGCAGCAGTCTCTTCAGCGTCCCGTGGGCCAGTTCCGTCAGTCGCAATGGGGCCTCTATCACCAGAGCACCCATAAATCATGGAGTCCTTGGTGCGGCCCCAATAGGCCCAGCTCCACCCGATCGTCACGAACGCGACGAGGATCCCTCTCAACTTTCTCCTGGTTCCTGCAACAAATCAAACGATATAGTCAGGCTCCGGAGAGATTCTGGCTTAGGTGACGGCATGATCAGGTCTTTCGACCTCGATCCAAAACTACACACACACTGGGCAAATTTAAAACTACTTAAACTCTCATCATTTTAATATTTACACACCTTAAACTTAAACCTAAACTTATGTACAGCGCCGCCCGTCCTCGGGCGGCTTACCTAATCCCTGATTGGACTGCAGCTCACCACTCCCTGTGGCGGGGCTGCAGTGACCTGTGGCTCGGGTTCCCTGCAGCCTTTTGCAGTTAATTGGGGACTGTGTTTTTTCATGGATTTCTGAAATCGGCGTCTGCTGGGAGCGGGGGAATCGGGCCAAGGTTTTACAGGCTGGGGCATTCGAGTCGACCTGCGAAAAGGTACTTTGGGCGTGGCTCCCTTAGCGAGTGGACCTTCGGGTGGTACCTCAGCTCTCACAGTCCGTGGCTCTTCCACGACTGCAGGCTTCGGCTCCCTTCCCTCAGGCTCCGCCCCTTTGGGATTTGGGCAGGCTCCCTTTGTGAGTGGACCTTCGGGTGGGACTTTAGCTCTCACAGCCCATGGCTCTTCCACGACTGTGGGCTTCGGCTCCCTCCCCTCAGGCTCCGCCCCATCGGGAATTGGGCCTGTGGCAGACGGCTCCTCCTCACCTGTACATACAGGTGGAGAATCTCTGCCCCCAATTTCTACCTCCCCCACGCTCGAGTCGAGGGCGGGATCTCCGTCCTCCGACTCTACCTCCTCCAGAATCGTGTCGAGGGCGGGACCTTGTTTTTCGGGCCCCTCTTCGTCCGAGTCCCAGGCCATCGGAGAAAGCTCCCCCCAGGTGGGCGGGACCTCATCTCCTTCCAAGCAGGCTGCAATGCCAGCTTGTGTGGTCTGTGACTCATCGCGCACCTCAGGCTGAGGATCTTTATCCTCAGACGTGGCTTCGATTGCTGATGCTCTTGCACCCGGTTTAAACAGTTTGCACCGCTTCGGGACACCTCCACTGTGCGAGTGGCGTAGACCGGTGGATTTTCCACCGATTCCGGCCTATCCTCCTGGTCTACGGCTCTCTCGCCAGCGCATAGGGTTAGACCTAAGAACTTTAATTCTCGCCGGCCAACCCGCGCCTTCATAGGGATTTCCTTAACACTCTCTAGCTCCATCACACTCGTACCCGCTCCCCAGAGACAATGATTTCTCAGGTCCACGTCAATCCCGTGGGCCACCAAGAAATCCGACCCCAGGATACCGTTCCACCTCCCACCTCCCACATCATTAGGGTACACTTCCACGTGGTGCAGAGTGGTCCTAAATGAATGGAGAGGGGAAGGGAAAGTGCGCCAGCCTGTTCTTCGCCCATGACGCCCTACAGAAGATATGGGACCCTGGTGTACAGAGGCGAGACGGTGGGGTTATCTGCGTGGACTACGGTGCACGATGCTCCCTTATCCAACAGATAGGTTCCCTTCACGTCCTCCACCTCCATCTCCACGAGGGGTTGTCTCCATACATCATATCGCAGCGCACACAGGTAGACGGGCTGTGTCGACTCTAGTCACTTGGTACAATGGTCGGAGTCTCGGGAGCGACAAGACCAGTGGTGACGGCTATTTTCCCCTGTGAAATCATCAGATTGATTCAATCGCAGCGGGGTCCATAACTGCACCAGCTCCTTGTGCTGGGGCAGGAGCTATGGCTTGTGTTTGGGCTGGCGCTGGGGTGGCGGTCTGGGCTTGGGCTGCGGGAAATCTCCCTTTACTATCCTTCCATGGATTTCTACAGTCCTTGCGCCAATGTCCATCCTTCCCACACCCGTAGCAATTGAGCTTGGCTTGGACAGAGCGATTCCCCTCCTGACGCCACTCCTTCTTGCTTGGGGCTGCGGGTTTTGCCTCATGCACCTTTCCCTTCTGGGGAGGTGTTTCCTGACCCCTACAATTCTTGTACGCTACATTTAGCTGACGGAGCACCGCCTCCTCCATGACGCCGGTACCTTGGGGATCACACCAAGATCTGGCTAGGGCCTGTATCTCTGGCAAACTGTTGTTAACCAAGCAACGGAGACAATGAACCCGCTGTTCGTTGCTCATTACAGCCCATTCAGGCATACCCGGACAGCTGCATCGATACACCGGCCACAGTCTTTCTGCGAAACCCCATGGGGGTTCTCCAGATAGCTGCACGGTCCCTTCCACACGGTCGAACGGACTACCGTCATCCACTCCCATTACTTCTAAAAATTCCTCCCTGAGATCCGCATATCCTTTCCTTCTCCTCTTACTATCCTCTGAGAGGCACTGAAGGATTGTGCAATCCAGGGAGAAAAGCAACAGTTTGACCTGTTCCTGATCATCACAGTCATTAATGGCTGCTGTTTCCTCTATCTCCCTGAAGTGAAGTGAGGGATCTCCCTTTACTGTGAGTCGTGCGAGATACCTCACCATGGACCTTAATTGGGGGCCAGCTTAGGGCACCACGAGCTGATTCTGGTGGGGTCCGATACTGCCACTGGCAGCGTTGGGACCGAACCTCTGGTGCCGAGCGGGACACATTGGTGCCGGTCCCGGCTTTGCTACCAGTGGTACTTCCTCACACTCCACCTCGGCTACCTTCTCTTTCACTACCCCCTCCTTTTCCGGCCAAGTATCACTATAGCTTGGCAGTGCTGAGGGCTCGGTGGCTGGTACCACAATTACCTCAGCTGGAATCGGCTGTTTTGATTCCTTTAAAAAGTCCATGTGACTAGCTTTCGGGCTGATGAGACACACCATACCTTTTGCCTTTACCAGGGCCGTTCTTAGGTCCTCTATGGTCTTTTGGCAGGGGCCGTGGTCTGTGCTCTCAAACCCATGCTCGAGGGCTAGCTTGTAAGCCGCCTTAACCTCCACTACTCTCTCCTCCTGCGCTCTTAGCTTTTGTGCGAGGCGGGCGTTTTTCTCCCGTATCCTCGTTTCATTGATCTTTGCCTCGGTAACCTGGCACTCCAGGTACTCTATCCTAGCCTGATGTTGACTAGCTACCTCTTGGCGCTCCTGATTTAGCGCATGAAGCGCTGTGATGTGTTTTTCCCCTCCCATGGCTTTTTCCTCTATCTCTGCTGCCTGGGTTGTGATCCTGGCTGCCTGTGCTGCAACGACCCGGTCCAAAAACTGGACCTGCATCTTGTAACACATCAGCCACACTGCCTTCTCCACTGACTTCCTATGCTCTTTGCTCTCTGTCCACCTGATGGCTGCATCCACCGGACGCCCATCCAGCAAGAGATCGGAAATCCACTGTTTAGTGAGATTTACCTTGCCAAAGACATAATCCGCTATCCTCTCATCCATTGCATTTCGACCATTCAAACTTGGATCTACTACATTGCAATCCTGCTGCCAGAGTCCTGCCGTGGTCGCCATTTTCTGTTAGGGGTTTTCCTCGATAGATGTCCCTGAGGTTTCTCTCTAGAGGCCTCTCTCTCTTGCACAGTAAAACCTTGAGTGGTTTGACCCACTCGCCCCTTAGATTCTATACTCTGGACTTAGGGGCAGGAACTACAATGTAGAGAAACTCTTGTAGACCAAGTTTGATGAAACAAAAATGAAATTTTATTGCATAAGGAAAATATCAAATCAAATGCAAGCAGATAAGAGAGTACATGGGAGGTAAAAACACACAAACAAATCATAACGACACAGTCCTAACTAAGGCAAATACAGGCATCTTATATTCTACAAAGATCATCATGAAACAAGGAAACACACGGAACATCGAGGGACAACAACTCATGTTAATTGTACACTTAAATCCACCCCCTTATTAAACCTATCTAGATCTGATTGTGAAGGGCCAGAATCATGCTCACCAATCCCACTAGGAAGTGCAAGGTTTTGAACCAGTCTGCGTTTGATCCTTTCAGGCTTTCCATTTCCACGTCGATCGTGGAGACCCTGCGAGCTGCGCCACACCTCTCTCCTGAGGTGGGGGTCGGGGGCGGCTGGACACCAGCGGACCTGGATGTTGGCGAGCTCGACAATCGTCGACTCGACCCTGGTTAGAGGAGCCTTGGGCTGGCTCCCATCGCTTCTTCAGTTTATTTTTATCTCTTCTCCTTCCAACCGGGGTAGCTGGAAGGTTTCTTCTCTTGGGGTTTTTATTTTTTTGTTTCTTCTCCCAAGTTGGGTCGATGGCCTCTAGTTCCGGCAACGGCCCGGGGATGGTCGATGATCTCCCGATGTGTTTCCCCGGGGCGGGACGCCGGATTCGAGACGGCCTTCTTGATGTTGGCTTGGTTCTTCTTTCTCCTCCGAGTGCCTGCTTCTTCTTCTGGGTGTCCGGATTCAATCTCTGTGTCCAACTGCCGAAAAGTCTTCCAGATATACCTTTCTCCCAGAAACGTCCGTGTCCCGCCCAAAATCTGGTTAGTCTTTGTTTAACTTTTGGTGGGCTGGGAGCACAGCAGGGTAATTATTATATTTTAAAATGTTTTAAACGGCCGGTAGAGGCCCATCTCTGGTCTGGAATTACCTTCATTGTTTTTAATGTCCTACTGATGTCATTATCTAGTCCTGGGTGCTGTTCTCATGATTATGAAGTTGTCCCCTTTTGTCTGGGTCAACATTTAGATGGCCTCTGTCTCCAGGCCGATCTTGACTGGATCTGCATCTAATCCATATGTATACATATGGGTCTGGTTTTGTTCTCTCAGCAACGGCTTCCAGAACTTACTGTGGGTTGAATCCACAAAGCTGTGTGAGGTTGCGCAGGAACCATTTTAAAGTGTCCCAATAAGCTGGTCACATGGTATGGCGGCCATTTTGTATGCCCCTTTTTCTGGGCTTCTTTTAAAACAGTCTTTAAAATCGTGGCCTCTTCTGCCATTTGACCCTTTATAATACAAAGTCCAATTTTGCGAATCCTACAACAGCCCCTGGGTCATTGTCATTCGCAGGCGGACCGTACTTCCGTTGTCCGAGGGGGTACACTCGCCCTGGTCACTGGCTGCCTAGCAGGACCTGCTGGCGTTCTCCTACCACCCCATTGTCCATCCCTTCTTGCTGCCAGAGCTCCTCAAAACTCGGAGCTGTGGGCTGTGGTCTTGGGATCTCTAATTCTCTGGCCAGCTCTGTCCTGTGTGCTGCCTGTGGGGCAGTTTGGTTTGGGCGGCTGGTACTGTCCAACGGACTTCCCTTCGGACTTACGAGACATACCATCCCTTTAGTCCTTAATAACTCCATACCCAAGCTCTCTATCTTTCTGTTACATGGGGTATGATCTGCTGCACTAAACCTTTGGTCGCAGGCCAGCTTATAAGCTGCCTTTACCTCCCTAACCATTTCCTCCTGCTCTGTTACTTCTAAGGTGAGGCGGGCATTCTCTTCCCGCAATTTCATCTCGTTACTCTTAGCTTCTGTAATTTGGCACTTTAGGAACTCTATCTTGTGCCTCGCATGGCTTTTGCCCTCGCTAGCTTATTGGGTGAGGTGTGCGTTTTCCTTCTGTAGCCTCATCTCACTGTCCCTAGCCTCTGTGACTTCCTGCACAAGGTGCTCTATCTCTGCCTGGCATTTCGTGACCTCTAGTGTGAGGCATGCATTTTCTTCCCGCACCCTCATCCCACTATCTCTGGCCTCATTCACCACTCTTATGAAGCGTTCTACCTCCGCCTGGCATTTTTCAAACTCTGACTCCCGATTCTTGTCCTCTTTAATCCTCCTCCCGCACCCTCATCTCACCCTTCTTAACCCAGCCACCTATACCATAATAGGTCAGCTTACACGCTGCCGCTAACTTCTGCAGGGCTATCCACAGACTAAAAGGAAGAAAAGCAAGAGCTGATGCTTTCTCCAGATCCAGATCACTTATCATATCAAAAACTGCCTCCAGTCCTGCCGCAGTCGCCAATTTGTAGGGGGGCATCCTTTATCTGGTTTATTGTAATTTACCTTCCTTTACCTGGATTACGGTAATTTACCTGGTCAGGCAGCCTTTTTGTTTCACAGACTGAGACCAATACCAATCAGCGGTTTCGAATTGCCATACCCACCCTTCCAGTTCTGACTAGAGGAACTTATAATTAACGATATATTAAAAACGGACAAATAATCTGGATGTAAGAAAGTCAAACTTTATTAACTAAATAAACTACACCACACGATCAATATAATCATGGTAAAATTGCTTAGATAGGGGAGGAAAAATGGGCATAACGAGGGAAAACGACTAAAATCACAATTTTAACGAAATTCCCACTTTACTCCCCACCCCTATACCTATCCTAAGTTGCCTTGTGGAAGGTCAGAAAAATATATGCTCACCACTGAATGCCAACTACGTGCCCCCATGAGATCTTCACTGCCCTGAAGTAAAGAAACACCCCAGTGTTTTAAAAGTTAACTGCTGGTGTTTTTACTTCTTTAGACAGACTCCCATGCTGTAGAGAGAGGCACATGGAGGCAGGCGAGAGAGAGAGAGAGATGCTCTGAGAAGTTATCTCTTATACCCCAATTTTGGGGTTGAAATGTTCCCGCCCATATCCAGAAGTTTCTGGGCTAAAACAAAAGGATCCAAACTGTCCCCTTGTCTAGGATGGGTTTGAATAAAGTTGCCATTGTCTCTGGTGGCTGTCGATAAAACTGCAGGGGTTTTGAATGTGTCTTCCTTCATCCTGGTGGGTTTGAATGGGGTTCCCATTGTCTGTGATGGCTGTTGATAAAATTGCAAGGGTTTTGAATGTGTCTTCATTCATCTTGATGGGTTTGAATGGGGTTGTATCACTATGTAAACAGAAACCCATTGTGGTCACTGAAACTGCAGTCTCAAGTGGTTTAATCCCTTATGCAAACATCCTTGTAGTAGTTTGCTGTAAACAAACATCCATTCTCTCTGCTGGAGGGGCTTCCCGAACTGCCTTTGATTGGCAGATTCAAACGGGCTGCTCCCCAGTGTAAACAAGCAGCTGTAGGCTACCTGCCCTCCAAAATACCACAGGGTGATTGACAGCTCGGGCCCTATTCAAATGCTAATAGCCTGTCTGCCCTTTTTCCTGCTGAAAATTCTGTTTCAAAACTCAAGAGTACATCTTTATTTTTTAAATAAAATCTACTAACTTTAATGTGTGTGATTTTTACAAAGTCCTTTGAATCCGCTGTCCAAGTGTTGCTTAGCTCACGAGTTCCTTAACGCAGCCTTTTGCAGTTCTGGGGACATTTTAAAAACATTGTCCAACCCAGAGACAATTTAAATTCCACAAGTCTTCGTCCACGATGTGGATTAATATTTCCCGATCTTCGGGGGCTGAGGGGATTTTGCAAACCCCTACACATTACACCCTCTCTACTCACAGCAAGTCAGTGAACACTAAACCATTCCACGTTCTCCACCTGGAGCATGGCAGTGAACACTAACCCATTCTACCCTCTCCACCCACAGCAAGTCAGTGAAAACTAACCCATTCCACCCTCTCCACCAGCAGCAAGTCAGTGAACACTAACCCATTCCACACTCTCCAACCGGAGCAAGTCAGTGAAAACTAACCCATTCCATTCTCTCCTCCCACTGCAAGTCGGTGAACACTAACCCATTCCATTCTCTCCACCAACAGCAAGTCAGTGAATACTAACCCATTCCATTCTCTCTAACCATTGCAAGTCAGTGAGCACTAACCCATCCATTCTCTCACCCCACAGTAAGTCAGTGAACACTAACACATTCCACTGTCTCCGCAATCAACAAGTCAGTGAACACTACCCCATCCCACCCTCTCCACCTGGAGCAAGTCAGTGAACACTAATCCTTTCCACCCTCTCCACCTGGATCAAGTCAGTGAACACTAACCCATTCCACGCTCTAAACCTGGAGCAAGTCAGTGACCATTAACCCATTCCACCCTCTCCACCTGGAGCAAGCCGCTGAACACTAACCCATCCCACACTCTCCACCCACAGCAAGTCAGTGAACACTAACCCATCCCACCCTCTCCACCCACAGCAAGTCAGTGAACAATAACCCATTCCACCCTCTCCACCCGGAGCGAGTCAGTGAACACTAACCCATTCCATTCTCGCCACCCACAGTAGGTCAGTGAACACTAACCGATTACACCCTCTCTACCAATAGAAATTCAGTGAACACTAACCTATTGCACCCTCTCCACCCACAGCAAGTCAGTGAACACTAACCTATTGCACCCTCTCCACCCACAGCAAGTCAGTGAACACTAACCCATTCCATTATCACCACCCACAGTAGGTCAGTGAACACTAACCGATTACACCCTCTCTACCAAAAGAAATTCAGTGAACACGAACCTATTGCACCCTCTCCACCCACAGCAAGTCAGTGAACA
Organism: Somniosus microcephalus; assembly: GCF_052327205.1. Lineage (NCBI taxonomy): Eukaryota > Metazoa > Chordata > Chondrichthyes > Squaliformes > Somniosidae > Somniosus > Somniosus microcephalus. The sequence continues at coordinate 112,097,968 of NC_140994.1, forward strand.
CTAACCCATTCCACCCTCTCCACCTGGAGCAAGTCAGTGAACACTAACCCATTCCATTCTCTCCACCCACAGCAAATCAGTGAACACTAACCCATTTCATTCTCGCCACCCACAGCAAGTCAGTGAACACTAACTGATTACACCTTCTCCACCAAAAGCAATTCAGTGAACAGTAACCCAATCAACCCTCTCAACCTGGAGCAAGTCACTGAACACTAACCCATTCCACACTCTCTGCCCACAGCAAGTCAGTGAACACGAACCCACTCCATTCTCTCTACCCACAGCAATCAGTGAACACTAACCCATTCCATTCTCTCCACCGACAGCAATCAGTGAACACTAGCCCATTCCACCCTCTGTGCAATCAGCAAGTCAGTGAACACTACCCCATCCCACCTGTTATGTTCATTAATAACTAGTCGTTTATATTATGAACAGATAGCTTTTGCTAGACACTTTACTGATCACATGTGGACTAGGTACAGTATCTGTAGAGGCCTCCATCTTGACTGCTGCCTTGTGGGTAGACTAGTGCATCGTGGGTAGCCCACTCTTATATACATACAGCACCACCTAGTGTACCATTCCAGAATGACAGGTTACTGATCATTAAATCTCCCTTTCTTTGAGGTTAAACAAAATCAGTATCAATCAATATTAATCAATAACAACATAAACATCTTCAACAGTCAATAAATTTGCAATGTAGTTTTCTTTGTACTCAAAGATTAAGTCGATCAGGCTTTTTTACTTCACGTGTGGATCTTCTCAGCACAGGTAAGTCTGATGTGTTGAAAGTCATAATGTGCTGCAAACTTTTGCCACTCCTTACACTTGAATCATGGACCATTGTCGCTAACGGCAATCCTGGGAATTCCATGTCTGGCGAAGATGGATTTCACATGCATTATGACACTGCTTGCTGTGGTGCTTGAGAGCAGCACCATCTCAGGATAGTTAGAAAAGTAGTCAATCACTATTAGATAGTCTTTACCATTTAAATGAAAGAGGTCCATAACAACCTTTTGCCATGGTGCTGTTGGTATGTCAGCTACTATCATTGGTTCCTTTGCTTGTTTATTTTGGTGTTTCTGACATGTCTCACATTTGCCTATCATGTTCTCAATATCCTTATTTATGCCAGGCCAATAAACAGTGTCCCTTGCTCTCCTTTTGCATTTTTCAATTCCGAGGTGTCCCTCATGAATACTTTTGAGCATGTCTTGACGTAAAGCCTGTGGAATGACTACTCTGTTCTGTTTTAGTAATAGTCCACTTGCGACACTCAATTCTGACCTTATGTGAAAAGTTTTGGATAGGAACCTTTTGGCCAACCATGATGAATGTTCTCTATTACTGTTTGTAATACTGTATCTTTTACTGTTTCTTCTGCTATTTGCTTTGATTTTGTGTCTGACACGGGCAGCGCAGCAGTGACCATACTCACATGAACATCCATGTCTTCTTCAGTAGAGCTCACATGACTCATTGTGGGTGCTCGGGATAGTACACCTGCTAACACTATGTATTTGCCTGGTGTGTAGATCAGTTCAAAGTCATATCTTTGCAGCTTCATCATGAGTCGTTGAATCCTTGGAGACATCTCATTCAGGTTCTTTTTTATGATGGCAACCAGTGGGCTGTGGTCTGTCTCAACTGTGAAGGTGGGAAGCCCATATATGTAGCCATGAAACTTTTCTAGTCCAACTACCAAGCCTAGACATTCCTTTTCAATCTGGGCGTATCGAAACTCAGTATCATTCATAGACCTGGAGGCATAGGCAACAGGCTTCCAATCTTCACCCTCTGCTTGTAGCAAGACCGCACCTAGGCCATCTTTTGATGCATCCGTTGACACTTTGATTCTTTTTGTTGGGTCAAAGAAGGTGAGTACAGGTGTGGTTGTCAGCACTGTTTTGAGGTTTATCCACTCTTGTTCATGTCTTTCTGTCCATACGAACTCATTTGTTTTACATAGCAGGTCTCGCAGACAGGCTGTCTTGTCTGACAAGTTAGGAATGAACTTTCCAATGAAGTTTATCATCCCCATGATGCGTAGCACTCCTTTTTTTCAGTGGGTCGGGGCATTTTGAGTATGGCATTTACTTTTTCCATATCTGGCTCTATTCCTTTACCAGATAGATTATCTCCTAGGAAAGTGACTTCCTGGATGCCAAACTGACACTTGGCTTTGTTGAGCTTCAGTCCATTCCGGCGTATGCTCTGTAGCATTTTAGTCAGTCTCTCATTGTGTTCTTTCAGTGTGGAGCCCCAGATGATAATGTCATCAACATAGACCCGAACTCCTTCCAGACCTTCAATTATGTGTTCCATCGCTCTATGAAGGATTTCAGATGCAGATATTATCCCGAAAGGCATTCTGAGGAAACAATACCTGCCAAATGGTGTGTTGAAGGTACAGTATTTGGTGCTCTCTTCATCCAGTGTTAGTTGCCAAAATCCTTGTGAGGCATCGAGCTTTGTAAAGTATCTGGCACCTGACATTTCACTGGTGATTTCTTCTCGCTTGGGAATCTGGTAGTGTTCACGTTTTATGTTTGCATTTAAGTCCTTTGGATCCATGCATATTCTTAGATCATTGTTCTTTTTCTTTACACATACCATGGAGTTAACCCAGTCTGTTGGCTCTTCGACTTTCCTGATGACTCCTGGTGTGGTCATTCTGTCCAGTTCATTCTTGAGCCGGTCACGCAGCGGTGCTGGAACTCTTCGTGGAGCATGTACCACTGGCTGAGCATCCTCCTTTAGTTGGATCTTGTAAGTGAATGGTAGAACTCCAAATCCTTTGAACACATCCTGGAAATTATTCACTGAAGAACCCATCGAGTCATCTGGTCTGCTTATGGCACAGTTTATACGGTAGACTCTCTTGAACAGTTCTAAGTCCTCACAAGCTTTGTCACCCAGTAGTGAATCAAGTCTTTCAGCCACAATAGAAAACATGAGATGATGCACTTTGTCTTTGACTGTCACTTTAAATCTGCATATACCTAAGCTATCTATTTTCTGTCCATTATAGTCCTTCAGTACTACTGACTTTTTCTGTATTTTGGGCTTTTCTTTCATATTGTTAATGTCACTCATACTGATTAAGTTTGCTTTTGCCCCAGTGTCTAGTTTCAAGGTAACTAATGCTCCATTTACCTGCAGTGGGATCATCCATTTGTCCTCTTTTACTGCATTAAATTTATGATCAGCTTTGTCCATTTCTGAGGGCTGCACATTTTCTGTATCCTTTTAGATATTGTCACATGACACCATTCCTACAAAAAATGTCTCACTTAAATCAGTGTCCTCAATTACATTAACTCGTTGCCCTTTCTTAGTTTTTACTTTTGAAAAGCATTGTTTGGCAAAGTGATTCTTTCCATTACACTTTGTGCACATTTTTCCAAATGCTGGGCATTGTCTTAACTGGTGTTTGTAACCACAGCGTTTACAATTAAAAATTTCATCCTCCGATTGCTTTTCATTTCTGTTCTGCCCATGCTTCTTCCCCTCGTAGGACACAGCACCGACAGCGGCATTATCACTCATTGCAATTGCATCATTATTGATTTCACTGAAAGTCTTCGCATGCTTTCAAGCTAGCTTGCTGGCTTGGCATATTTTCACAGCATTTTCCAAATTTAGTTCGGCTTCTCTCAACAGATGTTCCCTGACTTTTTTATCATGAATACCAAACACAATCTGATCACGAATCATGGATGCTTTGAGCTCAGAGAAATTACATGTCTGTGCTTTCAGTTTCAGATCAGTTATAAAGCTATCAACAGTCTCATTTTGCTGCTGTGTCCGAGAACGGAAGATGTATCTTTCATAGGTCTCATTCTTTTTGGGAGAGCAATGTGCATCAAATTTTTTTAGCACATCTTCTAATTTTTCTCTGTTCTCCTCTGGATTAAATACAAATGTGTTAAATACCTCTATCGCCTGTGGGCCTGCAACCGTAAGCAGCAATGCTACCTTCCTTGCATCTGGCTTCATACTGAATCCGATGGCTGCAATATAGAGTTCGAATTGTTGTTTAAGAGTCTGCCAATTGTAGTCGATATTTCCTGTGAGATTCAAACGCTCTGGTGGCTTCAAATTCTCCATGTCGCTTTTCACAATTTTCAGCAGATCTTCACCAATCCTGGTACCATCTTATGTTCATTAATAAATAGACATTCTTATTATGAACACAGCTAGCTTTTGCTAGGCACTTTATTGAGCACACGTGGACTAGGTACAGTATCTGTAGAGGCATCCATCTTGACTGCCACCTTGTGGGTAGCCAAGTGCCTCATGAGTAATGTAGTCTTAATAAACATACAGCTGGGTAGTGTAGTCTTATGTACATACAGCTATATACAGCTCTACACAGCTCTACGGCTCCACCTAGTGTCCACTATAGAATGACATGTTATTGATCATTACAATGAGTGTGCCCTAGGCTCTCTCGCTCCTGCTACTGTTCATCTTGAATACAGGAGCCTGCCCTGGGCTCTCTCCCTCCTGTTATTGTTCATTCTGAATACAGGAGTGTGCCCTGGGCTCTCTCCCTCCTGTTACTGTTCATCCTGAATACAGGAGTGTGCCCTGGGCTCTCTCCCTCCTGTTACTGTCCCATCCTGAATACAGGAGTGTGCCCTGGGCTCTCTCCCTCCTGTTACTGTTCATCCTGAATAAAGGAGTGTGCCCTGGGCTCTCTCCCTCCTGTTACTGTCCCATCCTGAATACAGGAGTGTGCCCTGGGCTCTCTCCCTCCTGTTACTGTTCATCCTGAATAAAGGAGTGTGCCCTGGGCTCTCTCCCTCCTGTTACTGTCCCATCCTGAATACAGAATTATGCCCTGGGCTCCCTCCCACCTGTTACTGTTCATCCTGAATACAGGAGTGTGCCCTGGGCTCTCTCCCTCCTGTTACTGTTCATCCTGAATAAAGGAGTGTGCCCTGGGCTCTCTCCCTCCTGTTACTGTCCCATCCTGAATACAGGAGTGTGCCCTGGGCTCTCTCCCTCCTGTTACTGTTCATCCTGAATAAAGGAGTGTGCCGTGGGCTCTCTCCCTCCTGTTACTGTCCCATCCTGAATACAGGTGTGCCCTAGGCTCCCTCCCTGCTGTTACTGTCCCATCCTGAATACAGGTGTGCGCCCAGGGCACACTCCCTCCTGTTACTCTGCATCCTGAATAGAGGAGTGTGCCCTGGTCTCTCTCCCTGCTGTTGCTGTCCCATCCTGAATAGAAGAGTGGACCGTGGGCTCTCTCCCTCCTGTTGCTATTCATCCTGAATACAGGAGTGTGCCCTGGGCTCTTACCCTCCTGTTACTGTTCACCCTGAATAAAGGAGTGTGCCCTGGGCTCTCTCCCTCATGTTACTGTCCACCCTAAATATAGGAGAGTGCCCTGGGCTCTCTCCCTCCAGTTTATTTCACATCCTGAATACAGGAGTGGGCTCTGGGCTCTCTCCCTCCTGTTTCTGTCCCATCCTGAATACAGGAGTGTGCCCTTAGCTCTTTCCCTCCTGTTACTATTCATCCTGAATGTTGGAGTGTATCCTGGTCTCTCTCACTCCTGTTACTGTCCTATTCTGAATACAGAAGCATGCCCGGGACTCTCTCCCTCTAGTTACTGTCCCATCTAAAGTACAGGTGTGTGCCCTGGTCTCTCTCCCTCCTGTTACTGTTCATCCTGAATGCAGGAGTTAGCCCTCGCTCTCTTCCACCTGTTACTGTTCATCTTGAATACAGGAGCATGCCCTGGGCCTCTTCCTCCTGTTAGTTTTGAACCTCAATACAAGATTGTGCTGGGAATTATGTCCTTCCTATTACTGTTTCATCCTGAATACATAAGTGGAGCCCAGGCCCCGACACCGCCAAATCTCCATCACCTGAGAGAGAGAGAGAGAGGGAGAGAGAAACCTGAGAGAGAGAGAGAGAGAGAGAGAGAGAGAAATTTGTTGATTTAAAAAACTGCTGTTTTTTCCGGTCCCGCACTCACGGGAAGAGAGAGAGGGGGAAGTAGAGAGAGAGAGAGAGAGGGAAGAGGAGAGAGAGGGAAGAGGCGAAGGAGAGAGAGAGAGAGGGAAGAGAGAGAGAGAGCGAAATTTTTTGAGCTTCAGGCATGACTGCAGCAGGCCTGGAGAGCAGCCCCGAGTCCCCCCTGCGCGAGGGTGAGGAGGAGGGGGGTGATGGCGGCGGTTAGGGGATCACTTAATTTCCTACTGTTGCTAGACACAATTTAAAACTCAAATAAATTGTTATTTAATTCCCTAACACATAATTCAAATACTTACCTTAGTTCGCCCCCCAGTCGCTCTCCCTTCCCCCCCAGTCACTCTCTCTTCCCCCCCACTCGCTCTCTCTCTTCCCCCCCACTCACTCTCTCTCTTCCCCCCCACTCGCGCGCTCCCTCATCCCCCCCACTCGCTCTCTCTCTTCCCCCCCACTCGCTCTCTCTCTTCCCCCCCACTCGCACTCTCTTCCCCCCCAGTCGCTCTCTCTTCCCCCCCCAGTCACTCTCTCTTCCCCCCCAGTCGCTCTCTCTTCCCCCCCAGTCGATCTTTCTTCAACCCCCAGTCATTATCTCTTCCCCCCAGTCGCTCTCTTTCCCCCAGTGGCTCTCTCTTCCCCCCAGTCGCTCTCTCTTCCCCTGCAGGTGCTCTCTCTTCCCCCCAGTCACTCTCTCTTCCCCCCCACTTGCTCTCTCTTCCCCCCACTCGCTCTCTCTTCCCCCCACCAGTCGCTCTCTCTTCCCAACCCAGTCACTCTCTCTTCCCCCCCAGTCGCTCTCTCTTCCCCCCAGTCGCTCTCTCTCTTCCCCACAGTCACTCTCTCTCTTCCCCCACAGTCGCTCTCTCTCTTCCCCCCAGACGCTCTCTCTTCCCCTCAGTCGCTCTCTCTTCCCCCCAGTCGCTCTCTCTTCCTCACCAGTCGCGCTCTCTTCCTCCCCAGTCGCTCTCTCTTTCCCCCCCAGTCGCACTCTCTTCCCCCAGTCGCTCTCTCTTCCCCCCCAGTCACTCTCTCTTCCCCCCCAGTCGCTCTCTCTTCCCCCCAGTCGCTCTCTCTTCCCCCCCGGTCGCTCTCTCTTCCCCCCCAGTCGCTCTCCATTCCCCCCCAGTCGCTCTCTCTTCCCCCCCAGTCGCTCTCTCTTCCCCCCCAGTCGCTCTCTCTTCCCCCCCAGTTGCTCTCTCTTCCCCCCCAGTCGTTCTCTCTTCCCCGCCAGTCGCTCTCTCTTCCCCCCGCAGTCGCTCTCTCTTCCCCCCCAGTCGCTCTCTCATCCCCCCAGTCGCTCTCTTCCCCCCCACTCGCTCTCTCCCTCTTCCCCCCCACTCGATCTCTCTCTTCCCCCCAGTCGCTCTCTCTCTTCCCCCCCAGTCGCTCTCTCTTCCACCCCAGTCGATCTCTCTTCCCCCCCCAGTCGATCTCTCTTCCCCCCAGTCGCTCTCTCTTCCCCCCAGTCGCTCTCTCTTCCCCCCCAGTCGCTCTCTCTCTCCCCCCCACTCGCTCTCTCTCTCTTCCCCTCCACTCGCTCTCTCTCTTCCCCCCAGTCGCTCTCTCTCTCCCCCCCACTCGATCTCTCTCTCCCCCCCACTCGCTCTCTTTCCTCCCCCCCACTCGCGGGGACTGTGAGGGAGAGGGGGGCGACTGTGAGGGATGGGGGGTAGTGTGAGGGAGAGGGGTGGGAGTGTAAGGGAGAGGGGGGAGTGTGAGGGAGAGGGGGGAGTGTGAGGGAGAGGGTGGGGTGTGTGAGGGAGAGGGGGGGAGTGTGAGGGAGAGGGGGGAGAGTGTGGGAGAGGGGGGAGGGAGTTCTCTTCCCCCCCGTCGCTCTCTCTCCACCCACAGTCAAACTCTCTCCCCCCCAGCCGCTCTCTCTCCCCCCCAGTCGCTCTCTCTCTTCCCCCCCAGTCGCTCTCTCCCCCCTAGTCGCTCTCTCTACCCCCCAGTCACTCTCTCTTCCCCCATCGCTCTCTCTTCCCCCCCAGTCGCTCTCTCTTCACCCCCAGTCGCTCTCTCTTCCCCCCAGTCGCAATCTCTTCCCCCCCAGTCGCTCTCTCTTCCCCCCCAGTCGCTCTCGCTTCCCCCCCAGTCGCTATCTCTTCCCCCCAGTCGCTCTCTCGTCCCTCCCAGTCGCTCTCTCTTCCCCCACAGTCGCTCTCTCTTCCCCCGCAGTCGCTCTCTCTTCCCCCCCAGTCGCTCTCTCTTCCCCCCCAGTCGTTCTCTCTTCCCCCCAGTCACTCTCTCTTCCCCCCAGTCGCTCTCTCTTCCCCGCCTCAGTCGCTCTCTCTTCCCCTCCAGTCACTCTCTCTTCCCCCCCAGTCGCTCTCCCTTCCCCCCAGTCGCTCTCTCTTCCCCCTCCCAGTCGCTCTCTCTTCCCCCCCAGTCGCTCTCTCTTCCCCCCCCAGTCGCTCTCTCTTCCCCCCGCAGTCGCTCTCTCTTCACCCCCCAGTCGCTCTCTCTTCCCTCCCCAGTCGCTCTCTCTTCCCCCCAGTCGCTCTCTCTTCTCCCCAGTCGCTCCTCTCTTCCCCCCCAGTCGCTATCTCTTCCCCCCACTCGCTGTCTCTTCCAATCCACTCGCTCTCTCTTCCCCCCAGTCGCTCTCTCTTCCCCCCAGTTGCTCTCTCTTCCCCCCACTCGCTCTCTCTCTTCCTCCCCCACTCGCTCTCTCTTCCCCCCCACTCGCTCTCTCTCTTCCCCCGCACTCGCTCTCTCTCTTCCCCCCTCTCGCTCTCTCTCTTCCCCCCCACTCGCTCTCTCTTCCCCCCACCAGTCGCTCTATCTTCCCAAACCAGTCGCTCTCTCTTCCCCCCCATTCGCTCTCTCTTCCCCCCCAGTCGCTCTCTCTCTTCCCCCCAGTCGCTCTCTCTCTTCCCCACAGTCGCTCTCTCTCTTCCCCCCAGACGCTCTCTCTTCCCCTCAGCCGCTCTATCTTCCCCCCCCAGTCGCTCTCTCTTCCCCCCAGTCACTCTCTCTTCCCCCCATCGCTCTCTCTTCCCCCCCAGTCGCTCTCTCTTCGCCCACAGTCGCTCCCTCTTCCCCCCAGTCGCTCTCTCGTCCCTCCCAGTCGCTCTCTCTTCCCCCCCAGTCGCTCTCTCTTCCCCCGCAGTCGCTCTCTCTTCCCCCCCAGTCGCTCTCTCTTCCCCCCCAGTCGTTCTCTCTTCCCCCCGTCACTCTCTCATCCCCCCCAGTCGCTCTCTCTTCCCCGCCTCAGTCGCTCTCTCTTCCCCCCCAGTCGCTCTCCCTTCCCCCCAGTCGCTCTCTCTTCCCCCTCCCAGTCGGTCTCTCTTCCCCCCCAGTCGCTCTCTCTTCCCTCCGTCGCTCTCTCTTCCCCCTCCCAGTCGCTCTCTCTTCCCCCCCGGTCGCTCTCTCTTCCCCCCCAGTCGCTCTCCATTCCCCCCCAGTCGCTCTCTCTTCCCCCCCAGTCGCTCTCTCTTCCCCCCCAGTCGCTCTCTCTTCCCCCCCAGTCGCTCTCCCTTCCCCCCAGTCGCTCTCTCTTCCCCCTCCCAGTCGCTCTCTCTTCCCCCCCAGTCGCTCTCTCTTCCCCCCCAGTCGTTCTCTCTTCCCCCCGTCACTCTCTCATCCCCCCCGGTCGCTCTCTCTTCCCCCCCAGTCGCTCTCCATTCCCCCCCAGTCGCTCTCTCTTCCCCCCCAGTCGCTCTCTCTTCCCCCCCAGTCGCTCTCTCTTCCCCCCCAGTTGCTCTCTCTTCCCCCCCAGTCGTTCTCTCTTCCCCGCCAGTCGCTCTCTCTTCCCCCCGCAGTCGCTCTCTCTTCCCCCCCAGTCGCTCTCTCATCCCCCCAGTCGCTCTCTTCCCCCCCACTCGCTCTCTCCCTCTTCCCCCCCACTCGATCTCTCTCTTCCCCCCAGTCGCTCTCTCTCTTCCCCCCCAGTCGCTCTCTCTTCCACCCCAGTCGATCTCTCTTCCCCCCCCAGTCGATCTCTCTTCCCCCCAGTCGCTCTCTCTTCCCCCCAGTCGCTCTCTCTTCCCCCCCAGTCGCTCTCTCTCTCCCCCCCACTCGCTCTCTCTCTCTTCCCCTCCACTCGCTCTCTCTCTTCCCCCCAGTCGCTCTCTCTCTCCCCCCCACTCGATCTCTCTCTCCCCCCCACTCGCTCTCTTTCCTCCCCCCCACTCGCGGGGACTGTGAGGGAGAGGGGGGCGACTGTGAGGGATGGGGGGTAGTGTGAGGGAGAGGGGTGGGAGTGTAAGGGAGAGGGGGGAGTGTGAGGGAGAGGGGGGAGTGTGAGGGAGAGGGTGGGGTGTGTGAGGGAGAGGGGGGGAGTGTGAGGGAGAGGGGGGAGAGTGTGGGAGAGGGGGGAGGGAGTTCTCTTCCCCCCCGTCGCTCTCTCTCCACCCACAGTCAAACTCTCTCCCCCCCAGCCGCTCTCTCTCCCCCCCAGTCGCTCTCTCTCTTCCCCCCCAGTCGCTCTCTCCCCCCTAGTCGCTCTCTCTACCCCCCAGTCACTCTCTCTTCCCCCATCGCTCTCTCTTCCCCCCCAGTCGCTCTCTCTTCAACCCCAGTCGCTCTCTCTTCCCCCCAGTCGCAATCTCTTCCCCCCCAGTCGCTCTCTCTTCCCCCCCAGTCGCTCTCGCTTCCCCCCCAGTCGCTATCTCTTCCCCCCAGTCGCTCTCTCGTCCCTCCCAGTCGCTCTCTCTTCCCCCACAGTCGCTCTCTCTTCCCCCGCAGTCGCTCTCTCTTCCCCCCCAGTCGCTCTCTCTTCCCCCCCAGTCGTTCTCTCTTCCCCCCGTCACTCTCTCATCCCCCCCAGTCGCTCTCTCTTCCCCGCCTCAGTCGCTCTCTCTTCCCCCCCAGTCGCTCTCCCTTCCCCCCAGTCGCTCTCTCTTCCCCCTCCCAGTCGGTCTCTCTTCCCCCCCAGTCGTTCTCTCTTCCCCCCGTCACTCTCTCATCCCCCCCGGTCGCTCTCTCTTCCCCCCCAGTCGCTCTCCATTCCCCCCCAGTCGCTCTCTCTTCCCCCCCAGTCGCTCTCTCTTCCCCCCCAGTCGCTCTCTCTTCCCCCCCAGTTGCTCTCTCTTCCCCCCCAGTCGTTCTCTCTTCCCCGCCAGTCGCTCTCTCTTCCCCCCGCAGTCGCTCTCTCTTCCCCCCCAGTCGCTCTCTCATCCCCCCAGTCGCTCTCTTCCCCCCCACTCGCTCTCTCCCTCTTCCCCCCCACTCGATCTCTCTCTTCCCCCCAGTCGCTCTCTCTCTTCCCCCCCAGTCGCTCTCTCTTCCACCCCAGTCGATCTCTCTTCCCCCCCCAGTCGATCTCTCTTCCCCCCAGTCGCTCTCTCTTCCCCCCAGTCGCTCTCTCTTCCCCCCCAGTCGCTCTCTCTCTCCCCCCCACTCGCTCTCTCTCTCTTCCCCTCCACTCGCTCTCTCTCTTCCCCCCAGTCGCTCTCTCTCTCCCCCCCACTCGATCTCTCTCTCCCCCCCACTCGCTCTCTTTCCTCCCCCCCACTCGCGGGGACTGTGAGGGAGAGGGGGGCGACTGTGAGGGATGGGGGGTAGTGTGAGGGAGAGGGGTGGGAGTGTAAGGGAGAGGGGGGAGTGTGAGGGAGAGGGGGGAGTGTGAGGGAGAGGGTGGGGTGTGTGAGGGAGAGGGGGGGAGTGTGAGGGAGAGGGGGGAGAGTGTGGGAGAGGGGGGAGGGAGTTCTCTTCCCCCCCGTCGCTCTCTCTCCACCCACAGTCAAACTCTCTCCCCCCCAGCCGCTCTCTCTCCCCCCCAGTCGCTCTCTCTCTTCCCCCCCAGTCGCTCTCTCCCCCCTAGTCGCTCTCTCTACCCCCCAGTCACTCTCTCTTCCCCCATCGCTCTCTCTTCCCCCCCAGTCGCTCTCTCTTCAACCCCAGTCGCTCTCTCTTCCCCCCAGTCGCAATCTCTTCCCCCCCAGTCGCTCTCTCTTCCCCCCCAGTCGCTCTCGCTTCCCCCCCAGTCGCTATCTCTTCCCCCCAGTCGCTCTCTCGTCCCTCCCAGTCGCTCTCTCTTCCCCCACAGTCGCTCTCTCTTCCCCCGCAGTCGCTCTCTCTTCCCCCCCAGTCGCTCTCTCTTCCCCCCCAGTCGTTCTCTCTTCCCCCCAGTCACTCTCTCTTCCCCCCAGTCGCTCTCTCTTCCCCGCCTCAGTCGCTCTCTCTTCCCCTCCAGTCACTCTCTCTTCCCCCCCAGTCGCTCTCCCTTCCCCCCAGTCGCTCTCTCTTCCCCCTCCCAGTCGCTCTCTCTTCCCCCCCAGTCGCTCTCTCTTCCCCCCCCAGTCGCTCTCTCTTCCCCCCGCAGTCGCTCTCTCTTCACCCCCCAGTCGCTCTCTCTTCCCTCCCCAGTCGCTCTCTCTTCCCCCCAGTCGCTCTCTCTTCTCCCCAGTCGCTCTCTCTTCCCCCCCAGTCGCTATCTCTTCCCCCCACTCGCTGTCTCTTCCAATCCACTCGCTCTCTCTTCCCCCCAGTCGCTCTCTCTTCCCCCCAGTTGCTCTCTCTTCCCCCCACTCGCTCTCTCTCTTCCTCCCCCACTCGCTCTCTCTTCCCCCCCACTCGCTCTCTCTCTTCCCCCGCACTCGCTCTCTCTCTTCCCCCCTCTCGCTCTCTCTCTTCCCCCCCACTCGCTCTCTCTTCCCCCCACCAGTCGCTCTATCTTCCCAAACCAGTCGCTCTCTCTTCCCCCCCATTCGCTCTCTCTTCCCCCCCAGTCGCTCTCTCTCTTCCCCCCAGTCGCTCTCTCTCTTCCCCACAGTCGCTCTCTCTCTTCCCCCCAGACGCTCTCTCTTCCCCTCAGCCGCTCTATCTTCCCCCCCCAGTCGCTCTCTCTTCCCCCCAGTCACTCTCTCTTCCCCCCATCGCTCTCTCTTCCCCCCCAGTCGCTCTCTCTTCGCCCACAGTCGCTCCCTCTTCCCCCCAGTCGCTCTCTCGTCCCTCCCAGTCGCTCTCTCTTCCCCCCCAGTCGCTCTCTCTTCCCCCGCAGTCGCTCTCTCTTCCCCCCCAGTCGCTCTCTCTTCCCCCCCAGTCGTTCTCTCTTCCCCCCGTCACTCTCTCATCCCCCCCAGTCGCTCTCTCTTCCCCGCCTCAGTCGCTCTCTCTTCCCCCCCAGTCACTCTCTCTTCCCCCCCAGTCGCTCTCCCTTCCCCCCAGTCGCTCTCTCTTCCCCCTCCCAGTCGGTCTCTCTTCCCCCCCAGTCGCTCTCTCTTCCCCCCGTCGCGCTCTCTTCCCCCTCCCAGTCGCTCTCTCTTCCCCCCCAGTCGCTCTCTCTTCCCCCCCCAGTCGCTCTCTCTTCCCCCCGCAGTCGCTCTCTCTTCCCCCCACAGTCGCTCTCTCTTCACCCCCCAGTCGCTCTCTCTTCCCTCCCCAGTCGCTCTCTCTTCCCCCCCAGTCACTCTCTCTTCTCCCCAGTCGCTCTCTCTTCCCCCCCAGTCGCTCTCTCTTCCCCCCCACTCGCTCACTCTTCCCCCCCACTCGCTCTCTCTTCCCCCCAGTCGCTCTCTCTTCCCCCCCAGTCGCTCTCTCTTCCCCCCATTCGCTCTCTCTCTTCCTCCCCCACTCGCACTCTCTTCCCCCCCACTCGCTCTCTCTCTTCCCCCGCACTCGCTCTCTCTCTTCCCCCCCTCTCGCTCTCTCTCTTCCCCCCCACTCGCTCTCTCTTCCCCCCACCAGTCGCTCTATCTTCCCAACCCAGTCGCTCTCTCTTCCCCCCCCATTCGCTCTCTCTTCCCCCCCAGTCGCTCTCTCTCTTCCCCCCAGTCGCTCTCTCTCTTCCCCCACAGTCGCTCTCTCTCTTCCCCCCAGACGCTCTCTCTTCCCCTCAGCCGCTCTATCTTCTCCCCCAGCCGCTCTCTCTTCCCCCCAGTTGCTCTCTCTTCCTCCCCAGTCGCTCTCTCTTTTCCCCCCCAGTCGCACTCTCTTCCCCCCCGTCGCTCTCTCATCCCCCCCAGTCTCACTCTCTTCCCCCCCACTCGCTCTCTCTCTTCCCCCCAGTCGCTCTCTCTCTTCCCCCCCAGTCGCGCTCTCTTCCCCCCCCAGTCGCTCTCTCTTCCCCCCCAGTCGCTCTCTCTTCCCCCTCAGTCGCACCCTCTTCCCCCCCAGTCGCTCTCTCATCCCTCCCAGTTGCTCTCTCTTCCCCAACCAGTCACTCTCTCTTCCCTACGTCGCTCTCTCTTCCCTCCACTCACTCTCTCTCTTCCCCCAGTCGCTCTCTCTCTTCCCCCCCCACTCGATCTCTCTCTCCCCCCCACGCGCTTTTTCTCATCCCCCCCACTCGCGGGGACTGTGAGGGAGAGGGGGATCTGTGAGGGATGGGGGGGTGTGTGAGGGAGAGGGGTGGGAGTGTGAGGGAGAGGGGGTGTGTGTGAGGGAGAGGGGGGAGTGTGAGGGAGAGGGTGGGGTGTGTGAGGGAGAGGGGGGAGTGTGAGGGAGAGGGGGTGAGTGTGAGGGAGAGGGGGGAGGGAGTACTCTTCCACCCCCAGTCGCACTCTCTACCCCCCACAGTCGCTCTCTCTCCCCCCCAGCCGCTCTCTCTCCCCCCCAGTCGCTCTCTCTCTTCCCCCCAGTCGTTCTGTCCCCCCTAGTCGCTCTCTCACCCCCCAGTCGCTCTCTCTCATCCCCCCCCAGTCGCTCTCTCTTCCCCCCCAGTCGCTCCCTCTTCCCCCCAGTCGCTCTCTCTTCCCCCAGTCGCTCTCTCTTCCCCCCAGTCGCTCTCTCATCCCCCCCAGTCACTCTCTCTTCCCCCCAGTCGCTCTCTCTTCCCCCCGTCGCTCTCTCTTCCCTCCCAGTCGCTCTCTCTTCCCCCCCAGTCGCTCTCTCTTCCCCCCCAGTCGCTCTCTCTTCACCCCCAGTCGCTCTCTCTTCCCCCCCAGATGCTCTCTCTTCCCCCCCAGTTGCTCTCTCTTCCCCCCCCAGTCGCTCTCTCTTCCCCCCCCGGTCGCTCTCTCTTCCCTGCCCCAGTCACTCTCTCTTCCCCCCAGTCCCTCTCTCTTCCCCCCCCAGTCGCTCTCTCTTCCCCTCCCAGTCGCTCTCTCTTCCCCCCCCAGTCGCTCACTCTTCCCCCCAAGTCGTTCTCTCTTCCCCCCCAGTCGCTCTCTCTTCCCCCCCAGTCGCTCTCTCTTCCTCCACCAGTCGCTCTCTCTTCCCCCCGCAGTCGCTCTCTCTTCACCCACCAGTCGCTCTCTCTTCCCCCCCAGTCGCTCTCTCTTCCCCCCAGTCGCTCTCTCTTCCCCCCCGTCGCTCTCTCTCTTCCCCCCCAGTCGCTCTCTCTTCCCCCCGTCACTCTCTTCCCCCCCAGTCGCTCTCTCTTCCCCCCCAGTCGCTCTCTCTTTCCCCCACTCGCTCTCTCTTCCCCCCCACTCGTTCTCTCTTCCTCCCCCAGTTGCTCTCTCTTCCCCCCAGTCGCTCTCTCTTCCCCCATCGCTCTCTCTTCCCCCCAGTCGCTCTCTCTTCGCCCCCAGTCGCTCTCTCCTTCCCCCCAGTCCCACTCTCTTCCCCCCCAGTCGCTCTCTCTTCCCCCCAGTCGCTCTCGCTTCCCCCCCAGTCGCTATCTCTTCCCCCCAGTCGCTCTCTCGTCCCTCCCAGTCGCTCTCGCTTCCCCCCAGTCGCTCTCTCTTCCCCCGCAGTCGCTCTCTCTTCCCCCCCAGTCGCTCTCTCTTCCCCCCCAGTCGTTCTCTCTTCCGCCCCAGTCACTCTCTCATCCCCCCCAGTCGCTCTCTCTTCCCCGCCTCAGTCGCTCTCTCTTCCCCCCCAGTCACTCTCTCTTCCCCCCCAGTCGCTCTCCCTTCCCCCCAGTCGCTCTCTCTTCCCCCTCCCAGTCGCTCTCTCTTCCCCCCCAGTCGCTCTCTCTTCCCCCCCGTCACTCTCTCTTCCCCCCAAGTCGCTCTCTCTTCCCCCCCAGTCGCTCTCTCTTCCCCCCCCAGTCGCTCTCTCTTCCCCCCGCAGTCGCTCTCTCTTCACCCCCCAGTCGCTCTCTCTTCCCTCCCCAGTCGCTCTCTCTTCCCCCCAGTCGCTCTCTCTTCTCCCCAGTCGCTCTCTCTTCCCCCCAGTCGCTCTCTCTTCCCCCCCACTCGCTCACTCTTCCCCCCCACTCGCTCTCTCTTCCCCCCAGTCGCTCTCTCTTCCCCCCCAGTCGCTCTCTCTTCCCCCACTCGCTCTCTCTCTTCCTCCCCCACTCGCTCTCTCTTCCCCCCACTCGCTCTCTCTCTTCCCCCGCACTCGCTCTCTCTCTTCCCCCCCTCTCACTCTCTCTCTTCCCCCCACCAGTCGCTCTATCTTCCCAACCCAGTCGCTCTCTCTTCCCCCCCATTCGCTCTCACTTCCCCCCCAGTCGCTCTCTCTCTTCCCTCCAGTCGCTCTCTCTCTTCCCCCACAGTCGCTCTCTCTCTTCCCCCCAGATGCTCTCTCTTCCCTCAGTCGCTCTATCTTCTCCCCCAGTTGCCCTCTCTTCCCCCCAGTTGCTCTCTCTTCCTCCCCAGTCGCTCTCTCTTTCCCCCCCAGTCGCACTCTCTTCCCCCCCGTCGCTCTCTCTTCCCCCCCAGTCGCTCTCTCTTCCCCCCAGTCGCTCTCTCTTCCCCCCCAGTCGCTCTCTCTTCCCCCCCAGTCACTCTCTCTTTCCCCCCAGTCGCTCTCTCTTCCCCCCCAGTCGCTCTCTCTTCCCCCCCAGTCGCTCTCTCTTCCCCCCCACTCGCTCTCTCTCTCCCCCCCACTCGCTCTCTCTCTCTTCCCCCCCACTCGCTCTCTCTCTTCCACCCAGTCGCTCTCTCTCTCCCCCCCAGTCGCTCTCTCTTCACCCCCAGTCCCTCTCTCTTCCCCCTCAGTCGCTCTCTCTTCCCCCCCCGGTCGCTCTCTCTTCCCTGCCCCAGTCACTCTCTCTTCCCCCCAGTCCCTCTCTCTTCCCCCCCCAGTCGCTCTCTCTTCCCCTCCCAGTCGCTCTCTCTTCCCCCCCCAGTCGCTCACTCTTCCCCCCAAGTCGTTCTCTCTTCCCCCCCAGTCGCTCTCTCTTCCCCCCCAGTCGCTCTCTCTTCCTCCACCAGTCGCTCTCTCTTCCCCCCGCAGTCGCTCTCTCTTCACCCACCAGTCGCTCTCTCTTCCCCCCCAGTCGCTCTCTCTTCCCCCCCAGTCGCTCTCTCTTCCCCCCCGTCGCTCTCTCTTCCCCCCCAGTCGCTCTCTCTTCCCCCCCGTCACTCTCTTCCCCCCCAGTCGCACTCTCTTCCCCCCCAGTCGCTCTCTCTTTCCCCCACTCGCTCTCTCTTCCCCCCCACTCGTTCTCTCTTCCTCCCCCAGTTGCTCTCTCTTCCCCCCAGTCGCTCTCTCTTCCCCCCATCGCTCTCTCTTCCCCCCCAGTCGCTCTCTCTTCGCCCCCAGTCGCTCTCTCTTCCCCCCAGTCCCACTCTCTTCCCCCCCAGTCGCTCTCTCTTCCCCCCAGTCGCTCTCGCTTCCCCCCCAGTCGCTATCTCTTCCCCCCAGTCGCTCTCTCGTCCCTCCCAGTCGCTCTCGCTTCCCCCCAGTCGCTCTCTCTTCCCCCGCAGTCGCTCTCTCTTCCCCCCCAGTCGCTCTCTCTTCCCCCCCAGTCGTTCTCTCTTCCGCCCCAGTCACTCTCTCATCCCCCCCAGTCGCTCTCTCTTCCCCGCCTCAGTCGCTCTCTCTTCCCCCCCAGTCACTCTCTCTTCCCCCCCAGTCGCTCTCCCTTCCCCCCAGTCGCTCTCTCTTCCCCCTCCCAGTCGCTCTCTCTTCCCCCCCAGTCGCTCTCTCTTCCCCCCGTCACTCTCTCTTCCCCCCAAGTCGCTCTCTCTTCCCCCCCAGTCGCTCTCTCTTCCCCCCCAGTCGCTCTCTCTTCCCCCCGCAGTCGCTCTCTCTTCACCCCCCAGTCGCTCTCTCTTCCCTCCCCAGTCGCTCTCTCTTCCCCCCAGTCGCTCTCTCTTCTCCCCAGTCGCTCTCTCTTCCCCCCCAGTCGCTCTCTCTTCCCCCCCACTCGCTCACTCTTCCCCCCCACTCGCTCTCTCTTCCCCCCAGTCGCTCTCTCTTCCCCCCCAGTCGCTCTCTCTTCCCCCACTCGCTCTCTCTCTTCCTCCCCCACTCGCTCTCTCTTCCCCCCACTCGCTCTCTCTCTTCCCCCGCACTCGCTCTCTCTCTTCCCCCCCTCTCACTCTCTCTCTTCCCCCCACCAGTCGCTCTATCTTCCCAACCCAGTCGCTCTCTCTTCCCCCCCATTTGCTCTCACTTCCCCCCCAGTCGCTCTCTCTCTTCCCTCCAGTCGCTCTCTCTCTTCCCCCACAGTCGCTCTCTCTCTTCCCCCCAGATGCTCTCTCTTCCCTCAGTCGCTCTATCTTCTCCCCCAGTTGCCCTCTCTTCCCCCCAGTTGCTCTCTCTTCCTCCCCAGTCGCTCTCTCTTTCCCCCCCAGTCGCACTCTCTTCCCCCCCGTCGCTCTCTCTTCCCCCCCAGTCGCTCTCTCTTCCCCCCAGTCGCTCTCTCTTCCCCCCCAGTCGCTCTCTCTTCCCCCCCAGTCACTCTCTCTTTCCCCCCAGTCGCTCTCTCTTCCCCCCCAGTCGCTCTCTCTTCCCCCCCAGTCGCTCTCTCTTCCCCCCCACTCGCTCTCTCTCTCCCCCCCACTCGCTCTCTCTCTCTTCCCCCCCACTCGCTCTCTCTCTTCCACCCAGTCGCTCTCTCTCTCCCCCCCAGTCGCTCTCTCTTCACCCCCAGTCCCTCTCTCTTCCCCCTCAGTCGCACTCTCTTCCCCCCCAGTCGCTCTCTCATCCCGCCCAGTCGCTCTCTCTTCCCCAACCAGTCACTCTCTCTTCCCTACGTCGCTCTCTCTTCCCCTCCACTCACTCTCTCTCTTCCCCCCAGTCGCTCTCTCTCTTCCCCCCCCACTCGATCTCTCTCTCCCCCCCACGCGCTTTTTCTCATCCCCCCCACTCGCGGGGACTGTGAGGGAGAGGGGGATCTGTGAGGGATGGGGGGGTGTGTGAGGGATTGGGGTGGCAGTGTGAGGGAGAGGGGGTGTGTGTGAGGGAGAGGGGGGGAGTGTGAGGGAGAGGGTGGGGTGTGTGAGGGAGAGGGGGGAGTGTGAGGGAGAGTGGGCGAGAGTGAGGGAGAGGGGGGAGGGAGTTCTCTTCCCCCCCCAGTCGCACTCTCTACCTCCCACAGTCGCTCTCTCTCCCCCCCAGCCGCTCTCTCACCCCCCCAGTCGCTCTCTCTCTTCCCCCCAGTCGTTCTCTCCCCCCTAGTCGCTCTCTCATCCCCCCAGTCGCTCTCTCTTCCCCCCCAGTCGCTCTCTCTTCCCCCCCAGTCGCTCCCTCTTCCCCCCAGTTGCTCTCTCTTCCCCCCAGTCACTCTCTCTTCCCCCCCAGTCGCTCTCTCATCCCCCCAGTCGCTCCCTCTTCCCCCCAGTCGCTCTCTCTTCCCCCCGTCGCTCTCTCTTCCCTCCCAGTCGCTCTCTCTTCCCCCCGTCGCTCTCTCTTCCCCCCCAGTCGCTCTCTCTTCACCCCCAGTCGCTCTCTCTTCCCCCCAGTCGCTCTCTCTTCCCCCCCAGTTGCTCTCTCTTCCCCCCCCATTCGCTCTCTCTTCCCCCCCCGGTCGCTCTCTCTTCCCTGCCCCAGTCACTCCCTCTTCTCCCCCAGTCCCTCTCTCTTCCCCCCCCCAGTCGCTCTCTCTTCCCCCTCCCAGTCGCTCTCTCTTCCCCCCCAGTCGCTCACTCTTCCCCCCAAGTCGTTCTCTCTTCCCCCCCAGTCACTCACTCTTCCCCCCAAGTCGTTCACTCTTCCCCCCCAGTCGCTCTCTCTTCCCCCCAGTCGCTCTCTCTTCCTCCACCAGTCGCTCTCTCTTCCCCCCGCAGTCGCTCTCTCTTCACCCCCCAGTCGCTCTCTCTTCCCCCCCAGTCGCTCTCTCTTCCCCCCCAGTCGCACTCTCTTCCCCCCCAGTCACTCTCTCTTCCCCCCCAGTCACTCTCTTCCCCCCCAGTCGCTCTCTCTTCCCCCCCAGTCGCTCTCTCTTCCCCCCACTCGCACTCTCTCCCCCCCACTCGTTCTCTCTTCCCCCCCAGTCGCTCTCTCTTCCCCCCCAGTCGCTCTCTCTTCCCCCCACTCGCTCTCTCTCTTCCTCCCCCACTCACTCTTTCTTCCCCCCCCACTCGCTCTCTCTCTTCCCCCGCACTCGCTCTCTCTCTTCCCCCCCACTCGCTCTCTCTCTTCCCCCCCACTCGCTCTCTCTCTTCCCCCCCAGTCGCTCTCTCTTTCCCCCACTCGCTCTCTCTTCCCCCCCACTCGTTCTCTCTTCCTCCCCCAGTTGCTCTCTCTTCCCCCCAGTCGCTCTCTCTTCCCCCCATCGCTCTCTCTTCCCCACCAGTCGCTCTCTCTTCGCCCCCAGTCGCTCTCTCTTCCCCCCAGTCCCACTCTCTTCCCCCCCAGTCGCTCTCTCTTCCCCCCAGTCGCTCTCGCTTCCCCCCAGTCGCTATCTCTTCCCCCCAGTCGCTCTCTCGTCCCTCCCAGTCGCTCTCGCTTCCCCCCAGTCGCTCTCACTTCCCCCGCAGTCGCTCTCTCTTCCCCCCCAGTCGCTCTCTCTTCCCCCCCAGTCGTTCTCTCTTCCGCCCCAGTCACTCTCTCATCCCCCCCAGTCGCTCTCTCTTCCCCGCCTCAGTCGCTCTCTCTTCCCCCCCAGTCACTCTCTCTTCCCCCCCAGTCGCTCTCCCTTCCCCCCAGTCGCTCTATCTTCCCCCTCCCAGTCGCTCTCTCTTCCCCCCCAGTCGCTCTCTCTTCCCCCCCGTCACTCTCTCTTCCCCCCAAGTCGCTCTCTCTTCCCCCCCAGTCGCTCTCTCTTCCCCCCCCAGTCGCTCTCTCTTCCCCCCGCAGTCGCTCTCTCTTCACCCCCCAGTCGCTCTCTCTTCCCTCCCCAGTCGCTCTCTCTTCCCCCCAGTCGCTCTCTCTTCTCCCCAGTCGCTCTCTCTTCCCCCCCAGTCGCTCTCTCTTCCCCCCCACTCGCTCACTCTTCCCCCCCACTCGCTCTCTCTTCCCCCCAGTCGCTCTCTCTTCCCCCCCAGTCGCTCTCTCTTCCCCCACTCGCTCTCTCTCTTCCTCCCCCACTCGCTCTCTCTTCCCCCCACTCGCTCTCTCTCTTCCCCCGCACTCGCTCTCTCTCTTCCCCCCCTCTCACTCTCTCTCTTCCCCCCACCAGTCACTCTATCTTCCCCCCCCAGTCGCTCTCTCTTCCCCCCCAGTCGCTCTCTCTTCCCCCTCAGTCGCACCCTCTTCCCCCCCAGTCGCTCTCTCATCCCTCCCAGTTGCTCTCTCTTCCCCAACCAGTCACTCTCTCTTCCCTACGTCGCTCTCTCTTCCCCTCCACTCACTCTCTCTCTTCCCCCAGTCGCTCTCTCTCTTCCCCCCCCACTCGATCTCTCTCTCCCCCCCACGCGCTTTTTCTCATCCCCCCCACTCGCGGGGACTGTGAGGGAGAGGGGGATCTGTGAGGGATGGGGGGGTGTGTGAGGGAGAGGGGTGGGAGTGTGAGGGAGAGGGGGTGTGTGTGAGGGAGAGGGGGGAGTGTGAGGGAGAGGGTGGGGTGTGTGAGGGAGAGGGGGGAGTGTGAGGGAGAGGGGGTGAGTGTGAGGGAGAGGGGGGAGGGAGTACTCTTCCACCCCCAGTCGCACTCTCTACCCCCCACAGTCGCTCTCTCTCCCCCCCAGCCGCTCTCTCTCCCCCCCAGTCGCTCTCTCTCTTCCCCCCAGTCGTTCTGTCCCCCCTAGTCGCTCTCTCACCCCCCAGTCGCTCTCTCTTCCCCCCCAGTCGCTCTCTCTTCCCCCCCAGTCGCTCCCTCTTCCCCCCAGTCGCTCTCTCTTCCCCCCAGTCGCTCTCTCTTCCCCCCCAGTCGCTCTCTCATCCCCCCCAGTCACTCTCTCTTCCCCCCAGTCGCTCTCTCTTCCCCCCGTCGCTCTCTCTTCCCTCCCAGTCGCTCTCTCTTCCCCCCCAGTCGCTCTCTCTTCCCCCCCAGTCGCTCTCTCTTCACCCCCAGTCGCTCTCTCTTCCCCCCCAGATGCTCTCTCTTCCCCCCCAGTTGCTCTCTCTTCCCCCCCCAGTCGCTCTCTCTTCCCCCCCCGGTCGCTCTCTCTTCCCTGCCCCAGTCACTCTCTCTTCCCCCCAGTCCCTCTCTCTTCCCCCCCCAGTCGCTCTCTCTTCCCCTCCCAGTCGCTCTCTCTTCCCCCCCCAGTCGCTCACTCTTCCCCCAAGTCGTTCTCTCTTCCCCCCCAGTCGCTCTCTCTTCCCCCCCAGTCGCTCTCTCTTCCTCCACCAGTCGCTCTCTCTTCCCCCCGCAGTCGCTCTCTCTTCACCCACCAGTCGCTCTCTCTTCCCCCCCAGTCGCTCTCTCTTCCCCCCCAGTCGCTCTCTCTTCCCCCCCGTCGCTCTCTCTTCCCCCCCAGTCGCTCTCTCTTCCCCCCCGTCACTCTCTTCCCCCCCAGTCGCTCTCTCTTCCCCCCCAGTCGCTCTCTCTTTCCCCCACTCGCTCTCTCTTCCCCCCCACTCGTTCTCTCTTCCTCCCCCAGTTGCTCTCTCTTCCCCCCAGTCGCTCTCTCTTCCCCCCATCGCTCTCTCTTCCCCCCCAGTCGCTCTCTCTTCGCCCCCAGTCGCTCTCTCTTCCCCCCAGTCCCACTCTCTTCCCCCCCAGTCGCTCTCTCTTCCCCCCAGTCGCTCTCGCTTCCCCCCCAGTCGCTATCTCTTCCCCCCAGTCGCTCTCTCGTCCCTCCCAGTCGCTCTCGCTTCCCCCCAGTCGCTCTCTCTTCCCCCGCAGTCGCTCTCTCTTCCCCCCCAGTCGCTCTCTCTTCCCCCCCAGTCGTTCTCTCTTCCCCGCCTCAGTCGCTCTCTCTTCCCCCCCAGTCACTCTCTCTTCCCCCCCAGTCGCTCTCCCTTCCCCCCAGTCGCTCTCTCTTCCCCCTCCCAGTCGCTCTCTCTTCCCCCCCAGTCGCTCTCTCTTCCCCCCCGTCACTCTCTCTTCCCCCCAAGTCGCTCTCTCTTCCCCCCCAGTTGCTCTCTCTTCCCCCCCCAGTCGCTCTCTCTTCCCCCCGCAGTCGCTCTCTCTTCACCCCCCAGTCGCTCTCTCTTCCCTCCCCAGTCGCTCTCTCTTCCCCCCAGTCGCTCTCTCTTCTCCCCAGTCGCTCTCTCTTCCCCCCCAGTCGCTCTCTCTTCCCCCCCACTCGCTCACTCTTCCCCCCCACTCGCTCTCTCTTCCCCCCAGTCGCTCTCTCTTCCCCCCCAGTCGCTCTCTCTTCCCCCACTCGCTCTCTCTCTTCCTCCCCCACTCGCTCTCTCTTCCCCCCACTCGCTCTCTCTCTTCCCCCGCACTCGCTCTCTCTCTTCCCCCCCTCTCACTCTCTCTCTTCCCCCCACCAGTCGCTCTATCTTCCCAACCCAGTCGCTCTCTCTTCCCCCCCATTCGCTCTCACTTCCCCCCAGTCGCTCTCTCTCTTCCCTCCAGTCGCTCTCTCTCTTCCCCCACAGTCGCTCTCTCTCTTCCCCCCAGATGCTCTCTCTTCCTTCAGTCGCTCTATCTTCTCCCCCAGTTGCCCTCTCTTCCCCCCAGTTGCTCTCTCTTCCTCCCCAGTCGCTCTCTCTTTCCCCCCCAGTCGCACTCTCTTCCCCCCGTCGCTCTCTCTTCCCCCCAGTCGCTCTCTCTTCCCCCCAGTCGCTCTCTCTTCCCCCCCAGTCGCTCTCTCTTCCCCCCCAGTCACTCTCTCTTTCCCCCCAGTCGCTCTCTCTTCCCCCCCAGTCGCTCTCTCTTCCCCCCCAGTCGCTCTCTCTTCCCCCCCACTCGCTCTCTCTCTCCCCCCCACTCGCTCTCTCTCTCTTCCCCCCACTCGCTCTCTCTCTTCCACCCAGTCGCTCTCTCTCTCCCCCCCAGTCGCTCTCTCTTCACCCCAGTCCCCTCTCTCTTCCCCTCAGTCGCTCTCTCTTCCCCCCCCGGTCGCTCTCTCTTCCCTGCCCCAGTCACTCTCTCTTCCCCCCAGTCCCTCTCTCTTCCCCCCCCAGTCGCTCTCTCTTCCCCTCCCAGTCGCTCTCTCTTCCCCCCCCAGTCGCTCACTCTTCCCCCCAAGTCGTTCTCTCTTCCCCCCCAGTCGCTCTCTCTTCCCCCCCAGTCGCTCTCTCTTCCTCCACCAGTCGCTCTCTCTTCCCCCCGCAGTCGCTCTCTCTTCACCCACCAGTCGCTCTCTCTTCCCCCCCAGTCGCTCTCTCTTCCCCCCAGTCGCTCTCTCTTCCCCCCCGTCGCTCTCTCTTCCCCCCAGTCGCTCTCTCTTCCCCCCCGTCACTCTCTTCCCCCCCAGTCGCTCTCTCTTCCCCCCCAGTCGCTCTCTCTTTCCCCCACTCGCTCTCTCTTCCCCCCCACTCGTTCTCTCTTCCTCCCCAGTTGCTCTCTCTTCCCCCCAGTCGCTCTCTCTTCCCCCCCATCGCTCTCTCTTCCCCCCCAGTCGCTCTCTCTTCGCCCCCAGTCGCTCTCTCTTCCCCCCAGTCCCACTCTCTTCCCCCCCAGTCGCTCTCTCTTCCCCCCAGTCGCTCTCGCTTCCCCCCCAGTCGCTATCTCTTCCCCCCAGTCGCTCTCTCGTCCCTCCCAGTCACTCTCGCTTCCCCCCAGTCGCTCTCTCTTCCCCCGCAGTCGCTCTCTCTTCCCCCCCAGTCGCTCTCTCTTCCCCCCCAGTCGTTCTCTCTTCCGCCCCAGTCACTCTCTCATCCCCCCCAGTCGCTCTCTCTTCCCCGCCTCAGTCGCTCTCTCTTCCCCCCCAGTCACTCTCTCTTCCCCCCCAGTCGCTCTCCCCTTCCCCCCAGTCGCTCTCTCTTCCCCCTCCCAGTCGCTCTCTCTTCCCCCCCAGTCGCTCTCTCTTCCCCCCCCGTCACTCTCTCTTCCCCCCAAGTCGCTCTCTCTTCCCCCCCAGTCGCTCTCTCTTCCCCCCCCAGTCGCTCTCTCTTCCCCCCGCAGTCGCTCTCATCTTCCCCCCGCAGTCGCTCTCTCTTCACCCCCCAGTCGCTCTCTCTTCCCTCCCCAGTCGCTCTCCTCTTCCCCCCAGTCGCCCTCTCTTCTCCCCAGTCGCTCTCTCTTCCCCCCCAGTCGCTCTCTCTTCCCCCCACTCGCTCACTCTTCCCCCCCCACTCGCTCTCTCTTCCCCCCAGTCGCTCTCTCTTCCCCCCAGTCGCTCTCTCTTCCCCCCACTCGCTCTCTCTCTTCCTCCCCCACTCGCTCTCTCTTCCCCCCACTCGCTCTCTCTCTTCCCCCGCACTCGCTCTCTCTCTTCCCCCCCTCTCACTCTCTCTCTTCCCCCCACCAGTCGCTCTATCTTCCCAACCCAGTCGCTCTCTCTTCCCCCCCATTCGCTCTCACTTCCCCCCCAGTCGCTCTCTCTCTTTCCCTCCAGTCGCTCTCTCTCTTCCCCCACAGTCGCTCTCTCTCTTCCCCCCAGATGCTCTCTCTTCCCTCAGTCGCTCTATCTTCTCCCCCAGTTGCCCTCCTCTTCCCCCCAGTTGCTCTCTCTTCCTCCCCAGTCGCTCTCTCTTTCCCCCCCAGTCGCACTCTCTTCCCCCCCGTCGCTCTCTCTTCCCCCCCAGTCGCTCTCTCTTCCCCCAGTCGCTCTCTCTTCCCCCCCAGTCGCTCTCTCTTCCCCCCCAGTCACTCTCTCTTTCCCCCCAGTCGCTCTCTCTTCCCCCCAGTCGCTCTCTTCTTCCCCCCCAGTCGCTCTCTCTTCCCCCCCACTCGCTCTCTCTCTCCCCCCCACTCGCTCTCTCTCTCTTCCCCCCCACTCGCTCTCTCTCTTCCACCCAGTCGCTCTCTCTCTCCCCCCCAGTCGCTCTCTCTTCACCCCCAGTCCCTCTCTCTTCCCCCTCAGTCGCACTCTCTTCCCCCCCAGTCGCTCTCTCATCCCGCCCAGTCGCTCTCTCTTCCCCAACCAGTCACTCTCTCTTCCCTACGTCGCTCTCTCTTCCCCTCCACTCACTCTCTCTCTTCCCCCCAGTCGCTCTCTCTCTTCCCCCCCCACTCGATCTCTCTCTCCCCCCCACGCGCTTTTTCTCATCCCCCCCACTCGCGGGGACTGTGAGGGAGAGGGGGATCTGTGAGGGATGGGGGGGTGTGTGAGGGATTGGGGTGGCAGTGTGAGGGAGAGGGGGTGTGTGTGAGGAGAGAGGGGGGGAGTGTGAGGGAGAGGGTGGGGTGTGTGAGGGAGAGGGGGGAGTGTGAGGGAGAGTGGGCGAGAGTGAGGGAGAGGGGGGAGGGAGTTCTCTTCCCCCCCCCAGTCGCACTCTCTACCTCCCACAGTCGCTCTCTCTCCCCCCCCAGCCGCTCTCTCACCCCCCCAGTCGCTCTCTCTCTTCCCCCCAGTCGTTCTCCTCCCCCCCTAGTCGCTCTCTCATCCCCCCAGTCGCTCTCTCTTCCCCCCCAGTCGCTCTCTCTTCCCCCCCAGTCGCTCCCTCTTCCCCCCAGTTGCTCTCTCTTCCCCCCAGTCACTCTCTCTTCCCCCCCAGTCGCTCTCTCATCCCCCCAGTCGCTCCCTCTTCCCCCCAGTCGCTCTCTCTTCCCCCCGTCGCTCTCTCTTCCCTCCCAGTCGCTCTCTCTTCCCCCCGTCGCTCTCTCTTCCCCCCCAGTCGCTCTCTCTTCACCCCCAGTCGCTCTCTCTTCCCCCCAGTCGCTCTCTCTTCCCCCCCAGTTGCTCTCTCTTCCCCACCATTCGCTCTCTCTTCCCCCCCCCGGTCGCTCTCTCTTCCCTGCCCCAGTCACTCCCTCTTCTCCCCCAGTCCCCTCTCTCTTCCCCCCCCCAGTCGCTCTCTCTTCCCCTCCCAGTCGCTCTCTCTTCCCCCCCAGTCGCTCACTCTTCCCCCCAAGTCGTTCTCTCTTCCCCCCAGTCACTCACTCTTCCCCCCAAGTCGTTCACTCTTCCCCCCCAGTCGCTCTCTCTTCCCCCCAGTCGCTCTCTCTTCCTCCACCAGTCGCTCTCTCTTCCCCCCGCAGTCGCTCTCTCTTCACCCCCCAGTCGCTCTCTCTTCCCCCCCAGTCGCTCTCTCTTCCCCCCCAGTCGCACTCTCTTCCCCCCCAGTCACTCTCTCTTCCCCCCCAGTCACTCTCTTCCCCCCCAGTCGCTCTCCTCTTCTCCCCCCCAGTCGCTCTCTCTTCCCCCCACTCACACTCTCTCCCCCCCCACTCGTTCTCTCTTCCGCCCCAGTCGCTCTCTCTTCCCCCCAGTCGCTCTCTCTTCCCCCCACTCGCTCTCTCTCTTCCTCCCCCACTCACTCTTTCTTCCCCCCCCACTCGCTCTCTCTCTTCCCCCGCACTCGCTCTCTCTCTTCCCCCCCACTCGCTCTCTCTCTTCCCCCCCACTCGCTCTCTCTCTTCCCCCCCAGTCGCTCTCTCTTTCCCCCACTCGCTCTCTCTCTTCCTCCCCCCACTCGCTCTCTCTTCCCCCCACTCGCTCTCTCTCTTCCCCCGCACTCGCTCTCTCTCTTCCCCCCACCAGTCGCTCTATCTTCCCAACCCAGTCGCTCTCTCTTCCCCCCCATTCGCTCTCACTTCCCCCCCAGTCGCTCTCTCTCTTCCCTCCAGTCGCTCTCTCTCTTCCCCCACAGTCGCTCTCTCTCTTCCCCCAGATGCTCTCTCTTCCCTCAGTCGCTCTATCTTCTCCCCCAGTTGCCCTCTCTTCCCCCCAGTTGCTCTCTCTTCCTCCCCAGTCGCTCTCTCTTTCCCCCCCAGTCGCACTCTCTTCCCCCCGTCGCTCTCTCTTCCCCCCCAGTCGCTCTCTCTTCCCCCCAGTCGCTCTCTCTCTCCCCCCCAGTCGCTCTCTCTTCCCCCCCCAGTCGCTCTCTCTTTCCCCCCAGTCGCTCTCTCTTCCCCCCCAGTCGCTCTCTCTTCCCCCCCAGTCGCTCTCTCTTCCCCCCCCACTCGCTCTCTCTCTCCCCCCCCACTCGCTCTCTCTCTCTTCCCCCCCACTCGCTCTCTCTCTTCCACCCAGTCGCTCTCTCTCTCCCCCCCAGTCGCTCTCTCTTCACCCCCAGTCCCTCTCTCTTCCCCCTCAGTCGCTCTCTCTTCCCCCCCCGGTCGCTCTCTCTTCCCTGCCCCAGTCACTCTCTCTTCCCCCAGTCCCTCTCTCTTCCCCCCCCAGTCGCTCTCTCTTCCCCTCCCAGTCGCTCTCTCTTCCCCCCCCAGTCGCTCACACTCTTCCCCCCAAGTCGTTCTCTCTTCCCCCCCAGTCGCTCTCTCTTCCCCCCCCAGTCCGCTCTCTCTTCCTCCACCAGTCGCTCTCTCTTCCCCCCGCAGTCGCTCTCTCTTCACCCACCAGTCGCTCTCCTCTTCCCCCCCAGTCGCTCTCTCTTCCCCCCCAGTCGCTCTCTCTTCCCCCCCGTCGCTCTCTCTTCCCCCCCCAGTCGCTCTCTCTTCCCCCCCGTCACTCTCTTCCCCCCCAGTCGCTCTCTCTTCCCCCCCAGTCGCTCTCTCTTTCCCCCACTCGCTCTCTCTTCCCCCCCACTCGTTCTCTCTTCCTCCCCCAGTTGCTCTCTCTTCCCCCCAGTCGCTCTCTCTTCCCCCCATCGCTCTCTCTTCCCCCCCAGTCGCTCTCTCTTCGCCCCCAGTCGCTCTCTCTTCCCCCCAGTCCCACTCTCTTCCCCCCCAGTCGCTCTCTCTTCCCCCCAGTCGCTCTCGCTTCCCCCCCAGTCGCTATCTCTTCCCCCCAGTCGCTCTCTCGTCCCTCCCAGTCGCTCTCGCTTCCCCCAGTCGCTCTCTCTTCCCCCGCAGTCGCTCTCTCTTCCCCCCCAGTCGCTCTCTCTTCCCCCCAGTCGTTCTCTCTTCCGCCCCAGTCACTCTCTCATCCCCCCCAGTCGCTCTCTCTTCCCCGCCTCAGTCGCTCTCTCTTCCCCCCACAGTCACTCTCTCTTCCCCCCCAGTCGCTCTCCCTTCCCCCAGTCGCTCTCTCTTCCCCCTCCCAGTCGCTCTCTCTTCCCCCCCAGTCGCTCTCTCTTCCCCCCCGTCACTCTCTCTTCCCCCCAAGTCGCTCTCTCTTCCCCCCCAGTCGCTCTCTCTTCCCCCCCCAGTCGCTCTCTCTTCCCCCCGCAGTCGCTCTCTCTTCACCCCCCAGTCGCTCTCTCTTCCCTCCCCAGTCGCTCTCTCTCTTCCCCCCAGTCGCTCTCTCTTCTCCCCAGTCGCTCTCTCTTCCCCCCCCAGTCGCTCTCTCTTCCCCCCCCACTCGCTCACTCTTCCCCCCCACTCGCTCTCTCTTCCCCCAGAGTCGCTCTCTCTTCCCCCCCAGTCGCTCTCTCTTCCCCCACTCGCTCTCTCTCTTCCTCCCCCACTCGCTCTCTTCTTCCCCCACTCGCTCTCTCTCTTCCCCCGCACTCGCTCTCTCTCTTCCCCCCCTCTCACTCTCTCTCTTCCCCCACCAGTCGCTCTATCTTCCCAACCCAGTCGCTCTCTCTTCCCCCCATTCGCTCTCACTTCCCCCCCAGTCGCTCTCTCTCTTCCCTCCAGTCGCTCTCTCTCTTCCCCCACAGTCGCTCTCTCTCTTCCCCCCAGATGCTCTCTCTTCCCTCAGTCGCTCTATCTTCTCCCCCAGTTGCCCTCTCTTCCCCCCAGTTGCTCTCTCTTCCTCCCAGTCGCTCTCTCTTTTCCCCCCAGTCGCACTCTCTTCCCCCCGTCGCTCTCTCTTCCCCCCAGTCGCTCTCTCTTCCCCCCAGTCGCTCTCTCTTCCCCCCAGTCGCTCTCTCTTCCCCCCCAGTCACTCTCTCTTTCCCCCCAGTCGCTCTCTCTTCCCCCCCAGTCGCTCTCTCTTCCCCCCCAGTCGCTCTCTCTTCCCCCCCACTCGCTCTCTCTCTCCCCCCACACTCGCTCTCTCTCTCTTCCCCCCCACTCGCTCTCTCTCTTCCACCCAGTCGCTCTCTCTCCCCCCCAGTCGCTCTCTCTTCACCCCCAGTCCCTCTCTCTTCCCCCTCAGTCGCACTCTCTTCCCCCCCAGTCGCTCTCTCATCCCGCCCAGTCGCTCTCTCTTCCCCAACCAGTCACTCTCTCTTCCCTACGTCGCTCTCTCTTCCCCTCCACTCACTCTCTCTCTTCCCCCCAGTCGCTCTCTCTCTTCCTCTCTCCCCCCCACGCGCTTTTTCTCATCCCCCCCACTCGCGGGGACTGTGAGGGAGAGGGGGATCTGTGAGGGATGGGGGGGTGTGTGAGGGATTGGGGTGGCAGTGTGAGGGAGAGGGGGTGTGTGTGAGGGAGAGGGGGGGAGTGTGAGGGAGAGGGTGGGGTGTGTGAGGGAGAGGGGGGAGTGTGAGGGAGAGTGGGCGAGAGTGAGGGAGAGGGGGGAGGGAGTTCTCTTCCCCCCCCAGTCGCACTCTCTACCTCCCACAGTCGCTCTCTCTCCCCCCCAGCCGCTCTCTCACCCCCCCAGTCGCTCTCTCTCTTCCCCCCAGTCGTTCTCTCCCCCCTAGTCGCTCTCTCATCCCCCCAGTCGCTCTCTCTTCCCCCCCAGTCGCTCTCTCTTCCCCCCCAGTCGCTCCCTCTTCCCCCCAGTTGCTCTCTCTTCCCCCCAGTCACTCTCTCTTCCCCCCCAGTCGCTCTCTCATCCCCCCAGTCGCTCCCTCTTCCCCCCAGTCGCTCTCTCTTCCCCCCGTCGCTCTCTCTTCCCTCCCAGTCGCTCTCTCTTCCCCCCGTCGCTCTCTCTTCCCCCCCAGTCGCTCTCTCTTCACCCCCAGTCGCTCTCTCTTCCCCCCAGTCGCTCTCTCTTCCCCCCCAGTTGCTCTCTCTTCCCCCACCATTCGCTCTCTCTTCCCCCCCCGGTCGCTCTCTCTTCCCTGCCCCAGTCACTCCCTCTTCTCCCCCAGTCCCTCTCTCTTCCCCCCCCCAGTCGCTCTCTCTTCCCCCTCCCAGTCGCTCTCTCTTCCCCCCCAGTCGCTCACTCTTCCCCCCAAGTCGTTCTCTCTTCCCCCCCAGTCACTCACTCTTCCCCCCAAGTCGTTCACTCTTCCCCCCCAGTCGCTCTCTCTTCCCCCCAGTCGCTCTCTCTTCCTCCACCAGTCGCTCTCTCTTCCCCCCGCAGTCGCTCTCTCTTCACCCCCCAGTCGCTCTCTCTTCCCCCCCAGTCGCTCTCTCTTCCCCCCCAGTCGCACTC